>NC_091790.1:36250000-37500000 GCF_041296235.1 Equus asinus
CAGCATTTTCATGACACTGGAGTAAAATGAACCTTAGAACTGAACACATACTAAGGTAAAGTTTACTGGTTAAATTTATTGAAACCAGGTTGCTGAGATAAATGGTCAATTGAAAAAAATCTCTGTATTACCATGTGGGTCAAAACGACCAGATGAAGAATCACGTTCAAGAAGCAATTTGATTTCTGAGTTGAGGCCCTTCCCTTCTCCTACGTTTCCCACCAGAGGGATGACTCTCCCAGCGTTCATTGCTTCCTGAGACCGGGCAGAGATGTCTCTCGCGAATCCCTCGGATTGGGTCCATGTTAGGGACAGTGTCCCGGGCAGGGACTCACTGGTGAAATCTCTATACTGCTGGGCACAGGGGTTTGGTTTTTTTCTTTTCAGTGGTATGGGCAACAAAGGAAAGATTCTTACTGTGAAACTAGGGACTGAAGCTCCCTAGATAGCGCTCTTTATGAATTTGTAGGAGGAAACGAATCCCATTGTTTCAGTTGCCTCTGATTGTGGGAACAATTATTAGACAGCCTTCAAGTCTGACTTCTTGGTTGGAGCAGGTGGAGCACACCACCTATCCCGTATTTTTGGAGGGTAGAGGACGAGAAGGACCCAGTGCTGTTCCTCCATTGTGCTGTGAGGAGAGACCAGATATTCAAGATGGCCTCGGTGAGTACTGTCCCTAGGGATGCCGTGGCTGGGCCTCACCAAAAGGGTCAAGTTGACCACCTTGTTCTTCAATAACTTCTTTGTTTCCCTTGGGCCTCAGTGACTTCCCCATCTATCTGACCCCAAAGGCAGAGGTAACTCCCTAGTTACTCTGCTCATATGAAAGAAGCTGGAAATCATATGCAGGGTTGGAAGAGCACACAGCTGGAATGTGATACAGAAAATGTTTCGTAGGCAGATAGTCAAGCGATTTTTGAAAGCATAACAAAAGATATTTTAATATTTTGGACAAATCTACACAATAGAGGGGAAGTATTAATACTTTAACTTTTATATTTTCTCGCTTAGTCTTGAATAAAAGTGGTTGAAAATAGAGAGAAAATATCAGACTGTGTTTTTCATTTATTTTGCTGGGACTTCATGATAGTTTATTTAGTTATTATTAAAAACTAAATAATTAAAGAATTCAGTGGAGTTGTCAGACAGGATCTAGACAACACAAATAATTATTAGACTTGTACTTTTTGCTTTTAAATTATTTGGGTTCCTGGATTGTAAATCAGAGGAATGACTATTAACAGACTGAAACGACTAAGAACAGGTCTTCATGACAGGGTAAGACGATATGTGGATCGTTTTTGAGTTAATAAAAGGTTATTTATTTTATCCAAGTATGGCCTCAAACCATGTTTCCACAGCTACTTTATTAGCGTAGAAAATCAAACAAACACATATTTACTATCAAACGGAGGAGTTTTATATTCCCCAAGTGTTTTAGACTAAGCACAAGGATTCACTCTTCCGGGGTTATCTCCAAGAAGATGCCTGAATCAATTACATGTGTCTCTTGATTGTCAGACTATTCGAGAATATCTTGGATGCAGCCCGGGTCTATTCTTTTTTCTTCCTCTCTCCTGTTCTTCTCATCATTCCTAAAGCTACCTACTTACCTACTTTTCTATTACAGATCTGCAAATTGACTTGTCATTTTTGATAGTGTCATTATTGATTATTTCTAAAAACTTTTAATGCAGTCTTTTTTCTTTTTGAATAAAAGTTATTTACTTTTATTTTTGTAACAGTAGGGCTAAGTTATATAGTAAGCACTGTTTTGTATGCTTTTCAGATATTAACTCATGTGATCCTCCTAACAACCTGATGAGGCCAGTGGCATTGTTATCCCCATTTTACAGATGAGGAAATTGAAAGATGGAGAGTCTGAGTAAAGTGCCCAAGAGATGGAGCTGGAACTTAAACCCAGGCATTTGGGATGTGTGCTGTTAACCACTATGCCACCGAGTTTTATACAGCCTGTGATCCATGTGGTGATTCCTCCACGAACCCAACCACTATGCCACCGGGCCAGTTGCTGTGGTTTTTTTTTTTTTTTTTTTGGTAACTAAGGCTATCTTTGTAAAGGAGTCAGATCTCCATAATTTTTTTCCAGAAAGCAGATAAGAAGCTGTTTTTTGATAGTTTAATAAAAATCACTCTCTTCTTGGATTTTGCAGAAATATTTATAAATGCAAGGTGGCTGTTAAAATAACTATTTTGCATTGGGGCAGTAGAAGAATGTCAGACTAAAGGCATTGTGACAGAAGAAAAAATATTCATTTATTCTTCTTTGTTGCCTTTGCTTCAGGGAATGGTAAGAATGTAGACAAAGAATTCAATAGAAGCATTCAAATAATCTATTATACATACTTCACTATAGGCTTGTGGAATAATCCACCGATAAAGATTTTTGCTATTAAAGAAAAATATGAGTTGTACAGGTTAGGAAAACAAAGGAATGTACAATTTTATATGATTGGGAGAAAGGAAAATCTGTTTCATTGTTGAAGAGTTAGCATGATTTGGTTAATACTTAAAATAATAGGTAGGACACCAAAGGATATTTTACAGTGCCACAAAAAACTGAGTTTGTGGATTGCTTTCCTAGCACTGAGATTATAGTCTTAAATGATGAGAGTCACTCTTATGACTGCAGTTGTTTGTGAAATTAATATTTGAGTCAGGCCAAGCTCTACGTGCATTGATCCTGTAAAGTCATCCTGCTAAAAGTGAACCTGTGCTTTCTCTTCCTGCCTGATGTCCATTTGGCATCCACACCATTTTGGTAATTCCACTAAGCCTTATCCTCGAGTACGGCGCATTTGGGAGGTACTGCCAAAAGTGCTATTTAACCATGCTTTTAATATAATTTGAAAGGTGGCAGATTGGACCAAAATTGCCCCAAATCTATATCTTACTGCTCTTGCATCTTCCTGTGTCTCCTTTGCCCCTCCTTTCTGTCACACTTCTTTGTTGTTGCTACTTTTTACCGCGGATATTTTTGTCTCCATCTTGGAATTGTTTCTTCCTGAAAAGAAACAGTGTTGCCCTTGACAGTGCAAACTGAAAATAAAAGGGAAGGTCATGCTGGTTGCTTGCTCCAGCTTGAGAAGAGAGAACGTGTTATTCTCAAACAAGCCAGCATCTTCATCTTGTCCACGTCCCTTCTTGTTACCCTTTCTTTCTTATCTCAGTGGGGTGAGATGCTTAACTCTGAGTTCCCACATGCACCACAGGTTCAACTTTTTGGAGCAATAAAATAAAACCGAGGCTGCTATATTTGTCTGATGCTTCTTTCCCTAACACACATGCATATACAGCTGTGCTGCGGAGGGAAAAGTACTTTTCAGGGATGTAAAGGGACTAAGTTTACAAGGAGATCTGATTTAGGATGCTTGTCTTCTTCCTCTCTTCTTCTTGCCCACCTTTCCCCTGTCCCCCCAAATCATCTCTATATCTAGTCAGTGCTTACACATAATTTATATGCAATAAATCCTTCTTAAAGTCAATTAAGAAACTTGGTGCTCTTTTAGGACCTCGGACCCTCTTTAACCTAATTTTTCATCCCCACAGTGCCTTGCCCTTCTCACTGAGTCATTGGCTTATGGAATGGAAATAAGGCTTAAATGAGAATTTTGAAAGGATAAGACATCCTACTTCTAAATCCATTGTATATCATCTCCATCTTATTTCTTTTCTGTCTTTTCTTAGAAATATGCTTTCCTTGGAGATTTTTTTTCTTTCAGCAAGGGAAGTGTCTGAATAAGTGGAGATTTTAAAGTGATAAAAAGTTTAGCAAACTTTGACTCTTTCCCGGGTCTGGCTTGAGGGAATACACGTGAGAATTTCACAAACAGTGGGGTAGAAGACTCAATGTTGAAAATATTAGGATTGGATGGGAAGGGAAATAGTGAGCCATAAAGGATAAAAAAAAAAAAAGTGCTAATAAATGCAGAAGAGTCACATTAAGTCCATACTTTGTACCAACTTTTCATTGCTACACATGCCCTGTAGGGGATGGACCGGCTAACCTTTAGGGGTGAGTAGAAGGCGCTGGGCCCTGCTCTCAAGGCTTTAGGATCACTTTATTCCCAATAATTGATTAGCTTACTTGCTAACCCCAAATATGTCAAGATAAATTAAATCTAATGGCTCAAATTTACACAGTAAATACGTGCTGGCATGTCGTAAATTTCACATGAAGCCCTGATTCTTCATGTTAGGAAGCAGGTGGAGACAAAAGGAGCCAAGTAAATAAATATCAGGTTTCTCCTGGGTTTGTAGAAACTTCTTGGCTTTCCTGCCTTTGATAAATGCGTGTTCTGGTTAATAAAATAAAAAGAAAGCAATGGTCTGTTCTTTTCGCTTAACACAAATTATTTGTTGCTATCATGTTTAAATCAATAAGAGTAAAAACAAATATAGCAATAACTAACATATATTTATGAATAAATGCTATATTGATAAGCTTTGGGCAAAGCGTCCATATAAAATATCTAATTAACTCTACAGTGATTCTATGGGGATCGTGTGATTATTCGCCTCTCCATTTTATAAATGAGTCAAGTGAAGCATAAAATGACTGAGCTGCTCTTTCAAGGTCTCAGTAAATGTTTATGCTGGGATTCAAAGTCAAGTCGGTGGTACTCCTAGAGTCCAAAATTTACTTCTGAGAAAATTAATTATTCCTGTTCTGTCTCCACTGAATGTAGGGTGTTTTTTTTTTACAAGTCATGATAATAGTTGACATTTTTTATAAACAAAGTTTTGGGGGCTAACAAATTTTATGTCACAGTAAACATTCCTCACTCTCAGTGGGGTAGGAAAATGAAAACATTCCATTACTAATTTTGTTGTGGTGTCATTTTAACGAGCATGAGTTACATGAGCTACAATTGATTCTATTTTGCCTTAAAATCCCAGGTCAAGGAATTATTTTACTCTAGCTTGAAGAGACCCACAAATCCGTAAACACTTGCTTGGGAATCTAGTCTTAAATTGAACTTTTTAAATACCCTTTGTGGATTTTTATACCTATATTTGTTTGTCTTTTGTATGGCTTTTTCTTTAACTTATATTTTATGTATTTAAATAATGTAAAACCTCTCCAAAATGTTTGCATATATTCTTTTAAATAGCAGCTTGATTCCCCTGGCAACTTGCTATCATGGGTATTTCTAATATGGTAATTGTAACTTTTAATGTGTATGTCACAATATTAAATATTTGGAAATAATTCCAGCAAATTCAAAGAACAAATTAGAAATAAACAAGATTATATCTTGTGTAAATATGAATATGAAAAATTAAATGTCAATATAATATTGGTCTACAAAAGATTCATTTACTTTCTTTCTCCCAAATTCTAAAATTAAAGCTTCGCGTACATTCCTAAGGTTACAACTTGGGACTTTTAACAATTTGAATGATTTTTTTCAACTAAAAAAAGAGAAACCTTAAAAGTTATTAAGATTTTAACACAAGAACGCCTGAATTCCTAAATATTTACTGAAAAAGGTGTCATTTTTTTCCCCCCTGAAAATGCATCTGAAGCACTTTTTATAAATCGATGTGAAACTGTCTGTGTAGGAATGCTGGCACTGGGGAGCGGTGCATTTGGTCAGTAAGCGGGGGGTAAGGTTAAAGAATGAGAGAGAAGAATATGCTTTTCTAGAGGTGTTGCTATAGGGATGTTTTCAGGAGAATGCGCTGGGAGAAAAGTTCCCTTGGTGAAAGCTGTGTTTGGTTTAGATACTGCATGAATTAGAACAATTTCCAAAAGTCACTAAAATAGGTGGGATATGATAAAAACAAACTTCAAGACTCCTGGTGCGATAAAAGGTACTTTGTTACTGTTGTCTTGTGTGTGTGTGTGTGTGTGTGTGTATGTACTTTTTATTCTAATGTAATTCCAGTCTGAATCCCTGGAACAACAAAATTGGGATTTTGTAGAATGGATTTTAAAGCAACTCTTAAGTTTAATATTTTGTCTTCCTGTTTGATCTGAACCTAACACTAACAGAAGTGAAATGAATAGTACTGATTTGTGATTTTGGAAAACCTAAAAGTAGTATTTATAGTGAAAGCTTGAATGGTGAAAATATGCTAGGAATACTAAGATAAGATAAAAGCCAAATTTTAAAACAGAAATTTAGATGATTGATATTTAAGTATTTTTAAGAAATGGTTTCTAAAACTAAAGGCATTGGTGCATAAATGTCTGCCACTTACAACAGAGCTGAATATTTTCCTCAAATGAATGAACAAAAATGCACATGAAGCCAGAATCTCTTAAAAGTTGGTCATAGTCTGTTAATGGCTTAATTATTTTTTTACTTCCACTATTATTGTTTTTAAATTCTAATTTTTGAAGTACATTGATTTATTTCATATTTTTGTGTCAATATAATGGAATTGTTTCATCTTGTCTTTAATTTTATTGTTTTCAGATGTCTTAGAAAATGTGAGCATGACAGAATTTCTCCTCTTTCCCACTGTGTTTAGGTAGAGGATGGTAACTAGAGGCAGTCTAGTTTGCTTCTGGCATCGCAATCATTTTTCTTCAGTGATAACCCTCAAAACATAAGCTGAGCCATTTTCTTTACCAGGAACCAAATGTAGATACAGTAGCAAGTCTTATGCTGGTGTTTGGCTACTTGGAAAATACTAATAACAAGCTTGCTTTTGGTATAGGCTCTGGTGATTTCCAAAGCTTTATGTAAAATGTACTTATGCATTCTTGTAGCCAATTGAAATTTGGACTCTGGTGTGTGGTTATATATAAAAACACCAAAATCTTATATGTTTATATACATTTATCAAATCATATGTTTCCTTTATTTATATCTTTACATCATTACATGTAACTTTCATTTAGTTCTAATTGTTAAGAGTTTCCATGAAATAATTCAGTTGAAATAATGTACTTACTTAAATTTGTACTAGTTTAAAATACTGAGGGTGGGGTGGAGAAAGTAAACAGAAGACGTCTTCCACTTTCCCCAAGGGTATAATTTAAAAAAACATATTACATAATATAATTAATATAGTGTATACAATAATGTAATATAATATGTAGTAGAGTAATATATAATATTGTCTATATATATATATGTCCTTTCCCCAATGATATAATTAAAATAACCATATCAAAAAAATCACAATAGTTTCTTTTTAAATTGGGAGAGTCTTTATTCTGCTAATCTCCTCTTTCTAACACCTCTCATCGTATTGCCTCACCTCACTTCCTATCTTTGCATCTATGAAACTCAAGTCTTCCTCTTTTCTAAATGTCTTAAACTCAGTTACTTTTGGTTGATCTAAGAAGTGGCTAGTCTAAGAAAATAGAGAGCAATGGGTCTCTGGAAAACCGGGAAATGTTATGTCACACCCCAAAACACTCAAATTAAAATGTTTTCTTAGAAGGTTGCTGGTGAAAATAACACCTTTTGGGCCAGATTCTGCCTGTGTGCTATTACTTGGGAATTCCCTGTTTCTTATTTGTGGAGGCTCCTGGCTGCTGGTGTTTAAGAGCTGGAAGAGCAGAGTCATGTGTAGGGGAAGGAGTCCAATAGGATGGACGATCGGGCGGAGGCCAAGCAGAGGGCAGGAGCAGATAGCGGTTGCTGGAGTCTTGTTGGAGAAGTAGAAAAGGTACTTCAGGTTAGCAGGTACTGAAAGGGTAGAAAAGCAGAACAAGCAACTTTGCACTGCCACATGATAATCTCTAAATAGATGATAGATATTGTTATTATTAAAAATAAACTTAAAAATACCATACTACTATACAAATTAGCTTGCAAATGTGAGGTTGGGCCGACCCCCAGGAAATCCATTTGGGACACTCACCAGCTGTTGTCTCATGTGGGAGCCCCTGCAACTGGCACGGTGGTCACAGGTTCTGTGACCCAGTGGATCTTCCTTTAGGAAGAAGGTCACTGATGTCACCCCAGTCCTGAAGCAACAGGAAGCTGCTGCAGCACCATCTGGTGCCCTGTGCATGACTGAACACTGAATGCAGGTCTCCAGAGTGGCTAATTGAACGTTGTGTGCCGGAGTTGAATTTGAGTTTGGAATTTCCAGCATCTCTCCTCAAACTCTGTGATTTGAGCTTTTTTTTTCAGTTTTATTCTTTTCAGCTCTTGTTTTTATAATTTCACCTCCATTTCAAATTTAGGAATTTCAATGTTAAAATTGTAGCTCTCTTTACATCTTAAGAGGACGTGCATGTATAAAATAGAAGATAAGTGAACTTGTGTCAAATGATTGCCTTTATGCTTGGATATTGATAAAGTTAATAGAAAAAGAAAATTTAGATCCCAGGGTGAGAATGAGAAATAATATTAGCAGTAATTAAAAACACAAAATCCAAAAATGTGGGATTGTAATCCTAAATCTTCTTAAGACAGCAATTCAATGAAAAAAACAAAAACAATCAAACTTGGAAGGCACTAGCTTGGGAAAAGTCGTATTTATTTAGAACTATATGTTTTTAAAAAGCCAGACTAAATATTGGATGTAAAATATATGAAACTGTGATCAACTACTCTTTTCTCTCTTCCCTACCCAAAATAAAACATTGTATTTTAATTGATTGATACCTAGTATTAAAGTACAATTTAATATTAAAATAAAGTGGTTGTATGAAGAGGATATTTCGAGACGTTTTCAGTACCCACTTTTCTTCTGCTGCACTGATGTTGCCTAAATGCTCACAAGAGGAAAAGATTGCAAAGTTGTGGTAGCTTTCTTGCAAAACCAAGAGACAAGCCACTTTTTACAATAGGGAGCTGCATGCAGCAAATTCGTATAGTCCCAGCTTAAAGCTCTTCTAAAGGCTTCTGTGTTCTCTAATTGGAGACAATCCTTCATCAAGGAGATCAGTTGGCCTGACTTTTTCTTTATCTTGTACCTTTATACGTAATTTATTAGGAAAAGTCTTAGATGTTGAAGCAGCGTTTTCCCCTACCTTCTATTCTAGCAAAAGGTAGGGTTTGACTTTCATTTTTTTCCATGTTCACGTTGCCTTTAATTTCATAACTGTGGTCTTTTTTATCCACTCAAGTATTCCATGTCACTGTTTCCTCTTACTTTATGCTGCATATACAGAATTTGGGCTGTGGTATACTTCTTTCTGATTCCTGTCTTCCCTCCTGGACTGTAAGGAACCACATCCATCCTCTTGGGTTGCATCCACAGCTGGTCAGAGAGGGATGTTGGCACACAGGAGGGGCACAGCAACATTTATTAAATAAGTGAATCAAATAATCAGCAAATGCATCTGGGGCAAGTTAGAGTAGAATAGGAATTAGATTTCCTAAATTTTGGCCATGTTCTGGAAGTCTCTAGTCTTAATTCCAGTTTCTAGATTTCTGGAGTATTTCTTAACCCCACAATGCTTCCTTTTTTTATTATCATCTGGGCTAATGATAGCTCCTCTGTCTACTCAGCCAGGTTGCTTGTGTGAATCAAATGAGAAGTATACATGAAAACATGAGTAAATTCAAATGTTATAAAGATTCAAGGTAGTTTCATTAATTTACTATGTGATCGTTTTCTTTTGCAATGTTTATATCCACAAATAGAGGAAGAAAAAAGTGACAAGATGACTGAAAGTTCTGCCCTAACTGTTCAAATTTGTCTTTGTTTAGAACTAGGAGATACTGAAGGAAGCCACTGGTGTGAATCGCCATAATGCGCTCTGCTGTTTTTGCTCTCTCATTGTATTTATTGCTTCCCTTCTCTAAATGGTTATTACTTTTCTGCAGGACACATCTCTACCATTGTACTTCTAAATTGTACACATAATCCTTTAGGCAAAAGTCTTAGGGTTCCAGCTTTTTTTTTCAAATTCAGAAGCTTTTGGATTTTAGGGTTCTAGAGTGGTTCACATACCACATCTTTTGTATCACCCCCAATCAGAGACTGTGGTGGCACTTTGTAATCAAAGACACTAATCTTTCCCTGGAGAAAAGTATGAATTTTAATATTGAGTGGAATAAAGAAAGATTATAAACAGCCTCTTCTAAAATCAGGTGAGTTTTTTTTCCCACTAAATGATTTTACTAAAAATTTGTGAAATTGAGGCCTGTTTAAGAATTCAAGGCTGATGTGTCTGTTACCTCCTCCCTCCCAGACCCCTATACACACCTGATCCCCCTCCTGGGAAGAAGCATTTTCCTCATCATTATTTTCCTAGAGACTAACCCACTGCCTGGGCCACTGCCTGGCACATTGTCTGATCTATGTGTCCTTAGAAAACCAGCCATATTTAACTGCTTCTCAAACAAATACATTGAAATTCTTTAATTATTTAAATAGTTTTAATATTTGGCCAAATAAAACATATTTGGCATATATCATAAGCTTTTCCTGATCTGACAGTGATAAAATTAAAGTATTATAGTGAATGGTTCAGATATTTTTAACTAACAATAACCAACTGAAGCCAATAAACTATTTTTTGTTTCATTTTTTACAGTTCTGAAAAAACTTGTTAAAAGGTTTGAAGTAGTAAAATAAACCAAACACAATATCAGGATACACGCACCCTCTCCCCACCCACCCGCTCTCCAACCTCATAAGGCGTAACTTTCCAGATTTGAATGACAGAGTATCTCACACATCATAGGATACTTTATTCATATTGGAAAAATCATGTAATTCCTATATAATCTTTCAACAAAGGTCTTAGACTTACTGAATTTTGGCACTTCTTAGATATATCTCGAGATAAAGGGTTTCTGCTAAATAAATAGATAAACTGTAGGAATAACCCACTATGTAGGAATGACTTTTTAGAGTGGTTCATTGGACAATAGTAATTCAATTGAAACATATGTAAGTTTTTTCAAATGTTCATACCAATTTATTCTCGTTGTCTTACATAGATGAAAACGGCATAATTTAGACCAGTGATTTTCAATTGGGTTAATTTTTCCCCAGCAGAAATTTGGCAATGTCTGGAAACATTTTTTTTTTTCTTTTTTTTTTTTTTTTATTAATGTTATGATGGATTACAAGCTTGTGAAATTTCAGTTGTACATTTTTGTTAGTCATGTTGTGGGTACACCACTTCCCCCTCCGTACCCTCCCCCCACCCCCCCTTTTCCCTGGTAACCACCGATCAGATCTCCTTCTCAATATACTAATTTCCACCTATGAGTGGAGTCATATAGAGTTCGTCTTTCTCTGACTGACTTATTTCGCTTAACATAATGCCCTCGAGGTCCATCCACATTGTTGTGAATGGGCCAATTTCGTCTTTTTTTATGGCTGAGTAGTATTCCATTGTGTATATATACCACATCTTCTTTATCCAATCATCAGTTTCTGGGCATGTAGGCTGGTTCCACGTCTTGGCTATTGTAAATAATGCTGCGATGAACATAGGGGTGCAACGGACTCTTGAGATATCTGATATCAGGTTCTTAGGATAGATACCCAGTAATGGGATGGCTGGGTCATAGGGTATTTCTATTTTTAACTTTTTGAGAAATTGTCTGGAAACATTTTTGATTGTCACAATCGTTGGGCAAAGAGAGAGCAGGTGCTACTGGCATTGAGTGGATAGAGGCCAGGGATGCTGCTAAACAGCCTATAATGCATAGGACAGCCTCTCATAACAAAGAATTATCCTGCCCCAAATGTCAATAGTGTTGAGGTTGAGACACTCAAACTTAGGAGTTCATATAACCATATTCTTCTCATCCTTTGTGCCTTAGATTTAAAGTAAGATGGTACTAAATTTTGTAAATGTAACTTTAATGAAACTGGGCTCTTTTAATCTAGTCACTGATTTTACATAGAAAAGAAATATAACTCCAATTCCAAAAATCTTAAGACCATGTGTCTTTACCAACAATTCCTTGAAAAAAATTGACCCAGACAGTGGGTCAGTCTCTAGGGATACAACAGTGGGAAAATGCTTTCTCCCCAGGAGGAATTTGTAATCAGGTATGTATAAGAGTGTGGGAGAGAGGCAGTAACAGATGGACCAATCTTAAAGCCTTTGACAGATCTTAGTTTGCTGGCTTCACTTGAGCTGAGTTCCTCTGCAGGGTTGGCTGAACTAGAAGGTTCAGGATGACCTCATCCATGTGTCTAGCCGTTGGTTCTGGCTATCAAATAGGGCATCTCAATTCTTCACATGGTCTCTCATCCTCCAATATAGACTGCTTTCCTAACATGGTGGTTTTAGGACAGTGATCCAAGACTGCTAAAAAAGAAACTGTAAGACTTCTTAAGGCCTAGAATCAGATGACATAAAGTTGTTTTTGCTGTGTTATTGATCAAAGCAAGTACAATACCGGAGCAGATTCAAGGAGACAGAAAATCAATTCTACCCCTTGATGAGAGGAAAGACAAAGTCACGTTGCAAAAGAAGATGCATATTGGGATGGGAGGATTTTGTGGCCATAATTTAAAATTTGTCTTCTGGTCACTATTATTAATGGCTGTTTTGCATGAAAATATACTTATCTTCTCTCAAGACATCAAAAGTCTCATCCAGTTATGACATCAAGCTTCAAGTCCAGTCTCACGTGATCTGCATCTGGTCCAGATACAGATGAGGCCCCTCAGGTATAATTCCTCTTGATCCCCAGGCCTGTAAATTACAAAGAGAAGGTAGCATTCACCCAGCATGCAATGCTGAGACAGGGGTATAGCCATTGCAATAGATGCTTCTTTTCAAAGAAGGGAAGAATGGAAAAGAGATAGCAATCACGGTCCAAAGTAATTCTGAAATCCAGCCAGGACATTTGGCCAGTTTCTTTAATTCAGGGTTAAGGGATATTCCTTGGTTTTGGGGGGATTTATTTTGCTGAGGAAGATTCATCCGTTGCCAATCCTCCTCTTTTTTGCTTGAGGGAGAGTCACCCTGAGCTAACATCTGTGCCAATCTTCCTCTATTTTGCATGTGGGATGCCTCCACCACATGGCTGGTGAGTGGAGTAGGCCTGAACCCAGGATCCGAACTGGCGAACTCAGGCCACCAAAGCAGAGCACACAGAACTTTAATCATTTGGCCACTGGGCTGGGCCCCATTCCCTGTTTTTTTGATAAAAAGTGGCACATATTTGTGCCTAATAGTTTTCTTAACCTTCTTCCTAGCCATTAAAAGTTATGGTTCCAAAGTCCTGTCTTCATTTTGAACCGTCCTGTCCCTCTAGTGCAAACTGGTGGTGTTTTTGCTTAACAAGCTTGTTTGTTTTCTAAAAAGCTGCTTGGAGTTTATTCTGTGCCCTTAAAGATTCAACTTTGAAACAAACTTTGGATCACATGTGAGGCTGCTGTGGGCAATGCCCATAAGATGTTTGGAAGCTGGTTTGTCTAGTTGAGAAGGTCAACTGGGCACCAACTTAAATCTTTCTCAATTCTTAACGATCTTCCAGCCACACCCTTGATTTACTGTTACCTTGAATCTATATTTTACTTTGCAAATCTTTTTCCAGGATAGACTGGGAGTGACAACTGTCATATCTTCCCATCCACCACATCATAGGTCCTCTTTGTTTCCTCTAAATTCTGTTTGCAGATTAAATAGTTCCGTCTTTGGTTGTCTCTCTTTCTTCCAGTATGTTATCACATGTAGCTAAAAGAAGCCAATTGACGCTTTCAGCCTTCTGCAGGACATTGCACTATCCAGATACACAAAGTCAAGTTACTGCAGATGACAGAATATATAAACCTTAAATACCTGTGGCTGTGCCTCCAACCTTTGACAGCTGTTCCCTCACTGTTCTGCCAGCCTCCACTGACAGTCTCTTGGTGTCCTTCCAGCCCCCTTCCCCAGCTGGTCCCAGGGTCAATGCTATGTGTTTTAGATTTTTGTTGAAGCATTGGTACACTCCCAGTAGCAATTCTATTTCAGTTAGCCTTTGCTAACCATCACCAAAACTTGGTGGCTTAAAGTAATTTCATGTTATGGTTTCTCATGTTCCTGTGGGTGGGCTAGGTGCGTCCTCTGCTGGCTGTGTCTGGGCTCCTTTATCTGGCTGCGTTCAGCTGGCGCATCAGCAGGGCTATCAGTTGGCGTTGGCTCTCACCAGGGGTGTCTGAGTTCTCCTCCAAGTGACTTCTTTCCTTGTGTGGTGGTCTCAGGGCAGAGCTCCAAGAGAGCCAGATGGAACCTCAAGGCCTTTTAAGGCCCAACCTGAGAAGTCACATATAATTCCTGCAGCTACATGACTGGTGGAGGCAAGTCCCAAGCCCAGTCCAGACTCAAGGGGAGGGGAAATCGACTACATCCTGTGATAGGAGGAGCAGCAAAGTCACATTGCCAAGGGTGTGCTGACCAGGATGGGAGGAATTTGGGGACATATTACAACAGCCACTGCCTGGTCCTGTAAATTTTTTTCATTTATATATTTAATTTAAAAATCTAAACATTGGGTAATTGTAAACTGTTCATTTCATTATGTTGAAATATTCAATATTTCTTAGACCCTACCTATGTATAACAAAGTTAATGGTGATTTTAGTAATTGTAGATCTATAGTTGGGATAATATAATTCTGATCCCAAAACAAATCATTTGACATAGGTCATGGGATTGTGACTATTTAAGTTACAATAATTACATTGTCATCTCATGTTTTTGTTGTTTTTTCCTTTATTGCCACATCATTTGGTTGTGTCAAGAAATTTAATCTGCATATATCTATATTTAAATTTCTTTCCAACTTTTTTATTGAGAAAAGAAAATTACGGAAAAAAGCTACATTTTAGATACTGTTATGAACGGTGTGATTTTACATATGTGGTTTGTTTCAAATTAACATTCAGATTTTCAGGTAATTGAAAGCTATAAGACTTTTATCTAAGCCATCATTGTCCTTAAAGCTTCTAAAGAGGATAATGATAATCTGCAAAAGAAACGAAAAAGTTAGTCATAACATTTTGAAAGCTTATCATTATAAGATATGATTCATTAAATAATAATGAATGTATCATTATATGATACCCTTATATTTTTGTCAGACATAGCAATTTCAGACTTTATCTCTATTTATTTAAACAGTCTTTCTTCTCAATATTTACGTATTAAAGATGACATTGATTAAGCATGGATACACCTGGGAATTCAGTATTTTGCTCTTTATGATTTTTCATGATTCTAATAAAAGTATACACCTTTATGGGCATACTCATGTATGAAGTGCTGTATCTCTCAGAAATAAATTCTTTTAGAAGAATTCATTAAATATATTGAAATATGCTAGTTTCAATTACTACTGGCATTTTTAAAAATACTGTCTGTTAAAAGGATATTGGCATGTATTTTAATTTAATAATGCTGTGTAAAAGCTAGTGAGCAACCATAAGATTCTGTGTCACAGTTTTACAGAACATACTATATGTGGTAAATCCATTATATGTGCTAAAATGAAAATACAATTAGAATGTTTCTAGGCAGCAAATTTTTCATGATTGATTGCAAGGGCTGCACATAACCCAGGCCACCTTTCGCTGTGGCCTCTGGGCTTGCAGGTGCATATATAAGTGACTGAGACAAACCACAGTTGTGCAAAATCAGCAAGTCACTGTTACAATGACTCATCAGGAAGAAAACTGTTGACTGTAGTCCAGTGTGACAGTTTCTTAATGGTCAAAATTAATCACCCTTGCTAACTTGGACCTCATTTCTGCACATATGATGATCTTATCCTGAAATGGAAAAATACTGAGGAAATATATAAAAAGGGCAGAGAAATAGAGAGATTGAATATCAGAGTCAGCTCCCTTTATTTCTACTTATTTCTAGAAAGGGATATTGCCTTGGAATTTGGGAATTATTTCTTATAACAACATTACTCAAGGCCATGTGTGTACGACAGCCTTCCTATATGGAAACCTCTCAGGGCCCAGGCAGCAGCCTTCAACTCCTGAGGTCTGTAGGGCCAGCTGCTTTTTTTTTTTTCCTTTAATTTTTTTTTTTTTGAGGAAGTTTAGCCCTGAGCTAACATCTGCTGCCAATTTTCCTCTTTTTTTTCCCTGAGCTAACATCTGTGCCCATCTTCCTCTATTTTATATGTGAGATGCCTGCCACAGCATGGCTTGATAAGTAGTGCATAAGTCCGCACCCGGGATCCAGGCTGGGGAGCCCAGGCGGCCAAAGCGGAACGTGGGAAATTAACTGCTGTGCCAAGGAGCTGGCCCCAGAACCAGCTGCTTTTGAAATGGAACCGGTGATGGAAGCCTCGAGAGAGAAGGACCCAGAGAGTTTTCATAACTATTATCTTCCTCCACACAATCTGGCCTTTAGAAGGGAATCAAGATTCAAGTTATAGGAGAGGAGTGGGGTTGAGCTGCCTCTGAGCACCTTGACCAAAACCTAGCCTTAAGCCAGAGCCTATTACACGTCCCTCTCTGTGGAGCACCCACCTCATAATCTGGCTTAAGTCCCACCTCTCCTCTGTGCTGACGCTGCAATCTCTCAGACGTTTATAAAACGTTTACAGTGGGCCTCAATTCTCATAATCTTCCCTCTCCAGCCTGCTACTTCTCCTGTTTTTCCTTTCTTGGTTAGTGGCATCATTATCCAGATGCCCAAGATAGGAATCTAGAAAGCATCCTTAGCTCCTGTCTCTCTACTTCCTTTTGTTAGTTTTTTTTTTTCTGTGCTGAGGAAGATTTGCCATGAGCTACCATCTATTGCCAATCTTCCTCTATCTTGTATGTGGGTCACTGCCATAGCATGGCAACCAAACAGTGGTATAGGTCTGCACCTGGGAACCCAAGCCAGTCTGCCAAAGCAGAGTTCACTGAACTTAAGCACTAGGCCATGGGGCCAGCCCCATCTACTTCCTTTCCATTCTACTTCTGATAGTTCCTTCGCAGCCATCTTGTGCATCTCATCCCTGGCATTGCCCTAGAACAGAATTCATCACCCTTAACATGCGTTCTGGTAGTTTGTTCCCAAATGTCCTCCCTGCTCTCTCTTCTCCCTTCAATGAAATCTCCATGCTTCCATCAGAGCATATATTTCTGTGTCTCAGGTCGGATATGTTGTCTTTGTCCCGTTCAAAACCATCGGTGGCTCCCCATTGTACATAAGATAGAGAGCAAACTCCTTGGCATGTTATTCACAGGAATAACAAACATGTTACCTATTTTCCAGGCTCACCTCCAGTCCTTAACCCCTCTCCACCCTGTAATCTAGCCATAACAGATTTTCATTGTCACTTTAATATGTTATGCCATGATTTTAAAAGACTGCCTCTTTTTTCCTACAAAGTTCTCTACCTACAAATTCACTTCTCTGCTGATGTTCTACTTAATGGCACCTGCTTTTTTAGCTTCTCTGAGCCTTCCAGCCTGTCTCCTTAGCCTACGGGAGAATTGCTTGCTCCTCTGTTCATATGTTCCTCCATTGCCGTAGCTGGCACCCTGCTTTGCACTGTTGCTTACATGCCTGTCTGTCCCATTGTATTACCAGTTCCTTAGAGCAGGGCCTGTTTCTCAGTCTCCAGTACTTCCTTAGCAAATTTGTCCATTCATCTCCTTATTAAGTGCCTACTGTGTAGTGATGAATACAACGGTGATGGATAAGTCAGACGTGGTTCCTGCCGACTAATCTAGAACTTAGATTCTGGTACTGGGAATGAACAGGCATCCAGAAGATGGTGATGTTTTAACTAGACTGATGTTGGTGGAGATGAAATATTCAGGAAGTAAAACAGACACCAATGTGGAGTTGGTGTGAGGGATGAGGAAGAGTAAATAACCAGGGACGACCTCCAGGTTACTGTCTTAAGAACTAGGTGCATCTTAGGTTACGTTAATAGAAATTCGGGAATAAAACTTAAAAACAGGACCAACTTCTTGTTCTCTGTGATTCTTAGAACTAGAGGACTGGGTTTACTTGTGAGATGTAGACAAACTTTTCTGTGTTTGGAACTAACATACTGGTTCAGCAGAATGTCTAAATGAGTTACTGTTTTTACAATTTTAGTAGAAATATTAAGCATGCATATATATGAACACTTGTTAAGATTACATCATGTTGTTCTGAAAAGCAGAAGATAGAAAAATCACTAATAAGGTTATTACATATATTTAAATGATAGTCTCTTTTTTTTTTTTTTAAAGATTTTATTTTTTCCTTTTTCTCCCCAAAGCCCCCCGGTACATAGTTGTGCATTCTTCATTGTGGGTTCTTCTAGTTGTGGCATGTGGGACGCTGCCTCAGCGTGGTCTGATGAGCAGTGCCATGTCCGCGCCCAGGATTCGAACTAACGAAACACTGGGCCGCCTGCAGCGGAGCGCGCGAACTTAACCACTCGGCCACGGGGCCAGCCCCTAAATGATAGTCTCTTAAATATAGCTACATATACACAAGGGGAACTTTATAAATCTATATCCTGGGGGTTAGTTATCTCAGTTCGCCACCAATAACATTACAAAGAAGTGTTATTGTTCATAATATTTTTTAATGCAATGGGTAGACATTCATTGCATGTTTCATATTACTTCCATAATTTAAACATTTTATGATGTTGGTATCAGATTTAATTACCAAATCCTGAACTAAATTATTCAGATTTTTGTGTCAAAAATGAGGATTTGTTGAATGATGAAGTTTTAGAAATTTTTTTCCTTTGAGAAAATACTAAGTGAAATCAGAAAATATTTACTTGGAATTCAGCAAACTGTGTCTGGTGACATAAAAAGCAGATTGTTGGGACCCAGGAAATCTGCTTTTGCAGCCATGATATAAAAAGAAACATGTAGAGAATTTGGCATTTCAATATATACAATGAATGCTACAAAAAATAAAATTGGACCTTTCTAAAAAAAAGAACTTTTAGCTAAAATATAAAAATAAACTCAGAGATTTGCCATCAGAAGAAACCATTACAATAGCAGTATTCTTTCATTAAAGGTGGTAGGAGTAAAAATATAAAAATTTAAAATCAGGAAGCAATATATTATCGGTAGATTATATACCTAAATTTATGACTCTATACACTAACATTACCCTAATATTTTTAAGACTTTAAAACATTGGCATCTTGTGATATTTATAAAATAGTACATAATCTCAAATTGAGTTAAAAATTTTATACACACTCTAACTGTATCTATAGTCTGTTTTAGACTTAGAATTGGATTTTCTGTATTATAGATAAAGTTCTGGATTCCATCAAAACTAGCTTGATTAGTCAAGATCCTTCTGCTGCTACGTGACTTTAGTTACAGAACCTAAAGATTTTAAGGTCAAACTCAAATTTATTTAACTATGAATTTATCATTTTGATGTGATTACTGTTGATTTGACTAATATAGTCATTTCTATACCATCTTTGGACAGCTGTATTGTGGTGTAGGAACCAGACTCGTGGTCTAAAATTTGACTCTGCCACTGGGTGACTTTGATAAAAATGCTTAATTTCTATGCTTTGGTTTTCTTATCTGTAAAATGGGCATTATAGTAGTTCCTGCTTATAGATTTGTACAAGAATTAAATGATTTAACACACATATATTACATATGATATATAATTAGTTAATCAAAATAGTTAAATAATTAGAATGTAATGTGATTTAGAGAGAGAGAGAGAGAGAGATCAGCGCCTGGTACATAGGAAGTGTTGCCTATTATGACAGTGGTTTGCTTCTGGTATGTACTTGAAAGTTAAAAGCACAAGCTTAAAGTACATTAGAATTAGTGACATTCTGCAAATTTTATGGATATATCCAAAATTTCTCCAAATTGACAGGTTTTGTTGTTGACTGTCTTCATTCCTTCATTCTACAGTATTTATCTGTCACATTTGTAGGCATTGGGAACAAAGTTACTGTCCTCATAGGATTTATCTTCTGGTAGGCAGTGAAGCATTCTGAGCTGAAACCCAAGACAGGTCAGCTCTAGAGATGGGAATTGGAGCATCACCCCTCCACGGGTAAAGAAATGAATTACAGCTTGTTCATCGGTGTTCCTTACAACATCAAGGCTACAAGAAACAGTTGACACTTGATAGATGCTGCTGAAATGAATAGAATTCACCGTTTCTTTGAAAGGTGTTAAACTGGTCTCTCTCTCTCTCTGCCCTTCATCTCTTTATACCTCTAATTAAGGCCTTCCTGGACTCTACCTTTCTTTCTTCCTATATTATTTTTCTCTTGTTGCATAACAAATTACCACAAATATAGCCATTTATAACAATGTTCATTTATTACCTCCAAACTTTTGTGGGTCAGGAGTCCATGCACAGCTTAGCTGTGTCCTCTGCTCAGGGTCTGACAAGTCAAGATGTCAGCCGGGCTGCATTCTTATCCAGAGGCTGAACTAAGGAGGAATCCACTTTCGAACTCATTCAGGTTGTTAGCAGAATTTGTTCCCTGTGGTTATATGACCAAGAGACCCACTGGCTCTTGGCTGGAGGCAGCCCTCTGCTCCTAAAGGCAGCCCATAGTTCCCTGCCACATGGCCCTCTCCATGCGCAGTTCACAACACAGCCTTTTACTTCTTCAAAGTCAGCAGGACAATCTCTCACTCCAGTCAGCTAAGATGGAATTGTACATAAAGTAACATGCTCATAGTGTGGCATCCCATCGCCTTTGCCATATTCTGTTGATTAGAGGCAAGTCACAGGTTCTGTTTGCAGTCTATCTGCACAGTGGTGTGGACTCCAGGAGGTGGGACCCTTGAAGGTCACCCACAGTGTGTTCATCACACTCCCCATGTGGGTAAAGTCCCTGTGATGCCTCAATATGCAACTCTATCTTACTGCACAACTGATGACCCTCTACCACAAATATGCCCCTGCTTGTCTGTCTCCACCTTGGATATTTCATGGTGGAGACCTTGCCCTGTTCATCTCTCTGGATCCCCTTGTATCTAATGTAAAGCTTGGCACTTAGCCAGTCTCAGTAAACTTTCTAAAAACAGCTTTATTGAGGTATAATTGTTCAGTCAACTTTCAATAAGTGACTGAAGGTCAACATAGGCCTAACATATTGCAAATTTTAAAGCATTCGCTGGTAACTTTTAAAGGAATGGTCTAATTTGGAGCTGTACTGACTCTTCCTTCAAGACAATAATTGGCAAAAGGAACTAGAAGATATAATAATATTATGATTATTCTAGAGTTGTGTAAGTATGAATTTTTTCATGATACAACTTCAAGACATATTATGTTTTCTTATTAGATTTTTTTTCTTCTAGATGAGCAAGAGATAGTACAAAAACGGACTTTCACAAAATGGATCAACTCTCACCTGGCCAAGGTAAAGGAAATCACCTCGAGTTCTATGTTTACGTACTTTGAGCCAACAAATCATTAAATGCATGGTATGAAGGAATGCTACTGTCACTATTGTCACTCTGGCTAATCAATGGTATTGGCAATCTATCAGTTTAACTGTCACCTATGTGGGGCATTTGCTAACACCACCTCTGGGAAAGAATGAATGGATACCTAGATTCAACAACAGTTCCTCCATGTCAGTTCCATGAATCTTGATGAAATACTTCATCTTATTATTTCTTCTGTTCTAATGTATGTGTTAGATGAAAAAGAGAGAATTCACGCTGGATTTTTATTTTTGTGTTAGTTTCTATTTGGAACAGAAAGAAGCAAGGCTTGGTCTGCCCTGAGCAAAGAATTCTATCTGAGATCGTGACAGTGTCTGGGCTCTTCTCTTAGGTGCTTTGATAGAAAAATAACCATGGTGGCAGGACACTAAGAAGACTAATCATTCTGAAATTACCCACATTGATATTAGGTTGTATCAGTTGACTATGTAATTGTACATTGAAATGACTTTGAACATAAATACTAATATAAAACAAATTCCCATACAGCTACATTACAATAAAGTTAAT
The DNA here is from genome assembly GCF_041296235.1 of Equus asinus. Lineage (NCBI taxonomy): Eukaryota > Metazoa > Chordata > Mammalia > Perissodactyla > Equidae > Equus > Equus asinus. The sequence goes on from NC_091790.1 coordinate 36,271,832, forward strand.
CCTTATAATGCTGGTGAGAAAAATATGTGAACTAAAAGACATTGCATTTGTAAAACTAAATATAGACAATAGGACAGTTCTCCGAAACCAGTTAGAGGATCCTTTACTGAGAGCGGTGCCTGTCATGTGCAAGGCTTAACCCTGTGAGCAGTTTCTGATCAGGGACGTCCCCAAAGTGTCTTTTATAGTTCAGAAGCAAACAAAGCATGGCGATTTATTTCAGTCTCATCGTACAAATTAACTGCTTACTGTGTGTCTATGGTAGGCTTTAGAGACGGGGGGAAAGTTAGCAAGACACTTTCCCAGGGCTTGAGAAACTCACAGTCCAGCAAAGACAGAAGACTAGAACAACGTGTCTAGAGACAGGATACACTGGGATTCTCTCTCCTATCATCTCCTCTTTCCGAAAGCCACTTGCTGAGAAGGGAATTCTCTGGCCCAGCGATTACACCCAGAATCTGCCCTGTGAAGGCAGTAAATGCCTCTGGGGGCCCATTTTCTCAGGTCTTGGCTGGTGCCAGCTGGCCACTACTTATACCACAGAATTGTCATCAACTGGGGAAGGTTGTCTTTTTCTAAAATGAAAATAATTATAGTTTTTTCATATTATAAAAAGATTACGTGCTAACTGTAGATAATATTAATAATAAACCTCTTACAAACTGTAAAAAAAGTAAAAATTACTTTAAATCTCTCAGTCTGATGTAACCATCATTAACATATTGACCATCGTTCTTCTACACACAGACACACAATTTCACAAAAATGGTTTTATAGGGTACTATTCTGTATGCCTCTGTTTCACTCAGCACATCTTGCCATGTCAATGGATACAGAGCTACATAATCATTTTAATGGTTGAATAATATTTTATTATAAATATGATATAATAAAATTATTCATAAATTATAAATCATAAATTAGCCACTAGCCTATTGACAGTCATTTAGGTGGTTTCCAATTGTTTAATATTAAATAAAATACTACATTGAAAGTCCATGGGCCTATATCTTTGTATGCTTATGTGATTTTTCTTCTTAGGATAAATTTCTAGAAGTGGGTGGATAGTCAACAGTCATACACATTTATGATTTTAATATATACCAAGAGCTTATGACAATGCCCATTTCCTTACACTATTAGCACTCTTTAAAGGTAACAGTGTTCCAATTTGATTGGCAAAAATAATTTATAATTAATTTTTTTCATATTTATTTTTTAAACAGGAGTTGAATATTTTTGTGAAAGTTTTAAAAATAGAATTCTTCGGATACACTTATCTATGTACTGAATACTTAAAAAGAAGGGAAATCTGAATGTATGCCTGTATACAAAGGGTCTTTGCAGAGGGAGTATATGCCATGTTTGTTTTCAAATCTGCTTTATTATTGTTCAAGTTACTTTACGTATTTGTGTGATAAATGGTTATTAGAATAGGCTATACCAATATGCATCCTTTTCTGGTCTCTTTTCCAGTCCTGTTTTGTGACTTCACCCCGGCAATTTCCTGTCTAATATCTAAGTCTTACCTTTAATGTGTATTGCAAGCCTCTCTCGTTAATGAAGTCATTTCTGACCACATGTGAAACAGTGACCTGCCCCCTAGCAAATGTCCTGAGAATGTTAGCAGTTTCCCTGCACCCATCTTCCAGCACTGTCCCCCTACCTTCTCTGGTTTTCCTGTGGTAGAATCCGAAATCTCAGCACCTCTCCAGAACCTGCAGCATAGATGGAGAAGTTTAGCATATCTTAAGTTATTTTGTACTGCTTCATATCTCACCTTCTCCACATCATTGTAAAGTCTTTAAGGCATATGCTGATTCTTGGAATTTCCTTATAAATCCTAATAGCTCTAAGCACAGTGCTGAGTACCATGGAGAGGTGCTTAATAAAACAACAACAGCAAACAGTCTTTATCTTTTCTCACTTTGAATAGTAAAGACATCACGGGGGGAAAAAATATAATGATTCATTTCCGGCACTGTGCAAAGTGCTTCGCATCAATTATTTGATAGCTTTAATCTTTACACCCCTGGTAATTGGTGCTGCTGAGATTTAATCCAGACATGAATCTAAAGTCCATGTGTTTTCCTTACTTTACACATTTTTGCATCAATGTTATCCTTTTGAAAGACCCAGAAAATCATTACCTTCCCAACTGCTCCGTTATAACCTTAATGTGATAGATATTTTTTTGTCCTTTTTTCCTCTTCTGTGCTTGTGATTTTTTTTCTTTCTTGGGTCATCTTGAAAATTGAAAACTGAAGCAGAACAATGATACCTCTACTTGTTATCCTGAACTTATTTGTACTGTATTGTAGTATCTTGCCAAACATAGCCAAAAAAACCACATATTCACTGGGGAACATTTTCCTTTTTTGACATTTATATTTGGAAAAGATCCTGAAAATCAAATCTGACCCCATTACTCTGGCTTGGCAGTTGAGTGTTTTAGGATAGCTATAGGTCTGTCTTCCGGTCTGCATCTGTCTCAGCAGCTGATCTCATAATTCCCTACTCATCTCTCTCTCTTTGCCCCATCCTTTTCCCAAGGTTACCCCCATTTGAGTTTCCATTTCCAGCTTTATCTCGTTCTCATTCTCCCTTCTAATCTCTCTCCTATCCCTGAACCATCTCTCTCTCTCCCATCTCATCTCCTCCTCCATTAAACCTCCACCTCCACCCAACTCCCTTCTGGCTCTATCTCAATCTCCCCATCCCCATCTTTATCCCCGTTTCAGTCTCTATTTCCATCTTTACTCTATAAAAACACATGCAACCTGCACATCCTAGGCTTCACAGCTTCATTGAAGTCTCATTTACATATACATCCAAATTAAAATGGAAGCACACACTTCTTTCTCCATTGCAGTGTGCTGTCTTACTTTTGAGAAGGATGATATCTCACTTGCAACAGAAACAAGGTCAATTTCATATCTTTGATTTGACCTCTGGAACCAGGACATTGTGTCACTTTTCTGGCTGCTCCTGTGAGAAGGCTTGCTCCCAAAGCCATTCTGCAATACTAAAATGTGCTTGGTCCCATCACTCTAACACCTCATGGACCACAAGCACATGTACAAACACACACACGCATACACGTGTACATGCATATCCTTAGTCAACTAGGCTCCACAGAGGCATGTGTTATGCCCAGAGTCTCACTAAGCGTCTCATGAAAACAGCTTCTTAAATTTTTGGTCCTCGGCTCCTGATCATCTATTAGCAACACACAGATGTCTCCCCTGACAACAGGTCTCCAGTCACAGAGCAGGCCCAAAGTCATACTCAGAATAAAAATATTTCTCACTAAAAAAATAGTCCACTGAGCAGCAATTTGACCTGTCTCCAGAGCTTCTTGAAGCCAACTGTTCCTCTTCTTTCTTGCTCATTAAATAACCAAGGTCAATGGTTTGTTCTATAACCAAGAAACAGTGTGCCTCAGGGGTGGAGCCATAATTGCTGTCAGCTTTGAAAAGACCTGGTGGCCTGGAATTTGTTGGGTCAGATTGAGTCTGGTTTGGTATGTTGTTTGTGCACTTGTTTCTTTACTTTGTCCAGTAAATACTCAACCAATTTAGACCCAGTCTTAGTCAGCTCAGGCTGCCATAGTGAAAGACTGTAGACTGGGCGGCTTAAACAATGAACATTTATTTCTCACAGTTCTGGAAGTTGAGAAGTCCAAGATCAAGGTGCCTACTGATTGGGCTCCTAGTGACAGTCCTCTTCCTGGCTGTGTCCTCACATGGCAGAGAGAGAGAGTACTGTGGTCTCTCTTGCTCGTCTTTCTTTGTTTTGTTTTGCTGAGAAAGATCAGTCCTGAGCTAACATCTGTTGCCAATCTTCCTCATTTTTTTTTTTGCTTGAGGAAGATTATCTCTGAACTAACATCTGTGCTAATCTTCCTCTACTTTATATGTGGGTTGCCACCACAGCATGGCTGACAAGTGGTGTAGGTCCATGCACAGGATCTGAACCTGAGACCTGGGCCACCAAAGCAGAACATGCCTAACTTACCGACTACACCACAGGGCTGGCCCCATCCCTTCCTTTTCTTATAAGGACAGTAATCCCAACATGGGCAATAGTCACTTCGCAACCTCATTTACCCTTAATTACTTCCCAAAGGCCCCAGGTGCAAATATCATCACACTGGGGGGGTAAGGCTTCCATTTGGAGGGACACACAAACATTCAGTTCATAACAGGTTCCAAGTTCATCTGAGATCTGGCTTGAAGCACATGAGAATTCCTTCCAGACCTATAAGACAGGGATGAGAACTCGACCCTGGAATGATGGCAGTTACATGTTTCTCCCCTCCTACACATTGAAAGTTTTCTTGTAATCTCTGTTGTACACAGCTCTATGCTTTAGAATTGTTTCAGATAATCTCAGAATCAAACTATATAAAAGAATTAAAATGCATTTTATTCTTTGGTAGTCTGTGTTTTTTTTCTCCTACAATTTTCTGCTGATGTCTACCAATAAGGGTAAGAAAATGACCCAAGTCGAAAGTATTTTTTATGCTGGTAATCAAGATATTAGTCTTAATTCACCTATTACTTATGCTACATAACATGCCAAGTCATTTTATCTCTAAGAATAAGAAAGGAGAAAAGTGCTAAATTTTCAGGAAAAAAAAACAGAAAAGATTTTCAACTTTTTTCTAGAATGCAAGTTGTAAATATTTAGTAGGATCTCTATTGTCTGAGACCTTTTGCACAGCAGTCATGGGAATTTTTGTGGATTTAACCTAGAAAGAAAAACCTTTCCATCCAAAATTCTGTGATAATGTCTTGTTACTCCAATCCCTTCTTTAAAGTTTTTAAGCAAACTAAAAAGATAAAACTTTTATTTTAAAGGACAATTTTAAAAATTCCTTATTTAGAAAGAAAACTTACATCTGTTTTCTCAAAATATTTGGAATTTTACCATTTCTGAAAGTTGCTTTAATAATAGGTTGTGGCAGGTTTAAGTGGTGGGATGTTGAATTGAGAAGCCAAAAAACTGATCCTTCTGTTCTAAGACCATTCAATCTAGGGTGCCTTGGGAGATGTCCTAAAGATGCTTCATAGAGATGAATTTGGGGAGAATTTTTTTTTTAATTGTTACTTCTTTTGAGAATCATTATCTTTTTTTTTTGAAAGATTTTATTTTTTCTTTTTTCTCCCCAAAGCCCCCCAGTACATGGTTGTATATTCTTTATTGTGGATCCTTCTAGTTGTGGCATGTGGGACGCTGCCTCAGCGTGGTTTGATGAGCAGTGCCATGTCCGCGCCCAGGATTCAAACCAACGAAACACTGGGCTGCCTGCAGCGGAGCGCACGAACTTAACCACTAGGCCACAGGGCCAGCCCCTGCGGAGAATTTTTAACAGGAAATTTTCATTTTTGTTCTTGGCTGCTTTGCTCCATTGCAAATTGACAAACTACTTCTAATTAAAGAACAATAAACTCTTTTACTGATGACATTCCATTCTACTGTAACAAGTCTTTATAAATATTATGACAGCCATGTGAAGAGATAGCATACAAATAAGAGAGCAATCTGTTTTAAAAAAAAATATGCTTTGCTTAAAACAAAAATCTTATTAAAAGTAGGAAAAAAACCCAAGATTTGTGTGTGTGTGTTCTTGCCATTTTTAGTACCCAGAAGTGGATTATTCAAACTTGTGGCTGTAAGTATCAGTTCATTTTTTTCAATCTTTGCTTTGTTTTCAAAGTGAAGTCTTTATGCTTCTGCAATTATGCCAAACATCTCAAATCACAAATTGTCAATCTAATGTAATGTAACATTAACAAAAATTAGTAGTTGTATCTATTTCATATACCCCATACTTCCTTCAGGAATGAGGCTTCATATTTAGATATGGACCCTATAATTTTCTTCCTTTTCAAGAAGAAACCTGCATCTTTCTATTCTGTTTGTTCTGCCAATGAAAGAAGGTGGAGTATTTGTTTTTTAATTAGTCCAATATTGCTTCCAATTAATGGTTTTTCAAAGTTAGGTTCTGATTCCCTTCTAGCTTGCCATCACTCATTGCTAAAAATGTTTCTAAATTGTAGGGCTGCTGATTACAGAATTCTTACCATATGCCAATTACTGTGCCTTGGCAACTTTATCTTTTATTTTGTTTAATCTTCACAACAAAAATCAAATATAAGTATTATTTTCACCATTTTATAGATTCTGAACCTGAAGCTTAGATTTAATTAATAAGCTCAAGGTCACATAACAAATAGGTGAAAAACCAGATTTCAATCCCAAGACTCCTCGACCTGGGCACAAACCATTGTTTATTCTCTCATGTTTTATTTGTTTATTTAGTTATCCATGCAGCACATACTTTTCAAGCATCTATTATGTGCTAGGGGCTGTGGATACAGTGGTGAACAAAGACAGATAGAGTCCACGCCTTTGTGGAACTGATCATCCAGCAGAAGAGACAAACAATTATAGTGATGTGTGTGTGGTAAACTCCATGAGAAGGGCACTGCAAGGTGTCTGGGAGCACATGGCAAGCACAACCAAACACACAGTAATTTGAAGGAGGACATCTGAATAGGCTTTCAAAGGAAGAAACATTTAAACTGGGGCCTAAGAAATGCCTTGGGATTGGGCAGGTGAAGGAACCAATGTTTTCAAAAGTTGAGAGTTGAGAGGGGCCAGCCTGGTGGCACAGCAGTTAATTTCACGAGCTCCGCTTCAGCAGCCTGGGGTTCGCTGTTTCGGATCCCAGAGGCGGACTTACATACCGCTTATCAAGCCATGCTGTGGCAGGCATCCCACATATAAAACAGAGGAAGATGGCCACCAATGTTAGCTCAGGGCTAATCTTCCAGTAAAGGGAATGGAAGAAGTTCAGAACACCTGAAAACGTGGGTTCCAGGAGTGAGTTGGCAACAGAGAAAACGGAGAATTGGTCAAGCCAGTCATTAAGGTTTGGATGTTGTATTATGGGCAGTGGGAGACATTAAAGAATCTTAAGCAAGAGAATGAAATGATCACTCTGATCCTAAACCTCTTTCTCAATCTCTCTCTCAATCTCTCTTCCCTCCTCTCCCTCCTTCTCTCTGTCACGCACAAAACTTAGGGCTGTAACAAGTAAGATTGGAGACGCAGTGACTTTGCAATAAATCAGATGAGAGGTGAGTCAGAAGAGAGGTGAGGGCAGTTTGGACTAAAGTAGTGGTGGGGGAATGGAGAAAAGTGGATAGATTGAAAGATGTATAGGGTTGGACTATGTGTAGGGATGGACTGAGAAATTAATTGGAATCTTGGAGAAGGAGTCAAAGAATGACTTCTAGATTTCTGACTTGAGCAAATGATTAAGATCATTCACGGAGAGAGAGAATATAAGAGGCTTTGGGGAAAAGTTAATAAGTTCAATTCTGGACAGAGAAATTACTTGGTAGAGATGCACCCATTTGATTTGGCAATTAGGAAGTCATTGGCCACCACTGGGAGCAGCTACATCATGGCAGAAACCCGATTCTAGCAAATTGATGAGTAAATGAGAGGTAAGGTTGTTAGGACACTGAGTGTATGTTACATGTTCATGAGCTAGAGTATTAACTAAAGCAGAACATAAGATCTAGTAAGAGCTATTTTAATAAAGGGTGGTCTTAAGTGTCTGCATTGAAGAGAATGATCAAAAACTAGCAGAGATGGAAAGGCTGTAAAGAAGGAAAGGAAGTTTCTTTTAAGACACAAAGCTCCTGAGAGGCAGGGTGGGAGAGAAAATCAAGAACACAAGTGGAGGGTGTAGATTTGTACCAGAGGAGAGACATCTTCCCTTCTCTGAGACACAGAGGGGACAGGAAGAATGGGTGTGGATGTGCCTAAGTTTGGGATGGGGGAGAGAGGAAGACAGAGGTGGGGTGGACTTGAATTTGAGGGGATTCCCACCTCACAACTGCATGTTTTTTAGGTCTCATAGAACAGTCTTCATTTTTGAGCAAAAGCATTTATGTTAGGATCAATATTTTAAAAATTGGCAGTAAAAATGATGCTAGTTCTTTCACATTTTAAAATTTATTTATCTTAGCAAATTCCTAAATGTTATGCAAAATCCACAGGCTATTATATAGTGTCACCTTGGTCCCCAAAGGGAACAATTTAAAGATGTGCTTTCCAAATACTTTCATAACAGTTATATTTTTAATTAGAAAAAGATAATATAAGTAATCCTGACATTAGCATTGATTATACTCCGTTATCATATACCTGTAGTTTCACATTCTCTCTCATTTTGTCAAATGGAATAGAATGTTATATTTGTATTTAAATGCCTTTGATTCAATCTTTATGATATTTGGCTGTGAAATAAATGTATGGTTTGGCACTAAGTCCTTTGGAAAAACAATAGGTCTCACATTGCCATTGTTTAGTGTTTCTATAAATGGAGCATCTCTTTCAATATGCAACAAACAGTCCTTTCTCCATGTGCCAGCCTTAAATTTACGGGGCTCTCCAGGATTGGCACTGAACATTTTAAATACTATCTATCAGATGACCTCAAGCATTATATGAGCATCTCCTAGTTAGAAACTGAAAAAAAGCATCATTAAACATTATTTACATTCTGTATTAGTTTTCTAAGGCTGCCATAACAAAATACCACATGCTGGGTGGCTTGAAATGAGAAATTTATTATCTCACAGTTCTCAAGTCTAGACAGGTGGCTCCTTCTGAGACTGGGGAGAATCCTTCTTTGCCTCATCCTCACTTCCAGCGGTGACCTGCAACACTCGACACTCTTTGGTTTGCAGCTGCGTTAGTCCAATCTCTGCCTTGGTGCCTGTTTGTGTCTATGCCCAAATTTCTCCTTCATATAAGGACATCAGTCATCTTGGATTAGAACCCACCCTGATGACCTCATTTTAACTTGATCACCTCTCTAAAGATCCTGTTTCCAAATGAGATCACATGCTGAGGTCCTGGGGGGTTAGAACTCCAACATGTCTTGGGGGGAGCACACAGTTCAACCCATAATAGATTTCATTAAGAGCACATTTTGTTTTAATACCAAGTTAGATCCATATACTTCTTTAAGAGGAACATTTTTGGTTTTCCTTTTTTTAAAAATAAAATCGACATCTTCACAGTCATAAAATATCACTTTGGCGGCTTTTTTCTTAGTTGTGTTTCCAGCAACAGTGCTAAAAGATAACATGGAAACACTTTCAGGATTGAATTTTACTCCCATTTGTTTCCTCATACACACTTTGGTGGGACTATTCATGAACTAAGATGAGGAGATAAAGAAGCAGAGAGGAAAAGGTAAATGTAATAATTCGCCCCTGGAAAGCATTCTTTAGTTGTTTTTCTAAAGCTAAATTTGATAATCCTGAACATACTGATAAATTAGTTATTTCCAAAGGTGTAACTATAAGATTACAAAGAAAAAATATCAACATAAATAGCATTTGTCAATTTATTAATGACATGTATTAATTTAATTGATAACAGAGATCTACAAAATTTATGCATATTATTAAACATTTTGATATTTTTCAAAGGTCCTTCTTTTATAAATATATTTTATTTATTCTTACATTCATTCAATAAATGTTTTAACATGTTTCTATGCTCAGCAATATTCTAGGTACTGAGAATGTAGCTGTGAACAAAACAAACAAAAAATTAAAACCCGCATTATGGTACTTATATCCTAATGGGGGAGATGGACAGTGGAGAAGGCAACTAAACTGTGCTTTGACCATAGACTGAAAAGAATCAACGGCAGAAGGAGGGAGATAAGTTAGAGGTTGTTGACGGCATCTAGGTAAGAGACCGATGACTTGGACCAAGGTAGCAGCAGTAGAGGTGGCGAGAAGTACAGTCAGCCCTCTGTTCCACGAGTTCGGCGTCTGTGGCTTCACCCGCCCACGTTGATTCGCAGTTGGTTCAATCCGCGGATATGGTGACCCACTAAGGGCCTTGAGCCTCCACCATCTTGGTGTCTGAGGGAGTCCGGGACTAATCCCCTGTGGATACGAGAGGCAACTGCAGTTGATTCCGGATGAGTTTTGATAATAAAACCAATAGGATCAGATCCGGAGTATGAACAGAAGAGAGGAGTACAGGATAACCCTAACTTTGTACTGAATAAAATAAATAACTTGGGGAGTATGCTTCTTTTATACTCTGTACTGAAAAGAATTTTATTACATGTAAAAGTTGGTAAGAGCAGAGCTTTCCAAGCAGCCTGGAAGCTGGGCTGGAGGGCAGTCATTGCGTTTGGGATATTTATTCGGAATTGAGTTAAGTAGTAAAGGAAGTGGAAATAATTATACTCTCTGTCATAGGAAACAAGAAAGAATGGAAACTATCTTCTCCCCTTTTCCAAGTATGGGTGGAAAACAATCACAGTAGTGCTTTTATAAAGGGAGTGGAGGAGAAGCAGATTACACATAAAATCTTTACATTATTTCACCTTGTTTCTGGAGATATTGGGGATATCTAATTCAATTTTTTGGAAAAGATGACAAAACCTTTTAGACGATGAATCAATTTTATTTGGCTACCGTCAGTGGTTATAATCGTGATTTTACTGATCTGGTCCAAGGCTATTTTGTAGACATTTTAGTGTGGTGGGCTCTTGGTCAGCCGCGCGGAAGTAACTCGCTGCACATCTGCTGGTCAACCTCTCTTCCCTTCCCACTCTCCTCTCTGTTCCTGTGTTTAAGTTGCTGCTCTGCCCATCAGATAACCATCAGAGCATGCACACACTGTAAACTGGTCCTGGGTTGGGATTTCCCCCATATGCAGTCTCTCAGCCTGTGAAATAGTTCCTATCTGAAACTTACAAACCCCAGACGTAGCGGTTTGCCTGGCTCTAGAAGTGATGGGTTATTCTCTGTACAGAGGTTTCAAGGCACACAGAACACACCTTGAAAACCAGCCCTTGCCTTGGGACCTCTTTACACACTGCACAGAAGGCTTTTTTGAGAATATCTCAGGCCATGATTGTGTCGTTTTCAGCAAGCTCGATGGTGCTCAATAGTGTGCGTTTCTCAGCTGAAGTAAAGAGTTATCTGTGGCATGTGCTTTTGCTTTAGGCCGTTCCAGTTCAGTTTTAGTCACGTCAGTGGGTATCCAGCAATTACACATTTTAAACCCTAGGATATATATTTAGTATTTTAAAGTAAAACGCCATAGCTTTTTGTGCGTCATAAAATATTTTGAGAGCTCTTTTCCCAAGAGGAAAAAGCGTTTAGTAAAACACTGCCCAGTTGTTTTGAGACCAAAAGTCATGGTGGTAAACGAAGAACCTGGATTGGTCTTGATGTGGGGACAAGTGATTTTCGCCCTTTCGTTCGCTAAAAACTAAACCCTTCATGTTGTAAACCTCTTTGATAGCTGTGTGATATTCGTCACTAAGGAACGCTAAGATTCTAGCAAATGTGTAGATACCTGTTAATAAAGTGATGATATGCTAGTAATGTTTCAAGGTAGGTTTGTTCTCTTCCACATCACTGATTGCAATTTAACACCCAAAGCTTTTACCTTAATTGATGTGTATATGATTTCCCTATTAATGCAAAGTTAAAAATGCTACAAATATTTTTAGACTATTAGCATTTTTATAATCTTGGATACACAGGCACACACTTGTAAAATGGCTCTAGTCATTTATTTTATTTATTTGTTTAATTTTTTAAATGTGTGTGTATGTTTTTAATTATTTATCAGTGACACTTAGCTGTTTCCATCTTCTTCATTTACCGATATCAATTGGTCAAAATGTTATGAAAGGGGCCGGCTCTACGGCCGAGTGGTTAACTTCATGCACTCCACTTCGGCAGCCTGGGGTTCACTGTTCCAGATCCTAGGCTCGGAGCTACACACCGCTCATCAAGTGATGCTATGGCAGCATCCCACACAGAGGAACCAGAATGACTTACAACTGGGCTATGCAACCATGTACTGGGGCTTTGGGGAGAAAAACAAAAAAGAGGAAGATTGGCAACAGATGTTAGCTCAGGGCCAATCTTCCTCATAAAAAAAAAAAAGGTTATGAAACATCTTCTCACATCAAATACAAGTAGGCTCCCAATAAAATGCACACTTTCATCGATAAAGAAGGAATTTATTTTTAGCTGTTCATGTGAATCTCATCATGGAGTGGAAGTGGGAGGGCACTGAAATACAAATTGTTACACTCAGAACAGTGTTTACAAAGTAATTGCAAAATAACACACATGTCACTTGTGCTTTATTTTGTTGCAAGTGATGGAAATTGATTTTAGATGATTTAACCAAGAGGTGATATTTATTAAAAAGATACTGGGTGCCTCAGAGTATGGAAGGAAATGCTGACTGGGCAGGAAAGGGTTAACTCAGCAGCTCTGTGTTCAAACCCTGTGCATTCTGAATGTAGACCTGTCTTAAAGAATGGCCCTTGCCTGGCTCCTGGGACAGAACTTCTGGGCACTTGGAATAATCTCCCTGGTAGGAGTGTTTTGTTTGCCTGAGGCCTTAGGCCGCGCTGTACCACTTTAATAAGATCAGTTTATCTTAACAATGTGTTTGGTGGTGAACATTTGTTTTTTCTGGGTGAGCAGAGATGGGAAAGGGCTGGAGTCTGAGGAGCTGAGATCAGTTATGCAAGTGGTGTATGCCGCCATGGTAAACTCCAAATAAAAACCCAGACACTGAGGCTCAAGTGTGCTTCCCTGCTTGGCAACATTTTGTGTGCATCATCACACACTATTACTGGGAGAATTAAGCATGTCCCTGTGCGGTTCCTCTGGAAGGGAACAAGTCACTCACCTTGGGAAACTTGAGCCTGCTATCTCCTGGATTTTGCTCCATGCACCTTTCCCCTTTGCTGATTTTAATTTGTATCCTTTCACTGTAATAAATCATGAAGTGAGTATAGGAGCTTTTCTGAGTCCTATGGGTCCTTCTAGTGAGTCATAGAGCTAAGGATGGTCTTGGGGAATCCTGACACACTGATTAACCCAGTCTTAAGAAAGACAGAGGCAGAGTGGCTGTTGGGGACTCAGCAGCAGGACCTGATGACTCTTGTCCTTAGGTCACTGCCATGTGACAACTTAGCTCCAGCCATCCTCTAGCTCCAGGCAGAGAATGTGATGGATCCAGCTCTGGTTTCTCATGTAACAAAGGATGGGGGTAGGCACAAACATCACCACCGGGGACATGGTGTGAATTGGGCTGACTGCGTCTATGCCAATATGTATTTACACACATGATGCTTCTATTACTTTTTAGATTTCCTTATATCCATCCATATTTATTTATTTATTTATTTATTTATTTATTTAAAGATTGGCACCTGGGCTAACAACTGTTGCCAATCTTTTTATTTTTTCTGCTTTATCTCCCCAACACCCCCCCCCCCCGCCCCCCAACCCGTACATAGTTGTATATCTCTGCTGCAGGTCCTTCTAGTTGTGGGAGGTGGGACACCGCCTCCACATGGCCTGACGAGCAGTGCCATGTCTGCGCCCAGGATCCAAACCCTGGGCCACCACAGCAGAGTGTGCGAACTTAACCACTCGGCCATGGAGCTGGCCCCTCCATCCATATTTAAAAGTGACTTTTTATTAATAAATTTTTTGCTTCTAGTAGAGTGGCAGGCACTTCAGCTGATTAGTTAATACTTTTCGTATTGATATTACATAAAAATCATGTTTATAAGTTTGTGTATTATTCAGAAAAAATCAATGTTAATACCTGTATTTTTATACTCAGCTTCCTGTCTAACAAGGTGGCTCAAGGATAATGAACCTGGGCTCAAATCTAGTCGCTTACTAGGGGAGTGATCTAGGCCAATGGTTTAACCTCTCTGAGATTTGGATTCTTTGCTTTTCAAGAAGGGGTGCTCCTCCCATAGGTGGTGGGTACAAATATTAAACGAGGTAACATGTATAAGCCCTCAGCATAGTGCTTGACCCATTGAGATGTTCAACAATATATTATTCATTCTTTCCTCGCCTTTCTATTCTCCTTCCTTCCTTCCTCCTGCATCCCTATTAAGACATCTACTAAGTTAGGATGCATAAATACCTAAGCCACAGAAACACCTAGTAAATATTGGAATTCATTTCTATAGTTTATGCCAGTGACTATTTTGTCATATTTGCTTTATGCACCAAATTTTTCATTTCATATATAATTTTTAAATGTGAGATTTCCTTAAATTTTCATTTCATGCCAAATAGTTATGCCTGATTTTTTTTTTCCTGAGGATGATTTGCCCTGAGCTAACATCTGTTGCAAATGTTCCTCTTTTTGTGAAGATTCACCCTGAGCTAACATCTCCACCAGTCTTCCTCCATTTTGTATGTGGGTCGCTGCCTCAACATGGCCACTGATGAGTGGTGTTGGTCCATGCCTGGGAATCAAACCCTGGCTGCTAAAAAGGAACATGCCGAACTTAACCACTAGGCCACAAGGCTGGCCCGCTTATATCTTTTTTCATCAAAGTTATTCTCCTCATTCTTTTCCTCTAAGTAATGTAATTGTTTCTAGGGACATAAGATTAACATGTGGTGTAACAAACATGGCCATCCTTGCATGAAAGTAACTATGAAAATAGATGGTAGATAAGAGTTAAATATGTACTGGTGTTTTTAGACTAGTAAAGTGACACAAGTTAATTACATACACATACACGTTAGAGAATAGATTACTTTCCCAAAATACAGGAAACAGTCAGTAAAAATTATGTCAAAGATACCTGTGCTTCCTCGGATTTCAAAAAGTTCAAGGAGAAACATTTGACCTCCTTGAAGTCCTAAAGAGAGAGGGAATGAATCTCATTGCATCTGATTGAAGGGACTGTGTAGCAGAAATAAAGGGAAAGGAGAAAAATATAGAGAAAAATCCTCTGTGAAGTCTGTTCCACTCATGAGTTAACACCAAGCGGATAGCCAGGTCCAGAGGCATGTGCGTTTTCCTTGGGTTTCTAGACAATTTTAGAGACCAGGCAATCCTCCTTGAGCCAGAATTTAGGGTTTAACCTAGTTTGAAGAAAGCTTCTGGAAGGGAGTAGCCATGTAGTGAAATACGTCTTTCTCTTTTGTTCTTTCCCATCCCCATTTCCATTTCCCCTCACCCAGGCAGGAAATTCCCTTCTTTGAACCACCTCAGATTCAGCCTGAATATCTGCAGAATAACTAAATGCGACTGACAGAGCCAAGGAGAATATAATTTTTCCAAATACTGTACAAAGAAAAAGAGGTTATCATAATTTTACCTTAATAAAAAAAAAGATAATTGTGATCTTGAAAAGTACCCGATAGATTTCTATCTACTGCTTGAAACTGCAAACTGGCAAGCAATAGAAACAAAACCACGTTATCTTTATTTTCCATGAAGTCGGGCTCGATAAATGACCCCCATTTCTAACTCTTCCTTTCGGCCTCCAGCACCATGGCCTGAATTCTACCAAAGTAATCAGATTAGTGCTGTACGTATTTTTATATGTGACAGGAGAGGTATTTCAGCCGAAAGGTTTTCTATTAAAACGTTACTCAGAAAGATAACTGTGATGCAGTCACAAGAGAAAAAGTCTCTCTAGCTGATATTTATAAACAATATTTTATGCAAAATGGGGTAGCAAAACTCGTCCTACAATTACAAGGACTGTTTTATTCTAGTGTAATTTTTGATAAATTAAGGTGTCTTGCTGGTTTCACACAATATTTATATTATGTGCAATTGGATAGCTCTTATAGAAATATAAAGATCATTCTCCAGTACTTGTTTTTGTCAGCTCTTTGCAGTAAGGTTGGCAAAAGGTGTATTTTCTCCCTCTTTAACTGGTCGCAGTATTAAATAAAGAATTGGTGACATAATGCCAGGTTCTATAATTCAAGGTGTTCAAAATATTAGACAGTATATTAGACAGTAAATTGACATAAACATTTTTATTTTGAAAAGAAATATTTTCTTACAATTTCTATTTCTTTTAATTTCTATAGCTATCAGATTATATCACTTTACTTTGTGTAGGAAGACACTGGTGGGAAAATTTTCAGAAGCAACTCATATTTCCTATAAAAAGAGAAATTTTTGCCTAATGATCTTATTTGTGAGGCTCTCCCTAAGATTCCAAAGGTATTTGTAAATATCCCTGTTGAATGTGTTTCCATCACTGTCTATATGTTTATTGCCAACTGGTGCTGAGCACTGTGCCTGGTGTTAAGTATACAAAGATATATTCAACTTCTTCCTTGTACTCAAGATACCCCGTGATCTGAGTTCCTGGGGATACAGATTTGTAAGTAAATGACTGTAATGCGATGTGATCATTATAATCTGAACAATGTACTTAGAGGGACAGAAGAACTGATTAATTCTAGTTGGAAAACTGAAACAGATTACAGATGAGCTGAGTCATGAAACTGACCAAGAATTTGCTAAGTGGAAGTAGAGGAAAGTGAAGGTAATCTGGGTATCTGTGTTCTTGAAATAAAAACCATCTACTCTTCTTTTCCAAGCACAAACTAGAATCTTCTTTCATTTCTTCAACAAATGTTTAATGAGTTTCTACTGTGAACAAGACATTCAGAAACAAGATATTTCTAGATCCATGTGTGTTGCAATCTGTGATTGCTTGGAACCCAGAGAACATTTTCTTTGCCTGTTATTATGAATGTGCCAGACTTTAAGAGCCATTAATATGGGCACAGGGCTTGCAAAGATAATTTTTTTTAGAAAGCTACATTTATTCATTCATTCGGTCAGTGAGTCAGTCAGCCAACAATATATATTGAGGTCTTGCCGTGTCCTCAGAAATATTTAGGAGAGAACACTTACCTGGAAGAAAGGATTCAAAAGTCATGTCTATGCAGACAAAATTTTGTAAAGAACAGAGGACTCAGGGGTGAGTTTGGTGAATGGCCAAACACAGGAAGAAAGGAGAGAGAGAAGGAAGAGAGGCCTGTGAACCAGACAGGCTGATCAAAGAGGTTTGGGGGAAACAGATCAAGGAAAGGATGGCACCATTAGTGCCCAATGCAGAAGCCAGTGGGCTACTGAATTGTTCGGTGGTCACTGCTGATCTGAAGGCCACTTCCAGGAGCATTGTACAGGAGCTTCTGGAGGGGAAAGAAAGCATGTGGGGCTCTAGGAGAGATGCAAGAAGAGAAATATTAGAGGTAGAAATGGGGTCAAGAGAAAATGGCAGAGATCCATATACGTTTAAAGGCAGAATGGACAGATAGATGAATTTGATCATTTTTTTGAATGTCAAATTTCTTGGAATCTTTATTATTTCATGAAAATTCCCTACTTTGTTTATTTTTCTTCATATATTTTTCAGATTAACACAGTATATGAAAAACTTCATTTGTATTTGTTCACTGAATATATCACATATTTCTGAACTTTTCCCTCTACTGTATTTAAATTATTTGGATACAAACAGACACTTTGAATGCTAAGTGGACTATATTTTTAATGACTATATGTGACTAATACAGTAATTTTTATTGCTGTTACACTGAATAGTTTTCCTTGTAATGGCTCCTTTTTTCCTGAATAATTTTATTTATATGCTTAAAATATAAAGTCACTATTATGTTTTTCCTATGTAAATAATAAGTAATGTGAATAGTGGAATCGAAAAGACAATGGCTGAAAATGAAAACTCTGTTATTTTCAAGTATGTATTTCACAGCATGAGAACAAAATGAATTCAGTTGTTCATTTTATAAAGAGAGAAAAATGCATTTAAAATTAGAATTGTACCATTGAGACACTGTAATGCATGCAGTCAGAAGAGAAATATAAATGCTCCAGTATCAGTGGGTAGAGAAAAATGTCACATTTCAATAAAACATTTGGTGATTAAATATCTCTACCTAGAACTATTTTTTTTTTTAAAGAAAGACAGTTGAAAGTCAAGAATTCAGCATTAGGCCTTTAACATGATTCAGTGAGAATTAGAACACTATAGAGCTTGAACTCAGGTGGTAAATGGAAAAAAAAATTTGTGTGTGAGAAATCCAAGGGCACATACCCTCCATTGACCATCACCAATGGCATAATCACTTCTTTACTTTCTTCTGAGACAAGATAGACCTTAATTCAAGGTTTGATGAACCCAAGTATATTGAGTATTTGAATGGCCTTCATAAAAAAAATGAAAGACCCCCCATGAATTGAAAATGGGCTCCAGTAGTGGTGATGGCTTCACAATGATCCGTCTGTACTCTTGAGCTTATGATCCTTTGGGGTCAATGCCACACTGTGAGAGAAGCGTTGCTAGATTTTCAGGCTGTGAAATAGAGCATAGCCAGCTAACCCACAGGAGTTTACATCTACCACCTTGGCTGTGCTAACAGTGCTCCCACAGCAATTCACTGAGCTAAGGAGGTTACCTTGGAGAGTGTCCTATGGAAGTGTGGCACCTGGTTAAGCCCCAGTACTGCGCTCGCTCAGGTGAAGTTGGGAAGTCGGTCCAGTTTATCTGGGGTACCTCCTGTTCCCCTTGTAGGTCCTGCTTTAATGTCTCTCTCATCTTTTGTGTTGGTAGTACCCTCTCTTCCTTCCCTTATCCCTTACCATCCCACCCTCGTCAAAACTCCCTTTCTAGAAAGAAGCTGGTATGTATATGAAAGCCCAAGCATTAAATCTCCTGAGGTTTTTGAATGTTGAGTTTATCTCCAAAGGATTGGTTTTCTCCTCATAGCTATCAAAAGGCAATTGCCAATCATATCTAAAATAGAATTTCAGTATTTAGAAATTTCTCTTACAAATTTCACCACAATGGGTAGTAAAGGTATGACAGAGAGAGAAGCATTTTTTGCATTTATTCATTTTTTATTTTATAGCGGAAACCCCCAATGGTGGTAGATGATCTTTTTGAAGACATGAAAGATGGTGTTAAGCTGCTTGCTCTTCTGGAAGTCCTGTCCGGGCAGAAACTGGTAAGGATGCTTCCTGTGACCAGACTTATCCAATTGTTCCTATTAGGAATTAGGGGATGTGGAGTTGGGACCATATTATGGTCTGTAATACACGGGAAACACTAGTCTATCAGTCACTTCTGAGAGAAAGAAATAAATGTTCTCTCTTGTTCTTGCACACCTGTAGTAGATTTAAAACATTATTTATAGTAGTAGCAACCTTAGAAGTAAACATAAAGAACTTCATCAATAATCTATCATGGTTAACTAGTCCATTTGTGTGCTGTCAAGGAAGATCAGTCGCACAGTAATATCTACCTCACTCTAAATGTTAGCTTTCCATTTGGAAAGAATTTTTGGTCCATAAGTGTGTATTTATATAGTTGTTTGTTGAAAATCAAGCTTGAAATCAGCGTGGCATTTTTCGTATGCTTACGGACATCCTCTGTCATCAGTCATTTGTAACAGGAACAGCACATCCAGAATCATTTTTGTATGTGCAACAGAACCAGCAGAATGAAAAACAACATTGACAGTGAGCTAAAAAATAACTTTTTCTATGTTATATAAGTATAAAATATTTATTTTTTTCTGTTATGTTTTTTCATTTCAGAATAGTAGAGAAGTAAGTAGTTTGCAAACATAAACTATTTATAAATGATGTTTACCATAATTAGAAAAAAGGACTCAGGAAAAAATCTTCAAAATGTTCTATAACACGCTAGACACAGGGTCCAGAATTGGGAGTATTTATTTTTTCTTTGTCTACTGTGTCTTGACAAGAGCTACACAGTCGTTATTACTTGGATAATTGAGTTTTTAAAAAAGTGTTTTTACCTGAACATAAATTTCCAGTTAATTTTAGAAAGTCCCCATTTTGAGAGTCCTCAAAAAAGCTTTTGTAAAAGGGTTGTTTGTTGGAAAATACAGACTGATAATAATTTTGTGTAAATCATTCATCTAATCTGATTCTTGATGTAGCAGATGCTTTCAGTGCCCCATGTGCCATATCAGCTCACCTCCGATTTCAGCCACCGCAGTGGTGGACGTAACCCATAAACTCTATCAGCATCTCATCTCAAGCCCTGTAGTATTTCTCCAGGTTTCCAAACTCAGGGCATTTATCAAAGCCGCAAGTTGCACAAGCATCCTTGATATGTGAGAGAGCTAATGGTCCCAAAGGACCTTCAAACAATGGAGATGGGAGTCGGTGAATAAATGCTCCACCCTGGCATTTGTAGGAGGGGCGATTCTGAGGCATATCTTACATATATCTCATAGAGTGAGTGCCCCATAGGATCCCCAGCATCATTGAGTCTCGCCTCAGTCACCTCAGTGGAAACCCTCCATAGCACAGCCTTTATTGGCTTTTCCTGTTTCCCTGTCTCACTATCCGTGCATCCTCACTCTTGATATCTGGGATCACTTTCTCAATAAATTACAGGCATCCAAGTCCTTGTCTCAGGCTCTGCTTTGGGGGAAATCAAGCAAGACACTTATGAAAAGCCAATTTGGAATATACAGACATATGCATGAGCTAAATAAACTGGATTAGCATTAAGATGTGTGAGTCATTGAATTGAAATATATACTCCCTTGATTGCCTGATGTAACTGGCCATCTTTATAGATCCTCCTCAATTAAGCTATTTACTTGAAGGTCGAAGGAACATTTATTACAATTCAAATGGATATTTAAGAAGTATATCATTCTATATGTCAATATAATTCTATCATTGTACTTGGCCAACAGTACACAGAAATTGTGATGGACATTTAACTACCAAGATAAATGATTCTAGAAAAAGTGTATATTTTAACATAAGAATCCTACATTTGTGTAAGTTCCCTACTCATTCACACATAAAATTATAGGACCTTGAGGCTAGAAGTAATTTCAGAAAGAATCTCAACATTCTCATTTAACAAAGAAAACTGAGACATTGAAGGAGAGTTCCAACTTAACCTTTATTATTTATTTATACCGAAGCACTTCAAGATTCTGAATTACACAAAAAGAAATTACTCTGAAATTATAAATAAACTTTGGCAATGAGTATTTAAATTTTGTGCATGTATACATTATGGTTCAGGACCACATTAACATGAAAAGCATCATTTGAAGGAATGAATATCCTAGGCATTCTTCTAGAGCTTTCAAAGGGAGAATGTGGGCAAGAACATTTCCCTCAGGAGCATTAACGCTGTTCAGGGATTCTATAATTGTCTCATAGGTAGAACTCTATGAAGAACACTATATTTAACATCACTGTTCATGTAGCCCAGGACTCTAGCTCTGACCATGTTCATTTGGGAAGTGGGGCCAAATGGCATGGTGTCCCCTTTACCATCAGCATCTCAGGGTAAGCGTGGAATCTCAATATCCTAGTCCCTTTAACAACCTATTGTGACTCTCTTGTCTATGATTTTATTTAAAGTCTTAGCAAATTTATTTTTTTAAATTATTATTCTTGGATTTCTCTATATTCCTTGATTATTATTTGTGGGATATTTCCTCTTTAAATGGATCACTGATTATATATCTTTAATTGCACACTGACATAGGAACACTAAGTTTAATTTTACACTTAGGATTTTTTTAAGAAAGTAACGAATTGCCATTGAAACATTAGAAATAATAGAAGTGATATGAATAGAGCTTAAGGACTGCAGAGAACTTTATTTCTTATTTATGCTGTTTACTTTCTATACAGTATTTTAAAAGATCCCTTAACACTTTGCGTTCAAGAGAAGCCTAACAATGCGCTTAAAGGTGCATGACGGGCACTCTCAGGAAATCTGGAGGATCAAAGGCCCCTGCATCTTCACCAGGTGGCTTTGTGAGTCACCAATCATATATTTAGAGTAGAGCTCAAGTCTGCAAGTGGGTTTGGCATTATCTACTGATTGTCCATTCAGCTAACATTTCTGGAGGCTCTGTTATGGATAGGCACTACCTTCTGCTCTCTAAGGAAAACAAAGATGAATATGGTTGGTGCCCTCACAGACTTGTAGCCTGGTAGGGAGGATCAATGTATTAGTTAGGGCAGGTTACATTGTGTAAAAATAGATGCAAATATGAGATAGGACAGTATAATAGATATTTATACCTTGCTCTCCCAGCCAGGATACATCCAAAGAAGAAAAGCGGAGAGAAAGTATTTGCCCTATTAAATATCAGGTCTTACACTGAAGCCATGTCGGGTAAGACAGTGTGGTATTGGTACACGGATGGGCATATTGACTAATGCAATAGGGTCCAGAAACAGACCGAGGCATGAATGGCACTTTAGTATATGTCAGAGGTGGATGTCATATCTGAGGAGGAAAGGAGAGATGGTTCAATAAATGCAACAGGAAAAACAGTTTATCCTAATAGAAAAAGGTAAAGTTGGATTCTGATCTCATGGCCTATACAAAAATCAAGTGGATGTGGGCTAAGGACCGAATGGCAAAAACACTTTAAACTCTTAGCAGAAAATATAGATAAATATCTCTGAGACATCAGGATAGAGAAAAATAATACGACAAAAAATATTGACTATCAAAGATTGCTACATTTGACTATATTAAAATTCAGACTATTTTTGAATCAAAAAATCTTAGCGAAAGTGACAAAGGAAGTCAAAAGTTAGTCAAAGTTATTCACAATACATGTTGTGAAAGGATTCTATCAAAAATATATAAGGTACATCTTCAAAACAATGAGTACAGACAACCAAAAGGAAAACCTGGGCAGAGAGATGTGAGAGGCATTTTAGAAAAGAAACAGACGTCAAAGAACAAAGGAAGCGATGTTCACATCATTGTTGATCAGGGAAATGAAATTGAAGACCGCAATGAAAGACCATGTCACTAACATTCAATAGAAAGAAAGAATTTTAATATATTTAAAATATTTTTTAATATTTAAGATCCTCTTGGACAGAATCTGTATCTATAGGATTATTCTTGTATTGCTGATAAGAACAAAAAGTAGTGCAAACACTTTGGAAAAGCTTGGCATTACTTTGGAAGTTCAAAAGTCATGTTCCCTCTGACCCAACCAATCCACTCTTAGGTATACATCCAAGAGAAACTTGTACTTGTACCAAAGGTAGATGTACAAGAATGCTCGATCAGCAGAGGTGACAACAGAAATAATCTAGAAATACCTCAGATTCACATCAGAAGGAAAGTAGATAAGTGGCACATTACATAGTTGTCAAAATAAATGAAATATAGTGACAGGCAATGATACAGGTGAATCTTTGCAATATAATTTTATGTGGAAAAGTAAGTCTCAAAGATTAATACAGTGATACTCTTTATATAAAGTGAAAACTAAAATAAATATTCTCTCTAAGAATGCATATAAATGAAACGAATCTGTTTAAAAAGGAAAGCATTGGGCTGGACTTAGTGTGATGGTTGCCCTAAGTGTAGGAATGCGGGAGGATGGAAGAAATGGTGGTGGTGGGGAGGGGTATGGCTTTTGTACCTAATTTCCAAGCCCTGGCTTTGCTTTAGTTGGCAGGTTCGTATGTGCTTTTTACATTGCAAAAGATAATGAGTTAAATAACTAAATAAGTGGGCCATGCATGGGCCAATGATGAGACTATACCATCTGTAACAGCAGTTCTTAAGTAAAGAATAAACATTAAAAATTTTAAAAGTGTATTTTCTATTTAAATATTTTCTTGAAGTCATATCATAAAAATTATTACCTGGTACACTATTAATTGGAAATGAAAAAATACTTGGTTTTGAGCTTTAATGGAAGGTTACTTAAGAGTTCTGGCGTCATGAAGAGGCCAGTTTACTGGCGGTACAACCACGGAGAAGTTGCTTCACGTCAGTTACCCTCTCGGTTCCTCTAAATGTAAAGGAGGCTAATGATATCAACTTCATTAAAATAATCTTGTCTTAAAATTGACAGCGTGGCACATAGAAAGCACACAATAAATTTTGATGACTCAAACACCTATAACTAGAGTGTCTATGTACCAAAACATGCTATTGTGTGAATAACATTTTCATTCTCACAATCCTACTTTGAAAGCCTGCCTTATATACTTCATGTAGTTTGGTCATTCAAATGGAGAAATGTTACTAATACTGTCAGTAACTTTTCTTGTTAGTATGACTAAAAAAATGGCGAGTCACCAAGTGTAAGATTTTTTTGACTTTATTTTTTTAGAGCAGTTTTTAGGTTTACAACAAAATTGAGAGAAAGCACAGAGATTTCCCATATATCCCCTGTTCCCGCACATGCACCAAGAGCACTTTTCATATAAATATTTCCTAATTTTACAGGACTGACAGTCTCAATAGACAACACAGGGATTTTGTGAATTTCTGCTCTTGGGCTCATGGAAACGTGAAAGGCAAATGCACTAACAGAGGAACTGAGAATGAATATCTTTACTTAGTAAATGGGTACACCTTCAAGTGCAGTGGGGCTAATGCTCCTTTATGTATCTGCTAACCTTTATGGAAATGAGTAGAGTTGGTTGTTCTTGAATATTCTTCAAGCATATTTTTAATCCATTTAAATAGATTTAATAACTTTTTTTTTAAGATTTTCTTTTTTCTCCCCAAAGCCCCCCAGAACATAGTTGTGCATTTTTAGTTGTGGGTCCTTCTAGTTGTGGCATGTGGGACACCACCTCAGCATGGCCTGTTGAGCAGTGCCATGTCCACTCCCAGGATCTGAACTGTCAAAACCCTGGGCCACCAAAGCAAAGCACGTGAACCTAACCACGGGCCACGGGGCCGGCCCCTTTAGTAACTATTTTTAAAATTATTTTATTGAGGTCATATTGGCTTATAACATTGTGTAAAAAACCTAATTTTTATAGGTCACCACGCTTATGTGCTTCTTTACCCTTTTCGTGCTCCCTACACCGCCTTCCCCTCTGGTAACTACTAATCTGTTCTCCTTATCTATGTGTTTGTTTATCCTCCACATATGAGTGAAATCATGTGGTGTTTATCTTCCTCTGTTTGGCTTATTTTGCTTAGCGTAATACCCTCCAAGTCCGTTCATGAACAACTGTTCTTTTGGTGGGGGGCCAGGTGTTGAGGGAGATTGGCCTTGAGCCAACATCTTTTGCCAATCTTCCTCTTTTTGCTTGAGGAAGATTATCCTTGAGTTAACATCTGTGCCAGTCTTCCTCCATGTTTTTTGTAGGATGCCGCCATGGCACAGCTTGATGAGCAAGTGTGTAGGGCAGCACCCAGGATCCGAACCAGTGAAACCCTGGCTACCAAAGCAGAGTGCGTGAACCCAACCACTATACCACCAGGGCAGCCTCAACAACTATTTTTTTAATGTGTGCATTTTGATTTGTTCCTATTTTTCCCCCTTTTACAGCCTTGCGAACAAGGACGCCGAATGAAGCGGATCCATGCTGTGGCTAACATTGGCACGGCGCTCAAGTTCCTTGAAGGAAGGAAGGTAAGAGAAAAACAAAAACAAAACACTTACAGAAGAAGGTGTGGGCATACTGACGTTTTCAATGTTGTCTGTGGGGTGAAACCACTGCATATAGTCCATACAGCATAGACATGCAATATTATTGTTAAATAATTTTAGATTTACAGAAAAGTGGTAAAAAAGGGTAGAGATTTCAGTCTACACTTCACCCAGCTTTCTCAATGTGCAGAACTTAGACACACAGTACATGTATGTATGCATGGTACAATTATCAAAATAAGGATGTTAAAATTGGTATGATACTATTAACTAAAGCCAAGATGTTAGTCACACTTCATCACTTTTCCTCCAATGTCTTAATTCTGTTCCAGGGTCCTGTCCAATAACATATCTTGCGTTTAATTGTTGTGGCTTCTTTGTCTTTTCCATCCTATGACTTTGTCTTTCCTTGTCTTTCATGACCTCAATAACTACTGGTCAGTTATTTTGCAGAATGTCTCTCAATTTGGGTTTGAATGATGTTTCCTCATGACCAGATTGAGGTTGTACATTTTTGGCAAGAATTCCAAGGAGGTGATCTATTCTCAGTGCATCGTATTAGTGGATACAGGATTCTGATATGTCTTATTGCAGGTGATGTTAACCTCGATCACTTGATAAAGTTGTCTGCCATGTTTTTTTTAATGGGAAAATTACTATTTTTCTCTTTATAATTGAGAAATAACTTAGGGGAGACAGTTGAGATTATGCTAATATTCTGCTTCTTCTCAAACTGTTGCTCTCTGCTTTTGGCATCTGTTGCCTTCAGTAATTCATTCTGTACTGTTTGCTAATGATGATTTTTTGTTTCCCTCATTCCTTCTACATGTATTAATTGGAATAATTCTGTAAGAAAAAGATGTCCCTCCCCCCTCATTTATTTAATTATTGAATTACTTATTTCAGCATGGAGTCATGCATATCTATTTTATTCTATAGTTATCATCCAACACTATTATTATTATTTTCTTGCTCACATTGTTCCAGATTTGGTCATTAAGAACTCCTTCAGGCTGGTTCTTGCACTTTTTTAACATGGCCCCAACCTTTTGAAGCATTTCCTTATTTTCTGGAACTATAGATTTTCCAGGTTTATCTTATATTTTTCCTGCCCAAAACTGGAATCAATCACTTCTCTAAGGAGGCTTTGTTCCTTATGTGAGTGACTGGTACTTAGAAACCAAGATCTGGGTACTAGGTGTGCTCATTGCCATTGAAGTTTCATTGCCCCTAGGCCCTCTCACTAGACAGAGTTAGAAAATATGTATATTTACTGACCCAGGTACACACACGTATCTATGTCTCTCTCTCTCTTCTTTCCTTGTGTGTGTGTGTTTTCAATGTTGTCTGTGGGGTAAAACCACTTCATATAGTCCATACAGCATAGACATGCAATATGACTGCAATGTATGCACGTGTGTGTATACATAGCTTCTCCTATGCGTGTATGTATAAACCACTGGTTCAGTCTGACACTCCTGACTGCAACCAAACACCTCAAGGTTCACTCTACCTTCCATGCTTATTTGCTTCTACTTTCTCTGACAGTGAGAAATCTGGTTCTCATCTACAATATATTCACTTATTTTTTCAACCCTCGTATACATATAAAATAGTCTCAGAATTGCTCACCACAACCCTCTGAGAAATAGACGTACTAATTGGAGAACCACGTGTGTGTACAGTTCTTTTGGTCTTTAGCGTTATGATATCTAGTCAAAAGACTTTTCCAAATTTACTTAGGTTGCTTCTGTTCTTTCCATCCCCTTCAGGGTGATTGTGTTATTCATATTCTAACAGAGTCAGGTTCATTTGTTATTGCCCGTTCTCCCCATTCTCCATTTTGGATAACCCCATTCATGCATCCTAGTTGATTTTAATTATTATTTTTTATTTTGGGAAATGAGACACCACTACAGTTCTAAGAGTAAAAATTAGAGAAGTTCTACTCCTTTCTCATCCTTACTACTCCATTCTCATTCTCCTTTCCTTCACTTCCTTTCCCACCTCTAGTTAATCAAGCTCTCTAGTTTCTGATGTATTCTTTCTGTATTTCTTTTGCACAAATGAAAAAGTGTATTTTCATATACCACCTTCTTTCTTACATAAGGAGTAGCATACTATAGATATACTCACACTTTGCTTTTTTGAATTAATGGTTTATCCTGGAGTCACCCAAATCAGTTTATAGAGATTTTCCTCCTTCATTTTTACAGTTGCATAATATTCCATTATCTGGCCATGCCAGAGTTTATTCAACTACACTCTTATGAATGAGCATTTAGGTTGTTTTTAATATTTTTCAAAAAGAAACAATGATACCATTAATAACTGTGCATAAGTACTTTCATGTTATTGGGAGTGCATCTTCTTGGTAAATTCCTAGAAGTATGATTGCTGGGTCAAAAGGTAAGTGTGTGTGTGTAGTTTTATTAGGTATTGCCATGTGTTCCTCCAAAATGGTTGCACCAATCCTGTTAGATTTAGCCTTTTCGAACATGTGAGAATTCAGGAAGTCTGTGTTTGGCAGTACAAAAACGAGCTTTATAAATGGATATCCAGGTACTTCTGGAAAAATAGAATGATTCTTTTATTTCCGTCTCAATCTATATGGACTAAAATAATTGATTTATGGCACAAATGCATTTCTATAAAATGGGAACTCTGGAAAATACAAAATTAAAGACAACTTAAATTCAGGCCCTTAAATAATTTATATTTTGATTAGTTGGTAGTACAATGAATCAGTGTAAAATTCAGTCAATTGTGCCAACTTTACGTCAAAGAGAGATTCTAAGTATTAAGATGGTATAGGAAAATAATCAGCTTCTTATAAAATGTTGGACATTGTTTCCAGATCACTCTAATATCATTCTTAATGGAGTGTTTCTCTTCTTCCAGCTTTCCCTCCATGAGTTTTTCATAAAAAGCTGAATAAAGCCTTGTTGAACAGTTTGAACAGGATATTTAGAGTTTTTCAAGTCATTCAGCCTCCACTTCAGTGATCTAACAGAAGTATCCTACTTTATTCTGAGCTATACTCATTAGCTAGAATATAAAAACAAAATTCCTTTTATTAATTAATAAGTTTTGGAGAAAAATTTAATGACAATCTATGAAAGGCATTGTTTGTAACGAGGGCCAGAGTCTTCTTTTCACAGAAGACTTGTTTGTACAAGGTCCATTTTCACAGAACAACCCTAAGTAATAAAAAAAAAAAGTAGAGAATTCTGATTTTAAATATTATATTTACTAAGGGCAGAAAGTAATGCATTTGAATCTCAGAAAAAATGCAAAGCAGTTCCCTTTGATCCCCACAGATCCCTAATCTCTTTTAATTAAAAATAAATCTTCCTGAAACATACAGTTTGGAGCTACTCTTTGTTGCGTTTCTTTGTGCCGTAGGCTCAAGAATGATTGACTGTGGGGAGGAATAAGTTTTTGAGGGCTCTTTGGTGCCCTCTCTCTTACTATTTAGTTTTCTCCTTTATGAGTTAAGAACTTATGTCTCAATCTTATTTTCAAAATTTGTCTTTGATCTTTGTACTTACTTTGTCCTGTGTTTGGATTTTTTTCTTTAGATAACAGAAAATTTATTTAGCCCTTGGATTCTTACTTAGCTTGATTTAAGGAATTAATGAATACTCCAAGTTTTACTGGAGAAAACCCTACCATTGTGTTATCTTTCCACTTGTTTACAGGGCTCTTCAGAAAAGCAGACATTAGTATCTGATAAGAATTGTGTGAATGTCACCCTAATGAACAAATCCATCACTTGCCACAAGTTTCTTTCTCTGATAAGGTGTCAGGTGGGTCATTCTAAACAGTAATACAGGGAGCCGACCACTGACCACTTTTCCTAAAACTTGCCGTAGTGCAAAGAAGGGACATAAATTTAAATTCCTGTGAGATCCAGAAAGGTGAGCTAAAAGATGAAGTGGGTTAGAGTAATCTGGATTTTTAAATTGAAATTTTTTCCAAATTTATTCCCAAATAATTCGAATATTTTTTTGAAATATCTGTGGGCCTTGTATTAGCCTGCTATGACTGTCATAACAGAATACCAGAGACTGTGTGGCTTAAACATCAGAAATTTCTTTTCTCACAGTTCTAAAGGCTGGAAGCCCCAGATCGAGGTGCCAGCAGGGCTGGGCTCTTCCTCTCTTCCTGGCTGGCAGACAGCTCCTTCCTCACTGTGTCCTCCGTGTGCGTATGGAAGGGAGACAGAGCTCTGTATCTCTTCCTCTTCTTAGAAGGACACCAGTCCTATTGGATTAGGGCCCCACCCTTAG
Organism: Equus asinus; assembly: GCF_041296235.1. NCBI lineage: Eukaryota > Metazoa > Chordata > Mammalia > Perissodactyla > Equidae > Equus > Equus asinus. Next base: position 36,301,467 of record NC_091790.1, read on the forward strand.
GACCTCATTTAACTTTAATTGCCTCCTTCAAGGTCTTATCTCCAATTGCAGCTCACATTGGCAGTTAGGACTTCAAAACGTAAATTTTGGGGACACACAGTTCAGTCCGTTCAGGCCACTGGCTTGCAAGGGCAAACTCCCCCAGGTTACAGTTGTCTAATGCAGGGTTGGCGAACATTCACGTGCATCACACTCGCCTGGAGGTGATGTTAGAACAGCCTCTCTGGGCTGCCCTCCCTTACTTTCTGGTTCAGCCGGTCCGAGGGGAGGTCCCAGGTTCTGCATTCTTAACAAGTTTTTGGGCAGTGTGTTTTTGCTGCCCTGAGGATCAGCCTTTGAGAACCACTAGTCCAACATCCTTCTGCTCTGGTTTTATCCATCTGTATGATCTCCTCCTCTTTCTGGCCTCTGGAAATTCTTCACTCTCTTTGGATGTCTCTCTATTGCCCATTCCACCCTCTGAGGTTATTAAGAATTTATTGTAAGTTTAATAGGATTTTGCAAGGGAGCAGAGGTCAAAAAAACAAACAAAAAAAGCTGTGCTCCATAAACCCTTGGTGGAACATACAGTTTTTAGGAGAGAAAATAATTATGAAAAATATTTTTCTTCACAAGTCGAGCAAAAAAAAGCTTGGTTCTGTAATAAGTTGACTATGCTAACTTCACAGTAGAGTTAGAGCTGGATTAGGAAATTCAGCTGATATTCAACCACATTTCTAAAGAGAATGATATACAAGGGAAATAATCCACCATTAATCTTATGGTTATTAGCATATGTTGTAAATTTATGGTTCATGAATACTAAAACAGATGTGGAGAAAATTCTGAAGAAGTTTTTAAAAAGAGTAATCAAAATGATTATAAAGATTGCAATAGGTTTTATCATAAAAGCTTAAAGAAATTCAATGTTTTTCTTTTTCCCAAACGCGTATTATGTCTTACACTGTGCTAGGTTTAAAAGAAGTAGACACATAAGCTTACAATCTATAACGGGTCTCAATTTGTTTTTCTGTCTCTGAACATGATGAATGAACATCACCAGTGAGACAAAATCCCATGGATGTACCTCAAATTATTTACAATGATTTTTTTTGCTAGCTCTTACACTATCTTTCAGATGTATAACTAGTAAATTTAAACTAATTACTTAAGAGTAAAATATTTGTGGGATGATTTCGCATCTCATAATTTTTTATTAAAGCAAACCATTTACGAACTTCTCAACTTTATTATTAACAACACACCTCATGAAATCTTGGCTGAGAATTCTGGAGTTAGAAGTTTAAGGAGTACTTTATTATATTTTTTTCTTCTCTATTTAGGGATTGTGAAAAGGATGATGATGAGCAGCTTCTAATTGTATCTGTAGAGATTGACTGAGAGAGGCTTACCGTGCAAATCCATTTTGCTGGGACTTAGGAAATAACTTTTTTAATAGTTAGGAAGGCATTGAAATGAATAATTGGGGACAATTGTAGACAGATTAACATTTCCTGGATGCTTTATAGTTATCAGTGCCCCAAACTGGACTGTAACAGTCTCTTTCTACTTTACTATAGCTTGGCTTTCTTTGTTTGTCACTTAAGTGTAGTCACCAAATTATGCTCTAAATTTACTACTTACATTTTATCCCCTTTGAACAAATGATGCCGATTTTGAGAGATTGTCTATGTATATCATCTTCTCCCTTTGTTTTTCATGTCAGTCCATGTACAGAGGATCACCGGTTAGTACAAATTTTAGAATTTTTAACTCCTGACTTTTATAGGTAAAAGAGAACATAAGTTTCATGCTATTTGGTAACAAACTTCAAAGTAAGTGCATCTTCTTAAACTACTCACCACGGTTTCTTTTAAGTTTGAGTGAACTTCTGAATGTAGAGAATAACCTTTTTTTTTTTCTGTCTGGCGTTTTGTTGGTAATTCCTTGCATGATGTCATATTTTTTCAACTGTAAACAAGTTTTTGGAGTTCATACTATAGTTCTTTTTTATTGTGTGCACCTAATGAATGCTCCTGAAATTTCCGCTGAACCATGTGCTTGTATGTTTTTATGGCTCATCCTACTTATTCTTGTGTACCACTGTACAGGCATGACCCAATTTTATTGATGTCTGATAAAGTGCTAATTATTGTGTAATTAAATGGTCTATAATCTTCTAGTACATTACTAGTACAGTTTTTCTTTTTAAACAGATTAAATTAGTCAACATTAACTCCACTGATATAGCTGATGGCCGACCCTCAATAGTTCTCGGATTGATGTGGACCATAATTCTATATTTCCAGGTATTGTACCACAGCTCCCTTTTCAGTTGATATAATGTCATGGATGGAGGTAGGGGTGGACATTTTGATAATGCCCTCATTTGCCATACCTCTGGGGTTGATTCTCAAGCTGGCAGAAATGTGACCTTCACACGTACATTGTTTTTCGTTAGCAGGAGAATTTCCTCTTCTTCCTTGCAAAGGTGTTATACTGGGAATTCCCCCAAGGAACTCTTGTTAGGTACCCAATCTGAAAAGTGGGAAGGATGTGATGGAGATGAAATATTGGTGTAGAAAGAGATCAGGAAAATTTTCTTTGTTCTCTGGAAGAGAGAGTTCTATGCTCCAAGGAGACATGATGGGGAGAAATTAACTTGCCATGCCATCCAGAATACTTATTCCAGCCATCAGGTTGGTTTTTTAGGCAGTTTTAGGTTCACAAGCAAAATTGAGGAGAAGGTGCAGAGATTTCCCGTATACTCCCTGCACCCATACATGCATACCCATACCCCCATAACCAAACAGAGTGGTACATTCGTTACAATTACTAAGCCTATATTCAGACATCATTGTCATTCAGAGTCCATAGTTTACAGTAGGGTTCATTTTTGGTGTTGTGCATTCCATGAGTTTGGATAGCCATTAGGTCTTATTTTATTCCTTCATTTATGGTTTTTGCTGACTGTTAATGCACAAACAGATTGAGGAGTTGACCAGCAACCTGCCGCAGCTCCAGTCCTTGTCCAGCAGCACATCCTCTGTAGACAGCGTGGTCAGCTCTGAGACTGCCAGCCCCCCAAGTAAACGGAAGGTGGCCACCAAGATCCAAGGAAATGCTAAGAAGGCTTTATTAAACTGGGTTCAGTACATAGCAGCCAAGTAAGTACCAAGAATTTGTTTACATTTGAAAAAAATTTGGATAATTTGAGTTATCAATTTGTTGCTGAGTGTACCTGCCAATGACCGCAAAATCTGAAGAGACATTTGAATGAATGGCCTTGCTTCAGATCTTGTTTCACTCTTTCCTTGAATTAAAATATAAACAGAAATCATCACTAATACTCCAGGAAGATGCTGTAATAAAACTAATTCCTTCTTCATTCATGTGATTGGCCCTGATTAATTAAGTTGTTTAATTTCTACACTTTGATTAACGGCATGAGGGCTGATTCTATTTGGGTCCTTGTTTGGACATTCTGCTCCTATTAGCTATCTTTACACAATAACTTAGAGGTTTAAATTTGACTATCTCTTTATGAGACTATTGAGTTCTATTTAATAACAATGTGAACTAAGGTCCACATTTTGAAATAATGCTATTTGTTTTTATTTCCTGAAACTTTCTAGCAATTTTCTTTTTCTATTTTTTCCCTTTGGTCTCATCTTTTATCTGGAATGCAGATTCCTTTGTCAATTTCAGCTTTATGCATTGAGAATTTGCTTCTAGCTTTGTTTGCTTCTAGGCATAATAAATTTACATATGTGTACGTTTATGTGATAATGCTAGATAGAAAATGACTATCCTCAGAAAGTACCTTCTCATAGCAACTTCAATAGAGTTTTCAATCGATCATATCAATATTTTGTGGTCAGTGGTAAGATCTCTTCACAGAGAAGTTGTGCTTTTGTATGATTTTCTTAAGTGACATGTAACATTAATTCACTTTCTCTTCTGTTTTGCATTGCCTAAATCTAATCTGAGTCTTATTCTCTGCTTCTGGAAAATAGTTGTAAACAAGTACTTATCCTTATAAAATATTGAGGCGCTAAACATAGGAAGTTCTATTTTTAAAGTATTTGAAGAGCAAAAATAAAGAGAGAAAAAAATAAACATAGACAAGATATAATTAGTGTTACTAATTTATATAGTTGTATTTAACTTTTACAGTGTGTTGGTGGTTTTCTAATTTGGTGTTTATTTTTGTGATTCAAGTTGCACTCAAAAATATTTCTGAAAGCAAAGCTTTGGGGCTCTTTAGACTCTGTAGTAGAAATGGAATAAAGAGCCCTTCCTGCATTGCTGGTATGCTGTTTGCATGCCATCTACAATGGGCATTACTAATCTCTTTTGCAGCTTAACTTGGCGGAGAGAAGAAACATACTGGGTAGGAAGTCATCATGCTATGGCAATCAAACTGTGTAAGAACGTCAATGCGATATTCTCTTGTCCATTGATCCACACTGCAATAAGTTAACCAAAAACAAATTGGTTTTTGTTTAATATTACAGTAGCTTGAAATAAACTCAAATCTAATGCTGTTGGAGTTTTCCTGCATTGGTTTTGTTTCACACGTGGTGTGTTGGGTTTCAAAGATGTGTTTCAATGATAACTGGAAGTCATTCTTGCAACTTGTACATGTGTAACATTAGTGGAAATTGTATTTTCCTTATCTGTGTAAATGTCCAGATTCATAGACCCGAGCATTCTCCACCCGTCAGCAACGTCAATGAGATCCATTTATTTTCAGCTTCAGAAAATGTAGAGATTTGCGGAGATGACTGTCCTCTGCCATGAGAATTGTGTAATGAACGCATGATTCCATTATGCCACCAAATGGTTGATAATTGTTCTAAAAGCTGCTTTTTACACTATCCCAGTATGTGTTTTTCAAGCAACTTCTTACCTGACATGAGGGTTTATCAGTCTCACAAGACTGAAAATGGAGAGAAAGGGTAAAACATCCGGTCAACACCAGGCAAATTGCCAGACTGTATTCACTGTTTTCGTACCTGTTTCAGTCACACAGGACGGGTAAGCCCTCTCTCTCTCTTTTGTTTTCTTACCTTCTTCATCTACTATCACTACGTGCTCTCAGAAATGAAAGTGTTAAGTTATAGCGTATCTGACATTTGCATACCTATTTTCAAATATCTGAGAAGAGCAATTGTATTTTAGGACAAAAATTAGTAAAATAACCAAACAAACGAAGATATTTATATTCATATCTATTCAAAATAACTTGAAGTAAAAATATTTTAGTGGTTAGAAATGCCTATAAACTGGATATACTTCATCACATCTCTAAGTGATCTATCTAATTTTCTTTAAGTTTGTATTGCTTCTTTAAGTGAGGTATCTAAGTTTTCTTTGATTTTGTAACTAAGGTTATTAAATGAGAGGTTTGGACTAAAACTGAAAGTTTTTTGGGATATCATGTACTGCTTAGATCTAATGTGAAACAGTATAGATATGTGTGTGTGTGAGTGTGTGTGTGTGTGTTCAACAAATATAGAGGAAGAAAATGTACTGAGACATTTTTAATTATCCCAACATAGTAAATATAGGGAAACATTTTATATATTTATTTTTAAAAATGTCTAAAATGATAACTTCAAGAAAATCAGAAAATGTTATTGCATGATGAATATTTATTAGCTAATTATTTATTTGCATCACACTTCATTTTGTTAAAAAACAGTTTGACGTGGCCTAAGAGACTGTGAATACAAAAGCATTTCTAGATGAGGAAATTTGGGCAAAGAGAAAATATAGGTATAAAAGTAAGATAAAACCAGAGATGTTTGTACAAATGAATGGATAACAAGACGTACTGCTCAACCTGGTTGGATATTTGCCAGCATGTCAGACAGTGGCTGAAAAAAATTATATCTGTGCTACCAGAGACAAAAACACTAAGTACTACGAGAAGATTCGAGATTACTTTAAAAATACTGGACTCTTACAAAATTGTTTTTTAAATATTTATTTATGAAGCCAGTGATTAGATCCAATGATGCTATCTTTAGAACAATATATTTTATGCGTACTGAATGTATATTGGTACAACATGATTTAAAATGAGACCAGTTTACTGAGATAAAATTTAAGGGCATTTACCAACTTTTTATATTAATCAGTGTATCAGTCAGCTATATTATGTCTTACAGTTCATGGAAATTTTGAGAATATAGAAAAAACAATTGTGATATTATTTCTTCTTTATTTAGAAACAACTGTAGCGAGACTAATTTTTTAAAAAGAAACGACCAGAACCTTTTGTCCACTGAATGTTACCTAGTTAACTGATCACTTTTAAAGGCTCTAGACTTAATCAAGGGATGCTGCCATTGCCCAGACGTCTTTGCTGCTCTTTTTGGAACCGCCGTTGTAGTTGATAAGTTACATGTAGAAAAGATTACTCATGAACTTGCCTCACTTATGTTTTCAATAGCAAAATATTATTACCAATTTGACTCACTTTCTTAATTATTGTAACTGGCTTTGAATTAATCAAACCCACCACCAAAGACCATAGATTTGCCACCAGGGCATTGCCCTTAAAGCAATTCCTAAAGAAGAGTTTAAGAAACAATTTGATCCATGGGGTAACTGGAATCATTATCTGGACTTAAGTTGAGTATAGGCTCCTTTGTGACTGATTAAGAAATATAATCACATCCTTTTGCATTTGTTAATACATTTGATATAATTCAGACACTTTAGATAATGTCTATTATATATTATGTCTGTTATAACCTGTGCATGTAGAACACAGTACTGCTGATCATTATCATTAGAAATGTGTTAGATACTTCTTCAAAAAATACGCAGTGAAGGGGCCAGCCCCATGGCATAGTGGTTAAGTTTTGTGCACTCTGCTTCAGAGGCCCAGGTTCTCCCGTTCAAATCCTTGGTGCGGACCTACACCACTCGTCAGCCATGCTGTGGTGGTGACCTGCATGTAAAATACAGGAAGATTGGCACGGATGTAAGCTCAGGGCTAATCTTCCTCAAGGAAAAAGAGAGGAAGATTGGCAACAGATGTTAGCTCAGAGCTAACCTTCCTTGGTGAAAAAAAAGAAAGAAAGAAAGAAAGAAAACATATACAATGATGAATTATCATCACTTTTGATGTTTTTATCATTTTCCCTTTTTTAAATTTTGCCAGACATTTTTCTCCAAATTGGTTTCCTTTGAAAATGTGCTTTAAATTGTTTATCTTGATAGATGAAAAATCTAATACAGAAAACTCTAAATATCGAACAAAAATTTCTACGTCTTATCTTCTTATCCTCTAAAAATTTTGTTTTGCTTTATTTTTCTCAAAACCAGTTAACTAGTATAGCTAACTGCACATCATTCATTGCTGAAGAGGACTGGGTTTTGCATGAGGCCTTCAGGAAAGTGCTGACCGTGTCTTCAAAATGTGACGTTATTTTATGTTTTTATTACACTAAGGCAGACTGGAATCGAAGTCAAAGACTTTGGGCGCAGTTGGAGAAGTGGGGTTGCCTTTCATTCAGTCATTCATGCCATTCGACCAGAATTAGTGGATTTGGAGAAACTGAAAGGGAGATCTAACCGAGAAAATCTGGACGAGGCTTTCACAATTGCTGAAACAGAACTGGGGATCCCAAGACTACTGGATCCTGAAGGTATGTTGAGTAATTGTCAGCTCTTGTATGTCTCAACTCAGTAGGTTTGTATGTTTTCTACCCAGAAATTACAGATGACTTCTGAGACTCTATTAGATGCCAGAAAACTTGAGACAAGCAGGAAGTAATAGTATCTTCCTGCACCGAGTTTCTTTGGGAAAAAATTTTCCACTATTTTTGGGAGCAAAATATAGCTCTGTTGCTCCAAACAACACTTCAGCGTTGGAGACATCAGCCAGGTGAACGGTACTTACTCAATATACTTAAGGATGGAATGAAAGTTTTAGAAGTGTTTGTATGGAGGGGGTATCACAGGATAAAAGAATTACTCTATTTATATAACTCCAAAGAATATGGAAGAAATAAGAGATTGTTAGTAATCTAAGATCATATCTTAAAAACATCAGTCATTAGATACTTAGAAATGTTGAAAACCATCCAGTGTTTTGGCGTCAGTTGGGCAAACTACGAAAATGATCTACTAACATTTTTCGTTCTCATTGTTTGGCATCTTTTTGGTAAGACTATGAGTATTCAGACTTTCTGGAAATGGAGTTAACTTTTTCAGGCCTTCACAAGACAATTTTGATGGCTTTAATAAACTTTAATAAACTGAGTAAGTTGTTTGTTATATTGAAATTAAAAGGTTCAAGTGAATTTTCCAAATGTCACGGATAATTTCTTATTTGGTTTGGCAATTATGGAAATTTCTGTTAATGCATGCAGAAATGTAAATACAGCAAAGCAAGTTATTTTTAATGATGAGATCTCAGAGGGAACTTTTCTAGCTCTAAAACAGTCTTAAGTGGAGACACTTGTGTTTCCAGGAGTAAGTTACAGAGACCCTCCGGTCCCTGGTGGGTTTCCTCTGAGGGGCAGTGTGGAGACCCCTTGCCACTTTAGGAACCTGCTGTGGGCCCCCAAGACTCACTAGGATAACCAAGGCTTTCCACCTTGTTTCTGCACACACAAAAAGCTAGTAGTATGTAATACACTTACTCAGATCAAGGAGAAAGCCACACACATAGTCCAACTCTCAACCTCAGAGGATGCATCAGAGTGGAAATATTTTCAAGAGTGAGATAGGAGGAGGGTATAAATGGTTCTTTCATGCCTACTATACTAGAGGATCTTAATATTTTCTTTCATGATCAGAAACAGAGGTTGCCCAAATGCAAGGCTATCCCAGATATAAGGTGATCCTGTATTCTCCTATGAGAATTTCCCTCTTAAAATGTTATTTAGCCAACGTGAATGTATAAACTTTTAGGGGTAGAGATTAGATAGACTCATATCTATTATAACAATTATTTTATGATTTAGTTACACATATATTTAAAAGTGTATACTATGTTAAATTATGTATTCAATGTTGCTCTTTCCACTTTCACATTGCACGAATGTTTTACTTGTTCTTCACAGGCATCTTCCACATCGGTGATCTTGTCATTTCTAAAATCACCTTTGAGTTATCTAGCAAATTTCAGAATACGTTATCTTTGTTTCCTTTTAAGGTCATTTGAGTTGTAGCTCTTTTTAAATCCTACGTTGCTAGTCCCTAGAAATTGTATCTCAAATCACAAGGAATGTTGCCAATTATTAGGGCAGTTTTATATTTTGATTCTGATGATTTTTGTTTGTTTTGTTTTATTTTGTCCTCTGTAGGTGCATATTTTATATTTGAAATCTCCAAAATGTGATCACTTTATTCACTGCCATTATAAGGGATATTTAAATGACTTTTTTGTGCAACATTCAACACTTTTTATTTCTGTAGTCTTGCCCCCATGTGTAATTATTAAATTTGTATAAATATCTTTGATTTTTACCAATTTTATTAGGTAAGCATCTATAAAGTTCAAATGACAATGATTGAAATCTTTTCAGGCTCTGTGTCTCCCTCAAAGTCCTTGGTAACAGTAATTTGAATGCTCGACAGTGGAGAGGCCATCTAAGGAATTGAACATAATTTGTCTCCCTCTTTTCTAAAGCAAAACTTGTGGGCGTATGGACAGGGTTTATCTGTATTTGGCCATATATAGTATACAAGCTATATACTCAGTTGTCATGCAGTGCTACACCTGTTAAAAGCATTTTTAACACCACCCATTCACCCCAATTCCAAAATGTACATATTAGTTGTATTTTGTTAACTAAACAGAATGTCTGAACAACTGTATAGTATCTCAGATTTCTGATCAATTAATATTGAGATTATTTAAGTGAAATTTACTAGTTTCCTAAGAGCTCTTAGTTAAAAGGTGTCATCTTTCTGACTCATAAAGTTTCCAGCACGTATCATCCAGACTACATATGTCTCCCCGCCAAAATCTCTAAATATTAATTCTATTTTTCTTCTGCATTTAGGACAGTGTCTTTTGGTATATTAGCTAGATTTCAAAGCTTGTATTTTTAAAATCTAATTAATGCTAATTCATTATTCCCATTTGGTTTGGGTTTTCCCAGATGTTGATGTGGATAAACCAGATGAGAAATCTATTATGACCTATGTAGCCCAGTTTCTGAAACAATATCCGGACATCCACAATACAGGCACCGACGGGCAAGAGACTGATGTAAGTATTTGTTTTTCTTCGAGTACTCATAGTGCACTCAATGATGGTGACTCAGATTTTTAAGCATTCTGTTTTCGAAAAATTAAATTGAAATACATTTCAATATAGAGCAACTGAGTAAAGAATAGATATTGTTAGTTGGAGAGGTGATTAGAGGAAAAGATTTCTCTGATTTGTTAGCTGAATATGTCAGGGAAAACATTATTAAGAATAAATGCTGGATATAGAATACTGGTGAATCAAAGCTGAGGAAAGACAGCAGTGTCAGGAAAGCCCATTTTAGTAATTGGAGGGTTGAGGTAATTGTATATCCATCACATCATTTGTACATCTAGATCTTGAGGCCCCTAGTGCTGCTCAGTCTGATAAAATCTAATTTTGACTTTTAGATTTTATTACATAAATTGCTACTCACAGCAAACATACGAAAGTAGGGCAAACTTGTAAAAGTTATCATTTTTCACTCTGGTTAGATTTTTCAGCCTTTCAATCATTTAAATGACGTTTACATTTTTCATACTGTTCAAATGACATACATTTATTGTCATAAATAAAGAAAAACAAAAACTGGAAGAAAGAAAGAGAAAATTATCTTTATTTGACCTTCTAGAGAGAACCTATCCTAGAAGAAAAAATTAATGTTTGTGTGAGTTCCCATTTTTCTATGTATATGTAAACACATATAATATTTTAACAAAAACACGATCAGAATATACATACAATTTTATAATTTTCTTTTTCCATTATACTCTACCAAACTCTTTCCATATCATTCTCTCCAGGTCATCATATAGAGGTACAGTAACTTATTTCTCCAATTAGTGACTTCATAAAAGGATTAAGCAAAACAGTCACTTGTGTTTCCTATGTCGTTTGGATGAAGTTAATCTGTCATTTCACAGAGCTACATTAGTTTTTTAAAAATTGTAGCTTCAGAAAACCTTTATTATTCCTTGCCAGGATTCATGCACAAATGTTGACCCTCAGAGTAACTCATCTATCGTTAGCAAAGTAAATGTTTCTATGATGCACCACAGAAGGCGAAAGCAAAGACTCTCTGGGCCCATCCTAGCGTAGATTGCGGCGTGTGCTTGGAAGTCATCTGGAGTTTTCTGGGGCTTGAGAAGATAATTGAGCATTCATGTTGCTGTGTGCATAAGACATTCTATAAGTACGCATATTAGACTTATCCCATAAGCATAGAAAAAATTCACTTTCCATCTAATTTTCATATCTAAAGTCCTTGTATTATCCATTTGAATGGTTTCCGAGTTTGTACCACTTTAATTTCTCTGACATTCATCATCTCTCCAGATGAGTAAATTCTGTGGCTAGAAATATCTGAGAAACAAAAGGAGAAGCTTTCGTTAATGCTCATGAGCATGAATTTAATGCAAAACCCTTAGAGATTTGAACACACACTCCTGACATAAGCTTGTTAATATACTTTACTAAAGAGGCTCTATTATTAAGAGATTAATCTCATTATCCAGAAAATAAATTCGGACGGTTCTTTTAAAAAATTCCCTCTATCTCTTCCCACAAAAGAGAATGTATATGATTTCTTCGGGGTTATTTCAAAAATTAATTTTAAGGAAAATGTATTCTAAGCTTTGCCCTTTTTTCTTTTAACGTGCGTTTGTAAGATAGGGCATAAGCATCTAAGAATGAATGTTTTGAATGAGAGAAAAAGAACTGTATACTTTTTTTTAATGATTTAGGCCTTATATTTGTTTAATACAGCTAAATGGCCACTTAATTCTAGCGAAGCTTAGGATTTTATAGACTATACGCATCAGGACTGTTGATGCCATCACCTCAAAATATTCAGCATTTGTCTACTCAGGTCTTAGTAGATAGTACTTTTAATTCATTTTTAAAAATCTTGGCATCAACATATCTACCAGGCTTCTATTTTTTGGTGTATTTGATTTCTATGTCCCCTTTTTGAGTTGACTTAAATTGGATATTTTATAAATACCATTTTAAATCTAACTTTCTTACTGGAAATAGATATTGCTGTGCCTTTCTTGCTTCAGCCAATAGAACTGGTGAAGAAACCTTTTCCCTAAAAGTATTCCTTGGATAATTAGCATTCAATCATAAATAAATAAAATAGGCCTATTGGCTCATCTCTCTCCCCTATTAAACTTTCAGTTATTTATTCACTCATTCTTTCTCACATTTCAACAAATATTCTTGACTGGTTTTAGAAGCACAGCATGGTCTTAAATATCATAGAGATACAGAGATGCACATTATGAGTGTATTTATAGAGGAAAAACGTGAATCCATATACCTCTTCTTTACGTCATTCTCCTTTTAAAGTGTTTAGTATTCCAAGACATGTTTATAAAACATAAATATTGCCAAAAATTAAAACAAAAATGTCAGATGCCAGAATACTATGTTTCCTTATTGGATTCAAACATTTTGATACTTTCAAAAGTTATGCAAACATATACCCTTAAAATTACTGTCCGTTTATCTATAGACAGATGCCTCTCTATTGTTTTTTTCTTGTTTCCTATATAAATTTGTCCCTAATTTATATTCTTTTTGTATATATTATCTTTCTGTATTGTTAGGAAATAATTCCAGGTTTCCCATCTTTTGCAAATTCTATCCAAAATTTTAAGGTAAGATTTAAGTAATCTTGAATGAGTGACCTCTTTCAAACATCCTGCATTCCACAGTTTGTTAGCTATTCCTTTGCATGTGTTGTCTCTATAGAAATTTTCTTTTAGTACCTTAATTCTGTTATTTCCTTTTCCTTTCTAATAGAACAAATAACATGTCTTATTAAATGTTAGTTACAGTCTCAGACACTCATGGACTTTCCCACTAATCTTTAATTGTAAGATAGCATCAATTAATTTCTTTTTAGTAACACTTAACAGCACTAATGAAAGGAAGAATTTACAATAACAATGTTTGATTTCTTTATATGTGAATGAGTGATAAAAATAAAGTGAAAGTTTTGTTTTTATATTTTAAAATATTAAGCAGGAAGTAATTAACGGAAAAAGGTAAGTATTCAGTTAGCTTGTAACCTTGAGTTTCATCGCATCTCTTTTGCTCAATGTTGGCTCACGTGGTTTAGTGAAGTTCATGACGCAGTTAAGTGCTCAAAAAATATATGTGGAATTAATGATTATGAATTCTTTCCCATCTTCAAATTATTTCGTACTTCAGTTTCTCCATATTTTCTTATATTTCATCTAGGCTTGAGGTTAAGGATCTATCAACACAGTAGACTTTATGCCAACGTTGGAATAAAAAGTTAGAAGTAACCAGTTTTATGTCAAATGTTAAATTAATTTTTATTTCATGTTCCATGAAGCATGAGTTTATGTATATATAAACATGCTACAAAACATATAAATGAGTCCGGGCGCATATTTGAGTGACAGAGAGAGAGAAAGTGAGGGAAAGAGAGAGAAAGAGAAAGGAGAAAGAATAGTGAGAATGAGTTTAGGTGGTCCTCTAAGGCACGTAGAGACCCAATCTGTGAATGCACGTGAAGGTTACCAACTGAAGTACAGCCACTAGACTAAACGGGTCCTGGGGATCTAAATATTGTTTTGTACTTCATTTTCCTTTTAAAAAGGAGAATGTTGAGTGTATAAATAGCTACATCTTTCTTACCTTGTTGAAATTTTCTTGACACTTTCCCACCACTAGAAAAAGGCATTTACTAGATGGACTCTCATAAAGTTGTTGTAAGAACATAATTGTTTTCTCTCAGATGACTTTGTGAAATAATTTCAGTTGACAAGAAACAGGTAATGACATGCATGTCCTTGGAGGTTCACAGGGATGTCTTCTGCTCACTGAGGTCATGTAGTGCTCACATTGACCTCTGGTATCTTGGTGGGTAGACCGTGAGCTTTTTGTTCCTCTGAGCTCATAAGAATGCGTCATTAGTGCTTTTATGGGTGTGAAAGTCAATCAGTAATAAAACATATGCCTTGATCACATTCACATGTTCATTCAGAAGAGAACATCATGGGATGAGCAGAAGCTTTGAGTCTTGGGCTCCTGTTCCATTCCTTTCTTTAATTAACTGTTACCAATCAATCACTTATTCCACAATTACATATTGAGTGATGCTCAGTGCCAGACACTGTGTTAGGCTGGAGAAAAAGATACATAAAGAATTTGTAATGGGGGAGAAAAGAGACAATTAAGTGGAGAATGCAATCTAGTGCGTTTTGGGTGGATATTTGAGCTCAGGTTGTTATAGGATCATAGAGCAGTGTTCTCAAAATGCTATCCGTAGACCAGCAGCAGCAGATTCACCTGGAAAATTGTTAGAAATACAAATTCTCAGCAGTTACCCCAGATCCACAGGGCCAGAAAGCCTGAGGATGGCACCCAGCAATCTGTGTTTTCACAAGACTTCTAGGTGATTCTGGTGCACACTGAATTATGAGAACCACTGGTATGGAAGAGAGACCCCTAACCCAGACTTCTAGGTCACAAAAGGTTTCTAGAGAAGATTGTGTCTCAGCTGAGCTCTGAAGAAGGCATTATCCAGGGGAAGAGGTTCCAGGCAGAAGAGGGTTGCCTTTGCAAGACCAGAAAGTGGGAGAGGGCGTGAATCCTGTGCCAATCTCTGTACTAGATGTGTTACACAGATTATCTCTAATTCTCCCCCAAACCAGGAAAAGGGTGTGTGATGACTGCTCAGATGATGGTACAACAGTAGAGAGGTTACAATGCCCAAAGTCACAGAACTAATACGTGCCAGAATCAGAGTTTGGAACCCTCTTTACCTGCCTCCATAGCCAGCACCCTTTCTCCTCCGCCCCTTCACGTGTCAACAGACAGTTGTTTTATCTGTGTCACAGAGTTGTGGGCATCAAGTGAGATGCGGTGGTTGAAAGCTATTTGTAAAAGCCAAAAAATCATGTGAAATATGTTTATCATTACTTTGACATTCTTACCAGATAAGAAATCTTGATGAAAAATTAGGATATCTTCACTAAATCAATGCTAGAATGGTTCTTGTTATTATTTGTGGAAACAGATATGTAAATCTCCAATTTTTTTTCATTTTTGAGATGTAGGTGACAGACAGCCTGGAGACATTCATTCAGCAGATAATTTGGCTAATATCTTATAGGTGGTATTTTGCCAGGGTCTCGCAATACCATCTTGAACATGATGAATGTTTCCAGTTCATGTGGATCTTATGTTTTAATACTGACTGGTCTTTTTAAAAGATTATGTACACACATAGACCAATGTTACTGTGATGGTAACTCCTTGAATTCAGTCAAAAGTAATCTTATCCAGAATAGCCTTCTGAGTTACCAATGGCCTTGGATTAAGAAGCTACTGAAGGCCTGTTTCTACTCCCATTCAATTGCTTTTTCTGAGATTTTTGCACTTACATCATTCTTTCTTGAGCACATTTTCTTTTCTTAATTAAACTAACATTTCTTGAGAAAAAAGTAGAGGTAGGTAATTTCAGTATTCAGCAAGATAATTAAGATATTTTCCTAAAATTAACTTTTGCTTCTTTCTCTCCAAAAGGGATAATGGCAAGGGGAGGGAAATTTTTTCAGGGACAATTGAAATTTATTAAATATGAAGTCTATTCGATGATCAATCAGGTATTAATTAGAAATTAAATAAACACACAGTTACTAATAAAATTTTAATGTTTGCTGCTTTCTAGAGAGATGACAGGCTAATTTTGAAGGAAACAAAAGTTTGGATAGAACAATTTGAAAGAGATTTGACAAGGGCACAGATGACAGAATCAAATTTGCAGGATAAATATCAGGTAATGTATGGAATAGAGATTTCAGTTTTCAAAATAAGATTCATATATGTCATTTAGCCTACGTTTAATCTTTCAAATGATACTAATTAGAAAGGTCTTTAAGGAAATAATATATATTATCTTAATTCTGCATGTAACTTAATTGTATTTCTATGTAAATAGGTAGTTTTATTTTTCAAATTTGATACATTTATATACTGTAATATGATTGCCATGTGATAATTAGTACCTTTATTATGTTTTATGATTATCATTTATTTTTACTGATTGGAATGATTAAGTTCTAGTCTTTTAGCAAGTATGATGTTTATAATACAATATTGTTGTCTATATTCACAATACTGTGCATTAAATCTCTAAGGCTTATTTATTACTCATTGCAAGTTTGTCCCCTTAAACAGCATCTGTCCTACCCCCCACTCCCTATCACCTGGTAATCACCATTTTACCCTCTGATTTTACTAGTTTGGTTTTTTAGATTCCACATATAGGTGCTATCACACAGTATTTGTCTTTCTTTGTCTGACATCTCGTTTAGCATAATGTCCTCAAGGTTCATCCGTGTTGTCACAAATGGCAGGATGTCCTTCTTTCTCATGGCTGAATAATATTCTAATATATATGTAATATATATATACCACATCTTCTTTATCCACTCATCCATTAATGAGCACGTAGATTGTTCCCGTATCTTGGCTGTTGTGAATGATGCTGCAATAAACATGGCAGTGCTTACATTTCTTCAATATTCTGTTTCCATGTCCTTGGGTATATACCCAGAGGTGGAATCAATAGTTTTAAATTGTATGTATCCATACTATATATTAAGCTCTGAAGCTTCATGACTTTTCCAGAACTCAGAGTCTTGTTGATGACCCAGAACAAAAAAACATCTAGTCATTGTTTTTGTAGACTTATGACCTTGTAGATGCCACATAACAAAAAATTCCACCAAAAAATGACTTCAATGCCAAATTGAAAATTACTGTAGAATAAGCCCAATTTATTGAAGGATCGCAACATGAATATTTGGAGTGGGCCCGTTAATGGGATCACTTTTTCCTGTGACCTGCCTAGTTCAACACTATTGCACTCAGGTTGAGGCCAAGGATGTTGTTGTCATTGTTCCCCCAGTGTCATTACACTTTCATTAATTGAATTTCTGGTCCAATTTGCACTTCCAAGAGACAAAGTCTTATAATAGATTTTCCCATTAAATTGTGATTTATTCTATGCAGCGGTCACATTTTCCCCCCATTTAAAAAAGCATTACATTTTAGTGGCAAAATGATAATATATTCTAGTCTACATTATATTTCACTCTTTTTGCTACAAAAAAAAAAGTACAATGATGTGAGAGATTCAACACAGCAAACAATAGAAGACAGCTACTGCATTAGTGTGTGATTTTATATAATCATATCAATAAAATGTGCCTCAATTTAGATGGATGAGGCCATCAATATTATATTTGATGAACTTAGCAAAGCAATCAATATGTGCTTATATGGATGTACTTTTTGCTTTGAAACTCAATGTAATCTTCTTTCCCAAAAATGCAACTTTCTAGAATGAGCTCCATTAGAAAAATTTTAAATCAGTAAATTGAGAATAGAAATTCAAGAACAGAGTGAATATACTTATCTGGCCCATTAGTGAGTTTTAGTTTTAGCATAAATTGTAAAAAAATACATTGCAAGCTATCAAGTTACCTTTATAGTATAGATGTTATTTTATAAGAGAGAACCAAAGATTAGAAAAGTACAACAGAATCACTCTTTTCAGGCCAAAGGCGATCACTACTCTTTTAAAATAGGGTTAGAGACCATCTGAAATCTGAATCGAGGGGGCGTTTTCCTTTGTCCGTAGGTTTATTATGTCATCAGCATTTTCTCTCACTTTCTACTTATCAATTGATACTGTGTTTTCCAGTTTTTCTATGCATAGAATTCTGTGGGATAAAACTGAAGATTGATTTTGTGTCTTGGTATTTTTTAATTACATTAACTTAGAGGGAATGGAAGGTAACTGGAGTAAAATATTTATTTATTCACCATCTCCCCCCAGTGTTCTTCATGTGAATTTATATGTTTATTTATTCTATGACTTAGAAATTCCTTTAGTGTTATCTGTCAGATTCTGTACAGCTGTTCTCATGTTCTTTAACATAACTCCCCATTTTATTGGTATTTTCAATTCATTTTTGGACTTGGAGTCACAACTGAGGATGTTAATTTAATATAAAATGTAAAACTTTAGTTAAAATAAGTACTTTCTTAGGTTCGTTTTAGACTTACAGTTAAGTCTACTTGTTACAAATTTATGCTAACCATACTGTGACAAAAGAAATTATGTCTTAATATTTTAATGCCGTAAAATTAAAGCAAAGGACTATTATGTAAATGAGATCCCTTAACTAAACCTCTCTATACAGACTTAAACACAAATTTAGATATCTTTAATTCAGCATTATTTTGAAATATGCCATTTCTATTTATAAATTGTTTGGTACTTTGAGGTAAAGCAACCATTTTGATTATTAGCGTAGATTTATATCCCTGTTTACTGTTATTTCCTGATGAACATGGACTGGCACATAGATTATTTAACTGGAAATGAGAAATCCTAGGCTTTAGCCCTGCCTCTCCTACTTGTCCTCTGGGCTTCCTATGGTAATAATAATAGTGTGTGTCTACGTGGTAGTGTTACAGAGAGAGCCAGAGGAGATCATGTGTAGAAAGGACTTAGCAAGGGGCCAGGCTCGTTGTCAGGGCTTCATGAATGGTAGCTGCTATTAGTGTCATGACTGTCATTACTATTATCAACAACATATATTGAATGCTATCCAAATATAAAAAATTGTCATTTAGGAAATGTGGTTTCCTTTGCTTTTGCTTTTTTTGACTCATGGCCATGTTGTTGCTGATTTTCCTCTTTTAGTCATTTAAGCACTTCAGAGTTCAATATGAAATAAAAAGGAAACAGATTGAACATTTAATACAACCATTACATAGAGATGGTAAATTGTCACTTGACCAAGCGTTGGTAAAACAGTCCTGGGACAGAGTGTCCTCCAGGGTAAGTTCTCCCGTGATGAATTTCACTAGGGCTTACGTAATTTAGTCGAGAATATTTTCCATCATCTTTTTCTACACAGTGATATTGTAGAGGGTCCTCCTGCATCTGTCTGAGGTGGGAAAGGCTTACATCTGGGAGAATCTTTGCCCTCTTGTCGAGTTTTCCTTTAAGTTGGTAGAAGTGCTTGATTAACAACTCTTTTCCTGATTTGCTTATCCTGCACATAATATCACCCTTGATCAGATGATAGATTGAAATCCTGAAAGACCATCTGGGTCTCACTTTATACAACTTAATTCTGGCTTGTTTGGAAGAAGTGACTCTCCCAAAAATGGAACCCCAGAACTTTTCTGTATTTCATAACTAGGTTTCGTCAACAGTTAATAATTTTCCTATACCCACATTCATTTTTATATTCTTTAAGCACATCTTCTTATCTGGTATTTCAGGAACCTGAAGGGAAACTGCTTGGTAACATGCATATTAATATTTTGCAAACTTAAAGACCAAGCTTTCAAAACCTCTGAAATTTCTTTCACTAATGGGAATATTTGCCTTGTACTTACCGCATTTTCATCATTTTGATAATCTGTTTTTCCCCGTAAACTCTGTTAAAGAATAGGTCAGTTTCCAAGCACCTCAACCCATCCCACCTGGTGTTCCAGTAAGCAAGGAAATAGTGCTTGAGAATTGGGTAAAGTGGGAGAAACAGAAAGATAGTTAGAGAACCATATTATTACAGAAAGAATCCTGAGTAGTCGTCTTCCTCCAGAAATGTCTAGATGACCCTAATTTTTCTGGACCTGTTGTCATCGTGTGGGAGGTTTTAAAGCATACACATTAGCTGGTATATAACTGCTGCATCCTGGAGCATGTCAACATGCCCAGTCCTTTCCCTTTGAGCAAAAATAAGCCAAACCTAAAATTACCGAATTCTTTATAATATTCCCATAAGAAGACAATTGTTTAAGTTTCCAATAATATCCTTCTATGTCTAAGATATGTTTTATTTCATCAAAATTTGCTTGTAACTATAATTTCCTCCCCACCCCCAAAACCTCTAATTCAGAACATAGATATTTGCTTACTTGATATTTTATTAAATTAGCCTGAAATCATTAACTTAAAGACTTATGTAGGCTTTCAAATCGTTTGGAGAAATTTTAAGAACTGTCTTCTGTATTAGAGATATTTTGCTTTCCTACTTTTGTATTCCAGCTCTTTGATTGGCATATTCAGCTTGATAAATCTCTTCCTGCACCTCTGGGTACCATAGGAGCCTGGTTATACAGAGCAGAGGTGGCTCTGAGAGAGGAGATAACCATTCAGCAGGTCCATGAGGAAACGGCCAACACAATACAACGCAAACGTGAGCAACACAAGGTAAGAATTCTGACTAGGAAACCTCCCAGCATAACGGTCCTCATGTGGTCTGGAGATGCGGCCTATTTAGATAGGGGACTCCCAGGCCTCCATCCACACAGATTCAGAGATGTCACACCTTCTTAGAAGTTCTAAAATTTGTACTTCCCGCTCCCATACTTGTTAACGATGGTCCCAGGAGATTTACTTCCTGAGGTATTTTCCAATAGCTCTGTGATATTTTTTCATCTGCTGTTATCTTTGTTATTTCTGCTGCTATTTGTTGTTTTTCAAAAGATAAGCCTAGACACAATATATGTTTACGTAATGGGAATAGTCGTTGGCCCCAGACCTCATCCTTGCCTTCATTCTCAAAGGAAGGCAGGCCAAGGGGCCAAGTTCTTATGTCCTAGTGCTATGGGACTGGAGGAGGCATGGTTTTAGGAAGTGGTGGTATTAGGGGTGAGATTAGTCATTTGTGACTTTTTAAAACTTACTGCATGGTCAGTTGTGCATAGTATAAGTTCTAATTTACTTCCTCTTTGTGTTTTGTGATAGCACAGACCTAATTAAAAATGCTGTTTCATTAACATCACAGTAAAGCAATCGTGTATTGTGCGATTGAATTTGTGTATCCCGTTTGCTGTGTCACGGTGGGGTTCATTGCATATGTGGGAAACAAACTGGCAAGCAGAGATGTCTACTTCTGACCACATATGGGCAGTTTATAGCTCATCTGCATTTTCTGCCAAATTATTGAGTTTTTAAAACTACTTCTGCAAGAAAACAGAGTGTTGTATATTCTAGACTAGATTATAAGGCAAATTCATGACAGATTTTGTTTCATGCCCCCCTGGGACCTTAGTTTTGGAACTAGAGATATAGAATTATAGAGGTTCCAGTTCATGTCATTTCAGCTCCTGGCCCTTTCAGCTCAACTGATACAACCCCAGACCAGCTCATCAAACGGGACCGATGCAACAAGACTTTGTGATCCTAGACAATCAATCAGAGTCCCTCCTCCATTTATTCTTGGCCCTTCCTCAGTTACGATCAGTAACTTTAGAACTTTTAGTTTTGCTGATTATGTGTTAGCCTCTCCCCTCCCTACCACCATCAACACACATAAAACACACACAGAACTCCCTAGAATCTGCCTCTCAGATGAGAGCGTGGCTTTGGAATCCGCTCCATCTGTGGAGACACACACACATAAAATCTGGGCCAGCTTGGCTATCCTTTTAGTTCAGTGAAGATGGGGGAAGTTGTAAGGGAGCCAGAGTTCAAGCTCATAAGAGATCAAGTCATAGGAATTTTTCTGGAGTTGAACTAGGTTAAGGCTTCTCAGAGGCACAGAAAAGACTGGGCCATATCCATTTTGAGATTCCCAATATATTAAAAATACAGAAAAATGCTAAAACAAAGGTACACAAATAACACCAGTTTAACAAATTAGCATCCAACACAAATACCATAAAATAATTTTTCTTCATGTAAAACATAACAGTTGAAACAATTTTAACTGGTATGAATATTTCATACAAAAGAAGTCGCCTTAAGTTTAAAATCAAATGTAGAATGTATATTGATTGTGGGTTAGATGTGTTAATTCAGCAAATATGAACAGAGGGCCTAGTATGTGCCAGTTTTTGGCACCAGGAAAACTGGTAAAGGTGCTTCCAAATCTAGAGAAAGCAATAGGATTAGGCCTTGACGACCTCTTAGTCATTTGTCACTTTTTTAAGCTTTACTGCATTGCACGGTCAGTTGGGCAATTGTGTTTGAGAAACAGCATGTGATTATCAAGGCCCAGAAGGGCCTTGATCCCTTGAGAGAGAGACCCTGTGCCAACCGCCAGGTGTGTAGACAGAAGCATCTCTACCAAAGTGTAGGAAACAACCACAAACACCAGAAATGGAGTGGAGCAGGGAGAGGACACGAGTGGGAGAAGATGGTTATCTGAGACTGAAAACCAGAACGGACTAGACTAGAGAGAAAGTTGAGGAATATAATAAAGAGACAACAGCAAGGAGGGAGAGGCAGGTGGGGGCTAAGACCAGATCCAAGGCAAATCTCCGGAGTGACCTTTTTACCAAGGTGAGAACTTGTACTAGGCCTGGGCACAGGTACTTAAAGTAGTGGGGCCATAAAAGAATGTAACTCGATGATCAGATTACTTCTCATTCATTCAAAATGTATTGATTAAGTGCCTATAATAAGCTAAGCCAGCCCTGGTGGTCTAGTGATTAAGATTCAATGCTCTCAGCGCTGTAGCCCGGGCTTCATTTCCCAGTAAGGGAACCACACAGGCCGACTGTTGTTGTTATACTGTGGCAGCTGTGTGTTGCTGTGATGCTGAAAGCTATGCCACCAGGATTACACACACAAGCAGTGTCACCCATGGTAGACAGGTTTCGGCAGAGCTTCCAGACTAAGACAGACTAGGAAAAGGGACCTGGACACCCACTTCCAAAAAAATTGTTCTTGAAAACTCTGTGAATAGCAGCGAAGTATTGTCTGATAGAACTCCGGAAGGTGAGAGGATGGGGCAAAAAGACCGAGCAGGGCTCTGCTCTGCTATCTACAGAGTCACTAGGAGACAGAATTGATGCCAGGAAACTAATAACAAATAATAAGCTAAGCTTTTATGACGTGAGAAATTTGAATCATGGTTAAGAGAACTAAAATTTTAGGTTTCCTCAATAGCAAAAAAATCAGCCCATCAATTTCGTATCATTACCCTGCTCTGGTATATTGAGCTCACTTGGAAATGAAATAAATTGAAAAAGCACAATATAGGACTCATCAATGCATAAGCAAGAATGTTTGAGAATATTATCGCCCCATCCCAGTCTAAAAGTAATTATGTCTCTTGCCATGGAAACTTATACATGCTATCAAGATCTGGTAATCTTGGTTTTCTGCATTCTTCACATCTTTTTTTTTTAATATACCATATGATAGTCATGCGTTACTTAATACATAATCAGTATTTGAAAATTGGATTCACATAATTTTCTTTTTGAGGAGGAGGATTGGCCTTGAGCTAACATCTGTTGCCAATCTTCCTCTTTTTGCTCGAGGAAGATTGTTGCTGAGCTAATATCTGTGCCAGTCTTCCTCTACTTTATGTGGGATGCCACCAAAATGTGGCTTGACGAGTGGTGCTAGGTCCACACCTGGGATCCAAAACTGCAAACCCTGGGCTGCTGAAGTGGAGAGCACAAAGTTAATGACTGTGCCACCGGGCCGGCCCCAGATTCAGATAATTTTTAAAATACGTTTTTCCAGAAGTTCACTTTATGAATGGTTCTGCCAAAGTTTTTTATTTTTTTAGTTACTTTGCATGTTGTAGGGATGAAGATATTTCTTCTGAAAAGCACATTCCACCTCTATTACCTTTTCTATTTTCCAGATACCCTCATACTCAGTTATCTAGAAAGATATCAACAATGGCCATGGCTAATTATAATGGAGTAGTTAACCATGTTTTAGTGTTAAGTGCTTAATTTTGCTAAGCCCTTGACATGCAGGCTATGAGATAAGTATTATTATCCTCATTTTTCAGATGAGTTAACTTTAGGCAGAGAGAGGTCAAGTGCCTCGCCCAAGGTCACATAGCTGATAATCCAGGTTGTTTTAAGCACTAAGCTTAAAATGTGCCCACAAAGATGTTGCATATAATACACATAGAATGATTAAACTCACTGGTTTTTATTAGTACTATTGCTTTGGCAAAGTAAGGCTTTCAGTTTTAAGGAATCATGAGAATAACCATCCGACTCTTCCACCATCCTGGCTCTTCCATCCTTACTGTGGTTACGAACCCTACCTAGATCACTTCCCTCCTTTCTTGAGGATTTTATTTCCTGGATGACAATGCATACCACAATTCTTAATAACTTCAGTAACCCATAGATGGTCCTTCCAATATCCTGGCCTCTCAGTTTCTTGACCTTTTTTGTCCCAGTGATCCTGTCCTACACTCTACCCCAGTCTCTCACTGCATAGACATAGTCTAGAACTTGCCATCCCCAGTAACTGAAACCCCCACGTGATCTCTTTCTCAAGCATCTCACTGTCCAACCAAGCTTGTCCCAATTCCATGTCTTCATCCCCTCTGTGCCCTATAATTCATTGATCCTACTGATTGCCTTTTTCCTGTCTCACATCATCTTCACGTCATCACTTTCCTTTATACTCTGTTTAAATTCAATGCTCAGTCATTAAAAGTCACCCCTTGTATTCATTTTAATCGCCTTGCCCAGGTCTCACTTTGTCCTACTCTCCTGGTTAAAATACAGCCCTGGGTATAGCCAACTTTCTGCCTAGTTCCTGCCCACGCACATGCAGCTGACTGTGGCTGGAGAAAAACACACCCCCAGACACGATGACTAACCCAAGTGGGTCCCTAATGCTCCCTGGCACTCTGAAGGCATTTTCTGACTCCAATCCCTCTCCATTTCTGGGACAACTATTTCATACCTTGTCTCTTCAAATCTTCCACACTTCCTCCCCCATCCTTACTCTTAGCCGATGACACTGCTTCCTATTTCTCTGAGAAAATAGAAGCAATCAAAAAAGAATTTCCGAAAGCTCCCACGACAACATCAACCCACCTACATGCATCTGTGCCCGAATACTCCGTCTTCACTTCTGTTACTATGGATGAACCATCTGTGCTCCGAGCAACCCCTCCATGTGTGCACTAGATTGCATCCTCCCTGCTCTTCTCCAAGAAACAATTCCTGTAGTCCTTGCCATCTTTATTTTTTCTCTTTCTCTGTGGATTGTTCTCATCCACATAGGGTATGCTGGTATTTCTCTCATCTTAAAAATGTCTCTTTCTTAATCCTGCTTCCCCTTCTAGCTACTGTCCGTTTTTCCTCCTTCCTTTTACAGCGGGGCTCTTTGAAAGAGTTTTCTAAGCTCTCGTTTTGGTTTCAAATTCTCCAGCCAGCCCTGATGGCCTAGTGGTTAAAGTTTGGTGCTCTCACCGCTGCAGTGGCTCAGGTTTGGTTCCCGGGTGCAGAACCACACCACTCGTCTGTCAGTTGCCATGCTGTGGGGGCAGCTCACACAGAAGAACAAGAAGGACTTACAACTAGAATATACAACCATGTACTGGGGCTTTGGGGAGGGCAAAATAAAAAAGAGAGAGAGAGAGAAGAAGATTGGCAACAGATGTTATCTCAGGGTGAATCTCTCCCAGCACACACAAAAAAATCTCTCCTCCCATTTCTTCTAGAACCCATTCCAGTGAGGTTTTCTCTTGCCATGCTATCCATGTCAGATTCACCAGGGTGCTCCTTGTTCCTCCCTCAATGGCCATTTCTCAGTCCTCATCCTACCTCGCCTATTGGAGGCATTTTACATAGTTATTCCTTCATCCTTGAAATACTTTCTTCACTTGGTTTCCTATTTTTTTCTACTCCTCTGGCTATGATTTTCTAGACCTTCTTAGTCTTTCTATAAATATTTATTGAGCACTTTCTATATGCAAAGTGATGTTCTAGGCATTTGTCAAACACCCATAAGCAAGACAGACAAAATTCCCTACACTTACATAACTTGCTTTCTAGTGGGAGGAGGCAGATAAGAAATAATAAACGTAATAAATAAATAAATTTTATATTAGGTTAAAAGTTAAAAGAACAGGAAGTATTAGATGGTCTTGCAATTTTAAGTAAGGAAGTCAGTGACACCTTGATGAAAAGATGACGTTGAACAGGCAAGCACATTCCCACCTCCAGGCCTTTGTTCTTGTCGTCCTTCTGGAATATTCTCTCCACTCGGCCTGAAACATTCTCCTACTGATATTCCCCTTAAATTCTCCCTCATCTCCTTTGGGCCTTTACAGAAAGGGCACCTCTTAGTTAACCTTTTCTTGGCCACTCCTTTGAAATTAGAACTCTCTTACCCCTTTCCTTGTTCAATGTTTCTCTGTAGCATTTATCTTTGCCTCAATTGCTGTTTTAATTATTTATCTTATTTATTGTTGATTTCCTGCAGGGCAAGGATTATTGTTTGTTTTTTCGCTTTTGTATTCTGAGCCCCTAAAATGGTTTCAGAAATATTCAGGCTTTCAATATTGCTAATTGGTACATTCTAGGAATTTGTCCATTTGACTAAGTTTTCAAAAGTCTTGACATAAAATTGTTCCAAATATTCTCTTATACATTTTAGTAATCTTTTATTTGCCTGTAGTTAAGCCCCTGTTTTTTCCCAATATTGTTTCTTTGCACATTCTCATTTTCCTTAATTGCACTTTTGATTTTCTCTGTCATATCCTAACTATTTTTTCCCATTGATTTTCTTGCCAGAGGACTGACAGTGTCACTCTTAACAGTATCATTCTAATGGTTATGTGAAAATAGACTGGGTTAGGGATCGCAGTAGGAACCAGGGAACCATTTCAATAATCCAAGTAAAATGCCTTGAACCAGGGTGGTAGTTGTAGAGATGGTGAGAAATGGTCAGATTCTGAATATATTTTGAATGCAGGGCAAAGAGAATTTTCAGCATTAGATATTGACTGTGAAGGAGGGGGAGTCATACATGACTCTATGATTTTTGGACCGAGCAACTGGAAAAATGGAGTTTCCCTCAATTAGGATGGAGAGACAATGAAGTAGATTTGAGAGGAAAGATCAGGAGGTCAGTTTGGGGCATAGTAAGTATAAGACCTTTTCGCACCCAAGTGAACATGTGGAGTAGATGGTAGGAGATAAGAGACAGGAGCTCAGGAGCGAGGTATAGCATGGAGACTCATAGTAAGAATCATTGGCATAATGAGGGATGTTTAAAGCTTTGAGAGTAGAGAAATGAAATAAGGAAGTGTTTGAGAAGAGAAAAGGATCAAGAACTGAGTCCCGAGGGAATCCAATATTGAGAGATCAAAATGTAAGGTGAACCAGCCGAAAAGCATAAGAAAGAGCAGCCTTGAGACAGGAGGGACTCCAGCAACCATGTAGTCTTAGCAGCCAAGGGAACCATGTACAAGGAGAGAATATTTTCGTTAAAATGGCCACAGCAATCCTTTTACAGTGCAGATCAGTTCATTTCACCCCTCTGCCCCAAACTGCCCCCGGCTTCCATCTACTCAAAATAAACACAGAGAATTCTTCCAAAGGCCCATGAGGCCCACAGATCTGCCTCCCCCTCCCTCCTCTTTCCTCCCTTCCCTCCAACCTGCTATTGTGATTGTTCCCTTCGTTCCATTTCAGTCACTGAGAGAGGCATGTTGACAACTCCCAAAGCCAGGTGGATTTGTCAGTTTCTCCCTGTAGTTCTGTCAGTTTTTGCTTTATATATTTTGAGGCTTACTAAATACATTCAAGTTCAGAATTAATATATCTTTTAGTAAATTGAAAGTTTCATCATTAAGCAGTTAATAACTTGTAATAATTTCTGTTCTTAAATTGATTTTGTCTGATGTTAATAACACTTACACTGTCTTTCTTTGATAAGTATTTTCCTGGCATGTTGTTTTCCATTCTGTTGATTTCAACCTATCCATGTTCTTAAAGTTTCTCTCTTGTAAAAAGCAGACGGTTCTATTTTATTTGTCTGATCTGACCATCTCTGCCTCCTAACTAGTGAATGTATATTCCTTTCACATTTAGTTATAATTAGTGATAGACTTGAATTTGTTTCTGCCATCTGACTCTTTGCTTTCTATTCGTACTACTTTTCTTTTTTTTCTACTTTCTTGCTATTTCTAAGTGGATGGAGGGGTTTTTGTTTGTTTGTTCATTTGCTTGCTCATTTTTCTTCTTCCATGGTTGTCCTTCTACTGGTTTGAAAGTTATAAACTCCAGTTTATAGTGTGATTGCCCTTGAAATGATGCCACAGATACTTAACAAAGTTGAAAGCTAATCAGCATCTTGACCTCCTCTTAATCAGTTTAAGCAATTAAGAACACTTTAACCAGATCATTCTCTTTCTAACTTACAAGCTCTTGTTGTCAAGTATTAAATTACTTACATTTTCCTAATGCTATAAATTTGTTGTTTTTGCTGATTCTCACGCACGGTGGCCTGTTTCCCGTGCTTGGTAATCTTTGACTTCCTCCTTTTGTATTTGCATTTGCTACCAACCAGGCCCACATCAGCCCTCTTTGAGGGTTCTGGCTAAATGTAGGAGTCTCAGTTTTGGTGTTCTCACTTTATTCAAGTTCCAAGACACAGTTTCCTGCAGCTATGGGATAAATATTTGCCTGGGACAGTCAGCTTTTTAATTTTGTTTTTGCTTACAGATCTGTGATCCAGTTTGGGGTCATGTTTTACTGAGAATGGCAGACCTAAAATATTTCACTTACTTCCTATGAATTAAAATCAGGTGCTGTGTTCATCATTGGCTGTTTTATAGTGAGATGGCCTCTCAGGGGACCCAGTAACATCACTCAAGCTGTAGTGCTTTTATCATATGTTTGAAAATGTTTTCGCTTGTTTTAATATCTTGTCAAGATTTTTTCAATGAACTAGATGCCGAAAACTACAATAGGGAAATCTTCTCAGGAGGCAATTAGACATTTGGGTATTCCAATACAGTCACAACCTCCCACCCATACTTTGACATATAGTCATGCGCAACATATTAGAGCTGAGCATTGTGGTGGCTCCAAGTTTGCCCTGTAGTCAATTGGGTGGGGGGTCTCAGCCAAGATCATAAGCCATAGAAATGTGTCTAGATGTTAACAGAGGACGTACACAGTGACTAAGATACTCAAAGTCAATAGCTGCTCTAAGACAGTCCTCTGTCCTCTGCATCTGCTCTTGGCAGCTCAGAGTGCACTGTCTCTGAGCAAGAGTGATTTTTGAATATCTGTCGTTACCTATTGACTCCAACCAGGTCAAAATGTGATAATAGCAAAACATATCAGGATAGAAATAGATTGGCTCTGGATTTTTTGACAATGTAGAAATTAAAGTCCCCAAAATTTGACTGATATGAACAAACACATACAGCTTTACCATTTCAATTTATATATGAAAGCCTTCATTTTTTCCCTTCCCTCAAGTGTCTTTCTTATGGTTTTGGCTGTTTTTTTTTTTTTTGCTTCTTTCTCCAATTAATCCACTAAATCTTGGTGTGAGGGAAACAATGTCAATTTTAATGTATCATTCTGTTGGGCTAATGTGTCTTACTTTTTAGTAAGTGTCAAACTTGAGTATTTGTTCTGCTATTAAGAAACAAACTAAGCTCTAGAAAATATGGTATGAATCCCCTCTCTCCTCTCTCTTTCTTTGTTTTTATGTGAGAAATTCGCTAGGAATTTTGAAATACATGTAAGTCTTTATATAAATAAGTCTGTTGACCTAAAAAACTCAGAAAACAAGGGAGATTCAAATTAATCTAAATAAATTACTCAAATTTGGGGATTTCTTTACAATCTACAAAAAATATTTAAAAACATCCCATTTAATCTTCCCACTGTGATATATGGGACATTTCCTGTGCTTGGTTGAAATCTTCAAACCGTAAGGATATTTTCATAACATATTGTAATACAGTTGACTTACTTTAGATGGCAAGCAAATATCACTTTATGACAGCCTACATGCATTCAGAATAAAATAACAATAGAGAGTCTAATATTCTTTACCATTAAAGGGTTAAATTAGTTGTGCTTAGTTCTAAGCTTTTAAAAACCAACATATCCAAAATCAAGGAAGGAGAAAAATACTAACAAGTCATTGTTTATAGCAGTAACTACATTTTCCTTTGGACCATGTGCCTTTAAAATGTCTGAATGTATTGCTGTGCAAGTGTCGTGTGTGTTTAAAAGATGCCATAATTATTAGATACAGCTCTAGCACAGGGCCTTATAGACAAGAACCTGGGGGTTCCTGTACAAAGGAAAAACCAATATGGGCACCAAGCTGCATGTGGATGTGGCAGCAGGATCAAATTGTTGAATACATTGACTCATCGGTGCAAGCTAAAAATTATGCTTCTTAGCCTCCTGTGAACATGTTTCTACATTTTTTATTTTTTTAAAATTGTATCTTAGGATCTGCTTCAAAACACAGATGCCCACAAAAGAGCGTTCCATGAAATCTACCGGACCAGGTCTGTTAATGGGATCCCAGTGCCGCCTGATCAATTAGAGGACATGGCCGAGAGGTGAGAGAATGTCTGCTGTAAACGAAGTCTCTTTTTAAGATGCTCAGTGGATGCCTTTTCCATTTCTTTTCTTTTAAATGAATTGATTTTCTTTTTTTACAGAGATGCTTACATTTGGTGCATAAAAATTGGCTTCCCATAACATATACTAAGAATGCCAACATTCTAATATATTATTAATTGAAAAGAGTAAACCTGAATATATCCACAGCCTGGAAATCACAGAAATGGTTTCTTTAGAGGCTGTGTTTTTGTTCAGTGCCGTGAGGAACATTATGTAATATTGCAAAAACAGCTTATAAAAGAAACAGATGAGAAATGTGTTGGCAGAGGAAAGAACTAAAAGACTTCAATCAGTCTTGATTTGCCTTTAAATCCAGAGCTAGAAAAGGAATCAGATCTCCAAATAGTGATTGATCAGCCAGAGTTTAGAAGACCCTGTGGCTGCAGTATAGTTAACCCTGATGTGTAACAGGTTAAGTAAGCACCGTTCTGTTACTATTAGTTACATTCTGTAAATTCTCGGTGTTTTATTTCTAGGTTTCATTTTGTTTCCTCCACATCAGAGCTACACTTAATGAAAATGGAATTTCTAGAGTTAAAGTACCGTCTACTCTCACTGCTGGTTCTTGCAGAGTCAAAGCTGAAATCTTGGATCATCAAGTATGGGAGGAGAGAGTCAGTGGAGCTGCTTCTGCAAAACTACATCGTAAGTCTCTCTGCTACTTTGATAGAGAAATCAGAGGCCCCAGGGACTCATCATTTAACACCTTCCAGTTTATTTGGTACTGTTATTTTAATATTGAATTTAAACATGAAGGTATCAGTGTGTTAAATGTATTCGATATGTTTGTGAGCTTTCCACAACAATCTGAAATATACACTTATGTTCTTTGGAAATATAGAAGGGCTTTGTGGCATCAATTACATTGAATCATTGTACTGCCTTTTTTGCTTAAAAAAAAAAAAGTTTTTGCATTGTATACCCATGACTTTGATTGTGAGCTCACCATTGAAAATTAAAATACTTAAAGATTATCTTCGTGTCTCTAAAATCCAATCATGAGTAGTTTAGAACAATTCTCAATTGTCCACATGGGGACTATCTACTTTTTAAATTAGTTCCAGCATGTCTTTTTGTATGGTCCTTCCTTGAGCTTTATTGTTTCTTGTGTATAGCCGGGAAAAATCAAAATTTTGTCTATGAATTTTTGTACCAAGTTACTTTTAAAGATTACCTCATATTTTGGGCTATCAGTATAGATAATTCTATGTCTCTATACAACAGTAGCCCTGCATTAATGAAAGCATTATGTTGTTCTGCAACTTGCAGTTTCCATTTACATGTAATTAGAGAATTATAATTATTAAAGGGAATTTATTTCTCTTAGCTAAACATGCCCCCCCCACATTTATTTGCCTGCAAAGTTAGTATTAGTATGGCATCTCAGTCCTTTACTGTTCCATTTATGTTTTATCACAAATTCTAAATGATGAATTAATAAATTTAAATATAAGCCCATTTCTAACCTGACTAGTCACAGTGGTTCTGTAAATGGTGTGATTGAATACTTACTGAAACCATATCTTTACTGAAGCATCCTAGAACCATAGTATATTTTACTACATTTTAATTTCACTTTCTACATGATGAATGAACAACATGCATTTGGACAAAAAAAAGATTTAACAAGTTTAGAGTAAAATCTTTCTCTAGGTTTACTAAATTGTCTGAGAAACATTTGTCAAAAAATGTGAAATCTGTTATTATAGCTTCCCTTATTCATTTTTAATTATTTTGTAGGTTAATGAAAAATCAGTTTTTTTTAATTCAAGCAATTACATGGGTCCTTTAAATATTAAATACAGAAATGCATTTATATTTTCGGGTTTAGTCATGTCAAATGATACACTCTGAGCTCAGTAGGTAATTATGCAGGATCCATCTTTGTTCTAGCTATTTAAGGACAGCCAATTAGAATGAAATGCCTAATGGGACTGTTCCCCAGGTTAATGTTCCAACACAGTGATGTTAGTAACTCTCTCTGAACTTCTCAAATAAAGGCTATGTAAGTAGAGAGTTGTTATTAATGATTAAAAAAATCAGTACTTTCTGCCTACTCCATAAAGAGAAGTTCACCAAGCTGCTAATTTTAAACTCCTTCCTAACTCTCAAAATTATTTGTAAAGCTGCTATTCTAAAAATATAGCAGATTCTAATGAACATTTTCTAATATTCTTGTCCTCTGGTGAAAAATACCTATTTATCACTCATGCTTCTTTTCCAAAAAAGGTTTTAAGGTATTTTTTACTTAATAATTTTATTGACTGTGGGATATCGAGTATTTTCCATGTGCCAAGTGTTTTCCATGTGTCATCTTCCATCCCGGCGATGACCATATGGGCTGGGCATTTTCACACAGTTTCATGAAGAAATGGAGCCTCTGAGCGCTCAAATCACATGCTCTAGGTGGCACAGTTGGTAAGAAGAGTCGGAATTTGAATCTACATCTTTCCGAACCAAAAGCCTATGTTCTTAAGTACTGAGCTTTACTATCTAACAAAATTGGCTGTGAGAAAAGTTTTTTTTTTCACTTAAAAGACCAAATCGTTAAAATTATCTCTTGTAGCTTAGTGAACGTAAGAATGCAGTTCACATAAATCTGAGTTCCATTTAATGTTTGTCCACATTTAACAATATTTTATACTTACATACAGTAGCCAAATAGTTGCTATTATTCGTGTTATAGACAGCATGGTATTGGGGCAAGGTGGGGTGAGGTGAAGGGAGGTTATTGAAGTCTGGCTACCAGTCCCATAGAAATGGGTTGAATCTTGGGTCAACTACTCACTACCCATGTGACTTTATAAACAATTTCTAGAATGCTTAGTCTTTCCTGAGTTTTTAATAACAATAATAGAATAATAGCTATTTTTC
The DNA here is from genome assembly GCF_041296235.1 of Equus asinus. Lineage (NCBI taxonomy): Eukaryota > Metazoa > Chordata > Mammalia > Perissodactyla > Equidae > Equus > Equus asinus. The sequence continues at coordinate 36,334,987 of NC_091790.1, forward strand.
TAAGGAAAAGAGACGGACACATATTCTTTCCCTTCTCTCTCACACCCTATAGAGCCTTTCTTATCCTTTTGGAGTTTGTGGGAAAATCACTATTTTTATTATTATTATTTTTAATATCATAGACTTTAATAGAAAAATCTCAAAAATAGCAAAACACAATTATACATTTTTTTAAGTAATTTTATTGGGATTATTAATGGTTTATAACATGGTGTGATTTCCGGTGTACATTATTGTTTGTCATTTCCTGAATACACTTCCTTGTGCTCACCCCCAGTAGTCTAATTTTTATCCATCACCATACGTATGTTCCCCATTGTCCCTTTCGCCCACCCCCCAGCCCCCTTTCCCTCTGGTAACCACTAATCTGTTGTCTTTATCCATGTATTTGTTATCTTCCACATATGAGAAAATCACTCTCTTTAGAACAGACTATTTCAAACAGCATGAAGACTTTCAAATAAAATCATAACTCACTTTCATAAATGTAATCCTTGCCTTGGTTTCTAAAAAAGTTATTATAATGAGCCATATGCTGCTATATCATCTGATAACCAAAGTAATATTCAGGATATAAAGTTCCATAATTATCTTTTCCTCCGTCTGATTCTCAATTCCATCTTATTCATCTGCAAAAAAAGAAAAAATAATTTCTTTAAGAGTTAGAGAATGTGCATGCTACTTCCCTCTTATCTGAAGTGCTCAGGAATGCAGCTGCTAAGTACTTCAGGAATTCTTGGAAAATACTTCACAAATGCTTGTTGATTAATTTAGTCCACATGCTCTTGGTAAGAGTTTGCATGCTGTAATGTAAATCAGAAGACAATAGCTTTGGTTCTTGATGTCGGAACTGTTCTTGGCATGACCATGTTAGTTACCCGACGCTTTAATTTTACTGCGGAAGAAGTAGGTTAACATTTCATTCTTTCCCGTGAAAGAAAAGAACAGCTCTTGGAAGTGTGGACTCTGTGAATGCAATATAAGTAATGTGAACATTTATTTTATTATCTGTAATTATTTTATTAATATCAGTAGGCAATCTGATGAAACCACTCCACAAACTTGATGTTTAAGATCTTAAATTATCTGGTTTAGCTTCCTTTGAGTGAAATTGATGAGCTTTTTATTTATTAATCTATATTTATCTTGTGAGAGTAGAAATTTAGTCTCTTCCACTAATCGTTTGAATTTAGTGGCATAAAGAAGTATCTTACTCTTCTTGAAGTGCCACCAACTTTAAAAGTCCCCTGACTAACCGGGCTTGTTTGTTGAACTTGCTATCCAAATATAAGCCTTATTTTCAAAGAAATAAACTAATCTTGTCATTATTATTTTACATATACATTTGTGTTTACTTTTGCATTCCTCTGAGAGACTGTCTAGATAATTCACAGTAGAAAGGAGATTTAGCACTTCTCCTGCTAAAGTGATTCTAACAGAGAATATAATTCATGTTTCTACATGGCTTTACTCTACACTCAGGAAAAAAAGGCCATAATAAATGAAACAATTGAAAGGTAAAATAACAAATAAGGTATCTTCTTTCAAAAATTAATTGCTTAATCTTCCTAACAGGAAAGCTCAAAAATACTTTAATAAATCCTTACAGCAGTTATAATATTCTTAAAACATCTTTTTTCCCTGGGGACCAAAAATGAAACTGGAAATAAAGTTTCCTCTCTTGTACGTTTTTAATTTATCTGTAAATGACTCTAGCAAAAGCGTGTTTAAGTCTTTCTGTCCAGTACAGACACTAGTTCACATTTCTTTGATACTCAGAGCAATTGTTTTCCCCTTGGCATCTTGAAATTTGTGCCAAAACTACGTGGAGACTATTCTTTAAACTTTGCCAAATATATGTATCTCTTCAGTTTCCTACAGTGTCTTGCACATTAGGTGTAATTTTCCTTTTTTGGTCAAATCATGACTTGCTTGTTTGGTTAAATTCTTCAAAATTTACATAACAGTAAATTATTCTTTCCCCAATTGGGGAACAGTGAGAGGTTAAGGGAGTTGGACATGAAGCTAATTAATGAATTAACCAGTATACTATTGTCTTACTTTATTCTCAACCAAAAATAATACAGCCTATTAAGGTTATTGAATAAAATATTCATCATGGAACCCCTCATTCTTAGCAACTCACAGCTTTCCCTGTTCATTATATCCTTGAAGAATAGTTAATATTAAGTAAAATGTGTTATAAACTGATATGAAGTGTATTATATATGTAATTTTTCTAATGTTATCTTGAAATATGATAAACATTTATCAATGAAATCTAGGAATGTCTGTGAAATTCCTGTATGAGTAGTTTTGCATCTGCACACAAGCATTTTGCATCTCCCTATTAAGCATTCAATCAGCATACTATACTTCAGCTGGTTGTTGAAGGCTAATTTTGCATTTTGTAATAGTGACATTTATCAAGTATTTTAGTGGGTTCAAATCATAGGAACTAATTATGCTATTAAAAGAGACTTTGGTGATATGTCGTTACCTATAATTGCACTAATTTTCTACTTTAGAGGAGTAGGAATACTCTTTGAAACGGGAGCGATTTCATATTTCCTAGAAATAACAAATAACACTTACCTAAGAATTTTTCGTGTGTTCTCAATTTTATAATATCCATTTGCTGGTAGTGATTCTACCACATATGTAAATTACATATGGATATAGATAGAGACAAGTCTTATCTGTCGTTTTTATACTAAGTAATAGAAATATGAAACCACAGGTAATATGGATGGAATATGTTATTTTACGTTTTTCTGCATAACCATTTTTGTACTTACTTTTTATTTCAAGGAAAGTATTTGTGCACTGTATTATTTATTTATAACCTGAAGTTCCTCAAAACCATCATTCACCAGAGTTAATGTTCAAAGAGCAACAGAATCCCACAGCTAGAACACAGTGGGACACTGCAAAATGTTCTTCCAAATTCAGTGCTTTCTAAATGCTAGCCCCAGGTTCTCTGAAGAAATTCTTTCTTCTAAAAAAAACACTGGAGTGAAGAACTAGGATATTTTCTCAATCTAATGCTGAGTTAGAATTAAAATTATGGAATCAATTTATATTCTCAGAATAATCAGGTTATTTATAGCAGTTGGATTCATTTGACATTTTTAAGAAGAGAGAAGTCGGTAAATTTGGGTAACATATCCACATACCTATACTGTAAAAAATGGACCTCAGCATTTCAACATAAGCCAGTATTTGCTATCTTCTAACCATTGTCCCATTTCTAGTCTTTTATAGAAAATAGCAAGTTCTTTGAGCAATATGAAGTGACATACCAGATCTTGAAGCAGACAGCTGAGATGTACGTCAAAGCTGATGGTTCAGGTAAAACACAGCACAGAATTTGTTGCAGTATTGAATGCAGTAGAACTTAGAACCTACAGGTTTTGCGTGATTACATCATTTTTTTTCTCCCTGCACATTCTTTAACCATGTCATTGGCCTGGAGAGCATGTATTGGTTTCAGTCCCCTTGACTTTGTGCAATGCCTAACCTGTATAATCATACTCTATGACTGTCTGTGTGTGTGTATGGCTGTGTGTGTGGTCTTCTAAGAGAGCAAAATAAGCATTTTCTAAATCGCAACTTTCTAACTTATTTTCAATTCTGAGGATTAAAGGCAAAAAAGTGGACTAACGAATATATATAATAAAGTAAATGAAAACTTCACTTATTGTAGAGACAAGTTGTCAAATATGTTTGTTTTGATTTGTAAATATATCTGTCATGTTTGCTGAAAATGAACTATAGGATTTTTTGAGCCTTTTTTTTAATTAAGGTTATGAAAGTTAACATCCTTATGAAATTACAGTTGTACATCATTATTAGTCATGTTGTAGGTACACCACTTCACCCCTAGTGCCCTCCCCCCACCCCCCTTTTCCCTGGCAACCACTGATCAGTTCTCTTTGTCCATATGTTAACTACCACCTACGAGTGGAGTCCTACAGAGTTTGTCTTTCTCTGTCTGGCTTATTTCACTCAACATAATACCCTCAAGGTCTATCCATGTTGTTGTGAATGGGATGACTTTGTCCTTTTTTATGGCTGAGTAGTATTCCATTGTATATATATACCACATCTTCTTTATCCAATCATCAGTTGCTGGGCACTTAGGTTGGTTCCATGACTTGGCTATTGTGAATAATGCTGCGATGAACATAGGGGTGCATGGAACTTTTGGAATTGCTGATTTCAGGTTCTTAGGATAGATACCCAGTAGTGGGATGACTGGGTCATAAGGTATTTCTATTCTTAACTTTTTGAGGAATCTCCATACTGTTTTCCGTAGTGGCTGCACCAGTTTGCATTCCCACCAACAGTGTATGAGGGTTCCCTTTTCTCCACAGCCTCTCCAACATTTGTCACTCTTGGTTTTGGATATTTTTGCCATTCTAACAGGTGTAAGGTGATATCTTAGTGTAGTTTTGATTTGCATTTCCCTGATGACTAGTGATGATGAGCATCTTTTCATGTGTCTATTGGCCATCCGTATATCTTCTTTGGAGAAATGTCTTGAACTATAGGATTTTTGATGGATACTATGTATGTCTCCGTCAATTTGAATTCATATAAAATGTGAACAAATACATGTCATTTGTTGCATCCCATTTATCAGGAATTTTAAATATATCATCATCTTTAATCTTTATAAATACCTGTGAATAAAATATAACATATTCCCAGCAGTAGCTGAGTGAAATTCTAACATTGCATCTGTTAAATTTATAATCTAAAGAAGAATTATAAATGCACACCAGTGTACAGACCATAGAAAAAGGTGTGAGGCATTTAAAATATAAAATAAGGATTAGAATTTGTTGTATCTGCTTCAGTGGAAGAAGCCGAGAATGTGATGAAATTCATGAATGAAACCACTGCCCAGTGGAGGAACCTCTCAGTAGAAGTTAGGAGCGTGCGCAGCATGCTGGAAGAAGTCATCGCTAACTGGGATCGATATGGCAATACTGTGGCTAGTCTTCAGGCCTGGCTGGAGGATGCTGAAAAAATGCTAAATCAATCAGAACATGCCAAAAAGGTAAGATTGCTTCTTACAAAAGGAAATGAGCACGTGCGAATTTAGAAATGAGACTTTACAGCATAGATCTCTAGGGAGTGTTATGTATTTGCAAATGTGCCTCAAGAATCCTGACATTGCCCGAAAAGTTGCACTTCAGTTTAGTAAATTATTTTAGACTAGAAAATACACTGCTTTATGCACCTTCTGTTAGAACAGTTCCCTACCTGATCAGTTTGGTGTTCCACACTTGCATTCAGAAAAGCAGTAACTGGTGGAGGGGTGGCCAAACCCAATGGGCAGCAGAGGGCGCAATGCTGACAATAAGATCTGTACTTGAAGGGGCATGTCTAGGACTCCAGCCTCCGTGGATGTCCTAATTTAAGAGAGGAGGAAACAATTTAGGCTAAGGTTGTACTGAGTCTGCGTGGTGGCATACACCAGTTGAACAGCTGGGTCATCACCTTTTTTTTCCTCTTTGGATATTCTTTTTGAAATTTTATCAACCCTAAGTCAAGGGTCTTATTCTGGACAGGAGTGATGTCTTTCCCCCAGTTATTGGTATGTATTTCTGTGTTTTACTTTAATGTCACTTACATTAAAATATCACATGAAATGGACTTATTTCTATGTGTACACTTCTTTATAGGAGGCTGGCATTTTACCGGAAAATCAATTTATATGTAAAAGATATTAAAATGCCAGGCTCTCATTGAAGTATAGTACCTACATTAGAATTTCTGCTTACCATCCAAGGTTGGTTCATCTATTATTGTGTTCTACAAGTAGATGTATAATTTTAAGAATGTTCTTCCATTCTATATTTTATATAGATTAAATATTCTTGTGTAGCTGAGGATGACAATAACCATACACCCATACAGATTTTGGCTTTTCCAATTAGACTGGCAGTGCCCTAGCAGATGTCATATGTGTTAATTTCATCCAAGGGAATATAACCACCAGAAACAGAAGTGTTCTCATCTATTTATGTAGGAAGTCCTCCCACACATGGCTTATGAAAGGGATTTTGAATTATCTTTGGTATCCTTGGTTTTTACTGTGGCATATGTGTGTGTGTGTGCACATGCATGCATGCATTTAACTTGAAATCAGGTAGAAACTGCTTCGTTGCCAACTGTGTAACCTTAAACAAATGAGGAGAGATGTTGTTATAGTAAGTGTTCTTGGCCCAGCTGTTTAATTTTTAGAAGTTTTCCTTTGATGGTTTATCTCCATGATTGTTCATTATCTTGATGTACTATATTCAGATTTTAAAATCAAAAGTAACAGGTCAAATGGTTATTTACCATTTTTTAAGGAAGTTATATATTTCCCTAAAATGTCTTTTGTATGACTTTGGCAGTGGTATTTACTAGCCTGAAGACTATGTTCAGCTCCCTTATACTCACAGAAATTTAGTTTTTTCATCTATAAAATAGGAATAACAAAATGCTCATCACATTTTGTTCATTCTTCAGTAAAAGATATGGCACAGATGTTCTTATAAAGACACCCAGCCTTTGTCGTTCATATTTTTGAACCTCTTTATTAAAATTTTGCATTTTGAAAGAGGTTTAGGATTTACCTTAAGATTTGCACAAATTTTAGAACAAAGCTATTTGTCTTAGTCTGGTTACTTTCGTATCATTTATTAATTTTTGGTTTATGGTTTACAATGGTGTGCCTTCTTTGTCGTTTAGGATTTTTTTCGAAACTTGCCCCATTGGATTCAGCAGCACACTGCCATGAATGATGCCGGCAATTTTCTCATTGAAACATGTGATGAGATGGTTTCCCGTGATCTTAAACAACAGTTGCTGTTGCTAAATGGGCGATGGAGGGAGTTGTTTATGGAAGTTAAGCAAGTATGTCTTTCAAATCTATATAAGCCTATCACATGCATGCGTTATAATTGTTGTGATGAGAGGCCTGTTTACAGACTGTTTTATTGTAAAGCATGGGCTTATTAAGGCAGAACGCAGATGTATTTAGAACTGTTGTGTTCATCTTTGGTCCTTTATTCTTTCCCATTTATAAGGGAGGAACATTGCAGAAATGTATATTTCGGTTAAGGATCATATTGTCATACGGGGCCTACTTATACAGAACAATTCATGTTTCAAACCATAATTCTATGCTAGTCCCTTTCTTCCCTTCACAGTAATTGAACTTAATTCAAGTGTATCTAAAATAAGAATCAAGAATTAGAGTCTTTCTTACCATATAACAGCTCCAGAGGAGAGTAAGCAGAACTGGTGGAAGGTTACAGGCTTCCAGAGTTTTGGCTTAATGATTTCAACGTTGCTTCCTCTCTTTTCTTAACAGTATGCTCGAGCTGATGAGTTGGACAGAATGAAGAAAGAATACGCAGACTGTGTTACTACCCTGTCTGATTTTGCAGCTGAAGCCCATAGGAAACTTTCCGAGCCCTTAGAAGTCTCTTTCATTAATGTCAAGTTATTAATTCAAGACTTGGAGGTGAGGGAGTTTCCTGGACCATCAAGTGAAAAACCTATTCTATTGTGAAAATAAGGATCAGTGAAGTTACTTAGATCATCACAAAGTTTTTTCTACGTCTCCTTGGCATCATTTTGGCATGTGTGCATATCCTGATTTGCTCCTCAAAATAAAAAGTATATATATTTGCATTTAAATAAATCTATTTGAATTTTTGAAAGTATGTTTTGACCATAGGACAACTTCAAAATGGTTTCTTAATTCAGTGGTTTTTTTCCTACAACCAAATTATAAAGCACTAGGAGAAAACAGGAGATGGTCTCTACGTAAATCCCTCCAACAGTAAAGTATTTACTAAAGGAATTGTGCTATTTACATATTTTGAATACCCTGCAGCTCTCAAAAATGAAGTAGTAGAAGAATATTTAATGACATGGAAAACTTTTCCAATATACTATTAAGTGAGAAAAGCAAAAGAAATAATCTTTCTTTTGTAAAAATAAAAAACAAGTGTAAACCCACAGGAAAAAACATTAATGATATAATGATAGGCTGTTGACTCTGGTTATTATTGTGTGAAAAGACTGTAAGTAATTTAGATTTTCTTTTTCCTATTAGCTCTAATTTATTAAGTTTCTACAGTGACAATGTGTCACTTTTTAAAGCAAAAGTAAGTTGTTTAATTTTTAAAGTTAGAGGAATTGCCCCAAATTGTTAACATGCATCTCCTGGATATAATGTTTATGTACTACATTAACATATATATTTTGAAAGTGTAAAGATTACTTCAGCTTATCTTTATGTTAACTTAAGGAATTGTAGTTACTTTTAAAGGAAAATAATATGATATTACCAAGATATATTAGTAATGAAGAAAAGCAATACCTGAAATCACCAAAAGTTTATTAAAAGTATAGAATTTTATAGACTGCATATTGATTTTTGTCCAGCCTTCTGTGGAATCCTGAAATTAAAAGGAAATGTACCGTGTGTTAATTTAGCTGTTCCAATGATTCATGCAGGATATTGAGCAGAGGGTGCCTGTGATGGATGCTCAGTACAAGATGATTACAAAGACAGCACACCTCATTACCAAAGAGAGCTCCCAAGAAGAAGCTAAGGAAATGTTTGCAACCATGTCTGGGCTTAAAGAACAACTAACCAAGGTGGGAAAGTACTATAATGCATAACACACTGTATGGGACCAACGCTGCCTTCAGCTTGACTTACACATCCTCTGTCACCCATGGGCAAATCATTTACTTGTTAACCATGCTTTTGTTTCTTATTAGGACTCTTGATTTAGTAACTTTGTCACTTAGTGACTTTGTCATGAGTTTTAAAAATGAAACTCTGGAGCTGGTACCAAGTATAACCTCTGTTAATTTAGAAGTATTAGTAGCTGTATTTTAATAGAAAGATAGACTTCTTTGGGGGGGTTGGGAGGGGGACAGTTAAATGTGATGAAACAAAGGGATAGGCGGGAGAAGAAGAAGAGGAGGAAGAGATTATGTATTTAAACAAGAACGAATTCCTGAATGCCCTTTTTTGAGATTTATTTGACATACCTCCACTCTAAGATTATTTATGCTATTTTCTGCTTGCATAGCCACAAAGAAGTGGAAATTCTGCCCTCTTCATCAAACAGAGCTCATCTTAGACTTAAGATACTTACATTTATGCCACTTCTGTGCAGAGAATTCAATGACTATCAAGCACCAGCCATAAACATTTTCTATTCTGTTGAAGAATTTTTCTTAAGAGCTTTGGAAGTTCCACTGGGATTTTTTTCTATCTAACGTTGGATTTTATGAAGGCAGTATTGTTTGCAAAGTCCACTTAGGTTGGGTAATTCATTTCTGGTAAAAGAAAGGAGTGATGTGATAAATGAATAGAAAAATTTTGTAAGGAAGAATTGGAAAACAGAGGAAAAGAAAATAGAAATAACTGTTAATTGGAAAGAAAAAGTAGAAAGAGAATACACTGTATGAAATCAGCAGTGGAGAATTCATGAAAAAGAGGAAGAAATGAGATCAATGAAAGTAGGAAGAATCATGCTCCTGAAAAAAACAGAAAACTCCATTTGTCAAACTGGTGTATATTAGGTTAATTTTTACTTCTTTTTATTTTAACATTCAAGTTAAGATTGTTTATTATGATTGGGTACCATCTGAAGTCAACATTATCAATTTGATAACCTTCAAGAAGCTTTCAGAGCCATATCTTGGTCTTGCACATCTTGGCCTGGGCCAAGTTTAATGATTTAGGGCAACCTCTGAGAAAGGAAATTGCGCTTTTAGACGCATCTAAGTCATTATGCATTTTTTTTTTTTTTTTTTACTGTGGCTTCATATGTAGCATCTTGATAAGTTTTCTACTGTATCCAGGAAAGATTTATAAAGCACACTGATTTTTATGCATGTTAGCAGATTCTCTTCATTTTGTTCAGAGTAATTTTGGCAGAGCCTTGTTGCAGTAGAAGGACGCTGCCTTTCTTTGGATGAGTTTATGCTTCAGACGGTGTATCCAAGAACATGAGAATATTTATAATCTAAGAAAAACAAGAATGGTCTACTAACAAGTCCTCAATTTCATTTCCTTGGTTTCCAAAAGAATTAATAATACTTTGAGAGCAACTCTAAGTAAAATGAGGGGAGACAGGAAATTCTTGGAGAATAGTGTGGTCCTGGATTTCGATATAAGGTGACAAGGCAGACGCTTTATGGTTCATGATCTCCAGGGCCTTTTGACTTCACCATAAATATAAAGATAATACAGTTGTATAAAGCAACAACATTTTTTAATAGACAAGTGGTAGATGAGGGCTGAGCCAATTCAGACTGTGGAGATGTCCCCTAGTGTGGGAACCTTCATGAATAAATTGGTATAGGACATGAGTGCTTAGGACGAGCAGGATGACGATAGGGGGAGAGTAGAGAAGCAGGGAGCTAGGGGGAGGCAGGAAGGCACAAGACCTGTCTAGGAAGAACGTGTCAACAAACTTGGAAGTATGTCTAGAGTTAAGGATTCAAGTAGTAGAGTTCTTGAAAATAGAGTTGGAGGGCACGGGTTAGTCTAGATAATGCAATTCTTGGCTGTCTTAGGTCAGATTTCAGGGCAAAAGTTAAGATGGGTTGCAGAGTTTTAAAGTGGAATTTGGTGCTCGCTCACAGCATCATTTAGATGGGAAAGCACCGTCCAGATGGACTATTCAGATGAACTTTTGTGAGAAAATTGTAGCATTTATTTGTCTCAGTGGTATAGTAGTGTCATCTTTTCACATCAAAATTTAACAATACTTGGGAAATATTGCTAAAGAAATGTCTTTGGAGATGTGTAAGCACCGAATGACCATGTCACTAAAGGAAATTGCCCTGAGAGCTATAACAGTGCCCTGAACTTTGGTACTGAATGGCCTTTAATGGAATTTTTGTCCTTCTATTTTTAAAGGTCAAAGAATGTTACTCCCCACTCCTTTATGAGTCTCAGCAGCTGTTGATACCGTTGGAAGAATTAGAAAAACAGATGACATTCTTTTATGAATCACTTGGGAAAATAAATGAAATTCTAACAGTTCTTGAGCATGAGGCACAATCAAGTGCTCTTTTTAAACAAAAACATCAGGTAAGGACAAGCCCCTTGCAGGAGACAGAGTTATCTTAAAGTGTGTGTGATAAGATTGAGGTGGTGCTCATAGTGATGGAAATTCAGTTAGGACAAGAAGCATTTTTCTGGAATATCACTGACAGCTCAAAACAAAATGCACATCCTGTCCAAAGATGAAAACCCTGGGGCTGGCCCAGTGCTGTAGTGGTTAAGTTTGCCTGCCCCGCTTCAATGGCCTGGGGTTCAAGGTTCCGATCCGCCGGGCAGACCTAGCACCACTCATTGGGCCATGCTGTGGTGGTATCCCACATAAAATAGGGGAAGATTGGCACAGATATTAGCTCAGGGCCAATCTTCAAAAAAAAAAGACGAAAACCCTGTCCACTATAGACAAAATAAAAACTTTAGTTAGATAGATAAATAGGTAGATACAGGTATATGTAGATATATTTAAAAATAAAAAGTTACATTCTGTTTCTATCCAAGGTCTATAAATCTGTCTTATGAGATCTTTTCTTTGCCTCGGTGACTGGATCTGTTTATACAACCATAAAATTCTGGATATGTGTGGGGAGTGATAATCATTTTTCTTTGTCTCATTTGTAGTAAGCAGATCTGTATGCAGAACAGCCTCCTACTGAGTGTTGCAGTTAATTGGCTTATTTAGTTGGCTTATTATAAATGAACCTATCCATCAGAGGGGGGTGAAACTAACAAGCAAAAGGTTTGCCACTGGGTTAATTGCAATAGATTCATGGAAGGAAGGCAGCACCACTGAGTAGAAAGAACAGAGAGTATAGGAAGTGAGTCAAACACGTATGCAGATCTTAGGTCTCTTATAGCAAATTACAACTCCTTGGGCAGCTTTTATTTCCTCACCTTAAAATGGAGGTGATAATACCTAAGTTAAGAGCTTGTTGGGGAGATTACATTAGATATTCTATGATGCGACTAGCACATAATAGCATAAAATAGGTACTCTATAACAAGTAGCAATTATTATTATTATTATTGATAGTAAAGCCACAATGATTATACCACCCAACCCTTTTCTAATGTGTTCTAAAACATATGAGATAAAGGTTGTTTTTCATTTTGAGTCATAGTGCCATTTATTACATTCACAAATTGCTGTAAATTGCCATTAAAGAATTCTTCCACAATTAAAATAATATTGTATATTTTAATAATAATAAAGACTAATAATTTTTAATATCTTTCTAATGTATGTTACTCTTTTACCTCCTAAATCCTCAAAAGGAAAAAGTATGTCCTTAGTCTGTTTTGCCAAAACAAAACAAAAACCCTGCTCTTAATATTTGCATTGAAATTACCAAAACTGGTATCCAAATGAGCAGTTTGAAATTTTTTTTCCAAAGTTATTGAGGATGTTGAAATGCAAATGGTGTGGATTCAAGTCTAAAAATGACTGTCTACCTCGGGCTGGACTGGATAATTTCTGTGCCATCAGCTGCAGAAATTGCTCTGATGCCGGGCTGCGGATCAGAGGTGGAAGCACCTATGAGTCAGCATTGATTCTCTTCCTGCAAATGTGTGACAGTTGCAAATCTTCCCAGGCCTGTGGTTGCTGCCTTCTGTGGTTAGGATCCAGGGTCCACCATTTTATTATTGAGGTCGATATGTTGTGAACCTTAGGAATTCAAATTTTGTACATTTTAGGATACACAAATAGTATATCATCTTCTGCGTCTGACTCTTTCAGTAAAGTGCAATGTACATTGGTGCTAAATTTATTTATCCATATTAAAACCTGATAGGTAGATTGACTTCATTATTGTTCTTTCAATAAACTGTTGGCCTAGTAGTTGGTAGGAGGAATGCAGGCACTACACAAATCACAATTTTGATTCTCTGTCATTCTCTTGATGTTAATAAGATGGGCATGAAATATAAAAAACAAACTCAAAAACTCAGTGTGACATTTAAATGCCTTATATAAAAAGCACTGACTTCAGTGATTGCTGAAAATTGAGCTCTTCTGAAGAGAAATACTTCTCTGTATTTTGATAATAGTTATTGCTGACTAAAAGCCTAAAACTATATAATGCTTTTCTAATTATTTTGTAATGGTCACTCTCTTTCTCACCCTTTTAAATACTATTGTTGTGGGTTTCCTTTCCTTGTAGGAACTGTTAGCTTGTCAAGAAAGCTGTAAGAAAACTATGACACAGATTGAGAAAGGCAGTCAAAATGTTCAAAAGTTTGTGACCTTGAGCAAGGTGTTAAAGCATTTTGATCAGAAGAAGCTACAGAGACAGATTGCAGATGCTCATGTTGCTTTTCAAGTAAGTTCTCTCCCCACTTTAGAGATGTGCGCAAGGAAAAATCCTCGCAGGACGTTTGGTTTTGTCCAAAATGTCCATAAGACATTTGGTCCATGCCAAAAGGTCCTTGAAATTTGCAGGACTATTTGATCCTGTCAAAAACATCCATAAGACATTTGGTCCACGCCAAAAAGTCCTTGATATTTGGTCCTGTCCAAAACATTTGATAAGGACCAAATATGCTCACGAACATTTTGGACAGGACCAAATGTCAAGGACCTTTTGACCAGGACAAGATGTCTTATGGACATTTTAGACAGGACCAAATGTATGCTAATTGGGAAAATACAAAGAATGAAGGCATGTACTCATCACATTTCATAGTTTCACTCTTGCAAACTGGTATTTGAAAACCAATAATTTTATTTCTTATTTTTCTAATATTAATTAATATTAAAAAGCGTTAATTATTCTCATGGAATTGAAATGTATTCCTTTCAAGTGTTTTTTAAAGAAACATACACTTTAACAAAATGATACTCTCAAAGATGAGAAAGCAGCATCACATTATGATTATTTTCTAAATCGAGAATATGGTAAAGAAAACTGGAGATTGGAAGAAACATGTGGAAACCAACAGCCGCTTGATGAAGAAATTTGAGGAGTCTCGAGCAGAGCTGGAGAAGGTGCTGCGGACGGCTCAGGAGGGCATGGAGGAAAAGGGGAATCCAGAAGACCTCCTGAGGAGACATACTGTGAGTTCATCCCCTATGGGACACTTGACCTGAGAACATGGACGGGCAATCTTGGATGAAAAATGAAAAGAGCATCCTGGGGGCCAGCCTGGTGGCATAGCGGTTAAGTTTGCATGCTCTGCTTCAGCAGCCCGGTTCACCTGTTCCGATCCCGGGCATGGACCTACATGCCACGTGTGAAGCCATGCTGTGGCAGGTGTCCCACATATAAAATAGAGGAAGATGGGCACAGATGTTAGCTCAGGGCCAATCTTCCTCAGCAAAAAGAGGAGAATTGGTGGCAGATGTTGGCTCAGAGCTACTTTTCCTCAAAAGAAAAAACCTCCTGATCTAATAGTGAGAGAGAGAGGGGAGAGAGGTGAGAGGTGAGTTAGGAAGGCAGAAACTTTTTAGGTGTGAGATCCAAATAAATGGCACCAAAAAGGACTTCAAGAGCAATTGATGAGCTGCCTTGCAATTAGCTATTGTTAAGCCACTGGAGTGGTAGAGAGTCATAGGATAGATAATTCAGGCTCTCCAAGTTACCAATTCATTATTTAGTTGAGATATTCTTACATAACCAAGATACCCTTTTTTAGGAGATAATGTTAGGTGGATGGCAAAGTCTTTGTGCTCATTTTATAAATCTGCCATATCGTAGTACAAATACCATTGTTACTTGAACTTTGGTAGCTGATCCGCACTTGTCGCATTATTGTGAAGCCATCTTCCTGTTAATCATACTCGTTTAAATCCTATCAATATTGAGAATATTAGTAATCTATTAAATGGTCTATGGAGATGATGGGCCCTCTGACAACACCTATTTTGAGTAATGTTTTCTGAAATTTCAGTGGATATTTGTATAAACCACACCCTCAAATGATGAATGCAGTGACTGGACTTAGGATTAGTGTCTATGATGCCCCAACATCTCGTCCAGTTGGTACACCTCTACAGTGTGGCACTTTCTGTTTTGAATCACTGTGGTTTCAAAATATCTCTGCATACACACTCCTGAGACTGTGTGAGACTTCATCATGCATATATGTGCACATGTGTTGTATTCATCTTTTCGGACTGCCATAAAAAAATTACATAGACTGGGTGACTTCGGCAATAGGCATGTATTTTTCTTGCAATTCTGGAGACTAGAAGTGTGAGATCAGGGTGCCAGCATGGTTGGGTTCTGGTGAGGATTTTCTTACTGGCTTGTAGATGGTCATCTTCTCACTGTGCCCTCACATGGCAGAGATGGATAGAGAGCAAGATTTTTGATGTCTCTTCTTATAAGGGCACTAATTCCATCATGAGGGTCTCATCCTCATGACCTCGTATGAACTTAATCACCTCTCAGAGGTTGCATCGCCAACATCTCCTAACAGAGTTAGGGCTTCAGCGTATGAATTTGGCAGAGGGTGGTAGGGACACAATTCAGTCCATAGCATGTGTGTTCACATTTGCACTTGGGTGAATGTGGAATTGGCTCATAAGGAACCAGCATGGCCTAGAACATAGTGCAATGAGGAAATGGGGAATTATGAGGCTTGGTCCTGGCTTCAACTCTGCTCTTCTGACTTTACCAAAGAGGAACTAAAACTCTATCAATATGGAATCAAGGTTCTAGGATCTCCTATTGGCTTTCCAGAACATTCTACCAAATTTGAAAACTGTAAAGATTTTTTTCTAAAAAATAAAACGTACTAGTTGAATGTCAGATTTGGTAGCTTCTGAATTATAGCTATAGATAATTATAGTTCCATATGAAAAAAATAGTTGTTGCCCAGAAGGTTTGAAGAGGGCAAAAGCTGGCTAGGAGGCTTGTTAGAGGTATGACTACTTCACTGTCTAGCGTCTGATGTTGCCTTTTATTCTGCTCAACACTCTTAACCACTGTCCTCCTCTCCTGTCAGGAGTTTTTCAGTCAGCTGGATCAGAGGGTGCTCAATGCTTTTCTGAAAGCTTGTGACGAGCTCACCGACATTCTCCCTGAGCAGGAACAGCAGGGCCTGCAGGAAGCTGTCAGAAAGCTGCATAAACAGTGGAAGGTGAGTCGAGACACAGTTGTACACAGGGAACGTTGTATGTCATGGATGTTGGGAGAGAGCATGAGGGTGTTAAGGTCCAATTGTAAGAGAAATTTAGAAATTTATGGAAAGTCACCATAGCTACTTTTCCCATTAAAATAACTGAACTTGAGGGGCCGGCCCTGTGGCCGAGTGGTTAAGTTCCAGTGCTCTGCTTCTGTGGCCCCGGGTTTCAAGATTCGGATCCTGGGCGAGGATGTGGCACCACTTATCAGGCCATGCTGAGGCAGCGTCCCACATGGCGCAACTAGAAGGACCCACAACTAAAAATATACAACTATGTACTGGGGGGATTTGGGGAGAAAATGCCAAAAAAAAATTAAAAAGAAGATTGGTAACATTTGTTAACTCAGTTGCCAATCTTTTAAAAAAAAAAAAACTTGAGGGGCCAGCCCAGTGGCCCAGTGGTTAAGTTCACGTACTCTGCTTCCGGGGCTGAGGGTTTCGCAGGTTTGAATCCTGGGCACGGACATGGCACGGCTCATTAAGCCATGCTGAGGTGGCATCCCACATGCCACAACTAGAAGGATCCACAACTAAATATACACAACTGTGTACCAGGGGGGCTTTGGGGAGAAAAAAGGAAAAATATCTTTAAAATAAATAAGTAAATAAATAAATAAATAAATAAATGTAAGGGACAACAGTAAGCCCTTACTCTTAAAAAGAAAACTGAATAAAATATGATAGAGTTTCGTTTTTCCTCTTCTTTTAGTAGCATAAATTTTATCATATTACTTGAGTATTCTTTTTCTTTTCCTAAATATTTTGGGGGACAGGAATGATAAAGGCATTTAGCTATTCAGCAACATTTAGTAAACTCTTCTCATCTGAGTAAATTATGTTAGGTATACTACTGCAATTATAAGAAATATTCATAAGTTTTATATAATAAAATATATATTATAAAATATATACTAATATAAAAATATATTAGATAATATATAAATGTATAATATTTTAATTAAAATTAATATATGTTTATAAATATATATAATTGTATGTAATATACACACACATATATATATTTGCTCTTTTCAAAGATTTTATCATCTGGTTTGGATTGTTATGACCTAAGAAATATGAATAAAAACATTTATTAATTAAGGATTCAAAGATGAGCAAAGCATAATCTTCTTCCCCAGAGCTTAGAGTCCAGCCAGGGAGATGATTGGTTGCAAATAATGAAAGTGTAATATACAATAAGTCCAAAAAGGTACAAGTAATATATTTATGAAAGCTTTGAAAGAGAGAAGTGGGCCCACTTGGAGAGTGGAAAAGAGTGAATCTGTGAATCTGTGCCCAGGATCCGAAACTGCGAACCCAGGCCGCCAAAGCAGAATGCACCAAACTCAACCACTGTGCCATGGGGCCAGCCTCATGGATTTTTTTTCTTTAATCTCAGTAACATAGGCTAAAAAAATCAGCCCTATGCGTAGGACAAGCACAGTTAAAGAAATATCTTTTTTACTTGCTAAATTTGAAAATTGAAAAAAGAGATTCTCATGCCATCCCTCATGGCTAGTGGTTAAAGTTCAGTGCTCTCACTGCTTTGGCGGCCTGGGTTCATTTCCGGTTCACAGAACCACACCACCCATCTGTCGGTAGCCATGCTGTGGCAGTGTCCCACATATAAGAACTAGAAGGTCTTACAACTAGGATATACAACCATTCCCTGGGGCTTTGGGAATTAAAAAAAGTGGAAGATTGGCAACAGATGTTAGCTCAGGATGACTCCTTCCCTGCAAAAAAAAAAAAAGATTCTTGAAGAAATCTGAGCTTTCTAAAGTATCTTTGAGGCTTAACATATCATAAATGTATTTGGAATAGAGACTATAATTGAAGGCTGTATTTTATTTTAAACACACACACATTATGCTCTCTAGAACATAATCTGTCCTAGTCTTTCCATAGCCCCAACTCATTTTTCTCATCAGTTATCTTAGTATTTTATTTTAAAGGCAACCTTTTAAATGCTGTAGGACACAAGTTGGCTAAAATTAAACTGTAGGACTAAGGGTAATGGTGAAGCTTATGCTTATATCAAAAAAGAACATGAAGGGGCTGGCCCCGTGGCCGAGTGGTTAAGTTCGCGCGCTCCGCTGCAGGTGGCCCAGTGTTTCGTTGGTTTGAATCCTGGGCACGGACATGGCACTGCTCATCAGACCATGCTGAGGCAGCGTCCCACATGCCACAACTAGAAGGACCCACAACGAAGAATATACAACTATGTACCGGGGGGCTTTGGGGAGAAAAAGGAAAAAATAAAATCTTTTATAAAAAAAAAAAAAGAACATGAAAAGATTCGTGCTGTTTGCGTTTTCTCAATATATGCTCTAAGGAAAAGGGGTCATGGCAGGTGGTCAGAGCTGTGGGCCAGTTAATCCTGCCTTTTTTTACTAACAAGTTTTCCTTGAGTTCCCCCTTTGTGTAGTGAGTGTATTATTTGTCCTTCTTAGCTCACAGGGCTGTTGACAAACTCAAAAGGGAGACCTGCTGGGGAAAGGGTATGTGGGATCAGTGTGTGATTTAAATCTAGATTAAAATCTAGGTTTTCTACTTACCCTGAGCCTCAATGGTCTCATCTTTAAAATAGAACATTAATATTGTGCGGGGCTGTTGTAAAAATTAGGTGGACTAATCTCTGTGGAAACGCCTGACCCACGGCAGGCTGAAAGGATTCGCTGCAGTCCCAGTACTTGGAAAAGTACACAGCACAACAGCCAGGGGCAGACAATAGTAATTAAATTATATGGACCCTAAAGCAACTATTTTATGGTTTCCGCCCCTTCAGTTGGAAATGTACATAATCAGGAATGGTATCATATTTTTCCAAATCTTCCTATGGAATGTAGGATCTTCAAGGAGAAGCCCCATATCATTTGCTTCATCTGAAGATTGATGTGGAGAAGAATAGGTTCTTAGCTTCAGTGGAAGAGTGCAGAACCGAGCTGGATCGAGAGACCAAGCTGGTGCCCCAGGAAGGCAGCGAAAAGATCCTTAAAGAGCACAGGGTAGGTCTCACATAACTCAGTGCAGTCATGCAAAGTCACATTGTTACTGCAAGGATGTAACTGATGCTTTCATTTGAGTCTGAAAACACTAAATAGCCAAATTAGTTTATACTGCTAAAACTAAATGGGAATCTTCTATGAAGATGTAAAAGTATTGTATGGATTCCCACAGGGATTATATAAACGTTTATTGCTCATTAGATTTTCTTCAGTGACAAAGGTCCTCATCACCTCTGTGAGAAAAGGTTACAGCTCATTGAAGAACTGTGTCTGAAGCTCCCAGTCCGGGACCCTGTAAGGAACACCCCCGAGACTTGCCACGTGACACTCAAAGAGCTCAGAGCTGCCATTGACAGCACCTATGCGAAGCTCGTGGAGGACCCGGACAAGTGGAAGGACTACACTGGCAGGTAGGGTTGGAATTGTCCCCAGAGGAGGATCTAGTCTCTGTGAATTCTGTTAATTTAGAGATAATCTCAAAACGAGAAATGACGTATGTTTCATCTTACACAATAAAGACAATCAGATTGTACGATCTTGCCCAGGCTCTTGTACAAAAATCTTCATTTAATAAAAAGAGTGTGTTTCAGTCAGAAACAGGGTAAAGCACTTTATTTCCAAGTGACTCAGGTTATCTCTTTGAAGTAGAATCAGACAATCCCTTTCTCCCCAATTTCCTCATGTCCCCAACGGGGACTTCTGCCTCCTTGGGGTACTGTGTCACTCTAGGGAGTCGCGTGAGGCTGGACATCAAGTGGTACCTTCCTTACTCCCAGGTGATCAGGCCCTGGGACACATCTTTTCCTCAGCTGAGTTCACTGCTACACTCTCTCCTTCCTCCAAGTGACTGAGCACAGAGGCAGCCAGCCCTGCCCTGAGCTTCCTCTTAAAGGAATAGTTTCCAGAAAATGTGTTCATCAATTTGCTGCTCAGTTGATTGTCAAATTCCCATGAATAAATTCAAAATAGAAAATGGATTCTAACCATTGGGATATTTTCTCCCTTTAATAAGAAAATGCCTGTGTTATTTCAGAATTTCTGAGTTCTCATCTTGGATATCTGCAAAGGAGACACAGTTGAAGGAGATTAAGAGTGAGGCCATTGATACTGCCAACCATGGAGACATTAAACATGCTGTAGAAGTAAGTTATGGGCCATTTTTTGTTCCTGGAAAATTTCCATTAATAAAAAAACAATGATAGACAATCTAACTGGTGCCTTTTCTTTTTTCTATAAAAAACTAAGTGCCTGAAAATTGTCTTAAAAATAAGTCTCCTCAGGTTACTGTGGAGAACTGTAGGGTTTCTGTTCTGTTGAATCATTGTTAGCGCTTAGATGTGTTCGTGCTCAGTGGTGCCTCTAATGCATCTTTAGCTAATGGGGAATCCTGGGAGGAAAATTGCATGCATGGGCCTACAACACAGCAAAGATTTAAGAAGTGTCATGGAAAACAAAGACGCTATAGGTTTTTCTACATTTCCAGCCATTCAAAAGCCAGGTCACAGAAAATGAGGGAATTGGGCAATGTCTCTAAGCACCATTTTGATGTCACATTCAGCCTGGATTGGATCAGCCCCTGTGAGCATGGGTACAGCCAGGGGGACAGAACGTGAGGCCTGAACCCAGTTTGCCTTCCGTGAATGGCACACAGCAACGCTCTCCCTCTTAGCATTGCTCTTGGTTTTATAGACACACACTATTATGAAAATTCTTTATCTTTCAGCATTTTGAATCCTTGTAAGTCACATAGTTGCTGTTAATGAGAATATATTTCCCTTCTATTCCTATCCTCTGAGTTCCATTTTTTTCTGTTAAATTTATAATCCCCTTCAATGCTAGAGGTGCTCAAAAATATCATACCTATGGAAGGATATCTATATTTGCTATGAGTTGCCATACCTATGGAAGGATATCTATATTTGCTATGAGTTGCTGTTAGAGTCAAAACAAATATTCGCTTAGAATAAAAAGGCCACTTGCTTCCAGAACCAACTGTTTTCCACTGGTGTGCATTTGCCCTGTAAAACCCTCTGTAGCAGTACACGTGGTTGGAGACCACTGCCCTCATGTGACCCAGAGCAGAGGTGGGAGGGAGAGGCTGCCCTAGTCACCATTCCCTCGGTCAGCAGCCCTACCAGGATCAAGGCCCCTGAGTCTTTCTGGCATGATCTTCCCAGTAAGCCCTCACTTCCTGGATTAGGGCTGTGCTCTTATTTGTGTATCTTACTATCTGGGGCATTGACTTTCAGAAACTAACAATAACGAGGCATAAAATATAAGTGAATGAAGTTAAAATAAATCTTTAGGGCATCCATAATAATATTCCACAAGTAAACTCTTCAATAAAAGAAATCAGCTAAATAAAAAAAGGACTCTCTCGTTCTTTTTTAAAAAAGAACTATGTTCCTTCCAGCTCACAGAAAGTAAGGTAACAAAGTATATGTTACAATTCCCAATTTTGGTATCACATATTCTTCTGCAGTACCTTTAGAAGCATCTTTGTTGTGATAAAGAGAATATCGTAAATATCTAACCATGGATTTATGAAGGTAACTTTTTGGTATAGATAGTATGGATTTTACACATCAGGTGTTGGCTTGGGGGAACATTTCTTTCTGACACTTATAGACTATGCTAAAATATGGGAACAAAAAGCAAAACAAGCAGGCATTCTCTTGGTGAGTGAATGTCTGGCTCCCCTACCACCACCTTACAAACTTTCTTAGACTGAGTTCTTTCTTGCTGGAAGACTATGATTCACAGTTGTGTTTTATTCATCAAAAGTATTCTTTCATTCTAGGAGATCAGAAATGACATTTCCAAAAAAGGCGAGATTCTCAACTGGCTGAAATCCAGGCTTAAAATTTTGATTGAAGTTTCTTCTGAGAACGAAGCCCAGAAGCAAGGAGATGAGCTGGCAAAATTGTCTAGTTCCTTCAAGGCTTTTGTAACTTTGTTGTCAGAGGTATACCATTTACTCACACTCTAAGTACACAGTTCTGGGTGAGAAATCTGGAAAGTTCTTTTTCTTTTGGTTGTAGTTTAACAAGTAATTTTGTAAAGAAAGTGTAGTTGAAGCAAAATGGTTAAGATATTTCTATGACGACTGGTGGGGAAGACGAGGAGATGCTTGAATTGGGGTCTATGCCATCATTGGGTTTGTTAGTACAGGTTAATGAACTTTATCTAAAGTACAAAGCTTATCAGACCCAAACTTGTTACTCTTACTAAAAGTATTATTTCTCCGTCAGTTTAAGGTATATCATGGAGGTTAAGAACACAGAGTTGAGAGCCAAAAAAACCCAGAATTAGAGTTCAACTCTGATACCCCACTCCCTATGTAACCTTTAGCTTGTCATTTAATATCTCTGGGCCTTGATTTCCCTACTAGTAAAACAGGGCTAAAAATACTCCCAAAGGTGCTGTCAAGGGTTAAATGCAATAATGTTTGTGAAACAGTATAGTGCCCGGAACAGAGTAAATAGTCTGATAGCTAGCAATAATAAGATATTCCATGTTTTGTCAACAGGCCAGTAAAATCTCTTTTAGGTAAGATCTATTCATTTTAAACTTCTTGATGTACATTTCAATGTTTATATTCCTTTGTAGATTGAAATATATAAACCCATCTATTTCATTTCTAGTAGGGGCCCTTCTACCCTTGGCAAGAATATTTTTACTGACCAGGCTGTCATACAAGTCTAATGAGTTTGTGGATGGGGAGATAATGTGAGAATGTAGAGTAGAATAGATAGTTATCAGTGTTTCTTGAAAGCGTTTCTAAAATTGCGAGTAAAATTGATACTATTGGATGATTTAAAGTTCCCTGATTCTGAAGATCTAGAATTCTCTCTAGATGTCCAAATCTCACAGTTTGATTGTCAGTTAGCCTTTCATACATTTTTAATCCATGTAGATCTGCTGGAGACTCTAGTGGTGATTTGACAGAAGCCAAAAATACTCCGACTGCTCACGATTTTAGTTTTATGTGAGAATTTTGATGTAGAAAACTGTTGTTTTGATATAGAAAACAATTGTTGACAAATTGAAAATAGCAATAGGATTAATCAAATTTTGGAACATAAGCTATTTCAATTCTTTGATCATCCAAGTTTCACAGCAATACTCAAGTTTAGTTAGTTGTCACCATACTTTAAGTAAAATGTTGACGTTATTCTTCTCTACACCTTCTTTGGTCAAGAAGGTAAGGGTAAAAATAAGGATAATAATTTAAAAAGTAAATATATATGCAGGTATCTTTGGCCCAAGACCTAACAAATAGTCTTAGTCACATTGATAGATTAACTTATATTGTGTTTTACACACACACACAAAAAACACATTAGCAGCCTTTAAAATTAGAAATTATTAGTCTCCCTAACATTTTTACCATTTATTTGCTTTATCTTCCAAGTGCTCTCACAATACTGCCCATGGGACTTGTAACAACATTCTACCTCTAACAAATAGAGACAATTATTTGTACACTCATCTACCTTAAACTTCTGTATAATGTATAATAATACTCTAGTTTGTTACTTAATCACTTAATGAAAGCCAAAAGAGAGGAATGGAGAAAAACATTCTGTTCGTGTAAAGATTTATATGAAAAGGTGGCTTGATACATCCAGTCCATCCTTTGATTATAATCCATTTAGTATTTAATGCTGAACACAAAAGCATTTGCAATTGTCCAGTGGAGGATAAAAGGCTGTGGGTAGATTGACAATATATAATGAAGAGTCACTTCTCTCAACAGAGCTGTGATTGACAGATCTGGAGATGGTGGTTTTCATAGGGTCTTATTGCTGTTTATTGGGAGAAGAGCATACTCCAAGTTACCTTGGGTGAACTCAGAGCAGAAGAAGGTCAAAGAGAAAGATCAGATACGAGAAGGAGAAACTGGGAGAATTCTGTGGAAGTCAAATGATATAACGTGTAAATGAGGATCTTAGTGAAGATGGAGAGAGATAGACTTTGAAAACAAAAGATGCTGGTGACTCTAAAATAGAGAAAGCAGAAATTAGACGAAAATGCTAAAATTTCAGGAAAGTGACAAGGAAAAGAATCCACTAAAGAACCACAAAATTAGAAATTATAGTGATATTTATGTAGAAATGTTTAAAGTGCATTTTCAACAATTGTATTCTTTCCTTCTTTTTCCTCTCCGCAGACTTTTTCCTTATTTACTTTAAATAAGATGGGCTCAGCTTTCTTATAACACGTTTATCGTTTTTAATTTATCACCATTTATGTATCAAATGAGGCTTGCGATGCCCATAAGTGACTATGCAGTTTAATAATAATTAAATAAGCCTCAAAAATATATGAAAGAATAAAAGTTAGATCTGTGTATATATTTCAAGTTGTTGAGAAAGACTTCACACATATTCTTAAAATATTTAAGATTATATGAGCACATGATTTACAATTCTTTCATGAAAATCTAGGTTGAAAAGATGGTAAGCAACTTTGGGGACTGTGTCCAGTACAGAGAAATAGTCCAAAGTTCCCTTGAAGAGTTAATTTCTGGCTCTAAAGAAGTCCAGGAACAAGCCGAGAAGATCTTGGACGCTGAAAGTCTGTTCGAAGCGCAGCAGTTGCTCCTTCATCACCAGGTAGAGTGTCTCTTTACTCCAGCGCGTTTGTGCAAAGCTGGCTAGTTACCGACGGAACCAGAGACGTGAAGAGTGTATCCACCAAGTTGAGGAAGAAGGAAGGGGCCTTATGAGGGGATCCAGTTGAATGGTTAAAAGAACTTGGTACTTCTGTTCTGTTAAATATTAAATATTTCAGAAGATCCTGCAAGAGAAATTCTCAGCCCGAGAGATTTGGTGAAATCAAAAAGTTCAAGGAATGTTGTGGAGGGCAAGTTGATTTAGCCATAAAAACCTTCATAAAACTTGCAAAATTGTTCTTTTTATAACAGAGAAGGAAAGCACAGATAAACAAATTGCTCCATATTTGAGATCGCTATTCTTTTGTCATGTTACAATCTTGTTCTTCATTTAACAACTTTGAATTCATCTCAGTCTGGAAAATTATAACTTCCATGAATTACCGGACCTTTCTGAAGAGTATGCTCTTAGAAAGGATTGGAAATGGAAGTAAGGAAGTTCTAGTGCATATATAGATAATAAACAATTTTAATCAACTTTACTTGTCAAACTCAATATAAGTGGAAGTATGATTCAAATCAAATATTTTAATGACAAAATTCTAGCTAACAATGTATAGCAAGATGCTAGCTAATTTTGCATATAATAATACAGAAAAATGGAGGTTGCATTAAAAGCGTACAAATAGCAGCCTCTAGACTTTATCGACTTACTTAATAATTATAAAAAGGCTGTGAGGACAAAAAAATGCATAGTGTTGCATTGTTCTCAGTCATTGTGAAAGTGGTGTTTGGGTTTCAATTTACTTTAAGTCAGAGAAATATGAGATTATAGGTATTTACATTAACGTTTTAAAATTTTTCACATTTCTTGGACCAGGTGCTTGGTTATATGCATGTGTTTATTTTGTGAAAATTCATGAGCTGTACACTTGAGATTTGCATACCATTCTGTTTGTACTTTATGCTTCAATAAAAAGTTTATTTTAAAACATTACTTTCCCCAAATAGCTCAACAGATTAATCATTCTGAATATATCCAGGAATTAAATATCTTAATATTAACATTTTTACCGCCTAAATGATTAAAAAAAATTGGAGTTTAGAGTTTGTGTTTTAGGCAGAAAATAATTCTTTAAGGAGAATCATGTCAAATAAATAGTTCTGCCAAATTCCTCTGGGAGTATTGCACAAATGCTAAATGTTGTCTAAATTTGCACACAATGAAAACACCAAGACCAAATTAATTATGTTGTTTATCATTGAAAACATAAAATATTTATAAATAATGCCCATCTTTGACTAACATAGAGTCCCCATTGCCATTTTAACTGTGTTAACTTTAAAATACAGCTTGGGCCCTTGCTGCGTGAGGTCCACTTTTCTGTACCTCTATTAAAGTGTGGGTGTTTATGTCACGGCTTAGCTGCTTAGAGAGTAATATTTATATCCATCTGTGGAACAAATGCTTCTAGCAAAAGACAAAGAGGATCTCTGCAAAGAAGCAGGATGTGCAGCAGCAGCTCGCACAGGCTCGGCAGGGGGAAGGCGGGTTGCCCAGCCAGGCCCAAGAAGAGCTGCAGAAGCTGGAGAGCACCCTGGACAGCATGGAGCACAGCAGGGAGAAGCAGGAACGCCGCATCCAGGTAGGAGACCGGAAGTCAAGGCCTGTGTTAACTTCCGGGTCACCCATTACATCTTCTACTAGGGGAAGCAATCGTTTGCTTCCGCCCCTGATGCTCTGGCATTGCGTTAAATATTTGCATGAGTTATCTCTTTTAATCATCACATCAGCCTTATTGGATGGGTACTGTAATTAGCACATTTTGCAAGTGTGGATGCTTAAAAAGAAAGAGTTTGAGGATTTTACCCAAAGTCACAGAGCAATGATTAATTATAAAGCCAGCATTTTGATCCACATTTGTCTGAATCCAGAAATTTGCCTTGGGTCACCTTACTTTTCCAGGCAGCCCAGCAGCCAAACCTTTATTGTGATCTTGACACATTACCCTAAAAAAGTGTTTCAGTTTTTGCCATCTGCTCACTGCCCACTCCACCTTCTCTCTTTTCCTTTCATCATTTCTTCTTTTGAGAGAAATTGAGAGACTTTCTTTTCCTTTCTCCTTCATCTACATTTTAAGTAATGTCCTTAGATTCATAGGACTTCACAGCTGATAGAAAACTCAAGAGTCCTAGTCCACACGTCCCCTTTTTGTGGTTGAATGGAAACTTGAAAGGGAAATTCTTATAGAAGACATTAGGATCATCTTTATTCAGTGTAACTGTGAAATTTGAACTGAGATTTAACTGGAAGTTGACAGCCTAACAAATGAATGGAAATGTGACAATATTTTGTGACACTCTTTGGTCATTCATAACGTGATATGTTATTTATTTTTTCAAATTTAGCTCACGTTAAGAAAATGGGAGAGATTTGAAACAAACAAAGAGACAGTGGTCAGATACCTTTTTCAAACAGGTTCCAGCCACGAGCGCTTCTTGAGTTTCAGCAGTTTGGAAAGCTTGTCTTCAGAACTAGAACAGACAAAGGTATGTTAGTAAGACCATAGAGGCCCTTGGTATTCATTATTCAGAAGAAAACCGTGTTTCTACTCCCTTGTTACTGTTAATTATTATAATTATTCATTTAATCAATACTTATCGCTTATTTGTGATCCACTCTTCAACACACTGGTCAGGTTTCTCTGGGAAGTGAAAACATAAATAAGATTTAAATATCAAGAACTAAGAGAAAGTTTTCATTAAAGTGGGAAACAGTGAGTTCCCTAAGAGATGAATCCACTAAAAAAAATCTTTCTGAAGGCAGTGATATTTTTAACTGAATCTTGAAGGGCAGATAAGACAGAAAATCAGAGTTTGGGGCAAAAAATAAGCATTTCTGTAATGGGAGATGGCATGAAAGTTAAAAGTGTTAGATATGGGGTTCTATGTTGTAAATCAGGAAAATGGAAGTGAAGTTATTAAGGAAAGTTGGGCCACATCTCAAAGACCCTTTGAAGGCCTAAAGCATTACTCTCTCAGCAACATGGAGCCCTTAACGGTTTGTAAGAAAGAGAGTCATGTGATCAGAGCTTACTTTTGGGAGATGAGTTTGTAGCAGGTGTGGGAAATTGAAAGGGTGAAAGACTAGAGTCATGAGATCCAATTAGAAAGTTATTGCATGTGTGCATTAATATGGACATGAGTTAGGGTAATGGGGATGGCAATGGGGACAGATGCAAGAGACAGACAGTGAAGGAAAAGAAGGTGATACCCAAGGATCCGAGCC
This sequence comes from Equus asinus, assembly GCF_041296235.1. Lineage (NCBI taxonomy): Eukaryota > Metazoa > Chordata > Mammalia > Perissodactyla > Equidae > Equus > Equus asinus. The sequence goes on from NC_091790.1 coordinate 36,363,123, forward strand.
TGACAAGACAGTGGGAGCGAGATGGGAACTTGAAGGAGTAGCTGTTAGTGGGGAAAGATGACCAACTCAGGTTTGGATGTACCTGTTCGAGGCTCCAGGGGGACGTCCAAGAGATGTCCATAGTAGATGTCATTTGGTGAGCTCAAGCCTTGGTAAACTCAAATGCCTTGGACACTCAGAGCAGACCAATAAACTTGTACAAAGCATTAAGAGGAGCTGTACACATTTTTCTAGTTCCTAGTGCATGTATTTTGGGTTTGTAGAAAGACTGAATTAGCACAGAAGTGTGTTAGCCAATGTGTAAGAAAGGAAACTGTTGTATTCATCCTTCCGTAGCCTTTAGCGAGTAAACCCTTGTGCTTCTGTTTTCTCACCAGTAAAAGGCTTCTCTGTCTCTCATACTGCTAATTTTTATTATTTCTCCTATTTTTAACTCACTGAGGAGTTTGAAGTTTTGTACGGCCACAGAATCTTTCAATTCTGAAAGGCTGATTTTCAGCATCCATTTAAACATAACATTTTTAACTTAAATTTTTGATATTAATTATTTTATATATTAAAAATATACCAGGTGTCTTTTATAAATACAAACCTCTTTATTGGGTTAATTATCATATGGGTGTTCCACCCAGGTTCCATCCAGGTTTCTGACACCCTGTGGCTCTGATCCCTTTGAATGCGTTTATCAGCTGTAGATGAAACAAATGTGACCTCTTTAGTCTTATTATTAGAATTCTCCTTAGCAATAATCTTGCATGCTTTGGGTTTGATTTAATAATGTGAGCTGACAATTATTGAACTTGTATGCTGATCTAATCACTTGGTGTTTACCATCTCCTTTAATCCCCAAGACGATCCTAAGAAATAGGTACCATTATCAATCCTACTGTATCAAGGAGGAATATAAGATACAAAGTTGTTAATGAATTTATCCAAGATCTCGGGGTTACCAACTGGTGAGGTTAGGAATCAAATCCCAGAGCCCACACTCTTAGCCACTACATTATATTTTCATTACAAAACTGAGCTGCTTTACTAATTGTTTACGTATGCTGCTGCACAAGCACGTGTAATCTAGAAAAATTGTTCTTCACTTCTTCGATCACTTGACATTGTTAATACAGCCTTCATTGCAGTTGTAGCCATTGCATGTTTGCCCTAAGGAACTTGAGTCCTCTCTGTCTGCCAGTGTGTGATAGGCTGTTCATAGAAATATCATGTTTAATCTTCACAACAGAGCTTTACTGATGAGGAAATGAAAATTCGGAGTTATGTGGCTGACGGTCACACAGCTAGTGAAGCAGAGAGCCTGATTTCAACTCCAGACCTATTTGGTGACAAAAGTCCACTGTTTCCTCCTGCATCCTGCTGCCACTTACATGTCTTCTTAGAATTTAGAGACAAGGCCTTACAACGTTACTCTACTTTTGTTTAGTTTGGTTTTGATCAACATCATTCTGCTCTTTGGATTCCACTACACTGTGCTTTGCTCATCCAGGGCTCCCACAAAAGGCTCTTAGTTTGACTGTATATAAGCATTTTCAAATATAACTCTACTTTCTCCGCGTATTTTCCTGGGTTCTGAGAAACACTAGGAGGGGTGTGGAAAGCGCTTTATTTCACACCTCAGATTCTCTTCATGGGTTCTGGAGAGACTTTGCTGTGATTCAGTCTTCACAATTGAATCTGCAGTGACTGCAAGTTCATATATAGTGACAGTGGGGGCGCTTAGCAACAGAATTTAGTGTTGTGACATTAGCAAATACTGTATTTTAGGATGTTATAAATCTCTGTACCATAATGAAGCTGTACTTACTCATTTTTATTCTAAGTTGCAAGGTACTTCTCCAAAGTAACATCGATCTTTCCAAGAGGACTTTGTCTTCATGCGGCATTATGTAATAAATCTGGGCGTTGCTCTTTGGGAAAATGTGGCTATCAGAAGTCTGATTTTTAAAAATTATTTACATCAGATTTCTACATTATCTATTTAGGAGAGAGGAGTTTGTGATCAAAATTTAAACCTCCTGTGAGATTCCCTACATGAGAAGAAATGAGACACCAAGTTAATTGTTTTCACTCAAGGTTATGTCTCGGTTTATCTTTCCTTATTCAGTATTCAGTATATCTACCTGACAAGATTCAGAGAACTACAATTTACCATTGCCTCAAACATGTTTATTTTCTAATTAAAATAGTTCACTATTATTGAAAATCCGTGCATGAAGTTTATAAAGCATGTTGTCCTCAATTTTATGTGAAAAACATTAAAAAAAAATAGGCAACTGCCAGAGTGCCAGACACTTAAAAATGAAATTGCTAATGTAATGCTAACAGTAAAATTATAAGAAAGGAATTACTATCTGCATTTTACATGAAAGAGCCTAAAAAGTAATTTACAGAGTGAAAAAGCTAGTAATTAGCAAATCCAAGATTCTAGTCCAGATTTGACCAGTTCAATCTTACCTTCTTTCCATCATTATAGTATATGCATACTTAATGCTGGTAAGCATTAAGATCAGATTGTTTTTTTTCCAGAGAGTCAGTTAACAAAATGTTTCTTTACAGATCAGTGATATTCTGTGTTGACTAAGATATTCTTCAACTAAATAAATATTTATATTCATTGGCCTAGAAATCTATTATATTTATGATTGAAAAAAATCAATCACTATTGATCATTGCCCGAACTGGCCTATAATAGACTGATATATTTGTGGATAAGTTAATTATTGTACTGTAGCTTAGAATTGCAAACAGTAAACCTAAACCAGGAAAACAATGGAAAAAACATTTTTGTTAGAATTGTTGGGTAAGTACAAAGGTAGTTATCCAACTCTGAAGGTCTGGTTGTGTATATAAAATGAAAATAACTTAGCAAAGTGTCTATTTTGGTCATGATGAAAATAAGTCCATTTTATTGCTAAGAATATTATATGCCAGTATTCATACATGTTTGAATCATCTATTCATCTATCCATCTATTCTGGGGGAGACTGCAGTATATGCAATTTAATGGAGGGCAGAGTTGAATAGAAGATGCCTTCTTAACAATTATAATATCTTTTTCTAGGAGTTCTCTAAACGAACTGAAGGCATTGCAGTCCAGGCTGAGAATCTTGTGAAGGAAGCTTCAGAGATACCACTTGGGCCCAAGAATAAGCAGCTGCTTCAACAGCAGGCCAAATCAGTCAGAGAGCAAGTCAAAAAATTAGAAGGCACGCTTGAAGAAGAGTATGTGCTTGACAAGTCCTAAACTTTCTTCTCTGAGATAAAGTTTCCTACAGCCTTTCCTGTCTATTGTGTTCAAAACATTCTTTGAAACTCTCAAAGTGTCTGTGTATTTCAGCATGTTTTGAGGAAGCAACTCACAGTTCAAAAGAAAGTATCACCAATCCAGAAACCAACCTCTATAACAGAGCAGAAAAATATAAGGGATGTGGTTTTGGCATTGTAAATTGATTCTGTTCATGAGAAAGCCATATCTATTATATTCTGTGGCCTTGGTATATTGGAGAGGAAATCTCAAAAAAAGAACCAATATTTAAAATAATTTTTTTACTGAATTATTCTGCTGTCACCAATTAGAGAGAAGGGGAGATATTTTGGTTATGTAGATTCTAGGCCTAAAAACATAGGAGATAAGCCAAGTGTCTCCCATTTCAAGAAGCTCAGAGAGCTCCTTTATAGTGCCTCTATATTCAGATTGTAACTGATTGATATACTATTTCCAAAAATCAACTTCGAAAATCTGTTTTATTTTTAAACACTTAATGTTTGTTTATCTAAAAAGAAAGAATAGTTTGGCCTGTGGTAGCCTGTTATGTACAAAATATACACACAAAATAATTTGGAGGAGATAAACATATGAGAATTTGGCCAATGTTCCTCAAAATAATATGGCCGAACATTTCTATTTTAAAGGTTATTTAGAGGCAAATCGCCAATATATATTACTCTTAAGGTAAAGGACAATTTCTAAGATGGGTTTTGAAATGTAAAATTTGTTTTTAATACTAACACCTTGAAATTAACATTGTACATTTGCCTAAACTTTAAAATTTGTCAAATAACTTATTGAAAGCAAATTATGACTTAAAACTTTGAGAATTTTATATTAAATATTATCCAGCAAGGTATGGAAATAGTAAAACTTGAAGTTTATTAGAAAGGAAGCTACTTTTACTAGGAATATCCATTTGAATCTTTATTTCATGTAAAGACTTGTGATATAACATAGCTTGCATTATCTTACTGATGAAAGCATTAGGCACATCCAGGGTATATATTTGAGACTGCAATATTACTTAATTTGACAATCAATGATGCCATTGTATTTTTCTTCATGTCTTCAAGTGCCTTTTGGTAAACAGGGAAATTCACTTTTTTTTTAACCCGAAGACTTATCAGTTCAATGATATACTGTTGGTTACTTAGTCTTTTTCTAAACTGAAAGCCATAAGTACATGGTTATATGTGCTTAGCTCATACAAACTGGGAATCTATAGTTGAAATTTGTTCAATAGATTGGTTACAAATAACACCCAAGTTGTCTAAAAGTAATGAGGGTGCTCAGGTACAAGAATTTATAAAAGTCCTTTGGAATCAACTGTACAGACATCTAAGAAGAGCTGAAATGGTTATAGATTATGGATTGCAGGCTTAACTCTAACAGTTGGTACAGTTCCTGCAAGGCAGCGTGGGATTCAGATTACAAGCTCTATATTGATTTAAAGATGCATTTCATAAAGATCTTTGGGTATAAAGCACCATTGTAGTATCTCTCCTCTATGAACAAGAGGACCATGACCACAAAGACCACCGGAATCCATGTGGGCAAATTACTAAAATAAATCCTGGTAACTACTGATCACATGCAGAGTTTACCTAGATTGTACATGGATTCAAACCCATTTGGACCCAGCAATATTTTATTTGAAGCACAGTTCCATTTATAACATAGCGTACATGCTACCTCGTTAAATGTTCAATCTCAGAGGAGATAGAAAGACTTGAGGCCTGACTGGCTACTCAGATCAAGTGTGCTTTTTTCCTTTGCCAATAGTTTCAACTTCAACTTGGTCACAAATGTCTTCACCTCGTGATTTAAAGGAAAATGTATTATTCTCTATTAAGATACTGTATTTTATTTACTTAATTTGGTTAATTTTAGTATTAAAACCATGGAAATGGTGAAAAACAAGTGGGATCATTTTGGCAATAATTTTGAGACCCTGTCCGTCTGGATTACTGAGAAAGAAAAAGAACTCAGTGCTCTGGAAACTTCGTCATCTGCCATGGACATGCAAATCAGCCAAATTAAGGTGACCTGCTCACACATTACGTTTATAATCCATGTCTAGCTTTTAAGAACTCCCTTCTTATATTTCATCCAATGCTATTTGGCCCCAGGACAAATCTATCATTGCTCTGTGACTCTATTAAAATTAAATTCACACAAAATGCTGAGCTAAGAGGTCTTGACCGATACCGGGCAACACTTTATAGGTGGAATTATGTATTAATATTGTCTGGCTTATGCATTCAAAATCAGTATTGTGTGCAATATCATTAAAATGTTTTTATGGTTACATTATTCTTTTCCTTGATTTTCAATTGACCCCATTGGAGTGCTCTGTTGATTCATTTATGTCACATGAAATATACTCATCATCCACAACTGTACTTTATAAGAACTATTCCAAATGTCTATCTCAAGTATTAGTGGTATTTACCCTCACAAAGCACAAGGAGGAGAAATTGCTTTCTTTAGGAGAAGCTATCAGACCCCATCGCTCTAGTGCTTTCTTTTATGATGGACATGGACTGAGGTGCCTTGATACCTCAGCTCTTCCAGCTCTAAAATAACCATCTGCATAGACTATCATTGTCCACTTCATTCCAATTGTTTAAGAAAAAATGGGCTGAAAGAAATGAATTCTGAATGTTCAGATCTCTTTCTTTTATTTTTACACAACACATTTGCAAAATTCAGCACCTTCTTTTTTGATCTCAGCTCATTATTTTTGGAATGGGAAAACCCTCTGCCATTTCATTTGGTTAAAATAAATACCAAGGTAAGAGAACATTTCACACTATGACTCAGAACAAGTCATTACCATGTGCACAGTGGGAGGGTGCAATGTGGCTAAGCCAAAATGACATGCTGTGTAGGTTATCCTGGTTTATCACACATCTTTTGCAATCAAGGATACATGGAGTCTGGTATACACAGTCTGCATTTGTCTTGTGTGATATGCTAGGAAAAATAGATGCCAAGCCATTAAAGAATATTCGTGAAATATGTTTAACCTTTAAAAGTGTTTTTAAAAGCTATCACTTAATCATTTTCACTAAAGTCTAAAAAAACAAAGAACAGCACATTTAAATAATTTTGTCTCAAAAAGTTCCTTACAAAAATGTTTGACATGCACTTTTAACTTATTTATCTTTTCTATAATTCATTTTAGTATTATTTAAACCTTAATTCCAGGAAGTCTGAAATATATCATGATCAAATGCATCGCATTGTTACTCTTTAGACAACAAAATGATTACATATTTTATTTTAATATATATATAGCATTCAATTGTGGATTTCCATGCTGTCAAACTAGAAATACATTTTAACATTCTAATATGGCATTTTTAAAACTATCTAGAAATGTATTAAATTATTATAAATAGCAGGAAAAACATATTTGCTAGAAATAAGCAAAGATAGAGTGAAATATACTGTACTATGGAATTTAGGCTAATAGGTTCATGTTCTGTTTCCAAACAAGACTACATTAAAGGACATATTAAAAATACAGTAACATCTGTCATAGTGTTTTTACTTTAAAACAACCTTAGGATTAAAATTAATGAAGTATTTGCATTTTTGAGAAGATATTTATCTCTAAGCCCATTTTTGTTCTTTCTTACATGTTATTCCAAATTGACTGATTTCTTAGTCCTAAATGATAATTTACAAATGATAAGAATGTATACTGGGTTCATCTTCCGCATTCTCTTCTTGGATTATAAATATTTTTGCCACAATCCAACAATATGATTATATACTTTGCACTAATTTATCCACGACATGTATTACTCTAAGAACTGCGGCCTCTGATCTTAACTGAGATCATTCCACTGAGGTGCTACAAGCACGTAGAACAATTTTTGTCTCCTATGACACTCAATATATGTTTGTTGAATTTATGAGTAATTTTTCTAAAACATATCTTAAAAAACAGCAAAATTAAGAAAGATTGTATTAATGCTCAAACAACAAATATCTATCAGATACCTATATAGTCATGCATATTAAAATAAAAATAAATAAGTGATGTGTACTGGACACTAATCTGATTTCTGTTGGTCTCAGGTAGACAAAAGTTATTTCTGACTGTTTTCTCATCTAGATAGAAGTCACACATTTATTTTTTTCTACGGTAACTGTTTTTCATATAAATTATTGGAAACTGAGACTTGTCTGAATTTTTGGCTTTACTTTGATGGGATGATTTAGCTCTTTTTTTCAGAGAAAGAATTTTATTCTTTTATCCATAAATAAGCCTCTATGTTTAGCACACACACGCACACACATACATCCTTAGTGGTTTTCAGTACTTTTCAGCTGTTGGCTAATACATAAAATGTCCACCTCCCCCAAATGGATATTATGGTATGTAGACTCTTTACTGTAGAGGCCACAGCTAATGAACAGAGCGTGTTTCACAGAGTGGAGCCAGGGATCAGCAGCAGTGGCTTGCTTCATCTGTTAATTGTTAGAAGTTGTTAGAAATGTAAAGTCTTGACCCCCCCCCACCCCCCCAGACCTACTAAGGCTGAGTCCCTGCAGATGGGGGCCAGGTGATTCTAACATAGTCCAAATTTGGAAACCACTAGCATAAAGAATAGACGATAAATTCAAAAAGACTGAGTTTAGGTAGGAGTGGAATCAGAAAAGCTTTTAGCTTGGTAAAATATGAAACACTCCACTACATTTTAGGAAAATTAAATGAATGTCAAATTAGCATTCCTATGAGTTAGTGGAATACACTGCTTTCCAGATCAGTTGGTTCAGACGCTTGATGCCAAAGATAAGCAGGGAATTCTCTGTACCTTCAGAGATGCTGTAAGAATTCCAGCGACATCTCCCTGTTTACTTCACTGCAAGCAGGAGTAGCTATTTCTCTATTCTCTTTCCACCAAGCACGGCTACTATTAGTTTCTATTTTTTAGATGTGTCCTGCATATCTCTTCTCCCCAAATGAGGTCAGGAAACACATGGTGTTTGTTCATAGCTGCTCTCTAATGGTCCAAGTATATTGAAATGTCAGTTAAGGAAAATTCTGATTTTCTCTCTCTACAGGTAATTATATCATTTCAGGAAGACAAGGTTACTCAGCCTACATTGTCATTTTTCTTGTTTTAAATATTAGGTCATAATTCAAGAAATAGAAAGTAAGGTCAGCAGCATTACAGGACTAGAAGAAGCAGCTCAGTCTTTTGCCCAATTTATTACCACTGGAGAATCTGCTCGAATCAAAGCCAAGTTAACACAAATAAGAAGATACTGGGAAGAACTTCGAGAACATGCACAGTGTCTGGAAGGAACAATCCTGGGACATCTATCTCAGCAGCAGAAGTTTGAAGAGAATCTTAGAAAGGTGAGAATTGGTCCATGCATACTAAAATTGCCTGTTTCATATTACATTTATAGAAAAATGCAAGATAGTCCAGAAATAGTGGAATAAGGAAAAGACACAATTTGCCAATCATTTACCAAGTTATCAATGATGACTAAGGTTATAATTATTTATATGGTACCTTTTTCGAGGGAATATAAAAATCTTATTATACGTTGTGTTCAGAAAGTCATTCAGGCTTAGCTATATTCTTTCCAAATAATGAGACACATTGATTTTAGAGTTTTTAAAAATAAATATTTTATCATCACACTGAGAGTTATCCAAAAGAGATAGCCTTTCTGCTTCCTCAATAACTTTTCTGCCTAAATGCATATTTTTCCCACCATTGTTTTTATATTTCATCAATGTTTTAGATCCAGCAGTCTGTGTCTGAATTTGAAAATAAACTTGCTGATCCAATCAAAATATGTTCTTCAGCTACAGAAACATACAAAGTCCTCCAAGAACATATGGTAAGAGTGTGCCTCAACATTTCTGCTTATTTATCAACTCAGAAATTTGATAATTCCTGCTTGAAAAGAAAACTGTACACATTTTTATGACAGTGAAAATTGAAAAGATTTTTATATTACTTGAGGAATGATATAGACCAAATGTATTCGCTTCATATAATGTAAGAAATATAAGTATGCAAATAAATTTTCATGAAAATTTTATATTAAAGGAGTATTCATTGAAAATATATTTCCCTTAGTTACAGAGTGTAACTTTTTCAGATTATAGCTTTAATAAACCCTGTTAATCTTCCCAGCATTATAAAAAATCTTATGTGCAGGAAAAAAAATATATGTGTGCGGCAGATTCCAGGCTTAAATCCACTACACTCAGATATGCAAAGAATATATCATCACTGGCCTTTTTCCAATGACTAGCTTTTTCGGTCTGTTCTCTGAACTGGTGACCAGTGGGAGGTGTTTCCCCAAGCAAGAAACAGATGCCTCTGGCAGAATTTAGGAGAAGGAGCAAAGGGGTAGAATCACGCACAAAGAAATACTAAAAAGAAACATGTGTTAGTCAATAAACATAAATATATATATTTAGCCATATTGCATGTGCATGCGTGCAGGTATATACATATTTGCTGAGAAAGGCATTCCGTGATAGAAAGCAAGCGATTGACAAAGACACATCTGAAAAGGGGATGGAATTTATATTGTGTGAATATTTATAAGAAGAATGAGTTCTTGTGTTACTTATGTAATTTTTAAAAAATACCCCCAAAATGAGAAAAATTGAATATGATGGAATTATTTTAATAGACAACTAAGTTAATAATTGATACTAGAGAGGGTGATATTCTATTTTTTCTAATAGTTAGATTTCTTAAAGCAAGTATTTTTCCATGTCTTGGTTTGCTGATCTGGTAAATGGGGATAATGAAAGAATATGCCCCTTAGGGGTCTTGGGAAGATCAAGTGAGTTGATATATGTAATGTACATAACAAAGTACCTGCCGCATTCTCAGGCACCCTGATTGTTAATATTATCATTGGTTCCCCACAGCAGCTATGTCAGCCATAACTTCCCTTATATTTTTTAATAGAAATTACAGCATGTTATATGTAGCTCTTATAAATTAGGAATATTTTTTTTAAATACTCATATATTTGGCACAAAATGAATAATAAATTTCACAAATGATTTGAATCCTTAAGGGCAAGTTGGAATTAGTCAGATATACAGCAACAAATTTTTATTTGGGCAACAGTCTCTATTCTCATTTTTGATCTCTGCATTCATGAAGTAACTTTCTCCTCACTTTCACTAGGTCTTGCTGAAAATCATGGGCAGGGACGTTTTTTAGCACTCTTGCTGTTTATTATGACAGATGGAAAATTTTCAGTGAGAATGGGTCTCAGAGAAAAATGTAGGTCTCGTTTCTTGATGCTGTGCTTTCATTGCTCTGCCTTTGCCCTCTTGTCAGGATCTCTGTCAGGCCCTGGAATCGCTGGCCAGCACAGTAGCTGCTTTCTCAGCCAGTGCCCGGAAGATCGCTAACAGAGGCTCCTCCGTCCAGGAGGCCGCGGCCCTGCAGCAGAGATACGAGGGGATGCTGAGTCGGGCTAAGGAGAGACAGACTGTGCTGGAGAATGTGCTGGCCCACTGGCAGAGGTGAGCGGGCTTTCTTCTTGAGTTGGGTGCATGGGTTTGAATAGCCTCTCTTAAATAGGAAATTCTGGACCAACTGTTCTTTAAGTGATGGGAAATAATCATCCCAGATGTAAAACTTCTCAACTTACGTGTCTCACATGGGAAGAGCTTGATCTTCATTATAAGTTGAAGATTCCTAAGAGTGGAGAGGATGTATGTGTCTTTACATGTTACACAGATCTAAACACACGTGCAAGTATGTTCGTGAAAAGGAAAGGAGTGGTTTTTGTACCTTCACATTTAGGAATGAGGTAACCAACATCGTGTTATTTGTAATGGTTAGTGTGGCACCCCCCCAACTTCAGAAAGGTTTAGTTTTTTAGTAGGATAATTTTGGATGAACTTGTTTCTTCCCTCTGCTTTCTTTAGGCTAGAGAAAGAACTGTCAACCTTTTTGACCTGGTTAGAGCGGTGTGAAGCTATCGCCAGTTCCCCAGAAATGGACATTTCTGCAGACAGAGTCAAAGTGGAGAGTGAACTTCAGTTAACACAGGCAAGTTCAAGGGAGTGTGAGGGAGATAATATACTCTATTGTGGTTGCATTATAAAGAGAAAAACAAGAACAAAACCCTCTATCCAATTTGACTTCTTGTTTTGGCTTTGTGATCCTGAGCAAAAGAGCATCTGTGACCTGAAAGAGAAAGTGGTGGTGAACTTAGTGATGATCAGTTTCCATGACGTATTAGAAAAGCCTGTAGTATAACGTCTGGTATTTGAGTACAAATGATCTGGCAGGGAAGTTGAAGGAGAAATGAGTGGGAACATAAATGAAACAAAGTTGACCATCAATGAATAACTTTTTGAAGCTGGGGAATAGCTATATTCTTTCTACTTTTGTATTTACATGAATTTTTGGTAATGAAAAGTTTTTTTTTTAAGAGAAAAGGAATACAGTGTAGAAAGAAGTCACAGTAATGATTATTTTTGGCAAGACAGAAAGTGAATGAGCACTAATGCAGATGATAGAAGGATGAAGAATATTAGCTTATTACATCCTTGATGTAAAAAAGAATCTTTAAGTATGGTTGAAACTACCGACAATGTTACTGATTTCTGGAGATTAATAACTTGCTTTAAGTGATGCTGTCTGTGCCCAAAAATTCAACAGGCAAAATTGCTTCTCAAAAGAGATTTATTGGATAACAGATTTACACCCCAGCTTTCTCCTATCACCTTTTACAAAATGTTTAAGAGGAAGTTAGGGTCGTTTACTTTTCATAATTGCTTCTCCAAAACCTCCATCATAGAGTGTCTGTAGCATCGGAGCCTATTGCCCTATCTTCGAATTTTCTCTTCCCTTGATTTTGAGGATTCCCGACGCTCCTGGTTCTCTTGCCTTTTTAGTTTATTAAACAGTGATGTTCTGCCTTAATCTCCCAAAGAGTCCTGCTCAGAAACCTTCAGTAAATATCGTGCCTGAGGATAAAGGTAATCCTCAGCCCACAATCTGATGTTTATTGTCCTATAAATACTGTGCGAGGTGTTCTAAGAAGGGAAGTCACAGATCCTCTTCTTAAAAATAACACAAAGATATCTGACCATATGAAACTGTATTCCTACATGTGTCTATATGGAAAATAAGTGCTATATGAGTTAGGGGACAGAGACGGGGGCACAGGCTTCTGTGACTCCTGCATCCCGGCGCTGTCAGCCAAGCTACCACCCCACTGTGGTCTGAATGTTCTTTGTACATTTCCCACCTCCTGTCCTTGTGTCCTCTGTCCTACTCAGCCTAAGCCCCAGTTCTGCTTTTCAGCCTTTCTTGTCATCCATGGGCTGTGTACTCCTTCCTCTGATACCTTTAGTGATCTTGCTTGTATCACACACGTGACCTCACTAGGGAGGAGAAACAAAACATTTTGACAAGCATCTACCGTGTGCCATGCTACACCTATCATTCCATTTAGCACCATTCTGGTACTACCTATCTCTATGAGTGTTTATATTTTATCTCTTATTAGGTAGAAACCACAACTTTTATGCATCACTCACAGAACCTAAGAGATTCATGGCCTGATTAAAAATAAGTCATCCTGTTGCATGAAATAAAATGAAGAGTCCCTAATTTCCCCAGTTTGGCCTAAAATTGTCTCTAAACAGAGAAGGAGATTGTGTTCCCAGTACCTAGAATTGCGTCTCTATTATTGTTAGCTATGCATTGTTTCCCTTCAGCAAGAGTTTTTCCTTGATTCTCTTCACCTACTCAATTTCTTCATCCTGAAAGAAATTCTACAGCTTCTAGCTTTGCCTATCTCAATAGAACTCAGACTCTGGAAAACTCATTCAGGTTTCTGTAGCAGTGTTTATGTTGCATTAGAGGTTAAGCGGATCCATTTCTAAATCAAGTAATAAAAACTCTCTTGGGGCTGGCCCGGTGGTGCAGCGGTTAAGTGTACACATTCTGCTTCAGTGGCCCGGGGTTCACCGGTTCGGATCCCGGGTGCAGACATGGCACCGCTTGGCACGCCATGCTGTGGTAGGTGTGCCACATATAAAGTAGAGGAAGATGGGCATGGATGTTAGCTCAGGGCCAGTCTTCCTCAGCAAAAAGAGGAGGATTGGCAGCAGTTAGCTCAGGGCTAATCTTCCTAAAAAAAACAACAAAAAAACTCTCTTTAGTCTGGTCCCAGTGACCTCCATTTTGTAAGAATACAAAGCCTTTGGACAACAACCACCTGTGTCACATGGTCCTTCCTGGTCAATCATGTTGGGATGAGATCTGTAATGTATTCTGCTTCTCTCAGGCACTGCAAAATGAAGTTGTATCCCAGGCCTCCATCTACAGCAACCTTTTGCAGTTGAAGGAATCACTATTTTCAGTGGCCTCCAAAGACGATGTGAAAATGATGAAACTACATTTGCAGCAGTTGGATGAAAGATGGAGAGATTTGCCACAGATAATTAGCAAAAGGTTTGGTTTTTTTTTTTTTTTTAAAAAGAACATCTAATATTGTTCATTTTTTGAAATAGTGAGAATATAAATTCAGAAATCAGAGTGTTGTTTATTTTATTTAACCTGACTACTCAGAGGATAATTACAGAAGGGGAGAAAATGACTTTGTCATTTTCAAAATCAAAGTGCTCAAAAATTAGCATTTCTGATGAACCTCAATTTAAAATTTTACTCTTACAATCAGGGAAAGTGATCAAACTAGTTGAAATATGTTGATGAGAGTAGGTTGCTCTTGTTTGTATTATTTCTTGCCCAAGCTGTTTGTGCACAGGAGAAAAATGGCAATTAAAATTTTGCCTCATGTAATATTTCTCAATCAGAGGTATTATATATATAAGCTACTCCATTCCATTCCAGTATAGATCTTTGTACAGAGCAAAGGAAATTATTACCATATTAAAGGAAGCAAACATAGATTAAATTTTAATTAATGAAATAATTAACAATTGGCATCTATACCTTTCTAGTATTCCAGAAGACATTTTTTTCCTTAAATTGGCATTGATTATGCATGTGATCTTGGCTAAGGTATTTAACCTTTATGATCACTTCTTAAATTCATGGGTTCAGCAAATATTTATTGAGTTCCTAAAGTGAGTAGAACACTCTTCTGTGTGTTGAGGGTAGCCATAGTAAGCAGAGTTCCACTCTCCTTTGACGGAGCTTGTATTTGTTCCATTGTTTATTCATTCATTTATTCAGTCAGTCGGCAAATGTTTATTGGGCACCTGCTGAGTACCAGACACCATATCAGACACTGGAGCCATAAAAATAAATAAACCTTGGACTCAAGTATTTTACACATCAGCACAAGGATAACAAGGAAGCCTATGAGAGAGGTGAACACAGAATATTGTGGGAACGAAAAAGGGACATCTGGATGGGTTCAGGAAAGGCTGAGAGAAGGATTTGGTGTCAACTCTTGGAAGATGAGTAATTTTCTGTAAAATAGTGGAGGATCTGCCCTCTGCCCCTCTTACAGAGGGAAAGTAAAAGCCTTTTAAAATGGCGCAAATGCGTGACAGCGTTCAAAATATAATTCATACATGTAAAAATAATGTGTAGAAGGTTTTGTAAGGATTAAAAGATGAAAGTGTTTAAAAAGTTGAACTTTGGATATGAACCATTGTAATGGATATTATTGTTTGATTAAGATCTTATTCTTAATGTTGGTTTTGGATTCTGACCTCAGATCACCTTTGTTAATCAATCTAATTCATTAATTACACAAGTATTGAATGACCCTGACCGTATGCATAGCACCACCATTCTAGGTTGCTAAAGATAGAATAGTAAGCAAGGCAGGTAAAGTCGTGTCTCGCATTGAGTGGGGAGGACAGGTGCAGGGAATAAACATGCAATTAAACAAATGAAGGAACAAGACTCTTTCAGGTGGTGGTAAGTAATATGAAGAAAACAAAATAGGGTAACTTGGCAGAGACTGTAGATTGGTGCATCTTTAGAATGGGTGGTCAAGCAAAGCCTCTTGGAGGACATGACATCTGATTAGGATCTGAATGCTGCCCCAGGAAGCAAACTCGTGGTGCGTTGGGGGCAGAGCATACACGCAGAGGGAGCAAAAGAGGCAAAGGCTCTCAGGCAGTAATGAGCTGGGGTTTGGGGGAAGCAGAGAGGTCAGTGGCAGTGTGGGGCAGGGCTGTATCAGATGGGGTCAGAGAAGTTGGTAGACCACGTTGTAGATCACAGTAAGGAGTTTTAGAGTCTTGCCTTCCTATGTGCAACAGGGAACTGCCCCCATGTTTAAGCTTGTCAGAGAATGTTCCAATGACATTAAAACCATTTCTGATTGTCACCTAAAGAGTGGATTGTAGGGAGGCAATGGTGGTAGGAAGGAAGCCAGTTTAGGAGGCTGTAGAGTGCAGGCAAGAGAAGAGATTTAGACCAGGGTGCGGAATGGAGAGAAGAGTCAGAATATACTGTGGTGGGGTGCTAACAGGATGTGTATAGATCAGATGTGGTGGTAAGGAAATGGAGAGCTGAAGAATGGCTCCTAGGACCATCTGGGTGGATGGTGGAAATGTTAACTGACTTAGGGAAAATTGTGAGAGAAACAGAATTTGAGAAGTAGAAAACATCAAGAGTTCTGGTTTGGGGGCTGGCCCCGTGGCCAAGGGGTTAAGTTCGCACGCTCCGCTGCAGGCGGCCCAGTGTTTCGTTGGTTCGAATCCTGGGTGCGGATGTGGCACTGCTCATCAGACCACGCTGAGGCAGCATCCCACATGCCACAACTAGAAGGACCCACAATGAAGAATATACAACTATGTACCGGGGGGCTTTGGGGAAAAAAAGGAAAAAGTAAAATCTTAAAAAAAAAAAAAAAAGATTTCTGGTTTGTCCACACAGGACAACATCACTTTTGCCCTTAGTTAAACTTATTTCAAAAACATATCATCAACTTGTTACTGAGAAAGAGCCCCTGGCCCAACGCCCATAGAAACCAATACCGTGACACTGACTTTTGAGAAAAGGAAAGGCTATATTGCAAGGTCAACTGGCAAGGAGATAGGAGGCAAGGCTCTCAAATCTGTCTCCTGGATGCAAGGTTGGGGTGAAATTTAAGGAGTTAGGGGGAGAAGCTGATTGGCTACCCTCAGATCAGTCGGTATATGGTAATCAAGCTGCTGGAAGCCAGATTTTCCTTTTGGAGGGACTTCTCACTTCCTAAAGGGTTCAGACAACAACATTTCTGAAGATTCTTGGTTCCAGGGTCATCCCGTGGCTGTGGGTTCCTGCCTGGCACATGCACAGTGCTCTCTGTTATTGGGCAAGGTTTAGTTAATCAACAGCAACCTGTGTTAAGGAGGCAAAACTAGTTTAAGCTGGCCCATGCTTTACGTGCTTTTTCAAACTCTCTGTTCATTTGTGGGACATTTTAACATTAACATCTTTCTCTACATAGGATTAATTTTCTTCAGTCGGTGGTTGCTGAACACCAGCAATTTGATGAACTGCTGCTTTCCTTTTCTGTCTGGATTAAGCTGTTTCTCAGTAAATTACAGACTACTTCTGAGATAAATCTAACAGACCATCAGGCAGCTCTCACTCGGCACAAGGTACAAGGCATTCTTTTAAGATGGAAGAAGAATTTGTTTGTAGAAGGGAACTGTTAAATTATAAAGGGATGCAACATTTGAAAAAACACCTGGCAGCACTTTAACTTTGTATTCATGTGTAAATGTTTTAATAATGGAGCATATGGGTCCAGGGAATGTGTTATGCAGATAAATTAAGTAGAAAACCACTTCAGATAAAATAGGCAACCACCTTAAGATGCTATTTCTTAAGCGGAGCACGTGATTTCCAGGGTGAAATGATGAGAATGTTCATTTTTAATCTTCCTAGTTTGCTTTGTTCTAATACTGAAAACTGATACTGAATTCCAATTCAGTTTTTAATGATGTTTTTCTGAATTACTATTTAGCTTGAAAGTTATTTAAAATTTATGGTTTATTATTCTTATTTACAAATTATGCATAATATCTATCCTGGTATCAAAAAACTTTTTTTAAATCAGATGTTGATCAAGTATTGGGATAGTTGGAAATAAGCTGCATAATAAGCATATAACAATATTTAATGATAAAATATTTAGTGTTTATGAGTGCCCACCCTATTCTGGGTTTGCTCATTGGTTTTACCCAGAGGAAAAGTACTTTTTCATGTCTTCATGACCAGGGGTAGTTTTACAACTTGGAGCAAGGTGCCCAAGGAAGTTAGGCTCCAACCGTCTAAAGGGACTGGGAGATATGGGCACCATTTTCCTTGATGAATACATTTCAAAAGGATGACTCCTGGGTCCTTGAGAAAGATAGTCTTGGGTTGTAAAACTGTCCTGAAGCTTTTAAAAAGATTTATATCTCAAAGGGGCAGAGAATGAGTTTGTAAGTTTTCTAAGGTAAATGCTCAAAGAAACCCTCTAAAGTTTAGTAGTCAAGCTAGGGGGAATATTAAGGCCACTGTGGTCAAGATTAAGATGGGGAATAATTTCTCTTTAATGGGAACCATGCTAAGATTGTTAGCAATTCTCTGGTAGATTTTAAACATGATTTATTGTGAGCTGGTCAAACTTTGTATACAACAGTCCCACCTGGTTAGTCTAGATTTCTTTAGAGAGAAGGCAGCTAAAACTTGTGCAGGTTTTCGTCTGTTTTACCCGCTACTTCTGAAGAGAGGTTCATGTTCATCTCTTCCCACACTCCTTTCCTACAAGCTCTGTTAGAATTCGCTGTATTAAATATATATTTTAACATCTTCCAAACTTTCAATTTCTTTTAACTATGTATATAAGTACCATAACTTTTAACTATATATGTTACCAAGCAAGGGCCCACTGCCCAATGTGCATAGAAGTCAATATTATGACACTGGCCTTAGAGAAAAGAAAAGGCTTTATTGCAAAGTCAGCCAGCAAGGAGATGGGAGGCAAGGTTCTCAAATCTGTCTCCCCAGTTCTGGGTTTGGGGTGAAATTTTAAGGGATTAGGGAGGGCAGGCTGTAATGCAGAAGAGCTGGCAGGACAGATTTTGATTGAAAGGACTTTAAACAAGACCATTTACAGTGAGGTATGAAAAGGGCTTTAACACCAGATCCTCATGGACAATGGACCCCTCACTTCTGAAAAGGGTCCAGCTTTCAGGTTCCAGTCATGTCCCGGTCCTTTGGTTTGGTTTAGGGGAGAAACCTTGGTTGTAGGTGTTATTTCAGGTCAAAATGTTTTCCTCTGTACACTCCAGCTCCATGACTTGCAGTTTGGCTCACTGCCCTGCAAGGTGACTTTAACATTCTGTTATTGATATAATATGGCCCATTTGAACTGGTCCTATGGTTACATATGTACATATACATATACACATTTTTCAAATCTTCCAATTTATGTGTATGTATATATATAAAATTTCTTTCAACTATTTCTATCCACAAAGAAATTCTTTTCCATTGGATGAATTAGTTCCAAATCAGATTTGTGTTTTATGTGAAATTGTAGATGAGCAAAATGGGAAATTTTAACAACACTTCTAAAAGATTCACCATAGATGACATTTTAATACTATACCATCTGTTGTATTTAAAATGTGTCTTGACATCACAAATCCTGAATATATCTGTGTCGTCAGCCATGGTGCCTCTGAGGATTCAATAGCCCTCTCTTCCCTTCCAGGACCACGCAGCAGAAGTAGAGAGCAAAAAGGGAGAACTGCAGAGTCTGCAGAGTCACCTCGTGAAGCTGGGTGCTCTGGGTCGAGGGGAGGACCTCCACCTCCTCCAGGGCAAGGCGGAGGACTGCTTCCAGCTCTTCGAGGAGGCCAGCCAGGTCGTGGAGAGACGGCAGCTTGCCCTTTCCCAGCTGGCTGAATTCCTACAGAGTCATGCCTCTCTGTCAGCAGTTCTCCACCGGCTGAGGGAAACGGTGGAAGCAACCCACAGTATGAATAAGAAACAGTCTGACTTATTAGAAAAGGACCTAAAGAATGCTATCCAAGATGTTAAAACATTAGAATCTACTGCCATCAGTCTTGATGGTGTTCTCACCAAAGCCCAATATCATCTTAAAAGTGGAAGTTCTGAGCAAAGGACTTCCTGCAGAACAACAGCTGATCATCTCTGTTTTGAATTAGAGAGGATCCAGAACCTTCTAGGAACCAAGCAGAGTGAGGCAGATGCCCTGGCGGTACTGAAAAAAGCATTCCAAGACCAGAAAGAGGAGTTGCTGAAAAGCATTGAGGATATCGAAGAGAGGACTGACAAAGAGCGATTGAAAGAACTTACCCGCCAAGCCCTTCAACAGAGGTAAAAGGAAACTGTGTTGACGCCAGTTGTCTCATTTATTTATTCCTTTCTTAATTTTTGATGAGAAAAATTGGCCCTGAACTAACATCTGTAGCCAATCTTCCTCCTTTTGCTCGAGGAAGATGGTCCCTGAGCTAACATCTGTGCCAGTCTTCCTCTGTTTTCTATGTGGGATGCTGCCACAGCATGGCTTGATGAGCCGTGTGTAGGTCTGCACCCAGGATCCGAACCTGCAAACCCTGGGCTGCTGAAGTGGAGAGTGCAAACTTAACCAGTATACCACCAGGCCAGCCCCTTGTTTATTTTTTATTTGTTCTGGAATTAATTCTTGTGCAAAACTTTAATAATACCATATTTAGCAACTTCTTCTTTTAGTATTTTGAGGATAAAAGTAATGACTAATTGACATTTAAGAAGTACTAAAATTTCTTTGGTTTCCTCAAGGATTTTTCTAAGGGCTATATATAAGCCACTCTGAGATCTTATTTATAATAGAGTATATAGATCGTATTATCTATTTTTAAGCAATTTTTAACTGATAGGAAAAGGGATTCATCTTCTGTGACAAGAATGAAGGCAGAGGAGCCAGCCCCGTAGCTGAGTGGTTAAGTTCACACACTCTGCTTCAGCAGCCTGTCATTCACCAGTTCAGATCCTGGGCACGGACCTACACACTGCTCATCAGGCCATGCTGTGGCAGCATCCCACGTAGAAGAACTAGAATGACCTACAACTAGGATATACAACTATGTACTGGGGCTTTGGGGAGAAAAATTTTAAAAAGAGGAAGATTGACAACAGATGTCAGATCAGGGCCAGTCTTCCTCACTAAAAAGTGTACTTTAAAAAACAAAAGTTTCATATGGTTTTAGAAAAAAAAAAGAGGATGCAGGCACAGGAGAAAAGGAGTGATTCAAGTAGATTTGTAGTTCTGGTGGTAAAAGCATGAGAGAATTCCTCCCTTGTGGCTGCTAGCCCCTCAGAAAAGACTGAGGAGCTCATGAGTTGAGACTGAGCAACAGGAAGTTGGCAGAGAGAAAATGGTGTGAAATTGTTCCCTTGTAGAGAGGAAATGGAAATGATACCTCCAGAGCTTGGTAAGGTGATGAGCTGTCATTTGAGATTTGTATTCATTCACTTAAAATGAAACCAGTGAGAGCCAGCCCTGATGGCCTAGTGGTGAAAGTCCAGCACTCTCACTGTTTCGGTGGTGGTCACAGGACCACACCACTCATCTGTCAGGAGCCATGCTCTGGTGGCGGCTCTCATAGATGAACTAGAAGGACTTACAACTAGAATATACAACTATGTACTGGGCTTTGGGGAGGAAAAAAATGAAACCAACCAGTTTAGCAAAATGGTTGTCCTCAACTACTTTGAACTGTTTGCTTAGAGGTATGTAGAAGTGAGTTGAAACAAAGTTGGGGTTTTGTCAGGTGAGTTTAATGAAGAAGCTAGGAGGTCAAGGGAATTTTCCTGCCACAAATTTGAAAAGTAATTTTTTTACAGTAGCCTTCTTTTCAATATTATTTTTCCTTCTTAATAGAACCTTCTCCCTACTCATCTTCTCACAATCCCTTTCTCTTCCATTTTTTCAGGGGATAAAGAAACAGCTGAAATGCATTCATGTCAATGCGTCCATAATTGATAAGGATTATCTTGGCCCTGCCAAGATCATTGCCATTGGCTTCCAAACATTAAACCAAGGCTTTAGTTAGATGACAATGGCTCCTGAAGTTACACATCTCATGGGCAATAAGCTATCTGACTAGTTTAACAATAAACTTACAAAAGGGAATTAGATCTGGGGAGGAAAAAATGGCCTCCAGAGTAAAGACAGAATGAGGAGCAAGTGTGGCAAAGGGTCAAAGGACTGGCCTAGGAAATCAGTGGGAGGATTGGTGCTGCAAGGCCACATCACCCTCTCTGGCCTGCCGAGGCCAGGCAGACAGGAGATCCTAAAATTGCTGGAGAAGGAGGCCCAGGTTGGACTCAAGAGCCGTATCGGTACTCAGAACACACAACTCAGCAAAGTCACACGGAGGCTACAGAAAATGTTGCATTAAATTGATGGCTGTATTGAATCCCAGCCATGCTTATGCCTCACTGTATGACCTTGGGCAAGTCACCTCTCTTCCTGTAAGACAGAGCTAATGACAATGCCTGCCCCTGGCCCCTTTGTTTTGGGAATTAAATAGGATAATTCATGTTTACTCACTTTACAAACTCTACGGCACTATGTTAAAATGCAAGCATGAAAGAGTCAATGGCTGCCTCTATGTGGCCACTTTTTACAAATGCTTAAATATTAATATATTAGGGACAGAAAAAATTATCATTTTCTCATACTAATCTTTTCAATAAAGCCAGCAATTTAAGTTTTTAAAATAAATATTTATGTGGTGCTCAGTAAAGCTGTTTTTATTTTGAATGAAACAACCGTGATCTTTAAACACTATTTTACATGAATTTGACCTCATGGCACAAAAGGATTTCTTACCAACACGACCTTGCAATAAGTACTCTCCTACTTTGCCTACAAGGTCAGCCCTAGTCTTAAGAGCTTTATACATGAAAGCAAAATTAAAAAAGAATACAAACTTAATAGAAAGTTGAAGATGAGTGGTGAAATAGGCTTTAAATATTTTCTGGGGTACAATCTGAGTTATGCAAAGTTAACTTTAAAAGCATCTTTACCAGTTGATATGCATTAATTTAATTGGTGTCTTAAGAATTTTTCTAGCTATATGTGTGCTTTACGGAAAGGAAATATTAGTTCGTTACCTTTAGTAAATTAATAGTAAAATATTTTAATTTACAGGCTGAGAGTCTTTAATCAGTTGGAAGATGAATTGAATTCTCATGAGCATGAACTATGTTGGTTGAAAGATAAAGCCAAGCAAATTGCCCAGAAAGATGTAGGCTTTGCACCTGAAGTTGATAGGGAGATCAACTGCTTAGAAGTCACCTGGAATGATACCAAAAAACTCATTCATGAAAAGTAAGTCCAAAATCTCTCAATTGTTGTTTTTAACTTCTACTTATTTTGTGACATTGGGCCATTACCTGTTGATTTGCGTTGGTGTGACCAAGAATTAAATACCTTTTGCCATCTTAGGTATTCTGTAACGTTAAAAATGGAGTGTCCTACAGAACTTTATTGAGGACGTTATCTGGAGGTAACAGTTACGTGCATGTGAAATTCAATGCTTAAAAGCAAAAGTTTCAACAGTTTCAAAGTGCTACCATGAGATTCTTAACCTCTGGTTTTGTTGTTGTTGTTTTGTTGTACTTGGTTATAATTGAGGTTTGATTTTCATACAGCGAAATTCACCCTTTGCAGTCTACACCCTTAAACTTTATGTATTTGACAAACTCATACAGTTGTATAACAATCCTGATTATCACATTTCACACTAACAGTTCCACCACCTGAAAAAATTCCCTCCTGTCTCCTTGTAGTCAGTCCCGCCCTCACGCCCAGTCCCTGGTAACTATTGATCAGTTTTCTGTCTCTGTAGTACTGTCTTTTTCAAAATCACATATAAATGGAGTCTTTCCACTTTGGACAATTATAAATAAAGCATCTATTAACATTCGTGTTCCATTTTTTGTGTGTACGTAAGTTTTTATTTCACTTGGGTAAGTACCTAAAAGTGAGATTCTGGGTTATCAGGTAAATGTGTGTTTAACTTTATAAGAAATTGCCAAAGTCGTTGTACCATTTTGCATTCACACTAGGCACGCATGAGAGTTCCAATTGCTCCATATCATTTCCAGCACCTAGTGTTGTCAAGTTTTTGTTTGTGTGTTGGACATTGTAATAGATGTGTAGATATATCTTCTTGTGTTTTTAATTTGTATTTCCTTGATGACTAATGATATCAAACATGTTTTGATATGTTATTTGCCATCTATATATCTTATTCAAATCAGCCTGTTCAAATTAGCTAATTTTTCTTGGATTGTTTGTTTTCTTATTATTGAGTTCTTTTTTATACCAATATAATCCCAAGCAAAATACTGGCAGAATTTTTTGAGGAAATTGACAAGCTGATTTTAAAATTTATATGTAAAGGCAAGAGACCTGGAACAGTATAATTTACAAAAAGAATTGGAGAATTCACATTACTCACTTTTAGTGCAGTGTTGGCTAAAGGGTAAACATACAGACCAATGGAACAAATGGAGTGTCCAGAAATAGACCACAAATACACCCTCAGTTGATTTTTGACAAAAGGGCAAAGGCAATTTGATGGAGAAAGAATAGGCTTTTCTATAAATAGTCCTGGAATAGGTGGTCTCCATATGCATTAAAAAGTAATGAACTTCAATACATACCTTACATCACATACAAAGGCCTTTTAAACAAAATTGAGAGCACATTGTATACTGTAGACTATTAATGTATGCTTTTTTTTAATCATGTTGCACAAACTTTATTTCATGATATTAAACATTTTCCTAAATTGTGACGTATTGAGATTGCACAGTATTCAATTATAAAAATGTATCGGAATTCATTCAGTTAGTGCCTACTTTTAGCATGTGGGTTATTTCTATTTTTTTCTCCTGTTATAAATGACGTTGTGGAGAATATCATTTTATCTAAAACTTAGTGCACATCTCTTTCTTGGCAAAAATTTCTTAATAGAGAATTCCTTGCTCGAAGGCATTTTACTCTTATAAACAAAAAACATTATCTTTTTTTGGCAATTTTTCAGGGGATTCATAGTCAATGAAAATTTGTGTCACTGAAATGGAGAAGAAAATCTCATATATATTTTCAATATTCAGCAGTGTTTTGTTTGGGTTTTTTTGTTTGTTTTGGGAGGGTTTTTTTTGCTTTCCCATGATGCGCACCATTATGAAGTAATTAAATCATGGAAAAATTAAAAAACAAAAATTTGTTGGGGGCTGTCCTGGTGGCATAGCCGTTAAGTTCGCATATTCCACTTCTCGGCAGCCCGGGGGTCGCCGGTTCAGATCCCAGGTGTGTCATGGCACCGCTTGGCAAAAAGCCATGCTGTGGTAGGCTTCCCACATATAAAGTAGAGGAAGATGGGCATGGATGTTAGCTCAGGGCCAGTCTTCCTCAGCAAAAAAAGGAGGATTGGGATTAGTTAGCTCAGGGCTAATCTTCGTAAAAAAAAAAAATTTGTAGACATCTATGTAAGTTTGAGTTGTCAAGAACGTATGCTGCATCTTTGCTTGTCACTGAGGTCACAGATTTTGCTTTAGTGGCTGTGTGCATTCTTCATTCGTGGAGAATAATTAGACATTAGAGTTAAGTCAACCTGACCAGGAATGTTTTGACCTCAGTAGGCAGAAATACGGTTTTCTCTTGATTCCATCATTCATCTGTGAAAACATTTATGTAGTTATGTATCAAGTCTAATCATAGGAATCTCTTTCCTTTCCTGATACATGATAATAAATGATCTTTTTTCTGTCATCATTACAGCCAGGGTCAATGCTGTGGACTTATTGACTTAATGAGAGAATACCAGAATCTGAAGTCAGCTGTATCTAAAGTCCTAGAAAAGGCCAGCAATGTGATTGCAACCAGAACTACTATAAAAGATCAGGAGGACCTGAAATGGGCCCTATCCAAGGTAATAATTCAAAATGTGTTTATTTTAATAGACTATTTTAGTACATCTGATTTTTACTCATAATAGATTCTCTATTCAACTCTTGTTGGTACATATAGATGTAGATAATTTACACTAAAAAGCTCAACCCTTTTTTTTTTTTTTTTAGGAATATTGGTATCCTAGGATTATAGCAATTCAAGAAAATTACATTATATATGTTCATATAGTTAATTAATATCACTGGTTTCTGCATAAGGTCAACCATGAATTAAATTTTTCAGGGACAAATGGTTTTAAACTCTTATCACTGATTATTTTATTAATTAAAGAAACCTTTATGTCCGCAGCATGAAACTGCCAAGAACGAAATGTGTAATAAGCAGAAAGAATTGGATAACTTTACCAGTAAAGGAAAACAGCTGTTATCTGAGCTGAAAAAAATTCACAGTAGTGATTTCACCTTGGTGAAAAGAGACATGGAGAACACCGTGGACAAATGGCTGGATGTAAGCTCATCATCTGGGACCCTATGAACAGTTTATCACACTCTCAATCACGTTTTTGGGCCAAGGATTTTTCAAGGATGTGAATTCCATTTTTATCTTTTAATGCAAAATGCGAAATGATATTCTGAAGAAAAACAGTGTTCACATAAAGTTTAGTAATAGTAAAAGAATTATTTGCTTTATTTTGGTAAAATTTATTGGCAGATTTTCTAGAGTTTCACTCGATAGCTTCAATCACAACAAATTTATAACTCTATACATTTTTCATCTCAAAGCTCTGGAATAATGGATAGAAATAGAAGAATAACTTATAAATACCCTACAGAATATTAAAACATAATGTATAATAATTTAAAAGTAATGACTATAATCTTGCATTGAAAAACATTGGACTTATAATTTACATCCATGGATTTTAGTTCTTGCTCAGTCATTTACTAGCTGTGTGATCAGAGAACAGGTTACTTGATCTCTCTGGAACTCTACATTTCAATCCATACATATCTTACATTGTCTTCCAGCTCAAAAGCCCAGTGATTCCTTTGCCCCCCTATCTAGGTTCAGATGCTCAACCTACAATGGGTTCCCTTACTTAAGCTAAATTACTAATGTTAGACATTGATTTTGCACACTATAATCAAATAATTTTGTGACTTCAGAAAACCTTATGTTCCTCCACTTTTAAAAGGACATTCTTATTATGGGAAGAGTATTAAGCAATAATGCTTTAAGCATGCAAAGTTGGTTGCTCTCCTTTGTATTTACTTATCCTGTAAACATGTTTAAGTCTATTTTTACATCCCAGCATTATAAATAAACGGGCTTATTGTGCCACTTTCAGACATAAATTCAATTCTGCCCTAGATGGACTCCTATCCTGTAGAGTTCAACCTCAGAGTGAGTTGCATTATAATGGACTCCAATAGATCTGTAGTTAGTTTCCTAATTTACAGATGAAAATCAAATGTCTCGGAAATTCAATCAACCCTCCCAGTGACGGAAAGAATTTATGTAATGGTTAGCATCTTCCTGAGTCACGTGTACAACTGGTTTATGATAACTTTTGTAAAACTTTTTCAATCAAAATATGATTTTCTGATTAAGGAAGCATTGACATGTTTACTAATTTGATGGGGCAAAGAGCATCTTAAAGACTCAGACTATTAATGATCTGGCTTCTATTTCCTATCCCAGGTATCAGAGAGAATTGAGGAAAACATGGATAAGCTGAGGCTAAGCCTGTCCATTTGGAATGATGTACTGTCAGGTAAAGAGGAGATCGACGGATGGTCAAACACTTCTGTTCCACAGCTGGCCGAAAGCATCAGCAACCTGAATAACAGCCTCAAAGCAGAAGAATTCCTAAAAGAATTTGAGGTAAATTCTACCCTCATATGGGAGCTAATTGACCAGAATACAAGGAAAATTGTTTCTTTGTTTTGAAGTTCATTCTTCCTTTCAAGATACATATGAGTGAAACAAAACTCTTAACTTTTACTATTTGCTTGAAAGTTGAATAGGCTGTGGATAAGAGGGTTTTTGTGGTTTTTTAATTTTGCCTTTTTGTCACTTCTTAGTTGGGGCTCCTTGCTTAAAGTATTAGCATAAAACTAAAATCCCATAAAATCTATAATTTTTCCCATTCATCTGAGAGTATGGCACCTTCCTACTGGAAAACCAATTGAAAGTGTTTGTAATTCAGTATGACTCAGTATTTATTTTTTCTTCATTCAAACAAAATGTTTAGTGAGTACTTACCATGTGCTGGACACTAGTTCTAGGTGCTGGGCTCTTCCACTTCCTTTTCAGAAATGGAAGAAACTGGAGACTGGAGTGTTACAGGCTTCCACAGAATGTGGCCTTTGAAAGTTCTAGTCACCAGTTTATTTTAAACATTTAAAATTCCCATTTCTTGCATTCATTTATTCATTTGCTCATCAAATTCTTAATGAGTACCTAAAATATGTCAGAGCCTGTTTTAGACACTGAGAATATAGTAGTAAAACAAAGTCTTTACTCTCATGGTATTTACGTTATAATATATGTTGTGTGTAAAATGTCAGGTAGTCATTGGGCTATGATGAAAAATGAAGCAAGGTAAAAGGAAAGAGAGGGACAAGAGATAACGTGTTTCACAAAGCATATAACTGACTGTCCTCTTGGTGAGGGCCGAGACTGTTCACCATTGTATGCTCAGGCATCCAGCACCGTGACTGGCACACACAGGAACATGATACATACATGAGTGAATGACTGTAGTCTGAAAACAGTAGAGTTGAATCATCTCTATTACCTAAGCTATCCAGCTGTCTTTGACCCAAAGAACATTCTAGAGATTTTTCTTATTTCTAAGGACAAACAGAAGTAGGGGAAATTATCCAGACCAGAAGTACACTTAGGAGAAGGAGACCACAGTCTCTTTAGTTGTTATCTTTGACATTAAATTAACATTACAGCTCAAACAGTGGTGTGTACTGGAATAGAGCTTGTCCTACCTTGTAAAACTCAGTTATTACATTTTCAGGAATTTTACAAGCCAGTGTTAAACCCAACCATTATTAACAATTAAATTGTAAATAAAGTTACCATTAAATAAATTGTAATGAATACTCAAAATCTACCACGTCCTAATTAGTATTCTACATATTACTGTTATCTAGACTCAAGTTATTGACATTTATTGTATCTGTGTGGTAGACATACTGTAGAACGGTGGACTACTGTGCATCTCTTCCAGCTCCATGTGCAGTGGCATCATGTTATAGTTCGAAATGGTGGTAAATGCTACAAATCAGGGCCAATTTTTGGAGAGCCAGTTGTTAAGCCAACATATAGTTCACTCCTACTCCTGACTCTGGGATCCAGGGAGCCACTGGGCGTCAGTGGGCATTCGATATGTCCTGGTTCAGTCCCTCCCAGAGATGGGTTTTTATGTTGCTGACTGTCTGTGTGGTACACCAGCTAATAAAATCAGGGAACTGCATTCAGCGCAGTGCCTAACAGTGTCACTGCTGCTGCAGTGCGGCAAAGGAAGTGTAGGTGCATGGGTGTGATTAATTGCCCAGTCTGCTTCTGGAGAAGTGGCAATGGGCCTGACAGTTAGCTCATCACATCTTACTGCACAAATAAATTACTTTCGGGACTGAAAGTATCAGGAGGTTTGTTAGTGTCCACAAAGCACCAAAATAGGATATTTAAGTTGAGAGGGATACTTGATTAAATGTTCCTTTGTGGCCCCAAATAACGAATGATACTTACAAGCATCTAATTTGTTCAGTAATGATTCTTTGCTTGTTCTTCCTTCTTTTTCTGTTAGTGTTGGTGCAAAAAAAAAAAAAAAAAGGCAAAATATTAGATGTCAATTTCCTAATTGACCTGATTTCTGCTTTAATATCCTTTACATTTTTATTTGAAATGTTTCCTATATATTACATATAGTCTATGGTAATTAATCATTCCTGATGTGTATTTGCTTCAAAATACTTCAAGAGTTTAATGCTGCCATAGTAACCAGTGATATTAATGCTAATGAGAAAATGACAGTCTGTTGAAAATCCCCACTGACTCAAGACTTTTGGTCAGTGTTTAATTTTTTCCAGAAGCTTTTTATTTCTCCCAGTAAAAAAGGGTGGGAAGAAAGTTCTGCAAACTCCCTCACATTCCCAGGGAAAGTTAATAGTGACATCTTCCCGCATTCATAAAGGCGGCCCACAGAAAGCGAAACAGAGATTTTTTTTTTTTCTTTTTTTACCCTGGCTTAAAGTTGGGGCGTTTTGACAAGATTAATTCTTGAAATTATGAAATTCAAAATGTAGTGTGTCAATGTTTGGATTAGTTATGCCTTTCCCCTTTGTTGTTTATTTTGGCAGTCTGAAGTTAAAAACAAAGCCTTGAGATTGGAAGAACTTCATTCCAAAGTTAATGATCTTAAAGAATTAACTAAAAATCTGGAAACACCACCAGAGCTTCAGGTAAGCACTCACTGAGACTTGTAATAACTACTGTCTACTAGACTCTTTCTCTCTCAAAAAGTATATATATATGTGTGTGTATGTATATATATGTGTGTGTGTGTGTGTGTGTGTGTGTGTGTGTGCGTGTGTATATATATATTCTCATTGTTATCATCATCATAATTCCAAGCAAACGTGGATATTATCATATATGGGGGTTAAAAGATTAACATCTTTAGAATTCCTTCTGCCAGTATTCATAGCATATTTCCAACTCAAATATTATAATAAGATTAGTTCCCTTTTTCCTTGCTAAATTTTGGAAGTAGTATCCAGCTTGCCTCCTGGACCACTTTATGTCTAGACAAGAATAGAAACCACATCCGCGAATAATGATATCCTTATTGAGATTTCACTAATTCATTCACTCAATAACTGGATTTGGAAGGATCACCACTGCAAATCTCCCTTTAAGGCTCTTTAGATGGCACCAATCCACAGGCCAGGGTAGAGCAGTTCTGACCAGAAAACCCGGGCTGCTTCAGTGAGGGAGAGCTAAGAGCAACCAGCTCCGTGGGTCTCTGTTGGCAGCCAGCACCACAGGCTCCAGGCTATATAACAAACCTCTATATTTGTTGCTGACCTCATAGATTTTCTCTACATTTTCTTTCTTCCCTTCTTGCCTTTGTCCCTTATTTACTGATTCTCATTAACCCATCAATCTTGCTTGATCACTATACTTTTTCTCTGACCTGAGACTGTGTATCCATCAGTTATTACCATCGGTGGATTACATGTGACAGAATGTTAGAAGTTTCACCTGAAGCAAAAAGAGGTGAAGGGAGTGCTAATCATATGCAAAACTAAAGGAGGAGAGCTGATGCGTGCCACTTGTGTCAAGGATATAAATGGGCAACAGTTGGACTTTCGCGGAGTCAAGACGGAGGCAGTGTTTTAGGAGACAGCTACTGTTGACTCTGGTTTCTCACACACCCACCCCTACCAATACTGAAGGAAGAGGTGTGGGAGGGCCTGCACTTACCTCAAGCCTCGGGAGAAGGGTTTCAGTGGTCCCACCTGGAGAGTATGACATATGTTCCTTGTTGGCGGACACAGGTGTCTAGTATCTAACTCCCCATGAGAGCCCTAAAGGGTAGGAGACAGGCTAGCTAACTGCTGATGTATTGGTTAAAGGAGAAATGATTATTATTTTTTTTTTAAAGATTTTATTTTTTCCTTTTTCTCCCCAAAGCCCCCCGGTACATAGTTGTGTATTCTTCGTTGTGGGTTCTTCTAGTTGTGGCATGTGGGACGCTGCCTCAGCATGGTCTGATGAGCAGTGCCATGTCCGCGCCCAGGATTCGAACCAACGAAACACTGGGCCGCCTGCAGCGGAGCGCGCGAATTTAACCACTCGGCCACGGGGCCAGCCCCAGAGAAATGATTATTTTGAGTGGCCTGCATCGCAGAGTCATCTGGGGTGAATGCTAGAGAGTGACCTCTGACCCAGAAGTGAGTTTTGAGAGGAAAGGAAAGAAGAGAGCAACAGCCTGTGGATATCTTAGGTTATCAAAGAGAGCTTTCTGGGGGATGACAGGCCTCAGCCTTGAGAAGTTAAAGAGATGCCCACAGGCTGCGGAAGGAGAAAGTAAAGAGTCAGAGAAGAGTGCATCACTTGCATCTAGGGAACTCCAGGAGGAAGTCGCAGAGGTGAGGGGAGTTGCAGAAAAGCCAACAGGCTAAGGCCCATGAGAGGAAAGAATGTGAAATGTTGCCTGGCCTAGGAGCACAGAGGCCAGCTCCCAACAGTTGTCAAAAAACTTCAGAGCCCCTCACCCACCTCTCTTCTGTCTGAGCCTGCAGGGGTCAGGAGCTGTAGAAAGTGGGGGAATAGAAATAAAGTGAAGAAAGACAAAAAGAGGCACGCGGCCCCTTTCTCCACTGCGGGCTTCCTGTTTGCAGCTGAGATAAAAGCGTGAACTTTAAGTTAACTTTATGTGCAAAGTTCTGATTAGTAAATGTGCCTGGATGCTTTAATTATGAAATTGAAACTGTTTGCAATTTATCGTGATTATAAGTCCTTTTATTATCTGTGGGGCCAGGGAAGTCAAGGCCCTCCTGAACTAAATCATCCAGGAGGAGTGAAGATCTAGCCTCCCTGAATATTTAAAAGTGGGAGACACAAGTAAAATTGCTTTATGAGAGCATCTGATAGTGGTGTTTGTCCAAAGTAGTGGTTACATCAGAGCAAAACATGCATGAGCATTTCCCGGAGAGATTGAAGAGCAGCCTTTTTGTGACCGCCTTGCTAACTCTGTGTAGGTCTAGACCTGCTTTTGGAACATGGCATCTCGCATATTCCCTGCAACCTCAGTTGAAACTTCCACTTTAATGTCCAATGTTAACCGCAATCCTCACTCTTTCCATTTTCCCATCAAAGTGTTTGGCGACTTATACCCACTGGTTTTCCTGCTTAGAAAAGTTGAATTAGCATCCATGGTTAGGCTTATGTGGTTTTTTTTTTTTTTCACAATTAAGATGCACACAATTGGAATTCCTACCGAATGAGCGTTCTGGTTTTCACAGATTTTAATGAAATCTTACTTTATGGTTAGTTTATAGAAGCAGACTTAAGGCAGAAATTGGAGCATGCCAAAGAAATTACCGAAGAAGCAAAAGGAACCTTGAAAGAGTTCGCTGCCCAGAGTACACAGGTGGAGAAATTTATTAATGACATAACAACCTGGCTGACAAAACTAGAAGAATCGTTGATGAACTGGGCCCAAACTGAGACTTGCGAAGGGTTGAGAAAGGTGAAGGTAGGTCATAAACTATTATTAAGTGTTTATACTTCAGTTGAAATATTACTTCTCCTCATTTGTGGTTACTATAATCAAGATATAACCCCTGCTCTCAGTTACCCATGTTACCACTAGACCGACTAATTCATGATATGGGACGTGGGAAAGTAAGTAACAGGTGGAGAAATGAATGCAGGTGGTAAGAAATCAAAGATGAATAATCTAAAATCAGAAAGCATGCGTTGCTGTAGGCCTGCTCATAGGCCATGCTTCTTCATATTTTTTTAGTAAAAGGGTCGAACCTATAGAAGAACTGTTTGAATTTCCTTGAATTTTCAAACTTGAATGCCAAATAGTTTTTCATACTTTATTTTTGTTGGTCAGTATGACTACTTTCATCTAGAGAAGGATATATTTTTTTAAAAAGCTGCTGAGAAGACATTCCACTTCCATGTCATCTGTTCATGTTTACAGATGACATTTCTGATCCACTGTCTTTAAAGCTTGTATTGTAAGTTGACTTTTCAGGATAGATAATCTGTTTTCTTTCAACATATTTTCTTACTATAGTTGAGACTGAGGACATATGTTTTTAAATTAACTACTGGTGCTTTTGGTAGGGCCTCTGACCTTGAAACAAAGCCCAAGTGGCCTATTGAAGAATGCGAACTTAGGAGGGTGACTCTATTAATAATTTCTAATCAATTGACTCTACCAAAGGTCATGGGCTCGAATCTGTAAGGACTTGTTTGATTTGCTTGAAATCCTAGACTATAACCCAAATCTTCCTAGCTGTCTCCCAACAGGTGTTCACAGTTGTTCCTAAGGAGAACTGGGCAACTTTCTGAAAGTGTCAACACAGATCTATCACAAATACTGAAAAAAATCCCACAAGAATGTAAACATTACTGAGTGGATTTCAACAGCATCAATTTCAGATTCAAACAAAGTGCCATAGTGGAGTAGCTGAAGTATTTCTCTTGAATGTGGTGGATATCCTTCATGGCATGCTTTTATTCTACAGGAAATACAAAAAGAACTCCAAAGTCAGCAAAGCAACATCAGCTCCACCCAGGAAAATCTCAACAGCTTGTGTCGCAAGTACCACTCAGTTGAGTTGGAGAGTCTGGGCAGTGCAATGACCGGGCTGATAAAGAAACATGAGGCTGTGAGCCAGTTGTGCTCCAAAACACAGGCCAGCCTTCAGGATTCTCTGGAAAAACATTTCAATGGTGAGCTCTGACAGGCCTTAGCGTCAATGGTTTGTTTACGAGAAGGAATCCAAACGAAATGCTGCCTAGAAACCGCCAGCAAAAGTTTGGGAAAACTTCCCACAAGAATATAATTTTAAATTTGTTTGAGAGTGGAGATTTGAGCAATAGAAGGATTGTGCACGGACTCTCACCATCAGCAGAATTCTTCCTCTTTCTCCCCAGAAAGTAGGAATCCACCATTTTGATGATTCTGAATTTCATCTGGGTTTTCTTTTATTTGTGTGGAAAATTACTTCCACTGCTGTGATGAAATGATGCAGTAAACTCAGGT
Organism: Equus asinus; assembly: GCF_041296235.1. NCBI lineage: Eukaryota > Metazoa > Chordata > Mammalia > Perissodactyla > Equidae > Equus > Equus asinus. Next base: position 36,397,139 of record NC_091790.1, read on the forward strand.
GTTAGGAGAGGTCATGAAACGGCACAGCCATATAATCCAGGAAATTGCTGTCATATGTTCATGACACAGCTTCCCACACCATGTGCCTATGCTCTGATGCAGACACATAATGACTTTCTAGGTCAGCTTCGTGGACGGAGGACAGAGGAGATGGTTTCTCCTTTGCCATAAAAATGGCTTTGTCACCTCTAGAGCATTTCTTGCCTTTTACTCTTACATATTCAGACAATTAATTATCTTTCTTTACCAAAAGAAAGAAACACAATGGGAAATCAGACATTCCTGGAATACGAATATCTTTTCTATCTTTTATTTGAGATACTTTCTCAATTTTGCCATGAACAGTCATGATTGTGGACCATGCTGTACTATTTTCTATATTATTGTTATTATTTTCTTTGTGGAATATTTTGGAAGGCAAGATGCTAAAGGCCAGAATTAATTCATTATGGTAATCCTGGATGCTTATTCAATGTGTTGGATTTTTTTTTTCTCATTTTTACTACTTTCAAGAGTCTATGCGGGAATTTCAAGAATGGTTTTCTGGAACAAAGGAAGCAGCAAAAAAATCATCTGATAGAACTGGTGACAGCAAAGTTCTAGAAGCAAAGCTCCATGATCTCCAGGTACAAAAGCTGGAAGGAAGCACTTTTTCTTCTTCTCCATATGGTACTCAAGTGCCCTCAGGTCAGACCTAAATCATCTCTTTTGCCAAATCTTCTTTTATTATTCAATATGTTTTTTCTTCCATAACAGAATTAGATTTCTTGAGTCATAAGGAGATGGGCAATATGAATAGTAACTTGAAAAACTCAGGTAGAACTCCAGAATTTCTAGATCCCTTCCTCTCTCTTCTAGCCTGTTGACCATTCTTTGGAATTTATTCAAAATTAAATCTAGTTTGAATTTTTATAGCAGTAAAAGTATAGATAATTATATCTATTTTATATCAGGATCGCATGGAAGAGTTTTAAAAAGAAGACCTGGCTTGTGTTTTTTAATAACTGATGATCTACATTCAGAGCTGGGATATATTCAAATTAAAGCAATAGCTATTATAGGTTTTATTGGTTTTACTGACTGGAAAACGTATGACTTCAGAAAGGAGAAGCCATTGTGAAGTAGAATTAAGCAACAATTGACAGAAGGCTAGGTTCAAATTAGGTTTTAGCCAAGTTTTTCAAGTGGCTCGTCTGAGCAAAGCACTGTGTTAAGCATTGTATAAAAAAAAACCTTTAAAAATGAGGGACATGAGGATTTTGTGTCTGAATGGGTGATGACAATTATGTAGATAATTCATTAATAGGGTAGGAACATCATTATAATAAAGGAAGTGGTTTTGCAGGAAGCAGGGTGAGTTTAAGCTTGAGATGCAGTGGAACTCCACAAAGAAAAGTCTGAGTGACAATTGCAACACAGCAGTACTGAGATTCTTTTGCTCTGTCGAAGCTATGCCCATGCATGTGGTCTTTCCCAAGGGAGAGGTGCATACCAAGAAAAGAAAGGATCTGAAGTCAGGGCTTTGTGAGCAGAGTGGATCAAAGGAGGAGGGGAGGGCTGGAGGCGGCTAACCAGTTAGAAGATGACACTAACCCTATGAGGAGGTGTGGCCTGGGCGAGGCTGGGGCAGTGAGAATGGGGAGAGACTGAGAACAAGACCTTGACGAAAACCTCCTCATTTCCAGGTCACCGCTGTTCACAGCTTGTCCTCAGTGGTTCCACTGACTGGCAGGCACCATGCTCCATTATGAGCCTTGACTATGTCCAATTGTGTACACCGTTCTCCCTCCAGCTTTGTCAAAGGCTTTCTTCCTTTGGGCTCTGTCTGTCTCCTCTTGCTCCACTGTCTCAGCTCAGAATTGTAATTCATGCTCCCATGCACCAGGGTCTCTGCATCATAGCAGACATTTCGTATTACCTTTATTTCCCCAAACAGAACATTTTGGATTCAGTCAGTGATGGGCAGAGCAAGCTTGATGCTGTGACTCAAGAAGGACAAACTTTGTACGCACATGTGTCTAAACAAATCGTCAGTAGCATTCAGGAACAAATTACAAAGGCTAATGAAGAGTTTCAAGCGTTTCTGAAACAATGCCTTAAAGACAAACAGGCTCTTCAAGACTGTGCTTTAGAACTTGGGAGGTAGGTTGTTTTGATAAGTGTAGATTTCATCATACACAGAATATATTTTCAAAGATTTAGTGGAAAACCATTGTGAACAAAGAAGTAATCTTTGCAATCGTGAGTTTAAATAATGATAAGCTTTGACCTTGAGTACAGGTTCATACTAGGACAATAATTGAATGCTTGGACTCTGATGGTATCATTTGGCTTTATTTTCTATACAGAAAAAGAAAGGAATTATATTCATTAGTAATTGTAAATGGCATAAATGCATGTTTTTTTTTTTTTTTGTCTATTTGGCTAACTCAAGATATTAGAGTTTTGACATCCAGGTTTTAGATTATCCAAGAGTTTTCCTTGTGTTCATTTCTGCTGGGTTGGAGCCATGGCAGAAAACACCTACTGAATTTCTGTGAATCGAGATTCCAGTCAGGATGCTATGTCAATAGGGATAAATATAAAATTAGAAGGAATCAAAAAACCTTGTTACTAGGGGAAAAAAGATGTCAGTATCATTAAAATGCCTTTCTGGTGGCAGAGTAATTTGCTGACTCCTGTCCAGCTTTCTTAGAGAATTTACATTGCTTTCAAAACTTAGAGACCTTGTGCTCATGGGCCTTATTCATATCCCAGTAAAATACAAACATGACTGAAAATCCACATAAGATACAAGCAAATTAAGATACAAGAAAGACACAGAGATGACTTTCTCTTCTTTTCCCAGGGCTTCCACTGACCCACTTATCCACTGACCCCAATTCAGAGTCTTTGTAGTAAGATATGGAGTTAAGTGCATATTGACATGGGGATGAAATTGTGCTGGTAATTACCAGCTGTGATTACCAGGAAATCAAGTCAGCAAAATAGGGTGATTCTTTTTCTGTGTAGATCTCAAAAGAAATTTCCATGATTTGTCATTTTTTTATTGAAATAAGTGATAATTTCAATGGGCTTATTGTTGAGTTTTCTTCCATACTTGAAAACTCATGCAATCTTAATTGTCATAGCTATTGTTACCTCAGATATTAGAATTTATTTATTATAATGGGCACATAATTTCTCTAAGGTATCTTCCTTTTCTTTAGTTTTGAGGATCAGCACAGAAAACTGAACTTATGGATCCGTGAAATGGATGAAAGGTTAAGTACAGAAAATTTAGGAGAGAGTAAACAGCACATTCCTGAGAAGAAAAATGAAGTCCATAAAGTTGAAATGTTTCTGGGAGAACTCCTGGCTGCAAGGTATGGTACAGAAATGGGCTGGGTCCTTTCCCTACTCGCATGTCATTGGTTGGTTGGTTGGTTATTTGGTTTGATTGTTGGTTGGTTGGTTGATGCGTGCTGGTTCTATGTTCATATCCCTGAATGTCTAGAATACAAATGGTTGTGCAGTGTTTTTTATGGCAATGAGGTATTTTCCAGAGAGCACACGGATGGAAGTAAGGAGCTGATCTGCATCGCAGTTCCACCTCCCTTTGCTCAACAAATTGGGCAGGTCACTCATTTCCTTTACTTATTGATATTAGCCTTTAAACATTGTGTTAGTAATGCTGTAATTTCCTTTTAGGGGTTATCATAAGGATCTATTAAGATAAGATAAAGCTGATTTGAAGAATAGAATACCACAAATGCACAGTGATTATAAAGATACTCTTCATTTACAAAAATAATGCTATCGACCCCAATTTCCATATACTCATCGCACACTTCAGCCTCCAGTTCCGTTTCCAATACACTCCATCCTCCTAATATTCTTAGTAAAGCCACAGGTACAGTCATTCAGTCTGACTGTCCTGGAGGTTCCTCTGCTCCACTGCAGTGTTTGTCTCCTCATTTCTTCCCTCCTGGGCCAACGTTTCTGGCTCCTTTCCCAGGCAAAGTTCGCTGACCTATGCTTTTGACTCCACTACCTTGAGGGCTCTGCTTGCTAAGTTCATGCTCCACCTCTGGCATTTTTAGTTGCCTCATTGGAACTCTTCCATTAAAAGATAGAACACCCTCATCAGGAGAGTGCAGCTTGACCCCACACCCCTTACCTGCCCTCTTCAAGAGCAGATGCTCTCATCTGTGACGCAGCACAGCTAGCACCCAGCCCGCTTAATGAGACAAATCAGCCACAGTGATCAATTGAATAAAAATTGCCTGATTCAGATCATGCGTGTTCCGTGTTTCTGCCGAGTCCTCTTTTCGGTCAAACATACTTAAGTATTCCTTGTCTTAAAAAACAAACATGCAAACAAATGCACAAACAGAACCCATATCCACAACAGTTGTTGATGTGCTGGTTTGACGACTGTTATAAAGTTTTCCTGGAATGCCTTGGTCCCATTCCTGTGGGCCCTGACTGTAGAGTAAACAATTTATGGACTCGAGGCAACCCAAGCCCAACAGTGAGTCCCTCAAGGCCAGGGACCTTCAGGTCTGTATCATCCTTACATTCGTATTGTCTGTTATGGTGCCAGAAAAATAGAAAATATTTGCTGGATTGACTGAATAATAGCATCGTTCTAGCTATATAACTTTCTGAAAATTACACTGCACTTTCTTTGCCTTTTAGATCTTGACTCTGGTCTGGGACCTGCTTCTCTCCTCCTTCCAAACTTTTAAGATGACTTTATTACATATTACAGACATATGACTTTACTACCCTGGAGAAAGTGGCCTGAATACCCTTCATCACCAAATTCAATGTTTTTCTTTACTCCCCATTGTTTTTCTAATAATTGCAGCTTTTTGACCTTGATAAGCATGCACTCCTTCTTGAACTGTTACTCTCTGGTATTCTGGAATCCCAGAACCAGATGCTAAGAATCTTAGGTGTGTTTGCTCCCAGCTTATTTCTAACTGGCTGCTTCTCCAGACAATCCTAATACACTCTGCTGGTCCCTCAGGTTATCCGGCTGGGTCACCTTGATACCGAGCAATGAGCTTGCCCTGCTCACTGCAATCTGAGCCAATTAACCACAATGATTTAGAGAATAAGAAAGGAAGTTTAATTAGATTAGCCAGCAAATCAGAAGACAGGTGACTAATATCTCAAAAACCCATCTTCAAGGATTACAGAATCTTGAGGCAGTTATGTAGAGAAAATGAGCAGTAAGGAGAGGGTTTCCTTCAGGCATGGTGGACTCCAGGGTGTTTCATTGTTCCCTTCTTCTGTCAGCTGTGATAGATGCCTTGTTAGCTGTGTTTCCTACCTGTAGCGTGTTCCTGGAGAGACACTCATAGAACAAAGTTTTAATTTATCAAGCTATCAGGGAGCACATGCATAAGTGAGAGGCCATAGATTAGGAGAGCATGTGAAGTTTTTAGAGTAGGTGCAGGGCAGCAAGTAGTCACACAGAGGAGAGGCTGGGGCCAATTAGCGAAACAAGATGGCCTCACTTTTGTTCACTTACAGCCTGACTTTCTTATTGCTTGCTCCTCTCAGTCTTGTGGATTTTTTTCATCATAATATTTCCAGTACTTCAAATATTTTGGGGGGATATGCTGTACCTTGTAGTTTTAAAAGGACCCCAGTCTTGAGAATCATTGAATTTTAACATCCATTCAGCAGTTCTCTGGTAGTAACAGGTGATATCTGTTGTCCTGAATTATTAAACTCACGTCGTTGCTTAAGCCACCTCCTTGTCTCACCAGACTACAACTATAAGAAATATATTTTAGAGCAGATGTAATATTATATGTCTTATTTATCTCCCGAAGGCCCATAGGATGCTGGTACATAGTAGCTGCTCAGGAAAAAATTGAGACATTGTAGGAGACAGGCTTCATATTCTTTTTCTTGTACTCACAACAGTTTGTGTTCAGACATCTGCACTCTCCATTCTGGTATCCCAGGCATTTCCTGATAGATGTACTGATCAGACTTCAGAACAGGATAAAGCCAACCCAGACACACATGATTCCGTTTTTCCTCGTCCTGATTAACATAACTCCAAACTGAGATGAGTAAATTCCCTCAGATACAACGAGGAAACCCAGAAGCACCCATAAAATGGCCTTTTCAAAGAAACTTTTTGTTTTAGCTTTATTTCTGCCAGTCGTTGTGTTGGGTCCTGGGGATAGGAGTCAAATGTGGTAGCTTTGGCTTCTAGAAGGCGAAAGCCTTGTGGATGGAGACAGGCAGGGTGTATGAGGTAGCAGGGCAGAGGCCACATGGAAGAGGGGTCCCATGCTCTCTCCTCTCTCTCAGGGCTTCCTGATGCCTCCTGGAGATGTGAGGCCTGTTCTGAGAGTTGAAGAGCCAGCCAGGAAAGAAGCAGAGGAGAGCGGAACAATTTTCATGAAGGAGAAATCTCCTTGTATATACAAAAGAGCAGAGTGTTTGGGGGAATTTCAGGGAGCTATTCAAGGTTAGAGCATTAAATAGGAACGGAGAGATGCTAGAGATGAGCCTGGAGAGGCAGGCCCTGGCTATTTTCTGAAGTGAACTCCTAGTAATACACTGGGTGTGGATTTAGGCACAGCACAGATTGAATCAAATCCCCGGATGTATGTTGACTGCAGTCGGAGAAACCATAGAGAATGCAGGTAGCCAGCCAGGTCCCCAGAATCTTCATTTTAAAGGCATGTCAGCTGTGAGCTCTTGTCTGGTTTCTGGTTCCTGCTCCAGTATCAACATTCATTTGTCACTCCCCTGCACTCCCGAATGTCAGAATTAAATTTTGTTTTTTTCCGTTTTCTTTAGAGAGTCTCTTGATAAGCTTTCGCAGAGAGGGCAGGTTCTCAGCGAAGAAGGCCACGGTGCTGGGAAAGAGGGACGCCTGTGCTCCCAGCTCCTCTCTAACTACCAGAACTTGCTCAGGATGACCAAAGAGAAACTGCGAAGCTGCCAGGTGGCCCTGCAGGAGCACGAAGCCCTGGAGGAGGCGCTGCGGAGCATGTGGTCCTGGGTGAAAGACGTTCAAGACAGGCTGGCCTGTGCAGAGAGCACCACTGGGAGCAAGGACACCTTGGAGAAACGGCTGTTACAGATCCAGGTGCGTGTGGCACCGGCCAGACACCCACAACTTCGGAAGACAGATTTGATTAGATTCACAAATGTTTGAGTTGGGTCCTGCTTGTTCTGTGAGCCTCTAAATGAGGATTATGTGGGCAAAGTAGAGAGCCTGGGCAAAAAAGATATGGAGGGGTCATTTTTACTCTATGTAAAGGAATGTTTTTGTTTTAGTAACTTTGAAATCACTTTTAATGTCATTTAGTGAATATTCAGCCAATGTTATGGAATGGCTACTTTACTCCAAGCACTGTGCAAGCTGCTGGGAATATAGAGATAGATGCTAGTCCTTGCTTTCTAGGAGTTGACAGTCTAACAAGAGAGACCAACGTGTGCATTGTTACCTGCAGTATAACGTTTATACAGGGATTGAAGCAATCAGGTGTGTTTAAAACACAAAAGAGATCACCAACCCAGACTGCAGTCAGTGAAGGTGACCTTGAAAGACAGCAATTAGCCAGGCAATGGAGGTAGGGGGACTGTTAGGTTTTTCACAAGTGTGTCTTTATTTCCAAAATAATTTTATTTACTCTGAAACCAAATTGAATATCGTTCCAGTTTCTACGCTAGTGGCCCAAAGTTTTCCAAGAATTTAAATTGGAGTTAATCTTTGACTCCAAGGTTCCTGATATGTAATGTTTAAGTAAAGTATTATAGTGCAAAAGGATGCAGAGTTCGTTGTTTTTATCTTAAAGTTAGTAAGGTCTTCCCTACCTTAATTCTCATGGGAAACTTAACATTTTTGAAAATATCAGGTGTTAATAATCCCACTCACAAGTATTCATTCTTCCCTTATAGGATATTCTCCTGATGAAGGGTGAAGGAGAAGTTAAGTTGAACATGGCCATTGGCAAAGGGGAGCAGGCCTTGAGAAGTAGCAACAAAGAAGGTCAGAAGGTGATTCAGACTCAGCTACAGACCCTCAAAGACGTGTGGGCTGACATCATGAGCTCTTCTGTCCGTGCTCAGAGGTACAGAGACTGTTTTTAGTGTTGATTTGCCTAAATAAAGCCCAGAGGTTTAGTAAAATGATGGAGCAGTGCTGAGGCTGTCCTGTGTAGAGTTACCAAGCGTATCATTTTAGCTAGTTGTAGGCATGCCTGTCTTTGCCTACATTGTCTTTTCCGTAAGGACTGGTGTGTGTGATGTTTACATCTCCCATAATATCTCACATGGAATCTTGCACACAACGTGGGCTCAGTAAAATATCTATTTTCAATTCATCAAAGGAAGGATATATGGTCTTTAATAACTTTAAGCTTTTTAAAGGAACATACAGGAAATTAATTTGTTGGCAAGTGTTGAGCTTAAGAACAAATCTTTTTTCTCAATTCAAAGTAATGTCACCCACTTTAGGGTTGAGGAAATGTGTGGGGCATTTTTGATTGTGACAGTGAGGGGGTATCCTGGCATTTAGAGACTGAGGCCACGAGAGCTAAGGTCCTACAGTGTGTGGGACATTCTCACCCAACCATTGACCCACTCAGAATCCCTGTAGAGGCTCTGGTGAGAAGCCCGCACCAGATGCTGATGAGAAAGGAGAGAAGGTACCGACTGTTAGACCAGGTGGTGGTGGTGCTGCTACATTAACGAGTGGAAGATCTTTGCCTCCCTCCCTCGTCTCAGAGTATCCACAGATGATCTGGCTGGCTTGTCAGACAAATGACCTTCGGTCAGAATGGTACTGAAATACGTTCCAGGAGTTATATTCTGAAGTTATATATGCTTTTAGGTCACTGAAGACGTGCATGCGCAATACAATAATAATCAATAGATGAATAAAAGATTCAAGTGCATCACAAAACAAAACAAAAAACACTGCAATGTAAACAATGAGCCATGAGTACCACTAAAATTTGAGAGGTTAGGTTTTGTTCTTTTCTTTTAATATAGAGCACAGGTGGTGACTCCCAAAGTCAGTAGGACTTTTAATCTTAGTAATAACTCATAGTGGTCAGCAAAGAAAAAAAATCAGTTCCTATGGTTTTATTATCCTGTATAGTTGGCTGCTGGAGCATGAACTAAACTTCCCAAAGCTTGGCCACAGGCCAGCTTCATACAAGTGAACAGGAACATGGGTGAATGTTTTTTGGATGTTAGGGCAAAATGTTAAATACAAGAAGAAGATTCAGACCCTTGACTCTTCTTTCAGCAAGAAATTAAATTCGACAGCTATATATTGAGCAGTAGCAATGTTCAAATTGTGTGCTAAAATAATGAAGCAAAACAAAGTAGTTTTTGCCCTCTGAGTGTTTAGAAGTTAGAGTAGGATACAGTCCAAAAAACTCTGACTCAGATTGTGTTACTAAGACACTGTGGACTGTAGGAGAACACAGGGCCTGGGGTGGCTTCTGGCAGGCGAGATTGATTTGGGGTTTCTAGAAAATCCTTTGAGGAAAGAATAGGACTTTGAGGCATGAATGATGAGGTTCCTATTGATGCAAAAGGAACAAGTTGAACAAATGCTAGAAGTATATTTACCAAAGATATAACTCCAGGATCATAGGACTGCATGCAAAGGAGGCTGGGAGTGGTCACTGATGATAAGTTTAGAATAGTTTGTAAAGCTGAATAATTTAAAATTTTAAAATGCCAGCCTGGAGTGCCTTTTACTTGACTCTCTGAAGAGTTGTCTTCTTGACTATTACATTTGTGACTGTATTTCTTATATTATAAATATATTGAGTCTTCATTCTTTCATACATTCAACACTAAACATTGTACATATATGTATCCTTAGGTGAAAATCAATCTAATGATATTATTTACCTAGAAAGAATACCTTACATTTTAAATTCCAGTCAATAAGTCGTTACCATCTGATTTTAATAAGATAAACTGAGCCTGAGAAAATTAAGAATTGGGTCTGGCCTGGTGGCGCAGTGGTTAAGTGTGCATGTCCCACTTCACTGGCCCGGGGTTCACTAGTTCGGATCCCAGGTGTGAACATGGCACTGCTTGGCACGCCATGCTGTGGTAGGCATCCCACATATAAAGTAGAGGAAGATGGGCACAGATGTTAGCTCAGAGCCACCCTTCCTCAGCAAAAAGAGGAGGATTGGCAGCAGTTAGCTCAGGGCTAATCTTCCTCAAAAAAAAGAAAAATTAAGAATTGATATACATTAAATGAAATTTAATTGATGATAACCCAGTGCTGATTTTTAACAACACAACACATAAATTTGTCCGTTCACTTAGGACAGTTAGCATCTGGAAGACAAATCTCCATATGCATATATGACTACAACATCTTACTTCAAATGTGGACGTGGATTCACTTTCATTTGAAGAAACTCTGTTGTGGCTTGGTGAAGTAGTGTTTCTCCCTGCACTTAAGAGCAGCATTTTCATCACTTACAATAATATTCAGTAAAATGGCTTATGTGGATGCCGTGTCCTCATAATTGGTTTTTCAGTAAAGATATCAAGATAACTTATTTTTATAATATGTGACATTAATTCTAGCACTTTAGAGGCTGTGATTAGCCAATGGAATGACTATCTAGAATGGAAAAACCAGTTGGAGCAGTGGATGGAATTAGTGGACCAAAAAGTGGAACATCCCTTGAAAGCGCAGCCAGGTCTGAAAGAGAAGTTCGCCCTTCTGGACCACTTTCAGTCCGTCGTGTCTGAGGGGGAAGAACATGCCCAAGTCCTGCACCGCCTCATCACAAAGTCCAGGGAGCTCTGCCTGAAGACTGAGGACGAGTCTTTCAAGGAAGCAGCTCAAGAGGAACTGAAAACACAGTTCAATGATATAATGACTGTTGCCAAGGTTAGTGCTTTGTATTGAGGAAAGAACTTCAAGGCTCAGGTAAAGAATAGGCTATGGGTTAGATTATTGGAGAATTGGCTGCTCTAAAACTATTTGTACATTTAGTGAACTGTTATTATGTAAATATCATTTCTCAGCTGCAGATGCCCATGAAGTTTTCTCTTTCTGTAATCTTGGGATTATTTTTTATTCTTTGTTTTTTGACGTTCACTTAGAATGTTAGTCAACCTGTTTCTTTTCTTTGTAAGATTGTCTGAGTCTCAAATATCAGTGTTTGAAGTTCTTTTTCGTTTGCTGCCACTTATAGTTGTTGTGTTAAATGTGAGTTTATTTAGCTCCCAGATTTCAGTCATGTACTAAGTTTTTCATTCATTTCCCATCTTAGTAAAAACTGCATTTTTGTATTCTCCAAGATGTAGGCTCCTTCATGTAATATCAAGATTATTTTTAATTCTCTATCTGAATCTTTACTTTCTTTTGTATATTTGCGACGATGTTAAAATAAGGGAAAGGTTTTTCTTTCCCTTTCTTGGTTTTCCTTTTGGGAACTCTCTTCATATTATTTCTACTACAATTATTAACATATGTGTTAGTTTATGTTAATTTTTGCCTTGGCAATGATTAAGAGCTATGCCTCTGGAGTCAAAAAGACCTAAATATGAATTCTGACTTTGGTATTTTTTTGGACACATGACTTTGGGCATGTTACATAGGCTCTGTAACCCCTGTAAGTGTCCTTTCCTGTAAAATGCTGATAATAATAGCATTTACAAGACAGAGCTGTTGTGAGGATTAAATGAGCAAATGAATTTAACATGCTGAGCAGAGTGCTGTACACAAAACCAACACAAATAATGGCTTAAATAATAAAAATAGTTATTATAATTATTAAGTGGATTATTAGAGATGTTAGTCAGCATTCATTAAGCATAGATTTTCATGCAAAGCTGGACAGAAGTAAACTTATAGCAAAAAATGGTTTCTTCCTCAAAGTCTTTCAGTCTAATTAAGATTTGATATTTTTATTTTAAGACATTAAACATAGAGAAAATTCGAGAATAATGAAATCTTCTGAGATCACTATATCAGACCTGTTGTCTTGTCTGATTTCACATTGTCAATAGTGACTACAGTTAAAATAACCTTTTCTTTGTTTACCAGGAGAAAATGAGGAAAGTGGAAGAGATCGTGAAAGACCATCTAATGTATTTGGATGCAGTCCAGGAATTCACAGATTGGCTCCATTCAGCAAAGGAGGAACTTCACCGGTGGTCAGATATGTCTGGAGACTCATTAGCCACCCAGAAAAAGTTGTCTAAAATTAAGGTCAGAAAATAAATAGATATTGTAACTTCATCGTTTCATTGGTTCTTGAGTACGACATACCTGTGATGACAATTCTTTGGATAAGATTCTTTTATTCAAAATGTTTCCTTCCTATTTTCTATTTGTTGGTGTTTATTACCTTGCACCTCACCAATTCTAAACATAAGTAAGAGAAAAAAAAGAATCCAAAACACTTTGCACTTGTAAGCAAGATGGAACATTTTCTATGTTTTCTTCTGTATGCAAGTGTACTTATTGCTGTAGTATGAGAGGCTATGAAATATCTGCTAGCTTGGTAGGCTCAAAGAACTGGATACTATTTTCAAGCACAGTGGAAGAAAAGTTTATAAAGTAATTCAGTTAAATGTATTTGAACAATAACTTGGAAATGTCATTCTAGATGTTTTATTCTGCTTTCCTAGCCAACAGTATGACAACAAAAGGGAAAACATTTAAAGACATTTATAGGACATTAACATTAACATCTAGTTTGCTCCTTATAAGGACAACTTAAAGCTTAGAAATTCACACATCTGAGGGAGTCAGAGATCTTAGCGTCTGTTAGCATATTTCTAGTTGCTTGAATATTAAATTGCAATCATTTCCCCTCTGTGGAAGATAATTGCCTTTAATCTAAAAATTAAGCAATGGTGAAATCCTCAATGGCTTAATTTTAAATGAGAAATGTTGATGATAAATAGTGTAATTATGGTCAGAAATTTAAGACTCAAATTGTGTTCTGAATCCCTGGAGATCAGAACATAAAAATCATAGTTAATGATAACAATAATGACTATATTTTGTGAGTTTACTTCTAAGTGCTTATCTTATTTAAATCTTATGATGACTATGTAGGTTTTAAATGAGATAATCACATAAAGTCACTTTTTGTTTTTATTATCTTGTGATTCTTTCAAATACTTCTTTGACACATTTCTCAGTAATATTTTAATTTATTCATCCATCTATCCATCCACCCGTCTACCCATTTATTCAATCTGTGCTCTGCATCTTTCAAGGAGCTCACAGTGTTGAAAGGAAATGCACAAACTGATTTTTATAAAATGATATACCAAGTGTAATGATAGCTTGCTATACTTTTAGAGTTTAGGGTCTGAGCACAGAGACCCAGTGCTGCATCCTGCTTCTACTGATTGGTTAGCTGTGTCTTTGGGCAAGTCACTTAATGTCCTCAAGCCTCAATCTCTTAATTGGAAAAATAAGAATAACAATAGTACCTGCCTCATAAAGTAGTTCTGAAGGCTAAATTAACTCATACACATAAAACATTAGCATCAGGCTTGACACGTAGAATGCATTCAATAAGATCCAGTGGATTTGGTAAGTGAGTGATTTAATTGGCTATGGAGTGACAATGTGGGAAAAGTCAAGGGCGATGGTGAAGACTTTACCTAGAGTCAACAGAGCTATCTCCATCTGAGGAAAACAAGTACATGCAGAGGAGATGGGTTACAGAGGAGGAAAGATGGTGAGTTTAATTGTGCACAGATGGGATTTGAACTGTGATGTGGTGATATCCAGGAGGCAGTTGAATGTTCAGGTCTGAATTTCAGGTTAGGAAGCTGGATCAAAGACATAAGATTGGAGCGATCAGCATATAATTTGTAGGTGAAACCATCAGAGTCGATGAAACCAAGATCAATATATAAAGCAAAGAGAACAATGGGCACAGGACCTAAACCTGGGCACTGTCGATATTTAAGGGGCCACAGAAGAGGGTTTGAAAAGGAGGTGGAGAAAAGAGAGGAGAAACAATTAAAAAAGGAGGACCAGGAAGGTGTGGTCCCACCAAGTCCCTTAGTGAAAGACATGGTCAGCATCACAGAAGCAGCAAGAGGCTGCCATTAAGAGGAGGACCAAAGAATGTCCACTGGACTTGGCAGTTAGGCTATTTGGCTACCACCAAGAGCCATCTGCACAGCCAGATGAGACGAGAAACCAGACTGCATGGATTTAGGAGTGAATGATAGGTTGGAATAAGAGATAGCAAGGATGGACTAATGTCTTGAAATGTCGATGTGAGAAAAATGAGAATTCCTTTACAAAGCTTACTTCCTAGGTTGCCAAATACTCTTTTTTAAAAAATACTTTAAAAATGTAGGAAATATGAAAGAAAGAGCTGGCAGAAAGAAATTGGAATTTGGGAAGGAGAAAGTGAAGGCTGGCAGGGTTGCCTCTCGGAAATCCAGGTCAGGCCTGAATGTAGGCCGATGTGTCGGTGAGGAGAAACCCTGGAGGAAAGACAGAAGCTCCTCCTCTGTCCTTTAATGTCATCGCTCCCCACCTCCAGGGCTAACCGCCGAGTAGGCAACTTCAAGACCAATTGTTTGTGTGTGAGGATATGTGTGTATACATGTGTGTATATGCACAGGATACTTTTAAAGAGTTTACCTACAAGACAAGGAAACATGTCTAAAAGCCATTTCAAAACACTTTAAAATGATGATATCCTCATTCAAAATCTGGGCAAGTAGAATTAGCGATTGCAAATATTGAAATGCCCCATTTTATTGCCAAAGAAAACTAGGATAATGCATTAGAGAGTATTTTGGAAACTGATTTTTGGCAGTTGATACCCCTTGACCTCCAAATTTGAAATCACTCTTAAAGGTAAATTATAAGTATTCAAATTAATAGTTCACATAGCTTTTTTTAAAAAGTTACAATTTTTCTTTATCAAATCACTACTTACTATATGCACTGATAAATAAGGAAGGTTTTTAAAATCCTGCTGCTGAAGGAAGGATGGATACGTTATTAAATGCCAGCTGTGTAAGGATTTCATGTGATGGTGCTTTGGACTACTAAATAACTAAATACCTGTACATGATCTATACTAAAACGTGGCTCTCTTGTATATAACCGTGGAAGATATATTTATTTCAATCTAATATAATGAAATGTGAACTATATTATATAGATGAGTTAAGACATTTTATGCTTAACAATTTATTAAGCATGCTTCATACTTAACACCCATATATTTTCTACACCTGTTAATTTGTAATTGATTTTCTTCTTGAAGTTTTTTTCCCTAATAATCATCTTTTCCTTCTATTTAATCTGGGAGTGAAGTCATACTTTTGTAGTAATTCTAACAGAATCCTGGCTTTAGCAACAGATATGTTAATATATAAAAACCAGATGATGAATTCAGTGAAAGAAATTTCAGCAAAAGAATATATTCTCGGAAAGAGATGTCACTATTTTTCCTAATCAGCAATGCATATTTTAATTTTATCTTGTTGTCCTTTGGAATATTGGTGTGCTTTCGGCCTAAAAGTTATAGCTAAATTGTTCAATTTCTAGTGAGTTTTTTAAAAGTAAAAATAATAGCAATAAATGAACCCAGTCTAAAGATTGCTTTGAACTTTTGATTAAGTCTCTGTGAATTATTCGTTTTAGTTACTATAAAAATGTTTACTTAAGGTGCTGAAGCACTGAAATTGAGCCGGGCTCATTCTTTGGTGGGATGGGTTAGCATGATTCCTCTAGAACAGAAGTGAGATCTAAGCCCCCGTCTTGTGGAAGAAGATGGAATTGGGGTATAGACCACGAGCAGAGCATAGTTCTGCAGCAATCCTCGTTCGCTTGTCTATCAACTTAGGGAGAAATACAGATTCACGTGTTTATGGGAGCAATGCACCACAGGCAAATATTTAAATCAGTGTCAAAACAGTTTCGTATATTCAAACAAAGCCTGATTTCAGGGTCCTGGTTTAGTGTGTTACAGGATGCTGTGAATTCCTCTGCTTATTTTGCCACAAGCCTTGACGCTCACGATGATAATTCTCTGCTATTCTAACTTAGGGGTGGGCGGATGAATTGATTCTGGTTCCTTGTGGCACACTTGCTAAAACTTCCTAGCAGGACAGGGTCCCCCTCTGAACACATTTGGAAACTAGCTGGGCAAGTGACTCACAGCCTTCTCGGTTACCATGGCGATATTCCATTACAGGAGCTGATGGATTCCAGAGAGATTGGTGCAAGCCGCCTGAGCAGAGTGGAGTCTCTGGCTCCTGCGGTGAAACAGAACACAACTGCCAGTGGGTGTGAGCTCATGGACACGGAGATGCAGGCCCTGTGCGCCGACTGGAAGCAGTGGGAAGACAGTGTTTTCCAAACGCAGACCAGCTTGGAGAACCTCGTTAGCCAAATGGCTCTTTCGGAACAGGAGTTCTCAGGCCAAGTGGCTCAACTGGAGCAGGGCCTGGAAGAGTTCAGTGCCCTTCTGACAAGCTGGGCTCAGCAGTTAACTCTCCTGGAAGGCAAGAACACAGATAAGGAAATAGTGGAATGCTGGCAGAAAGGACAAGTAAGTGGGCTTCCTGTTTTCTACTGGTGGTTATGCTAAAATTGTTGTTTGGGTCTCATTGATGCTAAAATAATCCTTGTTAACTAAAAACATGCAACACTCAGACTTGGGAGAAATAAGTACTTATCCTATTAAATTTTCAAAGGGGATCTTTTTCCTCTCATAAATCCAACTTGTAAAGATGCAGATACAGGGGAGAAGGAATTATTATTTATTGTAGGAAACATTTATTGTTAGTGGAAACATTTTACTTTCATTCTTATGGTGTAAGAGTTTGTAATATTGTATTCAGCCATTCAGTCTGAAAGATGGCCTGTGGGTAGAGGCATAAATAGACAGAGAGTCATAGCTGTTTCCTGCCAGTGAGTTATTTCCAACAATTAAAGGATTGAATTTCTAGCTTTGAAAGAAGTATTTGGTAATCTCATAAAGCTCAACTAATAGTTTTCACCTTGATTAGCTCTGCTATGTGTGGTTTTGACAGCTGTGCTTGAATTAACCCGTTAACAGAACTCCTACGTCATGCTCGGTGGTTGCTCTCTGACCTTTTTTTTTTTTTTAAACTGATGGCAGCTCTTTCAGAATGTGAGAAAGGGAAGCATAAAAAGGAGAGTGAAGAATGGGCAGAAGCTTGAAATTCTCTTTCTTTCTTTTGCTGTTAAATAGTATCTTGGAAAACCTTTCAATATTTGCAATTTTATAGTGCTCTGAATCATGGATGTCCTTAAAAGGAGGTTTTCATAAAGTAAACTTCTCTGTTTCTATTTATATTATAATCCTTTCAAAATAGCTCCAGCCAGGAAGAAAGTCATGTAGTATTTCCAACATTGTCTTGTTTTAAATCAAGTACTTGAAACATGTATACCACCCCACAAAATAAAACTTTATAATCATCTCTTTATACTATTTTCTTTATAATGTTTCTAGGGTTTTGTTTTTTTTTCTGATGCCTTTTCTAGAGTTTAGGTTTAAGCACCAGAATAAAGTGCAGAAAGAAGTTCTGTCAAACAGGGACAAGGACATTGGTAATTCTTCCTTGATGTCAGTATTATTCACTCTGATATCAAAAAACCAGTTACAATGTCTGGGTTCTTTTTTGTTTCCTTTCTCTTCCATGAATATCAGTGAAATTTTTTCAAAGAAATATTTGATTGTATTTAAATTACATTACTATTCTGAGCTATCATTTTTTACATTGATACTATTCATGAAAATAATAGGTGAGGCCCATAAAAAAGATAGACGGTAATGCAAAAGTGAATGTGGACTTTTAAATGTACTAACAATTCAACCATGACAGCTCTTCAGTTAGATCTACTTCCAGATGCAGCTCCAGGGCCCGTGCTTTCGATGACAATACTACATTGCCTCTCAATATTCAGATTTTCTCTTATTTCTAATAATCGTATGTTATCTAAAAATAGAGACAATACATGTTCTCACCACCAAAAAGAAATGATAATTATGCGATGGGATGGAGGTGTTAGATGATGATATGGTGGTAATCATTTTACAATATATAAACACAAAAATATATGTACACATTGTACACCTTAAACTTACGCAATGTTATATGTCAATTACATCTCAATGAAACTAGGAAAGATTTTTAAAAGTGGGGATAATATTTCCATTACAATGAATGCATAGGAAAAATTTTACAAAACAATAATTTTCAAGAGGTCTTATGACATTGTTTTGCTATTAGGTAGGGCTTGCCATTGTTGAAAATCATAGTAATCAGGAACTTTCACAAGTATTTACTTTCTCTTCTGTAATTAAGTGATGATACTCAAGAAATCCTTTAAAAAATAAAAATGAATTATCATCTATCAACTATATAAAATCATGTTAAAAAAAA
Source organism: Equus asinus (assembly GCF_041296235.1). Classification (NCBI taxonomy): domain Eukaryota; kingdom Metazoa; phylum Chordata; class Mammalia; order Perissodactyla; family Equidae; genus Equus; species Equus asinus. The sequence continues at coordinate 36,415,559 of NC_091790.1, forward strand.
TCTTGTTCACTGTGTTTGCAAAACTCATGTCTTTTAATATCCATTAGGTTATTAGAGTCAGAAATTTAGCAATTTTCTTAACCTGTACAACCTCTAAGCACAAAAAAAAATGCATTCTATGATTAAGTGAAACAGAAGAATATGACCTGATATTTATAAAATGAAAGACTCTACTAAAATGCTTTAATTTACGATGCAGTTATAGAAAGTTTTTAGTATAAAGCTTTGGTCCAAAGCTTTTCACTTTGGATATCATTTAATTGGACAAATTATCAGCTAATGTGACTACTTTGAATCTCTGGTTCTTTTTACTTTTTGGTATGTGGTAAATTTCTTTAGATCTTATTTTTATTATTCTTTCTGTTCTCCTTAAATAAAAGGTTCAATGTTTTGTAAAATAGTAGTTACTAGTTTAGCATTTGGAGTTTCAGAAACTTTCTAGTTATTATTTATGAATTTTGTAAATAAAAATATTTTAGACTCCTCTAGCCCAGACACTAAGCTACGTAAAGAATTTTAAAACCAAGAGAACACCATCTTTCCTCTCAAAGTCACAGACTAGGTGGAAAGGCCTATAAATTCAAAACCAAGGGGGACACTTGATTGTAGGAAGTGCAGACAAGGTGCTGTCTATCCTCAAATGAGGAGCCCCCAAAAGTGGAGAGGAGGGTGCAGAATCCTTAGAGGAGTCGTTATCTGAGCTGAGGCTCGAGGTACAATTACAAATTGATCTGATGGGTGAGGTGGAGGAACAGCATGAAGATCCAGAGTGACTGAAGAATGAGGAAAAACAAGAGAAAACTAGAGAACAGAATTCAAATTAAGAAGATATTGTGCCATTCCAGAAAGAAACGACAAAGATGTCAATGGGGACTGTGAGAGTCAAGATGCAGAGAAAAAACGAGAGCTGATAAAAGAGATATTTTAGATAAAGACTAGACCAGACCTCCTTTCTCCTGTGTGGAGTGAGAAGGGAAACGAGTAAGGCCAAGATGATGCTTAGTTTTCTGATTTAGATCATTGGGAGGACAGTGGTGCCATTTACAAGGATTAGGAATGTGACACAGACCTGGTTTGGTGAGAGGCGTGGTTTTCCTATAAATCTAGGCCATGTCTCGATAAAAATCTCTCAAGATAATAATAGTAACAGCAACAGCTGTCTGAGTAGTTACTCATCTTCTTGCCTCTCCTCCTTAATTAGTTTTGTTTTTTCACCTTGGCGGACCATTATCCACACTGTCCCATTTAAATGTTTGGGAGTTATTTACCTGCTATTTTTACTGATTAGGCACTTAGTGTGCCAGGAATTGTGCTAATTTGATCTCATTTGCTCTTTGTGACAATCCTGTAAGAAAAACGCTCCGATTGCAAAGCACAGTGTGTAACTCCGTGGACCATGGTCTTGATTTCAGGGGTGTACTTATCAAGCCCCAAGACTTTATTTTTGGATTAGATATTCACAGCACTGTGATTATTCACGTCTCTTTCTCATCCGTTAAATTGTGAGCTATCCAAGAAAAAGAACCACACCTTTGGTCATATTGGGGGTCCCAGAATCCAGCAAAATGATTGGCAGATAGCAAACATTTAGCAAATATTTGATGACTGTATGAATGAAGCTATGAAATGACTGAATTAGTGGTTGAATCAGACCTGTGGACTATAACAAATCCTTAATGGCAAAGTTAACTGAATATACTGCATGAAATCAATTGCCGTATATGTAGTCATCCAAAATAAATATTGCTTTGCTTTGAAATGATTTCCCTTCACCTTGAAACAGTACACATATCTTGCAATGGCCTAGCCAGACTGTTTTACAGTTTTGGCTCTTTTCTCTTTTCTTTTTCTCGTCCCACTTTAAGTTATTTGACTACTTGATCATTTGACTCCTGGGCAACATTTGCTGCTGGAGTGCCTATCCGTGCCTAGAAAAGGATGCAAAGTAGCCAAGTCCTATTATTTGCCATGGGAAATCCTGAAAATAGGCCTGATTTCTTTACTGAATTTACTGTGTTGGCTCTTCCTTCGCTAATAATATGATTTAGGCACGTGTAGTATCAGGATGTGGAAATTACCCAATTTAAATGCTTGCTCCTCCATCTTGTTATATCCTAATAGGAGATACTGGATGCCCTACAGAAAGCAGAGCCTAAGACTGAGGATCTCAAGTCTCAGCTGAACGAACTTTGTCGATTCTCCAGAGACCTGAGTACATACAGTGGGAAAGTTTCTGGCCTGATTAAAGAATATAATTGGTGAGCATGAACCTTATTGGTATTCAAAATATTTTCACACAAAGAAGAAGCCAGAGGTTTGTTTATTTTAAGATGTGATTTCAATAATAATATAAGTAATTATTAAATACTTTGCTAAATGACATGAGTGCATACTCTAAGTGTTGATTCTATCAAACATTATTTTAATCTACTTTATCATTTCTTTCCTTCCATTAAATGTTTCAAATCATGGGTTTAGTCTTTGTTTGCAAGCATCCAAGGGCTGTCAGAATAAAGAACAGATTTTACAGCAAAGATTTCGAAGAGCCTTCAAGGATTTCCAGCAGTGGTTGGTTAATGCAAAAATCACTACCGCCAAATGTTTTGATATACCTCAAAATATTAGTGAAGTTTCAACAAGTCTTCAGAAAATACAAGTAAGAGTTTATCAATTAATTGTAACAATTGTGGTTAAATGGATTAAAAAGGTGTGTCTAGATCTTTTTATAAGTCTTTTAAAGTTTTGCTTCAGAAACTCAAATTTAAAATAAATCCCTGTTTAAAACAATTGATTGTGTTTGAAGAGAAACTAGCCCATTCATATAAATGCGTGCTATTTTTATGTATTAATAGGGACTTAGGAAATAATAAGAGCTCTTTCTATGTGACCAACATTGTACCTGAGCCTTCTAAGTGCATTTTCTCATTTAATTTTCACAGTAACCATGTCAGGTACATAAGATTATTATTCCCATGTACAGATAGGGTAAAAGAGTGTTAGTCACTTAATATACACAATAAAAATTGTTTATTTCTTCTCTTTGATTTTATTGAGAAACAAGTAGAAAAATCAATATATTTTAAAGCATAGAGCATTTTATTAGATCTAATCTCACATTTTTCTTTATAGGAATTTTTGTCAGAAAGTGAAAATGGACAACACAAGCTAAATACGATGCTATCTAAAGGAGAACTTTTGAGTACTCTGTTGACCAAAGAGAAAGCTAATGGTATCCAGGCCAAAATTGCAACTGCAAAAGAGGATTGGAAAAATTTTCATTCAAATCTCCACCAGAAGGAGTCTGCCCTCGAGGTATAATATAGCCAATCACGTGGGCATGGTCTGTGTTGTTTTTTATTGTTGATGTTGTTGTGGTTGTTAGTAAAACCACACTTTCAATATCCAAGTCCCCTTGTCAACAATTTGGTCATCCCTCTCTGAATATAAATGGAAGATGGATAACTGTGAGAAACAGCTCAGTGTTAGAAGCATGAGCCCTACTGAGGAATACCTTCCTGCATGGTTGGGGCTAGTACCATAGACTTGGCCATGCCCATCCCACTAGGAACAACTAGTTTTTACATTTACACGTATCACTTAATCTTTCATTTGAAATCCCTGAATTTTGGGAGTTCTTCCAGGAAGATGAACAGATGTATTCATGTAAGGCTGCAAAATACTGTAAATGAGAGGAAATATTATAACTAATGCAGACATCAAGTAGTAGGTTTTTAGGAGCTGGTAATGCAAAGAGACAATGATGTACAATTTCATTTTATCTAGAGACAATATAAGTTAAATTTACTATAATTGTAACATAACTACTGCCACAACGCAATTATTTTTTTCCTGTGAGATAATCTGTTCTGTGTGCCACCCCTTCACTTGGAGAAAAATTTCAAGGCATGGAGAGTATTTTTTTTCTTTTTAAAACAATACTTCCTGGTAGAATAGATCCTTAACTTGATTATGATCACAATTATTGCAGGATGGAAAAAATAATAATAGAGAATTAATATCTAGAAAGAGCAAATGTATATTTCCTTGATTATTTCCTAACTAAAGACCACTGTAGTTCTCCTTTGTAATGGTGGCTGTTCTTTCGTGACAGGCGTCCTTCATTGGATAGAGAGGGATAACCATTCTGCGGTGTTTTGAAATTTACTCTTAAACCATACAGGGATGATTAGGGCAATGTGGCCTCAGCCCTGAAGCATCTACTGTTGAGTGTAGCACATCTAGCATTAATTGCAAGATTATCTAGTTCAAGAGATGCTTGAGAGTAGATGAGTAGGTCAGGAATTATCTTCCTTATTTTCTTCCATCTTCCCTCCTTCCCTCTCTCCACCCCTTTCTTCCTTCCCTCCCTCCCTCTCATTCTTCCTCCCCTCTCTCCTTTCCTCCCTCCCTCTCTCTCATTCCTTTCTATTAGGAGTAGAAACATAATTGCTATTATGTGCCAGGCACTATATCAGGAATACAAGAAGGTTAGTCTTTTCTCTTTCCTCAGGGAATTCACTTTCTAGAGGGGGAAACAGTATGTAAAGACATGATTGCAGTGTTTTATAGGTATGTTCAGGATATGGTAGTCACTCAAAGAAGGATGCAGCTAACTCTTCTTAGAGAAGTCAAGGAAGGTTTCCAGAGGGGTGACATTTTAACTGAATCTTGAGGGCTAAATATTCTTTGAATTTGCCGAGGCCAACGTGCATTTCAGGTGGGAGGAATTGAATGCGCAGGGCCAGGAAGTCGTGAGTGAAAACCATGAATCAGGTACTTTGAGAAGTTTGATATCCACCTGGAGTTTTGCGAGAAGAGCAACAAAGATAAGACTGTAGGTGAAGATTAGCTCCACATAGTGAAATATCTTGTATATTAAGCAATTTGACCTTGGCCCTCCATCAGGGTTCCTTATCTGAACCCCACACCAGCATCTATTTTCTCAATTTTCTCATGTATGCAGCATAACCCATACTACTCTGGATGCATAGGAGAGAAGGTAATTCATTACATACAGTGGATCGCTTAGGACACTAGGGCATAATTCTCTTCCAGAATCCTGGTTGAGAAAGGCTGAGTGAGGAACCTGTAGGTGTTCAAGCTGGAATAAACTTGTCACCTCTCCGACCACAGCGTAGACCAAAATGGGGAATAGTAAGTAGCTGGAAGACCAGAGAAAACTTTTCGTAATCTTCCAGGTGAGAGAGATGAGGATCTGAATTAAGGAAATGATAATGGATGGAGAATTTATCTCTAAGGTAAAACACAACAGGATTTGGTAACTAATTTGATGAGGGGCACAGAGAAGAAAGAGAAATTGTCCGAGTCCTTCATTTCTAGTTTAGAAGATGGCGTGAATGGTGATGCTATTAACTGAGACATGAATATGGTAGGAAAAGTAGTTTTGGAGGGGATAGCAAAAATTAACTCAGTTTAATATATGTTAGATTTGATGTGCCTGCAAGACATTCAGCAGATAATGGACAGGAAAGTAGCGTTTCAAATGAGTACAAAGCTCAAGAGAAAGGGTAGAGCTACAATAACAGTGATAGTGAACTTTTACCAATGCTGGGCACTGTTGTAGGCACTTAACATATATTCATGCATCTAATCCTTATAACTATTCTTGGAGGGAGGCGCTCTCTTATTTCTATTTTGTGAATGAGCACATTAAAGAAAAGGTAGTTAAATAATCTGCCAAATTCTCACAGCTATTAGGTGATGGAGAAAAGATTCAAACCCAGACAGTCTGACTTAAGGTGATGTATAAAAAAATTCTATAAATTTAAGAGTTTGTAGGTGGTCATTGAAGCCATGGGAGAAACAATTGGAAAAGAAAGTAGATTGAAGATTTAATGAGAAGGCACGCACCCCTGTTGATAGGAAGTACATGAGGAATTGGGAGTTGCTTGATTTAGTATCAAGCTGTCTTGATTCATGTTTCCCAGGCCCCTCACCCAGACCCTGTGACTTCACTCCTTAGACTAGGAACCCAACTTTTTTGTGTTATATCTCTGACTGAGCCCCTAATACTTTGCTCCTCAGTCCTGTAGAATTAAATTCCTAATCATGGTGCCCGGTTTGCAGTGTAGTAGCCCCAAGACTCCAGTAGCAGGAAGATAGAAACACCTTGAATTTATGAATTTATTTAATTATTCAACAAATATTCACTGAGCATCTTCCATTTGCCAAGGACTATTCTAGGCTCTGAGGATACAGCAGAGAATAAAGCAGAACAGAATCCCTGCCCTCATAAGGCTTACCTTTAGTAAAATACTCCAGGAATATTGGTATCTTACATTAGTGAAGCACTTTTAATTTTTCAAAGCATTCTCATAGCTAATCCATCTCCCTAAGGGTGACTGTGGCAGGCATGGCTGTCCCCACATTTTGGACACCCTGAATCAGATACAGATGGAACCTTGAGTCATGGACCCTCAAGCTCCTACAGACTTTACCACTTAGATTTTTCAGCTAACCTTCATGGACTTGCTCTTTGATAATTTATCTAAAGCTCTGATTAATTAAAAGACTTTGGTTGGTCATGTGGTATCATAAATTTCAAATTCACTTCAATCTAGCACTTTTATACAATGGAGATAGGACCTAGACACCTTTCCAAAGTGAAATGGCACCCTATAAAACTTTATCAAATACATTGTACAGCTATCAGTGCCTACAAAGTGTCTATGGAAGTAGTCACAACATTCTTAGGTAATAAACACAGACCACTATTTGGTATTTCTTATATGTTTATGAATTATAATAAATTGTTTATTATGAATATAATAAGCATATAAAGCATATGCTATTTCTTGTCTCAACATTAATCAAAATCGACAAAATGTTTGCTAATATTTATTTATATTCCCACAAGTTTCCATGGTGTGTCCCAGGAGGTGTTAGACACTGGCCCTGTCCTCATGCAGCCTGTAATCTAGCTGTGGAGATGAGGCATGCCTGCGTGAGATGGAAACTCACCATTTAACCCAGTCTATGACAAAGTGTATGGTAACTGGTATAGACAACAATGGCCAGCCCTGGGAGTCTATGGGTTAAGATGTGGTGCTCTCACCACCTCGGCTGGGTTCGTTTTGTCAGGGAACCACACCACCTGTTTGTCGGTTGTCATGCTGTGGCAGCTGCTGTGATACTGAAAGCTATGCCACCAGGATTTCAAATACCAGCAGGGTCACCCATGGGGGACAGGTTTCAGTGGAGCTTCCAGACCAAGACAGACTAGGAAGAAGGACCTGGCCACCCACTTCTGAAAAAATTGGCCATGAAAACCCTATAAATAGCAGTAGAGCATTGTCTGATAGAGTGCTGGAAGGTGAGAGGATGGCTCAAAAAGACCAGGCAGGGTTTTGCTCTGCTGTACACAGGCTCACTAGGAGTCAGAATCCACAGCACTAACAACAAATATATAATAAATAAACAACAATCTGATAGAAGTTGAGAAGTGGGTGTGAACCCTGAGGTGGGCTGGATAATTAGGGAAAAGTTCATTTTTTAAAAAGTAGGGCCATAAAAAATTCTTAAAGGATGTTCAGGAATCATTACAGGTGCTAAGGTGAACGATAGAATGTTCCAGACATTGGGAACAGAGAAAGAAGGGGAGGGGAGGGCAAGGGCCAAACTGAATGCCAACTGAAGGACTTTGGACTTGGACTAAAATTTTTTTTGTGCCTAACACTGTCTAAAACCTCATAGAATCTAAAGATCCAAATGAAAGACTTTGAAGTAAGCGCTGAGCCTGTACAGGACTGGCTGAGTAAAACCGAGAAGGTGGTGCATGAAAGCAGCAACCGCCTGTATGATCTGCCCGCAAAGAGGAGAGAACAACAGAAGCTCCAGGTGAAGACCAGTCTTTATCCTCATCCTCTGTGCATCCGTGCATTCAGGAGCATGCCGAGCATCCTCAATTAGATCACCCACCTTGAACATAGTGTGTCCTTTCCCTCTGTCTGACAGATTTTATGTTTTCTGGCTTTCCTTTTGGTATGATTTGTTTCCGTCCTATAGTCTATACTGTGTGTAACTTGGAAATAATGAAGTCTTCAGGGCACACCTATTGCTTGTCAGTGTTTATTTCCATGTTCTTTGGGCCAAAGCTTCGTCCCCATGTGCTTTTCCCCTGCCTCTTAATAGTAACGTGCTTGTGCTTTTCAGTCTGTCCTTGAGGAAATAAACTGCTACGAACCTCAGCTCAACAGGCTAAAAGAGAAAGCTCAGCAGCTGTGGGAAGGACAAGCTGCCAGCAAGAGCTTTATGCACAGAGTGTCGCAGCTGTCTTCTCAGTATCTAGCTCTAAGCAATTTAACAAAGGTAACGCCTGCCATGTGCTGTGTGTGAGTGTGGTACCGAGGTCCCAAATCTGGAGTCTCAGTAGGGCTGTGCAGAGTATCCAGCCCGAGAAGCCCAGGTCAGGCATAGGCGTGTACGTGTTATTCCCAGCCTTGTAATCCGAGTCAAACATTCGTGTTGCCTCCTCTTGCTGTGGTTGTCTGAAAAGAGCAAGGGAGGTTCCCAAGATTGAAGAGATTTCCAATCTATTATTGCACAAAATATTCCCTTTAATACTGAAATGGTATGTTCCCCAGGGCTCTTATTTTGAAGAGTCAAAGCATAAACATAAGGCAAACCTTCAGAATTTCGTGTATAAAGAAGCTCACATTAAGTTACTTTAGAAAAACATGAGTTCAAAGCAGTTTAAATTTTAGTGGACTAAATATAATGAGTTTGGGATAATTTTTTAACCTAAGTCCTTTATATTTATTACGTAGCAGGCAAGGATGTGTTGATTGAGAGTTTCAGTTCAGATTCTAGAACAGAGCTAAAAGTTGGCAATGATCCATATAACTAATTATCTCTCTTTTCTAACAGCTTAGAAAAAAATAAATGGGATCCCACTTTGACCTCATTTAAAGCATTCAGCTGATATAAAACAGACCCATCTTGAACTTTGTGGGGCAGGCCCACCTTGTAACATTTGTTCCCTACATTTCTCTCTTGCATTTCAGATCTTAGAATGTAAAGAACCTACTATAATTTGGCTTCACCTATTTTAGTGTGGACTTACTTCTGGTCTGCTATTTAAAAATTTTTTTTTTTGGCTGAGGAAGATTGACCCTGAGCTAACATCTATTGCCAATCTTCCTCTTATTTTGCTTGAGGAGGATTGTCCCTGAGCTAACATCCAGGCCAGTCTTCCTTCACTTTGTATGTGGGTCACCACCACAGCATGGCTGACGAGTGGTGTAGGTCTGTCCCTGGGATCCAAACCTGCAAACCTGGGCTGGTGAAGTGGAGCACACTGAACTAACTCAACCACTATGCTATGGGGCCAGCCCCTGGTCTGCTAATTTGAGTCCTCAATAAAACATCATTGAGACCGTTCCACTAGTATAGGTCTTGGAGTAAATAGTCTGGGTTTGCATCCATGTTTTTTCTATGGATATGTTACCTTTTTTTGTCATTAGAAAATCTGGTGCATATCTAGAATTAAAATGAACTAAGGACATCTTTCTATTCCTTTGTAATTATTTAGACACCAAAAGTCAATAGAGTGGCTGTCCCTGTGGCCAAGTGGTTAAGCTCACGTGCTTCATTTTGGCAGTCCAGGCTTCACCAGTTGGGATCGTGGTCGCAGACTAAACTGTGACAGGAATCCCATGTAGAACTGGAACAATCTACAACTAGGATATACAACTATGTACTAGGGCTTTGGGGAGAAAAAGAAGCAAAAAGGAAGATCAGCAACAAATGTTAGCTCAGGGCCAATCTTCCCCACTAAAAACAAAATCAATAGATATTTGAATGCTTTCAGAGCTATAAACTATATTCATAAAGTCTTCACTGTGTTGGATATAACATTTAATTAATAAAATCACCTTTATAGTCCCAATTTTTAAAATTTAGGGATATTCCAAAATCTCAGATGATTGATTTTTAGAACTGGCTACAGTGTAGGCCACATGGGTATGTGGTATCAGTTGAGCCAAATGTGACATGTGAAAGGTAGAAATGCTTTGATTGGTCTCCCAGACAAGGCATTAGGAAGAAATTTTACTGATTCTGGGAAAACAGTCACAACTGTCGTAAAGAAGAATAACGAGAAAGTCGAGGGGCAGTAAATTGTAATTTTTCTGATTTCTGATCCAAGTATTCTCTATTTTTACTATTGAGAGAGATATTCCATATGTCTCACAGATTAATACAGACATGATCAGATCTGCGCAGCATATGGATTTATGGCTGATGGTAGTTATTTGAAACAAATGGCTAGCTTTACAATTTGCGTAGCTTTAGGCTGTGAAGTCTTTGTGGCGTGGACAGCTGGAAACCGATTCCTGTCCTTTCCAGGAGAAAGTGTCAAGGCTGGATAGGACTGTGGCAGAGCACAATCAATTCTCCCTCGGGATTAAAGAACTTCAGGACTGGATGACAGATGCCGTTCACATGCTGGACTCTTACTGCCACCCAACATCTGACAAAAGCGTGCTGGACAGCAGGATGCTCAAACTTGAGGTGCGCACTTTTAGAGAAATTTCTCTAATGTACAGAATTTGTTTTTCTCGAAGTTTGTCAAGTCTCTGTCTGCCTGGTGGATTATGTCACACTCTCCACAAGACATTGAAGAATGCTCTGTGGGTGTGACCCTGTTTGCATAGGATGTCCTGGCCTAAGCTTTCCTGAATCATTTGACCCCAGACATGTTCACCCATAAATGCTAAGCGAAAAAAGTCAGAGAATGACAAATAATGTATGATTTCACTCATATGCGGAAGATAAACTCATGGATAAGGAGAACAGATTGCTGGTTACTGGAAGGGAAGAGGGTGGGGGGAGGGCGGAAAGGGTAAAGGGGCACATATGTGTGGTGACAGATGAAAACTAGACTATTGGTGGTGAACATGAAGCAGTCTACACAGAAACCGAAATATAATAATGTACACCTGAAATTTACACAATGTTATAAGCCAATACCACCTCAATAAAATAACTTTAAAAAATAGCAACCTAAACGTGGTTACTTGCTTGATATATCCAGTTAAGAGGCTAGTTTCAAATTGCATCACAGACAATATTTATTCCGAGCAAATACTTTGATAAAACATTTTATAGGGCAAAACATTTCCCATCTTCTTCAACTTGCTTGCCTGCCTGTATCATTTAAGCAATTCTTCTCTCATCCCAAGATATTAGTTCTATTTTCCATTTGTGATAAAATAATTATTCTGCATTTATTTACCTCTCATTCATATACCGGGTATCTTGCAAGAAACTGGCACTCTGTCTTGACACCGGGGATTCAAAAATGAGTAAAATATGGTCGCTGTCCTCAGGATTTCATTGTCTGAGGCTGGAGGCTGAAACAGAGAAGACAATAATAACAGAGAGGGATATGCTTAGGATGTTGTAGACAGAGAGAGGAGTAGAACTGTGCAGAAGGGATGGCTTGAGAGTCAGAGGAGTTTTCTCAGAAAGTCTGATACCTAAACCAAGATTTGAGAATGGTGCCAGCATGAGTGAAATCTTAGGAAAACAAGTAGCATGGTGTGTGAAAAATTGCTAGCAGTTCCTTGTTGCTGCAGCAAAAACTGACGGTACTAAGTGGCTGAAGCTGAATCTGGAGAGGTCAGCAAGGTCCAGATGAGGGAGAGAGATGAAGCTTTGCCCCTTAGGGGAAACTATCGGTTTTATAACTTTGAATTCAAATCTTCCTTTTTATACAGAAAAAGAGTAGAGCTTGCAAAGAACTTGAAATATTTAAGTTAGCCTATGAATTAATCTATTTCTTTCAGTTTATTGTGCTAGAGACCTTGAAATCTATAAAGCTCTTCATCCTGTGACCTTTGAGAATTTCTGAATTCTATTGTAGTCTATTTTTTCTCTTACTGAAAACCAGTGAAATCAAACTTTAGTGGAAAGAAGGAATTATTCAGAGAAGAATTGAGACCTGAAAAGTCAAGGCCGCTTGGAGACCAGCGGGTAACTGGTGATGGGTTACTGGCCCTCACAGCAAGTGACTCTCCCACCCTCCACTGCATCAGCCTGAGAGATCCAGGGCTCAACACAGTTGTTTGTCATTCTGCTATCTTTTGGAGCTCTGCAATGTTTAAGGTCATAAATGTTAAACACACAAATGACAAAGGACTTCCGTATTTGCTTTTATAGGCTCTGCTGTCAGTGAAACAGGAGAAAGAGATCCAGATGAAAATGATAGTGACCAGAGGGGAGTCTGTCCTTCAGAACACCTCTCCGGAAGGTGTTGCTGCCATTCAGCAGCAACTGCAGAGTGTGAAGGACATGTGGGCTGCCCTCTTGTCTGCAGGGATTCGCTGTAAAAGGTCAGTGATGCTAGAGCGACTGCTGCAAAGCCATTACTTAAAAATCAATGTGATAGCTCAGGAACAGACTGTTCCTAGGGTTTTCTTTTTTCCCTTCCTCCCTCCCTCCTTCCCCCCTTCCTTACTTCCTTTCCTCTCTCTTCCCTCCTTCCTTCCCTCCCTTGCTCCCTTCCTCCCTCCCTCCTTTCCTCCCTCCTTCCTTCTCTCCCTCCCTCTCTCCTTCCCTCCCTCCCTTTATTTCTCCCTCCCTTCATCCCTTTTTCTTCCTTCCCTCTTTTCCTCCCTCCCTCCTTTCCTCTCTCCCTCCCTTTTTTCTTCTTAGAACAAAAGAAACTGGCAGGTACAGTCTTGCATTTAGGTTGACTTACAACACTATGCCTATGTTTTAATAGAACTATAACTGCGTGTTTCTTTTTGCTGTTGTTGACTGCTTAAAAAGTCAAAAGATCAACAAATGTTTCATCATCTATAGATATATTAGTTAAAACCAAGTACTTTCCTTGGGGAGTAACCACAGGAAACACCAGTGGGGAATGGGAAGGAGTGCTGAGGAAGGGAGAGCAGCCAGTAAAAGGCATGTTATCAAACAGTGTCCTGCAGTGGGTAGCTAGAACTTAATCTGGCCAGCGATGGTGGGAGCCAGTATAGACCATGTGTCTTGGAGTTACCCAGTGAGGGCAGGGGGGCTGGAATATTTATAAACAAGCTGCCAGGAGCCAGGAGGGCAGCTGAGGGCTGCCCCCCAGGAGGCAAAAATCCCTGGCAGTTCTTGCCTACATCACCCTTGAGCTGAGAGGGCACCACCACCCGACCGGAGACTGCCCTCAGGCCAAGGGGGCGTGAAGCTGGCAATCAGGAGTCCAGCTGGCATCCTGCTGCAGTGGTGGGGTCTGAGGGTATGTGTGGGTGGAGCGCAGTGTCTGCTACAAAAGGACTCAAAGCATGCTTGTAAAATTAGACACGAGTGATTAATGGAGTTTAAAATGAAACATCCGTATTGAGAGAAGGAAATGCTTAATTTATCTATAAGAGAAATAATCAGGTTTTAATAATTAGACCAATTCAGGAAATGTTACCCTATTTTTCCATTGTGAATTTTTGATTTTTAAATCTCATCCAAGATAGTTATTGTGCTTGTTCTTGCTTGACTCTCCCTTTCCTCTTTTATTCCTTTTTTCTCTCCTCTGGATGCCCTGGTCAACTAGATGGAGTTAAGTATGGATTCTCTTCCTGCCCAGAGTCTTGGCTCCAGGAAAGCCTTGCTCAGGGGACCTCTCGTGGTGTTGCCCTCCTCGTGTCTCATGCGACCTGGGCCAGGTTTTATATCCAGTCCCACTTTTCCTCCTGTTGGCCTGGACTTAACTGTCCCTGGCCTCCTGAAGCTATACTTGCCAGGGACCCAGACACAGATTTGGCAAGCCCTCGCCACGCAGCCCACCCCAAGCCTGCCCATGTCTCTGGGCTTCCTGCTGGTGGAACGGACAGAGCAGACAATGACAAAGGGTGGCAGGTTGGATTTATAAGGCTTCTCAATATAGATTATTGTCCTATCAAATACCTTTCAGTCAACTTGAAGGAGCTCTGTCTAAGTGGACAAGTTATCAGGATGACGTTCGCCAGTTCTCAAGTTGGATGGATGGTGTGGAAGCCAGCCTGAATGAATCTGAAAGGCAGTACGCAGAGCTGCGGGAGAAGACAACTGCTCTGGGGAAAGCCAAGGTGGGGCTGGCTTTCTGATTCCCTGTGTTCTCTGACAGACTTCTTCAGAATGCCATTGTCATACAAAAATAGGATTATCCATATCCCATTTTTGGTAATCAGGGGTGTTCCCATAGGTAAATTATCCTTTGGGTTTTGACTATAGTTTCTAACGGCCTCTTAAACCAGACTTCTGTTTGTGGCTGTTTTATTAGTGAGTGAAAATTTTCTCTTCCAGGAAAACCTCAAAGACCCATGTTTTATGATACGTTTAAATTTGGCAATTTGTACTGTCTTTTAATATCTTCAGCCTGCTCATCATTAGGAAGTAAAAATGCTCTCTTTTTATCACATCCTGTTGTGTTTCTATTTTTGTACGTTTTTCATAATGCTTATGAAAAGGGTACTTCATGTAAAGAGTTTTTAAATAAATAGCAATATTGGGGATATGTTCTTAAATCTGTTTTTTATTGATAGTAGTATTCAAATATAAAATTTTGGAGACCTTTGATTTATAGCCTTACTCCAGGGCACATTCATGGATGACCTGTTCCACCTCAACTTTCCCATGTCCTAAGCATTTCTTGCTATCTTCTACTCCAAAATCCTTCCAAAACTCATATTCTCAATCTCAGTTCATTTGTGTCAACTCATACTGAATATCCTAAATTGGAAACTTCATTATCCCCAGCTCCTTCTTTCTCATCCCCACTCTGAATTAGGCCTTAGCTCCTGCTGATTCCATCTCAGAAATGTCTCCTGGCTCTAATCCATCCTTCTTTCCCTGAATTGCAACAGACTCCTAACTCCTGCTTTGTCTCTTGTCTCCATCTACTGTTCTCTTCATATAAAGGTGAACATCTCCCTTTCCTGCCTGTGTGCCCTGTTGCCTTCCCATTGTCTACAGTGTCAAACCAACCTCCCTCACCTGGTTTTTAAGAATTTCAGTAATTGCCTTTGCCCTCCTCATTTCCTTCCCTCTCTCACCCTCCTTCCACCCATGCTTCAGCCTTACTGTATTTCTCACTATTTCCTGAATGTGCCACATTAAATGGAATTAAGTGATTCCATGCCTTAGCGGAATCTGTTTCCTCTCACAGAATTCCTTAGCCTCTGCACCTGGCACCCTCCTACTCACCTTTCTGAATTAGTTCAGAAGCCATTTTTGCTAGGATAACACCACCACCTTAGGCTTAATTAGTTCTTCTGTTCTCTGTTGTTCATATCTCTTCATCAATTTTATGGAATATATGCTTACATATCTCTCTCCCTCAGTGGATAATGTTGCTTAATGTTCCTTATATCCTATTCATTTGACTCTGTCTGACACAGAGCAAATGCTGAGTAAAAGTTATCCGAATGACTAAAAGACCTTATGTGATGTATGTCAAATCACTTAACATTTCTGGATCTCATTTATGCATCTGAAAATTAATATAATCATAATTATCTGCTGCCTAATTAATTAAATTATTCATCTATTCAATAAATATTGAGAACTTGCTGCATGCAGGCACTGTTCCAGATTCTAGGTAAATGAAACAAAGATTGGGTTCTGGTGGGGATATGTACAATCAATAAATGCAAGAATAAATAATTGTAACTGGTGATAAGCACCTTGAAGAAAAAAGTGGCATGCTGTCAGAGAGTACTGTGGACAGGATTGCTTGGAGTCAGGGAACGGCTAGGAAAGGCCTCTTTCAAACAGTAGACAAGTGGACTATGCCCTAAGGAATTTAGTGCAGAGAAATTGATCTGGGGAGGAGGTGGGAAAAGAGTATTCCAGATGGAATAATCAGCATGTCCACAGGCCCTGAGGTAGGAGAGAACTTGGCTCGAAAGGGGAACTAAAAGAATGGCGGAGTATCGCTGGAGCGGAGAATAAACAGAGGTGAGTTGACAGAGGTGGCAGGGACCCGATCATGCATCGCCATGCTAACTAGCCTGAAGATTTTCCACTTGAACCTGACAGCACTGGGAAGATAATCCATGTTTTAAGCTGGGGGGAGTGGGATGACATGATTCCCTTTATGATCTTTATCACCCAGGCTGCTGTGTGGAGTTTGGAAAAAGGGACAGTACAAGAATTGGTGGCAGAGAATCTGTCACCTGCCAAGCAGGATATTGCAAAAGTCCATGTAAAAGATGATAGCAGCATGGGGTAGGGAGTTTGCAGGAGACATGAGGACAAATGTTAGGATATAATGAGGAGATAGAACTAGCACGATTTCATCACAGATGGAATGATGGAGAGCGGGGAGAAAGGGTGACTTCCAGTGTTCTGAATTGACCATTTGGGTGGGAAGTAGAGGCATTTACTGTTTTAAAAAAGACTGAAGGAGAAGGCAGTTTGGTGTGGGTTAGGGAAGGATGGGATGAAGTGCAGATCCAGAGCCCATTTTTGGACCCATTAAGTTTGAGATATCCAAGTCAATTGGAATCAGTATCTCAGAGAAAATTCTTGGCCAGATATCAAATACACATACACACACACACACACATACATTCATAGACAGACAGATAGATAGATAGATAGATAGATAGATAGATAGATAGATGGATGGATGGGTAGATTATCTATCTATCTATCCATAATCTGAGATCACTTGTCAACTGTACAGTTAAAACATCTTAATTTTAGCAGTATCATTGATAGGATGGTGTATGTGGTAACTCCTTTATTTTTTTGAATGTTCTCTAGTTACTAAATGAAGAAGTTCTGAGTCACAGCAGCTTGCTGGAGACCATCGAAGTCAAGGGAGCTGGCATGACAGAACACTACGTCACCCAGTTAGAACTCCAGGATCTACAGGAGCGATACAGGGCAATCAAAGAGAGGGCCAAGGTATGGCTGACTGTGTTCCATGTGGACTCACTGAAATACCAGTGTTTAGAGCTGTGCTTATTTAAAGACTCATTTATTTTTAAAAATGACAGACAATGAAAGTAGACAGCACAAAAGAGGCAAAATGAATATTAATACCTTAAATACACCACTGGCAAAACCAAACAAAATCTTCAAATATTGTTAGTTTGTGAAAGTTACTGAAGAAAATAATTCTCAACTCAAAAATCCTAGAAGTGTACCAAGTTAAGAAAAATTCTGGATGGCTTCATAATGAAGACTCATAAATGCCTTATTATGTGTGGTGAGTAGAGTTTTCTAAAGCAGGAAATGGTCACCAATAATATTTATCGTTCTTCATTTAGGCTTCACAAAAAAAATAAAAATAGCTTTTTAGAGCGCATCCTACTTCATTAGAGAAAGTATATGGAAAATTAAATCCATAATGAGTCCAAATCCTCACTGAAGGCAGGGTCTAAGAATTCCAAATTTTTTCATGAGCAAAAGTTTATTTTTATGACAAGTAAAGTTATTTCCTTTTTTTGGTATGTCCTTGTTACATTTCATTAGGAGTTCAGAGATCAGGAAGTTGATTCAACAAAGTGATCTTTAAGATCTCTTTTAATCCTGACACTATGTAATTATATTTTTTACAGAAACCTTGAATTTTCCTTCTTCTAGGAAACCATTCGTCTCCCAATTATTTACTAATCATGCTTTTCTAAAATTCCCAAAGTGAATTCTTACAGTACATTGAAAGTGCACGTAGTAATGTATTCCCTTCTTAATTATCTTAAACGTTAATAACAGGAAGCAGTAACCAAGTCTGAAAAACTAGTTCGTTTGCACCAAGAGTATCAGAGAGACCTGAAGGCATTTGAAGTTTGGCTGGGGCAAGAACAAGAAAAGCTTGACCGATACTCAGTTCTTGAAGGTGATGCCCACACTCATGAGTCAACATTGCGGGATCTTCAGGTAAAGCAAAGGAATTTTCATTCTGAATATGGAATTATTATTTTAAGCAATGGGAAGTTAATATGACCTTAAAGTCTATAAATAGCTGATACATATTAAGTGAAACCCTCATAAGTTCTGATCTAGAACATTCTGGGACCTCAGTAGTATACCAGTCGAGATCGCTTGGTAGGCAGTTTACACTGAGCAGGACTGAAACTTGAGGAATTCGTTCAGCTACGAAGGTGACCTCTCATAGGAATGACTAGTGATCTAATGTATGGTGTTGACTGGCCTACCTGCCTGTTGTTCCCTAAAGGATCGAATTAGATGTGGGACCTAGCAACAGGAGTCAAGAGAATGTGACACTCCTCAAAGTCAAACTGATGGCACCATCTTGAGCCATCTGGTCTTAACCCAAACCTCCCACATACTGAGGATGTAGGCCCAGGGTCAGAGTCCTAGAAGAAGGCATAAGAGGAGCTAGAAAAAATGCTGGCGCTCAGGCAAGAAGGCTGCAATTTAGAGCAAGATGGCACACCTAAGTGGGGAAAGTGGTCCTAACCCATTTACTTATTTATTCATTCAGCATTATTGAATACCTGATACAGTGCAGACTCTTGGCTAGCTACTTCAGGTAAAGATGATTAAAATATTATTCCTGCCTCCAAGGAACTTACAATCTAGTCATAAATGCAGGCCTATTGGTAGATCATTATAAACAATGTAATAAGAACAATAACAGACTAATGCAAGGGATCTTATGGGAGCATCAAAGAGAGGCCCTTAATCTTACCTAGAGAGGTAGGGGCTAGAGAGGTGCCCCAAGAAGGGAACACCAGCCATACACAATAGAGAATGGGGAAAGGCCAACAAGTCAGCTCCATATCCCACTAGTTGTATGATGGAACTCACTGACATGCTATCAGCCCTCATTAAAATTCGTTCAGGATAGTGCAAGATGTATCTACAGCTTGAACAAGGTGGAAAAAGCAGAGACTGAGATGGTCATCACTGGCATGTAAGATTTCTGTCTATTTCAGTTGGTCTTGGGGAAAGTTATATGATGGCAGGGGCACAAGGTTGGGGTTAGGAAGCTTAGACTCCAATCCTTGGTGGGACCTGACACTGGGTGACTTTGAGCAAGAGAGAACCTCTCTAACTCAGTTTCCTCCACGGACGAGTTGTAAAAGAATTAAAGGAGATGGGAGAAAATCTTTAAATAATGATCCATTCATGAAATAAATATATAGTCGAAGTTACAAGGATCATAATTTCTTTAGCTTATTTAAGGATCTCATCCATTCTGTTTAAAAATAGTAGGATACTCTGGTCTGCCAGCTTTAGCTGCTGTAAGTTATTTCAGCAGAGTGAACTGTTTTCGCTAAATGACCCCTCTCAGCACTTCACTCCAGACAGTCTTGGCAAGCAGATGCCCGGCTCTCGAGGTTTCTGTAGGAGCTGGACTGATAAGTTACTCGTCACCAGCAGATGTTGCTCTTGTTCCAGTCAGAAGAAAATGTTTTACTTCAGTCAATGGTAATGCGGTCCAAACCCAGCTCCACCCTCTCCTTTCACCATGTATTAATGCTTCTCTTATCTTATTTTGAGTCACTGCAAGCGTTAAAAAGGAGGTAAAATGATAGTGGCAAAAAAGGTAGAGGAGAATTGTGATAATCCTGCTGTACAGCAGAACTTCTTCAGCATCCTAGTGTCCTACAGCATTCCCAGTGGTGTAGAGGTCAGCCAGCAGTGTGGACCACACTCAAATTATTTTGTATAAACTGAATGCCTAATTTGGGTCACAGAACATATAGATTTTTAGAATATTGAACCATATTTTCCCTTCAGAATAAATACTTGAAATATGGGACATAAAAGAATTTATCTAATACAGAGATGATTTGTATGATAGAGAAAACAGTTATATAATGTGGAAAGGGTGATATATTGGGAAGATTAATAAATTAGGGCAAGGATCAGTAAACTACAGCCTATGGCCCACAGTGCCTGTATTTTAAATAAACTTTTATTGAAACACAGCTACACCCATTCATTTATGTATCGCCAGAGGCTGCCTTAGTGCTACTGAGGCAGAGGTAAGTAGCTGCAGCAGAGAATGCATGGCCCACAAAGCCTAAAATATCTGCTATCCAGCTCTTTACAGAAAAAGTTTGCCAACCTCTGGATTAAGAAAAGAGATTGTACAAAATTAACTTTAAAAGAATTATAAGAATTTTGGAATAAAATTTGTGTTTATGGCCATTTTGATTAGTGTTTTAGCATTCTTCTCTTCCATTTACAATATGTTCACTTTATAACATTCTTGAAGTAACATCATAGCTGAAGAAAAATGTATCCATTAGTTTGAAGCATATGAGATTGCTATTTTTGCACATAAAAATAGTCAGATATTAGCAATTTGACATGGTTTAAGCTAATATCAGTTTTTTTATAATACTGTCTTTTAACTAAATATGTTGCTACATTTAACATTCTTGGTGGGATTTGACTCGGTTCCTTTCGACTTTAGATGATCAGATAGAGTAACAGTATGGAGTTTTTAAACATTAGAAATACAAGTATACAGTATTGTGTTGCCAACATCTTTAAGGATATAAGAGTTTTTCTTTCTAAGAAAAATAGTTTATGCTCTTTAAGAGTCGGGTCAGTCTGAATTTGTAGGGTAAATTTTGGGGTCTTATGCTTTGGTGGAGGAAAATCTTTTTGCACCTGGGAGCACCTAGAGGGCAGCTGTGATGGTTCAACATCCCAGATTTGTGTGCCCTGGACTCCCCAGAGCCAACCTTTCTTGGCCTTTGCAGTCCCTGGAACAGCTTTGGCAAAGGATCCCTCCTTAGCTAAAAGAGCTTCCATTGTTCCTCTCTCAGCCACAAGTGTAGCACGGATCCCTTTCAATGTCAAAGCAAGAAGCCTTAGGCAGTTTAAACAGATTATGAGTCATACAAAGCCTAGGTTCTTCTTTTAAACAATAACCCTTTAATCACAAGTGTTTTTGCCTGTAAGCTTAGAAGTCAAATTTCAGAAATTGTTTTTAAGACGATTGGGAAAAGTATTTCTGTGTGTTAGTGTCCATTTATATGTGTATATTACATTTTGATTATTTTAATTGGAAATATTTCAGAATATTTCTTCTGCCTTAGGGTATAATATTCAGTGTTAGGTAAACATATTTTGTATAAGACAGAATAAAATCATGTTTTTCTTTTTTTTCTTTTTCTTTTCTTTTCTTTTTTTTTTTTTGCTGGGAAAGATTTGCCCTGAGCTAACATCTATTACCAAATCTTCCTCTCTTTTTTTTTCCCATCCCCAAAGCCCTAGTACATAGTTGTATATTCTAGCTGTGGATCCTTCTAGTTCTTCTATGTGAGCCACCACCACAGCATGGTTACTGACAGACAAGTGGTGTGGTTCAGCACCCAGGCGCCAAGCCCGGGTGGCTGAAGCAGAGCACATGGAACTTAAACCACTAGGCCATCAAGCCTGGCTCAAAATCATTCTTTTCTAAAGTGAAGTTCAGGCCGGCACTGTTGGTTTGGGTGAGATGTGATAAGCTGTGCAGGTGTAAAATATGAATGACATGTGACCGCCATATTCTTCCCCGGCAGGAGCTACAAGTGCACTGCGCAGAGGGGCAGGCGCTGCTGAATTCAGTGCTGCACACCAGAGAGGAAGTGATCCCGTCGGGCATCCCCCAGACAGAGGATCGAGCTTTAGAGTCTCTCCGGCAGGACTGGCAGGCTTACCAGCAGAGACTGTCTGAGACCCGGACTCAGTTCAACAATGTAGTCAACAAATTGAGGCTGATGGAACAAAAGTTTCAGCAAGTAGATGAGTGGCTGAAAACACTGGAGGAGAAAGTGAGTCTCAGGCCTGGACGTCAGTCTAACCGGGCAACCAAGGAGACACAGTTGCATCAGATGAAGGTACAACTGGCGTAAATTATTGTTCTTTGTCAAAGTAGCAATGATCCTGCATCATTTGTTTCATTAAAAGATTTAGTAACTTTGTCCAAGACTTAGATTTTGCAAAATCTCTTTTCACTTGCCTAGAGATTTAAAATAAATTACAGCAGTGCATTCTTCGTACAGCAATTATTTCATAGAATCCTAAATTAGTCTTTAATAAAATATAATTTAATGAAATATCTTCTATTTTTCTTCTCATACCCTGTTACTTTGCTTTGTAACGGTACATAGATGCTAGCACTGCAGTCATTGAAGTTTATGGTTCTGTTATGAAATTGCTTTCATATAATGCATTGAAACAATACTTGATAATTTTATTATAATTTTTATGTAAGTTCAGTGCACATGATCAAAACAGTACTTAAGCATTTAGAATTTCTTTTCATTATTATCTATTTTAAATTTACCTAAGCCTAACAGAAGATATAAAAATTTATGTTACTCTGTTTTTCTTTAAATTTTTGAACTAAAGTGTAATATATATAGAAAAGTACTCAAACCCATAAAGTATACAGTTTTTATTATGTTATTATAATCCAATTTTTCTTGGAGGTTATATATGATACATTTTCAAAATTATATCTCAGAATAAATATATTCTAAATATACACTGAAATCATTTCCCATTAAAAAGATTATATATATATAAAATTTTATTTTTTTCTTCAACTACAGTGTAATGTATACAGAAAGTGCCCAAGTCAATTATTTTGTTTTTATCATGTTGTTGCAATACAATTTTTCATGAAAGTTATATATGATATATTTTCAAAATTATATCTTAGAATAAGTATTCTAAACATATATTAAGATCATTTTCTATTGAGAAGATATATATATTTGTCTTATTCAAGAATGCCTGAGCTTTAAACCTTTCTTCCAATACTTACATCATTTCAGAAGTGGCACGAAGAAGTCACCACATACAGAGATGAAGTTGAGGAAGTGGGAGCCAGAGCGCAGGAGATCCTGGACGAGAGCCACGTGAGCAGCCGACTGGGCTGCCAGGCCACCCAGCTGACTTCCAGATACCAGGCCCTTCTTCTCCAAGTCCTGGTGAGCGGGCCACAAGCTGCTCATTGCAGGCCAGCGAATTTCACAAGCCCAAATGTTCCTTTTTTCATTAACTTCCGGTGAAGATGCATATTTTTCAAGAAAAACACTGGCATAGGTCTTTAATTCACTGCTCAATTTTCTCTTTTCTTTCAAAGGAACAAATAAAATTCCTGGAGGAAGAGATCCAGAGTTTGGAGGAATCAGAATTATCCCTAAGTTCCTATTCTGATTGGTACAGCTCCACTCATAAAAATTTCAAAAATGTGGCTGCCAAAATTGATAAAGTAGATCAAGCAATGATGGGGAAAAAAATGAAGACACTGGAGGTAGGCATGCAGACATCAGACTTGTCTCTCCACCTTTCACCTTTCACTGAGCTGCCCCAGTCTCCTGTGTAGATATTGGGAGCACATGTGTTCATTCCTGCGTAGCATAATTAGTAATCCTTGGTTCATCATTGCACTCCAAATACAGTCATGCATCACTTCATGATGAGGATGCATTCTGAGAAATGCATTGTTAGGCAATTTCATCATTGTGTGAACATCTTAGGCTGTACTTATACAAGCCTAGATGGGATATCCTACTACGCACCTAGGCTATATGGTACTAATCTTATGGGACCACTGTCGTATGTGTGGTCTGTTGTTGACCAAAACATCGTTATGTGGTGTATGACTGCACTAAGTTATAAGCTCTTTAAGTCCAAAAGCTGGCTTCCATTTATTTATGATATAATATCATCTGAATGTCTTAGACATGACTGCTCACAAAATTCTTAACCAAATTCCAATTTAATGTAAATATTAAGAGAGAAAAAATGATCTCAAATTCATGGCATTGTGCCTTAGAGTTTTCACTCACATCTCTAGGAACACTGCTAAGGATGAGAGAAACATCAAGTTCTTTTTTAAGACTCTTATTTGGAAGTGGTATATTGATGAAGACTTTTTAAAGCCTGTATTAAAATAAAGAAAAGAGGATTCCTGGCAGGTCAAATCTGGTTATAAACTTCAAAAACGTATTTTAAGGGGAAATAGATGCACTCAAGAATGGGACTTGAAAGTCTCTTCTTTAAAAGGAAAGAAATAAGACTAATTCTATGTTTGTTCCCTACCTGCTCTCTCAGGGTTTGCTAAAAGACATGGAGAAAGGCCACAGTTTGCTGAAATCGGCCCGAGAGAAAGGAGAGAGAGCTCTTAGATACTTAGAGGATGATGAGGCAGAGACGTTAAGAAAAGAGATCCACCATCACGTGGAGCAGTTGAAGGAACTGACCAGCACTGTCCGAAAAGAGCACATGACTCTGGAAAAAGGCCTTCATTTAGCAAAGGAATTCTCAGATAAATATAAAGCATTAACTCAATGGATAGCAGAATACCAAGAAATCCTACAGATTCCGGAAGAACCCAAAATGGAATTATATGAGAAAAAAGCTCAATTATCTAAATATAAGGTAGTGTGTTCTTATTCATTGACAAATGTATGAGGAGGTCATGTAGGGACTAAATGGGAGGGAGATGAATTCTGGTGTGTGTCACTCTTAATGGATGTCTGAAACATCCTTAACATGTCTATTCTACTGGTGGTGAGCGATGTAGATTTATTTGGTTAGATGCACTACATCAGAGTTATTTTTCCATCCGGGAATCCTATTTGCCTAATATTCAAAGATTGTATCAAGAAATAGAGATCTATTCTGACAGTGAGATCCGGATATATGGATCCTCCAGATAAATCTTCCTAGCATCATGGTCTCATATCTATAGGTTTTATCTGTATTTTCATCTAGTCTTCCCTTCATCTTTTGGGTACCCAAGGCTTATAAACTGACCTATGGTATGTTGAAAATTAGTTCTAATTAACCAACTGTAAAAAAATAAGTTCTAATTAACCAACAATAGCAAAACGCCTTAGAAACTTTTGAAAGAATAGTGATGTGGACATAGTATACATCCTATAGATAATAGATATTTCAACACCTCAAATTTTTGAAACAATTATAAAAGCTTACAGGTGGGATAATTTGTATTCTAAATTTGACCAGGATGATTTAGCAATAGTCTTTAAGAATTACAGTGTGATGGCTTACCTCAAAGCTTTTCCTGTCGGAAGCTTTTTCTTCCCCCAACCAATATGTCTATTCTTGTCCATGGCTTTTCTGCCAAGCCTGACAGCGTGTCTTTGAAGGTGCCACGTTAAGAATCACAAGTGCTTTTTCTTCTTTTTATTTCCCCCACTGAGTTCTTTATATATTAAGATGTTTTTAGCCAGTCACAGTAACGTTGCGGCTGGAATTTTTATCTCCCCAACTTCACATCCAGCTCAAGCTACAATTGACTTCCTGAACTCAAAATCAGAAGATGGTACCTTGCTCCCTTCATTTTACTTTGAGTATTTTTTCTCTGCTGAAAGGAATGAGGTAGAAGCCAGAAATATGAACTATGTTAAATTTAGCCAAATATGATTCTTTTCCATACTTCTCTCGCCACATGGAAGGGCTATTTGATATGTTACTTTTATTCTGTATTTAAAAACTGTATTAGCCATAAAAAATCAATCTCTCTTAGATATTTTACATTTATTAATTTATAAAATATGTATCAGATCTCTATTTAGGGTAGACCATCCCATACTTGCTACAGGCATATGGATGTATTCACCTTGATCACATAGATGAACTGGCTGTTTTTTTTCTTTGTAATTCAAGTCTCTTCAACAAACGGTACTGTCTCACGAGCCATCAGTAAAATCAGTGCGAGAGAAAGGGGAAGCTCTTCTGGAACTGGTGCAGGATGTTGCTTTAAAGGAGAAAATAGATAAACTTCAAGATGATTACCAGGACCTCTGCAGTGCAGGAAAGGTAAGGAAAGATCAGAAATTCAATAAAAATGTGCTTATTTGCCCAAAAGGGAGTCTTGACTCCTTTTTTGAAAAAAATTGATTTCATTGAGGTCACATTGGTTTATAACATGATGTAAATTTCAGGTGTATATCATTGTATTTCGGCTTCTGTATAGACTGCATCATGTTCCTGCCTCCTTTTTATCTGTCAGAAAATCGTAAGGGCTGGTATGCATCAGCATTTTTCCCTTTTATTCAGCTGGGCGCTGAAATGGCATAATGAATCCATGTTTTTTTCTGTTCCTAGTAATTTTCTGATATGTGTAACTTTACCTACCCTATGAGTTGCACTGGGTTTTTAAAAATATAAAAGAGTTTTGAGTGGATTTTTGGCTTGAAAGTCACCTCTAACAGGTACCTGACTTCACAGGAGCATGTCTGCAATCTCGAGGCAAAAGTCAGAGACCACGAAGGTTATAACAGTGAGCTCCAAGAAGTGGAAAAGTGGCTGCTGCAGATGTCAGGCAGGCTGGTGGTGCCCGACCTCATGGAGACAAGCAGTCTGGAGACAATTACTCAGCAACTGGCCCACCACAAGGTAAGGCTGACATCCAAAGAGCTGAAGGATACAGGACGCGCATCCCTGAATTGTAATGACTGTGCTGAAAGAATCAGATCTGAGTCTCGAGAACATCTGACAGTTGAGAACAGTTGAATTCAATATTTTAGTCAACAACAGTTAAATCCTGGCATTTCACTTCTGAACACATTGTAGCATTCTTCCCAGCTAACAGTTTTTTAGCACAGAATTTAATCTTTATGGAGCAATTTATCAAAGAAAGAGATTATTTTAGAAACATGCAGCCAAAAATAGGATACAGGAATAGTAATCAGAAAGTCTGGATTGTGGCCAGACTCTCTCCTTCCTAGCTGGAGGCACTTAGTCTCTCTGAGCCTCTTCTTTTTTCTCCTCTGTGAAGAGTGATAATGATGTCAGCCCTCTCAGTCACAGAGCTGTCGCGGTTATCACAGAGATAATGTACATGAAAGCACTCTGTAAACCGCAAAGTATGGCACTGATATGAGGTGTTCTCATCTTTATTAACATGTATTTTTAGTAATTATATATGCCAGATGTCATATGGCCACAATTTTATGGAGCAATTTTGATGACCTTAATTGGAAATTGAATTTTTGTCGTGACATAGTCAATATCTAGCAGTGTGTCTTAGGAAAGCCAGTTAACCTCTCTGGGCTTCAGGATTCCTACCTGTAGGAGAGAATTTATTTAGCAAAGATGAATAGAAAAGTAACACATGATATATTCTACTAGGCATTGAGGAAATACCTTCAGTAATCTCATGATGTGGTGGTTCTATTCCAACTCGAAGACAAAATGGATCCTTTCAATACATTGTATTTAATAACCGTTAACTCAGCACCATTGCAAAAAATGGTGGATCCTGGGCTGCTGAGAGACCATCAAAGTTTCCCTTAGATATATTGGCATGTCCCAGAAAACCTTGTGTTGAAAGGTGTCACTTGTCATTAGCATCATACATTAATAAAGAAATTACAACCTGATTTGAAAAAGTGTGTTCCTCTCCTCTGCGATCTATGAGAAGGCTCGCCAGAGAACACATGGGTATGTATGAGCTGAAGTCGGGCAGAGAGGGGTCCAAAGCCTGGGGCTCTGTGTTTACTAGCGGTGTGATCTTGAGTGTATTATGTACCCTCTCTGTACTTCAGTCTCCTCATCTGTAAAATAATGATAATACACATTTATCAGGGCTTATATATAGTTCTTGGACTCTAGCAGGTGCTTACTAAATGGTAAGTGGTAAATGTTATTTTTATTAATATAAATATCATTAGATGTAATTATATGCTACATAAATTGATAATTAGATATTAGATTATTATATAAATCAGATATTAGTTTATTAGACAAATGAGATTAAATAGTGATTAGATTGTTTTAAACATAAATTATACCAGAATTATAATTTATAGAGCTAAAAAATGCATGAACATCCTTTTCTCTGGTAATAATACCAGAGAGCACGTATCTCTCTAAGTGATATCAGTCATGAATTCTCTTTAGTTGTAAAGGTTACTTCATTATTCCCTATGTAACTTAATCCATTAAACTGAGTAACTCTTCCCATTGAAGTATCTCTGAAAACATACATTATTTTTTTAAATTTGCTAATATGGTAACTGAGATGAATTGCAAAACTCTTTCAAAACTTTCATTAAACTGTGAAATTATTGATCTTAAGCTTTCTGTTTGATAAATGGCTTATTGAAAAACTAAAAATGGAATTGTGAGAACTCTGTATTGGTTTCATTTTTGTAGGCAATGATGGAAGAAATTGCGAGTTTTGAAGAACGTTTGAACAACCTTAAAATTAAAGGTGACGATTTGATCAGCCAATGTGCAGACCACCTTCAAGCGAAGCTTAAACAAAATGTGCACACTCATCTGCAAGGCACGAGGGATAGTTACTCGGCAATCTGCAGTACAGCTCAGAGAGTGAGTACTAGTAGAACATTCTAGAATGATGATGTGTTTTTTTCGCTGGTCTGCGTTTTTATTTTTTATTTTTTAAGATTTTATTCTTCCTTTTACTCCCAAAGCCCCCCGAGACATAGATGTGTATTTTTAGTTGTTGGTCCTTCTAGTTATGGCATGTGGGATGCTGCCTCAGCATAGCTTGATGAGCAGTGCCATGTCCACGCCCAGGATTCGAACCGGCAAAACCCTGGGCCACCAAAGCAGAGCTCAAGAATTTAACCACTGGACCACGGGGCTGGCCCCTAGAGGTTTTTAAAAATAGTACTGATGCTTAAGTCTTTGGGATAGCTTTGGTGTATGTCCGGACAGGAAATGAAGGATTGATTTCACAGTCTCTATTTACATATATTTACATCTATATTTACATATTACTATATTACATACTAATATATCGTACCTTTATTTGATGTGACAAAGTGCTGAATTTCAGACATTCAGTTTTATTCAATTCCTTTCTTCCATTAATTGATTGTGAAAAATTTTTGTGAATTTGAATGTCATCAATATTTCTTTCTAATCTGCCATTTATTCTGTAACACCAAATAAGTTTATTCTGTAATTTTCACAATAATTATTTTCTTTTTAACTGTGTGCAGCCTGGGTTCTACTGTAATTCAATATTTTTATGCATTCATATAGAAATTGAGAAAAGTAATAAATACCAATTTTGAGTTACATTTTAATGGATATGCTTTCACTAAAATAGAATCCTTAATGTTATAGAAATAAGTCTTAAGATGGATAAGAATCTCCTTTTAACAGAAATTGAGTAAAATTAGTGAATTGCTTTTTATTATTCTAGAACTTTTAAATGACATAGCAAAAAGTTCATGCATTTTTGTTACTGGTCTAGTCAGTAAGAACTGGAGACATACAAGTGACATGGGGAGAATGGCCTGTGCTCGTCATGATAATAAAAAAAAAAATGCTGGGTAATGTTAGTTGATGCCCTAGGCCTAGAAAATTCACCTTCAAAAAGTTAATAAAAAAGAGGGATGAAGGAATCTGACAAATAATTGCAAATAATGACAAAGGAGGAAAAGGGAGCAGGATGAAAAAAACAGCATGGAGCTTTCTGGTGAGCTCGTTTGTTCACTCATTCAACAGAGATTTATTGAACACTGCCTTTATAGGGTTATTTTCTATGCATTAGGGGTACAGGTTAAATTTTTAAAGAAACATTGGTAACTATTCAAAAGACAAACAATTTTAAAATAAAATTTTTAAAAGCGGATGAAACTCTAAGAACATAGTGAGAACCTCATAATTAAAGTTTGCAAAAACGATAAAGAGAACAAAACACCTTTGTTCTTTTTAGTTCTGCTACAATAAGAATAAATAAGGGGTAGTCCCACTATCAGATGAAAAGGACGAATTTAATAGATGACAGAGAGAAGCAGAATTCAGTTACCACTTCTGTCATTGCAGCAATGAAAGAAAAGCCAGACTAACCTCATTTCCTTCTTATTTTATTTTTTAATGAAATAGTTTGTTCAGAAAATATCATAGATTTATTTCATCTTGATTTCAAGGAGAAACAATACTTTCTCAATATATTCTTTATGGATAAAATGGAAGTTGGTGGGCTGGTTGAGGATTAATTAATTGAATAGACAAATTATAAAATGTTTGGGTTATTCTAGATTATTGTTATCTTGGAACATAGCTTCTAAAATGAAATGAAGGTGTGAAACTCTCCGCTCCTATGTTATAATTTAGTCCCAATTTGACCCTACCCCTAAAGCAGAGGCGTTTCAGTTAGAGAAATACTGGTTATTTTTTCATTAAATAACATTTTATTTTTACTTTTAGTTTCTAGCTTAAACAAAAAGTGCAATATTTAAACCACAGGGCAAGCTGCAAAAACCTCTAATTTATGTTTGACAATTTTCTTCAGAGATTTGATGCCTTCTAACCCATTTCTGCAGTTACGTTAACCCTGCCCACATTCTCTTCCCCTAATGAGGAAATTACATCGTAATGCGTGGGTTGAGAAGTTATAGGCTGGGGGTGGCCATTTTGCTTTGTAACATTTTGGAACATATGCAAACTCTGTAGATATGTGTATGGTGTTGGGGAGTCCTGGGAGGAAATCTATTTGAATAGATTTGGGGACATATTTCTCTTGATTCCAGGGGTCTTTATGGACGTCTGAAACAGCCCTCACAACTGCTTCGTGCTTGTTTTGTCTCAGGTGTACCAGAGTCTTGAACATGAACTTCAGAAGCATGTTAGTCGACAGGACACTCTACAGCAGTGCCAGGCCTGGCTTTCTGCAGTCCAGCCAGACTTAAAGCCAAGCCCACATCCACCTCTTAGCCGGGCGGAAGCCGTTAAGCAGGTAGTTTGACTCCTGAAAGTTTATGTTGTATTGTGATTCTCTCAGACGTTCAGTGAAAGTGTATTAGGTACCTACTCTGTGCCAAACTGTGCTGGCTCCTGGGAATAGGAAAGTATAAGTAAAGTCTGCGCCTGACTCTGGTCAAGTTCGTGTTCTAGCCAGGAAGGTGGATGCAATACTGAGGGACAGCTTGGTAGAATAGAAAAAGCATGGGCACTGTAGCTGAGAGATCTACTCCAATTCCTCCTTGGTGCGGTGACCATGAGTAAGTCACTTAATTTCTCTGAGCCCTGGTATCCTAACACGCAAAGTGGTTATAAGTATACTGGCTTCAGAAAGTTACGAAGAAATTTAAATGTCATACCGCAATGTATGTGATTTGTAAACAGGAAAGCAGCATTAGCTTCTCCCAGTTTTTTGGCACAAAACAGGTGCCTAATACTTGTTGAATGAACGATGAATGGAATATTCATTGTTATCATGTGAAAGGAACCTACTACATATTAGTTTGACATCCACATGTTTAAAATGTTGCTGCTGAAACAATCAGAATACGTGAGGAATATTTTTAAAATTTTTGTACTAAACAGCTCTTCTATGCAGTGCAAACCCTGGGGAAAACTATTTTAAAGGAATTTAGTTGTAAAGGTTATTTCTGCCATATGTGATGTAACAGTACTAACTAAATAATTCAATTTTTTTTTACCTCAAACTAAGGTTAAAATAATGTACTTATGCATTTAGTCCACGTGGAAAATGTGTCCAGGTA
Source organism: Equus asinus (assembly GCF_041296235.1). Classification (NCBI taxonomy): domain Eukaryota; kingdom Metazoa; phylum Chordata; class Mammalia; order Perissodactyla; family Equidae; genus Equus; species Equus asinus. The sequence continues at coordinate 36,446,986 of NC_091790.1, forward strand.
ATTCATTCCATAAACCATACTTTCTGGCTTAAAGATTTACATTATTTAAGTCGTGAAATGGTTCACAAAAGTGCACATATTATACCTTATAAATAATAGGATCAGGACAAATGAAACATGGCTCTCCTTGACTCAAGAAATGAATTAAAGATTGTCTATCCTGTGCTTTTTCATAAGACTATGAGGTTTCTTGAGTCATTCCTCCTCTTGTGGCCATTTGTTTCCAATGTACTTTATTCAGAACAATCCAGAACAAAGCTGGATTTTTCTCCTTGTTTTTTTACCAGGAAAGAAAGAAAAGGAATGGGGAAAAGTAGCGTGAATCCCAATGACCTTTTGCTAGAACAGGAGGTTCGCTACACCTACCAGAATTAGCTGTGGTTACAGGAGGACACTGATCCTTCTTGGGTTCCAGACCAGGTGCCAACATGGTTCAATGTTTTGGTTTCTGCTCCTTCCACACAGTCTTTCAAATGTTCTGCCGCCTGAAAAAAGTAGCCAGAGAAGGGAATCTGAGGCGTTGGAGATGCCTGGACCTCAGTCAATCTGAAGGAGAAGGAGTTTTTTGTTTGTTTCTTTTTTTCTTTTTGTGGTTGTTTACTTTGTTTTAATTAATTAGTTAATTAAATTTTCCCCTTGGTAAACATTGTGTTCATGTAAAACTGAGCAGGCCCGAGTTGTTGGCTAGTTTGGATAGCGGCTGGAGAATTCCACTGCTGACAACTTCAGACGGGGTCAGACTCGGGGTCAGGCTTTGACTGGCTGCACTTGGAATTTGATCACGGTCCCAGCATGTGTTGTGTTTCCCCAATGCCTCCCACGTGGTAAACACTCAACCATTATGTAATGATAATACACTCCCACCACCGTAAAGAAAATGACAGACCGATTTGATTCTGTTAAGAATGCCATGGTTTTTATAAGGCATGAAATGTGAAATTTGGAGGAACAGGAAAACATACTATCAGATTTGCAAAAATGTTTTGCAACTCTTTTGTCATTGACAATCTATAAGCAGCTCCCAGTGCTTTGGGAATCAGGCCAACTATATAAATCTTCAAATAAATCATTATTCTTTTTAAAGTAAATATATTTATAAAATTAAAATTCCAATGTCTTATTCTCTTCTCATTTCCAAAGGCCATTTGGGACAGATAACTTTCTCTGAGTCACAGCTACATGATGGGGAGATTTGGTTAGTAACTAATGATACTAATTGGAAATGAAATTCCAATCAGTTTGTACACTGAATAAAAGTCGAGCTGCTACTTTTGACTTAATGGGAAATTGATCTGTATTTATTACATCTACGTGAGAATCATGTGTCTAGGCAATCCATACAGTTCAGAGGAAAAGATACTGAGATGAGTCAAAAACTTGGGCTCCATTATTGACTATGACTTTGGAAAATCACCTAATGTTTCTGCAGATCAACTTTAATGTATACAACTTGCAGTGAATACACCCTTCCCCATTTGTCACAAAGATGTAGTAATCGAGAGCCATTTCTTACCACCTCTATCATCCACCGCCCTCTGTCAGGCCATCATCACTTCTCATCCAACTCCTGCAGTAGTCTAACACCTTGTCACCTGCTTCTACTGCTGCCTGTCACCCCTCTAGACTGTTCTCCACACAATAGTAAGCATGATTCTTCTAACACCTATGTCAGATCATGTTTGTCCCAATACCGTCCCGTCACAACATAGAACAAATTCCAAATTTCTTGCCACAGTCAATGAATAGGCTGGTTATATAATTTGTTTCCCAAAAATGAACCTTTTTGATAATAAAGAGGCCACTTCTCATAATTGCGGTGGGACTAGAGTAGTGGTTCACAGCCATAGAGGAGGGGTGATATTGCTCCCCATGGGACATTTGGCAATGTCTGAAGACATTTTTGATTATCACAACGGGAATGTGAGGATGACATTGGTATCAGCCAGAGATGCTGCTGAACATCCTGCAGTGCACAGGACAGCCCCTCAGCAAAGAATTATTTGGCTTCAAATGTCAACAGTCCAGGGGTTGAGAAGGCCTAGAGGCATAAGCCTGGCAACTTGGGATGGATGGTCAACTCCCCTGTAATGTCCTCTGTGACTTGGCCCCAACCACCTCTTTGACCATGGCTCCTACCTGGGTCACTCTGCTCCAGCCTTAAGGCTTTGCATTCGCTGTCCTTCCCACCACCTGAAATGGTCTTACCCCATGGCACTACTTGCTCCCACCCCAAATGCAAGTCTGTTCCTCAGGGAGGTCATGGAGGTACACAGTTCCCAAAGTAACAGTGCTTCCTTTTCACACTTACCCACCTTTACTCTGCCACATGGTTTAGCGCTACCAAACGTTGCTTTGCGTATTCGTTTCTTTCTATATTATCTGTCTCTCTCATAGGAATGTAAACTCCATGGGAGCAAGAGTTTTGTCTGGGGCACAGCTTTGTGCCCAGTATGTAAAACAGAGCCTGCATAGACTCTGAGTATCTTCACAGAAACGCATTTCTCTGTGTTTCTGTGAATAGATTAAAGATCCACCTGGAGAAGCCTTTCTTGGGCTAATGGAAAGGGAAGAGCCCTCTGTGAACTTTCTGTGGAGAAAGAGAGCCCAGCCATCTGCATTTTTACCCAACTCCAGAGAAGACTACACATGCATCATGACCTTTTCCTTTATGTCTTCAGAATAAGTAAAGACACATTAAGAAGCAGGCCAGAGTAGGCTACTGATTCTTTTCTGAAATGGAAAACAAACTAGAATGTGAGCAGAGAATCTGGAAAGACTGTAGAAGTCTCTTGGGTGTTCCCCTGTCCCAGACCACACAGACTAATGACAACGAGAAGCAGCTGGTGGACAAATGGGTTCCTGCCGGTGTGTTTGGAATTCTTTCCTGCAAGTCACTAATATTTGTCATTTACAGTAATGGTGCAAATACTGAGTGTAGCAAGATTATTTTTGAAATGTCAACAAAACATTACAAATGGTACAAATATCTGCTATCTAAATATAGCATGCATCTCTTTCACTCTGATAAGTATGTGTTTGTGGGGTTTTTTTAGGTCAAACACTTCAGAGCTTTGCAGGAACAAGCAAGGACTTATTTAGATCTCCTTTGCTCCATGTGTGACTTGTCGAACTCTTCAGTGAAAACCACAGCAAAAGACATTCAACAAACCGAGCAAATGGTAAAAAGTTAAAAATCATGTTGGATTTGTCTGTTTTATTACTCTCCTGCTTGATTGTTAGATGTAATAGAAAATATCTCCTTCAATTATTCTTACTATAATGCTCCTACAGCCATTATAATAAACAGATATTTGAATTTCAACTGTCACAGAAAAGCAAGCACACTCTGATACTGACGCCACTGAATTGGAACTGAAACATTTCGTCCCAGTGAACTGCTAATCATTATCACCTCATTCCTCTTCTCTTTTCTCCTTAATTACCACTCTCTCTTCCTCTTTTCCTATTTTTCCACTTATTTTTTTGTTCTTTACTCCTTTTCCATCTTTTTCTTTAGGTGACACTCAATATGAAAAGGGTTCCTGATCCTTGCTTTATATTAGGGATGACAAAGAGTAGGCCATCTGTGGTGACCCTTCAAATCCATTGGCAGTGGCTGAGTGTGGTGTTGAGAAGGATTCTGAAGCTGTATCTGGGCTCAGTGGAAAAAGTATTGTGATGAGTTAGCACTGCCTGTCCACAGCAGACAGATGGCAGTACTGGGGCTGTGTGTTTGCCACTGCTGCCTGAAGCTCTTTAATTCAACATGCTTGGGTTTAAGAAAAAGCACCACTTGGTTTTGATATTTACTTGATTGAGTATTCACAGAATAGTAAAATTACCTAAAGGAAAAAAATAGTGAATTAAAATAAGTAATAATGTGGATATTCCAATACTGCATGTTTGTCACTTTTATATTATCAAAGCAAATCTCTTTAAATCTTTATGAAAGATAATGTAATTCATATTTTTTACAGAAATGATTTATTGAAATATATGGTTTCAAAAACCAGTGAAGGAGATCTAAAAATATATCCAAAACATTAAAAACTTGGTGTTTTGTAAGAAGTGTCAACAAATGTACAATAGAGAACAATAGAAGACTTTTCTAGTTAACCCCCAAGACCAAATTCTTGAGTCAGTCAAACAGATGTGTCTACTGAAATGCCTACTGTGGAAAACTGTGGGAAGCTTTTGACCTAATAAATTGCTAAAAGTTCTAGAGCTTCACAATACTGATTGAAATCATAGGGCATAAGTCTTAGACATTTAAAGTCTTTGGAAAATCTAAATATAAAAAGAAAATCTGCTTTACTTGAAGCAAAGAAAGAGCTCTTTTTGGATTTATCACAGTGTGTGTGTGCGCGTGTGTTGGCCTGTGTACATGGACAGGCTGAAGAATTGCATCTCTGATTCATCGAACATAAATGATTCTATCTATTGCTGCTAACTTTTGCCTCTGTGTTCTCTGAAGATTGAACAAAGGCTTTCCCAGGCACAGAACTTAACCCAGGGCTGGGAAGAGATCAAGCACATGAAGGCTGAGTTTTGGATTTACCTCCAGGATGCCGATCAGCAACTGCAGAATATGAAGAGGAGGCATGCAGAACTGGAACTGAATATTGCACAGAACATGGTTTCCCAAGTAAAGGTGGGGATGAACGAGTCTCCAGGGGAGATAAAGGAGGCCAAGATGGGAGTGTGTCAGCCAGCCCTTGAACACAGTATAGCTATTTAAGGAGTAGGATAGAATCAGAACAACCTTCATGTGGTGTCAGGAAAGGACAGATCAGAAAGGAAACATGTAAATATGTTCTTGGAACTCCAATGGGCCACTTGCACTGAAGGACGTTGACACTCTAGTTTGTTTCCAACAAAGCAGCCAGAGGACTCTGCCACTAAACACACACAAAGCCTTATTAGTTACTAGGTTTTCATCACAATGTGGCTAAAGCTGTAGGATTATAAATGTATCAATTAGTTATATATTTAATATAGAAAATATGTATTAGTATATAATTAATTTGAAATGTAATAGAAATAGAATTTTGGGGGACTGGCCCAGTGGCATAATGGTTAACTTCTTGTGCTCTACTTTGGTGGCCCAGGGTTCACGGGTTCAGATCCCAGCCATGGACCTACACACTACTCATCAAGCCATGCTGTGGCGGTGTCCACCTATAAAATAGAGGAAGATTGGCACAGGTGTTGACTCAGAGCCAATCTTCCTCACTCCCCCCAAAAGAAATAGAATTTATATTATACATTTATATATAACTTAAAATATAACAAAAAATTATGTTAACTTGATTGAAGTACCAGATTTTTAACAAACTTTAAGATTTCTTTTTCTCTGTGATAGTGAGCCATTTGCATTATTTATATTTTCTATTGGAATGTTTGCATGTGCAGAAAAAAGAATAGAGATGACATCAATTAAATTTTTTTCCTCAAAAGCATGAACTTTAAAATTTTTTAGAAAACTAAGGCTGCACTTTAAGAGAAAATATTAACTTTTCTCCTTTTTTTTTTTTTGAGGAAGATTAGCCCTGAACTAACTGCTGCCAATCCTCCTCTTTTTGCTGGGGAAGACTGGCCCTGAGCTAACATCTATGCCCACCTTCCTCTACTTTATATATGGGCTGCCTACCACAGCATGGCTTGCCAAGCGGTGCCATGTCCACACCTGGCATCTGAACTGGTGAACCCCGGGCCACCAAAGCAGAACGTGCACACACAACCACTGAGCCACCGGGCCGGCCCCTAACTTTTCTCCTTAATGACTGAAATATTGTTTCACATTTATCAGTTTTTCTTTATACTTTTTGAAGTAACCGAATAAAGAAAAATACCGCAGTTATCCTTTGATTCTTACACACTTGGAAATTTGTTTTCACAAGGAGGCATGGCAATTTTTAGATTTTCTTTTTGTCCCTTATGACACATTCATTGTACATTCTTCAATTACGTAAAGTGTTTAGAGGTATTACCTGTATGCCTGACTCTGTACTTATATGAGGGTTTATTACACATTATTTACTTTGTCATTGTTCTTTAGGATTTTGTTAAGAAACTACAGGGAAAGCAAGCATCAGTGACCGCCATTACAGACAAGGTGAATAAGTTAACCAAGAAGCAGGAGTCTCCTGAACACAAGGAAATAAGTCATTTAAATGACCAGTGCCTAGACCTCTGCCTTCAGTCTAACAACCTATGCTTGCAAAGGGAAGAGGATCTTCAGAGAACAAGAGATTACCATGACTGTATGAACGTTGTTGAAGCATTCTTGGAAAAATTTACCACAGAATGGGATAACTTGGCCAGGTAACAGCAATTCTCCAATGGTCACGAAAATGCTGAGCCAGGACTTTCTTACTTTCTATAAAAATTTAAAATGTCTCACTTATATTTTTTAACATCTATTGAGTATCATTATTAATATTGATAAAATATTAAGAACTGAATGTCTTCATATGGATACAGAGTCATGGTTTTCCTCACTCAATATTAATTTATCCAGGGGCTTGAAGGAGAATGTTTGGAAACAGCACAGTTTTTCCCTGTGACCTCAAGGAATGTTCCAAAGACTATTACATGTGATTTCAAAGAATATCCCAAGAATATCTCTAGCTTTGTCTAGTTACCAGCTATGGCACCATCATCTGTGAATTCGTGAAATGAAACCTCCTTGAATCTGTATATTCCATAGCTTTCTTGCCAATGCCGTAAACTAATACATTCTCTGTAATTCAGTCAAGTTTTGTCTTGTACCTAGGGTATTCTAGAATTTACTGAACAACCCAAATTCAATTAATGTGTGTCCTTTGTGATTTTGTAGCGATTGAACCCCTCTAAGCTTTTTCTTTGAAAATGATTCTTTCAAATATCCCCTCCCCCCAAACACTGGGTCCTTATATAGGAAATCTTCCTATGCTTCTGATCACTATCATTGTTAAAATCTGCGCTTCCTCTGCCCAGATTTATTCATTTGTACCAATTAAAACTGAAAATGCTATTCTAGATACAGTTAAATCATAGTGTTTGTCGGGTGGAGAGGTATACTATTTTCTAATTTGTTTACTTTTCCTTGATGCTCAACATTTTACTAGGCTTTGGGATAGATCTTGTCACTATCAGCAAAAACCCATGTTTCGAGCTTATAATAGGCACTTCCATCGGGTTGGCCCACAGACACCTCAGACCTAATATATTCAAACAGAAGTCATCATACTGCCTCCCAACCCTGCTCCTCATACTTCAAAACTGATCCTTTTGTAGATGAAAGAGACTGTAAGATTCCATTTTGTCATGTGTGTTTTGTAGTCAAAGACATGAGAATTCTTTGCAGTTCATGTTTGTTTTTAAAGATTTCTAATGATAAAAGTATCGAAGTACACAAATGAACAGCTGTTAGAGCCACTGGTTGTATCCTATGGACTGTACTATCCATCACTATATTGTCTACTGAAGCTTCTTCTTCCAGGAAAGCACATAAATCGTGGATCACTTATTAATTTCTTTAAGTGCCATTTTCAAGAATGCAGTAGATCAGTGCTTCTCAATGTTTAGTGTTTACGCAAATCATCCAGGGATCTTGTTAATATGCAAATTCTGCTCAGTTGATAAGGGCCAGAGGAAGAAGCTAAAAGTACATTTCAGATGTGATGGGAGGGCAGCATTAGCTAGAAGGAGAATCTAGGCAACTTGTTTTGGTTCAACTTCTGATGTAGAATTATATAGGTCTTGTATTCTATAATAATTTTAGCAGCTCTGTCAATAACCCATAAATTGAGCTACTCCAAGCTAAGAACATCCACTTTGAGAAAATGGTGAAGTGAAATTTAACATAGCATGAACAAACATAGATATTGACTAAAGCTAACTTGTTTTTATGTCTTTATAGATCTGATGCAGAGAGTACAGCTGTCCATCTGGAGGCTTTGAAAAAGTTAGCATTGGCATTGCAGGAGAGAAAGCAGGCTATTGAAGATCTGAAAGATCAAAAGCAGAAAATGATAGAACCTCTGAATTTAGATGACAAAGAATTAGTCAAAGAACAGACGAGCCACCTGGAACAACGTTGGTTTCAGCTTGAGGACCTTGTTAAAAGGAAAATCCAAGTATCAGTCACCAACTTGGAGGAGTTAAGTATGGTGCGGTCCAGGTTTCAGGAGCTCATGGAGTGGGCAGAAGAGCAGCAACCCAACATTGCTGAGGCCCTTAAACAGAGTCCCCCACCTGAGATGGCTCAGAACCTTCTCATGGACCACCTTGCCATTTGCAGTGAACTGGAGGCCAAACAGATGCTCTTGAAATCACTCATGAAGGACGCTGACAGGGTGATGGCTGATCTTGGCCTAAATGAGCGGCAGATAATCCAGAAGGCACTCTCTGATGCACAAAGGCATGTGAATTGTCTCAGTGACTTAGTGGGCCAGAGACGAAAGTACTTAAACAAGGCCTTGTCCGAGAAAACCCAGTTTCTCATGGCGGTGTTCCAGGCGACCAGCCAAATTCAGCAACACGAGCGAAAGATAATGTTCCGTGAGCATATCTGCCTGTTACCGGACGATGTCAGCAAACAGGTCAAAACCTGTAAGAGTGCGCAAGCCAGCCTCAAGACTTACCAGAACGAGGTCACCGGACTGTGGGCCCAGGGTCGTGAACTAATGAAGGGAGCCACAGAACAGGAAAAGGGTGAAGTCTTGGGTAAGCTCCAGGAATTGCAGAGCGTCTACGACACTGTGTTACAAAAGTGTAGCCATCGGCTACAAGAACTAGAGAAAAATTTGGTTTCTAGAAAGCATTTTAAGGAAGACTTTGATAAAGCTTGTCACTGGCTAAAACAAGCAGATATTGTTACATTTCCTGAAATCAACCTAATGAATGAGAGTACTGAGCTTCAGACACAACTGGCCAAATACCAACACATTCTGGAACAATCTCCAGAATATGAAAATCTCCTACTTATGCTCCAGAGAACCGGGCAGGCCATATTGCCATCACTGAATGAAGTCGATCATTCCTACCTCAGTGAAAAACTCAACGCTCTGCCCCTGCAATTTAATGTCATCGTTGCCTTAGCTAAAGACAAGTTCTATAAGATCCAAGAAGCAATTCTTGCTCGGAAAGAATATGCTTCCTTGATCGAGTTGACAACCCAGTCTCTGAGTGAACTCGAAGACCAGTTCTTGAAGATGAGCCACGTGCCCACCGACCTGGTTGTTGAAGAGGCTCTGTCTCTTCAGGAGGGTTGCAGAGCTCTTCTGGGGGAGGTGGCAGGCCACGGGGAAGCAGTGGATGAACTGAACCAGAAGAAAGAAAGCTTTCGCAGCACCGGTCAGCCTTGGCAGCCAGACAAGATGCTGCATCTTGTCACCTTGTACCACAGGCTGAAGCGACAAACAGAACAAAGGGTTAGCTTATTAGAAGACACCACCAGTGCTTATCAAGAGCACACAAAGATGAGCCACCAGCTAGAGAAACAGCTAGACAATGTGAAAACAGAGCAGTCCAAAGTGAACGAGGAGACGCTTCCCGCAGAGGAGAAGCTCAAAATCTATCACTCCTTGGCAGGAAGCCTTCAGGATTCAGGAATTCTTCTGAAACGAGTGACCGTGCATCTTGAAGATCTTGTGCCACACCTTGATCCCTTGGCTTACGAGAAAGCCAAACATCAGATCCAGTCCTGGCAAGACGAGTTGAAACTGTTGACTTCAGCCATCGGCGCGACGGTGACCGAGTGTGAGAGCCGCATGGTGCAGAGCATAGACTTCCAGACCGAGATGAGCCGCTCCCTGGACTGGCTGAGGAGCGTGAAGGCAGAACTGAGTGGCCCGCTGTGCCTGGACCTGAACCTGAGGGACATCCAGGAGGAGATCAGGAAGATCCAGATTCATCAGGAGGAGGTGCAGTCCAGCCTGAGAATAATGAATGCCCTGAGTAACAAGGAGAAGGAAAAATCCACGAAAGCCAAGGAGCTGCTGTCTGCTGATTTACAACACACTCTTGCTGACCTCTCGGAGCTTGATGGGGACATTCAGGAGGCCTTACGCACCAGACAGGTCAGCATAATTGGCCGTCTCTTTCCTTTTTTCCACTCTGCTATTTTGTAAACAGGTACAATAACTTTGGGGGGTTTTGTTGCTGTTAGAATTGCTTCCTTCAGTTTCTTTTTTGATCCTAGGTAGAATTGTCTTCAACAGTGGCTTAAAAAGATGTTTTTATTCTTTATGCACGTGGTATTCATTTCACGTGATTTCCACGTTGACTTCACTGTAGTTATAATACAATCATACCTCAGTTGTCTCTCCCCTTTAGGAAAGATAATAAATGATAGTGCTAATATAATAAACACCATATGTTAGTACATTAATAATAAAATTAACAATGAATAATTAGTGATGCTTTTTTAAAACAATGTGTAACCTGGCATTTGTTTGTTTTTTTTTTTTTCTCCCAAAAGCCCCAGTACATAGTTGTAGGTCATTCTAGTTCTTCTATGTGGGACACCGCCACAGCTTGGCTGGATGAGCAGTGTGTAGGTCCATGCCCAGGATCTGAAACTGCAACCCTGGGCCACCAAAGCAGAGTGTACGAACTTAACCACTCGACCATGGGGCTGGCCCCAAAACCTGGCATTTCTAAGATTAGCACCGGATCTGTCCAAATGGAGAGAGGCAGATGGACAATGCAGCTGTGGTCCAGATGCCAAGCTGCGTTGTTTGTGGGTTGTCCCATCTCTTCCCTCCTTCCTCATGGAGGAGTGTTTTCTCTTCTCTTGCTTCCCTGTAGCACAACAGGAGCAAGACTGTGATATTCATCCTGACTTTCCTTGAGGTTAACAAAGAAATGAGAACATACACAGAACTTCCCGGTGTGGCCTCCTAATCACGGCTTGTTCGGGGGCCTATAATTTCTGTGCATTCAAAAATAAGGAGATGTACAGTGCCCAGAAGTTCACTTCCTTAGTCCCTTGGCTCTTTTCTTCCATATCTGTCCTCAGTCCCTCTGATTCTGTGAGATTGCATCCATTTGTCTTCGGCAAGCAGCCCGGGACAAATTTCCTTAGGATAGTATAGTAGCTAATGCCTCAGTGTAAAGCACACTTGGGTTTTCATCTCAACTGTTTGATCTTGAGCAAATTACTTACATTCTTGCAGTCTCAGTGTTCCCTTTGTGGAAGAGGGGTAATAATATCTCCCTCTTTAGATCTATATTCTTAGTGTAGACCTGATATAGAGGTAGTCACCCGTCAATGTTGGCTATCGTTTAACTTTATTTTCCACATGGATTAAGGTTAATACTAAATAATAAAACTTTTTCAATTTTAACATTTGGGTAAAATTTAATAAACTTCATCATGTAAAATTATGACTTCTTAAAATAGAGTCTATTTAGTATGTTTTTACCTTTTTATGTTGATTCTAGGCCATCATTAAAAATTTTTTAGAAACTATTTCCCTATAGCTCTGGATATAAATAGAATATATAACCTAAAGTGAAGAGTCAGACAGAATTTACCTGGAATTTTCATTCTTGAAAAACATCTGTCATGTCAGCTTGCTTCTGTGGATTTGGTGAGATTTGAACCAAAGTTGAATCTGTTAAGGTGTCTCTACTTCTGCCATGTTGTGCTTGGTAGTCGTATCGATAGTCTTGGCTCAGATAACTGAAGGTCCTGGGTCTAGGGGCGTTTCTGTTCTCCACCAGTGATTCTTTGCTTTGCCATCCTCATTCTTTCCTTATTATGTGCTAATCCTACACGTACTTTCTCTACCACGTCTCTGTGTCTTTGCCTGCCCAGTAATGGCTTGTCGTGTCTAGTCGTTGCCAGCCACCAAGAGTGTTTCCCTTCTTTCTGGATTTGAATGGACTTCATTTCATAGGGGTCTGTTGTGCGTTCTTAAACTTTTCTGTTTTAGTCTCTATTCGAGACTTACGGGCTGCTGCTTCACTTCCAGAAATTGCCATTGAATCTGGTGAATGCCAGTTAGGAAGTTTGCTGTTATTAAACTTCCTTCTTTTCCCCAGCCTTCCTGAGCGGTAATTGACAAATTATAAGATTTTTAAAGTGCACATGTGATAGTTTGCTAGACATATACATTGTGAAAGGATTCTCCTCCATCGAGTTAATTAACACATTCATCACCTCACATATTTACCCTTTTGTTTTTATGGTAAGAACATTTACTTTCTACTTTGTTAACTATTTTCAATTATACAATACAATGTTATCAACCATAGTCACCATGTTACAGATTAGGTCCTCAGAACTTATTCAATTTAAAACTAAACGTTTCTAGCGTTTACCAACCTCCCGTATTTTGTCCACCCCCTAGTCCCTGGCAACTACTTTTCTACTCTCAGTTTCTATGATTTTTGACTTTTTTTTAAAGATTCCTTATATAAGTGAGACCATGTAGTGTTTGTCTTTCTGTGTCTGGCTTATTTCACTTAGCACAATATACTCCAGGTTTGTGCATGTTTTCCCAAATGACAGGATTTCCTTATCTTTTTAAGACTGAATAATATTCCAATATATATATATATATCAAATTTTCTTTATCCATTCATTTTTGGACAAACAATTAGGTTGTTTCCATATCTTGGCTATTGTAAATAATGCTGCTATGAATATGGGAGTGCAGACATCTTTTCAAGATGATGATTTTGTTTCCTTTGTATAAATGCCCAGAAGTGGAATTGCTGGATCATACGGTAGTTTTATTTTTAATTTCTTGAGGAACCTCCATACTGTTTTCCATAGTGGCTGTACCAGTTTACATTTCCACTGGTGTGATTATACTTCTGACAAACTGAGGCATTATTTCACTTTAGTAAATATTCAGTCTGCCTCATATTACTAAGCATTATATTTTTTCTTTAGAGCAGAAAATTTCAGAACTAGTCAAGATACCACCATAAATTTCTATTCCATTTCTAGCCTTGTTTATTTATTTTAACTGCAATAATAAAATTATAACAAGAATAACAGAAGGATTGCACATAGGGGCTACCCCTTAATCGATACGACTAAGTTCATGCGCTCTGCTTTGGCAGCCTGGGGTTCTCCAGTTCAGATCCTGGGTATGGACCTACACACCACACATCAAGTCATGCTGTGGCGGCATCCTACATATAAAGTAGAGGAAGATAGGCACAGATGTTAGCTCAGGGCCAGTCTTCCTCAGCAAAAAGGGGAGGATTGGTGGTGGATGTTAGCTCAGGGCTAGTCTTCCTCAAAATAAATAAATAAATAAAAGTAATGGATTGCACCAAAAGAAATTCCACCAACTTATCAATTCACTTACACAGTTACATCCACATGTCTGAGGACTGGAAAAGAAATGGAAACATTAAACTATTTCCTGAAAACACATTGCAATTGAGACTTGATTGTGTTTGCAATTACTGTTTTTCAGGCTGCCTTGACTCAAATATACAGTCAATGTCAAAGATACTATCAAGTATTTCAAGCAGCTAATGACTGGCTTGAGGATGCCCATGAAATGCTACAGCTGGCGGGGAATGGCCTAGATGTGGAGAGTGCAGAGGAAAATGTGAAGAGCCACATGGAATTTTTTAGTACAGAGGATCAGTTCCACCACAATCTGGAGGAGCTCCAAGGCCTGGTAGCCAGCCTGGACCCACTCATCAAGCCAACTGGAAGAGAGGACTTAGCACAGAAAATGGCTTCCCTGGAAGAGAGGAGCCAGAGGATAATACAGGACGCACATGCCCAATTAGATCTCTTGCAAAGGTATAGACTTGATTTTATTCTTTATATTCCAGTGAAATGGATTTTCACATGGAAAATAGGAATATGCTGATGATATACAATAGCACATAAATTCCTTCTTCTCTTTGAAGTATCTTTAGACATACTGACATCAGAGCTCTGCATGCAATGTGCGATTTTATGTTGCTTATTGACCTTTGTTGGACTTTTTCAAGATGTGCAGCTCAGTGGCAGGATTACCAGAAGGCAAGGGAAGAGGTTATTGAATTGATGAATGATGCAGAAAAGAAGCTGTCTGAGTTTTCTTTATTGAAGACTTTTTCCATTCATGAAGCAGAAGAAAAATTGTCAGAACACAAGGTTGGTGTTGTTGTTGTTTTTAATATCTTTTCACTGTAATTGTAATGGCTCTTTGTAATATGATAGTTCCAGAAACAGGTAAATAAATCTTCATTTCCACCTGGGTTTCTTAAATAAGGAGAAGATATACTTAACCACATTTCATAGCAATTTTAATGTAATTAAATGCTGTCACCTTTTTAGGATTCCCATTGGAAATGCATCACTGGGTTTAAAAAGAGACATGCAAAACAGTTTGCTTCTGATAAGATGTGACAATAAGTTTCAGTAAATACTTTCTGAGGATAACTTACATTAATTAAATAAAATTCAAAACTTAATAATGGAGTCTCACTCATATACCACAGCAATATAAGGTAGAATGTATCATACTTAAATATCAAATTCAGTTCATTTATATTTTTGCTGCTTTTTAAAAATGGGAGAATGACAGCTCAAGTAGCAAATAAACTTTTGTTTTTAATAAATAAATATTCACCTTACCTCTTTAAAAAATCTAATTCTAATTCAGTTAAAAAATAAATGTAAAAGTAAGAGTTACCAGGGGAAAATAAATTTATGTAGGAACATTTCCTTCTGTAGGTAATTTTGGGTTTTACCAAAGTCCATAGAACTTGAGAAATCAATCTCTTCCCCAACCTCCCTTCTTCTCCCCCCACCCCAGGGTTTAGTGTCAGTAGTTAACTCTTTCCACGAGAAAATTGTGACCCTAGAGGATAAAGCTTCACAACTGGAAAAAACTGGAAATGACGCAAGCAAAGCAACCATAAGCAGGTCAATGACTACTGTCTGGCAGCGCTGGACTCGTCTCCGTGCTGTAGCCCAGGACCAGGAGAAGATTCTAGAAGATGCAGTGGCTGAGTGGAAGAGCTTTAACAATAAGGTACTTTCCATTACTGATGGGCTCAAATTATTGTTTCCTCACTGGCGATAATGTATTTGAAAAGCAGTATTTTGCTCCTTTTTTGAAGTTGGCCTTATGAAGTAAAAAGCCTGTTTGAAAAATCTCTATTTTAATGACATGAAAACCAAATTATGAAACAAAATACATAATGCTATGTACAATTTAGCCCCAATTCAGGGTCCAATTATTTTAATTTAAAAAAACCAAGCAATTAAATTTTGAAAGGAAGACAAGCCCACTTTGCCCCATTTGCTAGGCTCTTAGTGAAACTTTCTCACCTGGCCCTGGAAAAGTACAAAATATTTTGTCTTTGCCATAAAAATGAGCAGGAATTTAACTCATTTACCAAATCCTATATTTAATTCTTTCTATCTTTTAAGTAGAGTTCAATGTTTTAAGCCACATCTTCCTTTATGACTCAAAGGCACATATTCATGTTAACTTAAATATTGGAACAGGTTTTCATTTGTCTGTTTAGTTTCCAAAAAAAAAACCTTTTTCTATGTTGTGCAGTTTCTGATTGCCTTGATATTTTAAGGTTAAATCTTTAAACCCAGAATTATAGAGGTGGTCTTTCTTTTCATGTTAAGAAGTTTATTCAGGTTTTAGTTTCCCAAAATTTAGAATGTATGCCATCATCTTTAATGTGTTTCAATGCGTTAGTGTCAGATGTGACTTCTATTAGAATTTTCATTTTTTTTCAGTTTATTTATTTTTGAGCTTCATCATCTGTTCGTTCATCATCAGGTTAAGAAAGCCACTGAAATGATTGATCAGCTGCAAGATAAACTACCAGGAAGTTCTGCAGAGAAAGCCTCAAAAGCAGAACTTTTAGCTCTTCTTGAATGTCATGACACATTCGTTCCAGAGCTGGAACAGCAACAGTCAGCCCTCGGCATGCTGAGGCAACAAGCACTGAGCATGCTCCAGGACGGGGCCACGCCATCCCCTGGAGAAGAGCCCCCCATCGTGCAGGAAATCATGGCAATGCAAGATCGGTGCCTGAAGTAATTATACACCTGCTCTCATTCTCTGTTACTAACCTTGGCCATGACCCAAGGGAACAAGAGTGCCGTTGGAGTCTGGGGTGCTCCATCATGCTGCTTTAAAAACATGGGGATCTGTTCCCATCATCTCTGCTTTCATTTTTCTTAAGTGTTCAATCATTTATCTGACAAATACGTATCTAGTAGTATTTAGAAATATAGTGATGAACAAAACAGATTCAGTCTCTACCTTTATAAAACTTACAGTCAAGCAGCAGAGACAAACAACTAACGAAACCATTTAGGTTGAGCTTGGAAAGAGTGCTAAGAGTATACAAAGCAGAGGCAACTAACCTAGGAGAGGACTCCCTGAAGGCTTCCCTTCAGAAGAGAGATTTAAGCTGAAGACTGGGCACGCTTGAGCTAGACAGTGATGCAGAAGGAGAGTTCTGCAAATTGGGGGATAGCACATAAGAAAGCTTGGAAGTAAGCATGTCACTTTCAGGGAATTGTTGGGTGATGGAGCAAATCGTGAGAAATGAAGCTTGAAAGGTAAACAGTTGAGAGCTATTGAGAGCTTAGTTTTGATAAAGCTTGATAACTCATTGTCTAAATTGGGTAACAAAGAGATTTGAGCAAGGATGATGCCAAAATTCAGGTAAATAATAGCCATTATGTGGTAGTGAACTTAGTAGAAAGAGAAAGTTAATCTGAATGATATATAACCAGCCTGATTCACTTATTGGGCAAGAAAAGAAATGTCAATAGATAATTTAACTCCTCTGTTAACTAATATTACTCAGACATATCCTACATTCACCCCCTCACTTATAGATGAATTTAGGATAATCTGACTGCACTTATTTAAACTTTTTTACCAAATTTATTTCAATTCAAATAAAGACTGACATTTCTGATGTTGAACATTATCAACTGTAAAATTTACGAAGCCTGATTCTTTATTTAAAGACTGGTTTCTAATCACAAATATTTCTATTACACATTACATTTAAATGCTGATGATTCTGCATCATTTGAGTAGACTTCCACAGAGGAAATAAATAACCAAATAATCTCCAAGTTATTTTAGAGAGGAAAATTAATTGTAATTTAGTAGGATAGGAGTGTATCAACTCTCAAATTTCCAGGTATAAATATTTGCTTCATACGATGTATATTCTTCTGTTATACTTGAACTAAATTTGTTACTGAAAATTATCTGGTAGTTTTGGAGAAGTGTCTTTACTTGCAAAAAGTCTGTTTTTGATAATATGATGTCATGTATTAGGGGGTTCCATTCATTTCAAATCCACTTCTGCTTCCTCTCTTTGATGTTTCTGAAGCATGCAGGAGAAAGTGAAGAATAATGGAAAGGTGGTCAAGCAAGAGCTGAGGGAGCGAGAAGTGGTGGAGACTCAAATCAACTCTGTGAAATCTTGGGTTCAGGAAACAAAGGAATATTTGGGGAATCCAACAATAGAAATAGATGCTCAACTTGAAGAACTTCAGGTACGAGACTCTCCTCATTCTCTATACCCATCACTTAAAAAATTGTCCTGATTTTAATTAGACACATTTGTTTATATTCAATGAAGTATTGAATTAAAAGTTTTCAGAAATGTGTTGTATAAAATGCTTTTAGTATTATTTCATGAGACTTTCTTTTGTTCTGTAGAAAGTGGACACGCTTCGTATTCAGAGACTATAGAAAAGTGTGGTTTTAAAAAAAATGTGTTCCTCTGATTCCACACTTAATCATATTTTGATGTACAATACATAGTCTTGTCTCTGTACTCATAAAGATCAATTTCCATGTCAGGTTCCCAGAAGTTTCTTATTTTGATCTTTTCTACAGATTCTACTAACAGAAGCCACAAATCACCGACAGAACATTGAGAAAACGGCTGAAGAGCAGAAGAATAAGTACCTGGGTCTTTATACTATATTACCTTCTGAGCTCTCCCTTCAGTTAGCTGAAGTGGCATTGGACCTAGGAACTATCCATGATCAGGTAAACCGGTGGTCAAGAAAGAGTGCCTGTCCATTCTTTTATAGGCTCAACCCTCTTCTGTGAGTCCTCGATTTTTGCAATCATGCCTTCGTGGAAACAGAGTTAAAAAACAGATTAGTATAAAACAGTAATAATATTAATATTAAATTAGAGGTCTTATTCACAGGCAAGAAACAGATCATCATAGATATGCACAATAATGTCATACAATTAAAGATTATTTATCTGCTTCTCTCACCTTTTTCCACACACATAAAAAAATGACTTGAAGAAACAAACAAAAAATGATATATTTCATGTATTCAATAAATATTTAATGAGTGCCTACAGTATTCCAGGTACTATTTTAGCTGTTATTTCAGTGCAATAGGATATAAGTAGGTGAAGATATTTGAAGAAACAGAAAATCAAAGTGGAAAAAATAAGATAAAACTAGGCATAAAGTTATTACCCAAAATGCCTGCTGGAGGGTCCCATAATGTCTCCAGAGGAGGGCCCATCAGTCTAATTCTAACTTTTGAACAACCAAGGAAAGGAGTGAAACATATTCCATGTCTATAAATTTTAAAACAAATCTTTGCTATTTCTTTTAACGAAGAGATACATAGTCATTCATAGCAGTATGATCAGAGGGAGATGTCTATCTTAGGTCTCATAAAGAGGACACACTTTCATGTTGTGAAAATAGCTTCAGTAGCATCTGTATGGAAACATAATGGGTTTTTAAGACCTTCTTGGTGGCATGATGCTAAAGCACAATTTAGCTAAAAGCAGTCTATAAGAGACAAGAAGAAGATATACTCCTAATTATAAAGTGCTACGTGAAATGGAAAGTAGCATTGCATTGTAAAAACTGTAAAATTCATACAAATGTGCTATGTTTTTTGGACTCTCCACCACATGATGCAGAACATTTAAAAAATTTCATTAAAATCCAATTCTACTACATCATGTTTTCGACCTAAACTAAAACGCTTCTTTTCTATTTGAAGCATTTAACTCGCCTATTTCGTTTTTCTTCTTAGACATTGGAAGGTCTCTGGGGAAGGTCGACTTGGCAAGTTCAGATCTTTAAAAAAAAGGGCTCAAATTTAAGTTTTCTTTTTCTCTGCAGACATTTCCCTATAATAGAGACGTTCACACAATAATTCCCTTTATGTTGACACTTAAAGTAATGAAAGTCAAAAACCTATTCTTAAAAGTTACGTTAAAATGATTTTCTACTAAAGAGATTTTTTTTTATTGAGGTATAATTGACATATAACATCATATTACTTTCAGGTGTACAATGTAATGATTTGATGTTTGCATATGTTGCAAAATCATCACCACGGTAAGTCTAGTTAACATCTAACACCAGGGGCCGGCCCGGTGGTGCAGTGGTTAAGTTAGCACATTCCTCTTCTCGCCAGCCCGGGGTTCGCCAGTTCAGATCCCGGGTGCGGACACGGCACTGCTTCGCAGGCCATGCTGTGGTAGGCCTCCCAGATATAAAGTAGAGGAAGATGGGCACGGATGTTAGCTCAGGGCCAGTCTTCCTCAGCAAAAAGAGGAGGATTGGCAGCAGATGTTAGCTCAGGGCTAATCTTCCTCAAAAAAAAAAAATCCGACACCATACATAATTACAAAAAAACTTTTTCTTGGGATGAGGACTTTTAAGAACCACTCCCTTAGCAACTTTCATATATGCAATAGAATATTATTAACAATAGTCACTTTCTTGTACATTACATCCCCAGACTTAAAGAGATTTTGAGACTTTTCATTGGTAGAAAGAAAACATTTCCTTCTTCTCTTTGGTATTTTACTATAAGCAAAAGTATGAATGTTTGTTATCAAATCAAACCAAAGCTGTTAGAAACTTGTAAATGTTAACTCTTCACCTTCCTTTCCATTGGAGGTGCTTAATGCTTTTTTGTCATACTATGAAGATATAATTGGAAAGTTAGGAAAAGAGTTAGATTATTAACAGCTACTTATGAAAAGGTACTTGGAAACAAATCCGTGTGCCTCCAATTATCTGGAAGGTTTTCCATTTTATGAAGAAAAAGGCTTAGAGGAGTTTGTGGGCTCCGGGTCACAAAGTTAGTAAATGGAGAAGATAGGATTCAAGCTCAGCTATCTACACTGCTGTCTATATCATTTTCTATAATGAGTATTCTGTAACTACATCTGATGAGTGAATCACTGTTCCTGCATTTCTTATTCCTTTGCTGAAACAGGAGCAGAAAGAGGTGCAGTGAATGCCTAGAGACGGTGGGAAGTCGGGCTGCATGGAAAGCCATGAGAGCTTGGAAAGTGCATGCGGCTGGTTTGACAAAGCCCACGAATGCCAAAGCAGTGATGATGACCTAAAGTGTCCCTTGTCAACACTGCAAGATTGGAGGTTTTTAGTATTGATTACCCAATTTTAACCACGGTTGGTTTTGCTGTTCTCGTTAATTATTTAGATCCAGGACAAAGTAAAAGAAGTTGAACAGGACAAGGCCACGAGCCAGGAATTCAGCCAACAAATTCAGAAGATAGCCAAAGATCTCACAACAATTCTGACTCAGCTGAGAGCAAAGACAGATAATTTAGTTCAAGCTACAACTGAACAAAAGGTAAGGAAGGAGATGTGGAAATATAAGGGGTGCTAATAAATGAATTAAATATTTTTTGGAGTTAGTTTATTTTGAGGATATAGGAAAAAGAAAAGCTTTCTTGATTAGCAAGCTTATTAAAACCAGAGAGTAAAGGCAGCCAATAAAGAAATTTCACAAATAGCATACATTTATTTATATTGTATAATTTATCATTACAATTGAACTGTATTAATAAATATGCATGTGTGTGTGGGTGAGAGAGAAGAGTGTCAAAGGACTAAATAATGATTTAGGAATACGAGTGTATAAATTCCAGAATGAAGGATGTTCTTGGTAGTTAAATCTGTTTTCTCACTGCTGGTGAGTGAAGTGACTAATCCTTTTTGGGTGGGGCAGAAGGAAAATGTTAGCTCTCAGCCTCATAGGAAATAAACAGGAGAGTTACAAAACATCCTGTTCTGCCTTTCTAACCGAGGAAACAGAGCAACCTGATCATAGTAGAATTATTCTTTACAAAAGTCATTTAAAATATAATCCTTCGGATCTTGGAAAACCTGGAGATCTTCATTTGCTGTGGTCTAATGAGCTTTCGTTTTGTGACTATTTAGGTGCTAGGAGAGGAATTAAATGGCTATAATGTAAAGTTGATGGAACTAGATGAAGCAGTACAGAAATTCTCGGAACACAATGGCCAACTGGGTAAGCCACTGGCCAAGAAGATAGGAAAACTGTCTGAACTTCACCAGCAGACCATTAGACAGGCTGAGAGTCGGCTCTCCCAGCTCAGTCAGGTATGTGTTCCAAGCCAGTAATCAAACATCGCTGAGGCAGAAATACAATATTCTGTTCTTCTCTTGTGAAAATAAATGAGGAGATAATATTGACAATGATGAGGGTAATTTAAGTGTAGCTTATTTCGTACCACACCTGTGTTCCTAAGATTTACACATAAACCTGCCTTTATTTTATATCAAACCATATCATAAATTCATTGACAAAGGTGACCATAAATATGGTCTTTTGGGGTGAATATTTTGTAAACTGGAGAAATATTTTGTGAAGTGAATACTCGTTTATTGACATGCTTTATGAAGTCAGTTTGGAGTGAATTCAAGTATTAAAGTAAGCTATATATATATAATAGCTTGCATTTACTTAATTGGTTCAAGTTGCACATCTATCATAATTGTTGAGTTTTTGCAAATGAAATCTATTTTTTCTCAAATCAGGGACAAGTTAAATCAGGATTTGGTAACCAATGGATTGTAGTATTGAAACCTGGCATGCTATAATCCCCACTCACTGAGAGTGGAGTATGGAAGGAGGGAGGGTTAGGAGGGAGCTAGATGGTGGAAAAAGAAATGAGAGCAAAGAATTCTTTAAAAGACGTTATTCAAGCATATTAAAAACTTGGACTTTATCCTAAAGACACTGGGAAGTCCTTGACAGATTTTCAACAAGAAAATCATTTTTCATGATACCTTTAAATTTCACAGATATTGTAATGATCAGCTCCTAGGATTGTTGTATCCAAGGAGAAAGAGAGAAGACTGAGTTCTAGCTCAAGAAGCAGAGCTTACATTTGTTATCTGAATATTGGTGACTTTTCAGGCAGCATCACATTTAGAAGAATACAATGAAACGCTTGAATTGATTTTGAAGTGGATTGACAAAGCTAAAATCTTGGTACATGGAAAGATTGCGTGGAATTCTGCAAACCAACTTCGGGAACAATACATTTCACACCAGGTAACTTTGGGGAAATTAGTTTTCAAAAGAGTAACTAAGAGAGCAATTGGATTTAACTGGCTGGACTGACAAAATTCAGAGGACCACGGTGTAAAATTATTGTAGGTGCCGGATAAAAAGAAAGCTAACGGAGCTCTAACAACTTGTCCATTTGTTTCGCAGACAGTAGCTACCAAAGAGATTTCCTAACACTGTATAAAGGAATAAATATGCTCCATCTCCCCTAGATTGTCCTTTCCCCAAGACCAAAAATAATCAGTCCTATAGGACTCTTTTTTTTTTTTTTTTAGCAGCTTCTTTGAAACGATTATGTGCAGGGACATGATGGGAAATTCTTCCCCATGAAGTGATGTAGTGACACGTAGAAAGAGGCTGATGGGAAAACCAAGCTCTGCCATTTAGGGCTGTGTAATTTGGAGCAAACTGCTTTGCTCTCTGAATTTGCTCTCCTCATATATAAGATGGAGATGTAAATTATATTGCAGAATTATTATGAAGATCAAATGGTTTAACATATGTGTAAACATTAAGCGCACTACCTGGCAGGTGGGCGCTCAGTAAGAGCTCTCAGGCCCCCTCCGTCTCAGCCTTCTGCCTGGTCTGTTATCTGCCCTTCCACAGGAGGTAGTGGTCGGCTGGGAATGAGCCATGAGTCTGCATCCCATGGTGGCCACATTACTTCATTTCCTCTCGGTCATATCATCCAGGAAATTATTTCATCCTTTTATAATTTAGGCTTGAATTAGATACAGCTATCTAATAGTCTTACAATAAAATACAGAATAACTTTTATTTAAGTGACATGGATATCTTCAAGTATTTCAGATTTTTTCTCTTTTATTCTGATTTATGTATATTGATCTCTGTTAAATCCATCCCTTTTGCCATTCCAGTTGACAGGTTTCTAGAACAAAGCCTCATTTTCTCCTTTTTGGAATGCTTTAACAGGCTCTTAATTGGTTCCCCCGCATCTACAGTCTTCTCTAACCAATCTCCCACACTCTTCTCCAGAAATCTTAAACAACTCCAGTCTTCTGCTGGAGGATATGCTTACATATTAAAGACAAGACTTAAGTTACAATTGGTTGTAAACAATGAAAGATTCAACCTCCTTAGAAATCTAGAAATGCAAATTTCAAAGACAGAGAGCATTTGAACTATCAAGTTAACACTATTCTTTAAAAGTTGGTATTTAAGGAAGTGAGAGCTCTCAGACACTACTGGGAGCTCAGCAAAATCTCTTGAAAAACAATTGGCAAAATATATCATTATCATCAAAATGGTACCAATCTGATCTGTTGATTCGACTTTTTGGACTCTGTACTAAGGCTATAATCCAAAATGTAGAAAATATTGTATGTCGTATTAACAACTATAGTGGAATTTTAAAGAAAACTTAAATATCAGATACTTCTTCTGAGTAAATTTTTGGCTATAATGGGATATAATGCAGTCTTTAAAATGACCGCGAAGCCTTATTTTTTAAATAGTTCCTGCACTGGTTCATTTATTTATTCAACAGACATTTATAGAGTCCTTTCTAAAGGTAGGAATTTTGTTAGGAATTTGGAATACAAAGATTATTCCCTGTGCTTGCCCCAGGGGGTTGTTAATTAAAGGGAGGAAGGAGACAGACAGATCTGGACCAGGACAATGCAGTGTGATAAGTGCAGGGATTAAGGGGTCAAGGTGCTGAAGGGACCCACTGGAGGATGCTTTACCCAGACCGCGGGGGGTTGGAAAGGAATGTCAGAGAAGCCTTCTTAGGAAAAGGTGATACTGGGCTGAGTTCTGAAAGACACACGGCCTCCTTGTTGGGGATGGTGTTTTAGATGAAAACCCTTGTTGAAACCCCAGCAGTGAGAGTGAGGGATGCTCTGGTACGTGGGGGGCAATGTGAGGAGGAGGTCCAGAGGGGAGCTGGAAAGAAGCATAAAAGGTAAGAATAAAGAGATAAGAAAAAGACAGATCCTGAACGCCTGTGAAGGACTTGGACTTGATCCTCAAGTCACTGTGAAGTCTTTCAGAGGTACTCTGAGGTACGGGACAGGTTCAGACTTGTCTTTTAAGAACGATGACTTGACTTGGCGGCCTGTGGAAAACACATTGGTGAAGGAAAAATAACATAGGAGGTGGTGTCAGTATTCCACCAGAAAATGACAAGGCCTCTTGTTGGAGGTTGAGGGAAGACCAAATCAAGGAGTATTACTGAGCTAGAATTCCGGACTTGGGGAATTTTGGATGTGGGTGTGGGTGAAGAGAAGGAGGAGCCAAGAATGACCACCATGTTTTTATGAGTTGGCTGCTGAGAGGGTTGAACACACTGAGGGACATAGGGAGACAGATATCAGGAATTGGTGGTTATCTCACATGGAACCTCGGGAGAGAACTCAGCCTGCAGACAAGGTTTTGAGGAGCTCTCCTGTGCTTGCCTTAGGAATTAAAGCTGAGTTTACCCAAAAACAGTACATAGAGAGAAAATGCATGCATTCTAATGTCAAGTGAGAAAGATGGAAAATTGTAGGTATGTTATGATCTCAATCACCAAAAAAATATACCCAAATGCAACAGCAGTATCTCTTACTTTATCTCTGGGGTATGGGATTATGGAATATTTTATTTTTTTATATTTTCAATATTTTCCAACCTTTACATATAATATATATATATAAGTTATATATAATAAGTAATATATATATAATGTTATATATATATGACATTCTTTGAGAGGAAAAATGTACTTTATTTTTAAAAATAGGATCTATTGCCTAAGAATAATGTCCTATCTCCTGTTTCTCCTCTTTACACATCAAACACTCCAGGAACTGTACATTTTGTGCTCACTCAACTCTGTGCCTTTGCTTATGCTGTTCCCTCAGCATGAAATGTCTTTCCTCATCCTCCCCATCTGTCAAAATGGAAACATCCTTCTGACTCAGCTCAGATGTGACTCTTCCAGGAAGCCTTTCCCCATTCTTCCTGCAAGTAGCAGCACATCTCATTTCTGACATCCTTAACCCTTTCTTCTCTTTCACTCTTCTCATATAATGCGTATTACATGGTTATTAAACAATTTGTATTATTATTAGTCCTAATAGATGATATTTTCCTGAGTGACGAGGGCTGTGTTTTATTCCTCTTAGGATCCCAAGGAGATGCTACCCCTTTAAAGCAAATGATCAAAGACTTTTTGTTTGTTTGTAATGCTCTTGTCTTTTTTCATTTCTTAGATCAATATGTGCTTAGATCTTAGATACAGAATATGACAGCTGAACATCTTTGGTTTAAGTATGAGAAAAGGTAGCCCAGCGACCTGATGAAAGTACCCAATGTGTCAGAGCATCTCCACTGCTGGAGTACTCACGTCCCGACCCTCAGCAGGAGCAGTGTGGGGTGGTAGACAGAGTGTGAGCCTTAGGGTCCCACACTTAGTGACATGTGGCCTCAGCAAATTATTTACAGCTCCTGAACTTCGATTTCTTCTTCTGTGAAATGAAGATAACAGTGGGTGGGGAGCGGGTGTGAAGGTTAGACACAATAAGACACAGAATCTTCGCAGTGCACAGGGGAAGTGTGAATTTCATCTCCTCCTCCCTTCCCAGTCTGATGGTCTTTACCCCACACCATGTCAGTTACGTATACCTCTCTGCCTACCTGTCAATGTCATGAATATTGACAATTCACTCTAGACCATGCTAGAAGAATCGGAAGAAATTCACAACGATCTGGAAGCAATGACTGAGAAATTACAGTGCCTCGCTAGCGTGTACTACACAGAAAAAATGTCTCAGCAAGTGGCAGAACTGGGACGGGAGACGGAGGAGTTGCGGCAGGTGATCAAAATTCGTTTGCAGAATCTCCATGATGCTGCCAAGGTAAAAAAAAAAAAATTAAATTGAAAATCTATCATTAGAAAAAAAATGGTGGTTTTATAGTGGAGATATGATGCTCACCTCTGATGTGCCTTCTTGACTGGTGTTAGTCTTCACCTGTGACTTGGGACTTTAAATGCTTATGTTATGTATTGACATTCATACTGCTCTTATTGGGGCCGGCCTGGTGGCACAGCGGTTAAGTGCACACATTCTGCTTTGTTGGCCCGGGGTTCGCCAGTTCGGATCCCAGGTGCGGACATGGCACCGCTTGGCAAGCCATGCTGTGCTAGGCGTCCCACATATAAAGTAAAGGAAGATGGGCACGGATGTCAGCGCAGGGCTAATCTTCCTCAAAACAAAAACAAAAACATACTGCTCTTATTCTACAGGATATGAGAAAATTTGAAACAGAGCTAAAAAACTTACAGTTTGCTTTGGAGCAAGCCCAGACAACCCTGACCTCTCCAGAAGTTGGACGCCTTAGTCTCAAGGAACAACTCTCTCATCGACAAGTAAGGAAAAATGATTTGGGAAAAAGGAGTGGGGAGCTACATTTTTAAGAGAGGATAGTTAGGAAAAATGATTTCTAAACTTAGTTATAGTCTTAGCCCTATATGCATTATTTAAAAAAATATTCCTTGGAAAATGCTTATAACTTGTGAGAGCTGTAATTTCATAAATGTCTCTTGCTTATGAAATAAACTATTAAAATACAAAATTGTAAAATATATTATAGAATATAAAATGTGAACTTGAACTTTCAGCATTTGCTGTCTGAGATGGAGTCACTCAAGCCAAAGGTCCACGCTGTGCAGATCTGCCAGAGTGCGCTCCGAATCCCAGAGGATGTGGTCACCAACTTGCCGCTCTGTCACGCTGCTCTGCACCTGCAGGAAGAGGCCAGCCGGCTTCAGCACACAGCGATCCAACAGTACAACATCATGCAGGCACGTGCTGCTGGGCCAGCAGAGCATAGCAAATGAGTCATGGGCTTCTTTTCTTAGCATTGTGTGGGCTCAGCCGTCAAAACACAGCCAGAGTGTTAAATCTGACAGATTGTTGTGGTTATGTAAAATGAGGAGATGGGATGCTATCGTTTGGATCACCCACAAAAGGCTGGGGAAAGCTCTCTAAAAAATATCCTTTGGTGAAAACTATCTTTTAGCAATATTTTTTTAATGAGGAACTACTTATAAAGTTTAATTTTATATTCAATTGTCTATTTTTATCTCTTATTATTCATCTGAGAATCATCTAGAACCTCATAATATGATTTTATTGGTAGCATATGTTACAGAATTTTTTTTCAAATTTCAGCTTATTGATGCACTCAGTGCATTTTCTTGCCTGAGAAATACATTCAAGTGTAATTCTCAGTCTCTTCACCTAATAAGAGAAGAGTCATTTACTAGGTAGAAATGATGCTATTTACCTCGTATCTTCTTTGAACTAATATTTCATCTGCTTTATCCAAAAACTGCATACATATCCTCCTATATTAAATTGCTAATGGTCTTTTTAGTCAGCTATCCTTGCTCCTTGCGTTATCCTGTAATTTGTTAAACAGTAAATTGCTGAGGATAGAAGTCATACTTAATTCATTTTTTTTATCCCATACTCCAGTCCTTAGGTGATGACTTATGTATATATTTAGCACTTCTTAGATGGAAAAACGAAGCAATCATGTTTTTCATACTGCTTCCCACTGTGTTCTGACCATGATATTGCCACCTATAGGACAATACAAATAGGGAGATGAGAGAGGATGTAACAATTTAACTATTTTGAGTCCATCCATAATCTTGGCAAAATATTTTAGAGAGGAGGCTCTGAAATATCGGAGTAAGGCTGAGGATTTGAATCATCTAGTGATTTTACCCATCATTGCTTTATTTCCTAGACGTACAAGCAGATAGGAGCTAGTGCTATAGGCTGGCAGACAGCAGCAGAGAGTCACTCACACGGTTACTGAGATAGATAATCATGTGTTTTGTTTTGTTGTTTTTTAAAGGAGGCTGCGGTGCAATATGAACAGTATGAGCAAGAAATGCAGCACCTGCAGGAGCTTATCGAAGGAGCTCACCGAGAGATTGAGGACCAGCCTGTGGCCACCAGTAACATCCAGGAGCTGCAGGCCCAGATTTCTCGGCACGAGGTGAGACAGCAATACAGGCAAATGACGAGGACAGGTTTCTAGCAATTGAAGGAGAAAGGTTCCCCCTGTTTGGCACATAACGTGTTCAGTTCTCGGGCAGCCTCTTTGCCTATCTTTGCATTTTGAGGGCTATTTATACCGATCCTTTTCAAGACTCAGTACCATGAATCTTCTCCTTGATTCCAAAACCTCTTTACACATTATTCATGTCATATCTCAACCAAAACCATCCCACTGTCTCCTGCACCCCGAATTCTCAGTTAATACACTAAAACATAGTCTACTCTCTGTCCTGAAAGCCTGCAAGATACTGCAATGCTCAAAGTCTTGCTATGTTGATCACCCTCTTTAAAAAGAAGGGATATTTCATATTAAAAAGAAAATCATTTGCTCTTTCAAGTATGGGTCATTTCAGCTCCTTTCATCAAAATCAGCAAGTGGTCCGCATTGTTTGTTTTGCTAGTTTCCAGATGGCGCCTGGTAGCATCTTCCCTATTGTCAAATATGCCTTCTTCCTTGTTCCTTTCACATCATCATGACCTCATGACCTGGCCCCCCCGGGTGCAGACGTGGTCTCAGAGCTCATAGATCTTAAGTGTTCGTGCTCATTGACTTAGCAGTGAGTTTCTTTTCCCAACCTGTCAATTCCTACATAGGTTACATTTACTCTTTCCCTTGGGGGCTGGCTCATAGCCTCATGAATAATGGTGTCTTCTCTGTGCCGAGGATGGACATGTAGTTTTTCCCTCTGTTTGCTCTGTTTTAACTCTTTTGTCATAACAGCAACAAACTATTTTTCTAAACAAAATTTCATAGTGAGATTCTCAGAAGTTTCCATTGTTGCTTCTTAAGGATGGAAAATCTCACTACATCCCTCTCCAGATGCAATTCTTTAATTTTTGATACATCCAATGCATCAATCACTTACATTTATATAGGATTTACAAAATAATGTAAATAAATATCCCACCTACATTTACTCCTACACTGTAGATATCATCCATGTTAACTATTTCTTTCTCTTATGCCATTGGTTAAATGAAAGGATGTTATACAAACATTTGAAACTACTATTTATATAACACACATTAGATTATATATTACAAACTTATATTGAAACTATTTTTAATCTCATTTTGTAAGAGCCAGAATTTTGTTGTAACAACTTTTCTATCATAAAACTGAAAATATTTTTTTAATCTTGTCTAGAATAACAATAATTATCATTACTACAGTTTTTAAAAACAATTTACAAGGGAGTTTTACATTATCTATTATAAGAACCCGTGAGGTAAGGATTTTTACTTATCATGTCATTTTACTGATTAGAGAACAGAAACTAATTTTTTCAATGACTCTCTGAGCTCCCAAATTTAGTAACTGATAGAAACCAGAATCGGATTTATTTTTATTTTATTTATTTATTTATTTATTTATTTATTTATTTATGAGGAAGATTAGCCCTGAGCTAACTACTACCAATCCTCCTCTTTTTTTTTTTGCTGAGGAAGACTGGCCCTGAGCTAACATCCATGCCC
The DNA here is from genome assembly GCF_041296235.1 of Equus asinus. Classification (NCBI taxonomy): domain Eukaryota; kingdom Metazoa; phylum Chordata; class Mammalia; order Perissodactyla; family Equidae; genus Equus; species Equus asinus. The sequence continues at coordinate 36,476,890 of NC_091790.1, forward strand.
ATCTTCTTCTACTTTATATGTGAGATGCCTCCCACAGCATAGCTTTTGCCAAGCAGTGCCATGTCTGTACCCAGGATCTGAACCTGTGAACCCTGGGCTGGTGAGAAGCAGAACATGTGAACTTAACTGCTGCACCACCGGGCCGGCCCCCAGATTCCAATCTAGTATCTTTGGCTCCAAATTCCACAATATTTCCAGTGTAGCAGAAAGTATTTGGGCTACCTCATTGCACAGAAGAGAAGAATGATAGTTCAGGAGAATAAATGACTTGCTCAAGGTCGCAGAGCCAGCTCTCAGCACAGTCAGCCGTGGACTGTCCTCCTGGCTCAGTGATCTGTTCACTTTGTCACATTTTCTCCTCCCTGTGCTAAATATCAGTGTTGATATTTGTTGTTTTGTCACATGATCTAGAATACATTTTCATATTCACGATGAGGTAGTTCTGTGTGAGCTTCATTGTATGTACAAAACAAACACAGGAAGGAAAGTGCCGAGGAGAAAGAGCCTGATTTATGATAACAGAAAAGTTTGGAAGAATGCTTTTTCCTGCATTTTCAATCTGTTTTAATGGAATTTCAATCTTGAAGTGAGCCTAGTTTCGTACGGACAACTTTAACTCAAAAACAACTGATCATTTATTCATTTCTAAGGAATTCACATTTTTCAGTAATTTTTCAAAGGTTGCATTTAATTTGAAGAAAATTATCTTCTTTTTCTTTTCTTTTTTTTTTTTTGAGGAAGATTAGCCCTGAGCTAACATCTGCTGCCAATCCTCCTCTTTTTGCTGAGGAAGACTGGCCCTGAGCTCACATCCATACCCATCTTCCTCTATTTTATATGTGGGATGCCTACCACAGCATGGCTTGCCAAGCAGTGCCATGTCCACACCTGGGATCTGAACCAGTGAACCCCGGGCCGCCAAAGCAGAACGTGCACATTTAACTGCTGTGCCACCGGGCTGGCCCCTGAAAAAATTATCTTGCCACTTTGAAATCATAGGAAAGAGTACTCAGACTCTTTGTTTTCCACCTGACCCTGAAGGCCTCCTCCACAGAGAGTGGCTTTCCTCAGAATGGCCTCTGCACCTGAAATTCTCACCTTTATACTCATCTTTTATCATCATTTTCAGAAATATCCAGTAAAAACTAAAAATACAGATGCTTCCTGAGAATGGAGAACACATTAACCCATTTGCACTCCATTTTAATTTAGTGGATTTGACCACCAACCCGCAAAGGCGATGGGATATGAGCAGGTTTATTCTTAGAGAAGAAAGTTCTAGAGCACTATTTCTCCAAGGGAGTCATGGATAACTATGAAATGCTGATTCTCATAAGCCTAATAAATCAATGTCTTTGGAAGCGGAGACCAGAATTGCATTTTTAACCGACAACCCAAACGAGTTTTATGCACAAGAAAGTTGAGAACTCTGATTTAGGAAATGAGCGCTTGCTGTCACTGTGGGCACACCTTTGCAGGGGCTCTCCACTGTCAGCAGGGGGCCATGGCCATCCACGTGGACACAAAGGGTGGAAGAGCTAAGACTAACTGGACTTCACAAAGATTCCTCAAAGCTACCCCAGTGGGGCAAGCTATTGAAGAAGGCTCCGTGACTTGTCCTATGAAAACAGAATTCAAGGCGTCCAGGGAGCTGGTGGATATCTTCCGCATGTGTGTGTTAACTAATTAGAATAGAGTACGCATGTGTTAGGCACTAGGCCAGATGTAGTAAATAGCTATTTAATCAGTATTTTAAAAATCTTATGAGGTTTAGTTGAGTATTTGCAGCCCTAAAAGGTCAAGAAGTGAGCATGTCTACTTTTTAAATCCTTGCTTTAAAAATTCCTGAACTATACTAGAAGTTACGAAGACAGGCTGCTGGCTGAATTCTGCTGGGCTGTTTTCTCTTCTACCCTTGTCAGGTTTCTTTTTTCAACTTCTTTTTTTTTTTTTAGATTGTCACCTGAGCTAACAAATGTTGCCAATCTTTTTTTTATTATTATTATTTTTTATTCTTATCCCAAAGCCCCCCAGGACACAGTTGTATATTTTTAGTTGTGGGTCCTTGTAGTTGTGGCATGTGGGACTCCACCTCAACGTGGCCTGATGAGTGTTGCCATGTCTGCACCCAAGATCTGAACTGGGGAAACCCTGGGCTACCGAAGCAGAGTGTGCGAAGTTAACCACTCGGCCATGGGGCCGGCCCCTACTTTGTCAGTTTTGATTAGGAGGGGAGAAAGAAAGCAAAATGACAAGAATAACAAAATGGCATCTATATATATGATATCTATCTCTATATGTGTATCTATATCTATACACACACATATACATATATATACATAAATGCCATTTTGTTAATGTTGTCATTTTGTTTCTGCACTTCAAGTTTAGATCTGTCTTTTGAATGTCAATGTCTTTAAAATGATAGTGTATATATCCACATATACACACATATATGTGCATGCATGTATGTACACTATCATTTTAAAGACATTGACATTTAATGTCTCCACCACCAAATGTGTTCCATACAAACATTACATGACAGCTTTTCAGGCAAAAGAGCCAAAGAAAAGGAATAGAAGGGGCCGGCCCGATGGCACAGCAGTTAAGTGCACAGGTCTAGCTTTGGCAGCCCAGGGTTCGCTGGTTTGGATCTCGGGTGCGGACATGGCACCACTTGGCACGCCATGCTGTGGTAGGCATCCCACATACAAAGTAGAGGAAGATGGGCACAGATGTTAGCTCAGGGTCAGTCTTCCTTAGCAAAAAGAGGAGGATTGGCAACAGTTAGCTCAGGGCTAATCTTCCTAAAATAAAATAAAATAAAAAGGAATAGAAAAGAATAAAGGTTTTGTACGTTTACGATTAATGTTTTAGAATATACATCTTTTTTTTTTGAGGAAGATTAGCCCTGAGCTAACTACTGCCAGTCCTCCTCTCATCTTCATTTTTTTAAAGCTGCATGTATCTTTTAAGTAAGAAAATATAACTTTAATATTTTAGAATTAGCATTTTAGGTTATTTTAGAATTTTAATATTTTAGAATTTTTTAACAGCTATATATTGTCCAGAACATATTTTCAATAAACTTTTGGTAAAAGCTTTAAAACCTCTCTCTCAAAACAAATTTTTTCAACAATGAATGAATTTAAAAGCCATTAAATTTGAAGTGAACTTCAAGTTCACATCTCTAGTTTGAAGCATCAGAAACATTTGAGGCATGATAGAGGATGTGAGAAAAGTTGGTGAATGTACAAAATTTTATTTGGGGAGTAATCTGCATAAAAAATGAAGGTTTCATATGTAATATTTAGCTTATCCGGAAAAAACAACCCCCTGGGGTCACAGGAACTGACAAGCAATTTACTTTGCGAAGCTGTCTGTAACAGATGACTGCTCCGTTTGATATATTCAGTATGGTAAGAGCTGAGCATTGCGTTTTTTGTAGTTTTCGTCATCACATGACCTAATTTCCACGGCATGAACCATCTGGCAATTTCAGATTCTTTAGGCATTTTAAAGAAAGTTGCCAGTTCTCCGTGTTACGTAAATTCCCGATTCCGTATGGAGCATCTGCCCGGATTAGAAACCCGGGCCGCCCCGCGTTGCTCCTCCGGGCCCGGCGCCGCGCTCCCAGCGCCTCTCCCGCCCCGCTGCGCTGTGGTCTGGCTCCGGAGCGCTGCAGGCAGGCTCGCTTGCACAGTCCACATCCTGCCTCTCCGCCGCTGCCGCCGCTGCCGCCGCTGCCGTCTAGCACAGCTCTGGGATTTCATTGGTCAGCCCTGGAGGAAGATGAACGCGACTAGTTCTCTTTCCTTTTGATGCTGCTCTGACACCCGGGGGCGGGGGGAAATGTTTCCCCAGGAGCTGGCTCAGAAAATCAAGGGCTACCAGGAGCAGATCTCCTCTTTGAACTCCAAGTGCAAGATGCTGACGATGAAAGCCAAGCACGCCACCATGCTGCTGACGGTGACCGAGGTGGACGGGCTGGCGGAGGGCACGGAGGACCTGGACGGGGAGCTCCTCCCTGCAACCTCGGCCCACCCCTCTGTGGTCATGGTAAGTAAGGGTCAAGGCCTGCGTTGCTGGGCGCCAGCGCGCGCTCTTCGGACTGTCCCCTGGCCAGTGGCTCTCCTGGCTTATTTTAGCGATCAGTCTTGCAGATTAGGGCTGACGAACAGTCTCCTTAACTCTCTGACTACATTTGGGCCACGGCCAACGTTTGACACTGTAAACAGTGACAGTTGAAATGAAACTACTTGCTGGAGACTGCTGAATTACCTGACGTGCCAAAGGTCGGCCCCGCATTTGTTTGTAATTTAGCAATAACGCTGAGGCTCCGGGCTTCAAAAAAATTCCTTTGCACAGTTTTCTAGTTTTCTGGGGGATGGGAGAATCATGCTACCTATATTTTTTGTGTTTTCTAAGCCAAAACACTGACTGACTAGATATTTTGTGTTTGTGTATTCTGTTGTATAAATGCTTTCAAAAATATGGAAAACTGATTATTAGAAAAATAAGAAAATAGAAAATGCAAAGTTTAGCTTTAGGTTAATATAAATAAGTTCCATTAATTTCTACCTGCAACATTATTTCCCCATCTCTTTGCATCTACAATGCATTCTTTATTTTGGTAATTCGGTGTTTTCCAGTGCTGTATATTTTCCATCCATATGTGCTGTGCCTCAGTTAAAATCATACCTGGACCTTTTTGGTAATATATTACTTTGGGTAATATATTTATCTCTCTAGAATTTTTATCTAGATTTATCTCTAGAATATTTGGAATTTAAGATGTCCACGAAAGACTCACCTGTATTCCACACTCTTCCCTCATTTTTATGATTCATAATTTTTCTAGTTATTTATAAAGACACAAGAAAAGGAAAATAAATTAAAGAAATATTTAATCAACAATAAAACTCTTAATGTGATATGCACCCCTGACCCCTGTTGGTTTTACAAATAGTCTCTAGCATCTTATTCACCTGAGGACAAAAGTTTTAAGTACTAACACAGAATTTGTATGTAAATTTGGGTCTCAGTAATTCTAACCTTATATATTATATATATGTGTTATATAATCATCTCTGGTTTGACCTGTGTCTGACCAGGTCTTTCGTTGACATAGCTAACTGATTTTCATGTCCTTTGGGCTACTTTTTATGTGACAGATGACTGCAGGTCGCTGTCACACTTTGCTGTCACCTGTCACTGAGGAGTCTGGGGAGGAGGGAACCAACAGTGAGATTTCCTCTCCACCTGCCTGTCGCTCCCCTTCACCCGTGGCTAATACAGATGCTTCTGTTAACCAGGTACCACACACTTGGCATTGCCTTCGTCTAGCTCCAATCTCTGGATGGGTGCAGGACTCCATTCTCTCTTCTTATTAGACTGTGGCTGTGATCTTAGACTTGAAGGGACACACCGTTAGATGTGACAATGTGATTATCATGTACGACCACTACTGGCTTAACACATCATCTCCTCTCCTGGGCTTCTGGCAATGAGATGAGCAAAAACTAGGTCACGGAAATTACAGCTGGAGAAAGGCCTGTTTTAAGGCATTATGGCTTTAGTTTCTAACAGCTGTCTCTAATGGAGTGCTGCATCCTAACAGAAGATGAAATGTGTGTATCACTGTTCTAAGATAACCCGGTTTCATTGCTATTTTCACATTCATTGAACATTTAATTCATTGAACACAGCTCAGATTTTGAAGATGGAAAACCTGTTTACCATATCATACATTTTTTTTATTTACTAATTGTCAACCAATTTAAGGGCTGTCTGCCAATATATATATTGGAATGCCTAAGATTTGTGTTTTCTTGCTTATCTTTCAATAATCTTAAATTTTAATTCCTATAAAATGGGGATAATATTTTGTTGTTATGAGGTGCCTTTTATTGTACATCATATTAGATATGGATTATAGTAAATTAAATATGGCAAAAGACTTCATGAAAAATGTTGGATAGAAGTAAAAAAGATGCTTTTACAATAACCAAAAATTTTTAATGCATGGTAAGTATTATTTTCTTTAGCCAAAATAAATTTAAAACAATTCTAATTATGTTACTATGAAATTACTTGTGTTCAAAGAAATTGAGGTTTATTATCAAGAAAGAAGCACGGAGCAGAGCAAACATAAGCTATATTTCAAATGAGTCAGAGTATTTTTATTTTAGAGCAGAAGCATTCAAAATAGGACTTCTATGATAAAGAAAAGCCTCCCTTCCCCCGAAAAGGAAAATAAAATTGATGAAAGCTTTAGATGAAGCAATTCTCTTGGTAAAAATCTATAAAGCTGCAGGGAACTTGTCAATTCATTTATTTATCAGATGCATTCTAAGCACCTTCTTGGCAAGAAATCTTGTGCTGGGCCCCAGAGATGCAACAAAGGAGAAGACAGCAGTGACCCCTGCCCTCAAGGACCTTACATTCTAGAAAGGTGGACGTGGGACTAATAACAGCAAAAGTGATGAGAGGAAATTTAAAAACAACAAAAAAGGAGAAGTTCAGGGAGTTCTGGGGAATTTGGGAAACTGTTCTCCAAATTCTGATTTTAAAATATGAATTACTCATTCTTTGAGGTTGTGTACTTCCCTGCGGTCACAGATGTTATTAGAATCAGAGAAATATGGCCATAGTCAGCTGTTTATTGTATAGGAAAAATTTATCCTATATAATATGCCTAATGTCGGGAAAATTTTCAAACTGACCAATAAACACTGGCTTTGAGACTAACACTATGGAAAGAATATCCCTTTTCTAAAATTACAAGTCTTGATGCTATTTCTTGTAAGTCTTTCAACGTACATGTGAAAGTGTCCTGTAAATGATAAAACATGCAAATGTTTTTTGGTTTTTGGTTTTTGTTTGTGAGGAAGATTGGCCCTGCGCTAACATCTGTTGCCAGTCTTCCTCTTTTTTTTTCTTTCTCTCTCCCCAAAGCCCCAGCACACAGTTGTATATCCTGGTTGTAAGTCACTCCAGTCCTTCTATGGGGGATGCCGCCACAGCATGGCTTCATGAGCGGTGTGTAGGTCCTCATTCACGATCTGAACCGGCAAACTCCAGGCTGCTGAAGCAGAGCACACAAACTTAACCACTGCGCCACAGGGCCAGCCCCACAGATGTTTTATTATGACTACTTTAACTGTCAAGCTCAAACAAATCCTAAAATTATGAGTGAGATAATGCTTTATTTTAACCCCATTTTGACATCCCTCCCCCTGTCACGGGGAAACCACTTAAATCACATTATTAACATACTTACATACGATACTGCAAATGAGGAAAAAATGTTGTTATTTTGTGTATGTCAGAGGAAGCAGTTAAAAAGCAAAAGTATTATGCTTGGTGTTCTTCAGACAAATCAACCCATCACTGCAGCCACAAGTTATTCCTGGGCAGTAATGAAGAGTGATAGAAGTCAGAGGAAAATGGACAAATATACATCGTGGCCAGTGACGCACTGGGTTTACAAAATTTTTTCGAGACTGAGGAGAACGTTTAGAATCCCCATAAATTCCAGTTTTCAGACTCACAACACTGTACAGAATGCACACAGCTGTTTGGAGGAGCAGCCAGATAGAACTGCTTTGTAAAATCGCAGCTGTTAAGAAAGGCTCCGAACCGCCGCTTCTGTAAGGAGATCTCCGTTATATAACTGTTCCCTCCACAGTCAGCACGTTCCCCCTCTGACAGTAGCTATTAGCTGAAATGTGATAACCATTTAGCTTACTTGAGGGTAGAAATAACGAGGCAGCTCCAGAATTTGCTGCAGGCTTCTTGATCCTATGAGAGCAAGCCAAGACTTCAGCTCCTTGAAGAGTTGAGGGAAGTAGAGGTTTGGAAAGAGCAGCAGTGTAAGGAAGGGATAGAGCGCTGGGGTCCAAGTCCAGTGCTCAGAATGGATCCCAGCTCTTCCTCCTCTAAGCTGAAAGTACCTTGGATGCCCCTCAGTCCCCCCATTTGCAATGGGAAGCAATGCTACTTAATTCACAAAATTGTGAAAGTTAAATGTAATGTTTAATTATGAAAGTACTTTTCTTTTCTTTTCTTTTTTTTTCCTGAGGAAGATTTTCCCTGAGCTAACATCTGCTGCCAGTCTTCCTCTTTTTGTGTGTAAGCAGCTGCCACAGCATGGCCACTGACAGACGAGTGGTGTAGGTCTGCACCTGGGAGCTGAACCCAGGCTGCTGAAGCAGAGTGTGCCAAACTTAACCACTAGGCCACTGAGGCTGGCTGTGAAAGTACCTTTTAAACCGGAAAATGCTAATCAAATAGTAGCTATGATTTTCCAAGTTTATTTCCTTAGGAATCTTCTGGATAATAAGTCTTATAACTTAGGCACATAAGCAACGAGAGACGTATTTCTAACGGTGATTCCTCACTATGTTAAATATTGTCTTTATTTAGTTGTTACTTTACAGGACTGACTCTTTTATTAAATCTATGTAGTCCTTAAATAGATCTAAGTTATTCATCTACAAAAGGTGATATATTTTCAAATCCTTTTAAGAAACCAGGAGTCGTCATTCCTGTTTAATAAGCCTGAGCCATACATACATACTCACCATCAGACACACGCACACTCACCCACGAAAGAGCCAGACAGAAGGTTTTTTGGTAACACATTTATTTTATTCTAGCTCTTTTGAGGGCCTTCTTTATAATATTTAATTTAAAATTTTTACACGTATGGGGCCAGCCCGGTGGCACAGCGGTTAAGTTCACAAGTTCCGCTTTGGTGGCCTGTGGTTTGCTTGTTCGGATCCCAGGTGTAGACCTGCGCACCACTTGGCAAGCCATGCTGTGGCAGGTGTCCCACATATAAAGTAGAGGAAGATGGGCCTGGGTGTTAGCTCAGGGCCAGTCTTCCTCAGCAGAAAAGAGGAAGATTGGCGGCAGATGTTAGCACAGGGCTGATCTTCCTCAAAAAAAAAAATTTTTTTTACACGTAAGACAACTTTTTACTTTTCCTTGTGGACAGTAAGAGTACTCCCTTTTATGTGTTTAAAATAATAAAGTTTATAAAAAGTGCTTTTACATGTATAATTCATTATGGGCATGTATGCTGTCCTGTTATTTGCAAACACTCCATGACATGCTCAGGATCAAACACTAAAGGCCCTCCTCTGGTCTTTAAAAAGCTCACAGTTGGGGCCGGCCCAGTGGCGCAGTGGTAAAGTTCGCAGATTCCACTTCTCGGCGGCCCAGGGTTCACCGGTTCGGATCCTGGGTGCAGACATGGCACCACTTGGCAAAAGCCATGCTGTGGTAGGCGTCCCACGTATAAAGTAGAGGGAGATGGGCATGGACGTTAGCTCAGGGCTAGTCTTCCTCAACAAAAAGAGGAGGATTGGCAGGAGTTAGCTCAGGGCTAATCTTCCTCAAAAAAAAAAAAAAGCTCGCAGTCTATGTGAGAGCAGGCAAGTAATTACAATAGAGGGGTAAGTGGTCTGACAGAAGCACTGAGTGGTAAGGGAGGACATAGAAAAGCACCTAAATCAGGCTGGAGTTCAGTATGGGTCAAGGATGCACCCTTTGGTTTTAAGAAAAGAATATAAATTAGGTAGTCGGAGTACACTAGAGTGATATGAAGGAGTTTTTCAGGCAGAAGGAACCACATGTAGGAAGGAGTAGGGACAGGAAGGAAAATGACCCGTCAAGACAACTGCTACTAGTGTAAGTGTAGTTGGAGAAACACAGAGGAGGAGGAGGGGAGAAATGAGGCTGAGAGGGATGCAGGAGACACATCATGAAGGACCTTGAATGCCACACAAAAGAGTGTGAACTTTATCCAGAAGCTAGGAGTTAACCATTGAGGAAATTTAACTGGAAGCTATGTGCAGAAGCGAGTTTTAGAAGAGATCATTCTGGATCAGTGTAGACAGCAGAATGGAGAAGGACAAATTCAGAGCCAGAGAAGTAGGTAGGGACAGAAGTTATACATTTTGATGCCTTGCCCGGACTGGTGATCTAAGTGAGAGACGCAGTTGGGGACTGTAGACCTAGACAGCCCCTCTCACAGGAATGAGGCGGCCTCCCCTCTGTTAGAATTACTGACACCATGTGGACACAGAGTCCAGTCTCATATACTTTCCGGTTTGCAAGAGAAGCCATGAATCTGGATTCTTATGAAATCTCCATACCTCAACGAAGAGAGATTTTAAATAATTTAAAACACTGTATAAGCCAAGCTAAATGTATGCAAGACAGAGGGAGCCTGCAGGGCAGGCCTGGGAATTAGAAAGTTGTTGCTGTAATGAGAACCTGAATCCATGCTGTGGCAAGGGCATGCGTCAATAGAACTTCATCCTTACCAAAGCAGTGGGTGGTAAGGGAGAGAAGAAATAGAGAGTGAATCTCAAGTTTATAGCTTCGGTCAGTAGAAGTTCCATTTATTGAAAGATGGATTATACCTTATATTTTATTCCTAAATTCATTTCTCATCCTGGATGTTGTTTTTGGAAATGTTCAGTTTGACGAGCCTGAGGGATATACATGTACAAATGGTTATGTGAGTCTGGAGCTGATAAATATACTGATATTTAAAAGTGAGTGGCAAAAACAAACTACAAAAGAGAAAAACTGAATGATTAGAGAGCTGGGAAGAGAACAGAGAGATTAAAGGGACTGTCTCCCAAGAAGGATGGTGAGTGGCATTGAATGTGACTGAGAGGTCAAGGAAGAGAAGGGCTGAAAAATAATCATTTTATTCCATAGAAAAGAACCACTGATGAGTGTAGCAAGAGCAATTTTAGTGGAATCATTAGGATCGAAGCCCAGTTGGGTATTTAGAAGTGGACTGAGGAGGAGAAAGTGAACAAATCAAGTATAAACTACCATTTTCAGAAGCTGGATTATGAAATGAAAGGGAGAAAAGGAAGAAATGATGATCACGACTGCGTGAAATGATCCATCACATTGTGCTTTGTGGACTTTTCTAATATATGATTCCACACAAGAAAAAAAACTTAAAGAGTGTATGTAGGTGTTTTCAGATGGAAAAGATTTGACTCTATATGCTAAGGAGAAAATCAGTAAAGAGGGAGAAGGGGAGAGAGAGGATGTTAATGGACCAAGGTCCTTGAAAAAGCAAAGGTAGATGGGATTCTGGGAGTAGGTGGGAGGGGAAGTGACAAGCATGAGATAAAAATGAGTCTGAATATAGACAGACTTGAAAATTTGAGAAGTTGCAGGAGAATCTCCTTGGTGGCTTCGGTTGTGTGTTTGTGTGTGTGTGTGTATGCAAGTGTGAACACACAGTCACTCTGGGAAGAAAAGTTGGGTTGGGTCATGATTGGAGTTTTCCGAGTGGGTGAAGCAGAGGTTAAAGGGCAAAGGAAACAGAGGTGTTGGTAAGAGAAAGGTTTAAGTAACTTTAGCCATAGCTAGATGGGCACGTGGAGTGAACCAGCTCAGCGATGGCAGGCTGTCGTGTGCGAGGGTGTGGAGGACTGGGTGAAGTGGAAATGGGGAGGACGAATGGATGTGAGCCTATGAAGGATTTGAGAATATCCAGTTCATCTCAAGGTGGTAACCGGGTTAGGAATGAAGAGGAACCAGTCTCCATGATCCAATGTCATCAATAAATGTTGAGGACTTATCTGGAAGCCTCAGCAACAGCAACAAAGTAGGCAGAAGATCTCATGGCCGCTCAAACTGACTTCAGTTAACCCTCAGAACCACCCCATGTTGAACAGATGAGGGAACTAACGTGTGAGATGTGAGTGAGTTCTCCCAGTTACGGAGCTCCTTCGGAGGAGACTTTCCACTGGGATCCGAGGTGTCCCAAGGCCTCAGGTGTCAGGTTCGTGTCTGAACTCATTCTGCTACACAACCCTGCTCTGCCTTTGCACAGACCCCCCAACGCCAGGCCCCTTCCTGCTATTCCCTTGGTTTCTCAGACAGCTGAGGCCTTCTTCCATACTTTTTACCAACACATTACTATCAATAAAGCCCAGGTATTTTAAATTAACATAATTACCTTCAATAGTACAACTGCAGAAGTTGTGAACTTTTTATAGCAATTCCCAAATATAAACATTACTCCCTAATTCAATTTCTATTAATATACAGATAACCATAGAAACAATTGAAAACACATGAATCATATGTTTTGATATAGTAAATTCCATTATCAATACTAATAAAACATGTAACGTTCCTTATAACACCAGACATAAAAAAAATTCAAAAATCTAGTTTTTATCATTCACTTTGATTATTTTTGGTGCACTTCCAGGAACCAAGTAGAAGGAAACTTTTTTATCTTTGTTTCTTAGAGTAGTTTTAACTTCTCCATTACATTTTCCCTTATTTAATATTAAAATATTGAAATTAATTTCTGTGACTAGTGAGCTCATAGATATTGAAGATCTGGCTATATCTGAAAAGTGACTTTCTGCAGATTAATTTTATTTCAATCAATTACTTTATTAAATTATTGAAAACTTTAATCAGCACATTACAAAGCATTTTAGGAAATGGATCATTTGGATTCTCTTTTTTTGCTATACCAGTCAATCTTTAAATATGTGTACCACTTAAATCCTTTGTATTTTCATTTTATCAAGTATGAAATAAGAACGAGTTTTGGCAACTTAAACTATTGGTAAATGTGTTCATTTTTTAAATGTAAACCAAAGTTCTAAAGCAAGTGTAGTTTGCTTTGATATTATCATTAAATTCTTCTTGTCACAAGAGTTGACTAACTTCACTAGTTCGTGGCCCCTTGAAAGGTATGAATCCTTTCCTCCACATGACAGATAGTACCCAGAGCATGTTAACCTAAACTTTGTCTTCCTCTTGAATCCAATGCTGTGCTTTCCCCCCAGGACATCGCTTATTACCAAGCCTTGTCTGCTGAGCGCTTGCAGACGGATGCGGCAAGGATTCACCCCAGCACATTGCCATCCCAAGAGTTCTATGAAGCAGGCCTGGAGCCATCTGCTACTGCTAAACTGGATGATTTGCAGCGTTCTTGGGAAACCTTAAAGAATGTGGTAAGTCTTTGAAACGTGGAATTGTTTAAGCCCACCAGACGCCAATTACCTTAGATTGTCTTGTGAAATACATGCGTTGAGTTGACACATCCTGTACACAGTTGAATACCCTCTCTTGGGCCACAGAGGTAAAGCAGTGAGGAAAGAAATGTCCTAATCTAGAAGATAAGGCTCTAGGAGACATTGGGTAATATCCCTTTTCTTCTTTAGATCAGTGAAAAGCAGCGCACACTCTATGAAGCTTTGGAACGCCAACAAAGGTACCAGGACTCCCTCCAGTCCATCTCCACAAAGATGGAGGCCATCGAGATGAAACTCAGTGAGAGTCTAGAGCCTGGCAGGAGTCCAGAAAGCCAGATGGCCGAACATCAGGTAAAAATAACAATGACTTCAGTTTCCTGCATGATTTAATAGGTGCATTCTTGTGGGCTAGTCGGCCAACCAAGCAAGTGTTTGGGAGAGCATACTGTATTGTTTTAACAAACTTAGCCAGCACCTCGCCATTATCACTCAAGAGAAGAACTCTCAGACTTCAGTGGGTAAAGAAGCATTTGAAGAATAAGGGGTTCTAAGTTATAATCTTGGGGTTGTGCCTGACTTGAATCATTTTTTAAAAGGTTATGGAAATTAGGCAACGAGAAACAGATGATTACATTAACTTCACTCAGACAGATGTTAAAAATCCATCAATTTAAAATGCATGCTAAGAAGATACATGTATTAAAATCTGGTTAATGCTGTAGCAATGTTATCAGGTGTACTATTAATGCACAAATATGCAGTCACCATGAGATTGGGAAATACTGCCTGTCCCCAGCCAGAACTCAGGAGCATGTGGAAACCCTATGAGAGACAGAGGAAAAGAAATATATCTTTAGATGCAAATTAAGAGCTATAAAAGCATGATGTGGTATATGTATCATCAAGTACTGGGAAATTCATCAGCTTTAAGAGTAAAACTCTGTAATTTATCTTTACTTTACGTCTTTATAGTTTTGGAACCCAGGATAACCTTGCAGTACATTCTTGTTCAAATGTGTAGTCTAAGACAAAATTGCATTCTTTTATGATGTATAGGACCTTGCAATTTAACACAAAAATGAGAACATTTTTTCTAGAGACAGCATATTGAGAAATAGTGGTTTTAGGTTTTTGGCACTCTTGTAACTTCTTAAGATAGAGATCAAAGTGCAAAGCATCCATTTTTAGGCCTTATTTTGGTAAAACTACCTTCTCTGGGTCTTTCTGCTGTCCCAAAGCCACCTGTAGCCAGTCTAGTTTGGGAGAGTGCTGTAAAAATATAAAATTAAAATTAACCTTTGTTTACCTGAACCACACCCGTCATGAGGACAGTCAGGGCCTTAGGTGACTAGAGCAGTGCAATTTTCCTCTGAGCACCACAGTCCTCTTTAACTGATACTCCACTTTTCTAGTGGTCAGCGGCCACCTCACTGCCATCTCAAGGGGTTGTCTGTGGAGCAACAGTGTGCTCCCTGGGGCTCTGTCTGTCCCGCTGTCCCCCTGCCTGACCTGTGCTTCACTGTGCCTGGGGGGGCAGGAGAACGTCCTTCCATTCCGTTACAGCTTCCTTTAAGCGCCCAACGGGAATTTGGTATAAATTATCCCTGGGCTGGATGAAAACAAATTTGAGTGTTACCAGCTCAGATTATCAGGAAACTCTGTTCCAGGAGAGGGTTTATGTAGTTTGACTTTCTACTTCCGGGTCATCTCTGCGTTTGCTCAAGGCTCATCGTTCTTATCTCCCAGGAGACTGACCACAGCTCCCAAAGGCCCTTCACTGTGTGCTGCAGGATTTAGGGATTGCGTGAAAACGGGAGCCTGGGAGTCGGCCCTGACGTTCCAGAGTTCTTAATTAAAAATGCAAGTTAGCTCCTGATCATCCCTACCATGCTGCCTCCTGGGCATTAGTAGGAAAACACACATAAACTGAATGTGCCGCAAAATTATTATTTTGTTCAAGAGATTTAATGAGGAAAACTCAAAATTGCACACTAATGTGAAGTGTTTTAAATTAGAAATGAGTCTGATTTCTTGCAATTAAGGCCAATGACATAACTTTTTGTCCCTTTCTAAGTTGGGAGTAGTAATGCTAACAATTATAGCAATGAGGAGGTGTGGCTAATTCGATGATTACACATCATTTGAGCTTAACAATTATATTAATACTCTTATGAGACAGAAAGAAAATATAAATAATGTATAATTTCTCATATCATCACACATCTAACATTTTCCATCTGACGTACTGTTGCTAACTTTTGCTGTCTGTACCTACGTTCTACCAATTCTGGGACAGGGCTGCCCACATGAAAAGTTAATGGTATCACGATGTCTAAATTGGTTCTTAGCTTCTGGAATGGTACTTAAAAATTTCCAGGGGCCGGCCTGGTGGCATAGCTGTTAAGTTCACACATTCCACTTCTCGGTGGCCCAGGGTTCACCGGTTCGGATCCCAGCTGTGGACGTGGCACCGCTTGGCAAAAGCCATGCTGTAGTAGGCGTCCCACGTATAAAGTAGAGAAAGATGGGCATGGATGTTAACTCAAGGCGAGTCTTCCTCAGCAAAAAGAGGAGGATTGGCAGCAGATGTTAGCTCAGGGCTAATCTTCCTCAAAAAAAAAAAATCCAAGCATTATTGTAGAATTACTATTTCTAATCCAGTATGCTTTTTATATATTCCCTTAAATTAATAGAAATATTTCAATTGTTATTTCTGTCCCAATATTCTCTTGGAAGTATTAAAGAGCTAACCAAATTCCTATATTTTTCCTCTATGCAGTTGTCTAAATCTACTGAACTTGGGTAGAGTGCTGTGGCTTTCTTGTTGTTCTAAATTGTACAACAGATTTAATTTTAAGACCTTAATGCAGTTCACAAGCTGACTTGTGGCTGTTCGGACTTTCGTTATCATGGGTCGCTCGTGCTTTGTGGGCGTGTGATGTCTGTGACACTAAGCTCAGTGGTGGCTAGTAAGAAGAGCTCTGAGGTTATTTTGCTTTTGTTTTTGTTTTTTCTAATATATATAACAACTCAGAGTTTGAAATGAACTATGCTGATGTACATAGTTCTGAAAGGCACAATGAAATTCACATTTACCTTTGGTGTCGAACCAAGCACGTTTTCCCCAGAGTGAGTCACTTAGAGAAGATCCGGTACTTTTCTAAACCACATAAGTGTCATGCGCGCACCCTCCTCGTAAACACAAGTCAGAAACCCAGAGGTGTGCTTTTCATCTCTCTCTCCTTATTTTGAGTCAGATGTTGTAGAGAAGCATCTGGCCGCCAACTGAGACAGTTATGAAGGTTAAGACAAATTTGACTGCTAGATCTTTTTGTTTTGTTAAATTGAAGTGAAATTCACATCTCATAAAATTAACCATTTTAAAGCATACAATTCAGTGGCATTTGGTACTTTTACAGTGTTGTACGACCACCCCCTCTGTCTGGTTTCAAAACATTTTCGTCACCCCAAAAGAAAACCCCATCTTCAGTAAGCTTGGCTGCTGGGTCTTGAAATTAAAAACTTGAGCTATCTTCCAGAACTGTCCACTCGCCCTTGAGAGTAAGCTGAAGCATAAATAGAGAGGCTTGACTCTAACAGGATGAACACTAACGGTTCTAGAATTCCTAACTCCTTTGTTACTTACTGCAGAACATTCAAAGAACTGTTTTAGAACGTTGTGCGTTTGAAGCGGAAGCTGGTGACTTCATTGTAAACCTGACTGGTCAATTCACTGAGATTCAGTGAGGTGCCTTTTGTTTGGTGTTTTTTCCCTGGTGGTTTCATGATTCAGATACCTGTGTTTTTGTTTGCTCTTTGGTGAGGAAGATTGGCCCTGAGCTAACGTTTGTTGCCAATCTTTCTCTTTTTTCTTCCTCCTCAAAGCCTCAGTGCGTAGTTGTGTGTCTTTCTAGTTCTTCTATGTGGGATGCTGCCTCAGCACGGTGTGATGAGTGGTGTGTAGGTCCATGCCTGGGATCCTAACCGGTGAACCCCAGGCTGCCAAAACAGAGTGCCCGAACTTAACCAGTACACCGCCAGGCTGGCCCCAGATACCTGTTTTATCTTGAGGCTGCTTTGGGGGTAGTGGGAATTGCCAACACATTGTGCAAAAAACAGCAATGTGATTGTGGGTTATAGTGGTGGGAAGGAGATAAAAGGAGACTTCAGCAGGTCTTTTTGGAGACACAGATTTTGAAAATCTGGAATGGTAACAGGAATGAGTAGGAGGCACTATAAATGTGGATGTTTGAGGACAGGCTTGGAGGAGAGAATGAGAATGAATGCGGTGTGAAATAGTGAGGAGGCTCTTCTTGCTTGTACAGGGGAACAAGGCAACAAAAGACATAACGAGGTCAGTCTAGTTGTGGAGAAGCCTTTAAAACAGAGAAAATAATGTGAATTTTGTACTTTTGGCAGTCAAGTACCAAAAAATGATTATAAAGTAGAAGAAAATAATTTACTGGGTGAAAACCATTTGGATGTATAACAGGATCAGTTTGTAAATTCATTACAATCCCATAAAAAAGTCCCAGCAAATTCTTTGGTGGAGATTGACAAGCTAATTCTAAAGTATTTTGCAAGTGTGTAAAAAAATATACTTGAAAATGGAAAGGGTCAAGAATAGCCGACACAACCTTGAAGAAGATGAATGAAGTTGAAGGATGTATCCTACCACAGAGTGAGACTTCTAAAGCTACGGTAATTGTGACAGTGTGGTATCTGCACAGGCAGCCAAGTGGGTCAACGGGACAGAATTAGGAGCCAGGAGCACACTCACACCTGCACAAACACTTGACTTGTGTCACAAATTATACTGCAAAACAGTGGATGAAAAATCATCATTTCAATAAATAATGCAGGGTCAACTGGATATCCATTTGAAAAAAAGAGAATTTTGAGCCCTACCTAAATTGGGCACAAAAACTAACTTCAGGTGGCTTGTAGATCTAAACATGAAGGTAGAAAAAAAAGTCTTAAAACAGTGCTTCTCAAACTATCTGTGGTGAATAACCTCTTTTTTTTAAAAAAAATTCTGACCAATCACAGATCAATATTTTAGTGAAATAAAACAAACTCTCGCTTGGGTATCATGCCAATGTCAAGTTGCTATAAAAGTTTCTTAACACTTACTCACGATATCTTTATCTTGTCATGCACTAGTGACACATATTTTGCAGACTGACACCATTTCATGGACCACACTTCAAATAGCATTCTTCTAGAAGACAATATGTGAGAATATATTCATGTTCTTGGGGTAGACAAAGATTTCTTAAATAGGACACCAAAAGTCCTAACTTTTTTTTCCAAAGATTGGCACCTGAGCTAACATCTATTGCCAATCTTCTTCCGTTTCTTTTCTTCTCCCCAAAGCCCCCCAGTACATAGTTGCTATATTCTAGTTGCAGGTCCTTCTAGATCTGCTATGTGGGACGCTGCCTCAGCATGGCCTGATGAGCAGTGCTAGGTCCACACCCAGGATCTGAACTGGCAAAACCTTGGGCCACTGAAGTGGAGCCTGCACTTATCCACTTGGCCACAGGGCCAACCCTCTAATTTTTCCTTTTTTTTTTTTTTTTGAGGAAGATTATCCCTTAGCTAACTACTGCCAATCCTCCTCTTTTTTTTGTTGAGGAAGACTGGCCCTAAGCTAGCATCTATGCCCAACTTCCTCTACTTTATACGTGGGACACCTACCACAGCATGGCTTGCCAAGCCGTGCCATGTCCGCACCCGGGATCTGAACTGGCGAACCCCGGGCTGCCAAGAAGTGGAACCTGCGAACTTAACCACTGTGGCTCCAGGCCGGCTCCTTTTTTTTTTTTTTTAGGAAGATTAGCCCTGAGCTAACTGCTGCCAATCCTCCTCTATTTGCTGAGGAAGACTGGCCCTGAGCTCACATCCATGCCCATCTTCCTGTACTTTATATGTGGGACGCCTACCACAGCATGGTGTGCCAAGTGCTGCCATGTCTGCACCCAGGATCCAAACCAGCAAACCCCGGGCCGCTGAAGCAGAATGTGTGCACTTAACCGCTGCACCACCCAGCCAGCCCCCCTTATTTTTCTAATAAAGGAAAATATTGACATGTTAGACTACAATAAAGTTAAGAACTTCTGTTTATCAAAGGTCACCACTGAGGAGGTCTACAGCCACATCACAAAAAGGGAGTAGATATTTGCATACAGAGAACCAGAAGAAGGCCCTCCTGTCCAGAATATATAAACAACTTCCCACATCAATAAGAGAAGGACAGACTCTAGTAGAAAATGGGCAAGCGATTTTTAGCAGGCAGTCAAATAAAAGCGATCCAGATAACCAACAAGCATAGGAAAAGTGCTCCATTTCATTAGCCATCAGAAAATGCAAATTAAAACTACAATGAGATACCCCTGAGAACTCACTGGAAAGGCTTCAAAAGAAAGGATCAACAAACCAGGTGACAGTGGAATACGGTACAATGATGACAATGATCATCTCTTTCTACATGTAACAACGTGAGTGACTTTCACAGTCATGAGAGGAAGTGAAAGAAGCCAGACACAAACAGTACAGCAGGTATGATCCCATTTAAAGAGCTCAAAAACAGGCCAAAGTGATCCACAACGTTTACAGGTCAACCCTGTGGTGACCTTTGGGAAGGCAGGAGGTGGTAACATGGAGGCAGGCAAGGGGACCTGTGGAGTCCTGGGAACGTTCTGTCTCTTGATCTGGGTGGCAGGAGCATGGATGTATACTGTTTGTGAAACTTCATACAGCTGTGCACTTAGAGTCTGTGCACTTTTCTAGATCTATGTAATTTCAGTGTAATAGTTTATTTAAAAAATGAATTGGACATGGTGACACTTGATATTAGGGAAAGAGGAAGGTTTTTTGTTGTTTTGTATTTTAAATATTTATTGAAAGCCCAGTCTGAGGAGACACTGGGCTCACAGTGAAGCCTACAGTCCTGTGGAAGAGGTGGGAAGTATGCAAGTCGGGGGGTACAGAGGAAACTATGAAATATTAGTGACTATAAAGCCTATATTTTTTTACTCAAAGTTGTGATTGTCCCTCCTCTGGTGGGGTCTGTTTCTTTTTTTTTTTTTAATGAGTAAGATTGTCCCTGAGCTAACATCTATGCCAATCTTCCTCTATTTTATGTGGGATGCTGCCACAGCATGCCTTGACAAGCAGTGCTAGGTCTGTGCCCGGGATCCGAACCCACAAACCCTGGGCCGCTGAAGTGGAGTGCACGAACTTAACCACTACACCACCGGTCTACCCCTGGCCTGTTTCTCTAACACGTCATTCAAATCCTAAATGAGAATTTCTCCTGTCAAGATTATGGCTAAAGAGCAAGTCATAAAATACGAAAAATGAGAAATAAAAACCATGTGTAATTATGATAGATGTTAAGCAGGAAAACAGCATATTATTGAGAGAGAATAATAGAGATTGCTTTTTAGTTTGGGTGGTCAGGAAAGATCTCCTAGGTGTGACAATTAACCTAAGACTAGAAGGATGAAGAGAACCAATCACACACAGAATGGGAAGAAGAGCTCATGGAACAGCATGTATAAAGGCCCTGAGGCCGGAAACAGACAATAAGCCAGTAAGTATTTTAAAGCAGGGGAGTGAGAGGATCTGATTTACCTTTTTAAAAGCTGGCGAAGAGTGAACTGGAAAGATAAGAGTGTAAGCAGGTGGGCCAGCCATTCGACCATTAGAACAATTCAGATGAGAGAGTTGGCTCTGACTTGGGGGTGGCAGAGGGCGTATGCAAGATATATTTTGGAGGTAAAAGTAATTGGATTTGGTGTTGGATTGGATTTGGTGAATGAAAGGGAGAAGGTGTAAATAATGACTCATAAATCTGGAGCTCAAGCCTAAAGAGATGGGTGTTCCCTTTACTGAGAGGAGGAAGACACAGGAGGAAGCAGGCTTTGTACATAATGAGATGGAGATGCCCAAGAAATAGGTAAGTTGAATATAGAAGCCTGGAACTTAGGACCGTGCGCGGGTTAGGGGTATAAGCCTTTGGACGTGTTCAGCTTTAGAAAGCATTTAAAGCCTTGGGGATGGATGACATCACCTTGGATAGACTGTGAAGAGAGAAAAGAGGGCCTGCAAATTAGCCCTGAGAAACTTCCAATTTTAGAGTTGGGAAAAGAAGGAGAAAAAGGAGGAGAGGGTGACCACAGAGAAACAGGCAACAGATCTTTCTTGTCTTCTATAATGTGAGTTTTGGATTAAAATGCCGCGCTGTCTCAGACTTGGGGAAATGTGGAGTGGGAAAAATCATGTTGAGGAAGAGAGTGATGAAATTTTATTTTCAACGTAGAATTGTAGACTCCGGCATAAAGGAACACACCCCGTTCAGATTACAGATGAGCCTGTTGACAACCAGAAAGATTAATTAACGTGCTCAAATTCAGTTAAGTTGGCGACACAAATGGGTTTAAAGTCAGAAGTTTCCTGACGTTCAGTCTGGTACTTTCATTATGAAACGTAGGTTCATAGACCTCCCGTTTGCTGGCTAACGGACTTCGAAGTGAAATATCTTCTCCAGTCTCAGTCGGTATGAAACTAGGCTGGTGACAGGATCCTCAGTCCAAAAAAGTGCGTACATGAGTGTGATGCCACAGTCTTTCCCACAGGCCTTGATGGATGAGATTCTCATGCTTCAAGAGGAAATCACTGAGCTCCAGTCGTCGCTCGCAGAGGAGCTGGTGTCCGCATCCCCGGAGTGTGACCCTGCGGAACAGCTGGCCTTGCAGTCCACGCTCACCGTCTTAGCGGAGCGCATGTCCACCATCAAGATGAAAGCATCAGGGAAGCGACAGCTTTTGGAGGTAGCAAGTAACTCTGAAGGTGCCCCTCCCGTGCAAATTCACTCTTAAGGTTGTGTTGACGAGTATGCGGGTTACTTACATGATCTGCGTTCTTATTGTTTCCCACTCATAAGAAGCTGGTGTTGTGTCTCCAGGAGGGTCATGTGAATAGAGCACTGAGTCAGTGTGTAGCCGTGAATGTGTCTTTTCACCCCTTTCTGACTCATTTCAGCGTGAAAAATTGAGAATGTGGAAAGCAAATACTTGGTAGACAAGAGCCTTGTGAAGAATAGTTTTAGGTTTGCATAATGGTTTGCTATGTTTGAATAAGAGCCTTTTATGAATAGTGGTCCTAATACTGTGAAGAATGAATCCTTAGTCAGTGGTAGCCAACGCAAGTAGGTTAATTCATGGAAATACTCTTGCGATTCTGGTTTTCATGTTACTTAACTGTAATATTATTTAATAGAGAGATTTTGGTAACAACATATGTGGTAAAAATAAGCTGTTTTCCTTTTGTTGTTGTTGTCTTCGTATTCCTGGCCCTAAACATGTATGATGTCCATATTGTTGCTCCCGTAATTTGGTTAGTCTGGAGACCCTGTCAAGACCTTTAGAGCGTCTGTCTAGCAGCTTCTCTGGCACATAATCAGTTCTCATTACATTTCTTATTATATGAACTTAATGAGATTTTATTTAGCTGTTGATTATACCATAATTGAATTAATCAAGACTATTGTTGGATGTGTGGGTTCTTTCTAGTTGTACCTATTAGAAGATTATTCAAGTCATATATTCATATATTTCTTGTTTTAGAGAAATTTAAAATCAGTGTGTCTGCTCTAGTTAATCTCTAAACTATTTAATAACAATTTCGATTTAAAAATAACAATAATAAATTATTAAGAAAAATTTTTAAATAAGGTATTTAGAGTACCTTATCTTCAGAATTAACTTTTTAATGCAGTAATATGGTCCCTAATCACTCTATGAAACCCTTGTAGAATTTCAAAATGAGTGATTGGCTGGATTTTTTTAATATCAATTATGTGCTATCATTGACAAAATCCAGAGATCTAACTAAAAAATTTGAATTTCTGCCTTCACTCAAGAAACTGGTCACACTGGGCACCCCCTTCCTGGGGGGGGGGTCCATTGCCTGAAACTGCATGGTGCTGCCCCTTAGATGGATCATGGGATCTTCAGGTTTCCACGGTCCCCACCACTCCCTACAGTTTCCCAGTCATTGAGATCAAGTTTCTCATCATTTACTAACTGTTGTATGCCATTATTTTTTTCTAAAACTTGATCAATTTCCATCATTCACATTACCTTCCTGGTCCTGTAGGTATATTATTTAAGAATACTTAAACTCTAGGTGCATTTAAAATCATTGAAGGAGCTTTTAAAAAATACTAATCTTGAGACTCACCTCCAGAAATTCTGATTTATTGCTCTGGGATGTGGCCTAAGCATAGGTATTGTTTTAAAGTTCCGCAGGTGATTCCGATGTGTAGCCAGGGCTGAGGACTATTGTTTTATGTGTTGAATCCTGATTATTTCACCTTGGGGTGATCTGTGTTATGTTCTACTTAATTCATTAGGAGAAGTTAAATGATCAGCTGGAGGAACAGAGACAGGAACAGGCCCTGCAGAGGTATCGTTGTGAAGCTGACGAGCTGGACCACTGGCTCTTGAGCACTAAGGCCACCCTGGACATTGCACTGGGTACGCCCAAGGAGCCCATGGACATGGAGGCCCAGCTGGTGGACTGCCAGGTAAAAAGATGGTCTAAAGGAATATGCCAACGTTACAAAGCACATTTTGTGTGTGTGTGTGAGGAAGATTAGCCCTGAGCTAAAATCTGCCAGCAATCCTCCTCTTTTTGCTGAGGAAGACTGGCCCTGAGCTAACATCTGTGCCCATCTTCTTCCACTATATATGTGGGACGCCTACCACAGCATGGCTTGCCAAGTGGTGCCATGTCCACACCCGGGATCCAATGGGCAAACCGCGGGCTGCCAAAGTGGAACGTGGGAACTTTGCTGCACCAGCAGGCTGGCCCCCAAAGCACATTTTTTAACGATAGAAAATATAATGGTAAAAAGGGTTGGTTTGGATATATGATTTTTCACATCCCATATGCTTTATATATTTAGAGAGTAGAAAAACAATACCTTATAAAAGCTTAAATGAAATCCAAACTTAGAGTTAGTCTTTTTGAGAGATTTTACTGATAGTATCTACTCTTTAGAAAATCTTCAGCTTCCTGAAGCATAGTTTTTAAAGACTAGACACCAAAACACTTACGGTATCTATATTTGGTGGCCCACGAGGAATAGAAACCCCATGGGAAGAATTAGTACTTGTAGAACAGCCTGTGGATAAACCCAGCCAGGTGCCCAGATGATCTCCTGTAATTTGGGTTCTAATTCTGATATATTATTTGGAAAACTTGGAAAAACTGTCAGTTATAGGCAGACAGACTGGAGTAGAGAATTTCTTCCTCTGATGTGAGGTCTCTAGGAATTAATTAATGTAAGGGGTAATGGCCTTAAGCTTTTTATTACAATATTATTTCCTTACCTCTTTATTATAGAAAATTTCCAACACACATGTAAGTATAGAGACTAGACAATGAACTCCAATCATCAAATTTCAGTGATTATCAACATATTTGATTTTACATGTGGCTGAAGTATGACTTACCAGCTCTTTCATTTAGCTAACTAGGAAGCCTCTAGAAAACCCTACCTAATCTGCAAGGTTAGATATCAATATGCACAACTTCATATTTCTCCCATTTAGAATCATAGGAAATATACCAAAACCATTAATTAATGAACACTAACTTTTTTCTTAATATGTAAAATGCCATTTTGGTCATTCTTTTTATGATTTGAGATTGGTTGTAATATTGATCACTATAATTTAGATTGTTAAATTCTTTGGGCAACTGACCTATGTGTATTCAAAGCATTATTATTCTCTGCCTTGGTGGTAGAGAATAAAGAGCTATGTGCGAGTGTTTTCTATTCTTTATTTCATCTTTTCTAAAGTTTCTTTTCTGAAAAGAGACATCTATTTTTAGCATTCCCTTCTAGCACTTGAAATTACCACATGCACTAGCATTTCCAACTTATGTTCTATCATTACACCCACCTCTCCCTTTTGGATGTCTCTATTTTTATAGTCATGCGTAAAGTCCGTAATTCAGATAACATATTTCAGAACTTTTACAAAGTATTAAAATGGTATTTTGACAGTATTTTTAGAAACCGGAAGCTTATGGAATCACACAAGTACACAACAGTTCCTCAGTCAATTCGAATATAGTATTTAAGCCACTTGTATAATTGTGACTGTGGCTGTGACACAGAAGTAGGGCCACATTATGACTTTGGAGGTCCTGGGCATTTGGCTTCCATGGACCTCTTCCTGTATAAAAATACTAAAAATTATATTTTTATTTTACAATTGCTTTGGTACAAAACCTAATATAATCCAGGGTGAATTTATATTATATTCATTTTTTTCTTCTGATTAAAAAAAAAGAAAATTAGAATTAAGACATTTTCTAGGGTCCTGAAAAAATTATGGGCCCTCAGCACCATGCCAATTGTGCCTAATGGAAAAGTCAATCCTGCACAGAATTCTATGAGTTTCTCAAAAATAATCCTCTGGAAATCACCCTTTAAGCCTTATTTCATTAAAAATTTCACTCTTCCATTTAGTTCTAGTTTTCTGGTTCAAACTTATATTCTTAAAAGTTGATGGCAGTCATTCTGGCTTTGTACAGGGAAATAAAATACCTTTTCTCATTAATAATTACTTGATTGAATATAAATTAGAAAGTGCCTTTCAGAGAGTTCAGAGTTAAATGTGAAAACAGAACAATTTCTGTAGAATAAAATGGCTGTTATTTGTTTTGCCTGATTTTGTTGGTGGTGGTGGTTTGTTTGTTTGTTTGATTGAAATCTTTCCTTGGAAGAGTGGCAACTTTTGCTTCTCTGGATTTAGCCTCCATTTTGAGGAAAACCTTGCAGCATTAGACAGTTGTCACAGAAAGTGAAAGTAAAATCTTTAGAAAAAGTTTCAGAAATGTGAGGTTAAAATTACGTTATATAAAAAACAAAAAAATAAAAATCAAGAAATAAGAGCAACAATCTGGAAAAAAGAAATCAGTCCAAAGAAGTAATGTTTTAGAAGAGAGAATTCTCTTTAAATTGACAAAAAAAGGATGGATCATGTGATGTCTTTACTACTGTTAGCCATAAACATCACAATATAACACTAAAATAAGAAGATAATAATGGGATAACACTAAGGCGTGGTTTTTTTTTTTTCCTCCTTATCTGTTGGCTATATAAAATGTGCTTTCCATGGGTTTTTCCAATATATTTTTCATTATGTAATATCTAATCTTAAAAAAGAAAAATTAAGCTCAGGGAATTGCAAAAGATCTGTATACTGCTCTTCAAGGCTGTGGGAAAACTAGGAAAAAAACGTGAAGGCATGTTCTTTTGGTGAAAGACTAAGAAAGTATTGTGTTTCTCTGTGAGAAACAGTCTTTGCAGAGGTTGGCAGGGTGTGTGAATTTCATTCTTGTTTCTGTGGTTCCAGAACATGCTGGTGGAAATCGAGCAGAAGGTGGTAGCCTTATCGGAGCTCTCCGTCCACAATGAAAACCTGATGTTGGAGGGCAAGGCTCACACAAAGGATGAGGCTGAGCAGCTGGCTGTAAAGCTGAGAACCCTCAAGGGGAGCCTTCTGGAGCTGCAGAGAGCGCTGCATGACAAGCAGCTCAACATCCAGGTGAGGGCTCCAGCCACTGGCAGCAACGCAATGCTGCACAGGCTGCTGAATCTTTGTGCGTTGCTGGCCTGCTTCTTCTGAGCCTGTGACATTTAAAGGAAAAGTTGGGGAATGATACATACTCACATGTAAACCTGCTTTATATAAACTATGGCATAGATTTTCAAACAGATTTTGTAAGGACTACAGTCATGACTGACATTTTGGTCAATGATGACCACAGACGTGACGGTGGTCCTGTAAATTAGTACCATACAGCCTAGGTGCGTAGTAGGCTCTACCATCTAGTTTTGTGAAAATACACTCTTTGATGTTCGCACACAGTGAAATTACCTAATGATGCCTTTCTCAGAATGTATCCCCATCATTAAGTGACACACAACTGTGTTTGAATCCACAGACCTGAAGATTGCAGGATAGGAAAAGAAAAGAAAATGCAAATAAATAGCAAAATCTAGCAAATACACTGTTTTAAAAAATATTTAAATGTGGGTCATAGATTAAGATATCCTATAACATTTTTACATTTTTCTTTTATTTCTCCTACATTCTACTTCTCAGATATAGTCAGACTTTTTTGTTTAGTGCCCACAACTTTAGACTTATCATATATCCCCGGTGAATTGAACCTTTTACTATCGTGTAATGACCTTAATGTTCCCTAATAATGATTTTCGTTTTATATTACTAAAGCTTTTTTGGAGTAACATTTGCCTGGTATATCATTTAGCTTTCCTTTGATTTCACCCTTTCTGTGTCCTGATGTTTTAGATGTGCTTCTTATAAAGAACATTTAACTATATTTTTTTGGTTCTAAACATTTATCTAATCAGAAAATCTCTGACTTTTAAAGGGCAAGTTTAGTCCATTTAAATTTATTGTGATTACTGATGTGTTTGGACCTTTATTATCTTATTTTTTGTTTTCTATTTTTGTCCTGCTCTTTCTAGTCTTCTTTTTCCTTTTTAGCCTTTGTTTTTAAGTGGCTGAATTCTTTCCTCTGTTTTTTTTTTTTACCATGCATACCTAATAAACTCTACATTTATATCTTAATCTCTCTCCAGATCAGTTTAAGAACCTTAGCACACTTTCACTCAGATTTCTTCCCATGCACTTTTCATACTGTTATTGTCTAGTATTTTAATTTTGTTCATTTTTAGTCTTTACAAATTAGATATTACTATTATTATCCTATATAAAAATTAAGTGACTGTTTATTGAGAAGCTGCTCTGTGCCCACTGCTATTCCATGTGGTAGAGTGAAGGAGCATGGGAAAAAACCTACCTATCTGTACCTGTATATCTATGTCTATATATCCCTATCTTCAAAGGATTAGTGTTGGGGGAGACAGATAATAAATAAAATGAAAACACGTTCTTATATACTAGGTTAGAAGATGGTAAGAGCTCTAGGTGAAATGCCATAAGGCAGGTAGGTAGAGAAAGGCAGGGCTGGGTGGATTATTTGCAATTTTAAACAGGGTGGCCAAGGCAGTCTCCCTCGGGTTACGCTTGAAGGAAGGTTGCGTGAAGGAGGAGAGTTCCAGGCAAAGAGGAAAGCAAGCACAGAGGCTCCCGGTGGGATCATCCCTGGTCCGTTCAAGGACATCAGTGTGGCTGGAGTGGAGTGAGCAAGAGGAGAGTGGTGGCAGATGAGGCCAGACAGGTAACAGGGGAACCAGGGTGCAAAGGACCTTGTAGGCGTCGTATGGCCTTGGAGTTTTACTCTGGGAGAAAGGAGAAGCCACTGGAGTATTTGGGAAAAGAGGAATGACAAGGTCAGATTTTAACCGCTCTAGGGGACCAGGGTGGAAGCTGAGACACCAATGAGGAGGCCTACTCTAGAGGTAGAAGAGGGGAGAACTTCTCAGATTCTGGGTAAAGGAGAAGATGAAAACTATCTGAGGAACAGATCTGCGGGGGAGAAAGCATAGTTAGGTCAGTAGTTTAATTTTGAACAGGTTAAGTGTGAGATGCCTGTTAAGTGTCAAGTAATTGGAATTCAGGGGAGACACCTAGACTGGAGTCATCAGCCTCTAGATGCTTCTTAAAGGCATGAGACTTAATGAGATAACCAAAGGAGGGAGGAGAGATAAAGACCAAGGTCCTGGAACCAAGCCCTGGGACACTGCAGTGTTGAGAGTTTGCAAGATGTGGAGGAGCCCACCAAGGAGGGTGAAAAGGGGAAACTAGAGAGGTGGGAGAAAGGCTGAGATTTTGGTTCCTGGAAGCCACTTGGGATAAAGGAGGTAAAATGAGGCTTGGGAACAAACCACTGGGTTTAGTGATGTGTAGGTCTTTCGTGACCTCGACAACGGCTGTTGAATGTGGAAGAATGGAGAGAGAGACTTCATTCTTAGATAGAAATACAACATTTTAAAGACATCAAATTCTTCTTCTACTAACGTATAAGTTTAAGTTATTCTCAACTAAAATAGTAACTGTATACTTTTGGTATGTGACAAAATGATAACGGGTTTACCTGGAATAAAATGAATGTGAAAATAATCATAAAATTCTGAAAATGAAGAGTTATCAGGGGCTAGTGTTATCATATATTAAAATACAATATTACAATAATTAGACTAGTTTGCTATTGGCACAATAAATGAATGAGCAAAAAATTAAACAGAATAAAGATCCCAGAAAGAGACCTGAGTATATAAGAGAATTTGGTAGCTGTTGGTGGCATTTCAAATTGGTGGATGAAATATGATTCGCTGTGTAAGTAATAATAAGAGGAGAACCACTTAAAATATGATAAACTGGAATTCCTATGTCATTCTTTGCAGAAAGCAAAGGCAGCACAGATGGATCAATGATTTAATTGTAGGGGCCGGCCTGGTGGGGTAGTGGTTAAATCTGGTGCACTCTGTTTCGGTGGCCCAGATTTGCAGGTTTGGATCCAAGGCGTGGCCCTACACTGTTTGTCAGGCCATGCTGTGGCAGCATGCCACATACAAAATAGAGGAAGATTAGCACAGATGTTAGCTCAGCACTAACCTTCCTCAAGCAAAAACGAGGAAGATTGGCAACAGATGTTAGCTCAGAGTGAATCTTCCTCACCAAAAAAAAAAGATTTAAATGTAAAAATTAAACCTGAAAAGTTCGGGTTGTATAGGTATTTAAAAAAAATCTTAGAGGGCTGGCCCCATGGCTGAGTGGTTAAGCTCACACACTCAGCTTTGGCAGCCCAGGGTTTCGCTGGTTTGGATCCTGGGTGCAGACATGGCACCACTCATCAGGCCCTGCTGAGGTGGCGTCCCACATAGCACAACCAGAGGCACTCACAACTAGAATCTATAACTGTGTGCTGGGGGGCTTTGGGGAGAAGAAGAAGGAAGAAAACAAAAAAAGACTGGCAACAGATGTTAGCTGAAGTGCCAAGCTTAAGAAAACAAAAAACAAAACAAAACAAAATCTTAGGGTAGAGAGGACCTGTGCCAGTATGCCCAAAACCCAGAATTTTAGTTTTTTCAAAACTACTACACAAAAATGAAAAAGTTCTGTATAACCAAAAAAATATTAACCAAATCAGAGGGCATGGAGAAATAGGGAAGAAACCGCAATTCACATGATAAAGAATTAATTCTCTTAATTTCCACAAATCTTTTTTAAATCACTAAAAAAAGGTCACCTAATAGAAATATGGACAAAAGATAGAAAGAAAGAAATCAAAGAAATTAAAATGGTCAAGGAGTATATGAAAAGATATTTGATTTC
Organism: Equus asinus; assembly: GCF_041296235.1. Lineage (NCBI taxonomy): Eukaryota > Metazoa > Chordata > Mammalia > Perissodactyla > Equidae > Equus > Equus asinus. The sequence continues at coordinate 36,507,287 of NC_091790.1, forward strand.
ACCATTGGAGAAATAAATGCAAATAAAGACAAAGTACAACTTTTCACTTTAAATTTACGTACTTTAAACTGCACAGACAGTCTTACTTTGCAAATTAAAACAAAAGAAAAATGCTCACGGTATTAAAATTGAACAAAACTAGAAGGATTTTGTAACTGTAAAAGTATACATCATTTCACTTAGTTTTATAAAAGCTACTATCAATCTAAGGCATTGTGCATTTCCCCCCCTCCAATGGTGGTATGTGAATGAACTTAATCCCAAAAGAAACCAAAACAAAGGGAGAGACTTCAAGGTTCCCTATGTGGGAGAGCTTTCATTTATAAAATTCCAATTGTGCCCTAACCCTGGAGGCAGGTGGGGAGGGATGGGGCACAGGTGGGCATTAAACAGGGGTAGGGACACAAATTCCAAGGCCTCAGGGCCTGGGAAGGGATATAAGTGAGTGAAGCAGGCCTAGTCAGGACCTTGGTGAGCTGGTACTCAGTTCCAGCTGCTATCACACGAGAATCTATAGGCAGCATTGCTAGGTCCTCCAGAGAAAGGAAATTGGGATTTATATCCAAATGTCCCAATTTTATTTTATTTTATCTTATTTAAAAAAATTTTTTTGAAGAAGATTGGCCCAGAGCTAACATCTGTGCCCATATTCCTCTACTTTATATGTGGGACACTGCCACAGCATGGCTTGATGAGCTGTGCATAGGTCTGCATCCAGGATCTGAACCTGCGAACCCCGGGCTGCTGAAGCGGAGTGCATGAAGTTAACCGCTGCACCACCAGGCTGGCCCCTAAAATCTCCCAATTTTAAAACATTGACATTTCATTCTAAAATTTTGAAATAATTTGTGTGGCAGACAAGGCCTGTCCAGAAACCAGCCTTGGTTCTTGGACCCTCACTTTAGAAATGCTGTTCAGTCTCCCCATCCTGGTCCCACCCATTATTGACCTGGAGCAAGATCCTTGAGCTTCCTTCAGCCTTTCTTACAGATCAGTTTTCTCATCTCTAAAGCAGGGGAAATAATAGTATTTCACTTTAAAAAAATCCTAAAGTTTTTAATGCAAGTAATGCTCACAGTAAGTGCTCAAATTGCAGTGTTTATAGTAATTAATAACAACAACCAACTGTTTGCAAGCCACATTCTTCGGGAGGATAGCAACTCCTGACATGCTGGAAGGCAAGGTTTCAGTCTGGTCAGGGCCAGCTGAGCTCGCTGACAGCGGCTGTGGTGTCCACATGCGGCAGGTCCTGCCCCAGGCCACAGGGATTCTTCAGCTTGAGAAAAGTCCTGACTCCGCCCACAGGTGTAAGCTTTCCTGAGGATTCTGTCGTATGAAATGTACATATGAATGGTAGTGTTTTGCTGTGTTGAAATTGATCATTGCTTATTTATTTTATCTTTTTTTGAGGAAGATTAGCCCTTAGCTAACATCCATGCCCATCTTCCTCCACTTTGTATGTGGGAGGCCTGCCACGGCGTGGCTTGCCAAGCGGTGCCGTGTCCACAAGGGGATCTAAACCGGCGAACTCCGGGCCCCTAAGCGGAACCTGCCCACTTAACTGGTGCATCACCGGGCTGGCCCCAAATCATTGCTCATTTTTAAGACATCTATAGATTCCAACATATTTTGTCTAATGAGTTTCCAGCATATAAGATTGAAAAACTTGATGGATTTTTTTATAATTAGAGCTTTTAAAAGAGATTATTTTTCCAACTGTAGGAATGAAAGGATCCCTGTGTACATATTATTGCCATGAAAATGATCATTTCCCTTTGTGTAGAAAATTCGGAATTGGTCTGAAATTAACTAATGCTAAAGGGGGAAAAAAAAAATCTTCCACTGAGCATAGATGTCAGTGAGGTTGTGGCCGTCTGTGGGGGGGGTTGCGTGATTCAGGACTGGAATACCTTCCTCAGCCTTGTGTGCCCATAAACACACCGTTTCTCAGTTTTGCTTATCTATAAAACGGTCTTATCTGTTACAGCCATTCTTTTTAACTAGTTGGACTTCTGTGCGTACCAAAGAATAACCAATCCCTTCAGTTTCCCCCACAAATAGATTCCTTCTCTACGTGAAGGGACACAGACTTACTGTAATATTCTCTCTTGAATTACACGGTATCTTTCTTGGAAGAAATTTAGGTCATTTTCACACATTATCATCCACCAGAGGAGCCAAGAGTTTGCCCTGCATCAATAATGAAATGCTTTATAAAGAAGTGTTTTATTTAAAGTTTAGCATTCCCCAATCCTCACTAATCTTCCAAGGAATGTTCCTGGCAAAGTGGTTACTCTTCCAGTATTTCCAAAATAAACAGCTTATGTGGCCCCACCCAAGGGGGAGTCTGGGTGCAGAAGCCCCTTACTTCCTATTCCCTAGGTGGGAGAGAAAACTGTTATCAGACCTCAGAGAACGTAATTACCATTATTTTATTGCTTCTGTCAGTGCCTTCTCATCCCAAGGGGCGAGGGAGTGAAATTTGAACTGGATTCTTAATCATTTTTTGCTTTCCGTGGTCCAAGTCTTATGTTTCAAAGTGACTAAATCGGTCAGAGAAAAATTCACTTACTGAAAAACCTAACCCAACCACATAGAAAATACATACTTGGCCTCTGCTTTTGATGCTGCTTAAATTTTTTTTCCTCTAAAGCTGTGGATCCGATTAGTCAAGTATGACTCCCCTTCTTAGCTCTTAAGTCTTAGAATCTGAATATGTGTGTTCGTGCATGTAAAAGTGGTTAAGCTGTTCTCGAGACCTGAGGTTTCAGTTGTCATTTTTCCAAGCACTGATTTGGTGTGAGGAATTTGAAAGAAAAGCTCTCAAACAGGCAGTGCTAACCGGCGTCGAAGGGTGAGGTGGTGCATTGAGAAGTTACCACACGAGGCTTCAGCCTGGACTCAGAGAACAAACCTTTGCTGAAGAGCAAAGTGGGCAGGAGGTGACTGGATCCCACCAAAGAGAGTCAGCAGGTCATGGCCATGCCGCTTGGTCATGTTTTGTAAGCTGGAGCAGCTCTGCTTGAGAACATCTTTCAACTGACTTCTTTGGGGTCATTCTCTACAGGTCCCTTTTGACCTGCTGTTTCATCCTTGCTGGAAGAGCCAGGATCTTCCAGAACTTATTCTGGGTAGATGTGCATTCTCAGATGGGAGAGACTGTTCCATGCAGAAATGTGAGGGCTTCAGTCCTGGAAGAGCACCCCCGCCCCGCACCTTCCACCTTCTTGAAAATTCGCTGCTTGTTTGTGAGAGGCGTTCCTGGGGGGGTGGGGAATATGCTGAACTGGGCGTCACTTTCACCCATTCTGAAGGTCCTACAAAATGCAAATCACGTATTTTATACCAATGGTACCCCCGTTATTTTACCTAAACCACATCCTCTTGCTGGAAAGCGGCATCATCTTAAAGGAAAGGAAGTCCCCACGAGCTAAGGTGGCTCAGTGTGGGAGAGGACTATCTCCATGATCGCCTGTAGCTTTCACTGTTTCCCTCAGTTCACTTCACTTCAAGCACTGATACCAGCCTTGCAAAGTGCGTTATCTCAGACATTTTCCAACGTCATCATGAGATTCTAAGGAGTTAAGACAGGAGGGTAAACAGACTCCATCTATTTCCCTGTAATAGTGTAAAATTCTGAAAAGAAGAGAAAGAAAAGGGTCTTTGTGGCAGTCAGGCCCGATGAGCTGGAGTGGCGTGGTCCCATTCCATCATCGGATACAGCAAAGAAGGACCAAAGCACAGAGGAGCTACAGCCCCAGAACTAGACGGCAGGACGACTCCTCTGCGGAAGCAACGTGCCCAGTACCCGCCCCCACCTGCCCCCCCGTACTCCAGCCACATGGGCCCCTTCACTGCACTTGCTCTCTCTGAGATGCCAGTTTCTTCCCCCTTCTGGGCTTTGCTCAGGCTATTCCCTAGGCCTGGAGGGCCCACCCCCTGGATCTTTGCCAGGCTGGCCGTGTCTCATCCTTCAGTGCTCGGCACACTTCTCTCCTCTGGAGATGCCTTCTCCACCAGCCTTCTGATCCATTCTCTAGTTTCACGTTCTTTGTTGCTTTTAGACTATCCGTCTCATCTTGTCTATTATCTGTCTCCCCAGCAGAGCCCTTGTGTGGCTTTTTGTTGGCAGAATATAACTCACCACCATCCCCCCAACCCCATGAGTGAATATTAAAATTGTGTAATTTGTGGGGCCAGCCCAGTGGTGCCGTGGTTAAGTGCGCACTTTCCACTTCGGCAGTCTGGGGTTCACCGGCTGGGATCCCAGGTGTGGACATGGCACTGCTTGGCAAGCCATGCTGTGGTAGGCATCCCACATATAAAGTAGAGGAAGATGGGCACGGATGTTAGGGCCAGTCTTCCTCAGCAAAAGGAGGAGGATTGGCGGCAGATGTTAGCTTAGGGCTGATCTTCCTCAAAAAAAAAAATTGTGTAATTTATCCTTTGGCTTACACCTATGTGTGAGTAGAAGGGCTCTCCTTCAGAACTGATTCCATTCTGGTATTCAGTATTTTAGGGCCTTTCCAATTCCATCAGAATAATCAAGCAGGAAGGATAAACTCCTGCCTGGGCAATAAGTAATTACTTTTGTCTTTTTCCTTTAGCCAAACTTCATCAAGGCCAGCAGTGGCAGCACATGGCAGTGGGGTCTGGTCCTTGTGTTGATAGTAGAGGAAGTGAGAACCAGAGTTATATGCTTGTGGAAAAAATTCTAGAATAATATCTGGTGACCACATCAGTCAGCTAAAAAGCCTAGCCTCTAAATAGTTTTTCCCCTCAAATATTTCTAAGTATAATCATCTATTTATGATTCTCCCTCTTGCAAATGCCATAAATTTATGGGTTTTGTGTTACCTTTTTTTTTTTTTTTAATGTGAGTGATTTCACATCCAAATGGAGCCATTTTGGTACCATTATCCAGACCACACTAAAGGAGTTGTCACTTCATTTGGGTTAAGGTTTTCCTGTGGGTAGGATGGCTCTTGATTTCTACTTTGTTAAAAGCAGGGAACAGCACAAGAGAAGGAGGAAAGCGATGCTGACTTGACTGCTGCTCAGAGCCCCAGTGTCCAGGAATGGCTGGCCCAAGCTCGCACCGCGTGGTCCCACCAGCGACAGAGCAGCCTCCAGCAACAAAAAGTAAAGGATTTCCTACCTCCCTCTGACCTGCAGATCTACCAAGCAAACACCTTGAGAGCAGTTTTGTAGAAGGATAAGTTGCTTCTGTACTAAAGGCACAAGATGCTCCTTTATCTTCTCTTCGGACAGAAACGAGACCTGGCTAGCTGTTCCAATGTACTAACTTGTGACCGCTGGAATGATCGGTCATTTTAAAGTCTAGTCTTTAAGAAAAGCTTGTGTTTAGGTTTCTATATGGTGCAACTCAATTATAATCTGCCTTATCAAGGATATCTACTCTATTTTCAGTTGGTCCCAATTTGAGTCTGTTTTATATAATAAAAACCTCAGGAAGGCCTCTGAGAGTTGGTAAAAGCCTGAAATACATGTTTTTGAAAGAAATTTGATTTATTTTCCACTTGCAAGTGGATACCATCACAAAATAGGATTGCAAATTTTTGTCTAGCGAAACAAATGAGCTTTGAATAAGAATGATTTCTCATTGATACCTTAACATTATGTATAGGACATATTAAAATGTTTTATTTTCTTAAAGAGTAAAAACGTTTATCATAAATAATGGAAAAGTAAAGCTGAATCCATTGATAATCCCATTTATTGAGTAAGAGGGGAATTAAAGAGCTGTTCCTCTCAGGGATCTCTCGCGGCTAGAACAAGGCAATGTTGATTTTGCAAAGTGAAAGTGCATTTTCTACCAGTAGAGGGCACCGTTGCCCAGCAAAATTTTCTTTTCCCCTTGGCTTTTCCAAGATTTTTCAGAGATTTCTTTTGTCAACTCCAGAGAAAGTTATTGAGTACTTTAGAGTAATATTCGAGCATTTACCTAAAACACACCTTTTATGCAATGTGCAAACTTTAAAACTGAATACAAAAGTTCTCTAATTTTCTAGACATAGAACCACGATTGTAGACAAGAATCATAGAGTAACAAAGCTGTTTTCATTTGTCCTTTTCGTTGAGCAGGAGTTGGAACAAGAATTAGCAGAGCAGAAGACCCTCCTCCGGTCGGTGGCCAGTCGCGGGGAGGAAATTCTGACCCAGCATTCAGCAGCGGAGACCTCTGGTGGTGTTGGGTATGTTTCGAAACACTTTTTCTCTTCTTGTCACTGTGTCTTCCTGACATTTGAAGAAATGTAAATATCTCACTCAAGATTTTATTTTAGGGGCTGGCCCAGTGGCATAGCGGTTAAGTTTGCATGTTCCACTTTGGTGGCCTGGGGTTCGCTGGTTTGGATCCTGGGTGCAGACCTGTGCGCTGCTCATCAAGCCATGCTGTGGCAGGCGTCCCACATATAAAGAAGAGGAAGATGGGCACAGATGTTAGCTCAGGGCCAGACTTCCTCAGCAGAAAGAGGAGGATTGGTGGCAGATGTTAGCTCAGAGCTAATCTTCGTCAAAAAAGAAAAATTATTTTAAATGTCTTCTGCAAAAATTTAATCATTATGTTTTTCCTTTAAGATGCTAAATTTCCTTGCATTTTGAACATCTCATAGCGCAGCATGAGTATAGCTAGTAATTACAATGGCTAACTTGTCTGCCCTGTTTCCAGGCTGGTCAGCATATCTGTACAGAGAAAATGCTCTTGAGTTCATTTTTTAAAATCAAATAAGAAATGCATTATAAAATTAGATCCCTGTTGTTTCTAACTGAATGATCATATATAACTGCAAAACATTTTCCCTGTAAGAACTTATCTTCCTCTAACATCATTCTGAAAAATAAATGTAAGTGCCTACTGAATATCTTGATTTTTTTTTTTGAGGAAGATTAGCCCTGAGCTAACATCTGCTGCCAATCCTCCTCTTTTTTGTGCTGAGGAAAACTGGCCCTGAGCCAACATCTGTGCCCATCTTCCTCTACTTTATATGTGGGACACCTACCACAGCATGGTGTGCCAAGTGGTGCCACGTCTGCACCCGGGATCCGAACTGGTTAACCCAGGGCCGCCAAAGTAGAACGTGTGCCCTTAACTGCTGCGCCGCCGGGCTGGCCCCCTGGATTTTTCTTGATGTTCTATTTCTATAATTTCTACATGTAAAGTCATTGAGCTTTGTGTCCTGGTTTGGAGTGGAGACCAAAAGTCTTATACGCAGAAAAGTAAAGTGTTAAAAGAAAAATTAAGGTGATGTTTCAAGTTGAAGACTTGGATTTAAAACATAGGAAGGAAAAGGCACTGAAGCGGAGTGGACGCATCCCTGTATGTTGAGTCAAGGCTGGGTTTTATTCCAGCTCTCCTGCTGTCACCCTGGAAAAGTTACTCAGCTCAAGCCTCAGTTTGCTCATCTGTAGAATCAGAGTAATAACTGACCCGCTTCATCACAGAAGGGTTGTGAAGGCTGTGAATGTCAACGGAGAAGTTATCTAAGAAAACTTTCTTTAAAATCTAAAACGTTAAGAAAAAAGTTTCGGTGAAACCTCTGTGTTCATGCGTTGCTAAAGGTAGTAATTTAGTAGTAGTGTCGTTTGGCCGTAATATGCCAAATAGCTTTAACTCCACTGCCTTGAATGTTCTCATGTCTGATCATTTACTTGAAGGAAATAAACTAAAGGAGGAAATACATATAATAAAAATAATTTTGAAATATTATTTATAATACCAGATAATTGAAAAGGCAGAAACGCCCAATGGTATAAAAAAGCCTAAGAAAAAAAGTATGTACATATAATCTTAACAAGAAGTTATGTAACAGTATCAGAAAATGTATCTGTGATACTAAGTACAAATGTGATATAAAATTGAATGTAGGGGCCGGCCCCATGGCCAAGTGGTTAAATTTGCACACTCTGCTTAGGCAGCTGGGAAGTTTGCTGGTTCGGATCCTGGGTGCAGACCTTTACACCGCCCATCAAGCCATCCTGTGGCAGCATCCCGCATACAAGAACTAGAATGACCTGCAGCTAGGATATAGGACTATGCACTGGGGCTTTGGAGAGAAAAACAAACAAAAACAAAACAGAGGAAGATTGGCAACAGATATTAGCTCAGGGCCAATCTTCCTCACCAAAAAAACATAAAAATAAAAATTGACTGTATGGTATATGTGTGGGTAAGAGCCAGACTAGAATGTAGATTATCAAAACTAACTTTGGAAAGGCAGATTTTAAGATTTTTTTTTCATTTTTTTTCAGTTTAGTCAGTGCTGACATACTGGTACTGATATACGATATCAGTGTTCACTATATACATATATATGTATATATTTGAGAATTTCAAGGGCAAAATGATAGAAACCAAACTAAAATGCAATTGTCAATACACATATTCTAACAAAATACCTAGGAAATAGGAAGACATTCAAGAAAGGAAAAACAAATCAAAAAACACTAAAAATATCGATACAAATAATAAATATCAATTAAAAAAATAAGAATGAATACTATTATGGCATCTATAGTCAGGAATTCCATTAAAATAACCCTAAAACTGTAAAAATTGTGTTGAAATTGGGGCCAGCCTGGTTGCACAGTGGTTAAATTCTCACACTCTGCTTTGGCCTCCTGGGGTCCACTGATTCGGATCCCAGGTGAGGGCCCACACACCGCTCATCAGGCCATGCCATGGCGGGGTCCCACATACAAAATAGAAGAAGATTGGCACAGATGCCAGCTCAGTGACAGTCCTTCTCACACAAACACACACAAATTGTGTTAAATTAAATACAAAGGGGTTTTAAAAATCTCTGTTGTCCATGAAGCTTAAAAATGCTGATAAGGCCATAAATATGTGTGTCTATACAAACCCAAGTGAGAAACACTGTGCCTTCCATGCTGACTCCAAATCGAGACTTGCATTCATTTTGCAGTTTCTATTCTGTTTCCAGTTCTTCTAAGATGTTTATTCATCCTTCATAGTTTTCTCAATATTTTTGCCAAACTCTGTCTTTATAGAGAACCCACCACACATATTGCCTCCCCATCATGTGTATAGTTCACAAAAAGAATCAGGAGGAATCTTCCGCAACTTTCTTGCCATGATCTTTTTTTCTTTCCTTGCCCTTTAGCTTTGGAAAGGACCCAGATGAAAATTTTTTAAAGAGAGGTTTGCGGTGCGGTACTGGCTTTCTGTACAAAACTGATTTTAAACGCTGCCTATAAATTCTTTAGTTTTTATACAAATTCTTTAGAAAAATCACCTTCAAATCTGGTTAGTTACCATTCAAGCATGCCTTTCAAACCTCTGGGTAAAGATACCAAGCGAATGAACAACCATAAATTAAGCAATATCCAGAAGCCAAAAGAAAAAATATATATATATTTCAACAGAACAATAGCATCGCTAGAAAAAACCTTTATATATTCAGGCTTTAACTTGTTAGCTGATTTTCCAAGACTATCAAATGTGAATTGGTTTATGTAAGAAAACCCCTGTGGGAAGGTCATGACCTGCTTCGTGGGTACAAATTTAATATATAAAGAATAAGTAGCATGTGACATATAGGAGAGTTGATGGAGGGGTCCTTCCAAGATTACTAAGGAAATTAATTGATATAAATATCAAAGGGAAAGAAGAATATTTTCCATGGAAAACAAAAGGCTATGTTCCAATTTAAGACTGATTAGCTGGTGGTGTTTTATATGTGTCAATGATTAAATATAAGAATATAGATTTTAAATATCCCCTGGTTTTATCCTAAATTGTTATGCAAACATAAATGAATTAAAAGTGATGTGTTACAAAAGACAGCGCAATAAAGAAATTTAATTTCATAAGAACTTTAAAACTTGATTTTTATTTCAAAAGATTTTTTTAAAAACACACAAAAGTCCAGAGACTAATATCTCAAACAAAATTAGGGATATCAATTGTATTTTGGCACTTTTTTCACTCACCATTACTTTTTTAGATTGATTCATGTTGATACATATAGATCTAGTTCTTTTCATTTTAATTGCTTAGCAGTATTTTACGTTGTGAAATAAGAACTTATTCACCCATTTTCTTGTTGTTGGGCATTTACATTGTTGCCGGTTTTTTTCTTGCTGTGACTGGCATTGTCGAACTACCCTCTTACATGTCTTTAAGTGCACAGGTGGGAGAAATTCTCTCGGTTGTATCCTAGAAGTAGAATTCCTGCGTCATAGCCTTACAGATAATCATTTAAGGCTTACATCAGCGGACTTACCTCAAGAAACTGTTGTATTCAAAACTTCTTCTTAGAAGAATTGGCTTTGGCGTACTGTATAGTATTATCTTGCCAATGGAATTGTTATTTTTTTTCCACTTGAACAAAGCTTCTGTCAAAATCGTAATTACAATCTAGTGTGCCTTTCAGATGGCATGGTTCTAGTTAGGACTTCAAAACTCCTGACAAACGAGGATCTATTGGAACTTGGGTCCCCCAGATTCTTGTTGTTACCGTTACCACTGTCATTAGGCCCCATTTATTGAGTGATTATTATTTGCCTCTAAATTTAATTCTCATACTTCTGCAAGATAAATACTGTCTTCATTTAAAGATGGGAAAATTGAGGCTCAGGGAAGTGAAGCAAATTACTCCAAGTCACAAATCTAATGTGCTGGAGTGGGGATCAAAGCAGATCTGTCTCACCCCAAAAGCCGTAGTCTTTCTCAGATGCCACACTGCTGCCTGTCTTTAAGGATGATACTGCAGTACCTTACTTTCACGATCTGTACTCCCAGTCTGGATCCTAAAACCTGGTCTATAGTATTTTCTTTGGACTCAGCGTAAAACTCTCCGTAGACTAAGCGTATTTTTAGGGCTTTTGAATTAATTTGTAGGGTATTTGTCAAAGGATACTAATCTAATTATACACATTCTGATTCTAAAAGTTACAATTATTTTTTTATCTTTAATATTGAACTATTTTCAATGTATTTTTAATTTAATTGTGCTCATGGTTCAATTATAATATCAGTAAGAATATACTTGTTTTATGGTTAGTGTCAAATTTTCTATTTTTATTTATATTTTTAAAGTGTAAGCTAATGACTAAAATAATCTAGTTCCAATTTTAGAGCCAGATCTAGTAGGTACAATGAGTTACCTAGAACTTATCACCTTTTTGCACACATTGTAAACTTAGATTATTTATTCTTCTAATAGCGAAAAACCTGATGTGTTATCCCAGGACTTGGGGATGGAAGGGGAGAAATCTCCTGCTGAAGACCAGATGAGAATGAAATGGGAAAGCCTACATCAAGAATTTAGTACCAAGCAGAAACTACTACAGAATGTTCTGGAACAGGAACAAGAGCAAGTGGTACCAAACATTTTGCTTTTCTCTATTACTAACATAAAAGATGCACAGCTTATGCTAAAGGAATATAACTTGTGCAATAATGTTTATTTTTATTATCAATTCAAAATGACATAAATTATTCATCCTGTATGTTTCTTGACAAGCCTGTTTCGTGTTTTCCTTAATTGTATATTTGTATGTGGAAATTTATTTGATTTCTAGATCCTATTTTCCTTAGAGATGATTAATATCTGATGACTCAGCATAAACTATTAAATTTTAAGTGCCCCCCCTTTTTTTCTTTTTTACAACTTTGAAAATTAAAGATTCAAGTCAAAGATATACACATCTCTGGCAAAAGAAATTCCACAAATCTGGGAGTAATTGTCATGTTATCTTATTTTCCATTGCTACTTCCAGTATTTAATAGTTTCAGAAGATCTTAATGAAAAACATTTTGGGAGCTCGTTGGATCTAAAAGGAAGGGGAAGCCAGTGGTCAGCTAGAATGATTACTAACCCATCTGTAGGCTGGTTCCCAAGATGGGTAGGTACTGTGTGATGTTGGATTTGGTCCCGCCAAGCAAGCCAAATCCAGTGGAATTGGATATAGCAACAGAAGGCTCCAGGTGGATGACAGCTATTAGTTCACTCTAGGCAGAAGCCAGACAACAACTGAGAGTGAGAGGAATCGCCCTCTTAGACAGCTAGTGAGTGAGGCAGGAACCCAGGCAGCCCTTTGGATGCTCACCCCAGCTGTGGCTTGGCAGGATTTTGAAGGCGGAAACCTAGTCCCAGGTCCTGGGCCAGCAATGCTCCTCTGGGCCATTCCATGACAGTAGTATTATCAGAGTAAATTCTAGAACCTTCACTGTGGCTCTGAGGAGGCTGCTGTTCTCGTTGCTCTGGCCAGGACTAGCTTAGGGTCTGGGAGAGGCTTAACCTGGAAGCAAAAGGATATCAGTAAGGTGCATCTGAGGAGAGAAAGGGGAGGAGCTTCTTGCCAGGATCAGCTGAAAGGAGATGGTCTAACTGTTGTAACGTGTCCCCTCATCTATGGGGAACCGTTCGCAAGCCCCTCCAGAGCCATCCATTTCTATCTCATTTTACAAACTCTCGTGGCATGCCACACCCTCTCACTCCCCTCTCGGGCCAGGAGCCTACTTTGCCTCTGTCCACAGGAATAGACACCAGCCTAGGGCACATAGAGCACTCCATTCCTGGAGGCGGTTGTCCCAGAAGCATACTCCACCCTGGGAGATGTTGGCCTACAGTTTTGCACGGACCTCCTCCCTGTGTTTGAGTTAATCCTTCTTCACACCCCTGATCACACATTCCTCAGACCCGCAGCTTGAAGTCTTGATTTCTGATCTAGCTCTCCTGGACTTGACCACTAGCTTGCCTTCATGTTATAGTGTTTCCCCATTCCTTTGACTGTGAGAGATATTTACAGACCTAAATCAGGGACCACAGTCTTTTGTGACTCTCCTGAGGCAGATAAATCCAGGACATTTCTAGTAATATTTCATGCTTACTGTTCTCCATTCATTGAATGCACATCCCCTGGATTCCACCTATTGTCCATTCAGCTTAAAGCGCCTGCATGATTCATCCAGTGTCTGCAGACCTCCTGGACATCCCATCCATTACCTGCTCTTATGTCGGAGAGCTCCTTTTTCTCTCAGCGGGTGCCATCCTGGCATCTCAGTATTCTCCATCTGGGCTTGTTCTGCGGCCACCTACATTCCCACACGATATCTGGACTGTTAAAGTTTAGGTTCAGGTTCATGTCTGTCTTCCCTTTGGAATTAGAAATGGAAAGCATCGAATGTTCTTTATTTTATGACATTTTTGCATTCGAGTGCTTTCTTTAAGGAATCACCAGTCATTTGTACAAAGTGCCTCCTGGTTTGTTTTCTTCTCTTTGGTGTGAAGAGATGGGAGATAAGGTAGGGAAGGGGCAGTTTAGCTGTGGGAGTTTCCAAGAAGAAAAGGAATGATCGTTTAATGTACCCATTTTGTGTTCTAGGCGGTAAGCTTTCTAGGAACTCTGTGGTGAGGTTGACGTTCTCTCTACTTTGTAGATCTGTAAATGTAGCCTTGGAGAGAATTTCTCAGGGTCTCATGACAAAGAAGAGGCAGAGCTGGGATTGAGACGTAGGTCTGTCCAACTCTGTAGTCCATCCTTTTTCACGCTACTTACTGACAATTTTGTACACCAGACATACTTATCCTCTCAAGCTTAAAAACAGGCACATTTTTTTGGCCTAAAGTTCACTAGGTCAAAAGGCATTTATTGTTTAGAGCAATTTTCTTTCTCTATTCATTTCCAGTGTATTTAGTATCCCTATACAGAGCAGCCTACATGGCTCCAGGATAAAATATGGCTCCTGCTCCTAGGAACCTATAACCCAACCAAGGCAATATTTTATACAGTTTTGAAAAATTAAGCAATCATGGTAGACTCCATAAGTGGGAAATTAAAGAGAAGTAGAAGTAAAAAATGTGGAAAGCCACCATGGGAGGTGTGGAATTTGGTGAGTTTTGAAGACGTGCTGGGTGGTGGGCGTTCCAGCTACGGTGGAGAAGGAGCCTGGCATGTTGAGAGGATAATGAGTAATCAGCCTGAAGGCAAGATGAGGATGAGGTGTTTTGACAAGTTATGGGAGATGGAGTTTGACTGGAAGCATTAAAGAGTTTAAATGTTAGGCCATTTCTTGGTCCTTACTAGGGAGATGTGTATACCTACGAGAGTTTAGAGGAGGTAAGTGGATGACGAAAGCCAAGGGGCCAGGGTAGGTCTAGTATTTAGGATGCATTAGTTCATCATGGGTGGTGCTCAAACCAAGAAGACAAGTTGAGAGGAAGGCTGTGATAAGATTTCATGCATGTTTCCCACCACCTTTCTTTGGAGTCCATCAGTGGAAACGTTGCCATTGCTGAATCTGCTCACCATGTTTAGTCAGCGTGGTATGTGGTAGGGGTCATATTTATCCAGAAGAGTTTTTTCATAAGGACAGCCTTTCCAGCATCTGCTTCCACATGCACTGCTAAATGAGAAAGCTGGACATGCTACATGTGCCCTTAATAAGCCGCTGCTGTTCACCCACAGCTCTACAGCAGGCCGAATCGGCTCCTGTCTGGCGTGCCGCTCTACAAAGGGGACGGGGAGACCCAAGATAAATCTGCAGTGACCTCTTTGCTGGATGGATTGAACCAGGCCTTTGAGGAGGTTTCGTCCCAGGTAGGGCTGCGCTGTTGGTTTGCTTGTGGATCTTGGTGTCGTGAAGCTGTCCCACCCCTGGGCACGAAGTGTTGAGACCCATTGCTAGATCCTAGTCCTAAAAGGAAGAGCCACTGGGGCCGGCATCCCATCCTGCTATTTTTCTTCTATTTCTCAAAACACCATAATTCATTGTTTGTCCTCTGTTGTTTTCCAGGGTGGAGGGACGAAGAGGCAGAGTATTCACTTGGAACAGAAGTTATACGATGGGGTCTCAGCCACCTCTACTTGGTTGGATGATGTCGAAGAACGTTTATTTGTCACCACAGCCCTTTTACCAGAAGAAACAGAAACTTGCCTCTTCAACCAAGAGGTCAGTTTGGCAGCAGCTTGTGTCTGTGAGTGTGTGACATTGAAGAGCACTTGAAATCTGATACTGAATAATTAATGTTATGTATAAAGAAGGTTAAACGTGAAACAGTTCTAATAAAGTGCAAATTAAGTGTATTTCCAAGCAGCATAATTCAGAAAAGAATTGCCTAGATATAAAAAGCTCCCAAAGGTATTTATGTTTTGCATTTTTATTCTTTTTTAAATTTTATTTATTTGTTTATTTTTTGGTGAGGAAGTTTGGCCCTGAGCTAACATCTATTGCCAATCTTCTTTTTTTGTTGTTTTCTCCTCAAAGCCCCAGTACATAGTTGTGTATCCTAGTTATAGGTCATTGTGATTCCTCTATGTGGGATGCCTGCCACAGCATGGATTGCCAACCGGTGCCATGTCCGCACCTGGGATCCGAACCAGTGAACCCTGGGCTGCCGAAGCGGAATGTGCAAACTTAACCACTGTGCCACCGGCCCGGCCCCTGGCCCCTGCATTTTTATTCTTTATCTTTTGTATGTAGGAGGAGGAAAAACTGGAGGACTCTTTGTAGAAACCCTGTTGTCTATTGTAAATCCTCTACATGGGAAACAGTAAAAAAAATAATGTTCGAATTCCTAAATATCACTTTGCAAAACTCATTTTTCACCAAATGTATATTATTACTAGGTAATGATGTAAAGCTTCTGAGAACAATCTCTCCAGCAGCAATTTGCATAATGTTTATAGAAATGTAAGAAAGTGGTTCAAGTTGCCTTAGTTGTAATTATCATTGAACATTAAGAGAGAGCAGACTTTCTATGAGGAAAAGATTTGTATATGGATTCATGGATCTAAACATTGAAATGTGCTTTTTCTTTCATCAACCCTAGACTCTTGCCAAAGATATTAAGGAAATGTCTGAAGAAATGGATAAGAACAAGAACTTGTTTTCCCAAGCATTTCCAGAGAATGGCGATAACCGAGATGTTATTGAAGACACTTTGGGTTGTCTTTTGGGCAGGCTATCCTTGCTCGACTCAGTAGTCAATCAACGATGTCATCAGATGAAGGAAAGACTTCAGCAAATACTCAATTTCCAGGTAAGACGTTATCAAGAGATGCTTGACCATTCTCTAGCTATGTTCAGTACTAAACAAGATGTCTTATTGAGGTATGATATAGACTTTTTTCCCCAAATGTATAATGAAGAGCAAGAACATTCCAGAAAAACAAGGGGATTGAACTCATGACTTAGAAAACTGAGAGTTTTATGCTCCTAGAAATGGAGGGTTGAGAAAACCAGCCAACCAAACTAAGAACTGAATAGACCTTTAAATTCAACCAATAAAAGTGGTATTTATGGTATGTTATAATTTCCAGGTGATGATAGTACAGTTTAAAACGTATGAGCAAAGTGACATGCAGGAAGTGCTGTCATACAGGATGAACCCTAGACTTCAGTACCCAGGGGCTGTTGAAGTAACTATGGCTGAATCACTTCTACTTGTGCTAAAAATGTGTTGCGTTACTTCCCAACCCTGACTCCTCAGTCTTAGTGCTTTTTAGCCTCAGACTAGAGTTCTGTTTCCAATTGAATAATTGTGTGCTTGTGAAACTTTTCTTATGACCCTAAACTTCAGCAAATGCAAAAGTCGCTGGTAAACTTTTAGTGTTGGTTTTCATTCCTAATAAAAAGCACCCTTTGGGAATATTTAAGTTTTAATTGAATTTTATTTTTAACAAACAGAAGATTTATAACATAGATACATGTACTTGGGGCCAAAAGTTTGACGTAAAATTTTGATTTGTAAAAAAATACTGTAAAATGTCAAATAGATGTGGTATTGGCCAAGAAACCTGGAATTTTCTAGATATTCATGTAGAGGGACAAATTATCACTACCTTCCAGTAGTTTAAATTCTTAAAGCTACAAAGTAAAATTATCACAAATGTTTGTGTATCTTTTTTATACACAAAAATTTTCCACGTCCACTGTTGTCTTTGATCTTCACAACATCCCTATTAGCTGAGCATTGCTGTAATATTCATTTTGCAAAGTCAGAAGGGCAAAAATTAAGAGTCTCTAAGCTGACCCTCCTGGGTTCAGATTCTGGCTCTGTCACCTACTGCTGTGTAACCTTAGCTGCTTCTCTGAGCCATGGTGTCCTTGACTATTAAATCATGCCTCATAGAGTTTTGTGAGGATAAAATGTGGAAAATACTTTGAACAGTATCTGAAAGATAGTAAGCACTCAGCAGGTTTGGTTATTGTTGTTGCTATTAATAATAGTATGTATTATAACAGATACACGATCTGAAACCAGCGGATTTTTATGTTTTGTATTGTTAGGGTGATGGCAGGGGAGATGGAAAATAGTTGACCTATTCAAGATGCATTTTGAAGGCAGGCTCAGCAGGAGAGCATTTGTTGATGGTTTGGAGATAGAGAATGAGAGAAAGGAGGGGCTGCTGAGGAACTCTAGGGACTCTGACTCGAGCATCGAAGGGGCATTTTTAACAGAAGCCTGGTGGATAGCAGTGTCGTTGACAGTGGGCAAGACTGGGTCGTTGGCGGTACCATTGGTTGGGCAAGAATATGGGGTAGAATTAAGATACTCAGGTGAATAGTCGCAGTAGATATTTGGATCTGCAAATCTGTGGCTTAGAGGAATGACCTGGACTGGATGTTTGCATGTGTATCTTTTATGTTGTGTAGTTCGTAGACGGGAAAGAGCATCTCACTTGGAGTCAGAAAAGCTGGGGTTGGTTATTTGGGTATTTTGTTTTGGATGCAAGATCTGATTGCATGCACATCTATGTGCACTATGTCTAAAGTCAGTAAGACTGTTGTCCAACTTGTGGAAACTTATTTCATTACTCTAAAATCCATCTTGCATAAAATAATGCACTGACTTTTAACAGCATTCTAGTCTATCAGCTATGAATGAGGCAGGTTAAAAATGAAAATATGTGTATCACTCAGAGACATATTTCCCTTTTTCAATTTGTATTTACTATGCTAGTGTCTTTGGTGCTTTAAAATTTTTATTGGTAGTTATAGCCAGTCAGAGTAAAATATGAACTGAGAGAATACTCTGGAACTCATTTTGTGTAGAGGACCAAGAGGAGAACATGCAATCATGAAATTCTCTTTAAATCATGTTCTCTAGTTTTCCTCTGCCAGTAAGTTTCTAGTTGTTGGTGGCCAGCTCACGAACAAAAACGGACATTTCAAGATGTTTGTGTTCCAATTTAATTGAGAGAAAGAGTTCCAATGTTAATATAATTAAAGGTCAAGTCTACAAACCATTTTCTTTTACTTTGCACCAAGCACCTGGTATGCTGTCCGTGCTCAATAGTTATTGGAATAGTGTGCCTTCATTTTTCATTTAACCTTTGCGTATTAGCTTTTGCCAGACTGCTCTCATTATCCCATACGCAGCAGACAATCTGGAAGAATGCACAGGTGTTACGTAGACGTATAGCGCCTACGTGGACTCACAACAATTTAATGTCAACTATGCTGTAGGTTAAACATTTTTCCCGTAGACTTAACGCCAAATACATTTCCTGGATGTTTTTATAATCAGGTATTTTAAGTTATTTAAAAAATGAAAGAATTCTTTATTTAGATTTTATTAAGTGAGGCAGCACAAATGATTTCTAGAACTTGAAACTTGGACCTGTTCCTCAAACAGCTGGAATCCTGCCTCTTTACGCCCTACAGGTAATTCTAGTGAGTATAAGAAAAAAATTATGATGTCTGTTATGTGTGTAACGTATAGATACCTTAATTATCCTGATGCATCACAAATGTAGTATTAAGAAATGGTTAGAGCCTTTGGATTTTTATTTTTAAGAGAATATCAACATCCATATGGGTATTAGCACCTCCTAAAGTTTTTTATTTAATAATTTTTAAATCAGTGATATTCTTTGCTTTACCATCTTCTTGACTAGTCTCTTCCAATAATTAGTGCGACTTCCAGAAAAGTGAACACTGTTTTCTCTTACCTCGAGTGGAATATAATTAAGATAGAAAATATGGCATTAAAAATGTAAAGACCATGTATAGGAAATATACACTCTCCATTTCTAACCCATGTTATGTTATTTATCTTTATCTATTCATTTAGATTAACTGAACTAACGTTGTTCTAAATAAATGTAGATAATAGAAACTTAATTCCTTTTTGAATCTATTCAAATGAATGGGAACCCTCTTTTCCTACACATCCCAATAGATAAATGTGTCGTAGTTCTAATGGCCCACGTGGCATCACCCTGAACATAGTTGAATAATACAAACATGATCATAACTCGTAAAGAAAACTCTTGTTTCTGGCGTCATTTTTCCAGCGCTGTTATTACAGTTTCCTATTTGGTCCTCAACTCGGCTTACAGACTGGTTTGGGTTTGCTTAGTGACAGTTACTGCCTCTGAGGATCGTATGCTTTTCTCTAATTCTCATGTTCAGTGCTATTTCTGTTTTTTTATTTTACTGCATGAGCTACCTACTGTTTTGCTTTTCGGCCTTGGGTTTTGTGTTAGTGCTTCCACACATCCCCATAGACTTTCTTTTCTTCCTTGGTGTGATTATTCTTTTCATGAGAGGGTCAGAATTTGTGTGTCTTGGTGACATGTACTTGTATATGATCCACGCCTGGTGAAGTGGATTTGATGAGTCAAACTTCAGCCTCTGACGCACAACCAGCCCCTCGTATGCATTTGCTGACCAATAAGAAATAGAGCTTATTGGCTGATATTCCACGGGAAAAGTTAAAAATTTTATCATTCAAATTTTGTTCCAGTTCATTATTCCCTTTAGCATTGAGTACTGAAATTCTGAAGTTATTTTCTTTTTGTAAAACCTAACTCAATGTAAATATATTTGGACTTTTCAATGAGTAACGTTTATGAACGGAAGGCTCAGCTAAGATCGTTTTGCGTTGTCTCTTCGTCTGTCTTTGGTCATCGTGGGTGATATTTATTTTCTAAGCTTCTGGAAGGCTTTTTGTAAGTTTGTGCAAAATCTTTGAAAATAGGAGAAAGAAGGAAGTGAGGGAGAGAGGGAAGGAGGGGAGAGAGGAAAAAAGAAATCATATTATTCTTAATCATATTTTTTCCCAAATCAGGATGACACCTATAGGTTGTTTTACTAGATAGAAAATCATTAGTGTAATATTTCTGCTGTAGTGTTTAAATGTGCACGTTTATTTCAGATATAACCAGAAGATTAGAGTGAGCATTATTGCTTTTTATTCATATACTTCGTCTCCCTTTACATCGTGTTGGAAATGCTTTGTGTAACAAATTCTTTAAAAGTCGATTTTAGCACTTAGGTAAATTGTTACCAGTTTCTTTTACCTCCCCATAGTTCTTCTGGGTGTGAAACTCTTACGCCTCTATCTTCTTTCTAAGAATGTGTGTTATATTTACAACCATTTTGAATCCCCTGTTACACGTGTTAAATCGTGCTATTGCTTTCCTCCGTAGAATGATCTGAAGGTGCTGTTTACCTCACTGGCGGACAACAAGTACATCATTCTGCAGAAGCTGGCAAATGTGTTTGAACAGCCTGTGGCAGAGCAAATAGAGGTATTTACAGCTGCCTTTTTCCAGAAGAGCAAATGCATAGAGTAGCTAGGATTTACTATGAAATTTCAAATAGTCTATGAGAGATTAATGGCTTACATAGCTTGTTTGTCAGATATTTTCTTTTTAAGTGCCAGGTTTGAATAACTGGCTGGGTTACATTGACTCTGTCACTTACTTCTGCATGGAACTAGGAAACGTGAGATAGGAAAAGGTGTCAGTGACAGATGCTGACCTGAACAAGTTTGCCACCTAACAATGAGATCAGCCCTGAACCTTGATGACATATTACAGAAAGTCACACTGTCCTGGTACAGATGGGGCGCTGTGGCCATGCTTAAGAGGGATCGATTGCCTCCAGCAGGGGTAGGATCAGGAAGATTTTGTAAAGGGAAATATGAACTGGACTTAGAATTTTGGACACGCAGAGACTGGAAAGACAGAGATCTAAGTGAAGAGGACAGCAGGAACAAAGGCTGACTAAATGTTCGACAATTCCAAGCACTTCAGGGAAAAGCACTCATCCTGTTTAGCTGAACTTACCATGAATGAAAGTGATTGAGGGGAAATGAGGTTGGATAAGAAAATTTGAGGGACCAGCCCAGCCCGGTGGTGCAGTGGTTAAGTGCACACATTCCACTTCGGCAGCCCGGGGTTCACTGGTTTGGAACCTGGGTGCAGACATGACACTGCTTGGCAAGCCATGCTGTGGTAGCCGTCCCACATATAAAGTAGAGGAAGATGGGCATGGATGTTAGCTCAGGGCCAGTCTTCCTCAGCAAAAAAGAAGAGGATTGGCAGCAGATGTTAGTTCAGGGCTAATCTTCCTCAAAAAAAAAAAAAAAAGAAAAGAAAATTTGAGGCAGCTGGTAGGGCTTGATGAATGTGAGAGAATTTGAACTTTTTTCTACAAACCATTGGTTTCTAAACTATGTTGACTGCACACCTCATTAGTTTAAAAAAAAAAAAAAGCCCACACCGCAAATAGATGAATATTTACTTAAATTATAAGAAGGTACTATATTATAAAGCATACACACAAATGAAAATTAGAAATGAATGTGGCTGAATATCAATGAAGGAGTGTTTTATCCTCAGAGATCATCTCACACATTTTTGGATACTTGGACTCACCTTGAGACCAATGGCAGTGAAAAGTCACTGAGGGCATTTGAGGGTGAGACTGAATGTCAGTGGCCAGATCCTGCTCCTGGAAGGTTGACATGGCGGACCAGGTCAGGAAGCAAGATATCCATCATGAGGCTTCACGTAGTTGAACTGATGAGAAGGAATGAGAGATTCAAACTAGTGTAATGGCAGTGAAAAGAGGGAGGAGAGAAGACGTGGGAAGGATGTTACACAGAATAGCTCCTGTTTCATAAGTGAAGTAATTATGAAAAGTGTGTGTGGTAACACAATTTCATAACCTTATTTCAGTAGCCCTCTAAATGTTCTATGGGTGGATCATAGAGAATCCTGCAAATATTTCTCTATGTAAAGACAGATTGATGGATCGATCTATCTATCTGAGATCACTTAAAATAGTTTGCAAAATTATATGTGAATGTGTATTTTTCTTGACCACAATTTCATGTGCTTTTTAAGGCAATCTCTCATTTTCCCCTAATTAGAAACCATTCTTCCATGTCGTATCTTCAACTCGAAAGGATCTTTTTTTTTTTACTTTATTTTTTAAATTTTGGCTCATAATGTCCCTAGATCCAAAAAAAGATTTGAACAACTATAATGATGCTTTGCCTTGAATTTCTCATGTGAAATATAGGATGTGTATGATCACAAGTGACATTTTTGCTAATTATTGACCAATGCAACTAAAGTAAATGCCAAGATAAAAATAGATTATTTCTTTGAACTAACGGAAAGCGACTAAAAATGTATTCATTCCATCCCAGCCTCCTTGGATGTAAAAGGTAGTAACAGCAGAAGGCAAGGGGATGACGCCCCTCAGTTCTGTTCATCTTGTGAGTCGTGTCATTCTGAGCTAGAGCAGACCTGTGGCCCGTGAGCCTGGGGCACAGCTGTCTTCCAGAGATCTCTACTACCGTTCTGAGAATTTCCTTCACTTTCCCTTTGTTGGAGCTTCTCTTTTCTGAGTCTCAATCTCAAGTCTTTCTCTTTATTGTCTTGCTTCCTTGTTTTGTTCGGGCATATCCTTACTAAGAAAGGATGCATGAGAGGAATATTTTTCAATATTTTACATGTCTGAAAATGTTCTGATGCTGTGCTCACATTTTGTCGATAGCTGGGCTCTTTATAAAATTCTTGGTTGGAAATCATTTTCTTTTAGAGTTTTTTGTTTTTTTGTGAGGGAGATTGGCCCTGAGCTAACATCTGTTGCTAATCTTCCTCTTCTTGCTTGAGGAAGACTGTCACTGAGTTAACATCCATGTCAGTCCTTGTCTGTCTTATGTTGGATGCCACCACAGTGTGGCTCAACGAGTGGTGCTAGGTCCACACCTGGATTCTGAAACTATGAACCCTGGGCCACTGAAGCAGAACACGGGAACTTAACTGCTATGCCACCAGGCTGGACCCCTCTTTTAGAGTTTTGAGGGTTTTGCTTCATTGTTTTCTAGCTTCCTGTGTTGGCTTGAGGAATCTAAAATCCTAAGTCCCAAATGTCCCCAGTGGTCTGAACTTTCCCAATGGCATGCCTTGGGGAGGGTCTATTTAATCCACTGGACTGGGAGCTCAATGGACTTTTTTTTTCTTTTGAGGACGATTAGCCCTGAGGTAACAGCTGCTGCCAATCCTCCTCTTTTTGCTGAGGAAAACTGGCCCTGAGCTAACATCCATGCCCATCCTCCTCTGCTTTATATGTGGGATGCCTACCACAGCATGGCTTGCCAACTGGTGCCATGTCTGCACCCGGAATCCAAACCGGCGAACCCCAGGCTGCCTAAGCAGAACGTGCGAACTTCACTGCTGTACCACTGGGCCGGCCCCTCAGTGGACTTTTTTGATTTGGCAGCTCTCATCTTTCCATTCTGGAACATTTTCTGATAATTTATTTAATATTTTTCATTCCTTCATTTTATCTGTCTCCCTTTCCGGAACTCCTTTTAGGCAAAAGTTGGATATTCTATTTCAGTCCTCTAATTTTCTTCTCAGGTGACATTTCTCTCTGTGTCTTTTTGCTGTGCTTTCTGGAGATTTCCTTGACTTCAATTCCGAACTCTTCTTCTGAGTTGTGCATTTCTGCTTTCATGTGTTTAATTTTCCCAGAACTCATTTTGGTGCTTTGAATGATCCTTTTTTTGTAGTATCCTGTTCTTGTTTAAATAGATACGTTATCTTTTGCCATCTCTCTGGATATAGTAATGATTTTTTTGGTTGAATTTTTTTTTCCTTTATAATCTCTGTTTCCCTCTGAGTTGCTTTTATTTGTTTGCTCATTTTGGTCTCTATATTTCATGCTAGAGGGTTTTCTCAGACACATGGAAATCCTTTGTCGTCCTTCACGTTGAGGTTGGAGGACTAAGCAGCTGAATAGGCACTTGGTGTGTGGATGAGGCTTGAGAATTTTGAGATTTATTGGAGGAAGATCTATGTGGGCTATTTGTTGGAGAATCCTCGTGTCAAATTTTTAGATCTTTTCTATCAATCTTTTCATATTTTCTCCCCTCTCCTGTCTGGAGAGTAGAGACGTGGTTCAGCCCTCTAGAACATAGGAGCTCCACGTTCAGCATTCTGTGATCATTCAGTCACTTTATTGTCCTGTTTTCAGTCAACTACTCAAGCCTGCAACTGTGTCTGGTGCCCCTCAGTCCACAGACTGTTTTATGTTCTCCAGAAGAATAAACTTTCAATTCTTCACCGAGGAGAGAAAGGGGCAGTGTGGAATGAGGAAGGGGATGTGGGAATTTAACTGCTTTTTAAGCAGCTTTTCACCAACCTTCCTTCTTTAGCATCCCACCCCTCTTCATGGAGAGTTAGAGATCCCTGTTGTAAATTTGGTGGTGTTGATCCCCTGCTGGTTTAGGATTCAGCTTTCTCAGAATCCTGAAGTCAGTTCTCATGTATCCTTCTGATTTCTAGCTTTAAAAACTTTATTGCTGTTGTCTTCTTTCTTGTTTTCTTGTTCTTGTGGATTTATGGGGGTGGGGGGAACCCAACAAAAACAAGCAAACAAAATCTTTGCTGTGGTTGTAGTGGGGATGTGGGAAAGAGAAAATAGGACACATGTGTTTCATCTGCCATCTGGAGTCCACGTTCTTTTCATCCTTCAAGGGCAACTGAGGTTGCGTCTCTTCTCAAAGCCTGCTTCGACTGCTCCGGGATTCACTGGTATCTCCCTTCTCCAGAGTCTTCTCTCTGGGATGAGTCGCATCAAGTTTAGCGCCTAATTGTGTTCAGCCTTCTTCTGTTTTCCTCCAGCTCTGAGTCAGCCTAACAGTAAGCTTGAAGACCAAGATGAGCTCTTGTTCTGCGTCTACAGACCTCACTCTGGGAGGCCAAGGCTTAGCAGTAGCAGCCACCTTCATACTTATTGATTGCTTGGTCTTCTACTAAACAAAGAGTAGGCTTTCCCTGACTATGTTGTAACATATTTTCCTCTTGCCTCACAGAATCTCTCTGCAAAGATGCTCAAAACTGCATTTCAGGAAATCAAAACACGATCCCCTAGAAAATCTTAGACAAATCCCTTTTTTTAACTCTGTCCTAGGTCGTGCTTCTTTTCAGATGTTGCTATTCATGAATTCCCTTATTTATTCAAGGAAGCCATTGTTCTCCCGGCGCTCTGTGCGAAGTCCCTCCTACCTCCTCAGCGTTAATATAGCTGATCTTAATAAGGGCCTTCTTCCCTTTTCCGTGTAGTAGATGACCATGGTTTTTAATGTTCTGTGGAAATGACTCATTTCGTGGGCATTGAAAATATTTTATGTGGAGAGAAGAGGAACAAATATAGAGGCATGAGAATCACATTATGTGTGGCCAATTGTTGGTGAGAGCTGTAATGAAATGTTGTAATTCTTCCATAGGCAATACAACAGGCTGAAGATGGGCTCAAGGAATTGGACGCAGGAATCATTGAGTTAAAGAGGCGTGGTGACAAGTTGCAGATTGAGCAACCTTCCATGCAAGAGCTTTCCAAACTCCAGGTATGATTTTCTACCAATAGCGTTCAGCTTCAATGATACATCCTAACTAGAAGTGGCAAGACAAAATTATTTTCTCTCCTTTTTTGGTTTTTCTTTATAAAATTCATGTCATGTAGGTCCTAATGTTCCTTCCAAGTAACTCGTAGAAAATTTTCTGAAACTTTTACCATATTTCGTGCCATAAAATAAACTGTATTCGCATCCTTCTAAGATCCTTTTTTTCCCCTGACATTTACTTTATTATTATTCTGATGGCTAAGCATTGTGGTATAGTTCTGTTGTGGCATATTGTTTTCTACTCTAGAAAATATAATAATTAGCAATCCAACCTAGAAAAATTAAAAGAGGGATATCTACTGTGAAAAAACAAAAGTCAACCTAGTAAATATCTAATTGCCTTTATTAAGCGATTCATGAATGGGGCAGCACCCACTCTAGTAAGTAGAGACATACCCTGAGGGGTAATACAAAATGGAAAGTTTTTATAGGAAGGAGAGTGGGACAAGGAGGTTATTAGCAAAAGGCAAGAAAGGATTATTTGGGCTGTGGACATCTTCTCTGGGGAGAAAGGAACTGCCAAGGGATGTGTCATGCCCATCACCTTTGCTCCGTCTGGAGAATGGAGAGGGCCCATGTGACAGAGTACCTTGTTGGTGCTGACCAGAAGATTCCAGACTGCTTGATGAAGATACATTTCCTGGGAAGGTCAACACTGCAGTTAGGTTAGGTATTAAATCTAAGTTTAAAATCATGGGCGATAGCACAGGTGACACCCTTTGGGTACTGTGGTTTTAACTTTAACCCTACCCTGTATTGTACTGTAGCCCCAAAATTACTTTAAAGAAAAAATACTCAAGCTAATACTTTTTAGAA
Source organism: Equus asinus (assembly GCF_041296235.1). Classification (NCBI taxonomy): domain Eukaryota; kingdom Metazoa; phylum Chordata; class Mammalia; order Perissodactyla; family Equidae; genus Equus; species Equus asinus. Next base: position 36,533,806 of record NC_091790.1, read on the forward strand.
AGTGGTTTTTCTCAGGTGTTCAAAAGTATAGTTTATCTTTCATACCTGTTTGAATGGAAGACAGACATTGTTTCAATTCCAGAATGAAAAAAAATTAAACTACAAGGTAGCTGACATCCAAATAGACTTCCTGGTGTCCTTCAGGAGTACAGAATAACTTTGGGTTGATTTGCTTTCCTAGATCTGGCACCTAGACAAAATCTGATATTTGAGTGGTAGGGAGATACTGGAATATTAGACCAGTAAAATTTAGCATTTGATAGGCAATATAGTTAAGTTATATTAAGAAAAAATTGTGTACAGTGACACACACCCAATAAGTTTTCCTTATTATGCCTTCTTATAGAGCTCTGGAGGGATTAATAGTGTGAGTCCAGCACAGGGTCACAAGTTCTTCCTTTAGAGAAAATAAAATAGCTCTGTTTTAAAAAGAGCATTTTTATTTTAACTGTCTCATTCCGTTATCTAACATGTCATCATGTCATGAGTCCACTGCCCCCACTCTGTCCCTTTTAGACAGTTTTCTGACAGAGCTTAAATGTCAGGTGTAAGAGTCAAACGTCATAGTTGTAAATAGGCATTAAAGTTGAACTTTTCCAGATTGAGCCATTTTGGCCCGCTAAACATGAATATGATATGTTAATCAGGTCCATATGGCTCAAATAAATTTTGTGTTTGGTGTATCATCATCTCCTAAAAAGTCTTTCCAGTTTAAATAGTTATTTATTTACTCCACCACATTTGGCAAAAACATTACCTTTTTAGGTCATAAAGTCTTTTTGCTCACATTAAACTCCTCAATTTCTCTAGCTCTTTATATGAGGAATAGTCCAAACTCTGATTATTATTTAACAGACAAAATATGAAGGATACTATATTCAGTTACTCTAGAATTATGTAAACATTGAGAACATTATGAAAATTAGAATTACGTTTTCTGTGACATTTCCTTCAGCCAGATGAACAATTTTTCAACATTTTAACTCCACATCTCACCATAAACTCTTGACATCCTGAGAGGACAGTTGTCAAGTCTACCTCATGTCACGTGTAGGTGACATTTTGGCATATTCTTTGGAATGTTAAAATGTTTAGCTTATCTTTTTTTTGTGTGAGTAAGATGGTCGTTGAGCTAACATCCGTGCCAATCCTCCTCTATTTTTTGTGGGATGCCACCACAGTGTGGCTTGATGAGCAGTGCTAGGTCTGTGCCTGGGATCCGAACCTGTGAACCCCAGGACGCCGAAGCAGAGCAGGTGAACTTAATTACTACACCACTGGGCCAGCCCCTTAGCTTATCTATTTTGAAAGAAGTTTTCAAAGTGAGGCTCCTAGGAAAGACAGTGAGGTGACCTATCTGCAGGGCCTCGTGCAGGTCAGATGCCTGAAGGAGCATCCTTGGTTGGGCTGTAGGTTTGGTAGGTAATATGCTCTTAGAGAGGAGCCAAAACATGAGTTGAGAGTGAGTATCTCTGTCTGTTTCTTAGGACATGTATGATGAACTGATGATGACCATTGGCTCCCGGCGGACTGGTCTGAACCAGAATCTTGCACTCAAGAGTCAGTATGAACGAGCCCTGCAAGATCTGGCCGACCTGCTAGAAACCGGGCGAGAGAAGATGGCAGGCAATCAGAAGATTATTGTGTCTTCCAAAGAAGAAATCCAACAACTACTTGACAAACACAAGGTAAAAAAAAAAAAGAGGAAGAAAATGTCATTGTGAAAGCATATTCTCATTCACTGATGCATATGTAGTAAAACCTAATATTATCAATCTTTTGTGAGTCCCTACTTGCATAAGTTACTCATTAAAATGGTTGACAAATGTGTATTTTTTTTTCTTTAGGAAGATTGGCCCTGTGCTAACATCTGTTGCCAATCTTCCCCCTTTTTTCCCCCCCCAAAGTCCCCCAGTACATAGTTGTGTATTCTAGTTGTAGCTTCTTCTATGTGGGATGCCTCCATAGCATGGCTTGATGAGTGGTGCCAGTCTGCCCCCAGGATCCAAACCAGCAAATCCCAGGCCGCCGAAGCAGAGCACCTGAGCTTAACCACTCAGCCAAGGGCCCAGCCCCCAACAAGTGTGCATTCAAACCCACTGGCATTCAGCAGCACAGAAAAATTATAGTGCTCCTGTAATTTTGCAAGTTAAAAAGGATACCAGCCTTACCATGCATAATCCAACTTGGTAGGGCTGAGGTCACTCCACCGGTGTGTACTGTAACCAAGTTTGGGTTAGACATTCCTCCTTAGCAAAGGAATGCGTGTTTAACGTGCACACACAAATAACTGGCATTTTTAGCAATGATTACAGAAACAGCAATGTTGCCAGTCCAGAAACTCGAACTCCCAGAGTGTGGGACTTTTCTAGAGGGAAACTTTAAAAATCCCATTGGGTTATAGATGGTTAACATTCTACCATTATGGAGCTCTCTGGTGGCTTACAAAGGTGGATTTTTTTGTTTTTTTTGGAGTTGTACTTCTTGCTATTTTTTCCCAGAGTTTTTTGTCCAAAACTTCGTGATTTATTAAAGTCTTATCATTTGGCTTTGGAAACACTGCTTTAAAGTTCACAGCTGGTTTTTCTCAAACCTTTGACCGTAGCAATAAAATATCGTCCTGAGTTGTTCCAGAGGGGAAGCTAGGATCGATGTGTGTAAATAACAGGGAAATGGAGCTCAATAGATGGAGAACTCTAAAAGGAGGAGGCTGCCGTTGGATACACAGCCCTCCTGACCTTGAGAAGATTGTCCAAGGCCGTCGGGGGAGATGGAGTCGCAAAAGGAATATAAGCTTTCAGTGGATATTGGGCTCAATGACCTCCAAGTTCTCTTCCAAGTTTAAGATTCGATGATATAATAATTGTCAGTTAAAAATAATGATTCTAGCTTCTATTGACCAGACTCTTTTCTGAGGGGGGAGTTCTATAGTGACCTTGAGCACATTACATCGACTGTGTGTTCAGTGTCCTCACCTGTAAAAGAGAAATAAAACTACCTACCTCACAGGGTTGTTCTAAGGATTAAAATAGTCAGTAAACTGTGCATAGAGTGCCCAGCAAGGAGTACACATTAAATATTATTAATCCCCAGTCCTTCAGTTCTACCCACGATGTTGGGAACAGGAAATATGATAAGCCCTGTCTCCCTCCTCTGGGGACTTTTACACATAAAAAGTAACATTTCAAACCACATTTGCAGGATTGTGCAAGGCCCTACAATTCTGTTGTCTGTAGGTATAATATGAGGGAAATTTAAAATGATATATAATACCAGTCAGTATGTGTCAAGCTGTGCTTGGCAGTGAGTATTAAGCATCACAAATGCTCTGGGAATTCAGAAAAGTGGCTCAAGCCCAGCCATAGAGGAAGGGAAGTCGTGAATGGGTCGAGTGAGCATATCTTGGGATGTACCGAATGTAATCAGAGGCTAAAGATGGGGCCATGGGAGCTGATGTGTCCAGGCACAAAGGGGGCGAGTTTGTGTGGTGGGGTTAGTGAGAGTCCACCCACATTGTACAGGGCCAAGGAATTCAGAGGGCAGAGGAGCTTTATCAGCAGCTGGTCACATACAAAGGGCTTTGTTTTGGGGACAGTATCTGCAGCCCAGTAGGTGCACTTGAGTGGGGGGACAAGAGAGGCCAGTTAGGAGACCCAAGCCCCTTGTCTCTGCAGAATGTGGTGAGCGCCCAGGTAAGGCGGAGGCCAGCCAGGGTGGACCACTATTGCTGACGTCTTAAGGGAGTCCATCAGCTTTCACACTTGAAGCAGTTTTTATCGTAGTCTATGAGTGAGTTGCTGACCTCTTTCTGCCTGGAAAATTGCAGGAATACTTTCAGGGCCTGGAGTCTCATATGATCTTGACTGAAACGCTCTTCAGAAAGATAATCAGCTTTGCAGTCCACCAGGAGACTCAGTTCCATGCAGACCTGATGGCGCAGGCTTCAGCCGTGCTGAAACGGGCTCACAAGAGGGGTGTAGAGTTGGAGTACGTTCTAGAGGTGAGCCTAGTGACGTGGCACCTTCCCGACAGCAAACTCCCTACTGGCAGCAGACTTAAGCCCAGATGTATTTATTCATGCGATTTGCCTCGTATGACCGTGAAACTCTCTGGGACTCAGCATCGTGTCACATTGTCCGCCTCGTATTTCCTATTTATATTTGGATAAAAGCTGTGCTCTACTGTGAGTCAGCTCGAGGACTGCTGACTTTGGACTGGGCATGACGATATAGGGGTTTTGATAGTCAAACTGAAAAACTGCTGACCTTTGCTATAAATTCTTGAAAAAGACTTCAAATGATTAAAAAAAAGATCTTCCAATTTTAAGTAAAATAAAAATCTGAATTTAGCAGTAAGTTATTTAAGAGTTCATTTTAGTAGATTGTTTATACTATATATTCAGATTTCTTAAATGTCTGGTTTTTGTAATTTGCAAATGTGTTTAGTTCATTTACTACATGATATAAACACACTGATCCCTTTTACTTAAATCACATCGTCATCACTCGGGTAAAGAATGAAACCATGCATATCAGATGTTTACTGTGTTCCAGGTTTGCTGCATACATCCTCACAATGGACAGGATAGTTATTATTATCCCCATTTTTTAATGTTGAAAATGAGGTTCAGAGAAGTTTTTTTTTTTGTTTTTGAGAAAGACTAGCCCTGAGCTAACACCTCCTGCCAATCCTCCCCTTTTTGCTGAGGAAGACTGGCCCTGAGCTAACATCTGTGCCCATCTTCCTCTACTTTATATGTGGGACGCCTACCACAGCATGGCTTGCCAAGCGGTGCCATGTCCACACCCGGAATCCGAATCAGTGAACCCTGGGCTGCTGAAGCAGAATGCACGCACTTATCCGCTGCCCCACCGGGCTGGCCCCTAGAGAAGTTTAATAACTTGCCCATGCTCATATAGTTAGTTGGTTGCAGATGCTAAAGCTCGTTCACAATGCTTTTCAGGGTCACCATCTGATTATTTGCTTCAAAGCCATTTTTTGCTTCCCAAAGCAAACCCCCAACACAAACATCACCAACATAACTTTAAGGAGAATTTGTCAAGTGTATATTTTGCACACAAAGAGGAATGCTATTCCTTAATGAGGATCTTTCAGCTCACAGACTCATGTTGCATTTCTAGACATGGTCCCATCTGGATGAGGACCACCAGGAGCTCAGCAGACAGCTGGAGGCAGTGGAAAACAGCATACCGAGCGTGGGTTTAGTGGAGGAGAGCGAGGACAGGCTCATCGACCGGATAACACTCTACCAGGTCAGCATCCAAATGGCATCTTGAGGTGAAAAGTTGCCATATTGCCTTTTGAAACTTTCCCATGGTTTTAACAGAATCTAAACAAACTTGCCATCAAATGTTTTATTAAGTACTTTTACTTTTCTTTCAAGCTATTGACATTGTTGAAAGCAGATAGATTTTGTGTTTGTTTTATAATAGAACATAAAAAGGTCTTGTTTTTTTCATTTTTTAATGAGAGCTCTTTTTGAAAATTTAGCCTCCACCAAGCATTTTTTTGTAGTTTGTGCCAATGTCACATTATCTTGAAATAATTATAGTTTGTTGTTTTATAATAGAGCATTAAAAAGTCTTTTTTCCTTTTTTTTTTTTCAAATGAGAGAGGGCTGTTTTTGAAAATTCAACCTTCACCAAGCATTTTCTGTAGTTTATGCTGGTGTCACACTAATCTTGAAATAATTGCAGTTTGACAGTTTTAAATGCACCTAAAGTTACTACAAAAAGAAGCTTAAAGAACATCTATACTTAGCTATAGATGAAATATCTCGAAATTTCCAATGTTACTGGGTGTAAAATAGTTGAAGTTTGACTAGTAGATATTGGGAACATTATGGGCACCAGAGAAATTATAATTCTTAAAAAGAAAAATTGCATTATCCAAACTTTTGACTGTGAAAATATTTTCAATCATTTTAGCATTTGAAATCCAGCCTTAATGAATACCAGCCCAAATTATATCAGGTATTAGATGATGGGAAACGACTTCTGATATCCGTTAGCTGCTCGGATCTAGAGAGCCAGCTAAATCAACTTGGAGAACACTGGTTACATAATACCAACAAAGTGTCTAAGGAGCTTCACAGATTGGAAACGATATTGAAACACTGGACCAGGTAATGTAATGTCTATTTTGCAAATTTTTACATTAGTGCTGCAGAGTATTTATAAGGCTAGTGGATACAGGACTTGAAAAAGATATGCTCCCTCTTGGAACTTGTCACATAGTTGGAAAATAAAAGTAAATATAAAGCCCCCAATTGGAATCTTGTATAGTTGTATGAACATGTAATTAAAAGTGGGCAGGGTGGCAGACATTACTCAATACAGTTTACCTTTGAGCTGTCATCCTCTCTGGCCTATCGACTATACATGGGTGGTCACAGTGAAACCTTAGAAGGAGAGAAAGAAGAGAAACTGTGTTTGAGAAGGTGAAATTTCTCAAGGGCAATGGAAAGTACTCAAGAGAGGTGATGGGTTGATTTTACATTATGAGATACTCTATTTCTATGCCACCTTTATTTCTAAGAACTTTTAATAACACTCATCTGATATTTTCTAAATAGCCTCAGTGTGAAGGAGTAAGAGAAAGGTATTTTTGTTTTCAGCTTAGAGATGCGAAAGCTGAAACTCAGAGACTGACTTGCATAAGGTATTAATATTAAGAGAAGAGAATTCGAGAGTGTCAACCCAGGGCATTATTCTCCCAAATCTATTGTCTCCTTTTTAAAATTAGCATGGTGAGTAACATGGGTGAGCAGAAAGTAGGGACTGGATGTTGACTTAATGGGCTCATTAACATGCTTACAGATATCAGAGCGAATCTGCAGATCTAATTCACTGGCTACAATCTGCAAAAGACAGGCTAGAATTTTGGACTCAACAATCTGTGACAGTCCCACAAGAACTGGAAATGGTCCGCGATCATCTGAATGCTTTCCTGGTAAGCCTAAAAATCTAAAGCATTTGACTAGATTTGTTTTCAGGTTTTAGATAAGGCCTGAGTAGAAGAAATCACCTGTCAATGGATATACTTAATAAACCAAGCTTTGGAGAATTTGTCCATGTTAACTATGTGTGTTGAATAATTACGCACAATACGAGGGCTCAGTGTTGCCTCTTTAGTTTTCAAGTAATGGCTCCTTGTTGGCTTTCATTCACGGCAAGGGTGTGCTGCCTTTGTGTTCCTCTAAAGTGCTTAATATTACTCCTTTGCAAGATGTAAAGAAAAATTGTTCATGGAATAAATTGGGCTCTTTCCTTAAATGAAAGATCTGGCCATTTAATCCTGATTTGAACATTGCTGCTTCTTTTAGGAGTTTTCCAAAGAAGTGGATGCCAAATCTTCCCTGAAATCGTCTGTTCTGAGCACTGGAAACCAGCTTCTTCGATTAAAGAAAGTGGACACAGCTGCCCTGCGTTCTGAGCTGTCACACATTGATGGCCAGTGGACTGACCTGCTGACGAACATCCCAGCTGTCCAGGAAAAGCTCCACCAGGTAGAGGGATAATCATTGGTTTAATTGGTAATAAGTGATTTAAGCAGAATTAGATGGAAAAGCACGTTAATCTGCTTTTGCTCACGAATTTAAATCAGCTTTGTCTTGAACATCCTGTTTTTTCTCTCTTGCGCTGTGTTGCATGTTGGAAGTGAACTATTCTGCAAATGTGATTTCTTCCAAGGGCTTCTTTATAATGTGTGTATATTAGAATCCTTGTGTGGCCTCGTTTAAAGTCTTTGTTTTCTCATGAGTTGCGTGGATCACTACACCTCCCTCATACAATGAGTAGTTGTGAAGATTTAATAACAATATGTACAATAGAGCAACTGGCATTCAATAAGTGAAAAGAAGTAAGAGAAGAGACGGACTTCTTTTTTTTTTACTTTTTTCTTTTTTATTTTTTTGAGGAAGATTAGCCCTGAGCTAACATCTGCCACCAATCCTCCTCTTTTTTGCTGAGGAAGACTGGCCCTGAGCTAACATCTGTGCCCATCTTCCTCTGAGAAGTACTTCTCTTATCTGGAAATATGCTTCTCTCCCTTGACCTCACAGATAGTTTATCTTTATCTCTCTTTGGCATTCATCACTGTGTTCAAGGTATAATTGATGTGTTTAGTGTAAGTGTCTTATTCGTTCTAATCAGGAGTTAGACATTTCTAGATGGCAGAAAATATCCCACATTCACATCTCTATCTTTCTTCACCACGTAGAAGTCCATCAATATTTTAAACCACTGCTTTTGTTCCTCCAAATCATTATAAGCATCTGCATAAATGTATGATATGTTAAGTAAGATTGAGAATTCTAAGTATATTTTAAAGACCAAGGAAATTGGCCATGCTCTTAGGAATAAATACTACAGTGCCAAAAATCTAGAAAATGATAGTTTGTAGCGTGGTATTTTTCTTTCTTCTTTTAACATTCCTAAGTCGTAATACACAGCAGTTTTACAAGATAATTAATAAAATACATCTGTTGAATGTTTTGTAGTTAAATTTTTTTTAACTCATAAAACTAGCTATAAAATACAAATAATATTTTCTCCTTGCTGATGTTTTGATTAATTAGTTAATGTTTATGCATGTTTATAGTATTGGATGTCGCGTGAACATAAGATGACAGTGATTGTTCAAGTGTTTGCCTGATGTTTAATTTCAAGCTTCTCATGAGGGTATGATCCAAAAATGTCATTAAGAAGTATTATCTCTGTTGGTACATTGATAAGAGTTACTGTAGGGTTTTTAGATTAACAGAAATTGGGTTTGAATTTTAACACTTGCAACTTGTTCTTGCTCTTACTTGGGCAGCTCCAGATGGATAAGCTGCCTTCTCGCCATGCCATTTCTGAGGTCATGACCTGGATTTCTCTCATGGAAAATGTTATTCAAAAGGATGAAGAGAATATAAAAAATTCCATAGGTTACAAGGCAATTCATGAATACCTTCAGAAATATAAGGTAATTAAACATTTTGTTTGTTTGTTTTTAACTTTTCATATTTTAGGACAATTTTATTTAAAGGAACTGAAAAACTCAAATCATGGGAATCAGGTCTTGGAGTGTATGTTTCAGGCATAGTGACCAGACAGGTGTACACGGCTAAGGAGACTGGCTTCCTGGTTTTAGGCATAGAAAAGTTGTCCAGTAATAGGAACAATTTTGAATAAGATTTTGTGTCATTTTAAGAAATCGTAAAAATAAATGCTATAATTTATAAATATTTTTATAGTGAGATTCTACAGTTTATCAAATTCTACATTCTCTACCTAGAAAATCTATATTTATATTCAATATATTAATAAATTCAAATTTTTATAAATTTAAATTTAATATATTTATAAAGTCAATTCATATTTAATATATTTGTATATTATATGTATATAACCTCTGAAAATAATGCGTTATATGAATACACACAGATTGTGCCATTTGGACTAAATCATGGAAATGGTAATATTCATCTTGAGGTTACTTCAGGCTTTCCAAGTCCTAATAAAATCGAAGACCTTTATACGTATAACCTTGTTTTCTTACTTTCTCCCGTCCGTTTGTAGGGTTTCAAGATAGACATTAACTGTAAGCAGCTGACCGTCGATTTCGTGAATCAGTCTGTGCTGCAAATCAGCAGTCAGGATGTCGAAAGCAAACGCAGCGATAAGACCGATTTTGCTGAGCAACTTGGAGCAATGAATAAAAGTTGGCAAATCCTGCAGGGTCTGGTAACAGAGAAGGTAAGCCAAGTGGCCTCTGCTGTCCATAGTTACCTGAAAACTGCAAGAACAGGCACATTCTGGGAAGAGAACTTATTTCACAAGTAGCGTGGCCTCACTCGGCACACAGTTGCCTCTGAAGAGAACACCACTGAACGTTACATGGCTCTAGACGTTCTTTAGTCCCGTTAATTATTTTCTCTGATGCACCCTCTACTCTTTACATATTGTATGTTTAGCTTTTTGAAGATGCCTCTTAATTTCTTTTGCTTTTGCTTCCAGTTGACTTAAGTTTTTTACTTGCTTATCAATAATAGCCATCAATTCAAACTTTATAAAATTCATTTTTTAATCATATATGCAAGGGACTGTATTTTAAGAATTCTTGATTTGGAGGAAATGGTAGCTGTAGTAGTTGGAGGAAGTAGTAGATTGAGGGCCAATGATTTGATTTTAAAATAAAATTACCAACTTCAATATGTTTGTTCAGATCCAGCTGTTGGAAGGCTTGTTAGAATCTTGGTCAGAATATGAAAATAATGTACAGTGTCTGAAAACGTGGTTTGAAACCCAGGAAAAGAGACTGAAGCAACAACATCGAATTGGAGATCAGACTTCAGTTCAGAATGCATTGAAAGACTGTCAGGTAACGGCCCGGGGGCTGAAGTGCGCTAGTCACAGTGTCATGGCACGTACCACAGGGATTTTCAGGCCTGGGAGTCGAGAGTTAAATATTGAAAACAGTTGCATTGGGTAATGAATTTCTCTGATTATGTGAGTTTATAGAGTTTTCCTATTAGGTTTGTTCCAACTGTTTTTATAAATTTGAAATTAGAGAATTTTCAAACACCATCCTAAGTAGAGAATCCTGCTAACCCCTTATACGGATCATCAGATTTAATAATTATCAAGATTTTGACATATTTGCCTGCATTATTTCTTTTCTTAAATATTTTATAGTGAGTTCCAGGCATCCTGTCATTTTATTCTTACATGCTACAATACACATCTCTAAAAAATTGACATTTTCTTATGTAATCATAATATCATTATCCCCATAAAAATGCTTAACAGTAACCCCTTAATATTATTTACTTCTCAATCCATAACACACTTTCCTCAATTGTCTTTAAAATGTCTTTTTTGCAGTTAATTTATTCACATAAGAATGCCACAGTGTCCACATGTTACATTTACTTGTTAGATCTCTTAAGTGTCTTTAATAAGTTTTTAATACTATTAACTTGTTACAGAAACTGTCGACTGGCCTCGGTTCGGCATTAGTGTGAGTCCTTTTGTAAGACATCTGTAACTTGCTCCTCTGTATTTCCCATAAATGCAAGTTAGGGCCAGAGGTTTGACTGGGTTCTGGTTCAACTCTAATGAGCGAGTGCTGCCCAAGTGATGGTGTTCCTTCCTGCCGTGTCGCATCCGCAGTCACTCAGCAGCATCTGCTTGTGCTACTGTTAGTGATGAGGATTGTGGTTCTCTAAATACTTTCCAGTAACTTAGGAACACAGTATTTCTCAGGCATTCTTGTTGATACAAAAGAAATGTGAGCTATTACAGTTAATGCTGTAGTGCATTTTTTTTAAAAAATCAATAATTTGTATATGTTACAGATTAGCTGTGATGGTTCTCTGTAGTATTTTCTAAGAACAATTGAAGACTCATTCTGCAGAAATTCTCCTTTCTCCAAATCTTGTTGTTTTTTTTTTGTTTCCTTGCTCAGCTTCTTTTTTTTTTTTTTTTTTTGAGGAAGATTAGCCCTGAGCTAACTACTGCCAATCCTCCTCTTTTTTTGCTGAGGAAGACTGGCCCTGAGCTAACATCCATGCCCATCTTCCCATCTTCCTCTACTTTATACGTGGGACACCCACCACAGCATGGTTTGCCAAGTTGGTGCTGTGTCTGCACCCGGGATCTGAACCGGCGAACCCTGGGCTGCCAAGAAGCAGAATGTGCGAACTTAACTGCTGCGCCACCAGCCCAGCCCTCAAACCTTGTTTTTATCCTCTAGATTTCAAAAAGAAAGGCCTTTGGTAATGGCCTTCCTTCCAACTAGCACTTTTTCTGTGGGGGCAAATGTAAAGAGACACATATTTAAACGCTCAATCAAAGCTTTTTGTTTCAGAAAAGGAAAAGCAGATGCTCTTCTGCTAAGCTGACAAGCAAATGGATTAGAATTTTGAGGGTGCACAAAAATGGCAAAGAAAACCATCATCTAGAGAAATACCTTGAAATTTTCTAAAAAAATGCTTCACATCAGAAGACAGTGTAAAAGATTGAAGACCACAAATACGCATCAACCAGTCTCATTGCATTTCCAATTTTCCAGGGGTCCATAGTATTTTTAGTTTAGGCCATCAATTCTAAAATGTACAAATAGGGGCCCACCTGGTGGCGCAGCAGTTAAGTGCGCATGTTCCCCTTTTCGGCAGCCCTGGGTTTGCCGGTTCGGATCCCAGGTGTGGACATGGCACCTCTTGGCAAAGCCATGCTATGGTAGGCGTCCCACATGTAAAGTAGAGGAAGATGGGCATGGATGTGAGCTCAGGGCCAGTCTTCCTCAGCAAAAAGAGGAGGATTGGCAGTAGTTACCTCAGGGCTCATCTTCCTCAAAATAAATAAGTAAAATAAAAAAATAAAAATAAATAAAATGTACAAATCAGCCAAAATTTCAGAATTTCACTTTGAAGGATAAGAAGTCATACCTCTTGATGAGTTCCTAAATTAAAATGTTTCCATTAAAATTAAAGATAGTTTGTGTTAATGTTAGCAAGATTAGTGCTTCCTTGTTACATAGTTGTGATAAATTTTACTGTGGAAAGATTGAGCTAATATGTTAATATAACTTTCCTTTTCCTTTTCTTCTTCTTCCTTCTCTTCTTTTCATTTAACTTTCTCACTATTGTTTTCCACTCTTGTATGTACTTTTTTTCTGCCATTTTTCCATTTTGTTTCTTTTCATGTAATGTGTCTTCTATTTAGCAGAGAGAGACATCAATATCTGGAAAATGGAGCAGAAGCTCGGCCAAGTTTTACTCCTTTTTGGACCCAAATTTTAGTCTCCCAAAGAGGTCACACCAGGCAATGTCAGGAGGGAAAGCTTTAGGTGTGGCTTAAAGAACTACACCAATGCCAATTTGTGATTTCAAATGAAAAGTCATTTTTTGAAACAAAGAACAGAATGAAAGTAGCCTACACAGTTATTTTGGGGCATCACATATAAATCTCAGTAGTCTAACTGGCAGGTTCCATTTGGCAGAACTTTGATAAAAATTTATTGTTATTTTTGAGAAAGAGTTCCTCTGGACCAAAGTATGAACTTCCAGCCAGGATCCTTAAATCCGTGACTGGATTCGAGCTCTGTTTTGTTTAAAAAATCTTGAATATTTTTCCACTCTTTCAGAGGTGATTTATTAATTTAAACCAACATAAAAACTGATAGTTATGAATTAACTCAAGTTAAGAATGATTTATTATACCAAAAAATGTTACCTTTGGCTTTTCCCTCCATTGATCAGAAACAGAATCATCTTTTCATTATTATTGAAAGGAAAGGAAAACACACCTTTATTTTTCACAAAATATATATTTCAGTCCTGTTTCCCTCCTGGGTTTTGCTTTATGCCAACATAAATGTGCAGGGCATTTTAGAGATGTGTTTTAAGCAATGAATCATTCGTTTAATATTGCTCGCTAAAAAAGTTAGCACCTATGGATAAACGAGGGTAAGAAAAATCCTTAAATAGTAAAGTTAAAGTCAATTATGTTTCTATACTGCATAAAGGATCTGTCACTTTAGTAATCATTATCTTTATTTTCTGGCTAGTTATCAAAGCTGTCAAAATATTGACAAAATTATAAAATGGAAATGAAAGAATAATATTAAAAACAATAATGATCTCTTCAGGCTACTAATTGCATAAATTTCTAATTAATGCATCGGGACAAAAATAGCTTCATGATAATTAAGGAGACAAAAATAAATAAATTTGCACTGAAGAGTGGCAGATTACTAAATGGCTGAATATAATAATTTGTCTTACATTTCCCCAGTTTTTAACAGCTTAAAAGATAGTTCATATTTATGTATCTAATGTTATCCCTTTGAGGTAAGCAAATATTATTATTTGTATTTTATAAATGGGGTAGAGAGTGATTAAAAGGTTGGACCACACAGAAACAAAAATAAAAGAGGCCCAACGTTTGTAATTAACAGCAGAGACTGGAGTCCGCACTGGTGTCTTACCAATAGGACTGTGCAATCCCAGGTTGTTATCTGTAGGTGGATCATGAGGGGGAAGTAAAAAAAAATCTTTTTTACAGAATTGAGACACTATCCAAACTTAAAGTATTTAGGAATTTTCTTCACTTATCCTCCAGGGCTTGCACATCTACGTATCTGGTTCTGGGGGTGTACGTCTGAATATGAGAATGTAACCGTGCCTTAATATACAGCTCGTGACATCACCCCAATGTGGGGTTGCATCCTCCCCCAATTCACGTCCAGATGATAAGCCCCAGCACTGGGCTGGGAGTCAGTAGCCTCAGAAGGCTTGAGTTCTAATCCCAAGGTTAATGGAGATTCTGATTTTCCCTCTGAAACTTCCAGTGGAAGTTTGTAACTTACCCAAAGTGGCACACCTCTATAGTAGCAGCAATGTAACTAAATCTCAGATACTAGGCTCAGAATACCATTCTATCCTATTTCACCCTATGGGCTAGGACTGTGTATCTTTTCCAACGCCGAGATACAGTAGTCCCCCCTTATCCGTGGTTTCACTTTCTGTGGTGTCAGTTACCCAATGTCAAGCACGTCTGAAAATATTAAGTGAAAAATTCTAGAAATAAACAATTCATAAGTTTTAAATTGCACGCTCTTCTGATTAGCGTGGTGAAATCTTGCAGGGTCCCGCTGTGTCCTGCCTGGGATGTGAATTGTCCCTTTGTGCAGTGGATCCCTGCTGTATCTGCAACTCACTCATTAATCACTGGTCTCTTAGTGATTGTCCCAGGTATCAGATCGACTGTTGCAGTATCACCTGTGTTCAAGACACCCTTATGTTTCTTAATAACGGCCCCAAAGCACAAGAGTGGTGATGCTGGCAGTTTGGATATATGAAAGAGAAACTGTAAAGTGCTTCCTTTAAGTGAGAAGGTGAAAATTCTTGACTTAAGAAGGAAAGAAAAGATAGCATATGCTGAGGTTGCTAAGATCTTCAGTAACTTTTATAATAGTGTATGGTTACAGTTGTTCTATTTTATTATTAGTTGTTAAGCTCTTTCTGTGCCTAATTTATAAATTAAACTTCATCATAGGTAGGTATGTGTAGGAAAAAACGTGGTATATATAGGGTTCAGTAGTATCCACAGTTTCAGGCATCCCCTAGGGGTCTTGGAACGTATCCCATGCAGATAAGGGGGGGTCTACTATAAATGTATTTAAGAATATAAATCATGTTATTATTTCTGTCATATATTTCCTTGTAGCTTCTTGAAAAAAATTACATAGAGCAATTTCCTTATCTATTAGGTAATCAAAGTTTACCCTTTTTTTTTGTTTTTTAAAGATTTTATTTTTTCCCTTTTTCTCCCCAAAGCCCCCCGGTACATAGTTGTGTATTCTTCGTTGTGGGTTCTTCTAGTTGTGGCATGTGGGACGCTGCCTCAGCGTGGTCTGACGAGTGGTGCCATGTCCGCGCCCAGGATTCGAACCGACGAAACACTGGGCCGGCTGCAGCGGAGCGCGGGAACTTAACCACTCGGCCACGGGGCCAGCCCCCAAAGTTTACTTTTTTAAGTTAGCTGATTTCTTATGGAATAAAAAGGCTATTTTTAAAATATAAACATAAGAGGAGGTATTGCCATGGAGACCCTCTCCTGAGAATGATAAGCTTTTTGGATGAGGAAAGATTTTTAGGATATGAGACTATAATGGCTCAATTTCGGGGCACCCCAGAGTTCCATAATAGAAGAAGTTTAAATGGCTATTTTTTAATCTTTCAGGATCTGGAAGATTTGATTAAAGCAAAAGAAAAAGAGGTAGAGAAAATTGAGCAGAATGGACTTGCGTTGCTTCAGAACAAGAAAGAAGAAGTGTCTGACGTTGTCAGGAGCACGCTCCGGGAGCTCAGCCAGACCTGGGCAGATTTAGACCACATGGTAATATTGCTCGTGGAGAGCTGGCTCCAACGCCACGCTTACCATCTTGTCTCCAAACATGACATGGGTTATGGTTTTCCTAAAGGAACTGAGTAAATAATTACTAAATCTATACCTCTTCTCTTTGTACTGCTAAGTCCACCTTATTAATCTCTTTGTTAAAAAGTCTAGCTTTGGATGCTTCCTATAGTAAACATTATGATAAACGTTACTCTTAATACTCTTCTCCATTCCCATCTCCATAGATACCATCTAGGTACAGACAGTTCTCAAATGTGTATCCCTTGCCTGGATTACTCTCCTAAACTCTAGATAGAGACAGAAACAGAGAGAAATCCGTAGACATCTCCTCTTGCATGATCAGTTGACATCTCAAATTTCCATGCCCAAATCAATTCTTCTTCTTCCCCTACAAACCTACACTTCCTGCCATCTTGATGACAACTGTACCCTTCTGGTCTGGTTGCTTGGGCAGAAAGCCTTGGACTCCTTCCTTCTTTACTCTTCTCTTTCTCTCATGCCCCACATCAAGTCCATCAGCAATCTTGTCAGCCCTGTTTTCAGAATAGATTTAGAGCCCAGCCTCTGCCCCGATCTCTGCAGCCAGCACCCAGGTGTCAGTTGCCATCACCACTTGCCTTGGTTATTTTGGTGGCCTCCTAAATAGTCTCCATGACTGAGAGAGCCTGTTAAAATGGAACTCAGATCACACCAGTCCTCTGCTTAACTCCCCCAGTAGCTTCTGTCTCATTCAGAATGAGGCCAGAACCTGGTGAGGGCCTGAAGAATTACGTGACCTGACCTCCCGTGGTCTCTCTGACCTTGTCTCCTGCTGGTGTCCTGCAGGTTCATTTTGCTTCTGCCACACTGGTCTCCCTATACTCTTGAACTCACCGGGCATGTCCCACACTCGGGGACTTCGCACTGGCTGGAACACCCTCTCTCAGATACCCGCGTGGGTCACTCCCTCTTTTCAAAGTCTTTGTTCACATTCACCATCTCAGTGAGGACTTTCCTGAGCACCTTGTTTTAAGTGACAACCTCTGCATCCCCACCTCACACTCCCTCACTCTCCTCTCTGCTTTGCTTTCCTCTGTATTATTTATCAACTTCCAACATACGATATAGTCTACTTGTTTGTTTTAATTTCTCTCACTAAACTATAAGCTCCATGAACACTTTTGATGAATATGTACCAAATGGAGTGTTGAATCCTTCAGTGATAAGAATACGTGCAACAACAAATACTGCCCTGCACACACCTGTCCAGGTAGTAACCATCCACACTTCACAGAGATGGGAGCTGAGGCTCAAACAGTTAGGGACCTGGGACCAATGGTCTACAATCAGCAGCTTCTACAGCCTATGGATTCTTCTCCAGGTCTTCCTTACCTTATCTTTAACCTGATTTTAAATCTGTTTTATTTTATGTATTTTTATAAATCATCACAAATTTTTGGAGACAATTTCCCATAGAAATAAATTAAGCAATTCTTTCATAGAAACATCTTCCCATGAAAAACAAACAAAACTAATACAAAGAAGAAGTGGACTATTTAAAGATTCTCATTGATCCCCTGGCCTCATTTTCATGTCTGTTTCTGACTTTCATAGGACAGGCCCAGGCACCCATCTGCACCTGTGGGCCTTGTCTCATTCCTGAGCAGTACTTTCTTAGTGCTTTGGCCCATTAGGTGGTATCTTGGTTGATTTCAACATGTTATATTTATGCTAAGAAGAAAAGCAGAGACTGCAGATGCAAATTAATTTATGTGATCTCTTTTCTTAATTATGGCCATAATTACTCCATATTCAAAAGATTACCTTTAGAATATCAGGGGTGACATCCGAGAAGTCCAAAACAGATATCTTTCTAAATGATACAGACAAAACTAAAAACTTAACTTGTCTATTGCAGATAAGCATAGGGAAGGAATGTTCTTAGATGTTTTGTCTTAAGATATTCATTTGAGAGTGTGTGTATGTGCATATGTGAGATAGATGATAGAGAGATAAATAGATAGAGGATAGATAGATTGATTGATAGATGGATAGATAGATGTGGGTAGGTAGGTAGATAGATAGATGGATAGATAGATGGACAGATAGATAGATAGATAGATAGATAGATAGATAGAAAGATAGATAGATAGATAGGTTTCATTCCCTGGGACTAGGCTGCCTAGTTTCAAGTCTAGATCTGTCAGATTCTAACAATATGATCTCAGGTGATTTTCATAACCTCTTTGAACCTCAGTTTCCTCATTTATAAGATGAGGATAGTGATTTTATGGAGATAAGGTTGTTAGGATTAAATGAGTTAATGCCTTTGAAACATTCATTGAATATATTTCCTAAACTGTGGTATTAAGCATATTGACCCTTTATCATTTTTATATTATGTAGATATGTATAATATCCATACTATATATCAAAAGGTTTGTATTATATATAACATATTTTTATATATAATAAAAAGAAAAGCTGTATATTATATTATAGGTTTATATTATAAAGTATTATACTTTATATTATATATTTTATATTATATAATACTTTATCTTATATACAAAGGTTACATATATAACCTTTTTAGACATTTTAATTTAGACTATGTTCAAAAGTATGAAAGGCATACATTTCAATGTCCCTATATCTTACTTTTCAAATCTTTGTTTTTTTTTCAGTTTGAGTTTATTCATAATGTCTGAAACCCTGATGAAGTTCTTAAATGTTAATGTTTTTTCCACCAGTTTTAAGTATATATCCCATCATTTTAAATATTATGCCATGATAAGATGTGTCGGTCTCTTTCGAAAGGTTGGGCAGTTGAAGATGCTGTTGAAGTCGGTGCTGGACCAATGGAGCCATCACAAAGTGGCCTTTGATGAGATAAACAGTTACCTGATGGAGGCGCGGTATTCTCTCGCCCGGTTCCGTCTGCTGACCGGCTCTTTGGAAGCTGTGCAGGTTCAGGTAGACAGCCTTCAGGTGAGGAATGAGTTTCAGCCATCCTTAACATTCTTTTTAATTTGAGAAAATCAAAAAATTAGCAAATGCGAACATCACCCTGGAACATTGCTGTATATTATTTATGTTTAATTATTTTAAAAATATTTAAAATTAATTTTACCTTCTTGATTTGTTACTTAATCACACTTGCTTGTGGATACCAAATTCTGGATTAGCTGGTGTATAACTAAATGATTTTTTAAGTTCTGTTACGTAAATATCCTCATGAATGTATTTTATAAAATGATTTCATACCCAAATCAGCCTCTTTAATCCATGTTGCTGCCTTTTATATCTTCCCTTTCTCTTTTTTATCCTGCTTCTCCAAACATATTCTAAGGGATTAAAAAGAAAGCAAAGAGAAAAATAGCGAAAGTGGTAAATTTTTAAACTATTAAGTTGTTTTCATTCAGCATACTTTCAGTGGTCTATCTAATGTCTACACATAATCCTCTTTTTCTAGCATTTACTGCTTGGTTATCTGTGTGTCCATTATCATTGCGTTCATCTAGAATGACATTGCCACTATTTGACTTAAACACAGCATCATCTCCTATCTCAAGTCACTGCCCTAAATCAACTGCTGCCCTCACTCCCTTGCGCACCTGGGCACTGGGCACTCTTACCTGCCGCTCGTCTTTCTCCCTGGCTAAATAATGCAGACTGTGGGATGGGCAGGGCAGGTCCTTGAGGGATGGGATACCAGCAAGAGCCCAGCATGTACCCTCCTTACATGAGTCCACTTCCCTGGCTTGGCAATCAGCGTTTATATGTTGCTGACCTCATATGCAGACTTTCTAGAGGGAATTTCTTTTTTTGGGGGGGGTGGGTAGGGCAGAATGGAGGAAGAGTAAAATATATATATAATTTATTTAAGCCTTAAATAGTTGTTGTGAATACTAAGAAGCATTAAAACTTACTTTGAGAATAGTAAGTTTTAAAAACACGTTCTATAGGGGCCGGCCCTGTGGCCGAGTGGTTAAGTTTGGCGCACTCTGCTTCAGCAGCCTTGGTTCGGTTCCTGGGCACAGACCTACACCACTCATCAGCAGCCATGTTTTGGCAGTGATCCACATACAAAATAGAGGAAGACTGGCACAGATGCTACCTCAGGGAGAATCCTCCTCAGCAAAAAGAGGAAGATTGACAGTAGATTTTAGCTCAGGGCGAATCTTCCTCACCAAAAAAACCCACAAAGACCCACAGATTTTATAGCTTTGAGAAAGTTAGAAGAACTTTTAAATTTAGCTTATTCTGTGTTTAGCACCTGCAGGTGTTGTCTTAAGATATGGAAGGGTTCGGGGTCTTTTCCTTGCATGTTTTGATTTGATGGCAATCAGATATCGGTGTTAAATAGGACTGCATCTTTGTAGTCGACTTCACCTGTGGAGTTTTCCTAAAATTGAGTCTATCACTTCAGCAGTATTTCCAGGGAAATATCTTTCTTCAGGTTCCTTCGCTGGCCCTTGGTAGAAGACTCTGCCAAGCCTGTAGCCTGTCTAATAAATATTCTTTGGGAGGAAGAGCACCCGGAGATAAAACTTAGAGAAGATGCTCAGAAAGGCCATGGCTTCTTAAAGTCTAATTATAGGAGTTTTGGGTAGAACAATTCTAGATACGTAATAAAACAGAGACTGGGGTTTGACTTTGAGCAGCAAAGAGGACCACAGTGTGACATTGCACGCATACCACCACCGTAACTTCCTACTAGCTGGTGGACGAAGACATCCTGCGTGAGCTTTTCCAGCAGCATCCCAGATGCGACCATAGGAAGGCTTAATGGTTAAGATTTTTTTCTCACACCCATAAGAACAAACTCACAAAAGAGAAGAAATGATTATCGAAAGAACGCTTCTAAGGCATTGGAACAAAGTCATGGTTTATGTATTTGTATGCATATATTTATGAAAACAGCTATAAATTACTTTTAAATTTGATGATTAGCATTTAGATCCTGTCATGTTATCTGTGGCACTTTTTCTTTGGGCAGAATCTTCAAGATGATCTGGAAAAACAGGAAAAGAGCTTACAGAAATTTGGCTCTGTCACCAACCAATTATTAAAAGATTGTCACCCACCTGTGACAGAAACTCTTAGCAATACACTGAAAGAAGCCAATATGAGGTATGGAGCGTGCTAATTTGACACTGTGATGCATTATTTATATCACAACCTTATTATAAATAATGATACAATTAAAGCTTGCTGGCATTTTGAATTTGAGCTGTATATTTAAGCTCTATTCTTTTAATGTTTTAATTTTCACAAAATGAATTTAAGGATAAGTAAACCGAGCAAAGATATTTAGAAAAAAATCAGAACTACTAAATACCCAAGATTGACTTCATTTCTACTATGTACCCTTGAGATATGAGTGTGAAATGTTACTTTTTTTATTATGTTAAGTAAGAATGAGACATCCCTGCATTATTTCCATATTCACATGAACCAAGATCATGAAAAATAAAATAGTAAATAATGGCATTTGGTGAGAGGTGGTAATCTGCCCATGAGTGTTGGCTATTGTTTCCAGATGGAATAACTTGCTGGAAGAGATTGCTGAGCAGCTGCACTCCAGCAAGGCCCTACTTCAACTCTGGCAAAGGTACAAGGACTACTCCAAACAGTGTGGGTCTATGGTTCAGCAGAAGGAAGATCGAACCAATGAGCTCTTGAAGGCAGCCACTAACAAGGACATCGCTGATGACGAAGTTGCTACATGGATTCAAGATTGCAACGTATGTTCAGAAACTATGGTGCCTTCACAAAACACCTTTCTTAGACTCCTCAAGTTTATCAGGGCTAATGCTGATGTGTGTAAGCTTTTGATATGTCTGAATATGTGAGACAACTATCCAAAAATAATTGTTTGAAGTATCAAAGAGCCTGCTAGGTATTCATAACACAGTTGCACATGTATCAGATTTAAGGGGCCCCTCCTATTGTTTCATTTTTTTAAGATGAGTTGTTTTCCCATTTTTCCTAATGGGATCCAATCCATGTGAAAGATTTTGGCTCTGTAGAGATGGTCAATACAAGAAATGACCATATAGAGAATAATGTTACCTCTTATAAAAATACACTGTTAAAGGTATTGTCCATTTAGGGTCATTATCTCTTATGTAAGTATCAACATTGTTTCTTCTAAGAATTTAATGGTAGAAAGAAGTCTTTCACTCCTGATTTATGGATATGTTTCTTTTTAATAGCTTTTTAATATTTTGCTTTTTCACTGTAGCTGCCAATAACCTACTTAAGGTTTTTGAAAACTGGTCTTCTCTTGTTTCACCCATTATATGGCTCTTACTGTTTGTCCGTATTTGTCTTTATTTTAATGAACTTGTTTCAAAGATCTTCTAATAAACTTTCCCCAATGAGTTTATTAGAATTAGGCAGGTTATAAAAAGTGCATAAATAAAAGTTTAACGTATTCTAATACCTTCACATGAATAATGATCAGTTTAAAGCTAAAGTTTAATATTTACAGTAAAGATAATTCAGTGCTTTTGTGTTTCTCCTTCCGTAGTTTATCCTTACAAGGTTGGTCGTTTTAAATTTTCAGGCCTCCTGAGCTGTTTTTATATATACTGTATATACCTGTTTTAGAGTGTAGTGCTCCAAATTATTTCTGTGGATTTTCTGCTCTGTGTCAAGGTTAAAGTTGCCCTTTGCTTTTCTTCTTCTCACAGCAGTCACTGCATTAGACACAGCAGGCTCTACTCTCTCCACCATGTCTGGTGGGGCACCAGCTACAGGTAGCAGAACCAGTCATTTGTCATCTCTAAATAGTAGATGGAAACCAGAAACTGGGAATTTCCATTGGCTTATTCTGTGAGCATGTAAGAGGGCCCCACAAAAAGTGGAGGCAAGAGATGCCATGGGAAAAAATGGACATACAGTCAGCTCTCAGCCCTGCTCATCAGAACTGTTGCTAGGGTTCTACACCCCACTGAGACAGGAGAGTCTGTGGTACCCAATACAATGTGACCATGCATGCAGAAGATTCTGTTGACAGACTCATCCCTTGTGTGTATACTATTAAGTAGAGAATGGTACAACACAGCCCTGTGTTTTCTATTTGATACCAATTACATTAAGAAGCAGGAAAGAATTGCCAGAATGTCTCCAGTTATTGGCTCTACTTGTAGATAGCGTTTTTTTCTTATGTATGTTTTTCTGCGTTTCTCCAGTGTCATACGATAAACCTATGTAGCTTTTATTATCAGAATGGTACATATGTTTTCAAAAGTGTTAATACACATGCATATTTTTAAAAATCAGATTCACTTCTTGATTTTTTTTCTGCAGGTGAAGGTTATTTAGTGTAATAATTTGACAAATAAGAGTTGAGTGTTTCTAGATGTGTGACCCTTTGCTGATTGTTTACAATGAGCACACTTAACATGGTGTTTCGTGATGCGCATGTTTTCCTCTCCAATAGGACCTCCTCAAAGGACTGGGGACAGTCAAGGATTCCCTTTTTGTGCTGCATGAGCTGGGAGAGCAACTCAAGCAACAAGTGGATGCTTCGGCAGCATCAGCCATTCAATCTGATCAGCTCTCTCTGAGTCAACAGTTGTGTGCCCTAGAGCAGGCTCTTTGCAAACAGCAGACTGTGTTACAGGTACGGAGCCCATAGCCAGTATGTTATAAATTGGGTATCCTATAACATCTGGGCATAGACCTGGGAAAAGAAGAATTTTTCATCATTGAGGCAATCCCTCGTCCAAGACCAAAGAATTAAAGAAAACTTGGAAGTTCCAATAGGGACCCGGAAAGGTGGGAGTCTTGCACTGTTCCTTACAATGTAATTTTGCCCCTAAGCCAATGCTTCTTTCCATGGTATTGAGTAAAATATGTTCGATTAATAAATACTAAGTAGCTTTAATATTCATTATATAACAACTTTTTGCAAGAATCAGAATATATTTCTGTTTGATAATGTATTTAAAAAATAACCTTAATACGTTAATTAATGGTGCATAGAAATAATTCTAAGTTTTAGAAAAATTACATTAATAAAGAGAATAAAATTTAAATCATTGGTAGCCTTGTTTCTTTAGGAATGGCACCTTGAGAATGGCAGTGTGACCCAAGAATGTGAAGATTAATTTCAATATCCACTTGCCCTTTTACTAGATTTCTAAGTACCAATTTTCTTTTGTGAAAAAAAGGCTGGAGTTCTTGACTATGAAACTTTCACCAAGAGTTTAGAAGCTTTGGAGGCCTGGGTAGTAGAAGCTGAAGACATCCTGCAAGGGCAGGACCCTGGCCACTCATCTGACCTCTCGACCATCCAGGAAAGGATGGAAGAACTTAAGGTAAGTGTGTTGAGGTCCTAGTCCGAGATCTTCTATCTTCTGTCCTCCAAATCTTAAGGAAGACTCAAAACTCCTGGCGTAGGCCTACTTTTCATTTTGAGCTCGCGAGGAAACTCTTCCCAGCTCTGCTTCCCTGCTCTCCTGTGAAGTGAACAGTGTGCTGGCAAGGAGCACAAGCTGATTTCACAGCCCGTGATGGGAGCCCAGCTGGGGGCATTCCTAGTATTCTACCACACAGCTCTCTCTTTCCTACCGCTAGTCCCTCCCCGTGCCCAGTCGATCACCTCCTTCGTAGCCCTTGAGCTTCCCATCTCCATCTCTATCATCATCTACTCCTCATTCAAGCCACCCCGTCTCTCTCTCTCGCACCACTGCAGTGACCTCCATGGATCTTCTTGAAGCCACTGCTGTCTTTCCAACCCATAGCTGCCAGAATGATCTTTTTCTTTTATTTATTTATTTATTTTTATCTTTTTTTTTTTTTTTGGAGGAAGATTAGCCTTGGGCTGACATCCGCTGCCAATCCTCCTCTTTTTTTTGCTGGGGAAGATTGGCCCTGAGCTAACATCCATGCCCATCTTCCTCTACTTTATATGTGGGATGCCTGCAACAGCATGGCTTGATAAGCAGTGCGTAGGTCCACAGCTGGGATCCAAGCCGGCGAGCACCGGGCCACCAAAGCAGAATGTGTAAACGTAACCACTGCTCCACTCTGCCTCTGGGCTGGCCCTTGATATTTTTCTTTTAAAGGGTTTTACTTAATTATGAACTATTTGAACATTCAGTAAAGTAAATAAAATAATAGAGATACAAATTTTATCATATTATTCCTCCGCTTAATCTCCTCCATGGGTTCCCATTTTTTCTCAGGATAAAGGTCAATGTGGATTATCAGGCCCAGCATAACCTGGCTTCTCTTTCCAAAGGATCTCATCTTCACCACTGTGTGTCTCATCCTCCAGCCCCTTGGGAGCCACAGTGCTTCCTGGCATCTGTGTGCGTGATGTTCCCCCTTTCTGAAATTCTTTTCTTGTCCCCACCAACTCCCTCCCAGCAAAAGGAATAAACTCCTGGTCATTTTGTTCAATAGCACTTTCTTAGGAAAGTCTCCACTCTGTCCATGGTCAGGCTCCCCAGAGACATACTTTCACAGCGCACTATTCATTTGCTTCAATGTTTTGTCATACCGTTTAATTATGGTTGGTGTGGTTACTTGACTGCTGCTGTTCTCTCTACTATTGGAATAATATCTTACCCTCTGGAGCACCATGAGAAAGAAGGAGTGCGTCACGTCAATTTGTCAACTGCCCATGTCCACTCTCGGAAATTCCGCCATCTAATAGTTATGCTTTTGGCTTCAACAGTTGGAAAAATTTCTTCTTTCTTCAGGGTAACAAGCCTTTTGCAGAGCATCCAAGGAGAAAACACTCACAGCCAAAGGCATCCTGACATTTTCTCCTTCCTGTAGCCAGTTTCCTAGATGGAGTTATGGATGCCCACAGGAAACCAGAAGAGGCAGCTTTGTCCTGTGTTCGAAGGGAGGAAAGAGGTCTGAAAGCGTCCGTCGCTTTCTCAGTTGAGTCTCACCCCCTTTGGGGTTGGAGTCAAGGACCTAAAACTGAAGTTCTGAAGATAATGTGTGGTGATTTCAAAGCTCAAGTGGGATTATATTCCATCTAGCAAGAACCCAACAATTCTTGTTTACCTAGCTCTCCACTTTCTAGCTGGGTGGCCTGGAGCCGTTAAAGTTTCTGGGCCTCTTTTTCCTCATTGTAAAGTGGGAACAGTGGTACTTGCTTATGGGGTTGTTTTGAGGATAAAATGTGTTATTACCTGTAGAGCTCTTGGAACATGCTTGGTTCGTATTAAATGCTCAATAAATGTTAGCCATTACTGTTGTAACTATTATTATTATTATTAAATAATAAAGGAGCAGATTAGCATGGATCAATGAAATATAAAGGGTAAGAAATAAACCATTTCAGTCATCAGCATAATTTTCATTCTGTATTAGTTCTTACAAGAGTTACTTATGAGTAAATAAATCAGGTAAATAATACACGTAAATTCCTAAACGTTCGATAAAGGACAGTGAGCAGCTGTAGCAGTGGGAGCTGATTAGAAGATGCAACTTTTCTTCTTTTTTTTTTTAAATTATTTTATTGAGGCCATATTGGTCTATAACATTGTGTAAATTTTAGGTGCACATTATTTTTCAGCTTCTGCATAGACTGCATCGTGCTCCCAACCAATAGTCTGGTTTTCATCCATCACCATATGCATGTGCCCCTTTATCTCTTTCATCCTCTCCCCACCTCCTGCTCCTCAGGTCACTGCCAATCTCACTTTATCTGTGTGTTTATCTTCCACATATGAGTGAAATCATACAGGATTTGTTTTTCTCTAACTTATGTCACTTAGCATAATATCCTTAAGGTACATCCATGTTGTTACAAATGACATGATTTCATCTTTTTTATGGCTTAGTAGTATTCCATTATATATATATGTATGTCCCCCACGTCTTCTTTATCTATTCATCCATTGATGGGCACTTGGGTTGCTTCCATCTTGACTATTGCAAATAATGCTGTGATGAACATAGGAGTACATATATCTTTTTGAATTATTGATTTCATGTTCTTTGGATAAATACCCAGTAATGGAATAGCTGGATCATATGGTAGTTCTATTTTTAATTTTTTGAGAAATCTCCATACTGTTTTCCATAGTGGCTGCACCAGTTTGCATTCCCACCAGCAGTGTGTGAGGGTTCCCTTTTCTCCACATCTTCTCCAACACTTGTTATTTCTTATCTTTTTAACAATAGCTGTTCTGACAGGTGTAGGGTTATATCTCATTGTAGTTTTAATTTGCATTTCCCTGATAGTTGGTGATGTTGAACATCTTTTCACGTGCCTGTGGCCATCTGTGTATCTTCTTTGGAGAAATGTCTGTTCATATCCTTTGCCCAGTTTTTTACTTGCAGCTCTGGAGATTGTAAGCAAGTTGCCTAGAAATGCATAAGAGATGCAAAGACTGGCTTCTTCCGGAAATCGAAAGTTCACTGCGCATTTTGAAAGAGCTCTGCCTTTTCTGACCGTGGTGCTAAACCTGCTTTTAAATCTTGCTTTCAGGAACAGATGTTAAAATTCAGCAGCATGGCCCCAGACTTAGACCGTCTAAATGAGCTTGGCTACAGGTTACCCTTGAATGACAAGGAAATCAAAAGGATGCAGAATCTGAACCGGCACTGGTCTCTGATCTCCTCTCAGACAACAGAAAGATTCAGGTAGAGGAACCAAGAGGTGTTTTGGCCACTCTGACATATCGGTAGAAATCAGTTTATAATATGTGTAAATGTATAAAGTCTAGGCCTTTCCAGTGATACAAAATTTGATCTAAAAGTGGGAAACTCACATTGTGAAGTGGTTTCTGATGTTTAATGTACTAAATATTATTTTAATCAAAAAATAAAAACTTTTTCATGTAAGTATATTAAAGATGCATACATAATTTTATCATTTGTAAAACTTACCATTTTAAACTTTTTTTTCTTGAATTTTCTTTTTTCAGTTTTGCTACCTAACATGAAAGTTTTGTGGTGGTCACATTAGTGTTGGAGACAGAGAATATTAACCCTAGTTTTGTGTGCTATATGCTTATAAGATGAAGCAACCGCATAACCATTATTCTTTTTCCTTTGTTCTTTCAGTAAGTTGCAGTCATTTTTGCTTCAACATCAGACTTTCTTGGAAAAATGTGAAACATGGATGGAATTCCTGGTCCAAACGGAACAAAAGTTAGCAGTAGAGATCTCGGGCAATTATCAGCATCTTTTGGAGCAGCAGAGAGCACATGAGGTAAGTTAAGCCAGTCGATTTAGGGGTAATAAAATAGTTCTAGGCCCTTGGAAGATGTTGTAAAATGCCACGTGGCAGAATTGAAGTGCCGTCTCTTGTGCTGGGTCTGCTCAAATGCCTGCGTTGTTTTTGCCTTCTTTCTTAAGCTCAACGTTTTGATATCTTAATTACAAAAATGTGGTCCAGTTCTTTGCTCCATAGTTGGTTATAAGCATGTGGCAGCCTTCAGTATGCTGCAATGGATAGTTCCAGAATCATGGTAAAATCTACTTATGGGGGAGGTTGAAAGAGGAAGCAGAGGAGATGTGTGAAAGAAGAGCAGAAAGTTAGATGATTTTCAAATCGAGTTATAGACTACGTTAACATTGCCAAGGCCAATTGAGTAAGAATTTTTACTTTAATCAAACGTGTTTGATAAATGAAAATTTAGAAAGCATATATGCATTTTATACTAAAAATCAAACTACCAAGTATCTCCAAGTGTACCTCTTCATCCAATTGCATTCTAATTATTTCTCAAGAAACACTGAGGGAGAGCTAGATACAAAAAGCAAATTCATGAATTTGCTTTTAGTTTCTATTTTGCTATTTACTGTTGTGACTAAGTTACTCCATGCATTCGTGAAATACATGCAAATAGAGAGATTTATTGTTGTTAGTGCCATTGGTCAAGTCCAACTGTTAGTCACCAGACCCCTGCCCGGTCTTTCTGCGCCATCCTCTCACCTTCCAGTGCTGTATCAGACGATGCTCTGCTGCTATTCACAGGGTTTTAATGGCCAATATTTTTGGAAGTGGCTGGCCAGGTTCTTCTTCCTAGTCTGTCTGGAAGCTCTGTTGAAACCTGCCCCCCATAGATGACCCTGCTGGTATTTGAAATCCCACTGGCATAGCTTTCAGCATCACAGCAACATACGGCCACCACAGTATGACAACCGACAGGTGGTGGTGTGATTCTCTGACCGGGAAACGATAGTGCAGTGGTGAGAGCGCTGAATCTTAACCACTGGACCACTAGACCTGGCTTAAATGGACAAATAGGATTTACCTAAAAGCAGAG
Organism: Equus asinus; assembly: GCF_041296235.1. Lineage (NCBI taxonomy): Eukaryota > Metazoa > Chordata > Mammalia > Perissodactyla > Equidae > Equus > Equus asinus. Next base: position 36,562,970 of record NC_091790.1, read on the forward strand.
AAAAACAGTACAGAACTGAAAAGACAGTGAAACTAATTTTAAAGCATTTTGCCTAAATTTTAAAAGTAGAGAATTTAAATATGTGTAAGGTAATTTGAAGTCCAGTTTTATCAAATCGACAGATGATGAAGTAAAAGCTAATGAGTCAAAACTGCAATAAGATGATCACTGGACGCCCACCGGGGTGACTGCCATGAAAAGGAGAGTGTTGAGGAGGGTGTCGAGAAACCGGGATCCTCACAGGTTGCTGGTGGGAATGTAAAATGGTGAAGCTACTTTGGGAAACAGTTCAGCACTCTCTCAAAATGTTAAACATAGAGTTAGCATGTGACTCGGTAATTCCACGCCACTCCACTCCAAAGATATGAAAATATGTGCCCACACAAAGATGGTGCAAGAATATTGATGGTAGCCGCATTGTTCATAATAGCCAAAAAATAGAAGCAACCCAAATATCCATCAACTGATGGATGAATAAATAAAATATGGTGTATCTATACAATGGAATACCATTCAGCAATAAAAAGGAATGTGGTACTGATGCATGTTGCAACATGGATCAACCTTGAAAACATTATGCTAGGTGGAAAGGAGCCAGTCACACTAGACAGTGCACTGAATGATTCCGTTTCTATGAAATGTCCAGAGTAGGCAACTCCATGGGCACAGAAAACAGGTTAGTGGTTGCCTACGGCTGGGGGGTTGGGAGTAAGTGGGTAGCATTGCTAATGAGTATGGAGTTCTTTTTAGAATAATGAAAATGGTCTAAAATTGATCGTGGTGATGGTTGCACAAGTCTGTAAAAATAGTAAAAGTAACCAAATTATACACTTTAAATAAGTTAATTAACCAAATTAAATTGAGAAAACAGTGAGTTTGAAAAAAGCAAAAGAAAAAGTGTGAAATTTTTTTCCATTCTTGTGGTTGGCCTGGTGGCGTAGTGGTTAGGTTCACATGCTCCACTTTGGCAGCCCAGGGTTCACAGGTTTAGATCCCAGGCACAGACTGCACACTGCTCAAGCTGTGCTGTGGTGGTGTCCCACATACAAAATAGAGGAAGATCGGCACAGATGTTAGCTCAGCGACCTTCCTCAAGCAAAAAGGAAGATTGGCAACGGATGTTAGCTCAGGGCCAATCTTCCTCATCAAAAAAAAAAAAGATCTTAAGCTATTCTCTGTCAGAAAATGGACTATTGTCTACATAAAAAATAAACCAGAATACAAATTATGTGTTAACTAACTTTATTCACTGATTTTGAAAGAAAAGGGGAAATGTAATTCTATTTTTAGTCACTTAGTTTTAATAAACAAAAACTAAGCTTTATAAGTATATCTTAATTGATTTAAAAATACATTATTCCTACATTGCAGGATTTTACCCATAGCCTGTTCAACCAGAGATATTTTTCATAGCCCTGCTAAAACCAGAATTTTTGGAAAGTTATTAGAGAGGTGGTCCCTAAAATTAGGAACTCTAACGTATCTTCTTCCTTTTTTAAAATAATAGTTGTTTCAAGCAGAGATGTTCAGTCGTCAGCAGATTTTGCACTCGATCATTATTGATGGGCAACGTCTTCTAGAGCAAGGTCAAGTTGATGACAGGTAAGATCTCTGATATATTATTATGAAGAAAGTTCCAGTAAATTAGTCATTTTCTTTTTAATGAACAGATGAGAGGGTATATGTCCCATCTTCCTAAGGCAATTGTACTGCATTGGAGCCTCAGTAATTGGAGGAAAGGCTTGTCTGAATCTTTGAAATGACTGAGTATTGTATCTTTTTAAAGAATTGCTATTATATTATATGAAGAATATAGAGTAATTGAAAATCACCTAGCCAAACTTCGCCAGTCATCTGTAGGAGACTGGAATTAATGAATAGATCAGAATGAGTTGTATCCATGATGTAGCAATGGTTTGTAAACAGATGCTTCTAATATTCTCATGCGATTACAGAAGTTTTATTCCTCAAAGGAGCATAGAGAGCACTAAACCATCTCTCTGGTGTAGAGATGAAAACTTGAGACCCAGAAACGTGGACTGGTTGGACCAAGGTTACATAACTGAGGAGCTGCGTTATCAAGCGTAGAGTTCATGAATCTGGTTTGTAGTCAGTAGCAGCTGGCTTGCGCGTACTGTGACAATTCCTCCAGGTTTGAGAATGGTTTGCTACCTTAAGTCAAATTACACTCAACCTGAAATCCTATTTCCTCCTCATTTACTTAGCAGATTATCTCTTTATTAAAAATGCAGAGGTCGCTATCTCACGGCTGGCCCTGTGGCTGAGTGGTTAAGTTCGTGTGCTCTGCTTCGGCAGCCCATGGTTCGCCAGTTCAGATCCTGGGTGTGGACCTGTGCACCGCTCATTGAGCCATGCTGTGGCAGCATCCCACATAGAGGAGCTAGAATGACCTACAACCAGGATATGCAACTGTGTACTGGGGCTTTGGGGAGGGAAAAAAAAAAAAAGAGGAAGATTGGCAACAGATGTTAGCTCACGGCCAATCTTCACTCAAAAAAAAAAAGGAAAAAAAATATACCTTTTTAAAAAAGATGCAGAGATGGTATCTAAAAATCTCCTCTTTGGATTTATGTTATGTGAGTTGACAATCTTGTACAGAGTTTACCTTTCCTAGGAACAAGATTTACTCTATCCTATCTACTTCTGTGATGATATTTGTAGTATAAACCTCATTTATTTTGTTACGTACATCCATGTTTCTCATATTTAGGACCATTAGTTGTCATTATAATTAACGTAACATTTTTTAAAAAATAGAGAATAAATCATTATTTTATTGAAGTTTCTTTTTTTTAATATTTTAGAGGCAATCTTAGTTTTAAGTGGATATTTCTTTGGAAGTACATGAAAGATTAGGTGGTTAGGCTTGGAACAATAAAATGTGATACCATATTTATTCTATTCTAAGTAAGCCAAACTTAAATGTGAGATTTACTGAGAATTTAAGGCCTTCAAAATGAAACAAATTCAAATGCAATTAACTTATCTTTTGCTTTATCCTCCCTTAGCCAACTCTATAACAATATTATAAAACTTTGAGTCATTAAGTAAAATAAAATTTAAAATTCACGCACAAGCCAACATCTATTAAATTTTAAATGTTAACAGTTAGGGAAAAACACCAAAGAGATGGAAATGGGAGAGTTGGACCGGAGGATAATTTGGAAAGTTGCTAGTGAAAGAGAAATTCAGATTAGAGCATGTTGACAATAGGAAGGCCCAGATTCCAAATAGATTGTGTTTTAAAAGTTCACTTACAAGTTTTGTTTTTTTAGAGTTCAAGTTCAGCAGTTGGAACAGTGTCATGTTTTAAGTAATTCCTCCTGCTGGCAGGTAGCTCACGACAGCTTGATTCCTCAAGGTGAGGACCAGGGCTCCAAAGAGATCTTGGCTAGTTAACTGGGAGGGAAAGCAATACGCAGGGTACTTTCCTGTTGCCGGATGTTCTCAAGTCCTGGAGTGACACATTTTCAGAGATGATAGATGCTTGGTATAGTCGTGTGAACCTAATTCATCACCTTTCATTCTACTACAATTAGATTATAAATATCAGAATTTTCTTTCAAAACCAGAAGCACCAATAACACATTTGGTTACAAAATCAAAGTTTATAGTGGCCCTAGATGATAGGAGGTATCAAGAATATAGGAGTCCAGACTAGGAAATCCAATTGAGATTTGAAGCCACGCTCAAGAGGAGAGAATAGTGTATCTAGAGAAGAAAAGCAAAACTAATATGAGAGAAAAAACAAGTCCTGTTACACTTTCGGACTAAAATGTGTGAATAACACTATAACCTACAAAGAAACTCATTCTGTTCAATACTGGGCAAGCCAGTTCTAAAGCCACAAGTTAAATGTTAAAGAAAACTTAATAAAGAAATACCAACATTTTTGAAAGGTAGAAAACACAAAGGTAGAAAGAACAAACTAGAAATCTGAGATTAGTTATCCTAAAATTGAGAAAGCTTAAGTAAAATTTGTTATGTCAAAGTGTGTAGACAACCTTTGTACAAATAGTGATGACCAGATAGTCTTCATTTTTCTAAGAACAAAATGAAGTGGGCTTAAAATGTAGAAGGGGCAGTTTAGATTAATATGTGGAATAATTTGCTAAAGATTGGGACTCTGTTGTGAGGGAATAGAGTGCTGAGAATTTATGGAGTACGGTTTTAAAAAACATTTTTAAATAACATAATTTTATTTAAGTGGCTTATGATTCTAGCTAAAATAACCCAGTTTTGTTCATCCGAAGTGGCTTATAATTCTACCTGAAGACAGAGGTTATAAATCAGCTTTCTCCTCATTTTCTCCTGCTGTAAGACACACAGGATGCTGTCACATGCTGCATGTGTTGCTATGGTCCTGCTCAGAGTTTGGGGCCATTCCCATTGCATCTGCCACCCTGCTCTCCCCACCCTCTCACGTACTCAAGGAGAGAGTAAATGACAGTGATCTTATAGATGCCTTCAACCTGTGCTGAGCCATGAAAACACTCACTGTTTGCAAACACCCATAGTTTAACTGTTACTAATTTTTTAAATTACCTGCAGTAGATCTGATAACAAATCATGGCATGACATTTGAAAACCTCTGCCCTAGATCGCTTCTCAGGACTCACGGTCATCGAGTATATATACGTTGGTTGATTATGTACCTACATCCAGGATAACAGTGTTCTTCCCTGTGTAATTATTTCTTCACCAGGGATGAATTCAACCTGAAATTGACACTTCTCAGTAATCAGTGGCAGGGAGTGATTCGCAGGGCCCAGCAGAGGAGGGGCATCATTGACAGCCAGATACGCCAGTGGCAACGCTACAGGGAGATGGCAGAAAAGCTTCGTAAGTGGTTGGTTGAAGTGTCCTATCTACCCATGAGTGGTCTCGGGAGTGTTCCAATACCACTGCAACAAGCAAGGACCCTCTTTGATGAAGTGCAGGTAAGGTGCAAAACACGCTGTTTTTTAAACCTCTTCTCCATTTCCGCTGCACACTTTACCCTAGCCTCAGTTCTTCAGAAGGATTCTGGAGTGGCATTGCAATGGGGACAAACATTGTTCTCAAATGTCAACAGAAATATACAAAATGATTGCATTGCAAAGCCCATATTTAATGGTGAAAGTATGGTAAGGCCCCCCAGCAGCTCATTGAATCCCAGCATGGGTGGAAAGACAGTGGCAAAGAAAGGAAAACTTTGCATTGATTATACATGCTTTACTCGTGCATGTATGATGAGTATATTGTATACATGTATGGATAACGTGATTTAAATGTGTAGCATAAGCATTGTAGAAAAGATACAAGTCTCAGTCCTGTTTCAGCTCTTTGTCTGTTCCTGGTCCAGCCCTTTCCTTTCACCGGCCTGGGATTTGGGACTCCAGCCTCTTAGACCAGTACCTCTAGTGCTCTCATCAGTCCTTTCCAGTATATTTCATGGGCTCCTCTTCTTTGGAAGGTCACTGTTCTCTGCTTCCTTTTCCTCCTCACATCTCTGGGAGACCTCATCTACACACATGGCTTCAATGACCCCTTACCAGCAAAGAAGGGTAAAATTGCTATCTTCTGGTCACATTCGCCTCCTGAGCTTTCGACTCATGTATTCAACTGCCTTTTAGATTTATATCTATGTGAATCATAGACATAATCTACTGTGTGGGTTCCACCAGAGCCTGTGATTTCTAGACCAACCATTTTCTCCATCAGTCCATGTCATCACTGCCTATCTGTTTATCAGTCGGGAACCCTAGAGTCACTCTAAACCATATTCTTCTTTTTCTCTCCCTCCCCATATCTAATGTGCCTCAAGTTTCCAGCCCTACTGCCACTGCCTTAGATTAGATGCTCATGATTTCTTGCCTCAACAGACAATAGCTTCCTAACCTGTCTCAGTGTATCTAGTATACAGACTTCTTCCATTCCATTTTTCACCCTACCGCTGAGTGCTTTAATCCAAACACGTCACTTCCCTGCTTAATATTCTTTTGTGAATCTCAGTCACTTTTATGAAAACCAAGTTCCTGGGCAAGGCATGGTGGGTCTTGCCTCATCTTCTACCCTTCTTTTACATGCTTCCTATATTCCAGCCACTGAAAACTACATCCAGTGTCCTGAATTCATCATACTTATCTCATATAGTGAATTCTTCCATCTTCATTTCTCTGTGTGGAAGGTGTCCTCTCTGTGACTCCGTCATCACACCAGGTTCTTCTTAATCTGTCTTTCTAGACTCATAAAGCCTTTCCCACTTTGAAGAAGCTTCTCTGTGCACCCAACGTGGGTTAGATGCCCTTCTGTGTTCCCTGTGCATCAACCTCATCATCAGCTTTCATATGGCCTTGTGACTGTATTTAACTGGGGGGGAAAAACTAAGCCTCTCCCTGTTAAGTTCTCGTTCATTTGCATGTTGCTTCATTCATGCACAAAGTACTAGCTCAGTAAATGCTCATTGGGTAAAAGAGGCTGTGTTATGTATGCAATACTTTAGAGTCATTTAAAAATGCTCATACTAGGGAAATGGTGAAGAAGAAGAATGAGAAAGTAAAAAGCTATGGTTCCTTTCAGTTCAAAGAAAAAGTGTTCCTGCGACAGCAAGGCAGCTACATCCTAACCGTGGAGGCTGGCAAACAGCTCCTGCTCTCGGCTGACAGTGGGGCTGAGGCTGCCTTGCAGGCCGAACTCACTGAAATCCAGGAGAAGTGGAAGTCAGCCAGCCTGTGTTTGGAGGAACAGAGGAAAAAACTGGCATTTTTGTTGCAAGTAAGTTCAGCTCTTTCCTTCTATAGACATGATGCAGTTTAAAAAGCCCCTTTAAGAGTTGTGCTGCGTCCCCCCTTGTTAGCCTGAGAATCAGGACATTGCCAAGATCACTGAGTCATACCCTACAGTATTTGATCCCCAGTGCCTGATTTAAGACTTCGTCTGATCTTGCATGAACTAGAAAAGTTTCCCAATATTCAGTAGTTTCTCTTTCAGGAAAATCCCCCAACCAAGTTGTTTTAAGTGGAATAAGACCGTCCAAGGGGTGAATACTGATTAATGGCTGGTGCTAAGCCAGGAGCCATGTAGTGACTTTATAAATCCAGACAGGAATGCAGAGAGTGGATTCCACTCGCTAATCTAAGACTCTAAAGTGGTTTTCAAGATTGAGATCTCTTCTTTTATAGCAGGGAAAAACCTATCCAAGAACATACTCTTGATTTGATCTCAGCTTATCCAAGGGAGTTGCTATGAGATAAAATCTCGAAGGAGGTAGGTTAAGCCTTTAGTTGGATACAGATGGCATACTGATCATACAACTAGTTTAGGAACATGTGGACTTATCCAGACCTCTCACAATATGCTTCTCTCCCTCACTTTCCAATTCCATATGTAATAATTAAATAAGCAGTTGGAAAAGGACATGGGCTCTAAACTTAGATAAACCCAAGTTAAAACAAGAATAAATCAAGTAACTTGGTTAACTCACCCTATCTAAGCCTCAGTTTCCTCATCTGTAGAGTAGGTGTAATTACACCTCTTTCATATGGCATTGTGAGAGTTTAATGAAGTAATAAGGTAAATCGTGTCAAAGTACCTGGCACATATTGAACACTCAGTAAATGGTGGTAATTATTGTTGGTAGTAGTATCATTTTAAAATGTGAACACAGCTAAATACTAATGTTTTATATATGTTGATAATCACCAACACTTTATTGAGATGATCTATTAAATTTGGCCCATCACATTTTTGGATCAGAGCTAATAACTAAAGTTAATGGAACACATGTTGCTTTTTTTAATGCTTCAAGTCTGTACACTCATTGGGTTTATTCTACTGAATTTTATTTAATAATATATTACCTTCTGTGTGGGAAACAATCAATCAAAAATGCCACCGACCATCTGTGAAAAGAACTCTTATTTGCACATAGCACAATTCATCAGTCATACAATATGCCTGATTCTTTTGTGCTTTCAGGAAAGGATTAAAAACATTATAACTCATTCTGTAGAAAACATATTAATCATTTATTTTTCTTTATATGTGGTGTGATTTTTGGACATATTCCCGAGGCCTCATAAGGCGAGATGGCTGAGTCACTGCAAGTACTTTTCTTGTTAGTCTGTCTGTTGACGTGTAAAACATCTACTTTGACAGGGTTGCAGACCATGACATTTAGTTGTTTCCTTCTAATTCATGTAGTAAAAAGACTTGCTTATAGCTTCAGAATCTAAGCCATCCTTGGTAAGGGGGGGTCCCTATTCTTCTCTTGTCAAGGTTTATTTAATTTTGAATTATATACCAGGTCCTATTTGCCTAAGAAAGAATTTATGGAGCTAAATTCTAATGTTTATACAACCTCATTTTAGTGTATTTTTTCACCACAGGTAGAATGCTTATCCATCTTTACCTTTTAAATTAATGTTCTGAGTAAATTTCTCAAAAATACTGTCATAATTCTATGCCTTGCATGTTCACTTGCTTATCACCTCTTAATTTTATTATGAAAAATAAGAAGCTGACTGCTTTCTCTGTTAGATCAGTGAACATTTGTTGACTACGTGTTGATAGACTTCAGAGTATGTGACGATTTCATTGAGAGCCCTGTTCCATTTAAGCAGAAAGAGGATCTTTTTGCCTACCCTCACCATGCTTAGCATTGATGAACTAAATGCAGCCTGGAAATGCAGAGATATTTTAATCAAGGGCAATTGGAACAAATGCGTCCAAGACAGACAATTTTGTTTGTTTTTTCTGGTGACTGGGAAGGGGAAATGTAGTCATGCACTCTAGAAAGTTCCCTGAAGGAATTTTAAAAAGAAATGAGACTCTTGGGCCAAACTGTTAGTTCAGTTAGAAACCAAAGACATTTTGAGTAGGGAGGAACCTTAGTCAACCCTTCTTAAAGAAGGTAGTTGTAATAGCACCTATGGGTAGCTGTGCTGAAAATACGGCATCGGGAGAGAAGATCGAAAAGAACCCAGGCAACAGGAGACCGCTGATGGTGAAAGAGAGAATGTGAAGGAAAAAGCAACATGATTTGGCACCAGGCTAACTACTAAAAGCAACCCTAGCTGTCTTTCTTTGGAGCTCAGTAATTTAAGCTGTAGGGAGTGGCCACTGGGGAGGGTTACTCTAGAGGGGGAGGCCAGGAAAGGGGGGTGCTAGACAAAATTAAGGAGATCTGTTTAGTTGAATTTAATCTGCACTGGCACTGAGACACCAGATACGAGTTAATATGTGGATAGAGTGCTATAAGAAATCAAATCTCCATTATGGTTCCCTTAATTTTTTTTCTTTTACTTTTTTTTTAATTACAAAAAATATACATGTCTGATAAAAAAAATTCAGGTAATAATTAAGAATATAGAGTGAAAAATGATATTTCTCCTACATCACGACCCAAAGTCTATCATCTTCCCCAGAGGTAACCATTGTTACCAGTTTGGTGTGTACCTTCCAAAACATAACCACATAATGTGTGTTTTCTTTTGTCAGTTAGTAGAGATCTAGAACATTCTACACTGCCACTGTGTACCACTTATCCTGTTTCTAGTTCTGCAACAATGCAAATTTATGTGCCTCATACTATTTATATATTGAATTAAATCAGAATCAGGATGATATTATTTGTACATTTCATCTCACTTCTCTTACTCAAACATTATTTTTGTCCTGAAAGAGATTCCACATCTTCTTTTCTGTCTCTTATAGTGTGTTTGACATAGTGTAGACATTGTGTGATTATGGGTCACGTTAGGAAAGAGGCAAAGTTCTGTGATTATGTCCCACCTCTGCAGATACATTCAGATTCAGATAACATTTTTGAGTGCCCGTAATATTCTGGGCATTGTACTTGGTGCCTGGATGCCCATTGCTTCCTTTGATCTTCCAACCATTATAGAGAGTTTGTATTATTTCCATTGTCACAGGGAAAACTGAGACAGTGCATTACCTGCTAAAGTCACATAGATAATAAGTAAGAGTCAGATTAGAACTCAGCTCTTCTGATGCTTCCTACCACGGCAATGGATGTGGACACAGCTTCACGTTATTCATCAGTGTAACTTTAATTCTTTGGGAATTAAAAATAGTGTTTTTCTTTTTTTCCATTGTCCTACCAAAAAAAAAATCCGTGAAATTTCTTTCTCCTCCCGCTATAGGATTGGGAAAAATGTGAGAATGGAATAGCTGATTCTCTGGAGAAACTACGAACTTTCAAAAAGAAGCTTTCTCAGCCTCTACCGGATCACCACGAAGAGCTCCATGCAGAACAAATGCGTTGCAAGGTAAATTTGGGATTGAGATTTTAGCTGTCACCCACCTGTGTGCTTCTGCTGTAATAACGCCTTTGAAAGCATGATCCAGTTGAACTCCGATGGCCGTCTACATGTAGTTGCAAGTGCCTAGTGAATTGTGTTAGGGCAGACAACTCCAGTGAGCTTGGTATTGATTTATGGTGGTTGATGAAATCACACTATTTTATGGGTTACTTTGCATAAGTAAATGAACATGTAAAACACAACAATAAAAGATCTTTAAAAGCTGAGTCAAGAGCAATAAAAGCAGTCTTTTTTCAAGCAGCCACACTGGAGAGTCATTCTAGCAGAAGAATCTAGTTTACAGAAAGAAGAATGAGACACAGCAGCCTGGAAATTCTGCAGGCCGTGGACCTTGGAGGAACACACTCTGCCCTCCAGACTTTTTTGTAAGGAAAGCAGGAGCTCTAAATAGCTGGTCCCAGTCACTGTGTAGAGAATATAGTCCTTCTGTTACTCAGGGGCCTAACTACTTAAGGATTGTTATGAACACTTCAGATCACACTTGGAAGCAAATCAGTAGCCATTAGAAGCCACTCCCTGCATCATGAGCTTGCTGACACTAACATGATTTAGTGACTGTAGGATCTGTCCCATTCACTCCTGTATAGCCAAGTAGAGTGCCCCAACAGCGTTTCTCCGCTGAGCAATATACAGGTCAAATCAAAACTACCTTTAAATATGCTTTTTTCCCCCAAATCATGCACTTTCTGGTGTTCCCCAGTCATTTCCAATTACTGCCCTAGAGTAATTCTGTTTAAAACTTCATACGTACTTACATGATTTGGATTTTAATCAGAAGTTCTCTGCTTCCCTTTGGCTAGGAAGTCATAGGCATTTAAGAAAGATTAATTTTTAAAGAAGTTTAAAACTCATGAAATGTGCGGCTGTAAGAATTTTTCTTTGCTATTAAAATTTAAGGATAGTCTTTGAAACTTGAAAGAGACAGATTTAGGCAAAATGAAAAGTAGTATGCTTACATCATGGATGGTAAGTGACCAGAATATTATCTTGAAGTGTAGCTTCAGAAGTATGTGAAGATTTTAGTTTGTTTTAAATCTGTTATTGTAAATTTATAACAAGTGATTAAAGAAAACTAATAAGCAGGAATGGGCATTTATTGAGTTTCTCCTCCATGCCAACGACTATACCAGTGTTATCTCAGTTGGCATAAACACAAGCTCGTAAGGGCAATCTGTTACTTCCCTTTTATAGACGTGAACACCGAGGCTTCCAAAAGTTTAATAACTTTTCAGAGTTAGTAAATATCAAGGTTGCCTGAATCCAAAGGCTGTGTGTTTCCCACATGGACTCATCTAATGGAGTCTGTGAATCTGAAACAGTAGATTTCTGGTGGTGGTGTTATTTGTTTCTTTTTTAATCCATTCACCAAATCTAATGTTTGAGTTGGAGGCTAGAAACTGGTATAAAAAGAGAAAAATCTTTACATTGGTATGACAGTTTAATACGTCCACAGATAATAACATACCTAGATGATTTAATATACTTGGATGATTTGGTCTTTCAGTCAAATACCATTACCATGAGACCTCATCTCCCAAAATACACCGCCATTACCACCAGGCCATGCTATTAAGTTTGGAGATTAAAAGGATGCATTTTGGTCCAGCACTTTGCTACTCTTCCCTAAACCACCCTTAGCAGCAAAACAAAGCAATTACCTGGAAAATTCAGGCTAAACCTTGTTTGCCTAAATTGCCTGGGAAGTTAGCCTCAGACAGTACCGTTAATTGCCTTTGCCTTTGGAAACTTGTCTCCTGTGTGAAGAGACAAAAAGAGAGGGGAAAAGCCATGTGAAATACTCTATTCATGGACTAAATTAGCTGGAATCTACAAACATCAAGAGCTGGCAAAGAGCAAGAGTTGTACAAGCTGTGGAACTGGTCATCTGTTCAAAGCATTGCAAAATCTAATGTCAACTCATTCGAGTATTGTTATATGGATTTTTTTTCTTAAATCATTCCCAAAAAGGACAGAGTACATAATTTTTTTTAAGATCTTAAAGAAATTCTCTGCTCCTGTAGAAAACACATTTAGTCCATTATTTTAAATTGAGTAATAACAGCACTAGATCTCAGCTATCACCTTCTGTCTATATCACAGAATTAGCCATTCATAGTATTTGAATATGAAAGTTAAATCTAGTTTTGGGGTTTTTTTGTATTTATTTAACATGAGAGTAACTTAGGACAAAAAGAAAGGATGCATTAGGAGTTTATGAAGTCAGTTTAAAAGTAAAGATCAATGTAGAGATGAAGCTTCAATTTAGGAAAGATGATCAAAAACAATCAGTGAAATGGTAGAAAGATTCTGCAAGCAATCTGGTATTCTATCACAAGAATTTAGCAAATTACCAGATTATGTAGGAAGCATGTAAGGTAGATACCAAGTTAGGTGTTCAAATAGAATGGAATGGAAAGGTGATTGTATCAAGAGGGAATTCCGAATATACTTCAGAAATTGTTGATGGTAGATGTCCATGGGTATTCAAGTTTTTCTTTTAACCTAGGAGTTGGAAAATGCAGTGGGGAGCTGGACAGATGACTTGGCACAGTTGACACTGCTGAGGGACACCCTCTGTGCCTGCATCAGTGCTGATGATATCTCCATCCTGAACGAACGCATGGAGCTTCTGCAAAGGCAGTGGGAAGAACTATGCCACCAGGTAAGATGAATTCTAGGCTCAGCATTAGCTCAGAAAGATGGAAAACTGGGAGATGATTTAGAATGTCAAGTGGCTTGACCCATATTTGGACCCGGCCCACAGCTCATAGTATGCACAGAGGAAGAACTCCTTGCTTATTATGAGAATAGTTCAGATTGAGACTATTATATCTCAATATTATATTTTAGATGCATCCAAACTGGATTCTCTTGCTCTCTCTTTCACTGGCCATCAAAATAGTTTTAAGAGGAAACATGGTTTTGTGGTTCACGGATGTGGTTTTGATAGGTAGATGTTGATGCTCTCTCTTTCATACTTTACGCATGTGAAAAACCATTATTTTATTTGAATTTTAGCCAACACTGTGGGGCTGATTTTTGTCCGGGAACTTTTATTGTTACTAGTGATTTACCATACTTGTTTCCTAGTAAATCCTGGGTGTGAGACATTTTTAGTCATACTTTGTTCATTTGTTAAGTACCTTTTTTCTACACAACACCTTAAAAGAGATCCCAGATTGGGTTTTGGTTTGGAAATAGAAAGGAAAGATTGGTGGAAAAGCAGTGAGAAGACATCTGAGGCAAAGAGGAACAATATCGATTAAAAGCTCACAAGTAAGGAAGGAGGTCTGACTAAGGGCCTTGAGATAATAGCTTCCAGAAAGCAGGAGCCATCTTGGTCGTGTTCTGTCCTGTACCTGATTGCCTTGCTTGGCACCGTAATAGGCTGTGATGCATATCATTAATTATGGGGAATTTCACAAGCATAGTAAATGTCCCTGCCGTCAAGTTTACCATTGAGCTGAGACTAAAATCAGTCCAGAACAACCTATACAGTGAAGAAGAAAACAAATGCAAGACAAAACAATGCCTAAAGATGTAAGCACACTAAGAGCAGTGTGGATTGTAGAGAAAAGGGAAATGCTTGTTGAAGAGGATAAATCTTGAATTGAATGCTGAGATGGGGAGTGGAGGAGACAGATTGGCGTGGAGGGAGCAAGCGGATGTGTTGGACGAGGTTGCAGCTTGAGTAATGGCGTAGGAGCAGAGCAGACAGGACCTGGCTGGGGAGAAGCAGGTGTTGAAAGGGTGAGGAAGGGGCTTTTGAGAAGGCGCCACTTTGTGCCTCCCCAGTTTCAGGCCAACTATGCTACCCTTGAGCTCTCTTCTCTTCCATCCCCCCCACTGTCTCTGACTTCAGGGATGCGTATTTCAGGCTTCAGGAAACATTAAACACTGTTTAACGCTCATAGCCTCTTGATTCATTCGACATCAACAAGAAATCTGTTCGTAGATAAATTTCTCTCTATTTAGTTGAAAACCCAGATATTTCTCAGACCGTGAGCCAAAGGAAAACTCTGGAGCACACCTTGTAAATGTGTGAACAGTTTCCTACAAATATATACTTTTAAAAGGGAGAAATGTAAGAGATGATTTTCCTAAAGGTGCTAATGATTTGAGATCTAAATTAACTTAGACGCTTTTCACAGATCTCCATATTTTCAGTGAACACAATGAGAAACTTACATAGAGTGCGATAATGTTAATCACACTTTATTCTTTCCTGAATTCTTTAATCCCAAATCAATACATTACCATCCAGTAAATTATCATATAGTTTTTTGATGTACAGATTTTATCATGGCGTATCATATAAATGAAAGATATTTCGTGGGTACAAATAAGGAGAAATTATCACAGCAACATTCAGTTACTTTTGTGAGCCTTATTTACTGGTTCTTATTAAAATTGAGAAAAGTCTTGCACTACTTACCATCTGAAAATCAGTATTTTTCAGCATATTATATGAAATGAGTTAGACTAGATCCATTTCTCTGGCTAATTGATGTCTGTAAAGCCTTCAGAGAGATAACACTTTAGCTAGCGGTTCCCGTTTCCTTGCCAAACCTGCCATGAACTGCTCTATCTCAAGACCTTGCTCAGGCCATTCTTCCTGCCTAGACTGACTGTTCCTTCCCTTCTGGTTTACTAACCCATCTGCTTCCAAGTTCTGCAACCCCTGTGATGCTGTTGGAGATGCTTCCACCTCAGTATTTTCCTAGTCCTCTGAACTTCCATTTCCCTTTTGGTCTTTGCCATCATGTGACAGTACATTGTTCCTTTCTTCTTTTTTAAAACTATTGGTGTTTTTGTTTCAAGACTTTGAGACCCTTGAGGACAAAGACCATTTCTTTGTGTCCCCAGTGCCTAGAACAGCTAAGTGTTCGTGTACTGTTAATAATGAAGACAAGACTTTAGAACATTTGTTTTATGTCTTTATACTTATGCTCCTCTAAATACAAAATAATGACAGGTTTCTGAATATTTTGGAAGTTAAGAAGATTATGATTATGCAATGCTTTTTGATTTAGGAAAACTGGTACTATGTAAAAATGCCGTGAGATACCAAGGGTGCAAACTTCCAGTTACAAGATGAGTAAGTTCCGGGGTCTAATGTACAGCATGGGGACTGTAGTTAACAAGACTGCAGTGAATACTTGAAAGTTGCTGAGACAGTAGATCTTAAAGTTTCTCACCACACACACACAAAATGGTAATTATTTGAGGTGATGGTTATGTTAACTAATCTTACAGAAATCATTTCACAATATATATGTGTATCAAATCATCATGCTGTACACCTTAACCATACACAATACGTCAATTATATCAATAAAGCTGGAAAAAGGAAAAAGGGGGAAAAAAGTTTATATGTTGTAAAATTGCTCACCAGTCTTAGTTATATATAGCCAACAGTCTGTTTGAAAATACATTGTGAAATCTGCTGTTGATCACATGATATGCCCTGAAGAGATTACTACCTCGCACCTGTGGGTGGACTAAGACAAGTACAAAAAGAGGAAGCAGATTGAATATGGAGTGTTTCTAGAAACTCTCCATATTGAGTGTTTTAAGGCATGAAGCTAAAGCATGCTGGTCTCACGTTACTTCAATCTAAAAAAAATATATTTAAACCAGTGAGACTTTAGTCATCGGTATTCATACCAAAGGCGCCAGGATGTAACTGTAAGGAGGAATAGAGAGTAGTTACTAGTTCTCGAGTTCGTGTTTCCGGAGAACTTCTATCAAGTGTGAAACCACAAAAGGAAATGAGCTTGTGCGTATGTCTCATTTTAAAAGTTAAAACCTTTAGTTAAACATAGCGTGATCCATCTGTTAAAGAGCAGGTCGGTCGTCTGCTCATATTCCAATTGAAGGAGTCGATGAGAAGGTAGGAGTAGTTGGGGTTGCAGCTGAGAGCGAGGAAGACGTGCCGTAAGTAAATGTCGTGGAGCAGAGTGAATGTGTACAAGGATCCTGTGTTCAGATAGACTCCCCAAATGCTTTCTTGTGCCTGTGTGCAGCCATTGCTTATATTGCTTTTATTCCTTTTTGGTTTGTAGATCTGTGTGCAATTCTAGTTGAGATCTAAATATATCATCATGGTAATTGCTCGGTGTTTTTCGAATTGTCATGGTAAAAATATTTGAAGTAGAAAAGGATGTATTTCCTGTTCAGCTGCCTCGCCCTCTGAAAGTTTTAGCCGGTACTTGTCAGCTGTTGGCAACGCAATGTGTTTATACCCTTGAGAAAACGTAAATATGTGCTAGGCTGATAAATAATTTGAGGGTTACAACTGAACCCAAAGAAAGAGATGGTAACGTTCACTTATTGTGCAGCCTAAATGTTAGTTTTACAAACCAAAACCAAACTGCCGTCTCCATTATGAATTTAAATCTTTTGAGAAGCTTTTGGCGCCAGCGCTGGTCGTCTACCTGTTTCTCCTTTCAGCTATTGCTCTGCAGTAGCAAATGAAAGCAACACTTCCATGGTGTGTAATAAACACTAGAGAGAGAGAGTCAAGATGCTGAGTGGAGATATTGAATACATGACTATCAAAGAGAAGAAAAATAAAGAACTCAAACAATGACCTGTAGTCATATATAGTAGTAATATATTAATAGCCAGCTTTTGCTAAGTCTTCCATATGTACTGGTCACTTTCTTAAATTATTTTCTTGTTCGTACTCTATTATGAGCCTACTGTATTCTGGAACAGAGGACAGTGCTTGGAACAAAGTAGATACTTGTTTACTGTAAACGATAAACATTTGTTTAGTAAATTTTGGAACAAATGAAAGACTAAGTTAAAAAGGAAGAAAGTAAGGCTTCAAGAAGATGAGTAACCTTGTCCTGGTCATATCATTAGTAACTGATGGACACTGTTTTTGAATCCCAGCTGCCTCTGGATACTGGATCATAATGTTAAATTGCAACCTGTATCAAAGACTCAAGGTTTGCTGGTCCTGTCTTGTTCTGACTATAAACAAAAGGCTCAAATTTATCTAAACTTCTGTCTCTGTCTCTGGAATGGGCATGATAATACCTACTTCTCAAAGAAATAGATGATATTTTTCTATTATATGGTCATCTTCCCTGCAGATGTGGTTGGGAAAAGCCCTATAATTCATTCTTGCTCGTGGCCAAGATTTGGGAGAAGGGGACAGGAGGGGCTACACATAGCAAGACCTTTTCATCTTAAGTCTGAAGGGCAAGGGATTTCTAACCTTTCCTTGGAACTGTTACTTTGGGTGGTCCCAATTATGAAAATATAGCTTCAGCTTGGGCATCAACTGAAACAGAATTGTAACTACCAGCCACACTCCTGACTCTGATACTCTGTGAATGAAAGAGAAAAAGCCCTATCTACCAGAAACTTCAAAATCTCAGCATTCCAGCAGAAGATCAGAATGCACTCTGCTGTCAGAGTTTGAGAGGAAAGTGGTATTAGAAGGATTGGGCTCCCATCTTCAGTCTTGGTCTAGCTTGACATAGGCAAAATTCATCTCCAAAACTTTTAACCTGTATTTTCTTAGCCTTTTCCATTCCTATCAGTACCAACCCAAGTAAATTCACTGCCTTTTTGGCTGTTCTGTGTTTTTCTGCCTGGAAGAAAATTTAATGGTAAACTGAATTATACTAATGGAGACATACTTAATGGATTCATCAGTGTCACCCTACCCAGAGAAAATTTTGTTTCAAAAGATCATAATTAATTCAAAAGAATGAATTTCTAATGGTGGTGTTTCAAAAACTATGGTAGGTTATGGGCTCATTACCTAGGCAGCTTCTTATGCCTAAGGCCAGCCCTGGCATAGGTATCCTGGTCTGATAGCTGAATTGCCAACTCTATCTTTAGATACAGAATCACAGACATTTGAGGTTGTGTGGGACCTTGAATATGATTTACCTAATCATTAACAGAGCCAACCCTATGCAGAATTGCTAATTAGGAAGTGCATAGCACCTTAGATATATTTTCATTCTCATTTTAAAAAGAAAATTGGTTTGAAGTGCCTCGAGAAATAAAGTGATTGATGGATAAAGGAATATATGTATTAAGGCAAATGTTAACAATTTTAGAGTCTAGGGAGTGTATCATGGGTGCTTACCATACAGTTCTTTCAACTTTTCTGTATGTCTGATGTTTTTCATAATAAAATGTTGGCAGAAGAAAAGAAAATTGAGAGGGAGGTGTTTAATGCAATGGAATGAATGGTGGAATGCCTCGCCTCCTCAACATGGCTGTGTAGAATATCGAAGATCTTCTTCTTGCCACTCAAATCATTATATTTTGCTAACATGTAGTTTAACTCAACTAGAAACATTCCTTAGTATCTCAACCAGCACTGCAAAAAGAAGAGGATGATGACATCAGAAAATGTTAGAATTCTGGGAAGGATCATTCTAGACCTAGAGATAAGGAAATAGTCCCATTCTATCTATAATGTATAAAGAACTATTACAACTCAAGAATAAAAAGACACCCCAGTTACAAACTGGGCAAAGGATTTGACTAGATACTTCTGCAAAGAAGATATACAAATGGCCAAGGAACATGAAGGTTCTCAACCTCATTAGCAATCAGTGAATTGCAAATCCAAACCACAATGAGATACGACTTCACACTCACTAGGATGACTATAATCAAAAAGACAGAATATACCAGTGTTGGCGAGGATGTGGAGAAATGGGAATCCTTCTGCTGGTGGGAATGTAAAATGTTGTAAGCATTTTGGAAAACAATCTGTAGTGTTACTGTGTAACCCAGCAATTCTACTCCTAGGTGTATACCCCAAGAGAAATGAAACGTGTGTCCCCACAAATACCTGTACACCAATGATCATAGCAGCATGATTCAGAATAGCCCAAAAAGTGGAAACAACTCAATGTCTATCAACAGGTGAATTGATAAATAAAATGTGGTGTATCTATACATCGGAATATATTCAGAATTATAAAAACGAATGAAATGCTGATACACGCTACAACATGGATGAACCTTAAAAACATTATGCTAAGTGAAAGAAACCACTCACGAGAGACCACATGTTGTATGATTCCATTTATATGAAATGTCCAGAATAGGCAAATCCATGGAGACAGAAAATAGATTAGAGCTGGGAAGGGGGAAGGGTGGGGGGAAGGGAGTGTGTGCTGATGGTTTTTTTTGAGTGATGAAAATTTTATTAAATGATTATGGTGATGGTTGTAAATTTCTGTTAGTATACTAAAAAAACCACTGAACTGTATTCTTTACACAGATAAATTGTATGGTATGTGAATTATATCTCAATTAAGCTGCTATGCCAAGAAAAAGAAACTAAGTTAAATAAATAAAAAAGAAAGCAGGCAGAGACATCAAAGAACTTGCCCAAAATAAAATGATCAGTATGGAGCTGAGCCATAGGAATTACGTCTTCCCCTTCAGGCCTCTTTCCACTCTGTCCCTCTGCTCCACTCTCCAGATAGCTGAGACTCAATTAATTCTTCCTTCTTTCTTTCCTTCTTTTCTTGCCTTTCTGCTTTCCTTCTTTTCCTGTTCTTTCCTATTTCTTCCTTCTTTTTTCATAAAAGTACATTCAGTGATTCTGTATCATCTACACAGAATCAACTATGCTGTGAAGCTGGATCGTTCAGATCCTTTAATAAGCATGGGTCTCCCCAGGAGGGAAGTATGGGGTTCAAGGTCTCCCACTGGCACTTAGTGTCAGCAGATCCTCGTTGGGAAACCTTGCTAGAGAGAGCTGTGCTCCTGGGACTGGACCTCAGGGAACAGTGACCTAAAGAGGCACACCGCTATTGCTCACTTCAGTCCACCCTACAGAGTTTGGTGGCTATTTTCCTCAGGGTAATGACTTCCACTCTGATAATCCTTTTGCATTTCTCCCATTTTAAACTTGTCAGCTCTCCTTAAGGCGGCAGCAAGTAAGTGAGAGGTTGAACGAATGGGCAGTCTTCAGCGAAAAGAACAAGGAGCTTTGCGAATGGCTGACTCAAATGGAAAGCAAAGTTTCTCAAAATGGAGACATTCTCATTGAAGAAATGATAGAGAAGCTCAAGAAGGTATGGGATGCCTGGCTACATATGTTTTTACTCTTCAGAATGCTCAGGCACACTTTTATGTTTTGGTTTGGTTTGGGTTTTCTTCTTTTTCCTTTTTGTGAGGAAGATTGGCCCTGAGCTAACATCTGTGCCAGTGTTCCTCTATTTTATGTGGGATGCTGCCACAGCATAACTTGACGAGCCATGCTAGATCCGCACTCAGGATCTGAACCTGCAAACCCTGGGCCGCCAAAGCAGAGCACGCGAACTTAACCACTACACCACTGGGCCATAGGGACACTTTTAATAGATACAGAAGATGGCCTTACTCATAATTACTTCCCTGTCAAAGGAGCACTCTATTATAAGTGTTTTATCTTTTTAGTACAAAATAAACTTGCATGCAAAGGCCTCCTTTTCATACAAAATATATAGAAATATTTTCAATTTGTGATGAAATAGATTATCTGCTAATAGATAATGTTCAATATTGGGGTTTTAGCTACCTGATCATTAGGCATCAATTATGTATTAGTTTTTTGTTTTGTTTCATTTTTGTTTTTAAAGAAGTGAAATCTCTAAAGAGGAGCTGAAAGCAGAAATTCCCAGGATCGAGTAAACTGAAATTTTCTCTGTAAGACATCTCTATAGACAGTCACAGGAATAAGGACTTTCCTGAGAATTTTGGCTTTATATTATTTTCAAGTTAATTATAATTATTATTTTATATATTCATATGGATCCAGAACATTTTTCACGTCTATAGGGCTGATCAAATTTGCTGACATTTAAAAATGTTTTTGATGATTTCAGTGGTGTTTCCACGTTGTTTTTGAACAATTAATCATTTCAATTCTGTTTTAGTTCGTTTCTCGTTAGCACATGTCACCACCTGAATACAGTGCATGTTTCCTGTTCACTCATTCATTGTCCGTGTGCACTGGAAGCCCCAGTGGACTGCAAGCTTTGCTGGGGCGGGGACGTTGTCTGTTGTGTTTGTTGCTGTATCTCCTTCAGCCAGAGCTGAGCCTGATTTCTCATAAGTACGCAGTCAGTATTTATTGAATGAGTGAATTACAGCTTCATTCGTTCTAAAAAGAAATATACATCATTATTAGGGAAAATTATCTTCATCCATACAAACATATAGAGAGAAAAATAAAAACTGAAAGCCATCATGTAATACTAATAACTTTATAGGTTTCCACTTAAAATTGTAAATTCTAAGGATAAGCATTTGTATACATATTTGATAACATAAACCTTTAAAATGTGGGCTGAGATAATGCAGATTTTATTTTAGCGTCTGCCAACAGCTCTGCGCTTAGCTAGTTTCTGGGCATCAGACAATGCTCTACTAGACGTGATTAGTATACTATAGGTATTATAGTGAAGTTTGCGATAGAATAAATTTTGGTTAAGTATATCTATATTCCTTTTGATTTTCTTGAAATTTTATTTTGGGGGTGTAGAAAAATTATCTCAAATAAAATACAGTCATAATTTAAAATTTAGAAAAACTTTGGCTTTTCACATAGATAATTTTGTTACACTATTTGGCACAATGTTAGGAATAATCCTTAAAATATTAGTATTTTAATATTAATATTTAAATATTAATACTAATATTTTGTATATAAAACAAATTATGGGATTTAAAAAGAAGTCTTTATGAACTTGCCTCTCATGGTATCTTTTTTGTAAAGGGAAATAACACTAAGGTTTGGTAATTTTGACAAAATAGAAACAAGCAATTAATGAACAGAGTGTAACCAAGATATTGGTGTCTACTGACATTAACACTCAAAAACATTTTAATTTAAAAGACAATCCAAAAGGATTGTTTTACTATAAATATTCTTTTAGGCTTGGAGTAATTCCTTTGAAATAAACATTCCTCAGTAAAATCATCCAAATCTGTGGTGAAATATTATAACTATTAATAAATACGTCCAATGTATTGGTCTTTGGATCCGATTGTGTTGAAGTAACATAAAGAGGAGGGTAGGTGGGGGTGCTGGGCCTGAGGAGGGCGTTCAGCACTGGGATAGAATGAAATTTCACTGGCTCAGCCCGTTCCTTTGGGGGCCTTTAGCTTCGGTAACTGACTTGAGAGGGTAGTTCTGTCATCACACTGACTTGAAAGCAACAGAAGGTTAAAATATCCATGCTCCTACGATACCTGTCTTCGTATAATGTTTTTCTCAGGAAATATGTGCTGCATAACAAGAGCTTAAGCCAAAAATGAAAAAATTGATTCTAAAGATTGAATCCTGTCCCTGTGGCCAGAGTAAGAAAAGCACTGGTCAGGGGGTGGGAGTGAGGGTGGAGGGGAGATGTCCACCCATCGCCACTTAAATCACACCTTTTCGTGGCCTGTCTCTCGCAAATAGACCATATACAGCCTGGTTCTTTTTATCCAGAACAATCTTTAAGAGGAGCCAGTGCAGCAAGTGGGTAAATGAAGAAGGTTGGAGACCCGTTGATTCTCTAAGATTAACGGTTGTTATTCTTGAGAGTTAATTTGCTATTGATTTATGTGCTGTAAATATTGACATTGTATAGAGAATCTCTCTTTAAAATGAAGGGACCCTTTTAAAACATTCTGCACAAATAATAATTGACATACACACACGTATACACATATATATCAACTGCATAATACAAATACACACACAAATAAGCCTCTCGGTAACTATCCGGATGAGGGTTGATTCTAAATATAGCCTCAGGTTGGTGATTACAGCAATAAGGTATAATTTCCCAGCATTAAATCCTTCAAGTTTTGCCTTTTGTATGTACATACTTTTATTGTTTTTTTTTAATACCCATTTTAAGTAAATAGAAGCACTTCCCCTTCCTTTAAGAACGTCTATATAAAATTCAGTTGGACCTGAAAATAATGCTGAAAATAATAGGTACCACTAATGCTTGTGCATACAGACTGATATTCACACAGTGTACCTCATGCCCAAACTATTTCCAAGCAGTAGAAAACTGTAATTATCCTGTTTCTAGTACAGCCAAGCTGAATGCATCAAGAATATGCTTTCTGACCTCTGTGATTGCTATTTATTATGCAGGATTATCAAGAGGAAATTGCTATTGCCCAAGAGAGCAAAATACAGCTCCAGCAAATGGGAGAACGCCTTGCTAGAGCCAGCCATGAAAGCAAAGCGTCGGAGATTGAATACAAGCTTGGAAAGATCAACGACCGGTGGCAGCATCTCCTGGATCTCATGGCAGCCAGGTAAAAAGGACTCCAGGCAATAGGACACGTGTGTGCAGAATTTTAACGCATTCAGTCTGCCTTTCATTTCAGCCAAAGATAACCCAATAAATCTTTCCCTGTGTTCTTTCTCCCACCATTTTAGTTCATGCTTTGCTCATAAACGGCACTTTCATTAACTTCGAAATTCTCCTTATCTCATAAATCTACTGGTGTTTGCATTGAGCTGAAAGCAAGAAAGTCATATCCAAACAAAATCCATTCCCACGAGAACATTCTTTCTTTGGGGGCTTCAACCTCTTGTAAGGAAGAAAGTGAAACTGATGAGCAGGGTCTGTGGAGGGTGTTTTTGTCTGCAGTAGCAAAAATTTTTAAAAAATGTCACATTCCTACTATATTTCTCGTTAGCAAGGTGTGGGAATAAAGCTAATTATTGCCACTCTGCTTTGTTGTAAAAACATTCTGCATTATTGTAATTTTGTGCTTAGCTTGAAAGCCTTGTATCTGAGAGGAATATTACATTCAGCTTCTGTTGCAGAAGGCAGGGTGGGTAAAAGAGATCAAAGGCAAAAAGAAAACAATATGTAAGGGTTATACTAACAATCTGAAAGTCTGCTATGATTGAATGAGGCACTATGCTGTTTGGTATAAAGAGGGAATGACTAACAGATGCTTTATTTTAGGTGAACTTTGCTTCATGTTGGAATGGAGGCTCCATGAGGGCAGCCTCTTTGTCCGTTCCATTTCCTGTCTATTATGAGAACCAAGCACAATGCTCAAACGCAATTGGGGCTCAATAAATATTTGAATGAATGAACACGTGAATATTTGAATGGCTGTTCTCCTTTATGGCAGTTAGGAGAGTTGGAAAGTTGTAAATGCTTCTGATTCACAGCCATTTAGGAGCTATCCCACAATGTGCCTTTTTAAATCTGGGTTCTTCTCCTTAGCCATGTTGCGTAAAGATGGACAGGAAATAGTGCCTCTTGAATACCATGTGCCCATAAAAACTGCATGTGGGTATGACAATTCCATGTCTCGATTTTGAAAATATTTAGTAGACTTTTTTCTACAAGGAGTTCTCAAAGAGGGTCTAATTTAAGCGACAGTGTAATTTATTTTAGTGATAATGAAACAAAAATGGACTAAACGTTTACCAGCTTTCAAAATGTTTAGCAGTAACACTGCAATTGAACCTTTAGTTTGTGCCAATGACTGTGCTACAGGCTTTATATATATCTTGTGTGTTGTTCCTAACACCCTTTGAGGTGGGTGGTGTTCTACCCATTTTTCAGATGTGGAGGATGAGGCTCCCCGTGGTGACGCACATGCTGAGTGGCAGAGCCTGCACTGACTCCACAGCTGGTGCTCCAGAGCACTGTGCTCACCCGCCTGCCAAGCCTATGACTTCCTTGTCCTTGTTCTAGAGAATGCAACTAAAAGGAAATTAGGATCTGTTGTTTATTTCCACAGTCTAATTTCCCAGTCCTTTGTAAAGTACTGACAATGTTACAGGACTGTGAGAGACTCAGGATGCAAAAACAGAGGTCCCTTTCCTCAAGGAGCTCATGGTGGGAATACAGACATGCAAAGAAATCAAGTAAAACGAGGGGCTAAGTGCCCTGAGAAAGGTACTATGAAGGGAGACAAATGCACAGTTCAGCTTAAGCTACTCTAAGCATGTAAGCATATGTAGGTTTTAGAACCCCAGTGCTATGTTTAGCCTTACTTCTCAGCCACTGATAACAAAATCTTGTTTCAGAAGGAGAAATTAAAGCCCTTGTGCTGTAAATACCCGTTTTAGGGAAGCCGCCCATGTGGGAAACATCCCTGGATTTTTAGGGTCAGGTTATGACTCGTCGATTGGTTTGTGTTCAACTAGTTAATAATGAGCCATTTTTAGTGGCTCAGTGGTGTGGGATATGGGAATGCTCTATGTCAAAGATGCCTTAAGTGAAATTTAATATAATTTCATGGTACCTCAGTGTATGCCCAGCTGTTAGCCAACAGTACCTCAAATAAGTTAGGTGCTTTCTCCTGAAAGTCATGTGTATTTATAACTTTGCTCTCTGATTGTTCAAGTGAGAATTTTCTAGATGTTGTTTAGTTTATTTTTCCAAAAGCGACGTTAGTAATCTGGAATCAATTAAATATTTACAAGGTGCATGCTGTGCACTATGGTCACTAAAATACTCATATCTTTCTACTTTTGTAGAGTCTCATCTTACACAGATGTGATTCCTGCAGGAGATTTTTGTATATACGTTGTCCGTTTTTAATTGCTCTTTCCAAAGTAGACCAGAAAATGAGTTGACCGTTAATTTGTCCTGGAGTTTAATGCCACGCTGGATTTATAGTCTTATTGCAGCCTCTCCTACCTGGCCCTCAGCCATCACATTGGCTTTCCATTTCCTTGTTTATCGGAGCTTTGCTAGTGCACAGACTGGCTGACCATCTCCCACACCCGTCTTCAACTATGCCCTGCCAGCTGAAATATTAAGTTTCTATGATTCAGTCTCATTCATCACTCTTTCCCCTTCCAGCTTTTTTTTCACGCTAATTCATTAAAGCAGAACATAACCTAGTTATGCCTTTTGGTATTTCTGTGCTCTTGTGGAAATGGAGGAGTTACTTTTGAAGATGATATTTTCAGGTGAACAGCTTCCCAGCTAATAGAAACATGAAAAAGAAAAGAAAGAAAAAAGATTCGCTAATAATAAACGGTCTACTGTTACATACAAATAGAGTGCTTAACTTTGAGTCAACTTCCTGTCACCAGTGGATTAGCATAGACTATTCTGAGTTCAAAATAAATGTATTTTGCATTGAATTTTTAAACTGACTGTCACCAAGCGTTGTCGGCTTTGTAGGGCAACAAAATTTGCTCAGTTATTTTTAGGGCTCAATGGATAACGTTCTAGTGTCCTTTTCTTACTTTCTAGACCTGCTCAGTCCAGTATGGCAGTCACTAGCTACATGTGGCTATTTAAATTAGCTGGGTGAGATACAACTAAATTACGATTTAATTTTAATTATAGTCTGCTGTACTAGCCACATTTCCAGTGTTCAGTAATCACATAAGGATAATGTCTAGCTTATTGGACACTGCAGATACAGAACATTTTCATCATTCTAGAAAGTTCTATTGGTCAACATTGGCCTAGGCAATTAAAAGCCATTTCTGAACCATTGGCTTTTGTTGTGTCAACATAAGAAATAGTCATTGGTGTAATTGTAATTTCTGTAAGACTGTCTTCAAGGATTCTAGTTCTCATGATGTCAGTGAACCCTATGCAAAAACCCACGTAGCAGTTTTTCCAGAGCTCAGGACTCGCAGGAAGTCTGTCTGTTAGCATTAATTGTTTAGTGCTTCTTACAACAGACAATGCGTTATTGAACATTTCCCATCTAAGTATCTGGGAAGGTCAGGCTCAGGTTGCTTGCTCCTTTGTAATGACTTTTTTTAATTAACTGAACTCTTTAATATAAGGATATTCTTTCTTCTACCAAACCTAAATCCCCATCACCAAAACAAGAGCAGACTTTAGTTATCTGGCTCTTTTTTTTCCTCCAATAACAGCTTTATTGAGATATAATTCACATACTATACAACTTATCAAAACTACGATTTAGTGATTTTTTAGTGTATTTACAGAGCTGTGTGTCCATCACCCCAGTCAATTTTAAAACATTTTCATCACCCCAAATAGAAGCCCTAATCACCTTTTTTAGCCCTTAGCCCTCCCTTCTTCCCTCAGCCCCAGGCAACAACTAATCTACTTTCTGCCTTTCTAGATTCTGGACAGTTCACATACATGAAATCGTACAATATGTGGTCTTCTGTGACCCGTTGCTTTTAATCCGTGTATTTATCATAATTCCCTCAAATGTTGTGTAGAAGTAATTTAAAAAAAACATTGAATGCCTGCTGTATATGAAGTACTGTTCCTGTTGCCCTAGGGCAGAGGTTGGCAAACTTTCTACCCAGCACCAGATAGTAAATATTTTAGGTTTTCTGGGCCAAATGGTCCCTGCTGAAACCCCTGTGCCTTTGTACTGCAAAAGCAGCCATGGACATTATGTAAACAGAAAATCATGGCTGGGTTCCCACAACATTTTTACTTACCGAAACAGGTGGGCAGCTGTGGTTTGCTGACATCAGCTCTCAGGATATAAAGATGAGAAAGAAAATGGTTCCTAACTAAATAAGAGTGACAACAAGTATACACATGGCTGCTCACCTCAGGGCCTTCCTCTTTCTATCACATCTTTTTGCTCACTCTCCTGTCCCTGGCTGTTGGGCCCAGCTGGCTTCTAATTATCCTTCGTCTTCTTCCTTGTCTCCAGATTAGATCAGATTTTTCTTACTTGCTCAACAGGCCCGCTGGACTTCTCCTTCATTGCATTTCCCTCGACTGTAATAAATATCTAGTGTGATCAGTTGTTTAAAGTTTCTTTCTCTACTAAATTGCAAGTGGATCTAACTTGAGCGCCAGAGTGATTGCAGAACCTGGCTGAGTTCTTTGTCACTCCAGTGTCTGTTGAGTTTCCCTAGTCTAAGTCATGGGATGGGAAGCGCCATAAGTACAGAGGAGGGGCTTGGGGCTTCAGCTGCCTGAGTTATGGCTTGTTTCTGCTTCAGCTCCCCTGCGGCCTGAGGCAAGTTACTTAGCTTCTAAGTACCTCAATTACCACATGTGTGAAAGGCTATTAGGAGGATTAAGTGAGATGGTGCCTGTAAATCGATTGGCACAATGAACTGCATGATAAACATCAGCTCTCATCCCAGAGGCAGTCTAGAGGCTGTGTGGGTGAATCACCTGTGCAGTGCAGGAAGAGAGCGAAGTCGTAGCTGCTGCCCTCGGAAGGGGTTCCAGTCTAACAGGAGTTCTAGCCATATTAGAGGTGAAAGAAAACTTGATTCTTGGAATTTATGGCTGGTGTTACCTCATTGTGGTCAATTCAGAGATGTCTGGCCAAGATCAGGAATGCAATGATGCAGCAAGCATGGAAACAGTCCTGAATTAGTCACCAGTCTTGAGTTTAGGCCACCCTGTACTGGCTGTGTGACCTAGGGCTTACTGCATAACCTCTCTGAGTCCCAGATTCCTCATTTTTAAAGTGTTCCTTAAAATAAATACCACATTTCTTGGAGCCAGCCTGGTGGTGCAGCGGTTGAGTTCTCACGTTCTACTTCGGTGACCCAGGGTTCGCCCATTTGGATCCCGGGTGCAGACCTACACACTGATTGTCAAGTCATGCAGTGGCGGGCATCCCACATATAAAGTAGAGGAAGATGGGCATGGATGTTAGCTCAGGGCTAGTCTTCCTCAGCAAAGAGAGGAAGATTGATGACAGATGTTAGCTCACGGCTAATCTTTCTCAAAAAAAAGAAAGAAAGAGAAAGAAAGTAACCACCACATCTCCAATGAGACAATGCAGGGGAAAGGACCATATATACTATAAAATGCTATATATGCATATCTTATTCTATTAGATGGCTACAGAGTATTCCATAGTTTTAATATACCATGATTTTTCTAATATCTTCCCTATTGGTGGTCCTTGATATTGTTGCCATTTTTTGCTATTACAATAATTTTGACTTAAAAGCCTTCCCTTATATTTAATTCATTGGAATAAATACATTCTGCTAATGATAATGAGCATGAAAAAAATAATTTTGTTTAACCCATGAGGAAAACTAAATAAACTAAAAAGGGATTAACCTAAGGAAATAATGGCAATAAAAATTTTTTAAAGATCTCAAGCTTTTAAAATAGTTAATCACTATCAAGAATAAGCACATTTGCCTACTGTTGTAGAATTGTGACTAATATATTCCTTTAACCAAAGCTCATAGCTTTACAGTCCTGATTGTTAAAAATAATGTATCAGAGGACTGATTGTTTTATAAGGGAATTCAGGATAGGATATCTTTAAGTAGCAAGATGTGAAAAATAATTTTATTTGTAACTAGGTTTGCTGGAGTATATTTCTTATGTAAAATATAGGTTTGTTTCTGTTACAAATAAAATGTTTCCCTTTTAAAAGCAATCAACTCACATGACCAGAAGTGAATGCTTTCTTTTATTCTAATTGCAATTCATCATATAGGATGTCTAAAAACTATTTAGCAAATGTTCGTAATTTATTTATTTATTTGTAATATATTTGTAGACCTGAACCCAAAAAGAATATAAAAGAGCCAGCATTAGTCACGTTTTATTAAATTACCAGTAAGTAATAATTTGGGAGCTTATTTTCTTCAAAAGCTTCAGTTAGGAAATTAATATAGACTCAGTGCAGAAAGTGTGGAAATGCCTGAAATTCACGAAAGAAAAATAGTTACCTGAAATTCCACCAAGCAAATGAACTTTGTTATCGTTATCTTGAAATGAACATGTTATTTTTGTCACTTTACATCGTTATTTTTAAAAGGACGAAGGTTTTGCACGTGTAGGGAGAGAATAGCACTTCTTCCTTATTTTTCCTGCTCACAGACTGTTCAAAGGCAAAGACCAGGGTCTGTCCCACAGACTATCACTTGCATCCCACCTTCCTAAATTTCCTGCTTAGACCGCTTAGCTGGCATATCCAACTGGAGGAAAAAAGAAACCGTTCCTTCGTGCTACTACAATTGGCTGTACTTGTAGAAGTTTTGTTTGTTTGCATTTAGGTGATTTCTTGTTTCCAAATATCCTTTCCAGTTTAACAAGCAGCCCACAAGAAAAGTTGACTGTCTTTCCCGAATGGTGGAGTGTCTGCAGCTGGCTTTATTTTTGATATTCTTCTTTCTTGGGGCCTAATGCCCCCCCTCTTGCAGATTACACTGAGCCTTTTCCCCTTCTTACACTCGTGGCCTACATTCCAGGAGATCAAGCCTGGCACATGTTAATGAATGTAGGTTTTATTTAGAAACATGACCACTTGTCACTGCTCAGTGTCATGTTATCAGGCAGTGACTTACCAACATTTGTCTGGAGTGAGCATTTTCATACTTCCATGCGCAGACAAGGGGAAACTTTCATCCCCACACAGGATTTAGCCTTTTGCTCTGCAGACTTAACTTTTTGCAAGTAGAAGCTTCATGGTGGTGGTAGAAGATCTGTGTGCCCTGAGGATGGCAGAGGATGGCGGTGAGGACGCTGATCTCCCAGATTGTAACTGCGATGTCACAAGGCAGGCATCTCCTTGAGTTTCTTCCATTGTGCATAGCTTTGATGTTGTGTGGGTTTATGGGATAGATGCTGGAACTTTAATCCATAATTGTTTTTGCCAGTGTTAAGTGGAGATGATTGGTGTTAGGAGTTCATTGGCCATGGACTCCTAAGAGTTATTTATTGGTTTGTTTTCTTGTCCCCCTACTGGGCATGCGGAGCTGGATGAAAAGGTTAATGGACTTTGTTATGGCTTGGGATCCCAGTTGTCTCTGGACTGTATGCGTCATACATGGGGTATGGCTACAGTAGAGAGCCTGACACACAGGAAAGAGATTCAGAAACAGATCCAGTCAGTCCATCGTCTGCTGTTAAAAGGATGGGCTTCTGATGAAACTGAAATTCAGCCTTATGCAGCTGACAGCTTTGTAGCTGAAGGCTTTCTTTTTATTAAATAAAAATCTGCTCATATTTCAGGGGCCTGGAGGGTTTTGTGTGTATGAAAAAGCTGATTTTATTTGGGTTTTTCAGTAAGTTTTGGTCGCTGACTAGTTTTTAAAACATGTGCAACACGTAGAAATTTAGGTTGAAAGTAGTCATTTAGTGTATTATGCAAATGTTTCTTTCATGACTTTTTCGGTTAGAATAACATTATGACGGGATTTTCATTTTTTTAAAATAGTTTTCGTGTACCATCACATCCCGCAAATAAACCCCCGCTGATGAATAGGATTCACTAATGATACTTTCGGTTCTATTATATTTAGAATTTTAATTTTTTTTGTTTTGGTTTATGGATCTACTAAATTAGTTTGAAGGAAAGTAGTGCTATATATATATATGTAAAATATGTAGATATATATGTGTATTGTATATATTTATGTGACAATGTTAAGAAGCTGGACAAATGGATTTAGCGGTAGAATCCTTCTCAAGAAGGGTCAAGAGCCTCTGATACAATTGGACTGTGAAAGGAGAACCATAAGTTGCCGAGACTTAAAAATTTGCCAGACTTGCTAAATTTACCCAGACTTGTGACATCTGTAAACATCTATTTTAAATTATAATCCTGGGTGCCACTACAAGCACTGTGCTCAAACTATTACAGTGAGAGATATATGAAAATATTGTGACACTCCAGCCAAGGATTTCCTTTAAAGGAATGACAGAAAAAATATGGGACGTTTCTCTTAAGAAAGAACGATGCTGTAAATATCAAGTGTAATAATCTCAAGGAAAATTTGTGGGGTCTTTACTACCCACTTCTCTCCAGCTGACATCTGCTCCCCCAACATACACACAATGTATTTTGCTATTTGTAGTCAAATAGACTTTTAAAAAAATGAGAAATGAGAACCACTTAAATGTTCACCCCCATTGACTTTACTAAGTTTTACACATTCATTTGAAAGAGGAACTTCTCCCTAATGGACTATATGAACAAGCATTTCCGTGTCACGATGCCCTTGACATATTGCTCACTAACTGCTCTGACTATGGGAACTTGTTCAGTGTATATGAGATTGCTAATCCTGTAATTTATTTTGCTAGTGTAGACAATATCCAATGGAACAGTGTTTACTCACATCTCATTTTGCCTTAGCTCTTTTGATTGTATTTGTAAGTGAATTTTAAACCAAGAAAATGAAAGAATTTTAGTATTTGACAAATAGACCATTTGCAAATGTCAAACCTAGAGGAAAAACTTAAGTATACAATTAATATCAACTAAATTAAAAATAAAAAAATATATTAACTAAATAAAAATATTTTACTTAGAATACTAATTATTAATCTTTAGCAGGCATTTAAATAATCCCCCACTCTGTGCAAAGCACTGAGCTTAGAATGGCAGGGGAAGAGGAAGACCAAAAGTGGAAATTCACACTTCCGGCTTTTCAGTGAACTTACCAGGTGGGAGAGGAACTTGTGCATAAATAATACCAGGAAGTTAGAATAAGGGTATGACGGGAGCGAGCCTGGTGGCTTAGTGATTAAGTTCCTGCATTCTACTTTGGCAGCCCCGGGTTTGCAGGTTCAGATCCCAGGTGTGGACCTAGCACTGCTGGTTAAGCCATGTTGTGGCAGCATCCCACATACAATAGAGGAAGATTGGCAGAGATGTTAGTTCAGCAACAGTCTTCCTCAAGCAAAAAAGAGGAAGATTGTCAACAGATGTTAGCTCAGGGCCAATCTTACTCACCAAAAATAAATGAATAAATAAGGGTAAGAAGAAAACAAGCAGTGAGCGAGGCCCTCCTCCAGCCTTGAGCTACACACAAACCATGATGATATTATGAGGTTAGTATAAAACCCTATCCCAAAGCCTAGTAAGCACTCCAATTCTACCAAGTCTGAAGATGGGAAGTTGGCCAAGTGGGAGAGGTTTCCAAGAGGACATCCTTACAGGGCAAAACCAGGACAGACATCTTGTTGCAACGAGCCGTTCCTCAGTCCTGTTCCAGTGGGTTTATTGATTGTAGACCATCCTTTCAATCTGGGCCACTAAAGCAGGATGGCCACAGCCACGTTAAATTCCAAGTCCGTGCTGTGGTCATTGGCAGAACGTGCGCCCCCAGCTTTGCACCCAGTAGCCATTCTAAAACTCAGCCACTGACTGACACTCAAGTGAATTTTGTCTTATATATGAGAGAAATGTGAGTGAGTTGGATGTAAAAGTTCTTAGAATTACTGTTCAAGGCCAATACCTTGAAATGCCCTGGGGACAGGGCACAGTTTGTACTTAGAAAGTTAATTAGAGCAGTCTTATCTTGAGTGGAATTGTGAGTCATGATAAACATATTGCAACAGGTTTTCCCTTCCCTATCAATAGAACATATTATGAAATATGAACACAATTTTTTAGATGCATATCTTTTTCAGAACACTGTAAGGTAATGCGCCTAACAGTGCTTTTACAAACTGAAAATATTATTCAAATATAGGTATTATTATAATTAATTAATGAAAAACAGATATCATCATTAATAACCGACCCTAGTAAAAATCCTTTTAAAAGCATTTGTGTGACAAAGAGGAAGAATGATTTTGTCATGACTAGATTTTCATTTGAGAGAGAAATATTGATTTATAGAAACTGTAAAAGAAATGGTGACGTAAGTTTTAAGGAATTAAATAAAAATGCTCAAAATACTTTGATTAAGAGACATTTTCTTCTGAGCAGTGGGTCTTGACTAGTCATCTGGAGAGGAGTGGGGGGGTGGTGCAGAGGGAGGTGGGAAGAAGAGAGTTAGCAGCTGGCACGTGTGGTTTGAAAGCACCCCTAGGTGACCCTGTAACCATCCCCACTTGAGAATCACTTCTTTACTGTCTGAAAGTAATAAAGTTGAGAAATGCTGGATGACTCTACGTGCAGGTCGTCAGACTTTGAGAGTATTCTATGGCAGATCCCTGCCTTGAAATATATCACGTCTCTAGAGTTTTAAAGGTCATGCTGCTCTTGACATTTTTTTCAAGCAGATGCCTCTTCAGTTGGACCAAGTTGACACCTTGGAGGCTGAAGTATTTTGCTTTTCTGCTATCCATCTATATTATGAGCAGTGTCAATAAGGTGACCACATTTCCTGAACTAAAAGGCAAGAGTCACGGCCTTAAACCAGAACTGAATTTTAAATAAGGGCTGTATCAGAAACATTGATCATCCCTATCACTTTTCTTTGTAGAGCTATCTGTATACACTCAGCCATGTCAGGCCCTCACCGGGGACTCAGTAATCAGCTTTTGCTGCTATTTCTTGGTAAGATTAGAGCTAAGAAATACTACCTCTGTTCTTCCCAAACTCCTGCTCACACCCTGCCCACAATGGGAAGGCACCTTTCAAAACTAATATATTTATCCATGCGCTTGTGCCCCTGACCTGTCTCCTCAGCGTGCTTGCTCCATCAATTATATTCATCTGAAATTTCTCTCCTCCTTTTTCTCCTGTCTTTGGCTTCTTTCTTATGAGTTCCATACTCTCTGCCTGAAAACATTCTAAAGTATTCCAAATATTAAACTGCATTGAACAAAACAAACAAAAACATCAATTTTTCCTTGGAGCCACATCATTCTACAGGTTTCAGACCATATTTACTCACCTTCGCTGCCTACTTTCTTAAAATAATGAACAGCCTTCCCTTGTCATAAGTGAACCCAAATGCATTCTGGGTTCTGTTTCCCCAGCCCTCGATGGAACTACTCACTTAGGGTCAGCAGAGCCCCCCGCATCGCTAGACCCCAGGTCCTCTTTGTTAGGCCTCATTATACTATACTGCCCTGCATTGGACAGAGTAGACCATTGGTCCCCAAGCTTTAGTGTGCATAAGACTCCCTGCAGTGCTTGTTAAAAATGCAGATTCCCTGGCCACACCTTGAGAGGTTCTGATTCAAAGGAAACTGCATTTATCGGAGGCAAACCAGGTGACTCTGAGAAGGGGGTCATTTAGATTGTACTTCGATCAACAATTCTTTCTTTATTTTATTTTATTTATTTATTTATTTATTTATTTTTTTTTTGCTGAGGAAGATTCACCCTGAACTAACCTCCGTGGCAGTCTTCCTCTATTTTTTAGTATGTGTGCTGCCAGCACAGCATGGCCACTAACAGAGCATGGAGGTCTGCACGTGGGAACTGAACCCAGGCCATTGAAGCGGAGCACACTGAACTTAACCACTAGGCCACCAAGGCTGGCCCTATTTTTATTTTTATTAAATGTATCTGACATATAACATTGTATAATTTTAAGGCAATGTGTTACTTCAATACGTTTATATATTGTAATATAATTGTCATTGTAGCAATATTTATCCCATTATGTAATTATAGTACAATATTTTTGTCTATATTCTTGATACTGTGCATTAGATCTCTGTGGCTTATTTACTATTCGTTGCAAGTTTGTACCCTTAAACAACATCAATCTGATCCCCCCACCAACACTTCCTTCTTGAAACTTTTCCTGCATTTAATTTCACGCTACCTTTTCCTGGTTCACTTCTTTCCCTTCTGGTTGTTTTTCTTTCTCTGCGATTCCTCCTTCTTTAACTGGCCTCCTGAAATTCATTCTTCTCATCCACACCCTTTCAGGTTGAAACATGTCCTTTCATAAGGCTTCAACTCTATGCCAACAATACCCAAGCCAATGCAATAAACTCCATCCTCTTTGCTGAACCTAAGAACTACCCGATCCCTCGGGCTCATTGTATCTCAAACGTTCATGCACCATTAATCCCAAGAACTTGCTCCTCATCCTATATATCCTGAGGTGGCAGCATCCATCTAGTCACCCAGCTGGGAAACACATAGTTTTTAGCTCCTCCTCCCTCACATCATGCCAGTTCATGAATTTAGCAATTCCATCCTCACCTCTGTTACCACTGTTTCCAAAATGTAGGCTTTGGATGTAAGATGCTTGGGCTATTCTTTTTACTTTCTGAATGGGCTTCCAGAACACCCTCTCATCACACTTACATATTCAAAATCAGAACTGGTCCTATCATCCTCTGCTGGTAAATCTTGGCAAAGTTCCTGTTCATTTTTAAAACTGCATACAAACCCATTATTGTGTCACTGCAGGATCTTTATAATCTTGCTCCAGTCTTATCTCTTACCACTTCTTCATCTCTCTGCCCCATCCTCCCTGGCATTACCACACTGTTTGCCTTCAAAATCTCTACTTTTCTTCTTTCTGTTTCCTAGGCCAGAAATGTCCTGCTTGGCATACATCCGTCTTTCAAGATGCAGTTCAAATGTTATTCCTCTATTTCCCCTCTTTCATCAAAATCTAAGTTCCTCCAATGGCAAGGTTGAAACTGTAGTCATCACTGTATTTCTATCATCGAGCACCGTAAACGTCTGTAGAAAGAATAAAGAAAGGAACGAGAAGTAAATGAATGAATGAACGAATAATTCCCTGAATGTGGCCAGACAGAATTGACACTTCTTATTTATCGCCCAGAGACTTGGTTCATTTCTTTAGTTTGGTTCTTTCCACACTGTATTAGATTTCATTGTTCACATGTCTAGATTTCCAGTCAGATTATACATGTCATTAGGAAAATAAGTCTTATTTATTTTGTCCTCTTGGCATCTTGCGCACAAGATTTTCACAGGTGACAGTTAGATAAATGGGAAACTTAAACAAATGAAGCTTTACTGCTTCCTGGAAAAGGTGGTAGACCTTTTTTGTGCGTGTGTGAAGCATGCAATGTAGCAAATACTGAACTGAAGTAAACTCTGAAAATGGAAGAGTGGATAGTGGTGGCTTTGTGTCTAGCCTCTGCTGTTTGCAATCCAGCAGGTCCTCAGTTTACCTTTAATGTGATCTGGCATTGGTAAAACTCAAATTGCTCAAATGCATGTGATAACTCACTGTTAGTTTATCTTAAGTGTGCTTTCTTCTTTAAACTGAGTTTGTGCCCCAAGGATGCTAAAATATATCCCACTGGGGCAAAAGGATCAGAACTGTGGCTTTGTAATCTGTGGATTTGGTGACAATCCACTGGAAATGTTCATTTTTTTCTCCCAGGTGTACTTCATAGGAGTATAAATTATATTTTTTGTGGAAATAATCATTTTTGTGACAACCATGAAGCTTCTGTCACTGTTCTATCATAATAGCTGTGTTGAGTATAATCATCGTTAATATTTATTGAATGTGTCCCACATATCCCACATTATTCAGCTCATTTAAATCTCACAAGTACTCTTACTTCATCTCCGTTTTATGGATGAGGAAACAGACACAGAGAGGTTGTGCAACTGCTCAAAGTCATACAGCCAGTAAGTCGCTTTGGCTCTAAGGAATTCAGCTTTAGACCCAACACTCCCTTCTGCTCACAAGGGAAACCTGAGTGGGGCCTCTCACAGAAGCTGAGTGCCCCTCCTTCTCTGCCCACAGGATAAAGAAGCTGAAGGAGACTCTGGTCGCTGTGCAGCAGCTGGATAAGAACATGAGCAGCCTGAGGACGTGGCTGGCTCACATCGAGTCAGAGCTGGCCAAGCCGATAGCCTATGATTCCTGCGACTCGGGAGAAATACAGAAGAAGCTTAACGAACAGCAGGTAAGAGTGCCAACAACTGAGGGAAAGTAAGTAGGCTCTTGCATGTCTGTCCTCCTCCAGGAGAGAAGGGTGGGCACAAGGTGGTGAACCGGGATGGAAAATCAGGAGGAAGCTAGACAGGGTTGGTGAGAAAGGGGAGGCTTTGTCTAGGCAGGTGTTTGGGGCAAATAGGTCCCATGTCACCACCAGGATTGACTCATAAGAAGTTATGCCATCATAGGGTTCATGTTGGTCCACCCAAAGGCCGTCCTAAAATGGTTGTCTCCAAAATGTGCTGACAGTTTCATTTATTTGTGGGTCACTAGCTCACTACTCTAGACCTAGAAAGGAGCTTCTTTTTCTGCATATAGTGTTTGGAGAAAGATCACGGGGTGTGCTCAGAGTTTTAGAGTCTAAAGCAATTCAGTTTTACAAGGAGGATTGCGTGACCTGCACACCGAACTGTAGTTTCACCCTTGTGTGTGTAGTGAATAGAGCACATCGCACTGGCGTACAACACACAACCCAACCACGCAAAACAGGGTAACCCTGAAACAGGCATAGAGAAGCGATTTTCACCTCCCACTCTCCTTGCTGTTTCTTACTAAGCATAGCAGACCCCAGTTGTCAGTATTAAACACCATAATCCCCCATGAGAAGTATTGCTGCTCTGTGCCTTTAAATTGTCCTTGAAAATTCTATCCACGCTTTAGGCAATTATAGCTGAGTTACTTAAAAAATGTTAAAAAGTATAAAGAGGGGTTGGCCTGGTGGCGTAGTCATTAAGTTCACACGCTCTGCTTTAGCTGCCCAGGGTTCACGGGTACAGATCCTGGGCCCAGACCTACACACCACTCATCAAGCCATGCTGTGGTGGCATCTCACAAACAAAATAGAGGAGGATTGGCACAGATGTTAGCTTAGCAATAATCTTCCTCACCAAAAAATATATATATATAAATAGACCTATTTCTTCAATCTTATGAAAAAGTTTATGTACTTGCTTTATTTTTCAGGCTCTTTAAACCAATGAGAATAGGTATTAAAATACAGGTTTTGGGTATTGGGGTTACTTTGATATTTCAAGTAGCATTTCTTTTTAAAAAATATTGTTAGCAGGCCATTTTTCAATTGTGGTGAGATTACAACTCTCTGATAGATTCTGAGGTTTGAGATTCTGATGATGGAACAGTGGGGTGATGGTTACCCTCCAGCTCCCCAAATTCTCCTGGAGAAGATGGTAATGATGTCTACAGTGATAACTATTAAAATACTAATGGCCAGTATTATAATTTAGCAAATGTAAGAAAATCAGAACCGTATCCTGTTAAATATGGCAAGTTGATCATAGGGATTTATAACCCCGCCTACTACTAGAACCCCAAAAAAGGTTAAAACCCACAATGGTGTAGAGAACAGGAGAGAAGACGATAGAAAAGAGAGACATCCAACAGGACTTTGGAAGACAGAAAGTGAATAGATGAGTAGCAATAGTATGACTTCACCCCACTGCCTCAACTTGGTTCCCAGCATGTCACTAACCAGGCTTATACAACAGCCAAGAGATGGGAGGGACCCTCTCTGGAGAAACTGACGAGACCAAGAGAAGAGATCTTTGGGTAGTGATATTAGTATCAACCAAAGACCTGACCCCTACCTACCTTCCCTACGGTGAAGCCTCCCGCCTGGCATGTCTTGGATGCATGCATAGCTTCCAAGGGCTGATTCATTCATAAATAAGTGGATAGGCAAGAATCTCTACCACTAAAGAGAACTTCTACATGGAAAGAAGAGACCAAAATAAATAGGAAAAAAAAAAATCCAAGGAAACGCATTGTAGAGCGAGGAAAAAAACAAACCAACAAAATAACCTCATAAAGATGAAAGATTTTGCATTCAGAAAAGAATATCATTTTTTTAAAAAGGGACTTTCAGAATTGAGAATATCTCTCAAAAAGCAAAACAAAAAGATAGATATATGAAAAGTAGAAGACAAAATATAACAAGTTAAAGGATTAATGCAAGAGTTTCAAAATCTAATTCAGTTATTCCATAAAAGTCCCCCCAAAAGAATAAAGAAAACAGAGAGGAAGAAATTTATCAAAGTAGTAATGGAAAAGAATTTCCCAAACTGAAAAACACACTTCTAGAGCACAAGGCCCTCACATGCCCAGGACAGAGCAAAACCGTTATGAACGTTCAGAACACGGGCAATAAAGAGAAGATCTTTAAGGTTTCTGAGGTGAAAAAGTCTGATTTCCCCCAAACAATGCTGGAAGCTGGGAGAAGCTGAGAAAATTATTATTTTTTTATTTATTTGTTTTTAGATTGGCACCTGAGCTAACGACTGTTGCCAATCTTGTTTTTTTTCCTGCTTTATCTCCCCAAATCCCCCCCGCCCCTCCCCCCCCGTACATAGTTGTGTACTATAGTTGTGGGTCCTTCTAGTTGTGGCATGTGGGATGCCGCCTCAGTGTGGCCTGATGAGCAGTGCCATGTCCACGCCCAGGATCTGAACCAGCAAAACCCTGAGCTGCTGCAATGGAGTGCAAGAACTTAACCACTTAGCCACGGGGCCGGCCCCAAAAATTATTAATAATTTAAAATATTATACCCATCATTCAATATATAAAATATTTGCCTCCTATGCACACATTCACAGGAAGCTACTGAAAGATATGCAACCAATACTAAAATGAGAGGAAAAATAATATTCAACCAGGATAAAGAGAGGGAAATTCCCAGGATGATGGTAAAGGAAAGTTCCAGATGAGAGCTGTACTGAAACCTAGAGAGCACACCTGCCCAGACAGAATTAGAGAGATAGGATGCTCTGAGATGGAAGGAAAACAGATTGCCTGATGGGCTTAGCCACAGTGGAAGGAGTTTTATTAGCTCCCTAGGAGAGAGACTAGAAGCTGGCAATACATATTTTAGAGAGATGGAGAAAGAGAGGGAGAATTATTGATTCCAGAAAAATAAAAAGTTACATAAGAAAAGAAATCTAACCATAGCAAATTTTGTTACTCATATGTGAAAAATGCTGAATAACCATAGTCGTGCAAGCAATGAATATGGCTCTAGCTATAAGATGAGCTAAAACACGTATTGGAGCCCCATGAGTCATGTAGAAGTTTATTCCTTTTCTACTATAGGAGAGTCAATAATATCTAAAATTAAAAATCAGGAGGGGGCCGGCCCCGTGGCCAAGTGGTTAAGTTCGTGCCCTCTGCTTTGGCGGCCCAGGGTTTCACGGATCCTGGGCGCTGCTCATCAAGCCATGCTGAGGTGGCGTCCCACATGGCACAACCAGAGAGATCCACAACTAGAATACGCAACTGTGTACTGGGGGGACTTGGGGAGAAAGAGCAGAAAAAAAAAGAAAGATTGGTAACAGTTGTTAGCTCAGGTGCCAATCTTTAAAAAAAAAAAAAATCAAGAAATAGCAACATAAAGGTGTTACTTAAAAATACAGAAGTAAGAAACAGAAGACAGAGCTACAAGAGGTGGAAATGGTTGTTTCTGAAGAAGAAGAATCTGGAGTGGAAAAGGGACTGCTTCATTGGGAGTTTAGTAGTAGTTTTTGACTTTTTAATATATTAATGTATGCTTATATTGCCTTTTAATTAAATTTTAAATTACAGTTTAAAAAAACTGTGCACTGGTGGTTAAAAGTGAAGACGTTTTGGGTTCAAATCCTGACCTCACCACCTTTCTGCATGACCTGGAGCAAAGTAATCAACTATTTTAACCCTCATATCCCTCCAGCCCAGTAGCATAGCAGTTAAGTTTGCACACTCCACTTCAGTGGCCCGGGGTTCGCAGGTTCACATCCTGGGCACAGACCTGCACACGGCTCATCAAGCCACGCTGTGGTGTCATCCCACATACAAAATAGAGGAAGATTGCCACGGATGTTAGCTCAGGGCCAATCTTCTTCAAGTAAAAAGAGAGGAAGATTGGCAACGGATGTTATCTCAGGGCAAATTTTCCTCAGGAAAAAAAAGAATGCTAAGATTCACAGTGTTATAAAAATTAATGAGGAAAGCATGTGGCACAGGGCCTAGCTCAAAGTGGGTGCTCAGTAAATTTTATTTTAATCATACCATATTTACTCCAGTTTCCTTGGTGGAAAATGTTTGATAACGATTCTGTAAAAATTGTGGCATTTGGGATCCATGTTGTAAAAGACAGATAAATAGTAATCTGTCTCCAGAGGGGAATAATTCTGACAAATATTTAAATAGGTGAAATGGATAAGAAATGTGTTTTCTCCTATTTCCCTGTGTGGAACTTCTGGGTGTTTCTCTTGACAATGTATCTAATTCTGACAGACTTAATTGGGCAGAAATATATGTAGAGTTGAGATGGCCTCAGAGAACATTTTGTCAAATTTCTCTGTGTTATAGATGAAGAAGAATAAATTCAGGACACTCTGTGACCATTCGAGACCATTGCCAGTGGAGGTTCAAGCTGAGAATAAAATACCTTAAGCGTATTAGGGCACTTATATATAATTATAAAACCCCTCAATCCTTACTTCGTTTATTGATTTTAACAAAAACTTTTGAGCAGAAGCACTAGGGGACATTTCTCTGATATTTGCTGTGGGAACCTGGTTGAGTTCCTGGAGGTAAATCTCTCAAAATTGTGAGGACCCCCCTGTGAGCAGGTCCCCTGGCATTTTTAATTCTGAGTCATCCACACTGAGCCTCCAGCAGTCCACTCCGAGATCTAATCAAAAGGATGTGGAGAAGCGATGTCATCAAGATGTGACACAGGTCATTCCTGAGTTAAGCCCCCCTCACAAGACCAACTAGCAACTAGGCAAGACACCACAGTGAACATCCAAGAACCCGGGGCTGAGGCTGAAGCAACCCCTGGACCATAGAGACCAGGAGGAATCGCATTAGAAGGATAAGGGGAGCGGCTGGAATCTGACCGCATCGCCACTCGCCAGGCTGGCACAGCATTGCACCAAGAGGGTCCCTCTGGGCCTATGGCTTCCCCAGTGGGAAAAGAGAGGCCAACGTGGGCATCCAGCTCCCCTGGAATTATGGGATGCATCCCCAGAGGCTCACTTGAGTCTCACTTTACAGGAATCGCTAGGGGAATTGGTGGGGCTCAACCACTGGGATCACATAGAGACAGAGAAGTAGGGTGCAGCTGATAGCAACCAGCACTCAGATCTTCGCCGACCACATTCCTGCTAGTAGCTGCACCCAAGCAGAGATCCTAGCCAGCATCTCTGCCCTTACAGAGCCAAACCAGTGTCCTCATCTGGCCTGGGAGCTCAGTTGGCAGTTCTCCTGATTGAGTCCCCAGACAAAGGGCCATACTGGCCGTGGAGCCCTTTCTACCACTCGACCTGGGCAGGGAAGCAAATTCTCAGCCTCACCCAACAGCTGAGCATGGCCTCCAGTCTCGCCCCACCGGGAAGCCAGGCCAGAGAACCTAGGCAACCATGGAGCCCATCCAACAGCCCTGCTTGGGCAGGGAGCCGAGCCTCAGCCCTACCCAACTGCTGAGCATAGCTTCTGGTCCTGCAACCAGGGAGCCTGAACAGTGACCCTCGCAGCTTCAGAGCCCAACCTACATCCCTGCCCAGCCACCCAGACAGTGTACAACCCCACCCAGCCATGGAGCCCAGCCTACAACCCCACTTAGCAGTGGAGTCCAGCCTTGTCTGATGGCTGAACACTGCCTGCAGCCTTGCCCAAGCAGGGAGCTCAGATCGTGACTCCACCCAATCACCAAGTTCAGCCTGCGGCCCCATCCAACAAGAAGGCCTGGACGGTGACCCAGCCCAACCATGGAGCATAGTCTCTAGCTCCCCCCACTGTGGGATACAGCTGGAGGCCCCTGCTGACCAGAGGGCCCAGCCAGTGACCTTGACCAACAGGGGAGCACAGCCAGTGGCCTACCTGATCATGAAGCCCAGACTGTGGCCTCGCCCAACTTTGGGGCACAGCCTGCAGCCCTACATGATCACAGAGTCTAGCCTGAAGTCCAGTCCAACCGCAAAGCCCTGCCTGTGGCCCCAGCTGAACACAGTCCAGCCAGCAGCATCATGTGGTCTCAGAGCACAGCCTGACATCCCACCCAACCAGGAGCAATTGCAGAACCCAGCCTGTAGCTCTGCTC
The DNA here is from genome assembly GCF_041296235.1 of Equus asinus. Classification (NCBI taxonomy): domain Eukaryota; kingdom Metazoa; phylum Chordata; class Mammalia; order Perissodactyla; family Equidae; genus Equus; species Equus asinus. Next base: position 36,606,936 of record NC_091790.1, read on the forward strand.
AGTGACAAAGTCCTACCAGTGGCCCCGTTCTGCCAGGGAACACAGCCTGGGACCTCACCCAACCAGAGGCCATGGCAGAGCCCAGCCATCAGTACCTGCTTCTTCATGCCACCTCAGAACATGGAACATTGTCCAAAATAGATTATGTGTTAGACCACAAAACACGTCTCCACAAATTCAAGCAAATAGGAATTATATCAAGTATCTTTTCCAGCCACAATGATATGAAACAAGAAATCAATAACAGGAAGAAAGCTGGAAACTTCACAAGTATATGGAAACTAAATGACACACTTCTGAACAACCAATGGATCAAAGAAGAAATCAAAAGGGAAGTAAAAAAAAATCTTGAGACAAAAAAAAAGGAAATAAAACTTATCAAAACCTATGGGATGCAGCAAAATAAGTTCTAAGAGGGAATTTTATAGCCATAAACAACTACATTAAGAAAATGGAAAGATCTCAAATAGACAACCTAACTTTATACCTCAAAGAACTAGAAAAGAACAAACTAAACCCAAAGTTGGTAGAGGAAAGGAAATAAGATTAGAGCAGAAATAAATGAAATAGAGAACAGGAAAACAATAGAAAAGATTAACAAAACTAAGAGTTAGTTCTTTGAAATGATAAACAAAATTGACAAACCTTTAGCTAGACTAACCAATAAGAAAAGAGAGGACCCAAATAAATAAAAATCATAAATGAAAGTGGAGATGTTACAACTGATACCACAGAAATACAAAGGATCATAAGAGACTACTATGAATAATAATATGCCAACAAATTGGACAACCCAGAAGAAATGGATAAATTCTAGAAACATATAACCTACCAACAATGAATCATGAAGAAACAGAAAATCTGAACAGTTCAGTCATGAATAAGGAGGCTGAATTAGTAATCAAAAACATCTCAACAAAGAGAAGTTCAAAACCAGATGGTTTCACAGGAGAATTCTACCAAACATTTAAAGCCAATCCTTCTGACTTTTCCAAAAAGTTGAAGGTGAGGGAACACTCTCAAACTCATTTTACAAGGCTAGCATTACCCTGATACCAAAGCCAGACGAGGACACTACGAGAAAAGAAAACTAAACGCCAATATCCCTTATGAATATAGATGCAAAAATTCTCAACAAAGTACTAGCAAACCAAATTCAACAGCACATTAAAAGGATCATACACTGTGATCAAGTTGGATTCATCTCTGGATGTAAGAATGGTTCAACATACAGAATACATATGATATTTCAAATTAATAGAATGAAAGGTAAAAATCATGTGATCATCTCAATAGATGCAGAAAAAGCATTTGAAAAAATTCAAATGATAAAAACTCTGAACAGATTGGGTATAGAAGGAACATACCTCAGCATGATTAAGGTCGTATATGACAAGCCCACAGCTAACATTATTCTCAGTGGTGAAATGTTGAAAGCTTTTCCTCTAAGATCAGAAACAAGATAAGGATGGCACTCTCACCAATCCTATTCAACATAGTACTGGATTCCTAGGCAGAGTAATCACACAAAAGAAGAAATAAAAGGCATCCAAATCAGAAAGGATGAAGTAAAATTGTTTGCAGATGACTTGATCGTGTATATAGAAAATCCTAAAGACTCCAACAAAAAAACTGTTAGAACTAATAAATTCAATAAGGTTGTAGGACACAAATTCAATGTACAAAATTCAATGTACAAAAATCGGGGCATTTCTGTATGCTAACAATGAATTATCTGAAAAAGTAGAGAAAACAATTCCATTTACAATAGCGTCAATAACAATAAAATACTTGGAATACAAATTTCACCAAAGATGTGAAAAATCTGTACAGAGAAAACTTATAGTTTTCATAAGGTACTGATGAAAGACTTTGAAGAGGATGGAAATAAATGGGAAGATAACCCATGCTCATGGATTAGAAGAATTAATATTGTTAAAATGTCCATACTACCCAAAGCCATCTATAGATTCAGTGCAATCCCTATCAAGATTCCAATGGCATTTTTTAAAGAAATAAAAATAATAAACTGGGCTGGCCCCATGGCCAAGTGGTTAAAGTTCCATGTGCTCCACTTCAGCGGCCCAGGTTCGCGTGTTTGGATCCCAGGTGCGTACCTACTCCACTCATCAGCCGTGCTATGGAGGCATCTCACATACAAAAAATAGAGGAAGATTGGCATGGGTGTTAGCTCAGGGCAAATCTTCCTCACCAAAAAATAAATAAATAAATAAACCTAAATTTGTATGGAACCACAAAAGACCCTGAATAACCCAGGCAATTCTGAGAAAGAAGAACAAAGCTGGAGGCATCACACTTCCTGGCTTTAAATTATATTACAAATTTATAGTAATCAAAACAATGTGGTACTGGCATAAAAACAGACATATAGATCAATGGAACAGAAGCCAGAGCCCAGAAATAAGCCCCCACATATATGGTCAACTAATATTTGACAGGGAGCCAGGAATATTCAATGGGGAAAAGATAGCCTTTTCAAAAAATGATGTTGGGAAAACTCGATAATCACGTGCAAAAGAAGGAAATAACCTCTATTTTACACCACTCACAAAAGTTAACTCGAATTAAAGACTTAAATGTAAGACCTGAAACCATAAAACTCCTAGAAGAAGACATAGGAAAAAAGCTCCTGAACATTGGTCTTGAAATGATTTTTAAATATGACACCAAAAGCACAACTAACAACAACAACAAATAAACAAATGGGACTAAATCAAACTAGAAAGCTTCTGCACAGCAAAAATAATGACCAATCAAATGAAAAGCCTACCTGTGGAATGGGCAAAAATATTTGCAAATTATGTTATCTGATAAAGTATTAATATCCAAAGTATATAAGGAACTCATATAACTCAATAGCAAAAAAAAAAAATAATCCAATTTAAAAATGATTGAAGAACTTGAATAGACATTTTTCCAAAAGAGACATTCAAATGGGCAACAGGTACATGAAAAGATGTTCAGCATCACTAATCATAAGGGAATGGCAAATCAAAACCACAGTGAGATATCAACTCACACGTCTTAGAATGGCTGTTGATCAAAAAGACAAGCAATAACAAGTGCTGGTGAGGATGTGGAGAAAAGGGATCCCTTGTGCACTGGTGGCGGGTCTGTATATTGGTACAGCCAATATGGAAGGCATTATGGAGGCTCCTCAAAAATTAAAAATAGAACTCTCGTATAATCAAGCAATTCCACTTCTGGGTATGTATCCAGAGGAAACGAAATTGCCATCTTGGAGAGATACTTCCATCCACATGTTCATTACAGCATTATTTACAACAGTGAATATGTACATGGAAACTACCTAAGTGTCCACTGACGGAAGAATGGTTAAAGAAGTTGGGGTGTATATACAATGGAATATTATTCAGCCATGAAAAAGACAGAATACTGACATTTCCAACAACATGGATGAACCTTGAGGTCATTTTGCTAAGTGAAATAACTCGGAGAAAGACGAATATTGTATGATCTTACTTATGTGTGGAATCTAAAAAATTGAACTCATGGAAACACAAAGTAGATTGGTGGTTTCCAGAGGTGGGGGTTAGTGATGGGGGAAATAGATGAAAGTGGTCAATGGGTACAAACTTCCAGTTTGTCTAAGTTCTGGTGATACAGTGTATAGTATGGTGAGTATAGTTAACAATACCGTGTTGTATATTTGAAAGTTGCTGAGAGAGTAAATCTTTAAAGTTCTCAACACAAACACACAAATTCTAAGTATGTGAGGTGATGGCTGTTAACTAAACTTACTGTGGTAATCATTTCACTAGATACATATATCAAATCATCACATTGTACACCTTAAACTTACACAATGTTATATGTCAATTATGTCTCCATAAAGCTGGAAAAAGAAACTTTTGAGTACTTAGGGAAGAGTAAATCAAAATGCTAAAACTTCTTTAAATACAAGGATTGTGGTAAGTCCCTATCACTGCTTCCTAATGTATATACTTGTACAAGATGCACTTTAAGACCTACAAACATGTGATCTCATTCACTCAAGTCTCTGTCTTTATTCTGAGCAAATGTTGAGTTCAATTTTTGTGATATTTTATTTTGTATTTTTAGACCAGCAATTCCTGTGATAGCTTCCATAGAAATGAAGAAGGGTATGCAAGAGATTTGAGAAGTGTTTAGTGAAATAGAAATATTTTGAAAGAATTTATCTTCTAGTGTCTAGTTTATAAAATCTCCAAAAATTAATCAAAAGCACTGTTATTGGAGTCAACCATAGGCTAGTGTTTGTAGAGAAGACATTGGAACATGGTGTTAAAGAGAATATACACACAAGGATGTAAATGCCAGCTATCTGAGTAAGTTCGGGAATTATCACCAGAACGAGAGAACAGCTAGGCAAGTTCAAGAACTGCACCAAAGAAAAGGAAAATACTTTAAGGAGCTTGATGAATAGGGTAAGCAAAAGATGGTTATGGGAGGCCTCACTTTTAATTAAGGAATACTTTGCATAAATTGAGTTAAAAGCTCAACAGAAAACACAATGTACATTTTCCATTTACGTTCTATGCAGTATGAAAATTTCACATGGTAGACCGCTGGGGAAATTCAATGCCTTGTTTATCATCATAAGCTTTCTATTTCTGTCCTACATTTAAAATTGCTCACTGAGGAAGCTGCTGATGGTAATGATGTCATACATGATAGAGAACCCAAGTCCCTTAAACCATGGTGCCTTTTCATGATGGTGGAATTAACTGTTTAAAACAGTTTGTGGCTCTTTAGAGAGCAAATCCCAGCTCTTAACAGGAGCACCTGTATTCCTTTGATTGATTGATCGATGGATTGGAATGGAAGTGATATATCTGTGAAACGGAGTCTGGGGCAAGATTCATTTTTCGATCACTAAAGAAGCCAATTTTACTCTTAATATAGTTAATATAGTCTGTTTCATTTGTTCAGTTTATATTTTGATATTGCTCACATGGCTGAAATAGCTCTAGTTTCATTTTCTCATACTTTTGAGCTTGCTGTACTTTCATAAATGAAGTTGAACAAACCTCACCCAATCAAGGAAATGAAATATTTGTCAAGGTTCTGCCTGCCCATTTATCAGTCAGTGAATACTGCTACAGTTTCTCCCCCCTGTATGCAAGTATTTGAACCAGGTATGTCTCATGCCCTACAGGAGCTTCAGAGAGACATAGAGAAACACAGCACGGGCGTGGCCTCTGTCCTCAACCTGTGTGAGGTCCTGCTGCATGACTGTGATGCCTGTGCCACAGATGCCGAGTGTGATTCCATCCAGCAGGCTACACGAAACCTGGACCGGCGATGGAGAAATATCTGTGCTATGTCCATGGAAAGAAGGCTCAAGTAAGTGGGATGTTCAAACAGTTGGGAAAGAGGGAGGACCGAAAGGAAGAAAAAAATGACCCAGAGTACCCATGGTTCACTATTTCCTTTTGGTTGCAATGTCCAAAAACAGCCTTGGTTTCACAAACTTGCCGTCGCCTACATTTAGTTGGGAAAATAAGTAGGTATAAAGGTAGTATATAAATAGAACAACCCCAAGTTACGCCTGACTTAACGGTTTAAATATAATTCAGAAAAATAAACATATGCCCTTGCTGAGTGAGTATAAGGTTACAGAATTGATGGTGTGAAAAAGCAACATTTTTTTATTAAAAATGAAATAATAAAACAAAGTGCTTATCTTTAAACCGTTTGAGATTCAAGGCACTAAAAATTAGTGATGTGTTAGAAAATTATCATCATGATTTAAGGCACAGAATCTTTGCCTCTCTGGGGAACGCTTGAAAGGATAACATTTGTCTTGCTATCATAGGTTGATTTTGATGATGGTGAGTTTGATGTAGGAATTGATGGATTTTTAAACATTAGATAATTTATTTTAGCGGAACCTTGGTGTGAGTGTGCACCGTGAACATCGTGTTGCACTTCTAAACTCCCTTTCGCAGATCCAGAACAGTTAACATTGTGTGCTTGTGACACTCGATTTGACTAAGTCCAAATCCAGAGCTGCAGGATGTGTTACACACACACACACATACACACGCGCACAGCTGTTTCATTTTAGCTCAAACAGTTGTCTCTTTTTCACTCTGGTCAAATTTGGCGCAAGGCACAGTTATTGTTTGGCACAACATTTGTTTGTTTGGGCACTCTTAATCCCGTTGCAGGCAACAGGCAGGGTTCTGGAGCATAAACAGTCTCAACAGTCCGATTCTGTTCTTTCGTTTCCTCTGTCAGAATTGAAGAGACGTGGCGACTGTGGCAGAAGTTTCTGGATGACTATTCTCGTTTTGAAGATTGGCTGAAGACTTCAGAAAGGACAGCTGCCTTCCCCAGCTCTTCTGGGGTGCTCTATACAGTTGCCAAGGAAGAACTAAAGAAATTTGAGGTGATTTACAATTCCAAATATTTAATCCTTATTTTGCTATGAGAACAGCCAGCTGGTGGTTGCTTTCCCGAGACATAACCTAAGTGTTCACCCTCACATTATTTGTTCCAATCGCTGAGTGATGACTTTGTGGTCATCTTTATTATTATCATAAGTAGACAAAGAAGGGGGGAAAGAAGGTTTTTATTTTAATTTAAGATGATCAAGAATTACAAACACAGTATTAATGAAGAGAAGTTCTATTAGAAAACAAGAATCATGATTTCCCCCCAAAAGATCTTGGCATTCTTCTTATTTCATAATTATTCACAATCAACCATCTAAGACTAAAATATGATGGTTTCCCATACTATACAAATCCATCTTCCAAATATATTTTCTTGATTTTTTTTACCTAATTGGAGCATTGATATATATTTTTTAATCATCGATAAAATAGAATCAGCTCCAGAATTGAATAAAACATTTTAGTCATAAGCCATTTCTAATTACAAATGAAGAGCCATGCCATTCTTATGAGTCACCAAGACTCTTCAGTTACATAGAGACAAAAATAGCAGCAGTGAAATCATGTTCATAAAGGAAGGAATCGTTCAATAACTGATCCCTGTTCCTTGCTGGTTGTGCAATCTTGACTCTGCTCCGTCACTGTGATACTGTGAAACCTTGACTTCTCAGCTGTCTCTCATTTTCACAGAGGAGCTGGCATGACCTAAAGTGGCCCATTTTTTAATGTGAATTTTCTTTTCCCATCAATTCCCACTGATCGGCAGAAATGTACTCATATATATTGACAACAAACAGTTCTGACGCACGTAGCTTACAAACATCATTCTTGGTTGCTAATTTCGGCCCCAAGCTTCCCAAGATGTTTAAAAATAAAACTAAAACTCCAACCAAATCCAGCTGAGTTCGTTTTTACCTTACAATTTGCGGATTTATATATAACTGTACCACTAAATTACAGGAAAAAAATTTTACTATATAGAAGGATTTCCCTTAGAAAACTTCTAGTAAAAATCCAGAATAAGCTCTGCAGTACATTCCGGGTCATCCGGTGTGAGCCAGTGCTAGTGGAAGTGTTCACGTACTGCATCTTACTACACTCAGCCTCATAGAGGTTAAAACCTTCTATAATTGGCTTATACTACAAAGCAGATTATATGAGGTCTTTTTGATGCTATTTTGGACTCTCAGATTTTATGGCAAAGGTTAGCCATATATTTGGCTTCTACAATGAATGATTTTATAATTTATCTTATAATTAATTTTCTTAAGAGACAGAAAGTAATCGCTAAAACAAAGTTTTGTTTGGAGACCAACAAAATTTAGTCTGGCCAATTGCAGGAATATTTGGGATGGATCTGGGTTTGCTGGGGTGCCCACACATGGTGCCCACCATCACGCCAGCAGGCAAACTTTTACTCCGACTTCCAGTAATGGCAAAAGCTGAACATGCCCTTCCACTTCCTTTTCTGAGGAAATGACTTAAAGTTTGATAGAATAGAAAATTGGATTTATTAGGATGAGGGCTCTTAAAGCAACGCTCAGAAGGAAAACCATTTCAGAGGCATAAATGTGATAGCATGTAAACAGTGTGATGAGCCAAAGGAAACAGAACTTTGGGATTTAAATGACTATATACAGTCCAATTAATTAGAGTTTTCTATCTAATGCCAGGATAGAAATCAGTCATAAATCGTTTACATGAGTTTGAAAAAAAAAATGCTTCATTTTATTTTGGCCAGATAATTCTTATGCTAGGGCAATGCTAGATTGCAGAGAGAAAGAAGAGAGTATTTTACCTTCAGAAACTCTAAACCGTGCATAGACTCACCTCCAAAATAAATAGACAGTACCCTGTAAAGTGGTTCATCAGCTCTAACACGTTTTAGAAAAAGAGAATAATTCACGGGAGCCACAAAAAAGAAATAGAGCATGTTACAAACTTTTTTCCATGTAAGGTTGCTTGTGTTTGACTGAACTGCTTTTCTTAAAAATAAATAATAGTGGGGCTAGCCCCATGGCCGAGTGGTTAAGTTTGCACGCTCTGCTTTGGTGGCCCGGGGTTCGCTGGTTTGGATCCTGGGTGCGGACCAACACACCACTCATCAAACCATGATGTGGTGGCATCCCACATAGAAGATCTGGAAGGGCTTATGACTAGGATGCACAGCTATGTACTGGGTTTGGGGAGGGGGGAGAAAAAAGAGGAAGATTGGCAACAGATGTTAGCTCAGGGCCAATCTTCCTCACCAAAAAAATTTTTAAAAATTAATAGCTTGCATTTAGAGGGCCATCTGTAAAAGGCAGTTTCATTTTTTCCCTTAATGGACACCAGAATTGAGGCACTTTCTGGATTTTGAGGAAATAACGTATCTTACAAATAAAAAACCAGGTCTATTGTGGATCTTTTTCTCAGTATTGAAATCAGAAGTATTGAACATTTCAATCACATTTCAGCACACTTAAATATGTTTGTAGTCTGTTTTATGGGAAAATTTTTTTCAGGCTGTTAATTATTTTAAAAGCTATATTCTATATATGTGTGTGTTATATGTGGATATGCACATGTACATGCTTGAACATATATACATATATTTACTACTGTGTACCATTTTCTTTCATATTTGTGTTTGATCCACTCTCTTTCCTTAAGCCACCCTGATTACAGCACTTTGCTTTAACAAAGGGAAGTATACTCTTGCTAGAAATGGCCTTTTCCCTATCCGTGACCATGTGACTTCCCATTCTCCCCGATTCTGCAGTATGACCTTGCTGAGAGCCTGTCCCCCATTTCCCTCACCCATATGCTTCTCTGTGGTCTTAGGCTTTCCAGCGCCAGGTCCACGAGAGCCTGACTCAGCTGGAGCTGATCAACAAGCAGTACCGCCGCCTGGCCAGAGAGAACCGCACTGACTCTGCGTGCAGCCTGAAACAGATGGTTCACGAAGGCAACCAGAGATGGGACAACCTGCAAAAGCGTGTCACCTCCATCTTGCGCAGACTCAAGGTCTTCATTATGCCTCTTCCGTAGCTTAGAGCCCAGAGGACAGGAGGGGGCTATTGAAACACAACGTTAAGACATAATCTCAGTGATTTTGTAAGACTGGGATGGCAAGATGAGTGTCGGGGGTTAGTTTTTGAGTGATCTGAATGTTCCATGCACAAACGTTGTGGGGCCTCTTGAAACATTCAGTTAAGCCACTGGCTCAAGGATCAGCAAAGGATGACATTCGGTTGTCTGAAATTCTAATGTGGAAGAAAGTTTCCTTCGATTTTTTGCTATTAAATGACCTCCAATCTAATAACATTTGATAGATTCCGACAACCTCCTTATGTAACACATTATGGAAGAGAAGTTGCGTAAAATTATAGGAGCATACATCGCCTTAATTTATATGATAAAGGATTGCAGGGTTCTCGTTGCTTGTTAAGAAAATGACTTTTCAGAAGAACATTGGAATTGGCAGTGCCATCTCAGTACGTGTATGTGGCCTTGTTAATTGTTATTATTTTCTCTCCACCTCCAGCATTTCATTGGCCAGCGTGAGGAATTCGAGACGGCACGCGACAGCATTCTGGTGTGGCTGACGGAGATGGATCTGCAGCTCACTAATATCGAGCATTTTTCTGAGTGTGACGTTCAAGCTAAAATAAAGCAACTCAAGGTAATAGATTATTGATATTCCAAACGATCAGTGTGAGGCAAGTCTGAAGAGGAAGGCCTTTGTAGATCCTTTTGTGAAGAATATCGTAGAGAACTCTTCTTTTCAAAAAACTAGTTCTTCTTGATTGAAAAAACAATTTGGAAAATGCAAGTGATGTTAAAAATGAAATAAAGAACATTACCGAGAGATAACAACCATACTTTTAATTATTAACTTGATTGCCACAGTGTTAGGGGTCTTCCTTTTTGGTTGTTTTTTATTTTTTTGATTTATTTCTAATACCTTCAAATTATTTGACCTCTGTGCTCCAGAGCAGTACAACTCTCTCGTGTTAGGATTTCATTCCACATATTCAGCCCTCTTAGATGCTAAGTTAATTTGAAAGCATATTTGATGTGTTTTGCTATATAATTTCCAACACAGTGGCTAGTTAAAAACTTCAATAGGAGGCATGTATATTAGATATAAGGATTCCCTAAAAGGAAGAGCATTTAACAACTTGAATAATAAGCAAGGAAGCTTGTGAAATTTTCTTCCCAAGATAGTTAGATTTTTTTTTCCCCTGAGGAAGATTCACCCTGAGCTAACATCCGCTGCCAACGTTCCTCTTTTTGTGTGTGAGCCACCACCACAGCGTGGCCACTGACAAGCGTAGGTCCCTGCCTGGGAACCAAACCTGGGCTGCCAAAGTGGAGTGTGCCAAACTTAACCACTAGGCCACCAGGGCTGGCCGAGATAGATTTTTTTAAAGAATAGTCATCATGCCCATAACCCTAGGTTTTTATAAAACAAGGAAGTTACCCTTAATTGTAGATTCTCAGAATGAAAAAATCATAAAATAGCCCTGATGTTCTGCCCAACCCCTCCCTCTGTTGCCCCCCTCCCCCCCCCACACTGACTCTCCCCAGTTGTTTCACAGGCAAATCAATATTTCAAAACTTTGACAAGAAATCTCTCCCAAGTGGGAGTCAAATCTTTTCTTTTTGGCCTCTGGCAGGGTTATAGAGCTCCTTACCAGCCTCCCTTCTCTCCTGGCATTCTTTTCATTATTGGACAATTTCACCTATCCCCAAGTTTATTCTTGTATTGAATTAAAATTTATCCCCTGAAACTTGTCCCCAGCAGCTTCACTCTTTGAACCATATAGAATGAGCCTAAATAATCCTCCAGAATTCCTTGTTTTTCAAATAGTTATCATGTTTCCTGCTTGTGTCCTGAAACAATAAAAGCATCATCTGAGAAGAATTTGTGACATTAATTGTCTTTTGAATGGTTTCTCTTAGTCATGTTTGACATATAATCAGGAAATTTAAAATTAAAATCTTCAGTATAATTCTTTAAAAAGCTAAATTTGTTTCAGGCACACTGTATTGCTTACCATTGCGTTTCGTCAGGGATGACCAGTGCTATCAACTTTATGATGGGTTTCAATGTTTTTTCCTGTGATTCTCTACCCACACTGTCTATGGTGGTAAATTTTATTAGCCAAAGGCGCCTTTCTGGCCGTGGAATTCTAACGTTTCCATTTCTGACTCCTGTTGTGATTTAAAATTTTTACTTTTTACTTTAGAAAGTAATGGCCTCTTGGCTTGTCATTGTTTATGGTAAATTCAATATCCCCTACATGGTTTTTCTAAATATATATCTTATAATTATCTCATGTCAATGTGAGCAATAAAAAATTACACGAGATTTGTGCTCCCTAGGCCTTCCAGCAGGAAATTTCTTTGAACCACAGTAAGATAGAGCAGATCATTGCCCAGGGAGAACAGCTGATAGAAAAGAGTGAACCCTTGGATGCGGCCGTCATTGAGGAAGAGCTGGATGAACTCCGACGTTACTGTCAGGAGGTCTTCGGCCGCGTGGAAAGATACCATAAGAAACTGATTCGCCTGCCCGTATGTATCTTTTTGTTTCATTGTCATTAAATCTAAAGAGAATTAATTATGTGAGGTTAGGTAGCATTGTACAGTGGATGAGAGCTCAGACTCTGGAGCCAGCCCCCCCGGGTTTCAGTCCCAGCTCTGACACGTGATGGCTACATAACCTTGGACAAGTTCCTTCACGTCTCTTGCCTCAGGTTCCTCAACTGTAAAACGGGTTTAATAACAGTACCTACCTTGTAGAAAGGATTGCTTGGGGCATGAAGTGAGTTCATATATAGATATAAAGACCTTAGAAGAGTTCTTAGCACATATCTTCTATGGAAGATAAAGAAGCTTCTGGAAGAAATAAGGAGAGGAAAGTGAGCCATGTAGACAGTTGCTCAGTTGATGAGGTTATTTAGTTTAATTTTTTCTCTTCTATTTCCCTAATTGCTACCATAATCGCATCCCATTGTCGAGACGTTATTAGAATATTTAGAATCTTCTGTGATAAAATATATTTTGCATCTGGGATATAAGGTAAAAAAGGACCAGCTATGCCTTTATTAGTAATTTCCTTTTGCTCCTGATATGTCCCATTGTGTACCTAGTGTGTTACAGGCAAGGTGCTAGGTTGTCTTCATTTACATTGTCTTAGTTAATCATACATCAGTTTTGTGAAGTAGGTTTTAATATTATTTCCATTTTACCAGTGGAAAAACTGAGGCTTTGGTAGATTAATTTATAAGACAATTTTAAAAGTGATCAGAAGATTCTTATTTATTTGATGATAGGAAGTTTAAACTTTTTCCTGCTGAGGTTGAAATGTGGCCCAGATAAGCCTGAACACTGAAATTTGGTAAGAGGCAGAGCAAGAAGCAGTGGGGGCATCGTCTGCCCGCCGTGGTAACCGAGTTGGCTTGACTGCATTTCCAGCTCCCAGATGACGAGCACGACCTCTCTGACCGGGAGCTGGAGCTGGATGACTCGGCAGCTCTCTCGGACCTCCACTGGCATGACACCTCTGCGGACAGGGTGCTCTCCCCCCCGCCCTCCTCGAACCCCTCCCTCTCACTCGCTCAGCCCCTCCGGAGTGAGCGGTCCGGACGAGACACCCCAGCCAGTGTGGACTCCATCCCGCTGGAGTGGGACCATGACTATGACCTCAGTCGTGACCTGGAGTCGGCCGTGTCCCGAACTCTGCCCTCTGAGGATGAAGAGGGTCAGGAAGATAAAGATTTCTACCTCAGGGGAGCTGTTGGCTTATCAGGTAGGGAAGAGCTCTTCCCATATGCTGGCTTGAAAGAAAATAAAAAGGAATGGATATGGTACTGGAAATATGTAAGCTAAGCTGAATCATCTTCTTCATTCTCCCATTAGGGGAAATGGTATATGATGGAATAATTGGATTTTAATGATTGTCAAATACAAAAATTGTCATGGCCATTGATTTATTCCAATACACTTGCGTTCTTACTATGTGACAACTCTTTGTAAGTACTGGGGATACACGGTTCCTTTTCCCCTTGAAGAGCAGACAGTCTTGTGTGGCACGTAGACAAATAAATAAGAAACAGCTATGTGAAATGTTTGGTGCCGGGATACCAATGTACACATGGCGGTATAGAAGCACCACCAAATGGCGACTAACTTGGAGCTTTGAGGAAAGGCTTTAGAGAAGAGACCCTAGAGCTGAGATCTGAAGGAAGTCGGTCAGGTGGACACTGCAATGTTCAGAGGAAGAAAGGATGGGGTGCCCATGCCAGCTTTGTGGTTAGCCACAGTGCTTTTGGTCACCTGAAGTTTGTCCAGAGTGACAAGGCTGTAGATCAGGAGGCATGGAGTGGACAAAGAGGAGGGGGATGGCAGACCAGGACCTGGTTGTAAAGCAGCCCGTTCATCATGGAAGGGAGTTTGGCTTTTATCCTGAAGGCAATGGAGAGCCGTAGCAGGGCTCTCTGGAGGGAGCCATGTGATCAGATACGTATTTTCAAAGAATTGTCTCGATACTATATGGAGGTAGCATGTTGGAAGAGAGTCCAAGAAGAAATGTTTTATAATCCAGGACCGAGATAGGATGGTGGCCTGAACCAAGGCTGCAGCATTGGGATTGGGAGAATGGAAGAGATGTGAGAAATCGTAAGAAGTCTCCTCTGTAACTGATGATCGATTGAATTGGAATTGAGGCAATTTTCTGGCTTGGGCATCAGGTCCTAGGTCCTGAGGACCACAAGAGGGAAAGAACGTTGTGTGTGTCTGTGGGCCAGGGCAGTGAGAAAGGGGAGGTGATGAGTTCAGTTGTGCACATCCTTTGTGATACTGTGAGTATCCAAATGGAAAAACCCAGCAGTAGGTGCCTGGGTCTGAAGTTCAGGAACTGGAAGGCAGATTGGGTGGTTATTCACATGTAAATGGTAATTGTCCCTGAGGAAAGGGAGGAGATCACAAGGAAGAGTGTATAAAGGGAAACAAGAAGGACAAACCCCAAGAAACACATGTAGTGAGGGGATGGACAGAGAAAGAGGAGTATTGTAAGGAAGGTGAGTAAAAATAAAATAATCAGAGGCCAATCTGTCACACTTGTAAATGCATCTCACACATTCTTTGAGGATATTTCTGCTTCTTTCTGATGGTTCACATTTGGATTCCCAGGTTATGACACTGTCTAAAAAAGAAATGATTTCTCTCATTTCTATTTTGTTTTTATAGTCTGCCTATAGGCATTTTGCATCTAAAGCAGCACTGTGCAATATGTAGCCCCCAGCTACATGTGATGGTTGAGCCCTGAAATGTGACTGGGCAAATGGAGATTGGCTGGGTCAAATGCACTTACACGAATACACAAATTTCAAAGACCTAGCACAAAGAAAGGATGTAAAATAGTAATAATTGTTATATTGATTACATTATAATTTGAATATATTGGTTTAGTAAAATAAAATATTGAAATGATTTTCATCTGGTTTTTGTTACTTCTTAATGTGGCTCTCAGAACCTTTAAAGTTATGGATGTGGTTGCATTATGGCTCACGTTATTCCTGTTGCACAGGGCTGCTCTAGAATCTGACTCTTTGGGTTGAAATCCCAGTTCTGTCACTTGTTTACTGTTGAAACTTGAATCAGTAACTTAATGCCTCTGGACCTCAGTGTTCTCATCAATAAAATGGGAACAGCACTCCCATGCACCCTGTAGGGTTTCTGTGAGGATAAGTGAATGCTTAGAACAGTGCTGGCTCCTAAAACACTCATAGTCAATGCACACTCTTATTATGATTCATTCCAGGAAACCTCTGGTGAGCGTGCTCCCCTTCTCTGTGCACTGGAGCCGCCTGTCTGGAATGACTAACTTCCTTTTTTTTCCCTAGGAGAGTTATTTTCCTGCCACCAGGGAATCGAACTTTCCAGAACTTAGCTGTCAACTTAGACTGTGCTCTTTTTGCAGATGTAATGATCCCCGAAAGTCCTGAGGCCTATGTAAAACTCACAGAAAATGCAATCAGAAATACCGCTGGTAGGCACAAAAAGTCGAAGCTGGCCTCCCACCCTCACCTGTAACCTGCCTCCTCTCTTAGCACATCTCCTGTTTCTCTCACAGCTCTGTGGCACAAGCATGTCGAGGCAGAACCTTCCTCTCTTACTGCTGTCCTAGGAAAAAAACCAAAACCATTTGGTTGATCAACACCAAAAATAAGGTTTCAATAATCAAGTGAAGTGAAATAACTTCACAATTTGTTAAATGGGAATGCGTCTCATAAAGTATAGACCTTCTGATGCCTATGAACAGCTGAAAATAGGAGATAGAAACACTAGTCTCCAGCATTTTGTGCCCTAGCGCCGTACTTGATTATAGCAGCGAGGATGTTGTGACTTTGAGGGTTGCAGACCTACTTCTGGCTGGGGACTGGGGGCTCAGGGCTCCGGTCCCAAGTCTACCAGTTTGCATGTGTGACCTTAGGCCCACTGTCCATCCTCCTGATCTCAGACGTTGCATACAAGACAAGGGGTGGCACCAGATGTCCAGTTCTAAATAGAAATTATCATTTTAGTTTAATGTCTTACCCCCAAAATAATCTGAAGTGAACATCTATTCCAGTATCTTAAGACTTAGATTTTATTTAGCCATTCTCACTTGAATTCTAGAATATTCTACAGGAGAATATGAGAAAATAATAAGACCAACTTGTTTAAAGTATTTTGGGAAAGAAAAAGACTTAGATTTTTAAGGACAGAAATATTCCTGAAATAAGAAGAATTAAAGAAACAAAAATGAAACCAGTGTTGCTTAATGTTGCACTAGACAAACTGTAGTTCAGGGTCCGTAATTTGGAGGACGGGGGGAGAGAATAAGATTTGAACACGGTGATATGATATGGAACTGCAAGGCTGTTAGTTTACATTTAATGTTTGAAGAAAAACAAAAGGACAGGGAGCAAAGTCATCATGGTACTGAAATGGTGATTGCCTGAGGGATTCCCCCTGACAGACCTCTTCCAGGTATATTTAGAGGGCCTTTTTTCAAGAAAAACAAATTAATGAAGCTTACTAATATTTGTTCTGCTTTCACCTTATGCTAGCTTCACTCTGATAATCAATGCTCTTGTTCTGTTCAAAGACTATAATACACATAAACACACACACACGCAAATAATTATGCAAAAAGGTGTTCTATCTCTGAAAAAGGAATGAGCCAGGAGTCCTAGGCTGTGAGTAAAAGCATGCCGAGATAGAAATGCTAAAATCTTAGCTTTCTCCTAGTTTTGTTTCAGTTTGTAAATAAAAGCAAAAAGCAAGTCCTTGCTGGTTTGGTATCTCCATCCAGTCTATCCTGAGCTAGTCTTTTCTTGGTGACCTCAAAATCGTGCTTTGAGTGAATGATGCAGCCACCTGGTGAGATGCAGAAAGAAAAATTAGAGGGATCTTCCTCTGCTCAGTAAGTGACTGCAGAGGGAACATGAGAGGTAACTGCCTCCTAGTTATTAGGGAGCAGTAGGCACCACCTTAGGTTTCTAGAAAGACCTTCCGCTGCGTCCAGCGTGCAGATTTTCAAGGGATCAGCTGGAAGAGTGAGAGACACACAGGCTGTTAGAGCCCACTGCAGGTGCCTTTTGCGATATGCAGTCTGCTAAGAGTCTTAGTCAAGCACACCCATTGATCTAGTCATTTGAACTTCTAACCCACCGGCACATTAGCACGAAATTTGCTTTATAATTACGCACACATATGCCATTTCTATACAGCCTTAACTGAAATAATGTCTTCAACTCCTCCTCGGATGTCAAGCTCGTAAAGCGTGTAAAGATTCTTATGGTTGCCCCCACAGCGGATCCCAGCGCCTTAGAGTCACAGATCCGACAACTGGACAAAGCCCTGGATGACAGCCGCTTTCAGATGCAGCAAACCGAAAATATCATCCGCAGCAAAACTCCCACGGGACCGGAGCTGGACTCAAGCTACAAGGGCTACGTGAGTCTCCTGTCCCTTGTGCCCCTGGCATGTACCTGGAAGTCACAGTTGTGTGACAAAGAACGGTCCGTTTGTGCCATGAGGTCTTTGAGAGCTCTCCAGACACCGTGCAGCCCTTGACCTCAAGGGCGTGGATGTGCAAAAGAAAGTCCTGTTAGCAAGTTACCTTTTTTCTAGAACTGGTCTGTGCTCGGGCCCGCTAACCTACTGTAATGACCACCCTGTTCCTTTACATGGAGAACTCAGTGAGGTCTGTTTAATTGAAAGTAACAAAATGCTTTGGCTCCCGATAATGATTAGGCATTTTTCCAAATTCAGCTCATAACTTTTGGACCAAGGTTATCCTTGGAACAGCCGATTTTAGCTAACAGACTACTAACATGAATTTTTTTTGGTTCTTTTCCTGGGTTTATTGATTCACTTAATGGCCTTGGGAATGTTTTTATCCTCTGCTCTTAGTATGCTCATTCTGAAATCAACAATTCTGACTAGCAAGAGGGATTTAGGGAAAAGCTGGCAAGAGATCCTGTATATTACCAGTTCTCTTTTTGAAGCTCTTAGTAAAGTATATAATAACTTTATTTGCTCTGCTCAAATCATTGACCTAACAGTTTTTCCCAGAGAACTACCTGTGTTCCTACACATACTTAAGCAAGGAAATTTGAAAGTACATCTCTTCAATGCCTCTTACCTTCTTTTCACACCCGAAAGACTGCCTAGACGAAGGAAAGAAAAACTAATGTCTCTACGTCCAATAACAATTCACACATACTCCTTTTTTAAACCAGGGAGGGGAACCATTCTAGTTATATATGTGAATGTTAATATCCTCGCAATTATGGAAGAGTAATCGATCAAGAGTTATTCCCTATCCAGTGTGGCCTATTATACTGACTTACAGTGAAATCTCTTTTTTTAAAATAAAGATAGTTTCATGGTGACCATGTTGACGTCACTGAGATTAAACTCAACCTCAATCAAAGGTAATCAAAGTTAACTCAATAGCAATGTGATTTGTGAAAGCCTTTGAAAGATAATTTTATGGTCAATATAGCAAGAGTGCCCTGAAATGATTTGCTCTTTTAATCTTTGAATACTGTGCATGATATTAAACATGAAATTAGAAGGTTTTCCTTTCGTGTTAGAGTTTATTCCCTCGATATCTATTAAACATTGCTTAAATTTTCTCATGAAGTCGCTGGCTATAATATTGCTTTATGCTTTTAAGTATATTAATTCTTTAATACAAAAAAGTGTTCCTTTGAGCTTTGTGGTAATATTTTTATTCCCACATTTCAATTTAAGAAAGATGGAACAACTTGCCAAAAGTTATATATTGTATTGCCCGCTGAGTGCTCTGAGTTTTTAAATCCCATATGGGTGTAGTCTGTTTTGATTCATAAATTTAAAAGAAATTTTGAGGATGTCTTATGCAAAACCACGTATGCAAAGCATATCTTCAAGGCATTGGTTTACATTTATATGAATGTGTCACGTGTTTCAGAAGCATGTTTTTGAACTTCTTTTTAGCAGAGTGGCATAGTCTTCACAGAGAAGTAAATCGTGGTCACTGTCCTTTTGAGGAACTATCAGATATTTTCCCCAGAAGCTGTTGCACTCCTGAGAATTTCAGAATTTTGTGACGGGGGCCTGTTTTCTGTGTCCGAACAGATGAAACTGCTGGGCGAATGCAGCGGCAGCATAGACTCAGTGAGGAGACTGGAACGCAAACTGAGGGAGGAAGAAGAGAATTTTCCTGGCTTTGTCAACCTGAATAATACGGAAACCCAAACAGCTGGTGAGTGAGCGGTGCCCCACTCAAGAAAGGGTGAGAGAGAAGATCCAGAAGTACTCTGTGGCACCCCGGTGTCACGAGGCTGCTTACCTCATTCTGCACCATTCCATCCTGAGAACTTTTCTCCACGTGACAGTGATCTCCTGTGACAGAAGAGGGAGATGAAAAGCAGCAGAGCAGTTTTTTCCATGTTGCATTTATTTTAACACATTGGCTCTAACATCATGGGCATTTTGACATCACAGGCCTGTCTCTCATCATCAGGCGTTTTCTCTGAACACTCACAGTTCTGTTGCAGAAAGGAAACAAAAGCTGAATGAGAGAATTTTGCTGTCATGCACGTTACTGCTTCATGCACATTACTGTTTATTACTTCATAAAGCTCTTTACAGTGTTAAGCCCTATGTAGCTTTTCTTTTTCTCCATTATCATTAACAAGGCAAATGGGAAAACACAGCCATTGTAGTGTTATTTACAGCTGCCAACTACAGAAATGCTCAGTGGAATTACTTTTCTTTCTGTTGCTATTTAAAGTTAGCCACCAATGTGTGTTTAAAACATTTCCTAAACGTCATATGTGCAAGATTCTGTGCATCTCGTGTCTTGTCAGGCGTGATTGACCGATGGGAGCTCCTGCAGGCACAGGCCCTGAGCAAGGAGCTGAGGATGAAGCAGAACCTCCAGAAGTGGCAGCAGTTCAACTCTGACCTGAGCAACATCTGGACCTGGCTGCGGGAGATGGAGGAGGAACTGGAACAGCTGCAGCGCCTGGGGCTCAGCACCGACATTCAGTCTATTGAGCTCCAAATAAAAAAGCTCAAGGTAGCTGCCCTTGGCCTTTCCCCCAGCGGCCAGACAAAAAGCTGCCGTGTGGAATGCCGGGTCAGATGAGACCACTAGCTCTAGCCATTCTGTGACGCAGCAGCAGGGAAGTGGTCAATAGAAATGAGCACGGATGCTCTCCTCTTCCCCAGCATCCCAAATCAGAGCGTCTAGAGAAGGTTAGGAAGGGCAGAAAGATGAACCATGTTGTGGAACCATCTCCCACGTGAATAATCATGTATGATTTAATGAATTGGCATTTAAGAAATGACTGATTAAAATTTCACGAAATGTCCAGGCACCTCTGGGACCTCTTTAACCTCTTTTATGAGAAATACAGATATGAACAGGTTCCTGCATGTTTGTATCGATAGCTGGAGGGGAGTCCTC
The DNA here is from genome assembly GCF_041296235.1 of Equus asinus. Taxonomy (NCBI): domain Eukaryota; kingdom Metazoa; phylum Chordata; class Mammalia; order Perissodactyla; family Equidae; genus Equus; species Equus asinus. Next base: position 36,627,357 of record NC_091790.1, read on the forward strand.
TCCGAGGCTGCACCTGTGTGAGTTCGTGGGGGACCTGTTGAAATCACTTGACATTCGGGAATCAGCAGAACCTCCAAAATTGATTATAGTGGAGGCAGACGCAATCTTCAGTCTAATGAATAAAACAAAACAAAGCAGTGGAGTGATTGTGGTGAAACACCTGATGTTTGTGTTGGATTTTGGCCTGGATGGGTGTAGTACACAAGATAGCTTCTTTTAACTCCATTTCTGGATCTTCAAAGTCCTCCTGAGCCCAGCTATTGAGATGCATTAATATGTGGAGACTTTTGTAAACACGCTGTGGATTGTGAGCTCAGTTTCTTTTTAATAGCTCTTTTGGTCCTATCTCTTTGTTTGGAGAACATCAAGATGTGCTCTTCCTCAGAATGTAGCTACGCAGGCTCTCGAGGCTCAAGGATTGAGTGCATTGCTTTTGTGCCTCTCTGCTCTCAGTGTATGCTGTTTCTTTTGGGGTGATGTTTTTGTGTGTTGTTTTATTTTAAACATTCAAACAGAAAAATGAGTATTCCCACAGATGCTCAAGCTTCTTAAAGAGGAGCCTCTGCAGCAGCCCCATCAATTTCGGGATGAAGCATCAAATGGGAGATGCAATTTACATTATCCAGAGTATAAAATGCATTTTTCTCTTGAGTACCTGAATTACTTTAGCTTCTCTCTGGCAAAATGTAAGGCAGTATTGCATTATAACTAAACTCCTGAAAAAGTTGATGAAGCAAATGCTGGCTATAGTCCAAGACCGCAGAGAGATGAGGGTGGAGAAATGAGACCTTGAAAGTCAGCCTGTGTCATAAGAAAAAGTCACCCTTCTCTGTACCCCTCCTGGATCCCTCCTATCTGTGTTTTCTGAGGATAAATCTGTTGAATAACCAAGCATCTTTCCAAAATATCTGTTGATCTTATGCTGTCTCTGTGGTTGAATCCATATTACAACATGAAGAACTATTGAAAAGTGAAAAATTAAAACAAATTGGAAACAAAACATAAATGTGAGAAATTATAAGAAAATATAGCCTGAGTGGATGTGATTTACAGGATCCCTCACCCGTACTTGATCTGGGGATGTTTAAGCAGTACCCAGATATTCAATTATTAAGACATAAGCAGGTGCTCAAGTTCTTGGAATTTAGTTCTAGATTTTTGGGAAATGCACAAAGTAATACATCAGTCGCCTGGTTTTTTGTGAAATCCAGCTAAATTGGTTAGGTGATGAAATGCCCAAATTTAGTCTCTGTACTGTCACAAGAATGTGGCTTGTGACACAGGCAGTGTTCTCAGCCCTTGAGACGCGGACCACTGTGTTTACAGTGGAAAGAGTTGGAGGCCCCAGCCTGGGAATTTGCTTTCTTACCAGGCTCGTGGCTTCATTCTTATGCACACAAGTGGAGTACCATCGGTCTTGTGAAGTGGGGTTCTTACATTAGACCTAAAAGCACAACTTCCTGCTGCTTGGAGCCAGGTTTTGTTTTGTTTTGTTGAACTCCCACTCCAGATGTTGAGTTAATCCACTCCCTAGTTCATTGCACAGGGTCCTCAATGCTTCCTGCAAAGTTCCTCTTCATTTTATTTATTCATCCTTTCCCCCTCCACTGATGTTTAATCTCCATTTCTCAAACCCACAGCAACCATTCTGAAATATTTAATGAGTATGCTTCGGTCATATGTATTCATGAAAAATTTGGATTTCTGTGTGTGCACGTGTATTTTAAATTGTATAAGTGCTATTTTGTTACACGTATCATTCTGTTTGACTCTTTTCAAGTATACTACAGTTTCTTAAGATCCATCCAAGTTATCAAGTATATGTCTGATCTGTTTCTTTTAGCTGTAGTGTAGTTATCAGTGGTATGCACCCACTATATGTTACCTAGCCATCCTGTTAAGGCCATTTTAACGAATGGATCTTTTAATTTGAGTGAAGGATTTCCAAAAGTTTAGACTTTTTTTAATGTTATTATTATTTTCCTTGTTTTGGTGTTTTGCTTTCTCTTTTCAGGAGCTCCAGAAAGCTGTGGACCAACGCAAAGCCATCATCCTCTCCATCAATCTGTGCAGCTCCGAGTTCACCCAGACTGGCAGCGAGGAGAGCCGGGACCTGCAGGATCGCTTGTCCCAGATGAACGGGCGCTGGGACCGTGTATGCTCGTTGTTAGAGGAGTGGCGGGGCCTGCTGCAGGACGCTCTGATGCAGTGTCAGGTTCGTGGGGCTTTGAGCAAGCTGTGCTCCAGAGTCAGACGTTTCTAGTGTGGCTGAGTCTGTGACTGGATTTATCATGGTCACAAGAGGGATGCAGTTGCTTCTCAAAGTCAGTATTTGAGTGAGATAACTTTGTGCCCAAACTTTTCATTTTACTGGAGGGTTGGATTGTGACCAGGAGTTCAAAGCAGCTAGACCCCTCTCTCTAACAAGAGGCTGTTTCTATAAGTTTATCTCAGCCCCACTATTTCTTTTTAACTCACTCATTTATTTCATTCATTCATTCAATAGATATTTACTAAGCACCTGGGAAGACATTTCTTGAACATCAGATTGAGCATTACGAGTATTTCCCCATCTATTCCTAGCATTGTTATTTGCCGAGTGTCCACTATCCGTTAGCAGTCAGGATATAGCATAGCCTCTACTTGTGTTGGGGAAGACAGACAATAAAATGCAAGTAAATGGTTAACCAAGATACTTCCAGATGTTGATGATAAGAGTAACTGAGAAAAGTCACTTTGGGAGGGTGGTCAGGGAATTCTATGGATCTTCGAGCTGATGCTGGAAGGCCGTTGCCATGAGGAAGATAGACCAAATGGGAAGTCCCAGAAGCAGGAAAGGGCTTAGTGTCTTTAGAGACAGAAAAGAGGCCAGTGTGATTAGAGTGTAGTTAGCAAGGTGATGGGTAATAAGAAAGATGGAGGAGGTGGTCAGGAACCAGGTCGTGCAGGGCCTTGTAGATTCTGGCCGGAAGTTGGGGTTGTATTCTAAGCAGGATGGGAAGCCCTTGCAGGATATGAAACTCACTGTCCAGGTGTATATGTGCTCCAAGAGTAATAGCTCCTGAAAGCAGGTACCTAAGCTGTTGTTTCATCCTACACCCACTCCTCGTACGGTGCGTTATGCATAAGAGATCTTCAATAACTCTATGTTGAATGAATGAACAAATGGATGAATGAAGGGGATAAGGGATTGGACTTAGGCTTTAAAAGATGGGAAGAGGGGCTGACCCAGTGGCATAGTGGTTAAGTTTGCATGCTGTGCTTCGGCGGCCCAGGGTTCGTGGGTTTGGATCCCAGGTGCAGACCTACACACCCCTCATCAAGCCATGCTGTGGTAGCGTCCCACATACAAAATAGAGAAAGATTGGCACAGATGTTAGCGCAGGGCCAATCTTCCTCACCAAAAAATTAAAAAGATAAAAGTTGGGAAGAATTGAATACAGGGAGAAGGGAAGAGAGCAGAGTTGCTTCCTTCTAATTTGTATAATATCCCTATAAATTAAGTATTTTGATGCCAATTTTCCTTATGTCTAAAATTTCCCCCAAGTAATAAATTAGATGCTTTCAGTAAGAATGTGAATTCAGATCATTACAACTATGCCAGTGCCTTCCTCAGAAAGGAGTTGTGTACAAGACCTTAAAATCAATGTATCTTTGCCAGTGGTAGCAATTGTAAAGAATGGAAATGGAAGCTATGAGGGAAAGAAAATATATTATTCAACATTACTTTGTGCTTCCCATTTTTTTTCTATAGGATTTCCATGAAATGAGTCATGGTTTGCTTCTTATGCTGGAGAACATCGACAGAAGAAAAAATGAAATTGTTCCTATTGATTCTAACCTAGACGCAGAGATACTTCAGGACCATCACAAACAGCTTACGGTAAGACATGTGAACTCTGCAGCCTCTGGTTATTTTTAGCAGTGATCGATTTCATTTACAGAAGATGGATGGAGGTGGTAGTATTTTTTTGCCTTTTGAGTTGTAGTCTCTGACTTAGTCTTTCTTTACTCCTCATGATTTCCAATCTTTTTGTAAAGCAAACATGAGCATAGAGGATGTCACCTGTTAGTTTCAGAATCTGGTTCTAAAGTCATTGCTCAATTGCAGAAATCTTAGATGCTCTTAATCTTAATTAGCTTGTTTCTATTCAGGCAACTCTTTAGTGAATTACACTTATTTTTAATTGAAACTGTATTTGTTACACCTGTGTCCCCAAAGTATATCAGGTGGGTTATAATAAAAAGACATTAAAACTATTAAAATAGGGGCCAGGCCTGTGGCCAGGTGGTTAAGTTGACACGCTCTGGTTCAGTGGCCCAGGGTTCGCTGATTCAGATCCTGGGGATTGACCTACACACTGCTCATCCAGCCGTGCTGTGGCGGCATCCCACATAGAAGAACCAGAATGACCTATAACTAGGATATACAACTATGCGCTGGGGCTTTGGGGGGAAAAAAGAAAAGAGGAAGATTGACAACAGATGTTAGCTCAGGGCCAATCTTCCTCACCAAAAAGCATACCTTTTAAAAAATAGAAAAACTATTAAAATAGGAAGAGACCTTTAAGGCTTCTTAAGAGGAATTAAGTACCAGATTCCAAATTAACCTTAGCGTGAAGTTTTCTGAAAGCTGCGACAGAAAGGGAAACATGATGGGTTAAATTATTTTCATTATCTGACAAAAGTAAAGCATACCAGTTCTCAAGGAGCAAGAAACTTTTTCTAACACTAAATTCAAAAGGCAATTTGCACAATTTGCTGTGTAAAATCTTATACAAAGAACTGTGGACAATATAATATACAGTGTGCTTAAGTGATTTTATAGAAGATAAAGAAGCATATTTGAATTCCATTAGGAGAAAATGATTTGAATTTTGTAGCTTTCTGCATTTTTAAAATGTTATTTCTTAACATTTAACACTCACTAACCTAATCCAACAGAATTGGTAGCTTTTAATTCAGTACCATAAAGGTCTTAAAAACCCAGGGAATAGCCTCGCAGCTGCACTTTTACCAGATTTTTTACCTCAGACAATAAGTTATGAATGATGATTCACACATATATCTTTTTAAAAATCTTGAACAGATAGCATATGCCTAGACATACTTGAGTTTTGCTGTTTATAAATTCATGTGTTACTTTTCTGTTTAAAAGAATATCTTATATCTCATTTGCATAGTACTTTATATTTTAAATTCTTTCACACGCACTCACCAATTTGAACCTTCCAGTGATACTCACTGTGAACAAAGCTGGAATTAATCTCATCATTTTACCAAATGAGAAAACAGATGAGAATGGTTCAGGGGTGTTATGGAATATTTTTGGCAGAGGCAGGATTAGAACACAGGTCCCTGATTCCTGAACGCCATGGGCTGCTTCCTCCTTCCTTGTGTGCGCACGGCCTTCTGGTGCTCAGATATAATTGCCCAGTAAGTTAAAGTGATGTCATTCTGCACTATCGGAACTCACTCCACTTATCGAAAATTCTTAGAAAACTATTTCTTATCGTATACATAGCAAATAAGGCGTGAGCTCTTGGAATCGCAGCTCAAAGTGGCCTCACTGCAAGACATGTCTTGCCAACTGTTGGTGAATGCGGAAGGCACAGACTGTTTAGAAGCCAAAGAAAAAGTCCATGTGATTGGAAATCGGCTCAAACTTCTCTTGAAGGAGGTCAGTCGTCACATCAAGGAGCTGGAGAAGTTGTTAGACATGTCCAGCAGTCAGCAGGTAAGCTCAGAACAGACATCCTTGTGGAGCATTTCTTACAGGACACCAAAGAAGCATCATCTTAGCCATCTTAGAAAGACTTTGAATGTAGTCCTTGTCAGAATAGTGTCCACTCTCAACCCCTCTCTTACAAATCCTGTCTCAAAATAAAAAAGCAACTCATAAACTTGGATAATAGGACCCTGTTTTTGATTCTGTTCCATCCAAAAGGCCTCTTGTAATTGTTCTGCACGCCCTGTTACCCCACTGTTGTGGCATTTTATGTTACCCTATTTATTTAAGAAGTCACATGTTTTCAGTAACAGCTATGGTAGATCACAAGCAATTGTTGCCTGTGAGTTTTGTATTCAAACCCTAGAAGGCATGAATTCTCCTGACACAGACAGCAGTTCATTCATAGAAAATGTCCTCTGCTTATTTATTTTTAAATTTTTTTTCCTTAAATCTGCTGCATCAAGGTAATATTGTTGGTTTTGAAAAATGCATTTGCGGTTAAGGGTGGTCGGTAAGACTTCAAATATTCAATTGTGAAATCCTGTTATGGACACACAAACACTTTGCCCTCTACAACATGGGAAAAACCAATGTGCTCTGAATAACAGCAGTTAACTGTGTAACAATACAACTTCTTGGATGCTAAAAGGCTGCTGGATGACTATCTTTTGTTTCTCACTCAAATGAATCAGTTTCTCTCTGGCCTGAGTGGCCTGCCTGTAAGGCAAATTCCTTCACCTCCCCCAGTCAGCTTCTTCACATCTGTGTCACTAAGAAATAATAAAACTACAAGTGGCACAGTAATAACAAAGCTATAGCTGTATTTTCCAAAAGGGACAAACTTCCAACCAAGAAAGCCCAATACACCAGAAGAGTTAGGTCCTGTTTTTGTAGATGTCTGATTCCATTTTTCCGAAGGAATGGTTTGATTTTTGGGGAACGGATAGGGATGGGGTGGGAAATACATTGTGTATTACAAAGCCATCATGGCTCTGTGACATGGAGTCGTCAAAAGCACCTGTTTCCCACGTAGGATTTGTCTTCCTGGTCTTCTGCTGATGAACTGGACACCTCGGGATCTGTGAGTCCTACATCAGGAAGAAGCACCCCAAACAGACAGAGAACGGTAACTTTCCACTGGTCATTTTCAGTTAGCCCATGGGAGGCCCACTGGGGAAGGACAGTATTTGTGCCTACTGCAGGGTCCGCAGGCTCTCCCCACAACAAAGCAGGAGTCCCTAAACAGGAGGGGGTTGTCACACGGTGACACAGTAAAGCGCTGTTTCCACAGCCCTGCTGCGTGCCCTCCCCACACACACTCGGGAACCAAAAAGAGCAGTTCTGTGTTTCAGAGGAATCAGGGCTCAACGTGTGGTTGGTGTGCAGGGAGAACACCTACTTTTCTTGCTCCAAGGGCCATCTCTAGAATGGTGCTCCCTGTCCCTTTGGTGGCTCCTCCTTTCAAACCACCACCACCATGGTCCACCTAAAAGAAGCACAAAGTAGGCTTCACTTAAGAGGTGGACAAAACTCTGAGCATCTCCTGAGGCCATTGAATTTATAAGACAAGCAGAGGTTCTGTTGACTCTTAAGCGAAGCTTCAAAATAGTCCTGGAGGTTTTCAATGACAGTGCCACCCCTAAAGTGGCAATAACCCACGCCGACTCACCCACCCGGCCAGTCGGGGCTGCCTCGCTGGCCTGCAATGAGGAGGAAAAGACAAACTTGGCCTCTGCTACCCTCTATACCTTGATTTCTCTGTGTAATTAGAAGCTTGTTTTTTTTGTTATTTTTTTTTTGTCTGGCTTTATGATTATGGTCATTTTTATTATCATTCCATTTTCCTTAGTTGTTAGAAGTATTGGTTTCATTTGTTACTTTTTTTGTTATAAACTCTTAAGTTCTATGCTGATAAATGTTATGACCTTTTTTAGGATTGTTTTTACTACATTCGCTAGTTTCCTATAGATCCTAGTTTAAGAATGTGAAGGAATACTGGCTTTTCGAGTCAAATTTTAGCTTTCATTTAACTTCAGTATTTAACTTGTTGGGTCTTTATCACTTTACAAAGAACAATTTCCTATTACTATTGTTGTTTTTTACCTACCAAGAATTTTAGTACTGTTTCAGCGTTCTAGAAGATGAAAAAATAATGGCGTGGTATGGCATATTGAACTTCATATTTATTGTAAGTAAATAGACAGAGATCATTGGTTAGCATAGAGTCATTTGTATTTCTGCCATGAAAAGTGGGGGCAACATACCCACTGTGGTGTGGACTCCTGAACCACCACAATTTGTGTTTCTTCAATGACTAATAATATGGATGCAAATTTATTTCGTTTCTTCCATGAAAGAAAAGCCAGTTTCCTTAATTCATGGGTACTGACCATTTCATTTGATTTATTTTTCCTTTGCTGCACTTTTAGTTTAATTTTCATCAGTAGCTTGTCTTTATTTGCCTGGACTGAACATTCTTCTTTCTTTACCCCTGTTCATTGCAAACAGCCACGAGGCAAATGTAGTCTCTCACAGCCTGGACCCTCTGTCAACAGTCCACATAGCAGGTACCTTATTCTCCTGGTTTCCACACTGTTCTAGAACTGCAAGAGGATGATGAAAATTGTCCATGATTTAGGTAGGCCTCTGTCGGGTCTGCCTCAGGGTAGTTGAGAAACGACTCATTTCAGCACATACGCCTTCCTAATAAATTGGAAGAAACTTTTCTAAGTGAAAAGTACAAGTAAATCTCAGAGCATAACATATTTGGACCCCACCAAAATTTTGTTTAACTGTGCATAGGCCATCTGGTACTTTTCATCAAATGGTATTCTGTGTGCACATGAGGATTCAATACGACGGATCGCACCGCCGGCATTTTACTCATGGCAGACTTTTATCATCCTCTTTATTTCTAGATTTTACAATAAGACAGGTAATAGATCAATGGATTTTTTTTTACCATTCCCAGAACCCACAAATCTGAATAAAATATACTAACATCCCCAGCTTATTTTATTTTCGTGTTTTATCCAGATTGTGGGTTTTAGATTCTCAAAATGGCAAGTCCTAATTTGGTATTATTAAAAATTTATAAGCACCTTCTCTCGTCTGCTTATCCAACAATTTCTCTTCAGCCAGCACACTCAGTCACTCACCTTCCTGACCCTTGGCCAGCTCCTTCACTCTAGAAACAAGAGCAGCCAGTGCCCCTGCCTGGGAGCCTCCATAGAGCCCACTCACAGCTGCCATCTGCTTGACGCCTGGCTTCCCACAATCCCTCGTTTCTGCAGTTAGCGATGCTTCGCCTTTTCTGTTGTTGCTGTGACGTCTGTGCTCCCTGCCCTTCCACTAATCAGTCCGTGTTTCCCCAGGCAACTCTGTAAAAATGAAAATACTGTCCTCGGAGCTGAGTTTATCATTCCAATCCCAAGCAGTTCACTGTTAAAGGAGTTTCCCTTCTGGAAATTGGTCACCCCTGAGCTGGAATCTAAATTCCTGGAAGGAGGGTGGGGCATGAGGGAGCTTAGAACTGTAAACAACCCCTGAGTAATAGCTGTAGTCTTCCAGCTGTGTGCTGAAGGCACTGGCTGTTTGATTTGGTCATTCCCACTCAGCTGAAGTATGCGGAATGTATTTTGATGTGATTTCTGGTTTTAGCCTCCCTTTAATATGTTTTTTTTTCTTTCCCTTTGGTTTGGCTTGAAGACAATTTTGTGGGGGTTTTTTGTCCATAGCAAACTATCGATAATGAGATATTAATGGAGAAAAATTCACAGGGATTTTTGAACATAATGATGGACTTCTACAGGTGCTCTGATGCTTTCTTAGCTCCCCACAAGAAAAGACAATCGTGTACTGGAGACAGATCATTGTTTTATATAGTCCATCACCTCTCCACAAATTGCTGATGTGCCGTGATGGGGAATATGATGTGTCAAAGATGGGGACTATCTCCATAGCATTCCTTTTAGGATACCAGAGATTGCTTCTTTGGTTGACATAAATGATGGTGATATGAAGGGAAAAATCCTCTTATTAGGCAACAGCAATAGCAACTGCCCTTTGGTTCCCAAATATCACATTGATCTGCTCTGCCAATTCTTTCAGAAAGTTGCACAGGTCTTCTGAAAATGTCAAAGGCATCTTTTCTCAGGGCACCGAGTGCTTCCCCACGTCTCCTAACAGGGCTTTGCGGCTGGAACAGCCACATTCTCACTGTGACACCCACAAGGGGCCTTTCAGCTCTGCTCTGTCCAGCACTGTTTATTAACCTCTGTCTGAGCAAACAGCCCAATGTTCTTTGCTGCTTAGAGGGCCTGGAATACAAATGATCTTCAGCTGAATGGCAAACTCCATCAGACACCTTGGCAGACAGGTCGTGGTTGAACATTCTTGGATTTCTTAACTCCTTGGCACCTCTGTGTAGGGTGCACCCAACCCCAACCATGAAATGGGGAGTCTGCTGTGAAAGAATGAACTTCACTCACAATCCAGGCTGTCACGGTGTTCCTTGTCATGGAGGCTAATGAGTACCTTGTGTTTGATCTTGCACTGGTCCAGCAAACTCGAAAGGTTGTTGCAGAAGCACAAACAGTTTACAAGGTTGACCCCAGTTTTCTGCAAGGGGAAAATTTTAGACACGTGTTCTTCCTGAGAGAGCAAAGAGACTGAGTTGGAAGAAACGGGTATTAATTTGAAGGGAGGGGTTCTTCTGTTCTTTTTGTTGTTTTAAGTCAGATGATAATATCAGTTGCTTGTCTGCTGTATATTTCAGTTTGATTGTGTGGTCAGTGTTCTATGTCCTCTTACACAGTATTCTAAGCTTAAATACAAATTGATGCCGATATTTACTCTACATCTACTAATTAGGTGTACAGGCCCTGGGCCTACAAAAGTAATACACTGTGGTTCCTGCCATTAAAAGCTTTGCAATGTGTCAGAATCTAGAGATTCTCTAAATCAATTACAAGGGGCTCCCCAAGACTCCTTAAAATCATAAACATTTGGGAATCACCTGTGCATGCATTCATAATAACTGTTCATAATATTTGAGATTAAAGGTATTTAAGAAGTATGCTTTTTGAAGCAATGTTTATGATGGTCCAGCTGGTACCTTTTTTCTACTTTTGACTTAAAATTGTCTAACTGATCAGTGGCCAATAACTCTTCACAACTCTACTGTGGATTAGTTGAAGTTGACAAATGGGAAGTTTTCACTCCAATTTCCAGCAAGCCAAAGGAATAATTGCTCTGTAGTCTGGATAGAGTGAATTGGTGACTTCATTCCAAGGTTTAGAATTGTAGACTGAAAAATTTCCCTGCACACCTTAGGTTTCTGGCACCTTCTACACAGAGAACTAAGACAAAATGAGAAGTGGCAAGTGACTGGCTGGAACACTGAAAGGGAGGGAAAAAAGACCTCATTTTAACATGTGTTCGAGGTAGCCAAGTATATTTAAGCAAGACCAGTTGGTTTTTGCGTGTACACGGGGGCATCACTGTAAACAGTATTCAGTTTCTGGTGGAATTTTTGTTCTTTTCTGTCAGACTCCAGCCTGGGGATCTGTTTATTCAAAGTGTCTAAAGAGCCTCAGCATAAAGCAGTCTTGCCTCCAAGGCAGGCTTGCCACCCGGGTTGAGGGCTGCTATAGGTTAAGGTGCCAGTATGTTTCTTTTTTAATATTGTGAGGTATGCACTCCCACTGTTTCCAGGGAACAAGTCAGGTGCTTTGGGAAATGCATCACATCTTTGAAAGCAAGACTAGTAAATCCGGACTGTTTCCCTGGGAGAAAAGGCTGAAGTCAGCCAACCCCGTTAGGGTATGCGTCAGCACATTCTTGCTTTAATATACAGATAATAATGATAGTTGCTGACATTTATTGAGCTCTTAATGTATTTTAAGCACCATGCTAAGCTTTACTTATCTATTACCTCATTTAACCCTCACAACATCCCGTGACATGGCTGTATTCCTTGTTTTACAGGCAAGGACAATGGGGATTTAGAGGCATGAAGATTTAGGATTTGAACCCAGGTCTACCTGACTCTGGATCCCAGTTTGTTAACCTCTCTGTCTACCATTCACACAAGAGTAGGCAACAAGAACATGGACAACCTAGATACTTCCTCACAATAAATTCCTGTAACTCTACTGCCAGTGTTAGCTAACAAGTAACAAAGGAATTGGAAGTTTCTTTTCACTTGTGTTTAAATGATGTATGCACAGAATTAACTCGTCTTATTTCCTTGATTATGTAAAATTTTCCAGATGAGTCACACTTGATGTGCACACTCTCAGGCTTCTCATATCTCTTGGTCATACTTTCTTTTTTGTGGTGTGTTACATATTTCTCCCTCCACTATCATCCTCTTTCTCCCACAACTATATGTATTTTGGGACAGAGATGAAACAACTGGGTAATTGTTTACCCAGAAATTTGAATGAGTGCAAGGAGTGAGAAAACAGTAAAATATTTACTTGGAGAGAATTAGGACATTTTTGCTATATGGAATTATGTGAAAAACTGCCATTGATTAAGTTCCTTGAATAAGTTCACACATTGAATTTTGCTCTATAAACACAATCTCAGCTGGCATCCATTTAGGTAATAAGGCCATTGGCGAGTGATGAGTGACTAAGTCAGTAAGTTGTCTTTGTTCTTTTCCTTGTCAAATTTCCCAGGACTCTTGAACTTAGGTGAATTTAGGTCAATAGATAAGTGTTAAAAGCACCCTTTTACCCTGGTATCATTAACCTGTTGGTTCTAGAAGCTCTAGGACAGATTCACCCTAAAGAAGAGGCAACTTTGGGCATGTTGAAACCCTCCTGATTGCCCCAAGGGGGGGCTTTTTTCTCAGTAGGTAAATTGGACATTTCCAAGAGCAGTCAACTGCATGGAAGCTCCCTAAGCACAGTGTGTTCTCTTTGTCCCTAACTCAGCCCATTACTTCTCCCCACGTTGGCATTCTTCAACATTAGAAGGAACATGCTAATTAAATTTTAATAAGGAATGCTCTTGATGCTGTGCAATGTGCCATGTCCTTCAACAGACTCTGTAACATATGAGCCCATATTCCAAAGATGGTGACCTTTCTGCTTGTTCTCAGGAGTGGACTAGTCAGTGTCCAACCCTGGTTTTGATCTTGATCTTTGGCCTAATTGCTCAAAGAAGCTAATAATTGACAAACAGGGGCTCTTTAGCTCATCAGTCAGATGGTATTATCAATCATGTGCATAAATCTGGCCATCACTGGTGTCCTTAAATGTCTCCTAAAGAAAGGAGTCAGTTAGAAATCTCCCTCATTTTATTTAAACATTGAATAACGGGGAAACATGGAGCTCTCTTGTGCTTCTGTTATAACTCATCCAGTGACAAGTGGCGAGTGTTGTTTGAAGAAAAATCCCATCCAGAGTTCGTGGCTAGCTGTTCTGTCCTTCTCAAGACACTTTAAGGCAAACCACTGAATTCAAAAACTGTCAGAGCCAAAATGATTTTAGGATATGAATGCATCCTTCACCTCTGTAAATAAGAAAACTGAAGGCTAGAGAGACTAAATTACTTGTCTGACATTGTACAGCTGCTGCAAAATAAAATGTCGTCGTCCGTACACTGACTTGATGATCCATGTAAAACTGTGAGTCTCTAGATTAGAGACGTTTATTGTAGACATGAGGAAACTGCTCACCTCCAAATATTTTTATTTTCTTTTTAAAGATTGGCACCTGCGCTAACAACTGTTGCCAATCTTCTTTTTTTTTTTTTCCAGCTTTATTTCCCATCCCCGCCCCCCCACTCCCTGGTACATAGTTGTATATCTTAGTTGCAGGTCCTTCTAGTTGTGGGATGTGGGACGCTGCCTCAACGTGGCCTGACGAGTGGTGCCAAGTCCGTGCCCAGGATCCGAACCCTGGGCCACCGCAGCAGAACGCATGAACTTAACCACTCAGCCACAGAGCCGGCCCCCAAATATTTTAAGATACAAATATTGCCTTCTTTGCTTCTACGTATGAGATACCTGTGACATAATATGACCTGGATGACCTTCATGCATGTCACCAAACAACAAAACGTTGCAGAGAGCGTGGTAGGCAGGAACTTGGGAACCCTGACTTCCTGCTAGATCTGCTCCTTTAATTGTGGGATTTGGGGCCAGTGAATGATCCTATCTATAGAGGCCAAGCTCTAGAAGTTAAAGTCCCAGGTTGAAATCTGAATTCTGCCACTTTCTGGCTGTATAACCTTGAGCCAGTTACTTCACCTCCCTGAGCTCCTATCATCTATAAAATGAAGATAAAAAGCACACTGAGGACTACTGTGGGAATTAAGTGAGAGAACCCAAGATAAATGCTTAGCGTGCTGCCAGCAGTTAGAAGAGTAAATGTTAACTTTCCTTAGTTTGAAGATGGATTAGATACTCTTTAAGGCCTTACCTCAACATGAATATTTTATAATTAGGTGACTCCAGAAGTTTCTGTTCTCCCCTTCCATTAATAGGTATGTGACATACTTCTTTTGTGCTCTGCTATATTTTCGTGTAATAGCCAATGTTTCCGATTCAGCTCATTAGGAATAACTCTTTGGCCTTAGCACAGGGGCAGTTAATCGGTTTGACCACTAGATGGTGATTGAATCTTGTGGCCTCTCAGCTGGTAGACTATTTGTACTGTCCAATTAGTGGCAGACGTAAAACGTATAAAACATGGAACTTTCAAGTTGGAACACCATCTGGAGTAACTTGAAGGGTTTGAAGAAGAGGGGCCACATAGAGGTGAAGAGAGTTGTTCAAGGTTACACAGCCGTTGGTTGTAGACTTCACTCAGAAAAGAACACAATCCCAGTTTAGGCCAGTGACTTGTTTTTTCCTTGCTCTGTAAGAACTGCACTAGAAACACAGCATGCTGCGTGGCTGCTTGGGGCCCCTGCAGGACTATTCCGTCTGTCTCAGATATTTTTTTCATGGTTTAATGAAAGAGTTTTGAGTAGTCCCTCTGTTCCCTTTTAGGGGGATTATGTCACTTTTTTATTTTCACATTTATTTTCTTTGGTGCCACCCCTTATCCCTCACTGATACCAGTGTAATCTGTTTTCAGAAATTAGCAGATAATGGGATAGCTGGAAACATAGTGTTTTCTTGAAAAACATACAGAGTAACAAGTAGAGTTTTGATGCACCTTCGTATTTCTCCAATGGCCTCACGTTCAATGTCCTTAGTGATATTTCAACCATTAAGGACTTCATACTACATATGGGGGAATGTGTCTCGTTGGTACATCTATGTTTTTTTACTCCTGCAATGTTTTCTGTGTGTGTGTGTGTGTGTGTGTTCATATGTGTACAAAATGCCTCTTGTAAATGACATTTCTTTGTTCATCTTTTCCACTAGTAACCAAACCAAACAATAATGAATGCTCACAAAGAGGAAACGGTTCACCCCACTCAGGACCTACTTCCATATTCGCTATTTCGTAGGCAGTCTTTCTTGTGAATTCTGAAGTTCATGCTTAATCTTTAACCCACTGTTTAAAAGTAGATGGGAAAATAAACGCAGATTGAAAAACTTGGAACTTTGAGGCTAGAAGGAGCCTTCAAGATGACAACCTATCCCCCTCAGAAAAACTGTCCGTTTCCCAGTCACAGAGCTAGTGACAGATAGGATCAGCCTAGAATCTCTGTCATTCAACACCAGTGTTCTGCAGACTGACTCTGCTGCCTTCCTTGCTCATACAGCTTTGGAACCCACTAATGTCAGGGCCAGGTGCTGATTCAGTGCAAGATGAAACCAGGGCGTACTCTGAAATTCATTAAACTTTGTGGGTCCATGCAAAATGACTGCAGCTCTTCTGATGCTCGCTGCGTGGATTTTGTCACATCCAGGATGCCTAGATGGTACACTTTATGTGATTCTGACAGCAACTAATTTTGCCTAACAGTGCTCCTGATATTGTTAAACCAAAAATGTTCTGCATTAAACGTCCACATTTTAATTATCCTGGATCTACGTAATTTATGTTGGTAGAGTGTGTGTTGAGCAATTATCTTTGTTGATGGAAAATGTTTTACCCAATTAGGGGGTGGGATTTGAACCCAATTAGTTACCTTGAGTTGACTGACTAAATGTTTGTTTTTCATCAATGCAGTTTCCAAACAACCTTCATTTGGTGGTGGGGAGATCCCCTGGGCATACTGCAGAAGCCTGGCTGCGGATTGCCAGGTTGGGTTGTGTTTGGCATGGTCCTTTAGTTTCCAGGAAGGTGAGGAAGCAAAAAGCAACATCCATCCAATATTTGAGAGATTTGAGTTATTTATGTCAATTCTTCTCTCAGGTCCATAAAAGGTGGCTCCGATTCCTCCCTTTCTGAGCCTCCGCCAGCTCGGTCCGGCCGAGCCTTCCTGCTCAGAGTCCTCCGAGCGGCTCTTCCGCTTCAGCTTCTCCTGCTGCTCCTCATCGGGCTCGCCTGCCTTGTACCGATGTCAGAGGAAGACTACAGTTGTGCCCTCTCCAACAATTTTGCCCGATCATTCCACCCCATGCTCAGATACACAAATGGCCCTCCTCCACTCTGAACCAAGCAGTCGCCATCTGCAGCAGTGCTGGTCGCATGCGGAGGATGTGGCCAAAAGTGATCCCAAACTCGCAAAAAGCGGACCTGAATCTTGGTGAATGCCCTCGGTGTGGCGGCTTTAGTTCTCCTGCCATGTGTGCAAATCATGGCTTCAGAGGTGGATGATAAACCATAACAGGGGGCGAGCACATGAAAGATTTGGAAGAAATTTTATTTGAAACTCTGATCCTCAGCATTAAAGAGATGAAGGACCTCCAGTGCTCCCTGGATGCGTGACTTCTGGGCTTGTGGCCCATTCTCTGGGTCCCCAAGGACTTGAGTAGACCGACTGGGCAGCTTTCCCACGGTGCTGCTCCACCCACTCAATAGATGATGCTACCTGGCCGCCATGTCAGTGTTGAACAGTCCGACAACCAACCAACCAACCAGTGCTGGAGAGATTTTAGAACCTTGTACCATACAATTTTTAAGAGCTTATATGGCAGCTTCCTTTTTACCTTGTTTTCCTTTTGGGCATGATGTTCTAACTTTTGCTTTAGAAGCACAAGCTGTAAATCTAAAAGGCACTTTTTTTAAAGTTATAAAGAAAAACTGGATGTAATAAATAAGATCATGGAAGGCTTTATGTGAAAAAAGAAGTTGAATGTTATAGTAAAAAAAAGATATTTATGTATGTACAGTTTGCTAAAGCCGTTTTGTTTGTATTGATTTCTTTGCATTTATTATAGATACTATAAAATATTTTGTCTGTGCTTTTTTTTGCCTAAAGAAATGACTTTCGATTTCCCTATCAAGCAGGCACTTATTGGAATGCAACCTAAATTATCTTTTTTGCAGAATGAATGAAGCTGAAACATAAGTATATATTAACGAAAAAAGATGATTCAAGGCAGTGCATATTTAGACATAGAGAACTCTGGATGATTCCTTCCTCCTTCCTCTTTCCACAGCCAATCATCTCTCTTCAACTCTTGCTTCCCGTCATCTGTCGTACTCTCTTTTCTTTTCTGTTCCCTTTGCACAATTGGAAGAACCTCCTATGATCTCCTGACCCCTTTTCCCCCTTTTCTACTCCATCTGAAGTGTACCCAACAGCCACAGGAATTTTCTTAAAACTCATATTCCTTGTTTGCTCCAAAACCTTTATTGTTTTTCATTGTCTACCAGAAGAGAAAGCATTTTAGTTTGTCTTTCAGGTCCAAATACAATACGATTTTGTTCTGCCCCTCTGATCTTGCCAACTAGTGGCCCTTGTGGAATTGTTTGGTACTCATGGCATTTAATCCATCATTTAATAATCAGAGGCGGATGATTTATACAAAACCTAGGTTTTGAGATTCTCTTGAAATGGAAAGTTCTGGCACCCTAGGTGCATGTTCCCGCGCCACAGTAATTGCTGGAGCTGCGTGGATGCCATCCCTTACAGAATAGGAAGAGAAGTTTTTACATCTGCACTTAAATCCTGTCAGCCTCTCTCATTGCCTGTACCAGCCTAACTCTTGTAGGTATTTAGTTCATAAATCCGGCTCTAAATCGAGAATTTAAACCAAGTGGAGGTACTCAAAATTACCTGAAACTGTCTTCCATTGTTTCCCTAACGTTCACAGCCCCAGTGCCTTCTCAGCTAGGGGTCCTGAGGTCTGTCAGGCTTTCTGATTTCTGCAGACCTAATTCCCTCTCTGCGGGCACAGCCTGGGAGCTTGCATTTTAAACAGATGCCTGAGGTGATTCAGTCCTACTCACTTGAAAAGCATGCTCTAGCAATTCTTAGCTCCATCTTTTTCTTCTCACCAACCTCCTCCTTGAAGACTTTCCTGATCGCTGTTGGACTATCTTTGAGACTTCCCTCTCCTGAACTTTCCTCATGTGGCATTTCTCTCATACTTGTCCTGCTTTCTACTGTCAGGTTATTCCAGCCTCATCTCCCCTGGACTCCCACTCAGGGAACAGACCAGAGTTGAGCTGTTCTTTGAAGACAAACCCATGAGTAACGTGTTGCCTATCTCCCTGCTTCTGGGAAAGCTGGGGAGATTGGAGCTGAAGGGTGCCTTCCGCCTTCATCTGAGATAGGTCACTTTTTAGGCCTCACTTTGCTCTCTCTTCACGTCCCTGTCACCCCAGCTCCAAGTACCTGGAAGTCATGGTCTTGCGCTTCAGGGGACACATGTTGCCCCTGTGATGGAAAGTGCCACACAATGAGACATTAGTCGTGGAAGAGGCCAGCACAGAAAGCTGCAGAGCCATTTCTTCTCCATGTTGCAATTCACTAACTTGCTAGGCATCTCCCATCCATGAGGACTCAAATATTAAAAGCGGCTGAGAAAAAAATTTTCTTAAGAAAAATCTTAGAATGTAGTCCCATTTGTGCCTCTCTGAAAACCCTTGTGGAACATCCAATGGGATGCATGATGTGCATTTCTATGGAATTTTTTGAAGACTTACACCACAGAACATTGGAACAGGACAGAAGTAGGAAGGCCCAGAGAGTGGAAGTATGGAAGCTGTGAGGTGATGGCTTCCCAGATGATGATATGAGCAGTCTAGCAAGAACCAAGCCAGCCACAGATGAGACTAGGATGTCTGCCTAGAGCCCTCACGATCCCACATGCCTACTGAGGGAGGGGACACAGGGTCACATTAGGAGCATGCTCACTTGCACCAGCAGCCACCCTGGCAACAGAGAAAGAGATGATGTTCAACAAAGACTTTGTGGATAACGTGGGGGCTTTGAAAGAATATTAAGGAGATAAAAGGACACTGATGACTGTTAAAGAGGCTCTCATTTCGGGAGTGGGGACTTTCAGGAGCCCTACTGTGGCCTGGTGATAAGGAGTGATGTCCCAAGAGTAACAGTGAGGAAGGGCATAGCAAAGAGACCATCAACTGACCAGGAAGGGTGGGATTCATAACATTTTGCTAATGACAGTTGCACAAGCAACAAGAAAATGTTAGAAAAGCTAAGGAAAGAGAAAATCCCTAAAGCTAAGGTGGAGAAATAAAGGGTTAGAAATAAAAGTAGTGACTTAAGAAGTCCAGGGAGAAGTGAAAGGTTTTCGTGGAAGCAATGCCTGGGGAGCAGGAATGTTGCCTTCTGGAATATGGAGCGGCAGCAGCTTCCTTTGTTTTCGTAAGAAGTGAGAAGAGACACCTTCAAAAGGCTTGGGTGGGCAGTTCAGCAAGCCGAGGGCTGAGATTTACTGTAAAAGGGCAGGTTGGGGTAGACTGATTTATAGCCTATGTCCTGGGGCCAAATATTAAGAAACTACAAAATTTTATTGGCCAGCCACATAAGAGATCATAAAGCAAAGAAAGGTGGAGTGAATCGATTTATGAAAGCTGATCACAGCCAGAAAAGCAAGTCCTCAAGGAGTGGTCCGGATAGGAGAGCAGTCCCAATAGTTGAGTTCTCTACCCATCCACCCCCGGTCCACCGTCACCATCACCAAATGTGTCCATAGGGAATTTTGCGGAAATAAAATACTTGCAGAGTATATGCTGAATAGGTTCAGAAACGCCCTGGCGGAGCAGCATCCACTCACGTCACAGGTGTTTACCGGATGCCCACTCTGGAGCAGAAAGTGCTCCAAACTCCTTGGGAGTCAAGTCTCAGCTAGAACCTCATCACATCTTGTTTAATCACCCGTTAAAAGCAGTCATCACTGGGCCTTTGACATACGGAAAAATCCATGTTTTCCTCCACCAATTGTGTCCTTAAAACGGGATGAAGGATTATGAGGAGACTAGAAGGGAACCAAATAGAAACAATATCTAATTTCAAGGAAAAAAGAGAGATTCAGGCCTGTTAGATCTGTCTTAATTTTCTGTCAGCAAATTTCCTCTCCTTCTAACTTCTTTGTCACCTGGTTTATGTTACAGTGGGACACGTTTTGAAGAGCATGAATGTGACTCTGGAAATGGAGGCAGCTGGAGTGGTTTACAAGCATAGAGGCAATTTCCAGCGTAGTCACATGCAGCTCCAAGAAGTTAATTCGGGTGATGAGAGGTGGTGTTTTAGCGAGAGTGGGTATTTCAATTTTAGATTTAATAACACATTGTGATAATTGTGGCTGATTGTCATACCTAAAGTGACCCAGAGATAATGAAACTTAAAAGGAATGACTTACGTTCTTCAGTTCCTACCTTCTCACTAACCTCTCCGTCCGAGTTTTAAAATATCCTCGAGGACGCCATTTGGGACTACCACAGAGGAGCCTAAATTTGGGGAGAGAAACTCATTCCGAGTAGTAAGGAAAGAACTGGGTGAATTGGGGGCACTTGCTGCAGCCTCTGCTAAATGGCTTCCCAACCTGAGAGGGACTTCTGCCTGTTACTTGGGCACAAGGCAGGACCTGGAGGAATTCATTTGAACTCTGTGGTCAGCAAGGAGCATCTTGGAAGGTGGAGGAAGTTGGAAGGTTGAGAATGACTAATGAAAAATAGAATGATATGCTGTAACACAAGCTGAACAATGAGGGACATTTAATCTGGAGAGCCAGAGCCCAGGAAGCCAGCTGCGACTTGGATGTAATCTTTCTAAAATATGAAGGTCACAGTAAAATGAATCAGCCTTGTGAATTGTTTTTTTTTACCTATTACCAAACACAGGAGCAGGAACATAACTGAATTTGAAAACTGCAATTATATCAGGAGAAGAAAGTCCTTTGTGAGCTGTGCCACAGATGATGGCATTGGATGCTATAGGTGGTCGAGAAGAAATCCAGATCTCCCAGCTGAATAGTAATATCAGGGCCTCACAGATGTGCGTTCCGGGCCCAGGCCTAAGTCCTGCCAGACACATTCTTGAGGCAGTTGCTGTGCTCGGAAAGTTTCCAAGTGGCTGCCAACACTGAGGACAGTTCCAGGCTGTTACCCCCAACCTCAAACCTCCCAGCACAGCTCACTTGCCATCCTCAGTAACACCTCTTCCTGTGGCATTTACACGTTGACCAGAAACTATAGGGATGCGTTTTGCTACAAGGCAGTCTTTCCATGCCAGCAGTGTTCCAAGTGTGGTCCAGATCAGCAGCATCAGTGTCACCCAAAAGCTTGTTAGGACTGCACCACTTTTGGCTCCAGGGCTGGGCTTCCAGGCTACCACCTGCCCTGGATTTCCCCATCTTGGGATCATTTAATTCTCTCCATCTTGGGACCATTTAACTCTCCCTAGCTGGCCACAGTGGCAAGCGATGTAAGCAATTTCCCCATCCTCTCCCCCATCCTACTTGTAATGTCAGCTTCATCAAATAATAGGTGTCCATGTAAGTCTGGATTTTTATTCTGGACTCTATCCTGTGCTGTTGCTCTATCTTTACATTGCTGTCTTAATTATAGCAGTGCATAGTACAACTGATTATAATAATAATGTATGTATTTATATTACATATAAATATAATAAAATACATAAATAAACAATACAAATATATCCTAATATGTATCATGACTATTAATACACAAGTATTATGTATTAATGCACTAAATAGTGTATTAGTTACTTCGTATACAAGTTACAAGTTTTAATACATCTTTGGAAAAGCCCCATTTCTTTCCCCTTTTTATATGTTATTTTAAAGGCTAATTATTAAAAAAAAAATCAACGATTTGAATTATAAAACATTCTCTTGTTTTCTAAGGGAAAATTAACAGTTTCCTGTCTCCCTCTTAGACATCTCCCAATTTGATGTTACATTTCCATGCTTTTGATTCTTACTCAAACAGCACACACATATGTTTTTAAAAATTGGATCTATTTGTATTATACTATGACTTGCATTTTTCACTTAGTATTCCACAGACACATCAATACAAATGTGTTCACCTTCGCTGCATTAGAAAGCTCAGTATCTTTCTGTCAGCAGTCGTTTCCTCCCAGGTTTTTGCTGTCAAACAGGGTCTCATTGAACAAGCCTGCAATCACATGCATCATGTCTTAGTGTATTGCTGTTTTATTTCCCTAAAATGTGCTGTTCAAGGTGCAATTACTCAATCAAAAAGGTATGTACATTCTAAACTTTAATAAATTCTGCCAGATGATTTTCTGAAAAGTTGGAATGATTTACAATCCCACCCACAGGGGAGAAGAGACCCCCTTTCCTCGTACTTTCCCTAAATCTAGAGTAGTGGTTTCCTAATAATTAGGGGAATTATTCCCAAATTATGACTGTCCAAATTCTGTACATTAGAATCTCTCAGGGAACTTTTAAAAATGGAGAGCCCCAGGCTTCATCCCAAACCAATTAAATCATAGTCTCTGGCGATCAGTATTTGAAGTTCTCAGGGTGATTCCCATGTGCAGACAAATTTGGAAGGGCTGGACTAGATGTTATCAATTTTGTAAAATATTGCCCAATTGAGGGCATCAGTAGCTCATTTTTTTTTAAATTTGCATTTCCCTGACCAGTTTATACCATTATTGTTCCATCTGTCTTACCTCTGTGTAAAGTCCAGTTTATTCTCTATTTTTCTATTGGTTCTTTACTTTTTCAGACTTATTTAAGGAACTCATCGCATATTGGAAAAATTAACCCTATTATATCATTTATCTTCACTTCATACAGTTCCTATCGTCACACGGATAATAGGTTTTTTGAAGCTTAAGTGCATGGCTGTGTATCCTACTTGTTAGTTTTAGTTCTCCATGTGAGCTGAGACCACAGGATGACAACTGACAGACAAGTGGTGTGGTTCCAGCACCAGGAAACAAACCCAGGTTGAGGTAGTGAGAGCACCATTCTTAACCACTAAATGACCAGGGCTGGGTCAAATTTTTATTTCATCAAATCTGACAGGTTCTCTTTCTCTTATAAATTCCGGATAGTTTATATCAAGAAGGCCTTTCCATTCCAAGATTATGCAAATGTGTGCTTCTATTTTCTTCTAGTAGGTCTGGAATGATTTTTATAGTTGATGTGAAGTAAGGAACTGCTCTGTTATTTTCCAAATGAATAGACAGTTGTCCCAACACCAATCAGGAACAAGACGGGGTTACCACTAGTTTTTAGCAATCTAGACATCAGTCAGCATGGAGCTTCTTTAATAAATTAGAATGCATACATAGTATTTACTATAATGCAGTTTTAAAAATGAGATCAATCTATATGTATTTATTGGGGAAGATACCTACCGTATATTCTTAAATTAAAAAAAGATATAGAATAATTTCTATAATATACTCCCATGTTTTTAGAAAGAAAACCCATGTGTATATATTAATTGTATAAGGGGAAGAAAAAGTTTAGAGAAATACAAATTAAATTCAAGCCTTCACATTGTGAATAGAGTCATAAGGGGAGAAGGTTTTAAACACTTATTTAAATTGTGACAAGGAGCATGATTTGTTTTTGAGATCCAAATTGCTGTAATAATAATGATTATTTTAAAAGACAAAGGAAAATATACTTTGTTCTTGCATTCTAATACTTTTTAATTAAAAACATCTATATGGTATGCCCAAAATAAATGGTGGCAGGCAGCTCATTAAAAGCACAGAATCCCAGCAGCTGACTCCGCTCTAGGAGGCCATCTTGAATTTATTGTTGGTTCCAGGGCATAAGAACAAAGGTGGCACCAGCTCCTGATTTCAGATGAGGAGGCTCCCTGACCAGGACACTTGCTGAATCCTGAGAGAAGAGCTTTCCTGGGAGAGATGTCCTCCGAATGAGACTCATTTGTTCAAGAAAAACCTCAACTTCTTAACCTCCCATCCTCCTGCAGACGTCCCCCTGCTTGGAGATGAAATCAGCCCACCAGAGAGAGCCAGATCACCTCACCGGAAGTGATGGGGGCGGGGACACCAACACTCGCTCTCGGAAGTCACAGGCAGCTTCTACTACGTGCTTTCTTCCCTGGCGCAGAAACCACAGATTCACTTGCTTTCCTTCTTCCTTGAAATCTGCTCCTACTCAACAGCCTCCCTCAGGATTCCGCCCACTCAAGCCGGGCTTTGGCGTGAGGCTCCATCCCTCCCTTTCCCCACCTCTCCCATGGAGTCTGCTGTTCAGAATGGGAAACTGAGACGGGAACAAAGGAAGGGTCTGCAGGTTTATAAAGTCCTTTCATCCAAGTCTTATTAACAAGGCTCTACCTAGCAGAGACTCGGGAGCCAACACCCCGGTGCTCAACCCACAGCTCAGCTGAGCAAATGACTTAACCTTTCAGTTCCTCGGTCCCCTGCTCTGTAAAATAGCTTAATGATAGTCCCTAGTGCATGGGGTTGTTAGGAAGATGAAGTACATTGTTCATGTGCTGTACAGTGCAAGACTGGTACTAAGGGACAGTTATGCTAACCATTTTATGATTGTTTCCTCTAGCTTCAAATCGATTTCAGAAATGGCAACTGGGAAAACTTTCCAGATCTTCTTCCCACACTCGTTTTTTAACTTTTTTGGGGAGGAGAAAGGCTCTTAGAATTTTTAAAACCCTACTGGTAGCTCTAGAATCAGGCAGCAGGAATAGAGATGTATCTCCCAGGTGTGTGCATTTTCTGGGCCCTTCCACTGCCCTTGCCAGGCGGGATTCTCTCAGGGCATCACCTTGGATTCTTGCTCTCTTCTTAGCCGGGTGGGGAGGAGGGGACCTGTGGCCTGATGATGCCTGATGAAGGTTGGCAAACCACAGCCTGTGGCCTGTTTTCATAGGCCTTGATCTAAGAATGGGTTTTATATTTTTAAAAGGTTCTCAAACAAAAACAGATAAACAAAAAATGTTTGCAGACCACATTAAGATACTTACTCTCTAGCCCTTTACAGAAAAAATTTGCGGACAGGCAAGATAGAGTTGCCCAAGACACACACCATTAGTGGCCTGGCTGCACTAGGCGTGACCCTGGGTCCTTTCAGACTCCCTTCTCCTGAGGAGACTTCTCAGAACGACATCCTCACTGTGTCACCTCAGCACTTGATCAACCCTCCCACACCTCAGTCTGGTCACCATTTGGGGTTCTTCCCCTGTAAACACTTCTATGGCACCCATGAAGAATTCCCCCTTCCTTCCTTCCCTACTTCCTTCCTTCAAAATTTTTATTGGCTTTTGTTGGGGGCAGGGTGGGGCTAAGGTTTTCATGTTTGTCATCAGAATGGAAATGGCATCTTCACGCATGACTAATAGGCATAGAAGGCTTTGGCCTCTCAGAAGCTGCGTGTCCGTGTCCTAGTTGGGGCGCCTGCCAGGGCTGCGATCCTTGCTGCTCCCTCAGCTGTGGGTGCTGACATCAGGAAGGGGAGGGTTCTGGCTCCCCTGCAGAGCTTCTTTCTCAGGGCTGGGTACTTCTCGTTGGCAAAGAGCGCACACATGTGGCTCCTCAGCACTCAGCGGGACTGGGAAGTATGGGACCGATAGGGTGGCATAAGTTGATGGGTGATAAACCTTGTTTGTTCAGGCTTTTGGATCCCTTTTATTGGCTTAATGAGGTCCTGGCACATTTCCCTGGGGGCTTCATCAAGCAGTGTCTTCTCTTGGTGGTTCTTGTGGGACCCCAGAGGCCTACACAGCCCTGGCCTCTGTGAGCACTTGGGTCTCCAATATCACAGAGGAGCGGGGGCCTAGGGAATGAAAGGACTCACCTGTCAGGACGCTTTACTGGAAATTCGACACCAGGCATTTGAAAGGGCATCTCTTTTATCTTTCTGCCTCTATGCAGTCATAGAAAAGAAACGAAAATCTCCATATTGCTCTCAGCTCTCTGATAGATGCTTTCCATTATGTTTTTAAACCCAGGCCAAAGCTTAGCAGCTTTTTCCAGAGGAACAAGCCTGGAGCCACCTTTGGTTCTCTCCTTTCAGGGTCCAGGTCTTTCTACTTCCTAGACCCAGGCTCTCATGATCCTGGGCTAGGAGCAGTTGGCAGCAACATTGCCAAGTAATTAAAACAAGCTTCTCTATCCAAACCTCTTGTCTTTTCATAAACCTGCTAATGCTTTTCCTTGTACACATTTGTTTAGCACTTGAGAACGGATCGGATGACAAGGTTTGTTAAGGGGCACTTTTAAATATTTAATAATAAATTCAAGCGTAAATGAATGGATCATTTGCTCCAGTTTGTGATCCGTTCTCAGTGAAGTGTCTAGCCCCTCCAGTTTGGCATCTTTAGCCCTTCTGTTCATTTTAAAGGAAATGCATCCCTCGCTGCGGTTGAGCCCCAGAAACCCGTCTGCACCGGTGTCCTTGAGAGACCAGGATGACAGGCACAGCAGCACCCAGAGGCGGTGACAGGATTCCCTCCTGCTGACCGTACCCTCCCCCTGTCCCCTCCAGCCTGTGGCGTGGGGCCCTGGCTGTTGACACATGCTCTTTCTGGTTGTAAATGTGGAAGTACTCAGGAATCTTTACAGCTTAAACTCCGTTGAGCCTGGGTGAACTCCAGAATTCAATTAGCCCATAAAAATGTTTACTAGCTCACAAACCTTTCATTGGCCTTTCCCACAATTATTGACTTCTCAATGGAAAGGCATCTGATGAGAGGTTCCAGTGCTGCAGAAAGGCCCAGCGGTGCCCTAGAGCTGGGACATCACCCAGAACACTGTCTGTCCCGTGGCCTCTGGGTCACCAGCTCTTGGCAAAGAGTCTAGCGTCGGCCACTTTGGAGTTCCTGCCCCCATTTCTCGCTGGCCTGGCCACTGAGGTTTTCCCACCTAGTTTCGAAATCACTTTTGAAGATGTTTGCCCGAGTGTTCCCTTGCTCCAGTTTTTTGTTTGTTTGTTTCACTTTTATCTAGTGAGAATTTAAGCTCGTATTTTGTCAGTTTTACACAGATACCAAGTGTGCTGGCCGGGGGTTCTATTCCTTTCCTGGACCACCACACAGGAGCTGGTCCTGTAGCAAGGGGAGGAGGGAGCCTGGCTCAGGTGCTGTCACCTCTGACACAGGCCCTGCTGATAGAGAGGGCGCCACCGCCTCAGACTTCAAGGTCTCAGGTCATCAGCTAGAAATAGAGGTCCTGCCGGTGCGAAGGAACAGAGGAAACTCACTCCTCAGCTCACCTGCCACTCCCGGCAGAAACCAGGGCAGCAAAGGCGCCTGCTCCAAGTGACCTCAGAAACCAAGAGCCAGGGACAATAACCGAAGACGTGCTTCTCAAGCTTTCCCACCCAAGGGCCACCCACTAGGAAGAGGGGGGACACTTTTCTCCAGAAGTCAAGGAGCATAACATTAAGCATGCTGCCCAGAGCACCGTATTTCTTCGAAGAGTCACATTTTGCCTTAAAAGTTGAAGCGAATTTGTCTTTCTACTCATAAAACGTGAAACCTTGTTTAAATACAAAATTAACACTTTCTCTGGTCCTGAGTAAAATTTCGTAGGTACTCTGGAACTTTAAGGAACTCCCAGGAAGTTCAAACCCCAGTTTAGGAAGTACCAATGATGTTAGCAGTCAGCATAACTGATCCGATGTCTGCCAGTCACGAGATTTCCGATCCTGGGAACCTTGCTTAATTGTGTTAATCCTCAGTTACCCTGTTGGTAAAGTAAGAATAATAATATATCTATCCTATATTGTAACTGGAAGGATTACCTGGAAAAATTTATGTAAAGCTTGTACGTGGCATAGTGAAGACCCCATAAATGGTACTTTTATGTGTATGTGTTGTGACTCAGGGTTGAAAGGAAAATGAAAGATCCTTCCACCTCCTAAGAGAACTTCAACATTTTGGCTTAGAGATTGTCCAGTCCAGGCAGAGGTGCCTCCTATTGCAGGGAACCCACTCCACCTGTACCTGCAGCCAGGTGTCCCAGATTGTCTACAGGCAGTTCCGTTAGAAAGTGTATCCTATCTTGAATGAGCCTTTCTGCCCTGGCCTTAGCTCTACTCTTTTGGTGGTAATTAAAAATATTGCAATTTTAAGCAATCATGAAAGTGAACTTAAAACTAGCTTTTTAATACATGTATTCCAAGTAATGAAAGACGTGAAAATTGCTGCCCCAAGGCATACAGCCTGTATTTTTGGAGAAGCAAATTTAAATATGACCCTGAATTTAAATCTCCTCAAAGGCTTAAGAATATATCACCTTGGAGAATGGGATCTGGAGCCAGTGTGTGAGTTGAATCTACCCTCAGCCAGGAATTCCAACTTTACACGCTCCAATGGATAGATTTAAAAGTTCCACAGATTGCTAAATGGTCTCCCAAAAGCTTGCACAGGGTACATGCAGATGACTCTGTTCCTTGCTATTCCAAGAAGGACATTAAGGGATGGACAGGGTGTCTGGAGAGGGGGCCTTCCGGCTATGGCTGAGTGAGGATATTGGTAAATCCTTGCTCCAAAAAGCAACTATAAAGCTGAACAAAATTGACAAAAACCACCATTTCAGCGCTCTTCAAGGTGACAAAAGGCATACAACGATATGAGAGATGTTTGTGCTTGAAAAACTGCCCAACTTTGGGCAAGTACAATGCAAATCTGTGGCATTCTTGCCTGGGGCTGCTCCAATTTCCCCACGCCCCAGAGTTTGGTCAGCACCAGAGCAGGGCAAGGCATAAGGACTGACAGCTTTGTTGCTGTGGCCATGGTCTCAGGCCGCTCCCTTGATTCGGTGGATGAGCAGGGAAGGTCAAGCCTCTACTAGCCTGAAGTTGTGGGTGTGGCTGTGGTTGTGGCAGTGCATTTCTGGCTGAGGCTGCGTATGCGTGTAGCGGAAACCAGAAAGTGGCCAGGCTAGCCCCGCACTCCTGTCTGACCCTGCGGGCAAAAAGCTGGCATCAGTCCTGAAAGCCTGAAAATTGAGTGTGTTCTCCTATACACACACAGATCCATCAGCTGAGGATAGAAGCCTTACTGGCTCTAGGTGTTGGGTCATCTCTGTCCAGTGATTGGATAACCGTGAAGTTACACAGACATGGGCAGTTTTGAGGAAGTCAGGCTTAAAAACCAAAATGAGAAAATAATTTAAGAACCTAGCAGAAACATCAGAGGCCAAACACTGTAGGAGAGAGAAATTTCACATATTTCACCAGGTAAGTTACCAAAGAAGGAAACAAACAACAGCAACAGAATGAAGCACCACCAGCAACCACCTTAGGATCAGGATCCAGAGTAACTACATCATAGTGTCTAAAATGTCCAGTTTTCAATAAAAAATTACTAGCTATGCAAAGAAACAGGAAAATGTGTCCTATACTCAGGAATAAAAGAGGTCAAAAGAAACTGTTTCTGTGTCTCCCCAGATATTGGATTTAGCCAACAAAGAACTTCAAGTAGCTACTATAAATGTGTTAAGATCTTTAAACGAAACCATGTTTAAATAATTAAAGTATGACAGCAATGAATGAACAAATGAGGATTCTCAATAAGAGACAGAAATTATAGGAAAGAAAGAACCCAATTTTTATGATGTAGCTGAAACAGACAATAAAATGAAATGAAAAATTCACTAGAAGAACTCAGCCTCCAATTCAAGAGATAGCAGATGAAAAACATCAGTTCCCTTGAAGACAGATGACTAGAAATTACCTAGTTTGAAGAAGAGAGAGGAAAAAAGGATTAAAGGAGAATAAACAGAGCCTCAAAAAAGTTGTGGGACAACATCAAATGTACCAACATGTATGTAATGAGAATCACAGAGGAGAGGGGAGAGATAAAGGGGGAGAAGAATTTTTTGAAAAAACAAGGGCTGAAATTTCCCAAACTTAATGAAAAACATCAATCTACACATCCAAGAAGCTCGGTGAATCCAAAGTAAGATACATACAAAAAGATCTACACCTAAACATGTCACAG
Source organism: Equus asinus (assembly GCF_041296235.1). Lineage (NCBI taxonomy): Eukaryota > Metazoa > Chordata > Mammalia > Perissodactyla > Equidae > Equus > Equus asinus. The sequence continues at coordinate 36,657,363 of NC_091790.1, forward strand.
TCATGCTGTTCAACAAAGACAGAGAAAATCTTGAGAGCAGCAAGAAAAAGCTGACTCATCAAATACAGATGAGCTTCAAAAGGGTGCAAGCCATGGAGACCAGAGGTGGAGAGAAGATATGTCCAAACTGCCGAAAGGACAACAAAAGAGTTCGCCAAGAATTCTACATTCAGAAAAATTATCCTTCAAAAATGAAGGATGAAATAACTACATTACCAGATCAACAAAGACAGAGAATTCATTGCTAGCCGACTTCAACTACAAGAAACATTACAGGAATTCCTTCAGGCTGAAAATGACACCAGATGGTAATTCAAATCCACAGGAAAAAATGAATGAAGAGCACTGAAAATGGTAAATATGTAGACTAATATCAAAAAAGCCTATAAATATATTTTTTCTCATTTCTTATTTTAACTTCTTTAAAAGATATAAAGTTGTACAAGCTGATAAACATTTTATTGTTGGGTTTCTAATATATAGATACATATGACAATAATAAAAAGGAGAGAGGAGAGAATGGAGCTATATTGGAGCAAAGATTATTATTTTATTAGATTTAAGTTCTATTAATCTCAAACAGACTGTGATAGGTTAAGGTGCATAGTGTAAGAGCAGCCACTAAGAAAATAATTTAATTTTTTTGTTTTTTGTGAGGAAGATTGGCCCTGAGCTAATATCTGTTACCAATCTTCCTCTTTTTGCTTGAGGAGGACTGTCACTGAGCTAGCATCTGTGCCAATTTTCCTCTATTTTATGTGGGACACCACCTCAGCATGGTTTGACAAGTAATGTTAGGTCCACACCCAGGATCCAAACCCATGAACCCTAGGCCACTGAAGCCGAGTGTGCGAACTTAACCACTATGCGACTGGGCTGGCTCTGAAAAGAATTTTTAAATAGGAAAAAAAAAATCAACAGAAAAATTAAAATGGTACCCTAAAAATATTTATTCAACCAAAAAAAAGGAGAGGCCAGGAAGGAGGAAAAGAGGAATGAAAAAAGACAGGAGACATGTACAAAACAAAAACAAAATGGCAAACATATATCTAAGCCTATCAATGATTCCACTAAATATAAATGCTCACAGAGAGTAATAATAATTACAATAATAATAGCTAATATGTATTGAGAGCTTATGATGTGCAGGTCCTATACCAGGCACTTTAGATATTCATCTTTTTAAATCCTCATCATAAAAAATAATAGCCCTATGGGGTGGGTATTGTTCTTATTTCCATTTTAGACATGAGGAAAACTAAGAAAATTGAGATCGAAGAACTTGCCCAGGGATGATAGAATGAGAAAATGAAAGAGCTTCTTGGAATCAAAGTGACTCAAACAGTGTGAAAAACCTAAACTCAACCTAATAAGGAGGTGAGCACAGACATGCAGTGGGAGAGGGCTCAGGAAAGGGGGCAGCAGTGCCAGCCAGTGTCCTTAAAGTCTCCAGGAATTAACCCGTGTGGTCTTCACAGCAACCCTGCAAAGCAGGTGGCACTACTATCTCTCTTTACAGGTGAAGAAACTGAGGCACAGGGAAATTACCTTGTCCAAGGTCACACAATAAATGGTAGCGTGAGGATTCAAACTGAGTAATTAGCTACAGAGCCTGTATGCATATCATGTTGCCTCCTCATAAGTCACATTATACCCATCACTTAAATCACAGAGAAAATGGGGGAAAGAGAATGTACAGGTGGCTCTGAAAAGGGAAAGGGGTCCTGAAATGGAAACCTGAGGGGGGCTGGGATGGGAACGTACTAGTCATTCCCGCTTTACCTTTGTGATCGGGGAGAGTTTGTGAGCAAATTATGTAAATTTCAGATCATTCATTCACTTGTTCATTCATGAATACCTACCCTCAAGCTTCCGTCTTCTTCCTCACGGGGAAGAGGCTGGAATTAAGCATTAGGAAACAACTACTATTTTTGTGTGTGTGTATGTGTGAGGAAGATTGGCCTGGGCTAACATCTGTTGCCAATCTTCCTCTTTTTGCTTGAGAAGATTGTCATAATCTAACACCTGTGCCTAACATCTGTGCCCTCTATTTTGTATGTGGGATGCTGCCACAGCATGGCTTGATGAGTTGTGTGTAGGTCCGTGCCTGGGATCCAAACCTGTGAACTCCAGGCCGTGGAACTGAAATGCACTTAACCACTATGCTACTGGGCCAGCCCCAAACAACTACTATTTTAATGAGTGCCTCATACAAGCCTCATAACCACCTTGTGAATTGTTACTCTCACCATTTTGTTGAAGCAGCAGCAGAAGCTATGAAAAATTCCTTGCCAATGATCATAGAAGTTGTATTTCGTGGCGCCAAGAAGTGAGGCCAGGTCTACCTGACTGCAATGTCCACACGCTTCCCCCTAGGTCTGGGGGGCAGGGGAGGCGAGGGAGGGGAGCCCGGTGTTAGACTGAGGGTCAGGAGTCACTGTGCTCTGCAGATGCATTTCATCGCCTTGATCTTAGGCGGTCAGTGGTGAACCACTAGCAAGAAGCGGAGCTTACGAAAAACAAACCTGTTATCTTTTGTTTAATTCTTTATTTGAACATCAAATTGGTTGAGAAAAGTGTTCAAGGTGCTTGAGCATCCCACTGGATTCTTTACTTTTTAAATGTGCAAAAGAGGTTTACAAGTGTGTTTCATTAAACAAAGCAAAGCTGCGACAAAATAGAATCACATCAATAATAGTATGCATCAGCAAAAGGGCATATTAATCCATCAAACACAATCTGTCATTTGAGCCTTTTCCCATAAAACAAGAGCTCTACACTAAAGAGTATGTTGTGCACCAAAAGCATTGTTTATAAGCTGTGAGAAAGCATAAACTCGCATAATGTCATTTATTAATTCAAGTCTCTATGACCAATGACCTCTCTGAATGCAAAGGGGTCCATTTCTCAGGCACCTGCTTATGGGTCTGTATGTTATTTCCAGGGTGCACTGCTCTGTACAAACACACTGAAGATGGGTTTGGCACATGGCAGCATTTACATATTTAAAAAGTTCAGGCACATTTGGATGCAAAAAAAAAAGAATAAAAATTTTTCTTGAATCTCTAAAAGACAGTGCAAAATTGAAGTGCCATAATAGAGGCAGCAATTACTTAGAAAACAATTTTAAATGACTTCAAAAGAGGCCACATTCACTTTACTCTAAATGGAAAGGAAATACAGTTAGAAACAGAGTAATCACACTAATGAAAAGGTGGCTATTTGGGACCACAGTTAAATTCATTTGCTCCAGTTGAGAGTAAGTTTTCAGAGAGTTCACCTAGGAAGTGTGCAGTGTAATCTGGATCATCTTCCCATGACTTGTACCAAACAGAATCATGGCGGCCTCATAAGCTACTGTATGACTCTATTTGCCTTCTCAGTAACTGGTTTCCTGAAGCAGATTTACCTGCGAATGGTAGATAGACATTACTACGGTCCCAGTGACCATTCCCAAAATCCACAGTCCATCTCAGAGTTGAAAAGTATGAGTGGGAAGGGGTTTGGAATTGGTTTCATATAGGGTACTCTAAACCAATGGCCTAAATCAATGGCCATTTCAATGTGTGAGATTGTAATGTGAGACACCTTAATACGATGGAAAGTAAATTATCAGTAAGTCCCTTATTTGTTCAGCCCCCAAGAGACACGGGTTATGTCATGGTTGCATCCTTGCAAGTTTAATAGGGAACTCTAATAAAAAACTGCACTTTCTTAGGGGCTGGACTTTGCAGCCTACGTGGGGTCCTCTCTTTGGATGAACTAGCCTCTCCGATTGTCACATGGCAGCATTACAGAATCACGACAGCAAGCCTAGAACTAGGCAATGGCTAAAAGAAACACAGACCACTAGCTATTCTTTGGACTGTACTTCAGATCCCACATGTTCTTCCCTAGAACTCAAGCTGCCATTTTGGAGATGGCTATCAGATAGAGCTAATTATTTGTGGTTTACAGGGCAGAAGTGGAATTACGAGCCCTGGGGCATACCCTTAGACACCAGTATTGATCTGCCTCAGAATACTTTCAAGACTCTTATTATTATACTTCCCACTCTCCAAATTCCTAAACCCACTTCCCCATGCCACCCCACCCCCCAGGTAGATCATGTCTTTCAAATTCTAAATTTGCCTCTGAGTGGGGGAAAAGATACAGCATGTTCCCTACACCCAACGGCAACAACCTCAGCTGCAAAGTGTCAGCTGTCCATTAGTGGCACTTCAAATAAGAATAAAAAGAGATTTCTAAAATTATTTGAAACTGCTGGGCTAACATTCCAACCATCTGGTCTTCCCTGCCCATTTCAAATGTAGTAGTATCTTAACATGAATACAAACACATTAGAGGAATAATGTAAAACCCTCCACTGTATTATTGTTTGGATTTAGCTGGTATTATATCATCTATAGTCCTAGAATTTTTTTTTGTTTCTTTTTATTTTTTTAAAAGAAAATCTAAGTATAAACATTAAAAAGAACCCACTGACCCATTAGCTACTGTCCAAAAATATTACTACTGATATTTTGGTTAAGCAAAGTTAGCTGCCCTGAATAATTTTCCTTTTCAGGCATAATCTCTGCTACATATGATTGTCTATCATTCAATATCCAACAATAGGCAACTGGATTAGTGCTATTTTGTCTACTGTGGATATAAAAGTTGATATGAAATGTGATCTTCATTTAAATGAATAATCACCAGGCCTTAGGCATCAACAACTGCATACAAAAAATCTAAATATTTTTCGTTGGTTTTGCATGTTAACCCAGTCAAATCAAATCCAGAACAGAATTACTACATTCAGTTGTCTAATAAACAAGCATTGCAATTTCAAAAAAATATATACTATATAAGGTGCTTCTTAAACAAAAACAACAAAAGAATTATGTTCTAAACACATTCTTAATGCAGCTACATAAAATTGTCCCCAAATTCAGATGCACATATATGAAAAAACCTTTTTTTTTTTTTTTTTTTTTTGCCCTCCCAGGTTCCCAGTCCTTTGGTGACCACTTACTGGGCAATCAGAAATGAATGAGATCTACTTTTTGAAACTGACATCCCAAGAGAAGCCCTAGCAGCTTGGCTGGGTTGTTGGCTAACACATCACCTCTCAGTTGGGTTCAAATTATAGATAATGAGGTCACCAGAGGAAAGCAAACTTTCTTTGGCCCAGGGAAGGCTGCCCTGGGACTGGAGTGAGGCCTTCCTTTTTAGCCTATAGGTCAAAGGATTCCTGTGGCCTAAAGCTAGTCTCGCTAGCCTGGCTTATAAAGTTTAGAGAAATGAGCTCTGGGGGAAGTTGTTATTTTTTTTCCCAAGGCCAAACCCTGATTTTTAGATGAGCTTGAAACAACCAAGGGCATGACCCAGGCAGCCTGATAGGGAATGCTCTTAAGCTCTCCCTCTTCCCTGGCCCCACAGTGCGCTGGGCCGCAGCTGTCTGCTGCGGCTTCCAATCAGGGCCATGCCAGGAAATGAAGAGGAGAACTGCTCCGTGCATCCCAGGGCAGCCCCGCAGTGCAATAGGGGGTCTGCCAGCAGCCCTCCCTGGTAGACGCAGCCTGTGGCAGGGCCACCCTGAGCCTCACAGTTTTGTCCAGTTTCTACCCTGCTTTCCTCCTTGTTCTCTAGTACCTACAATAGTCATGCACATTTGCCATTTAGCCCTAAAAGTGTCACCAGGGTGCCCGCTCATTTAAACTACCCTTGGTCCTAGGCTGGGCACTACACATGGCTCTCCACCTCCTGTGTAAGTTACACGCTAGGAAGATTCAAGTAGAGCGCCCTCTGCTGACAAGTGTGAGACCACACCAGAACCGGTCCAAAAGCTGATTCACTGCCAAGTCCTGGGGGCTTTCTTTTATAAAATAAAAACAAAAAACAAGAATTTATCCCTCACAGGGACACTGGTCTATGTGGAGGTGACATAACTGGGGTCAACAGCTGTTTTCATAGGTTCATGGGAAGCAAGAATTAACTGGAACCCATGACCCGTACTTAGTGCTCACAAAAGCCAACGGAAGAACATTCAGCAAATATAAAGGTTCAGTGTATTAAGTTGACAAACTCTTGACAATTAGGGAATCTTCCTTCCCTTTGTGCATCTTGTATTCCTATAGGGGAAATGAATAGACAATTGCTGGATATTCTGTTACAGCCATGCAATAGAGCAAAAGCTTTAACGTATTACTTTAATAAAATGATATATTTCTATAGGAATACAAGAGGATGCTATAATGAACCTTTGACCTAGCTTTCTCCAAGTCAGCAACTGAAGGAGCCACTTTCAATTCTTTCCTGTGGCTTATTCTTAGATTCATTAAAAAGTGCTTCACAGAGGCAAAATGCCCACTCTACAGGTCTGGGTCTCAGCTGGTAGCTTAAATGCACAGAGTCCTCTGAGCCCCAGCTCACAGACTGAGTTCAGTCATGAAAAGCTATAGGAATCCTCATGCTTAGTAATATAGCAAAGAGAGAAAGAAAGCTGTTGCAAAGAATTTAGCCCTGGAATCCCTCTGGCTGTTCCCAAAAGAAGGCGTGCCACTAAGAACTGAGCAAGCAAATGAATGGCCACTCATATTAGAAAGCCATAGTGGTGGATGCATGCTAGAGTGTGTGCAAGAGCAGAATTCTGCTAGAGTGATGCATGACGTGGGTAAAATGTGGCAGGGATTCTCAGAACCTTTGGGGAGCCAGGGAGCTCTCATATTGTGTTGGGGAAACCCTCTGCCTCCCCAGTGATGTAATATGTTTGCATGGAATGCGGTGAAGTTGAGCCAGTCGTGGCCAGCTGGCTTTGGTTTGTCTCTTCCATGGGTGCGCCCCCGTGGTTGGCTGGGGCATGCAGGTGGTGGGCATCCAGCATCTCCAGCAGCAGGTCGTAGAGGGGCACCACGTTCTTGCACTTCATGCTGTAGAGATGCTCCATGCCTTTGTTACTGTGGGTGGGAAGACACAGAGAGGGCCACTTTAGACCATCGCAAGCCCCAGGACTGCTGAAACCCCTAGGAAGGGAAGTAAGAAAAACTCTAAAGACACTTGTATGCCAATCTCTCTTCCTGTTTAAAGAGCCATTTAGGATTTCCTATGCAGGTGACTTCCCTCCACTGACTCAAATGAAACCCTATTTCCCTCGATCGACATTACATCTAAAAAGAGAACAAAGGAGAAATACTGCCAAGTTGCCTGGATGATCGGTCCCCAGTTCTTAAATGTTCCCTTCTCTGAAAGGTCTCCTGCTACCCCAGTGACAGTGGCCTCGAGTCCCTGAAGCTTCAGTCATCCTCTTTCACATTGCTCTATTTTCTTCCCAGCTCTATGACAAGCTGAAATTCCTCTATGTATGTGTGTATGTATGTAGGTAGGTAGGTAGGTAGGTATGTTTATTCTTGCCTCCTCAAGCACACACATGCACACACACACCCCAACATACGCAGTGCAAGTTCCATGAGGGGTAGCGATTTGCCCATCCTGTGGGCCTACAACAGTGCCAAGAACATGGTAAATGTCCAGAATATATGGGATAAGTGGACACAGGAAAATATAGGCAAATCGGGTTTTTCCTTTCACAACTCCTTTCCTCTGTCCACCTCCACCAGCCGCAACTCTGCTCTGTCCTCACCAACCACCAGGAAAAAGAAATAGAACAATTATTATTTGCTTGAAATTTTTTTTGAAAAGAATTATGTACTATGAGTAGGCAGGACCAAGAGGATGTCTTAGAAAATCTTTGCATTTTCAGTAGGGGAAAAGGCAGCCTAAGCTGGAGACGTGCCATGAAAACACAGCCTCAAAGCTCTTCAGGCCTTACAACCCAACCACCTAAATTACGTTTTTAAGTGGTATTTTGTTTTTCTATGTTTTTGTTCTCATTTAAAATGCTGTTAAAGTTTAATGCCCCCTGGATCTGACACTATCTTGTTCATGCAACCTAATGAATCGCATTTACAGTCAGATGAAATCTGGTGTTAAATTCTCTGAGTAACAACATATGGCTGGGGCCTGGCTTAACAAAACAGAGTTCTGTGATTTAGATCGGCTGGAACAAGGCACCAAAATATTATTGTGTGTGTGTGTGTGTGAGAGCGCGAGAGAGAGAACGCTTAAAGCTTTCAACAGAATACCACCTTCTCTCCAGCTTTTCACCCAATTCATACAAACTCTAGAGAGCTTTTCTCTGCTGCTGTCCTCAGCCATACATTGCCAATAAAACTAGCAAGGCCTGTTAATTTAGTGCAAATATATTTGGTATTAACTAATTAGGCTTGCTACTGCTGACAAGCAGTTAATGGGTTTGAAAATTCAGCAATTCCTACTAACAAATAAAAACCTTCATCTGTAATACATGCTTTCTACAACATCATTAAAATTCCCAGTTCAGAGTAAAAGCTAATACATTTTCTTCAAGGGGAAGGTTACTCTCTCAGCCAGGAAATTTGGAGGGGGATTATGTTGTTCTGATCCATTCCTCACTTTCCTCTTCATCAAGACACAGATGAGAAAGGACTGGAAATGTGTACCCCTAATGCAGTCACCCACTCCACCAGCCAATGTGATCCCTCATCTGTGACACCGGGATTCTTGGCGAATGCCTCAGAAGAGATTGCTTTCTCCCAAACTTTGCCAAGTGGAAGCCATCATCTGGGAATTTCAAATTTATAGGGTAGGGGAAAACCTCAAATAATTTGTTCGTTCATTCATTCACTCACGCCTTCATTCATTCCCTCAGTAATAATGCTGTGAGCACATACAACTTATGAGACTACACATATGGTACTGTGGGGGATATAAAGAAAGACAGATACATTTATTTCCTCAAGAAGCTAACAATTTGCAAGGTTGTCTCCAGAAAGGGTGGCACCTGGGACTTTGATGGGACAAACTTCTTGCCTATTGACTCATAGTCTCAAGATTTGAAGGCCCCTTAAAAAATTCCTCCAATGCTCTTCAGACACCTTGGCCCTTCCCTTATAGCCACTAAGAAAAGACATCTCTTTTTTATTCCTAGGGTCCTGGTGTAAGCCAAGGTCATGTGGATTTCATCATGCATGGGTACCTGTCCCTCTAGTGTCATCACTGCATCTCATTGTTGTGGCCTTTTTAAAGCAGAGCATCCACTGCTTTCTTCCTCTCCTCCCTCAGGCTGAGTTCTGTTCATGGCAATGGTATCTACTAAGCTACTGACCAGCCATGTTACATGACTATTTACGCTGGAAATGAGGCCACTTTCACTGACTGGCACAAAGAGACTCTATTTTCTCTGCTAATGTCCTTCCTTAGCTCCTACAGAAAATATTCATTGAGTAGTTACTATGTGCAAAGCCTTGTACTAGATGGTATTGGGAACAGAGAGGGACCAGGATGGACTGTGGTAACTGCCACACAGAGTTTGCAGTCTAATGGGCAGAAAGATAATAAAATGGGCAATAACCATCAGGAAGAACAGGGTGTAAGTCCTAGCTGGGTTTTAAGGGTCAGGAGATGCTCCTACAAGGAGTGGTAACTAAGCTGTGATAGATTAGCTTACTGTTCAGAAATACTCATTCCCCTGTGTCCATGATCCTTGACTTTGGGCTTCATCATGTAACTTGTGTGGCCAATGGAATGTTAGTGGATATGACTTAACCAAAAGATTAAAATGCATTTGCCCAAACAGCCTTGCTTTCTTGTGCCTCTGTCATCACTATAAGAAGAACATGTCTCAGCTAACCTGTGAGTAAAAGGAGGATAATAGACACATGGAGCAGAGTCACCTGGCCAACCCTACAGGCCTGCAGCTTGAAGCAGAGTCTCCCAGCTGTGCCCAGCCTCAATCAACCGACCCCCAGATGTGTGAGTGAGCCTGTGGAGATAACCAGAGCTGCTCAGCCAATCTGCAGCCCGAAGCAGACCTCCCCACAGCTCTCAGAACAGGTGATGATGGCTAGATAGCTAGATAGCTAGGTCACAGGAAGTAATATGAGCAAAATAAATGGATTTATACTTTTCTTTAAAAGCAAGGGGAAGCAATATCAAGGTTTTAAGTAAAGGAATGATGTGATCATGTTTGATATTAGAACGATCACTCTGGCTCTATTGTGGAGAATGGATTAGAAAGGATCAAGATTGAAGGCACGGAGATGTGTTGGGTGGCTGGTGCAGAAAGCCAGATGGAAATGATGGTGGCTTGGACTAGGGTAATGGCAATGGGAGTGACAAGAAGGGATTTGAGAGGGATGAAGGAGTCAACGTTGACTCTCCATGAGGCATCCAGACCAAGAGTCTCTCAATTAGGATTTCTGAGTGTAAGTAGGGAGAGTATGACGCAAGAACCATAATGGATATGCCCAGTGCCTTCCACTGATGTGGAATGCTCACAGGCTTCCCTTGATTGGGTGGGACAAAGGGAATGACCAAACATCGCCCTCCCCCCACAACCCACACACTGCACACTCTTCCCCCCCATAAGACCTTGCACATAGTTCAAACTGAGCATAAATATCACTTTACCTATGAAGCCTTCTCTGATGCTTGCCCCCCATGCCCCAGAGAAACTGAATGCCTCCCTCCTCCATCCTTCCATAGCGTATATGCTCATTAGGTGCCAGGAAGTGTTCTAACTGTGTTATCCATATGCAGGCATCAGCCCTTCCTGGGGCAGCTGTAACATATGTTTGGGGGTTTGCTTTCTTTATTTTTTTGGTGAGGAAGATTGGCCCTGCGCTAACATTTCTTGCTAATCTTCCTCTTTTTGCTTGAGGAAGATTATCGCTGAGCTAAAATCTGTGCTGATATTCCTCTATTTTGTATGTGGGATGCTGCCACAGCATGGCTTCATGAGTGGTATGTAGGTCCATACCAGGGATCTGAACTGGTGAAGCTGGGCAGCCAAACCAGAGTGCGTGAACTTAACCACTATGCCACCGGCCCAGGCCCTGGGGGTTTGCTTTCATTATATGGGGAACCCAAGGATGCCTCACCTCACGTGCCTGATGTGAGAAAGGATGAGGAGGAGTTGGGCCAGGCGCCGGTGCTGCTGCTGCAGAGTCAGGCCCGCTTTGGCCATCAGATGGATCAAGGTGTCTGTCATCTTGTCCAAGACACGGTGGATATGGTCCTTCTCTTCCAGAGACTTCAGGGTGCTGGACAGAAATGTGTACACTCCTGAATGTGCAGAGAGAGAGTGAGAGAGAGAAACTCAAAGAGGATGATATCTAGGAGACTAGGAGTGTGCATGGGACATAACACTGAGCCAGCATCTCTCTCCAGCACAGCAGTGAGGAAGTTTGGGACCCATTTGATCCAAGCAACTACACAAAATTCCTAATCAATATACACATCCGGGAAACTGAGAAACCCATGTGGACTCCTGTGTGTGAGCCAATATCCAGGATTTGTCATCAAGATTCCCAGGAAAGACACTGTTAGTCTTGGGGCCGTAATGGTTACACTAGCCCCCCTTCTCTGACAGGTCTGACAGCAACACAAACTATCCCATTAATGCTGATGACAACCCCATGAGGGAGGCATTATTGTTCCTTTTCACATGAAGACACTGAAGGGCAGAGAGATGCATTAACCTGCGAAGATAACTTGATAGGACAGAGAAGAGCTAAGAAGAAAGCCCAACGTGCTGACACCACATCTGGTCATTATAATGGGGACCCTCAGGAGAAACGTGACACTCTTGGCGAGATGCACAGAGAAAGTGAAAGTGGTTTGCTCAGTGATTGACAGGTAATCTTTCCAGGTAGGATTTAATTTGCTGTTATGTTTCAGGTCAAGTTTAGTACTTTTCATCTTCAGCTGAAAGGTTTATGACGGGTGGGTATAGAGGACCTGGCACCTGCTGTTTTTCACTGCCAGGCATGATTTTTTCCCTCTTGCCTTTCTTCTGGTAATAGATCCTACTCCCTGGGCCATAACGAGACTCAGGACTGAAACTAGACAATCAGGGCACTCTATTCTTTTGGCCAGTATTAGCCCTGAGCTAGATAATCAGAGCTTTCTCTGGGATTGTATATAGAAGTTGTGAGACAGAAATTGTTTCCACGAGGGTTGCTGAACTGGGAGAATGAGAATATGGGACTTTGAGGTAGTGGCATCTTCCCAGCACACGGAGCTCCCGTCTGCAGAATGGAGCCAAGCGACAAGCAAAGATGATAGTTATAAAGGGGGTGGGGGTGGGAGGAGAGGAGATAAGAGAAATCCTGGTTCCAGTCACAAGGTCCTGGTTCTTACATGTTTTCATTTGACTTTGGAGCTTCCGTGGTATCCTTTCTAACACATGAATCCATACATTCTCCTTTTGCTTAAGATACTGTGAGTTGGGTTTTTGTCACTTGCACCTGAAAGAATCCTGACTATTCCACTAAGTTGTGAGCTTAGCTCAAGGACCAGAGGAAGGTGAGTGATAAAGAGGTGGGAAGTCTTAAAACCAAGAGGAGGGCTACTGGATCCGTCTTGACTTGGGACTACAAGGATGGATTTTCTACCCAGCAAATGCTCCAGAAATAAGCTCCATTCTGCTCAATCATTCCGTCTTTCATGGAACAGATAATATAGTATTTTTCTCCGGATGATTCATATTTAGCGACATTTTTTTGGTCTTACCCCTATTCCACCCACTGGCTCTCTCATAAATAAATTTCTTCTCCTCCCCTCCCCGTCTTCCCCATACCTTCAAGTTAAGGCTCTCAAGTTTGTCAGTCCCTGACTTTGTACTGGTAGCGTGGTGACAAATTACTGCTCACACAGCAGCCTGTAGGTGGGGAATGGGGAAAACACCTACACAGAGGAACTCCTAGTAAACAGAGTTGTAATTGCCCAGAATGGAAAATGGCTGAGCTTTAAAACAAATACAACAACAACAACAAAACGAGAATGGTCAGGATCTTGGCTGACAAGCAGTGAATAGAATAATGCAGCTTTTGGTACCCAGAGGCACTTCGAGCTAAAGGAAATAGAGCACAGAATGAGTAAGCAGCAGACACGAAGTGGGATAAGAAAGAAATTGCTGGATTACTTCACTTATGTTCCAAGTGGGCTGCTGATAGGGAAAGAATGTGTCCATTAGACTAACGGGCAGATGTCCAGTGGCCTTGGCATTGGCCCGGAGGGATCGGATGGCAGGGGAGGTGTGAGCTGGTGGGCTGGGGTCAGAGGCGGCCTCTGCTGAGTCACCATGACCCTGCCTCTCACCACCCTCTGTGACATCACACACATTCTAGCCTCAGTCTCCCAGGGCCCGGTGTCTGGCTGGAGATCCTGGGAGCCTGCCCAGGCCACAGAGCTGAGTTAATCCAACTTGGATGATGTGCTTTCTACCAATTTCCTTTTTTGTTACCACCCAGGATGCTGGCCTCATTCACCAATAATCCCGTTCTTGTTCAAGGAAACCACAGAATCAGGGAGCAAGCAGCTTCGATGGCGCTGCCTGGGAAGGTGACAGTGGTGCCGCTCTTGCTCTTCCTGCCTGTGTGCACAGGGTTAGAGCACACAGTGCTAGAATCCCAGACATCCTGAGGGCCAGTGTGGCCCTCTGCCCTTTGCAGTGGAGGTGACAGCCTTAACACTCAGACTTCAGGGTGTGACATTGTTCTCTTGGGCTGCTGATGCCCTGTCTTTCTTGACACACACACACGATGTCATTGAGAACTCACGCTGTGCACGGACTACGCTAGTGATAAGGATTCCAAGCCTTCTTTTCTTTTAAGTGTTAATGTTTCTAAGAGCTGATATTGCCTGTGGAGAAAGAATTTTCTGAACACCGACTCTCGGGATGCAGGCCATTCTCTGAACAAGCCTGTTTTTCTAGCCCTGTCTTGGCACCAATACAGCTTATCATCTCATCCTTGTCAGCAGATGCTTCTTAGCTGAACAAATATACTTAGAAATAAAAATACAGTCCTGTTGAAATGCCAATAATTGACAACAGCAGCCATCATCTTTTTGGGCTTTTCTGGCAAAACGTCCATGTTTGCTGCCTGTTGCCCCTAAGGGGCCATTGGAGAGAAACAACAGAAATCCAAATTCCCAGGGTGCTTCATGTGCCCTGGCAAAAGCAAACCAGGGCTGCTGGTAATTTCCATATCCCAGGTGGTCTCTGCCACCCTGGATGGCGGCATCACTGTTCCCAGCAGCACAGAGCCAGCGATCAGACAGTGAGGGCCTTCAGAAATAGTCTTGCAACGAGGCAGGCTTTTGCAACTCTCGAGGCTGCTCCAAATCCCAAAGATGGAAAAAAACAATCTGTATGTCATTATCCAGTCTCGAAGTGTTGTTGGCACATCTGACGGTCTACGTATTCTGAATCTTGCAGCCAACACTGGGAGAGGTAGGAAGTCTGTGGAGCAAACCTGCATGGACACCCCAGATAGAAGAGGTCTCAACTCAATCTTTCTCGCTCTCTTGCTCTCACTGACTCTTGATTCCACTCTCTCCTTCTACTTCTCTGGTTCTGCTTGAACACTCTTTTTCTTCTTCTTTTTTGCTCTCCACCCTACAGAAGCCCCCTCCCCACCCCTCATCACATTTCCAGATAATGGAATCTTCTGGAAGCTGGGGGGACACCGGCATGGACACTGCCGTACACATATGCACGTGGCCATGCCCCAAAGGAAGCATGAGCATCACCAGGGGTCCCCAGCATGCCCTCCCATGGGCCCCCACTGAGGGACACATCTAACTGTTCCTGGAGAAGTGAGGAATGCTGAGGCCAGTGGCTTACCAGATGCTGGAGGACAACTTCTTCAAACAGGGCCACATTTTTTCTTTTCCAAAAGGAAGAATGTGACAGCGGGCCCTGGGAGAGTTCTCCAAGCTATGGCAGCTTGACCAAAAAAAATGGGAATGACTCAAAGGAAAAAGATAGCGAAGAAAACTCCTTAAGTCCACAGCTGTAAATGGTCTGGGCCAGAAAGCTGTCACTCCACTGGGATAAAAAGGAACTTCTTTTTTTATCCTGTTCACCCAGTGATTTATAGGCAGATCAGCTTTTCAGGTTTTCTGCTGGGAATTCTTTCCACAACCAAACAGCGTCTTTGCTCCAAAGTGCCTTCGAGGTTAACAGTTTGTTGAGCACCATGTTTGTTTTGTGCTTGACCTATGACTGCTGTTCTTCTTGGGGACAGTACTGTCCCTTGTGGGGTGTTTGGACAGCTCGTGGTTGCTACAGCCATTTAGTGGGAGAGGCTGTGCTGGGTGTCTTACGATGTGCAGGAGAGTCCCAAGTAACAAAGGATTTTTTTCTGGAATGTCCTACTGAACTAACTGTATTACAAATAAAAATTTGTAGTGAAAAGTTTTGAAAAGCTTTTACAAGGTTGTACACAAAAAGTCCAGGATGCAAATTGACTAGACAGAGGGAACCTTAAATGGCATAGTTTTCTCAAAATTATTAAATAATTTAGTCACTTTATGCAGTCTGCCAGTAGAATGCATTACGTAAGATTTCCAACTATACACTTAATTGAAATGATTTCCAAGTGGTTCTTCTGGTACCAAAAGGCAACACAACTGGTTGCAAATATATAGAAGAGATGGAAGATTCTTCTAAACAAAATTAGAATCAACTGTTATAAAATAGTAGACATCAAGGAAATATTGTGTTATTTCCTCCTACATGTTTTTAAATAATTTTGTAGCATGATAAGAAATTCATTTTGTGAAAAGTGCATGTTAAAATTATTTTGGGGTTCTTGTCTCTCTGTCTGACACTGAAACTGCCTTCAGAGGTTTCCCACATACTTCTTGATTGACTGCTATTTCTTTTTCCCATTCATCATCTCTTTTCCATTGTTTATCCAAAGGATATGGTTTCCACAGCCTTTTAAAATTCTGGAGACTGTATGTTTATTTGCCTTGAATATAGTGGGCTATTAAGATGGGATATATATTTCTATTTACTTTGGTACTTCTTCATCCTGTATCATAACAAAAGTAATTACCTTGAAAATACACTTATAATAAAGCCCAGCTCATTTGCAAAATTATGTTACTTCCTCTTTTTTGTTTGTGTGTGCTTTGACAGTCTTTGGCTTTTCTCGGTATGTTATTACTAAATCAATTTAATTTATTTCTCTCTTCTTATCATCTGTTAATAGGTCTTGGTTAGTTTTTAGTTTTCTTTTTCAGATCTTCATCTCCACGTCTGCTTTCTCATATGCCTGTGCTGCTTCTATCATCTTCTTATATCCAAACGTTCGTTATAAACACATGTAAGCATTTTACTACTTTATCATGTTTTCTACTGTGGTCACGTCTGGGCATCTGCATTGAAATACATATCATTTTATTTTAAATTAGTTTAACATCATTTCTCCTTTATATGACAGTTACAAAATTACACTTTTTTTTTTTTAAGAAAACTATGTGTACAGATAAACTATTATCTGTTTACTTCATTTCGGGATGCTCAAAGGGATATGCATGTTTTACTAGACTGGTATTGTTTACTGGCAATTCTAAGAGAGTTTTCTCCAGTACATGATTCCCACAGGTGGCTGTCTTTCAGAATCCCCATGGAGTTTTCCAAGATGCAGCTGCCTACTTTTCACTTAAACCTGCTGACTGGAAGCTGAGGGTGGAGCTCTGATAACTGTGTTTTTAAAAAACTCCCCATTGATGAGTCTGATGCACAGCTAGGGTTAGGAATCACATGATTATCACGGTTTCTTCATATTGTGGCCATTAAAATGTAAAGTCTTGAAGACATGGACTGTGTCTTCATTCTGCAAAAGTTGCCTTATGATGCAAAATGATTTTGAAGATGTCTTCTCTATGCATTTTCCTGCTCTGAATGGTCCTCCATGCTTTTTTCCCCTTTCTGGCTGGCTGGTTAGAATGGAGATGACTCTTAGGATGACCTTGGAAGTCACCCAATGAAGACTGCAGAGTCCACCTCAGCCTGAGTCCCTGGATGACCACACAGAAGAGGGCTCTGACACAACCTGTTCGTGCACCCAGCATTGTTAAGTGAACAAGAAATAAACCTGTGTTGGAACTGTTATACATTTTGGAGTCTATTTGTTAGAGAAGTAGTCCTCTCCAATGCAAGATGAGAAGTGTTTTGTGGCTTACTGACTGAATAAATGAATAAATTTGTAACACGAGAGATAAAGTCCCAGGGAATTTTTGCATACCTCCTTTTGTTGCCATTTTTTATATTTGTAAGACCTTAGGTTGCATACTTTACTTAGAAGTTATTTGTCTTCCCAAATCCAATATTGCCACGTTTTGTTATAGAAACCACAATCTAGGTTCTAGAACCACCTCATTATCATCTGCCATGCTAACCACTCATTCTAAATACTAACAGCTATGTGCTGCACAGTGACATTTCAGTCAATGACGGACTGTGTATACGACAGTGGTCCCATAAGATCAGTACCACACACCTGTGTGTGTAATAGGCTGTACCATCTAGGTGTGTAAATACACTCTACGATACTTGCACAACGGCAAAATCGCCTAACAACACATTTCTCAGGCTGTATCCCCATCATACATGTATCCCCTGTGCTTCATAGCAACCAATAAGGTAAAGAAGCAAGAGGCAAGCCCAGGACATCGGAATGTTTAGTTAGTTACGATTCACCTCCAACACCTCCCAACGTTACCAAGGATTTCAAAAAGAGAATGCTCTATGCCATCCAGGAACTGACTTCTCATTTCACAAACTCAACAAAAGAGTATTGCTATGGGCAATCTTTGTCCGTAGGTAGGAAACTTCCATCTTTCTATTGATGCATGAATATTTACCTGCAAGGTGAAGAGCCCGTTCATAACCAATGCTTGAGCAATGTTTACTGTTCCACTAGTATTTGTAAGATCACGTGTGTCATCCAAGTCCTCTTCTAAGTGTCTCAAAGTACGAGGGATCACAGTGAAGACAAGTGTTCTTGCCAGAACTCAACATGGGAACATGGTAGTCCTGTTCACTTGGCATCATTATATATCCACAAATGCCCCTTCAGCACAGAACAGAAGACTATGAAATCATAGGCTAATGATTCATTGACATTTATCAATTTAGTATATTTTTTAGTGAAATCTACTAGATGTTCTAGAAGATAAACACTTGATACATCAATGCATTCAAACTGATTCAAAGGACAAATCTCTTACTGATGATTTCAGATGGTGAAACTGATGAACTGATTCGACTGACTTGAGAAATCTTAAATGTGCACACTTTCAAAAAATAATTTAAGTGGAAGCCATGTGTCTCCCTTTTATATATGAAATCATAGTTTTTAATTTTTGTAATAAATAGTATCCTAGCCTTATACCTTTTAGGATAAAGCCATTATGGATCTATATTTTGCTAAGGAGTTTTATTTTTGTTAGTTATATCTGTAACATGTTAAGAAAGAGCCAGGGTTCTGATTTTCCTATTCCTCTGTCAATTACTAGCTTCCTGAGATCAAAGAGGATGTTCTGAAGAGACATTTGATGGAAAATGTGCAGCCCCTCTATTACAGAGGAATTTGTTCACAAGTTTCCATGTGGAATTCCTAGTCCCAGTGAGCTGCTTGGTCTCAGGAGGCCTTGAGGTTTTCATCTTTTTCCCCAGAAAATGCAGGCCGAAACTGCCTGGACAAATTCATTTCCTTAGACCTTACCTTTCCTTGCCTGGCATTTCAAGGACAGCGGGGTAATAACACAGAGCAGGAAGCAGCTCTTACACATGGGGCAGATGGTATTTTCCAAAGATTACCACAGCACTATCTCCCATCAACATGCTCCTTTCCGCGATCTTGGCGCTCCACCCATGGAGGTGTGCAATGCAATGGATGCCCTTCCCTTGAGTCTGAGTGGACCCATGACTTGCTTGTAATTAAAAAAATAGTCTGGAAGTGATGCCACATGGCTTCTAAGGGGTTGTCATACAAGGCCATGCAGCTTCTGCCTTGGCAGCTAGGACACTTCCGGAGCCCTTGCCGCCTTCTAAGAGCTACAGCGCACCAGGCTGTGCAGAAGCCCAGGCTACACAGAGAGACCACAGATAAGCATCCTGGCTGACAGCTCCAGCTGATGTCCCAGCCAATAGCCAGCATCAATTGCCAACATGTGAATAAAGACGCCTCAAGATGACTCCAGCCCACAGCTATCAAATTACCCCTAGTTGGTGACTTTCCCCATCTGAGGCCCCAGACATGACGGTGAAGAGTCAAGGCATTCCCTCTGTGCTCTACCCAAATTCATGACCAATAGAATGCAAATCTTTTTTTTTTTAGCTGTTAAGTTTTGAGATAATTGATCACACAGCAGCAGTAAGCAGAATACACCTAGACATCTACACCAGACACTTAGGGAGGAAAATGATCCAGAACAGGCAGATTGTAGGTTAGATCCCTGATCTGGTACATCATGAGATAAAATGGCATTTGAACGCTTCCTGCTCCACATTTTGAATTCTGTTGCCTACCAGTGCCTTAGGCCAGCCCTTGAGCTTCACCCTCATTGATGCAATGGTAGAGCCTGAGCTCATCTTATCAGTACTGTGTGCTTTTTCATATGATGCCTTTAGCCCTAATCACTGCTCAGCTGATTATCAAAACATGGATCTTCCACTAACTGGCAACCCAAAATATCGTCTCTCTAGTCTCTCGCCAGAGAATAAAGCGCTTTGAGTTTGAATTGACAATCCTTATCAAGTGCTAGTTGTGAGAAATAGACTTTGTAGAGGTTTTCCTGAAGGAGAGTTTTTATGTTGAACAACTGCTCTATTTTATTTTATTTTTATTAAAAGCCTGTGGACCTTATAACGGAATGTGTTCTCCTCTTTGCTTTGGCCAAGCAAAGGGAATTTAGAGCCAAATGTGTCTCCACTCCTGGGAACTATACAGATGTACTTCTGTCTGCTCCTCTGACTCCTGGATTTATTATTTTGCTCACATTATTTTCCCTTTTTCCAGATTTTGACAATTCTTGGCTTATTCCCTTTGCATCATATAAAACAATAAGCCATTTCAAATCCTCTGTGGAATAGGCAATATATAAATAAAATAATAAAAAAGACATCCCTCCATCGCCTGCCAAATCAAAAAAGTGTTAATGTGAATATAGATGTTTATTAAACATTCATCTGGGTTAGCCTCAAATCCAGAAAAAGTGACGTATGATCTAAGAATATACAATTGGCCAAGATGCACATGTTCACGTCATCCTGAATTGGACAGCACTGCTTGAACGGTATTCAGCACTGGCCACGAATAAATGAAGGGAGCACCTCCTTGGTTCTGACTTGCATGTCAACCTCCAGAGCCACAAAGTTTCAGATATATTTTGCGCCTTTTTCCTAGACATAGAATTGAAACGGCTGATAGTTCTCTCCGATTATTTTGAAAAAGATAATTAGGGTCGAGAATTACTATTATTTCGGAGAGAGAAGTGGACATGTAGATGGCACATATTCTTTAGGTCTATCAGCTCCATCATTTCAAGTGAACACTACAGTGGATAAAATTGTACTGAAAGAGTGTCACTTGACTGTGACAGGTTTGTCTCATTTTTCCTTATGGAAAGAAAAGTCATATTACTTTGCAAAAAGAAGGTACAGAATTCCAGAATTATGGATTTAAAAGGGGCCTTAAGTCCATCTAGTTCAGTGGTTTTCGTATAATTTTTAGAAACAAAATCCCTTAAAAAAAATAAACCTCACAAGGCTGGCCCCATGGAATAGTGGTTAAGTTTGGTGCATTCCACTTTGGTGGCCTGGGTTCACGGGTTTGGATCCTGGGCATGGACCTACACCACTCGTCAGCCATGCTGTGGCAGTGACACATATAAAGTAGAGGAAGGCTGGCACAGATGTTAGCATAGGGCTAATCTTCCTCAGAAAATAGATTAATTAGTTAATTAATTAAATAAACTTCATGTGAAATCCTCACATATAAACTGGGTGAAGTAAAACTTCTCTGATTAAAGCAGGAGAAATGAGGAGCCTGTAGCCCACTCACTCAGCCTCTCCCCCTTTGCCCCACATCCCTATCCTCTTGCAACCCAGAGGCTCCTTCTGGAACACAAGCTTCAGCAGAAGAAGGTTTGAAAACCAAGGATCTCAAGAGAATGAGAAGACAAGCCACCGACTGGGAGACAATATTTGCAAAAGATATATCTGATAAAGGACTGTATGTAAAATATACAAAGAACTCTTAAAAATCAACAATAAGAAAACTAACAACCCAATTTAAAAATAGGCAAGAGAACTGAATAGACACCTCACCAAAGAAAAAATATACAAATGGTAAATAAGCATATGAAAAGATGCTCCACATCATATGTCATTAAGGAATTGCAAATTAGAACAACAATGGCATACTACTACACACCTATTAGAATGGCCAAAATCTGGAACACTGACAACACCAAATGCTGGTGAGGATATAGACAAACAGGAACTCTCATTCATTGCTAGTAGAAATGAAAAATGGTACAGCCGCTTTCGAAGACAGTTTGGCAGATTCTTACAAAACTAAATACCTCTTACCGTACAATCCAGCAATCATACTCCTTGGTATTTACCCAAAGGAGTTGAAAATTTATGTCCACACACCCACACACAGATGTTTATAGCACCATTATTCATAATTGCCAAAATTTGGAAGCATCCAAGATGTCCTACAGTAGGTGAATGGATAAACTGTGGCACATCCAGACAATAGAATATTATTCAGTGCTAAAAAGAAATGAGCTATCAAGCCATCAAAAGACATGGAGGGGAGCTGGCCCCATGGCCTGGTTGTTAAGTTCAGCACTCTTCACTTCAGCAACCCAGGTTCAGTTCCTGGGTACAGACCTACACCACTCATCAGCCACGATGCTGTGGTGGTGACACATACAAAATAGAGGAAGACTGGCACAGATGTTAGCTTAGGGTGAATCTTCCTCAGGAAAAAAAAAAAAAGATATGGAGGAAACTTAAATGCGTCTTACTAAGTGAAAGAAGCCAATCTGAAAAAGCTACATACTGAAGGATTCTAACTATATGACATTCTGGAAGAGGTGGAACTATGGAGACAGTAAAAAGATCAGTGGTTTTCAGGGGCTTGGGAGGTGGGAGGGATGTACAGAAAGAATGCAGAGGATTTTTAGGACAGTGAAACTACTCTGTGTGATACTATAATGACGAATACCTGTCATTACACATTTGTCAAAGCCCACAGAATGTACAACACCAAGAGAGACCCCTGTGGCAAACTATGAACTTGGGGTGATAATCATGTGTCAACGTCGGTTCATCAGCTGTAATAAATGTACCACTCTGCTGTGGGATTTTGATAGTGGGAGAGGTTGTGCATGTTTGGGGAGGATGGAGTACATGAGAAATCTCTGTACCTTTCACTCCATTTTGCTGTGAACTTAAAGCTGCTCTAAAAAATAAAGTCTATAAATAAATAAATAAAAATAAATAAAATTAAAATTTTTTAATGTAAAAAAGAAAAAAAAAAACCCTGCTGATCCACTCCAATTATTTTAATCATTAATCATTGGGAAACAGAGGCTCAGAGAAGTCAAGGAAGCATGCCTATTGGATGCTAGAGCTGGGAGGGTTTTCAGACAGGGCGGCTGGGCTGGACTTGCCCGAGGTCACCCTGTCAGTAAATAAGTGGCAGAGCTGGAACTAGAACTCAAAGATCCCTCATTCCCGCCCCAGGGCTCAAAAGCTACACAAAGAGTTTCCTAACTTCAAGGTTTGTGAGAAACTAGAGGTGACTGCCAATGGTCTCGCCTCCAGAGAGATTTGAGAAAACTAAGAATTTTCCTGGAATGATTTAGGAGACATCCGGCTTTTCAAAGGTGCAGGGTGGTGTGGAGAAAGGATGGAGTCCTGATGTGCACGGCCATCTTCCAAGAGTCTCTTTAATTAAGAACTTTCACCAAAGTGTTAACAATGATTATTTTTGTGTGATGAATTTATGATTACTTAGGAAATTATTTTTCTTGGTGGTTTTTCGATATTTTCCAAATTCTCTGCCTGGGGCATGAATGACTTTTGTAATATGGTAAAGGCGAATGCTATTAAAAATACAAAATCAAAGTCCCTTTCATTCTTATTATTTCACAAGCTTTGTCAATGCCTGGACCAATGAATGGGACACGTAGCTGAGAATGGATATTCCAAGGAATAAAGAGCTTGCTGTAGGAAAATTACTTATTACTATTTTCATAATATTTCTATCATCCCTTAGGCTGGTCACATTTCTGAAACTCTTCAAGGCTTGTCAGTTCGGCAGTAAAAGGAGCTAACAAATATGTCACTAAAACTTCCGAGCATCATTTTCTTAGCCAGAAATAACTCTGACATGCCATCAATAACTTGAGCTACATATCTCAGTACAAAAAAAGATCAGCTTCAAAGATTGGCAATACAGCATCCCCAGAGGACTTGCAGGTTGGAGTACAAAGAAAGCACAGCATTAAGGTGCTATGTCTGACTTTCGCTGAATGTGAAGGTAATGTTGTCTCACTCAAAGAGTAACATTTGTTATACCAAGAGAAAGAGTGGATGCTTCACCTGTCAGGATGAAAATGAATTTTACTTTTGGGGCTTAATTCATCACTGTTGTTGAAGCCAATTTTAAAGAATAAACAAACTTCTCCTGCCAGTTCCCCCCTGACATTCATGCTTTGCCGTCCTCAGAGCTGACTCCTCTTCTGAGCTGGACCACGGAGCCCAGCATCTGTCTGCTTCCAGGTGCAAGAATCTGCAGATCCGACTTCTCCAGCATCATGTCAATCATACAAAGTCCCAGAACCTAGAGTGAACGAAACCACTGGAGGAGTCGGTTGTCCTTCCCTAGATGAGTTTTTAAAGGGAGGTGCACTTCCACTCATTCAACCTCTTGTCTTTCTTTTTGTAAGTATTCCTTAAAAAATCAGTGGCAAAGGGCCACAGGCAGAAAGTAAGACATAAAAAGCCAACCGTTTGTGCACCCTGACTGCTTGGAATAAGAGCAGTTCACCAGCAGAGTGTCTGTGCAAGCCGTAAATCTTAAAATTAACATAACAAGTACCTATATAGATAATACAATAAAACCAAGTTCTCTGAGATGATAATTTGCTTCAAAAGGGGTGAGCTTGGGATGTTTATAATATGATGTTCACAATAGGACCCGTGTAGAACTTCCTGACTGGGGGTCTTTCACGGCAGAGGGCAGGAGGTGGGTGGGAGGAAGCTGTCTGCTCCCACCTGTGTCTGCCACATTGCATGATAAGGTTACATTCCCACAAAAGTGCAATTTGATAAAACTTTCTGGAGGCAACATGTATCAAGAGTCTTAAAGATGTTTATATCATTTTACCCAGCAACGTATCCACTTCTATAAACATATCCAAAGTCACAATCACAAGCCGGTAAAAGATCTATTAAAAGAATGCAAAACAAGCATGATTTATAATACCACAAAGGAGAAATCACTTCAGTGTTTAACAATATCAGATTTCTTGAATAAATGATATTATATCCTCATGAATGATTATGCAGCCATTTAAAATCTTATTTTTAAAGAAAGTACATGTGTAAAATCCTAATTAAAATTCATAAATACGAATATGAAGACAAATATATACACACACAGTATGGAAAGAAAAGAAAATAGCACCTAGCACGAATTGAGTGTTAGTCTAAGTAGGCATTGTTCTGAGAGCTGACTTGTATTAACAGGTAGGCGCTATTATGATTGGTGGTCTAGGTGCTAAGATTTGGTGCTCTCACCGCCATGGCAGCTGGGGTTCAGTTCCCAGTCAGAGAACCACACTACCCTCTGTTAGTTGTCATACTGTGGCAGCTGCGTGTTGCTGTGATGCTGAAAGCTATGCCACTGGGATTTCAAATACCAGCAGTGTCACCTGCTGGACATGGCGGTGGACAGATTTCAGCAGAGCTTCCAGACTAAGACAGACTTAGAAGAAGGACCTGGTCACCCACTTTCGAAAAAACTGGCCATGAAAACCCTGTGAATAGCAGCGGATCGTTGTCTGATAGAGCGCTGGAAGGTGAGAGGATGACACAAAAGGACCATGCAGGGATCTGCTCTGCTGCCCACAGGGGCGCTAGGAGTCAGAATCCACTTCACAGGACTAACAACAAACTCTTAGGATCTCCATTTCATGGACCTGGACACAGAAACACAAAGCATTTAAGCAACTCATCCAAAGCCACACTACTAGGAAGTAGAAAGGGGATTTGAACGTGGAACTGGAGTCCTTTGCTCTTTGCCCTTACCCTATGTTGCAATAAGATACATCAAAACACCCACATGGTTGGTTAACTTTGGCTTATTGTTTATTTCCTTCATAATATATTTTGTACTCTTAAACTATCTAAATTGAAGATATCATTTTCTGTAATCATAACTTTATTTTTAAAAAGAATAATTCTCTTTTCATGTCTGTCTGTATCTTCAGATCATCCTTGAGATAGGAACTGCCTTACTAATGACGACTGCTACCATCACTCTTGGTGTGACCACTGGGTCACCTTGATGGAGCAGTCCCCAGGTGCCAGGGAGAAGCCCAGGTGCCTTACTTCACGGAAACCACAATGGAGGACCTACTACTCTCTCCCATTTGACAGATGAGGCAACTGAGGGCAACTTTGCATTTCTAGTGCTGAAAACAATGCCTGGAAAGTAACAAGTCCTCAATAACAGGTAGTGAAGCTAACAAATAGTAGCTTATCAACCCTCGGATGTGACCCAGTTCAGTGGGGTATTGCTGTCTTTCTTAGATGCCAGAAGAACAACAAAACCTAAAAAGTAGATGCAAATCAAAAACTCAGAGAAAACAGAGCTGAGACAACCTCAATACAACCTCAATCTACCTCAATGTACCCAAGTAGCCATATGCCTTCTGGGGAAAGTGCTGAAGGAGGCTGAAGCTGACGCAAGCTCCATGGCACCGTCTGTGGGAGGAGCAGGAGAACTCAGAGCAGGGAGTTTGCTTTTCCATCTTTCTTTCAACCAAGAGAAGCAATTGGATGTAGCCATGGGGCCATGAGTGAAAGGCTGGGCCCAGAGGAAGGTCTTGCAACTAAGGGCAGGAGTGTTTGGTTTGGAGTGAAAACCCATCAGGACAGTTTGACATTCCAATGAAATGTTTCAGGAAGCATACATATTCTATTATGCTTCTCCTTGTTCAACGAGTAGCATGTGGAGAAAGAAAAATCCATTACAAACCAATATTTTATTTTATTTCTGAGCTCAAGAAATTAGTGGGGTTTTGTTGTTCTCCCATGTTTTTCTTGAGTTCAAGAGTCAACACACTTTTAGATTATAGTTCCATATGTCTGGCATAGGGGCAGAGGGAGAGCACCTAAGATCCTTCCAAATATGGGGCCTGAGTGTTGTCCTAGTCCTTTGATGAGAACAAGGAGATCCTGACACCAAAATCTTGGGACGATATTAGATTGCTTACAATTTTCCCTTGGGTGAAAAAAAAAAAGACTGTAATAGTAATGATGATATTGGTTATATTTTTAAGCTATCTTGCCAAATCATAACAAAACTATAGAGTTGACAGGAATGTTTCGAATTATCATTTCCATTTAATAGTTGAGGAAACCAGTGAAGAGAGGTCCAGTGGCTTGATGACACCCTCACTGTTAGTTTAATGGTGGAGCCAGAACTTCCCCCCTATCCTTCTTCTGACTCCTGCTCATCCTCAAGACTCCGCTGAAGTATCAGCCCCCATATAAGGACCTATTGTCATGTCTCTGCAACACTCAGTGCTTACCTTCATCACAGCTCTTATCTCAGGATATTGAAATAATTAGTTGTCTGTTCCCCCACCCAACCCCATGTGTGCAAGAAACAGATCTTCTTGATTTTTTTGCTTCCAGTGCCTGGCACAGTTCTGAGCACAAGAAGATGCTCCCTCACAGTCTGCAGAATGGTGAGTTTTAGAACATACTAGAGAACTATTGTAACTGAGCTGAAATTTCATCATCCACACCAGTAGTTTTCAAACTAGGTTCCACATACTCCTGGGAATTAAAGATACATTCTCAAAGGTCCTTAAATTGTCTTTTAGAATTTTAAAATTTTGTCCTCTTATCTTAATGCTACTTTTGAAAATATCAATATGAGGTGAATATTAGAATGTTCTGCAACGGTTAGATCAATGGTTCTCAGTCCTGGTGAGATTTGAATCTTGGTGGGGAGTTTTAAATAAATACTGGTATTCAGGCCCTGCTCTGACCCAATTACACTGGGATCTCTGGGGGTGAGTCCCCACATAGGGGTTTTTTTCAAAAACCCCCCACATGACTGAAATGTGTGGACTATTGAGACGTACCCATCTAGATAATCTGGATCTAGACTGTTTCCTGAGTAACACATTTTCACCATGCTTATGATTACCTTAGAATCTAACAGTCATGTGTTAAGGATCTCAGATAAATACAGAACAGAAGCAAATGAAATACAAGTGATGTGTTCTTGCCAAAGCCAGATGACGTCACAGCACGCAGCATCAGCAAAGGTGTTGGGGTCGTTCTGAACACAGGCAAGTGGTGGCAGACCTGAGTCATCGCCAGAATGCTTGGTAGACCAGCACACCAGAGGTCTGCCTCAGGCATGTTGCAAACAGCAACTCAATTTCTGCAAAAACATTATTATCAGTTTGCCTTTTAGTTTTACTTAATTTGTGAAGCTGTTTTGGTTTTGTACTTATATAAGAGGTGTAAACATAGGGGCTGGCCCCATGGCCGAGTGGTTAAGTTCCCGGGCTCTGCTGCAGGTGGCCCAGTGTTTCGTTGGTTCGAATCCTGGGCGCGGACATGGCGCTGCTCATCAAACCACGCTGAGGCAGCGTCCCACATGCCACAACTAGAAGGACACACAACGAAGAATATACAACTATGTACCAGAGGGCTTTGGGGACAAAAAGGAAAAAATAAAATCTTTAAAAAAATAAAAAATAAAAAAATAAAAAAAAAAGAGGTGTAAACATAGGGACTTGGTTGTCTGTTTAAATAATAAATATGGTTATTCGTATTTAAGCAACATTACAATACAAAGAATGTTTTAAGTCAGCTCTGGGGGAGTCTGTGTCATTTTTGCCTTTTTAAATGGATCCATACATTATTCAAACTTAAGAATACCTGTTTACGTGATTTATGGACCCTAGAGAAGGTGGCTCAGAATGGTCGTTCAATCAAGGACCTAGGAGATGGCTCCGCCTTTTGTTGATGCTCTTGAGGACTCAAAACGATAAGCAGCTGCTCCCTTCCTTGAATGGAAAACTCCTCCTAATATCAGGAATGTTGAAAAATTTCTAGTCTCTTAATGGCTGCTGCCTTTTGCCCCAAGATGCAGGACCCAATCCGCTCTGTCTGGGGCCTGAGACTATTCCATTCACAAGAGGGACACTTTTAGCATCAGAATATAATTTTTCTTTGAGGAAGATTATCCCTGAGCTAACATGCACTACCAATCCTCCTCTTTTTGCTGAGGAAGATTGGCCCTGAGCTAACATCCGTGCCCATCTTCCTCTACTTTATATGTGGGCCACCTGCCACAGCATGGCTTGCCAAGCGGTGCATAGGTCCTCACCTGGGATCCAAACTGGCAAAACCCAGGCTGCCGAAGTGGAATGTGCAAACTTAACTGCTGCACCACTGGGTTGGCCCTCAGAATGTTATTTTTTGACCCCAAATGGCAGGGGCAAAGTCCCACTGCAGAATTTGCAGGCAGGAATTTATTTATTATCTGCTAAGAAGAACACAGTCATTTCTTTCAAAGGGACAATTTCTTTTATAGGGACAAAATTTCTTCCAGGGTTTTAGTATTTGGAGAGTACGGATAAAGCAAACTAACATTTGTATGCGTCTCTTATGTGCCAGGTACTAGGTGGCCATTCTTTGAACAGTCACAGCAGTTCTGAGTGAGGTGTCATTATGTCCATTTGACACCTGAGGCTCAGGGAAGCAGCTTATCAAAGGGTATCACCCTTCAAGTAAGTGTCAAAGTTGCTTCTCTTGAATTGTAGGCCTCTCTGATGACAAAGTCCATACCACACCAAGTTTTCAAGAAATTAACAGAGGCCATGAGGCTTGTTTCAGGCTACACGAGAAGTTGGTAGCAGAGAAAGTCTCCAAGAGTTGAATCGACTGCCTGCAGAGTCCAGTCAGCCACAGAGAAGACGACAATGACCTACTCAATAACTAGGAAGTGCCATTTATCTCAAACTAGTGACAATAAGTAGACTCCCTGGAGAGGAAGCTTGGCATCACAAAGAACTCAAGAGATAACATAATCAAATTTTCTCCATTGTGAGAACAATGGGCATACCTGACAATGTGCCTATTTGTGATTTTCAAGGCCTGTTCCTGTCAGAAACCTTCAACTGTTGAGAATTAATGATCTTCAATGTTTACAGTCAATATGTTTTTAAAATGTTCATTCATCTAAATATAGGGACTCTGAATCATTGTCTTATTTCTAAACTTAAAAATATAAATGCTCTAAACAATGGTCTAATAATTAACGGAGAGAGTGCAAAGAATACAGCTCTGGAGAGAGGAAATATTCTTTGTGATGAAAGCTCGTTATAATTAATCAGGAAATAAATGCTTCTCTGACCAGAGTGAACACATAAACAGCAAACAGATGTCATCAGCTTCAGCATCATATGTTTCATCAAGCATCGAGATGACAATATATGCTATATTAACAAAGCAGAACTAGATGACAGACAAGAGCTGGTACCATTTTTATGTTTATGTTTAACATATATGCACCTGTCCAACATTCCATATCATATCCCTTTTTCTCTATATGAACACCAGGGTACACACTTTAGAGATGTTGCTGTAATTCTTTCTGGTATTCTATTTCTCTTTAACTTCTCACCCTATGGTTTTCGGCTCTTTATTACTCCACCAATTGAAAGAGAAAAGTTGTCTGAAGATCAATTGGAATGAATCAACAGTGCAAAATTTCTATAACATAAGACATTTCAGGAGTAACAAATGGGCCTGATGAGGGTAGCATGGGGATCCAGCAGACACCGAAAAGACTTCTGGGTAATGGGACTTGGTTTGTGGGTCAGGAAAGGAAAGAGGATCTATGTTAAACAGAGGACAGAGGAGCTGGAGTCAGGGGTCTCAAAGGCTCTCTGGGAGCCAGTTGGACAAAGTTACCAGTGAGTGAAGTGTACGAGGCTCTTTGGAATTACTGGGGAATACAAAGAATTGTGGTCAGAAAGGGATTCAGAAAAAAGGTAGAAATAATTATTCAATGGAATATGAAGGTTAACTCAAAGATTTATTAGAGTTTCTAGGTTTATACATGTAGGAACAGCATGGGACAGATGAGGATTTTCCATGTCCTCCTGGTCATGTCCAGCCAATAAGCATCTATTAAATGACTGAATGATGTAATACCTGTTTTCAGTTCACAGGTTAAAGACGGTGAGGAATACAAAAAAAAGCATTAATAGTTTATGGAGAAATTAAGATCCACATGCATAAAGAACTAACCAGGTTAAACAAAAAAAACTGAAAAAAAAAAAACCCTCCAAAACTGTATCACTCATTTTTTCATATTTGGCATAAAGTCCATAGTAGGAATTCAGTAAATGTTGAATTATTGAATAAATGGATGAAATTATTGAATAAATGAATGAAATCAGCTAATCAATTGACCAAATGCTAGATTGCGTGGTACTGGTTCTAAGAATTAAAATAGTCTAGAGAAGTAAAGCTCATTATGGACTTGGGTAGTCACAAGATTTCCTGAATGAGGTGAGATCTGAGCTGGGCCTGGAAGAATTAGAAATACTGGAATAACGAAGGAGAACTGAGGTCACATTGGGTACAAGGAATACTGTGAACAGCCCCAAAACCTCCTTTCTGGTCCCTTCTGTGGCTCCAGCCCCCCTCGCTCTCTCCTACTGCTGCTCCCTCACAGATGTTTTGCCCTGAGCTCATGTGCTCTATTCTCATTTGCCCTAATCTTGAGCTCCGTCCAGCTAGTTCTCAGAATGCCTTGAAGCTGGCATTGATTTTGCCAAGATATCTCTGGATTAACCAGGAACGCCTCTGTCCTTTGGTGGGGAGTGGAATGACAAACAGTGTAGGTCCCATGGATGATTCTAGGCTTTTGCAAGCAAAGTAATAAATTATTCTAAATGAGGCAGAAATCATAACAAATATCTCCCACTCCCAAACAGTTGTGCAAAGGGCTTCCCATGGAAATTTTGGCATTTGAGAGACTCTCTCAAGACTTCCAGAAAGACATTCCTAGAAGGTCCTCACAAAATGTTTCAACTCCCATTTTGCCTCTGCCCTAAAGTCAACACCAGTGTAAACACACCCTTCTCAGACTTTGGTGACAGAGGCTCAACACAAAACCCAAGGTTTCTCCATACACTGAGGTCTCCACACACCCAGGGACCAGAAAAGCATCTGCTAGCTCAGTTCTCCTGAATCATTCCCAGCTTGGCTTCTGTCAGACATTCATGGAAATAGAGTCACCCTCTAATTTGTCTCATGACAGGTGAAGAGCTGTTCCAGATGAGAGCCATGAATTAGTTGGGTTTTTAGAAAAAATCAATACTTCCAGTTGTGGGGAAAAAAATTGTTGAGCAAGGTAATCCTCATATGACTGATAGTCTTTTACTCTGGAAAAGGCTCCCAGAACCATACCATTGTGTTTCAGAGTCTTGTCCTCTTGGATTCTGTTTTTCAGGAGCAATATGACACACTGGGAGCTGTGCTCAGCAGCAGATCTGCTTTTCCAAAACATAGCTCGCTTTTGAAGTGAGAAGAGTGATTTCACTGTTTACAGGTGGAGGGACAGCTTCTGTTCGGTTACTGCTTGCAAGCTGGCAGCATCGTCCTTGATAGAAAAGACGAGTTGCCGTGCCGATCCCATGAAAAAGACAGCTGTAGACTATCAGTGTACAGTGCCTTGTATTTCCAAAATAGCGTTCCAACTCTTCAAGAGCAAGAAAGACCTCAGAAGATCTTAAGAAAGAGGTGAAACATGGAGAGAGGAGGAGGGTTTAACCAAAGTGAGGAGGAAGCAGATGGAGGTCCAAACTCTGCAGTGGGAAATAGTGTGGAGACTCTGGTGCCAGTCTTTCATAAAAGACTTTCTTGTGAGGCCTGGAAGTTTTTTCCTCTGGGACTTAAAAAACCTAGGTCTATAAATACAGCATTTTGATGGCAAAAGTCTTGCCTTTTTTGTATATAATTTTTTTTTAAAAAAACACCCTGTCATAGGAACAGAACAATAATGCAGGAAAAGGCTATATGGATCTGAAGGAAATCCTTTTGGTTACCAAGATCAGAGCATCTACTGTGTTGATTATACAACTCTGGCTAATTTCACTTCCTGCCTGGGGGATTATTTCCTGGTAAAAGTGGGAGAAAAGTTCCAGCACTTGATAGGCTTGCTTTCCCTGAAGTTAACAGATCGCCCACATGAAACTCATTAGCATGTGCCAGCCTTCCACAGAAGAAGGAGCAGGTTCAGGACCTGGCACTGTGCAGCCGAGTGGCACTGCTCCCAGAACACTCAGCCAATAAAGAGCCATTGTGGGATCTGGACCCTTCAGTGTACAGGACAAATGACTAAAATGAAAAGCACAATGCATATGAGTGAAACCAGAAACTTGAATGGAGTGGTAATCATTTCCTTAGTGTCCGTCACATTATTTTTCATGGAACTTCATTCTGTAATTCAGTCCTTGCCTAGTGTAATAGTACAGATTTCCATTTATCAGTTGATAAGTGAGAATGATTACTATGAAAACCATTAAACAATGTAGGTTACTAGCATCGGTGGGGAAGAAAAGTGGAAAATTTTTAGGGGAGGTGGGAAGGGATTGGCATGCTTCAGGAAGAAACAAAACATTGGAAAAGAGGAGGAAGTGCTGATGCTCTATGTGTGTGATCAGTACAGACCATAGTTTGGCTATTGGGAAATTTGAAACTGTATCTAATGGTGTAAGAAACCAAATCTAAATCAGTCCTAGGGCATTAGAATAGCTATGACTTCTATGTGAGAAGGAGGTCCAAGACAAGAAGTAGGGCCAAGGATGGGGGTAAAGTCCAGGTTAGGGGTCTACTGTGCAGCTGACACCCAATTGTTGAGCATCAGAGCCCACAGACTGGGGATCTAGTGCTTGGATCCAAACACTGAGGGGGCAGGGAGGAGTCAGGGTACTAATTCAGGCTGAGCCATAGTTTCCATCCGGGTGACCTGGAGTGACTCTTTCTACAACAGCCAACCTCACTACAAAAAAAACGCAAAACAGATGCCGCTCTCAGCTAAGCTTTCTCAAATGAATAAATAGGAGGGAAGAGTTGAATTAGACACTGTAGACCAAATGAAATCCACCCTTTCAGCTGGACCAATTTACTGCATTCCATGTTCTTCAGTTTTAGGACCAGGTTTTTCTATCTCTGAGCCAATTACATTTTTCAGCTAATCGGTTTTAACCAGAAACATGGTCTGTCTCAAATAAGCCTCTTTGCTTATGATCTGGAGCTTGGAATTGGTCACAATTTCTTAACAGGGTCATGTGGTCTACTTACTTTCTGACATATATAAGTATCAACAGACATATGTCTACATACATGTACCACTTTAATAAAAACATGGCCAGTATCTGCAAAAGGATGTAAATATTTCAACCAAAAAACCATTTGATTCAATGCCCAATTTAATCCCCAAAGCTGAATTTGGGGCATATGTTTGAGAGGGACAGGAAAAAGTTAAAATATTCTATGCATATCCAAACATATATATGTGAAATATATGAAAATTTGAAACGTGAACACTAAACACATTGTCCAGTAACTTGCTTTGTTTTGTTTTTAATTTCATCCATCATATTTAATCAGCATGGTTCCACCTCCATAAGTGATCTACAATGATGATGGGTTATTTAAATGTGTCTGTTGCTTCTATCAATTTATGATCATGCCTTTGTAGTAGGTAGCTTGTCTCTGGTTGAAAATCAAAATAAGTATTTCTTCCAGTAACCCAGCATTAAATTCTCCCATGTTATCAACTCACCAGAATTAAGCAAAATGATGGATTTGAGGCACACAAACTCTTCTCCCTGGAGATTCATTATACGGAGCCGAGATGACGTAGCCAACAACATGTCAAAGATCTCCACCAGGCCCTCTACACATTTCCCCTGGTTCCTATAAAAACACAGGAAAAAAAGAAAAAAATATTTAAAGGACAGAAAAGCTTCCAGAAGACACGATAAGGGTCACATTCATAAAAATCTACTGGCTCAAATCTGTCACGAAAAACTGCAGCCCATTCTCTTCATGAAGCATGACCCTTCATTTGAATTCTAGAAGGCAAAACAAAAAAAGATTTTCCATCAACAAAACATTTTCATTTGAAATTCTTAAAAGAGATGTGTTGTTCAATCCCCAAACCTGCCATGTTGAAAATAGAGTTTTTCAATATACGGATGATCAAAAATTATTAAGATTCAGGTAAATGGTTTTTCTAATAAATATTTACAGATTTGCTACTATATTCTAGACATTGTTGTAGTTATGGAAATAAAAACAAGCCTCTACTCTCAGTATGCTTGTGGCCTTGAAATAATATAACCTGTTCTAATAGACTTGTACGAAGTGCTTTGGAAGGACAAAAGAAACTATGATAACCATGGACTATGGCTGGGTTGGAACTATTGATGTTGCTGAGGATGACAGGTAAGGATTTGTCTAGGAGGTGGCATTTGAGTTGGCATTTTAAGAAAATGTAGGATTTCATGAGCAGAGGTGTAGAACATCATTGGAAGAGGGTCATAAATGTAGAAAGGAGGAACAGCATGAAAAAGAACATAGAACAGTGTGCTGGAGGTAAGAAGGAGACAGGATATTAATCTAGGAAAGAAGGAAATGGTCAGGTGATGAAGGATGTCCTGCATCATTATAAAAAGTTTAGGCTTTCGCCCTGCACAACAGAGTTTTGCCATCAAGGATTTAACATTAATAGTTGTAACTATTAAATAAGCAAATCTGAAGGTTTATAACACTTACTATATAAAAAAGAAAGTATTGTATCTTTTCCATAGGGTTGCTGCAGAAATTAAATAAAACAACACCTGTGAAAAGAATTCATTGATCTTTTTGTTCACAAGCTGAATTCTGTACATGATATGTTTGAGTGGGACAGGAGGATGTTAAAACATTCTATGAATGAGCAGACATATATTTGTGAAATACATAAAAATTTAAAACATGAACACTAAACACCTTGTCCAGTACCTTGCTTTATTTTGTTTTTAATTAATATATTTTGGAGTTCCTCATCAACAGTTTTTAACAGCTGTATAGGTTTTCACTAAACACAATGCTATAATTTCTTTAACCACTTCTTAGTTTGTTGACATTTAGTTTGATTTCAAGTATTTTGATGTTACAAACATTTCGTGCAATGACTTATTTTTATGTCTTTGGACACATGTACAGATAGCTATAGAAGAAATCCCCAGAAATAAAATTGCTAGATCAGAGGACTTAAGTGTTTTTAATTTTGATAAATAGATCAAATATTGTACCACTAGGTTCTTGGTAGGAGAATAAATTGGTACAAGCTCTTTCTCTGAGTTGCCTGCTCTTGTCCTTTGTGCAAATTCTTTTCATGGGTTATTGGTCATTTTCACATTGATTCTTAAGAGTTCTTTATATGTTACAGTAATTAGCCTTTTGCCCTATGTGCTTTTAATTCTTTTCTCCTTATTTGTCATGTTTTTATTTTGATTTTGTTTCTGCTATTTTCTTCTTCAAAACATTTAACTGTAACATAATCAAATTTATCAAACTTTTCATTTATGGTTTTAGAGTAGTATGTCTTGCTTGAAAAATTCATTCTCCCTTCCAATAACCTATAAAAAACAATCTTAAGTTGCTTTCTTTTTTTAATTCCATGTTTTTCCATTTTAGTTACATGCTTTTAGATTTAAATCTTTGATCTTCCTGGATTTATTTATTTTGATGACAATTTTAATGAGATATAATAATATATCATATCATTCACCCATTTAAAGTGTACAATTCAATGGATTTTAGCATATTCACAGAGTTGTGTAACCAATATTTGGGATTTACTTTGGTGTAAGATATGATCAGGAATTCAGCTTAATGTTTTTTTCAGGCAGCTAGTTAGTTTTCTTAACACCATTTATGGTATAAACCATCTTTTTCATGCTGACTTGAAATATGCTAAGCACTTTTTCTTCTATTGTGGTAACATTGGTTTATAACATCATATAAATTTCAGGTGTACATCATTATGTTTCGATTTCTATATAGACCACATCAGGTTCACCACCCAAATAATATAATATAATATAATCCATCACCATGCACATGAGCCTAATCACCCCTTCTGCCCTCCTCCCGGCTCCCTTCCCCTCTGGTAACCAATAATCTAATCTCTGTCTCTATGTGATTGTTTGTTGTTGTTTTTATCTTATACTTATGAATGAGATCATACAGTATTTGACTTTCTCCCTCTGACTTATTTTGCTTATGCTAAGTACTTTTGATAAATTCATTTACTTACAACTGCCCTCCAGGGTTAATATTATTTTTCCCATTTTCCAAAGGAGGGAATTAGGACTCAAACCTGTTAAGTCAAATTACTCTACCTACCAATCAGAAGAAAGAATTCCAACAATAAGATTTTCTTTGCCTTCCTTTCAAGCTCTACATTTATTCATTCAAACAGATATATTGAGGGCCCATTATATACTAAGCTTTGTGTTAGACATTAAGGTACAGAGAAGAAAGTCATGGGCCTCGTTAATAAAAAGATCCAGAACAGGGGCAAGACAGACAAGGAGAAAGATGGATTCAATGCAATGGGATACATTCCCCAGAAAAGGTATAGAAAGAAAATCTCTTACATCTAATGTCAGTTTCCCCAAATTTCACGCGAGTCAGTATTGAAGCATAAGGTAAATGAGTTTTTACATAAAGTGCTTAGAATGGCATACAACACACAGTAGAGTCTATATTTAAGTATTAGCTAAAGATATATTGATAGATCCATAGATGTCAAGGAAGAGATTGGCCTTTTTACCCAGGGTATCCAGAAAGCAATTGCCAGGGTGCATTTTGCTTTGATTGTGGCAATCTGGGTGCATGGAAGCTCTATATAAGCAGAGCGGAATCTTTGAAAGCTCTATCGCTCAACAGGGGGATGGCACAGTCATCACACTAAAGAGTGAGCTGGCCTTGAGCAGGGAGGGCACACTTAGAAATGAGTTTTTCTTGTCCCATGGTTAAATTTTTTTAAAGGAGCACATTTTCTTTCTAGTGAAAAGAATAAACAAGGATAGGGGAAAATGTTTGGAGGATGAAATTTTAAAAATAACAACTCATAGCCAAAATAGAGAAATGTTCCTTTCTCAGTATAAAGTCTCTGTTTACTTAACAGACTGCACACCGGCAGGGGAGGAAATCTCAGTGTGGGAGGGAGCCTGAGTTCACCTGCTGTGAGCAAAAGTTCAGTGCAGAAACTGAGAAAGTGGAGTCTTCACAAATCTCCTTTCTTCTCCTCCCTTTTCAACAGTCTCCCACATTTCCCCAAGAGGAGCTTGTTCTTTACTCTTCCAGCAAGAGTGGATTCTTCTGAGCCTCCTCTCACTGGCTATCTTGTTATTTCTAATCAGCAGTTATTATCCGTTGACAGCACAATGCTTGCTCTTAAGCACACATTGGGAGCCAGAGACGGAGCCCTCAGCCATGGCACACACCCACAACTCCCAGTTCAGTTCTCGTTGTGTGTGCGTGTGTGTGTGTGTGTGTGTGTGTGTGTTTTCCTTTAAAGGATGTGGAGGGAGCATAGACGAAGTATAAATCATTGAGACGTTATGATAGGAGGACCCTGGAGCCTGCCATCTATGCACACAGAAGTGCTTCGTGTTTGCTGGTGGACGTGTCAACTTTGAGGGCTCCTGGGGGAACATTCATTGCGGTGAAGCTGCGATTTTCTAAGCAGTGCTGTAAGGCTCTAGAAGAACTTTAGGCTGATGTCCATAAGAATGAACTCACTATTCTTACAATGGGAAAAACTCACTTGGTCTAAACACGCCAGCTCATCCACTCTTTGTATAATAAATAAAAATTATGTACTTTGATGGCTCTGATGATATTTTCAGTAAATCACTAGAATGGTGCCTGCATGGAAACGACTGACTGATGATGTGGTAGCTGAGGGTCGCTCACTAATGTTACCACAAGGTGAAAAGAGCTAGTGATTTGTCATCCAAAGATCAGGTACAAATCTATGTGGACATTGAAGGTTAACAGCTACCTGCCTGACATAAGGGAACTCTTTACTGTCCACTGAGGTCAGGACACATTGGGGCCAAGGCTTCATTTTCAAAGTCCTGCTGAAATAGTCTATGCTAACTTCAAGGAGCCAATCAGACTAGAGTGTTTAACTCACTTTCAGAAGGAACAGATGAAGCAACAGTATCAGAAGTGGGGTGATGTCTAAGAATCTGGAGGTAACATTACTATAATAAGACAAAATTAAGCTAAATCCATGAGGTGCTCCTGAGGCTGAGAAATAGGTGGGGTATGGAAGAACAAGATTTATTTTTAAAGGGAGCACAGCTTCAGTCACAGATCAGGAGGAGTTTATGCAGACCAGCCCGTGCCCCCCCACTGTGAGACGTGACAGCCTCCAGTAACAAACTCCTCCACCGATTACATCAGTCTGGTGTCCAGGGCACCTCAGAATCCCCTTGTGGGGAAACCTTATGTGCTCCTTACTCTCTTCAAATGCAGTCCATTTGCACGTAAGTAACGGGGGAAGGAATAGGACTTTGCTCATGGCACATCCAGGAAGTTTCTCCTCTACGGAAACGAAAGCCCGCTGTTCGGGAGCCCCAAAGTACCTATTCCTCCATACGGAAAATAAAAAGCCTTAATGAGGTTGTCCACATGAAACTAGCCCTTTTATGCCTTCAAAAATAATCTTACAAAATATAGTCCCCCACAGCTTCTCCTTGTATCAAAAAACATTGAGAGACGGAAACTGAGAAAACCTAGGAGATCGACATAAGACATTTAATTTAGCTGTCCTGAAAAAAGTACGATATAGATAGAAAAAAGGTTACAAATAAGATGCTGTTTAAAATCAGTAGTGGCAGGTTTAGTTGTTTTCAAAGAGCTTCTGTATCTTTGATGCTATAAAATCTCATCACACGCTCTGAAATGCTGTGACTCCATAATATTTGGAAGATGAAGAGGGTTACATATACAACTCTGTAATGTGTGGAACAAAATACTGAAGACGGCAAACTGTAAGTCACATATCTTGAAAGATGCCCAATTTGAACGGCTGTACCTCAAAGATGATTACTTTAGATGAAGGTGGTTAAGATTTTGAAGTCCGACTGCCTGGGTTCAAATCTTGATGCCACTATTTACCACTTGTGACCTTGAACTGTTTACTTAAACTCTGTGCTCCTGAATGAGTACATACACAGAATCACCCACTTTGGACTGTAAGTTGAATAAGAAAGAATTAAGCCATTGAGACACTGTAGTTCTTTGCCATAGTAAGCCTACAAGGATCAAGAAAGAAACTGGAACTGGAAGCGGGGTACTGCCATGAAAAATGTTTACTCCCTTAAGGCCAAGTTGCAAGAAACATCTATAGCAAGCTAGAGAGCCCTGTTACAACATTGCAAAATATCTGGTAAAACTGTGGTCCGAAATAACTTGCAAGGCAGTTCGCACACCTGGGGAAGTGGGTAGAGAGAGTCAGAGTGATGGTATGTGGCAGACATTATGGCTGCCTTTAGTGAGGCAGAAAGAGGTGAGCTTAGGAAAGAATTGAGTGGTTAACAAGCACAAATTGAAAAGAATGGGGAAATATCAAAGATAGTTGGTCTTACCAGTTTGGAAAAGCAACTGCTCTGGCAATGAAATATTAAGAGATGAAATCGAAAAGCATCCTGAGTATGAAATGTTCTGTAAGACTTCTCAGTTTACAAAGTAACTCAGTCTTGTGGTAAAGGGTGACACCAACAGAGTGTTGCCTCCCCACCCAAGTTCATTGTTTCACAAAGCTTCAAGGTAGTCACTAATAAATCCTGAGGGAGACACCAAAGGACAAAGAAGCAAATAAGAACATCAGATTTGAGAATTGGGTCTAAGAAAGAACTCTGGGTGTGGTTACAAGCAGATGGAACTGACAAGAGCAAATAGAACAGAAACCTACTATTTTGGGGGGATAACTGTACTGCCAAAGAAAGCACAAGCTTGAACTAAAAACAAAAAGCCTTTGATTGCTCAAGCCTCCAACCCTAAAATTTCAGCTGCTCAAAAAATGAAAGTTTATTTCTTACTCCAGTCACTGTCCAATGTAGGCATCTTCCTTGGTAGGTGATCTTCTCATTTAGAGACCCAGGATCCTTCTAACCTCTGGTTCTGCCCTCTCCTAGGTCCTTGAAGTGTGCTTCATTCAGACAGGAATGGGAAAAGGACTGGGGCAGGCACAGAATGTGCCCCAGCAGGAAGTGCTATGAACACTATAGAGCTCATCAAAAGGAAAAGCTTCTCTACACTCACTTCAGATGTGGCCCAAGAGAATAACAGAAAGAAAGAACCTCCTGGAAGGTGAAGCCAGGGTTCATGGAGAACAATGGAAAGTTCCTTTTTCCAAGAGAGCAGATTTAGAGACTAATCAAAAAACTTTCAGATGCCTCAGAGTAGAAGCCTCCTCATTCTTCCCAGTAGGATTTCATACTGCTATGAAAGAGCAATGCTGACTACCCTCTCTTCTCTTTTTTCTCAATGGGAGTTTTTATTACAGTTATGTTGCCCTTACTCCACCATGGGGTTTTGTGTATTTGTTGGTTGAGGCTGCCAAACCAGGAGGAGCCACATCCATGCTTGATGAAAGGACTGCACACCACTGAGAAATCTTTGAGCTGGATGGACTTGGAGCTGGGCACAGTGGCTGGATGCAACTTTGGATTGTCTCTCTTGGGGAGGAATAGTATGCATTCTATATGGAAAGAATAGATATTTTGGAACTAGAAGTTGAGAGTGTGATAAAGACTGCTGTATTCATCAAAACACATTTCCTTTTCCTCCTGGGTTTCCTCCTAAGCAACATTTCCCAGCCTCCCTTGCAGTTAAGAGTGGACACGTGACTGAGTTCTGGCTACTGGAAAGTGAGTGGAAGTGATTTACATCACTTCTATGATGAAGTAGTTAAGAAACAGGTATGGTTTCCCCAGCCATTTTTTCCATCTACTGCCTTAATGAAGCACTTCCAGAACATAGTAGAGGGCAGAACCTGAGGTTAGAAGGAACCTGGGTCCCTGAATGTGAAGGTCACCTACCAAGGAAGATGCCTGGACATCTGGACAGTGACCTGAGTAAGAAATAAACTTTCATTGTATTGAGCACCTGAAATTCTAGGAATATCTGCGACAGCCATTAGCCTGTGCCCCGTGATGCTGACGAGACGCACGGGTCTGATTCCTCCCCAGCCCCAACTCACTTCAGACATATTGACACACAAATACACTTAAGATGCCAAGATAGACTCATCTTCTGTAGACATGGCTACTGACTGATCAAAGGGATATAAGAAATGCATTTCTATGGCACCTCACTTTATAGATTCCAATCGCTTCCAACTGGCATTATTAGGAAAGAGGTCAACGAGTATGTGGCACTTGATGTAGATTTCCAAGGAGAGACTGAGTAAGAAGAAGGGAATTCCAGGAATATTAACGGGCATCAGTAAAAGTCAAGAGGTAGGAGAAGATAAGGCATATTCAGGCAGTGGTGAGTAATCATAAGATTACTGATATGATCAGTGAGGCATATTTTGGGAATCCTCTGTGAAGGAAGAATCCATAGACTTTGGTGAATGATCCACAGTGTTGGGAAAAGAAAGGAGGAACTTAAAGACACCTCTGAAATTGTATGCCAAGATGACCGGAAAGATGATGAAAAAAGCAGGAAAGTTAACTGAAATAAAGAAATTCAGAGGGTCTGTCATATGCCACTAGAAAAAAAATTTCCTTGAAAATCACTGAATTTAAATTTTCACAGAACTATCTAAGATGACATGCAGAAAACTGAAAATGGAGGTGTAGAACTTGAGGGAGAGGCCAGGATTAAATATATGAGTTTGGACTAGATTTTTCCTCTTATTATAGGGGGCATCTCTTCAAATCAGTGCATCAAAATATACCTCACCTTTTAAATTAATGTCCAATATTTTAATGTATTCGTATTTACTGAAGCACTCTTCTATTGATGGGCATTTATATTGTTTCCATTTTTGGCTACAATAAACAATGTGCAATTATCATTCTTACACACATATTTTCTACACTTGCAAAAGTGTACAAAAAAGTTCTTAAACCTATAATAGCAGAGTCAAGGAGTATGAATGTTTAAAATTATAGTAAATATTTCCAAAATGCCTTCCAAAAAGGGTGTACCAATACACTGTCCTCAACAGAGCATGAAAATGTCTGGAAACAGAGATTTGGGGGATAAAACTGGGAGAGGGAGTGAGATCATCAGAGAAAGCAGAGAAAGAGAAAAGAGGAGAAGAGAGAGAGAAGGAGTGGAGAGAAAGACAGAGAGAGAGAGAAGAAACAGGCAGAGGGAGGAAATTGATGAGCAATGACATCTCTAGCATGGGAGCCAACATGGAAGCAATCAAAAAGAGGAGTGGGAAAAGAAGTGACAGAATAGGAGGGACCAAGATGTTGAAGGTTAGAAGATCAAAATAAAAAGGTGTGGGACAGGATAGACTAAAGGGAGACACTGGGAGAGGGAGGGACAGACAGAGACATGGAAAATAGTTGAGTGCAGACTCAACATTATCATAGGAGAAGGAAGGCTTTATTCTAACTCAAGAATAAGAGAAGTAGTAGTGTGAAAACTGAGAAATTCTGAGAAGTTAATGTTAGAAATAGAATCATCTCAAATCGTTTAGTAAATGGGAAGTGATTTTGTTTGCAGAAAATATGGGAAGGTAGATTGAGGCTGGAGACTCCAGGACGTGGGAGGAAACTGTAAACATTGTTGGGGCCTAGGACCTGAATAAGGCTCAAGATGTCCTTGAATTTCTGGCCCTTGCCCAATCTTCTCAAGCTCATTTCTTACTGTCCACCTTGTAATTTATGCTGCACAGTGCTTCTGAACAAATGCAGATTATCCACAGCACTTACTCATGATGTCTGTTTGGATTATCACCTCCATCCCCCCGATCCTGCTCTTGGATATCTTTTTCTCATCTTTCAAGGCTCAGATAAGTTTCTCCTCTTCCAGGAAGACTTCCCCAACTGCCCACCATTCTCTACTCTTTTCTCCCTTGGGTTATAAACTTTTCTCCTCTTCTCTGAGACTATCCTTTATATCAGTGGTCAGCAAATTTTTTCTCTATCAGACCAGAGGGTAAATATTTTAGGCTTTGTGAGACATACGGTGTGTGTTGCATCTACTCAAGTCTGACATTTCGTGTTGAAAGTAGCCATAGAAAATATGTAACCAATGAGCATAACTGTGTTCTAATAAAACTTTACTTACAAAAATAGTAGCAGACTGGGTTTGGTGTGCCATGCTTTGCTCACCCCTGCTGTATACATTGTTCTACATTCAGTGAAATTATTGAGCACCAACTATGTGCCCACGTTGGGTGATAAGAATGTAATGATGAGCAGGACAGGAACATGCCTACCTCAAAAGGAACTTACAGTCTATTTGGGAGGTAGACAGTTAAGAAAAGAAAAGAAGAAAAGAATAATTAAATAAAGTTGTAATTAGTGGCATGAAGGGAAAAAAACCTAGGTGCTAGCGTAGTGAAAAACAGAAAGCCATATGTGAGAGAGTAATTTGAGATGGCTGTGGGATATCCAAATGGATCTTAGAGATCTGGAGCTCAGAAAAACCTTAGAGTCTGCAGATTCAGCTTTGAGAGGTAGCAAGGGAGAGTGTCTGAGTGCAGAGGGAGAGGAGCAGAAAAAGAAACCAAATAACTGAAACATAGAACCTGAA
Organism: Equus asinus; assembly: GCF_041296235.1. Classification (NCBI taxonomy): domain Eukaryota; kingdom Metazoa; phylum Chordata; class Mammalia; order Perissodactyla; family Equidae; genus Equus; species Equus asinus. The sequence goes on from NC_091790.1 coordinate 36,701,386, forward strand.
GAACACTGAGACCAAGCTTCCTATCATTGTAACAAAGCACACTATTAAATGGCTGATTAAGAGTTGACTAAAGCTCTGACTGTTTTGAAAAATTATGTGAGGCGCATTTGTTCCTCACCCTTCAGAGACCTCCCAAGTTTGAGGTCTTTTCCTTTGAAGACTATTCTGAACAAATGCAATGACCTGAAGGCTGCAAGAATGAGCTCAATGAACTCACTGAAGGAGAGCATGTCCTTCTTATGCCCAACCTTCCCTCTGCACACCTGCCAACATGTAAACCTTGTGGCGCTGGGCCAAATTCTGTGCTTTGTATGTTAATGTACTTTAACTATCGCAGGCTATATGTCAAGGCGAATGAGATAAGAAGCATATGATAATAACTAGCAAAAATGTCATTCCTCTTAGAAACCATAGTGTTTAGGCATATAATTACAGGAATAATGGAATAAAATAAAAACTAATAGGGGAAATTTTAAGAATATGGCCAGAAGATCATCTTCTTAGAGTTATTCTGATAAAAGGGAGATAAAATCCATGTTGTATGATTCATTTAGAAGGACTGGATTTCAAGTGGAAATAACTTTTGGTCCATTACCTTGAGAAGAGTTGCTATGAGACTGAAAGCCGGTTCTATCTTCACTGCAAGTTTGAGGAATAAATGCATAGGGCAATTTAGGAGCATCTTAGAAATGAAACGTTCTCAGAAGGCACATTCCACGTCAAGCAGGCCTTGCTGAAGAAGTTGGGAAGCACGACCACAGGAAGAAAGTTCAGCTCTGCTTTTCTTAGCTTAACTGATGTTTAGCTTTGTTGCTGTTGTTGTTTTCATTTGAAACAGAAGCGAATCTACCAAGAGAAGCCAGTCAACATCAGTACCCAGTAAATGGACTTCCAATGAAAGGAGTAAAAAAGCTACAAAGATTCTTTTAGTATCAGGAAGTCCATGCTCATTGAAATCAAAAGAAGGAGTGAGTATACCTCTCAGGCAGTGTCCTCAGGATATTTTCATCTCAAGGAAAAAGTCGCTCTCCCTCAGAGACTTACTTTGCTGAGGTACTAACTCACTGATTACTGAGTGGTTGCCATAGGTTACCAGGCCGCGCATACACATCTAAGTCTATATCCACCCCTTCCAGAATGAGGTCCTAGCTATGCTCCCTCTAATCATGCCCCAACACAAGGCCAAGGGGACTCGCATTCCCTCTTCTCTCTTTATTGCAGTCTGCAAGGGTGGACTTCAGCCTCACAAGATTATGAGCCTACCTCCAGTCTCGGTGACACAGTACAGATAATGATATACTCATTACTCACCCAGAAGGATTCAAACCCTCTTTGTTCATGATGGTGCAAATGGTGGTCACTCAAGGGTACACAGGAAATGTTAGATTGGCCTAATTGAAAGATATGTCTGGATATTCACTTCAAACACTTAGTCAACTAACATTCAATTATTTTTATTAAGCTATCTATCGTACAGGAGTAAGACTCTAAGAAACTCTTTGCCACTTACTTTTCTCACATCAGGAGGTTGATAGTCCAAAGAAGTCTTAAGCCAAGAGATACTTTCTAATAAATAGAACAAGACTTAACATGCACTCTTCTCATACACTTTTGGGGGCTAAAGTGTCAAGAAAGGAGTTTAGAGTTGGTTATTACAGACGCTTCTGTCAGAATGCGTAAAACACACTTCTGGGTTTGAATGGTTTGTCCAAGAAAGATGGAATTCTGCACTTCTATGGATGATGACCCACTTGAGTTTGTTGGTACAGTGTACACAGTTTGAGAGCTAAAGTAAGTCTCTGGAGGAAAATTCTCTAATGGATTTGTCTACTCAAATATCCAGCTGAAAAGAGACTGGATCAGTCTTTTAAGATACTGACATCAAGTGTATAAAACCTAAGGAAGAATGCCTCAGCTACGCACTCTTCATTTGGATGTTTTGGAATTATACAGACAAGGCAATTAGGTAGTTTTTTCTCCACTGTACTTAGATGAACAGACTCTGTTAACTGGAATGAAGGCAAATAAATGAACAAAGAGAGTGCCATTCCTGTATGTGAGCCAGGGTTTCTACTTTTCATAAGCCAATCATTGTTTCTCTGTAAAGAGATTTCTCTGTAAAGAGATGATTAGGGGCCGGCCAGGTGGCGCAGTGTTTAAGTTCGCACATTCTGCTTCAGTGGCCCAGGGTTCACCGGTTCAGATCCTGATTGCAGACCAATGCACTGCTTGTCAACCCATGCTGTGGCAGGCACCCCACATATAAATTAGAGGAAGATGGGCACAATGTTAGCTCAGGGCCAGTCTTCCTCAGCAAAAAGAGGTGGATTGGCAGCAGATGTTAGTTTAGGGCTAATCTTCCTCAAAAAAAGAAAAAAAAATATATATATATGATTAACACTTCATTTCCTCATTAACTCAATTTTAGTTGTGCACTATTTTTTGAGTCCATTATATATGCCAGACTCTGTGCTAGACACTAGAAACTCAAAGATCAGCTTTATTTATTCAGTAAATATTTATTGAGTCTGAATCTACTATTTTCCAGGCACTGAGTTAAGTATTGGCAGTATAACAACGAGCAAAACCTTACTCTCCTGGAGTACACAGTTTAGCAAGGTAGACAGACATTAAATACAGACACAGCAATAGAATAAAATAAAACTATTAATTGTGATAAATGCCAAGAAGGAAGGAAGAGTGTCTTATGAGAAAGTATAACAAGAGAATTGTCTCAGATAAGGGGGAAGGTGGGTGTCAGAGAAGCCCTCTTTGAGGAGGTGACATTTAATCTGAAACCTAAAGAACTAGGAATTAGCCAGGAAAAGAAGTGGAAGAATGTACCAAGGACAGCGACCTGTGTGCAGGTTTCAGAAGGAAGAAAATGCTTGATGAGTTTGAGAAACTTAAAGGTCAATATCCTAGAACTCTGGAACTCCATGATCCCAGTCACAAGTGGTCCTGGATCAGGTTAAGAGGCTGCAGCAGAAACAAGGCACTAAGGCTTTGATCAGGAAGGTGGTCTTCATCCCCAGGCCAAGAGAGGCCATTGCAACTTTAAGAGAATTCCTAGGAAAATTTAAGAGAAGAGTATCCAAGATTTGTGTTTTCCAAAGATCAGACTCACAGGGGGAATATTTCCTCAACTCTCTACAGCAGGAAGAAAATCAAAGTCACATTTCTTAACCTGGCCATTCCAGTTGCAAACGTTCTTAGGCACACCAAAACCAAAACAAAATTTTGTGATGCAAAAACAAAATGTACCACCATCAATCATGGCCATTGAAATACCTGAAGAAATAGCAATGCCTTTCTTTCCCTCTTTCTTTTACATAAAACCTTAATCCATTTGCTATCCTTTAAGACAAGTGACACGTATCCAAAATAAAGTGTTGGAATTCCAGTAACTAAACTGACGCCCTAGGAATTCTCATAGGGATTCTAGTCACTCGTTCAATTAGTATTTATCAAGCTCTTATTAGGTCCTAAACACTTTGCAAGTTAGTCAAGGTTCCGACTTCCTTGGAGCTTCCATTCAAGTGGTAGAGACAGAAAACAGACAAGTAAACACACGAACAAGATAATCTCCAATTGTGACAAGTGCTTTCAGGAACGAAAACAGGGAGCATTGGGCAAGTTGGCAGACAGCCACTTTTAGCTAGCTTGTCCTTGAGGAGGTGACATCTGAATTGAGGCCTGAGTGACAAGATTTTTGAAATAATTGAGACTCAAGTTTTAGAAGAGAAAATTTTAAAATGTTTTTCATTAGGACAAGAAATAGAACGAGGTAGGTATTCCAAGGGTTGGTTTAAAGGCTAGGAAAAAGTGTTCTGGCTTTGAAACCGAACAAGGAAGCCCAACAAATGCAAAGGACGGTGCCAAACAAGCCAAGAAACTTGAACTGAAAAAGTAGAATTAGAAGTGGCCCAAACACTGCCTTCTGCTTAAAATCTCCAGGCTTCTCATGCTAAAGTTGGATCTGCAACCATTAGGAAAATAAAAGCTTTCCCTGGAAACCAATTCACAAACAGGCCCGTGAACAGAATCAACAGAAGATGGAAGGACTTTTTAGCTCACATTTGCAACAATCCTGTTTTATTAAATGCATCTTTCTTTAATGTTGACAACTCTTTCAGAGGGTTTTTTCCCCTTCTTTTTATTTTGTCTTCTTTTCTTTTATTATGGACAATCTTTGCCTTGAGTTCACTCTATAATTTCTACTTTCTAACTTCATTTCATGCTTCTTGATCTAAGTTTTAGTCAAATAAAAATATGGCTATAAAACAAACATATTTATTTGAAGAAGGGCAAGTGACACTGAAAGTTGAACTCCCCAACAGTGAGGGGAGTAGCTATGTATCTGCTGAGTTGAATACTAACTCGTTCTTTATTGGCAGTTGTTTTTTGTAGCTCCTGCATTTAGGTGCTAATTTAGAAGTGTATTTTTAAATTTTTCTTTTGATTATGCTAAAAACCTGAAAAGTATAGTAATCTTGCATCGTGCAGCAACACATAGCATCATGTAAGTAGTAAAGATTACTGTACCAGAAGGAGTGGACTTGCGTTCTTGGACCCACTGTCAGTAAACATCTGTGTAACCTTGGGCAAATCACTTAACATCTCTGGAATTCTATTTCCTCATTTGTAAACAAGGAGGCTCGACAAAATCAATGGTATTCAAACCATTTTTAGAAATAGTATTCTCTTATGAAATAAAATACTATGTGACATTCCAATTATAAAAAAGAATGAAGCACATCTGCCTCGGGAGAACTGTGAGGGTGTTCCAGAGACCCACCCTTTCTTCCTTCCTTCCAGCAACCCCTTAGCCATCTCCTTGGAAAGACCTACAGAAGACAATTTGCAAAGCACTGCCCTGGACCTTAAACGCTATTACAGTTCTAAAATAATGATTCAGTGACTTCACAACTGCAAATAGGATAAGCCTCCAAAATAATTCAGAATCAACCTTTTGTAGACTTACTAACATCTATTAGAAGGTAAAAGTATTCACGCATTCTCCTTAATTACTAAGCTCTACTTTTGGTGGCCAAACTTCTTAAAAGTACTGTTGCTCTTTTGTTAAGACCAACCAAATCTCATAGGTTAGGCCATGATGCAACTGAGCTTCCCTACCAACACTAACGCTGGCAATAGAACAACAATGAAAGTTAACTCCTATTCAGTTCTCACTGTGGGCTAATACACATGGTATAAGACTTGATATCTACTTAGGGAATTCTTACAAAGCTCCATGAAAAAGGTACTATTATTATAGAAAAAGAAATTGAAGCACAGAAAAGTTGATTGCCCAAAGTCACAGTTAGTTGGTGGCCAACCTGCTGTCTGGCTCCAGAGCCTGGGGTCTCAGACATCACACTGAGCAGCCCCTCCACAATACCCCCTTCTCTGGTTAGGCTCGCTTCCATGTGCCTTTAGTCTCTGCTGCCCACATCTCGCACTCACCCTTCTTAGAGGCCTCTCTGGGACTCCCTTCACATCAGTGTACCTGAACACGAGTGTGGTGAACCAGGCCCTGGTGGATTTCCAACGTGCTGCTACTCTGTGACTTTAAAAATTCCTACAACTCTCTTTTGGACAGGTCTCCAAGTTTGCTGAATGGCCAAGTGCATGGTGTCAGTCGTGGACTATGACTTGGGAGCTCAGTATCAGATTCATGGACTGAAGATTCCACTGCACTTCCTTCTTCTTCCTGTGCCCTGGGAATGAACCACTCATCTACCCACAGAAATTAACCCTCCCGCTTCACCATCTACCACTCCCCACTGCCACTTCTCCCAAGATTAGGCCTGGACCAAGTCGTTCCCACAGACAGCACTTACCACCTCTATCCCTCGTTTGGTACTTATCTACTTTTTGTTGACATATTAAGCCTTATATATAGTCATGTAAATGTCTTTTTGCCCCCAGTAGATTATGTGCTCTCAGAGGACAGGTTGTATCTTACTTTTCTCTATATTCTTGATGACCAAGAAAATGTTGATATTTTTAATCAATGTCACTTATTAATGGTGGAGTGAAAAATCATTGGCACTGGATTGAAGGGTCCTGATTCCTGCCACTAACTAGCTTTGAAATCATAAGCAGGTATCTTAACAGCTATAAATCTCATTTTCCCAGAGGAAAGATAAGCATTATAATGCCTGTCTTAATATCCTCAAAGAGGTGTTCCAAGGATAAATGAGAGAATGTGTAGGGTAGCACATTATAAACAAGTATGACATATATTGTAGAATTATCATAATCACTTAAAACTTACCCTTATTTTCTCAAAGGGTTGACTTTAAGGATTGTTTTAAGCAATGCAGTCTAGGAGGGGGAAGGGAAATAGCTCATGAAAGCTTATTAGAAGCTGAAATAAAAATTTAAAAAGCCACTGAGTTTCATTAACAGCAAAGTTCAACTTTGTCTATGTGGCCCCAAAGGCCAGATGAACCTGTTCTACTCCAACCAGTCACGTGTACTGCATTTTCAGGAAAGAAATAAGAGATTATCTATGTGTCCTTTATGGATCGATGAGTCTTCCTCAGCATCCTTACCATAAAGGCAATGTTTTGGGATTTTGTTTTGTTGTTCATTTGTTTTTATGGTATCTCTCCCTCTTTCACTCTCTCTCTCTCTCCCGTTATTAAATATTTCCAAGGCTTCAGGCATGTAGAAATTATATCTTTTGTCTAACAGAATAACACTAAACTGGGTCAATGCCATTGCTCTAATTTACCAGAAACTTCGTTAAGAAACTAAAGTAGGGATCAAAGATAATCCTACCATTTCATCAGTGATTGGCACTATGGTATATTGCTCTAGAAACAACTGATAAACAAAACTTGAGGCCATTTCTGGGCTTTTAGAAAAACATTTTTACCTTTTCTTTCCCTGTCTGGCGTATTCTCAAGGACTTCATGCTGCAGTCTGACCTCCCAGGCCTCAGTGATGGTTAAAATGGATTCTGAGCCAGTTAAACAGGGTTCCTCCCAGGGGCCTGGACAGCTCCAGACTGCAGACAGCTAAGGAAGCCCTTGAAGCAACATGCTCCTCTTCCACTCATACTTTATTGAAATGCTTTTGAGTCTGATTGTGTCGTAATAATGACAGAAAACTCAACCAAAATGTACTCCAAGGATTGGGCCCAGGACTCTTCCTAAAACATTTCAATTCCATTTTCCTGAACATACAATCTCCAAATGCATCTATGAGGGCCCTCCATGAGTATTTCCATTTTACATTTCAGAAAACTTAAGTGATGCAGGTTCCTAACTTAGCTGATGATAGACATAAAGGGAATGTCAACTTGGTCTGTTTAGGATTTTCTCTCTTTCCTTACTACATTTTCAGTGTAACATTTGATTCACACAAAAGAATTTTGATAATATTGATGTATTTCATAAAGCATAATAAAAAATAAATCCCCATTTCTCCAGCAACCTACCTTCTTTTTATTTTCTTTATGAAAGTTGTTAATTTCAGAGAGATCAACTTTATGAATATTTCTGTTATGGTTAGTACTTTTTGTGCCTTATTTAAGATATAATTCCCCACCTAAGATAAATATTTTTCTAAATTTTCTTATAAAAGTTTTAGCTTTGTCTCTCAATTAAGTCCTTCATTCATCTGGAATTAACTTTCTCACATGCCATGAAGTAGGATCAGATTTTCTATTTTTTTTCTATGTAGACAACCAATGGTCTCAGGACCATTAACGTAATGGTTCTTCCTTTCCCTCACAATCTCAATATTGTCTCTATCATAGGTCCACTATTCATATATGTCAAGTTTTCAAACTCTCTTTTATATTTCATTAGTCAATGTGCTTATTTCTATGTGCATACCACATTGTCTTAATTATAATAGCTCTATGACTTCATAAATTCATTATTATAGTTTTTTACCCAATCTTCCCATCTTAATTTCAGTTTTCAGAAGTATTTGGCTATACTTGGTCTTTGACCTCTACCATATAAATTTTAGAATGAACTCTGGATTTTGATTGGAAATGCACTGAATTTATAGCTGGATTTGTGGAGAACCGATACATTTTCAACAACGAATCTTCCTCGCCATAAACACGGTATAGCTTTCTTTTTAATGATTTAATTTTTAATACTTTATGTTCTTAATATCTTTCAACAGAGGTTTATAATTGTCTCTATAGAGCTCCTGAAATTTCTTTATTAAATTTATTTCAAAATACATTATGATTTTTGTTGTTACTGTAAAAAATATATGTAATTATATGTATTGTAATTGTTGCTGGTGTAAAGAAATAGAATTGGTTTTTGTATATTGATTAACTAGGCCTTCTTGTAAACATTCTTATGGAATTGAATATCAGAAAGATAACCATAAAACTATAAAACCCCTAGAAGAAAACATAAGCAGTAAGCTCCTTGACATAGGTCTTGTGGATGATTTCTTAATCTGACACCAAAAGCAAAAGCAACAAAAGTAAAAATAGACAAATGGGACTACATCAAACTAAAAAGCTTCTGCAGAACATGAGAAACCATCAACCAAATGAAAAGGCAACCCACTGAATGCAAGAAAAAATTGCATATATCTGATAAGGGGTTAATATCCAAAATACATAAAGAACTCATACAACTCAACAGCAAAAAGCCAAAAAATACAATTTAAAAATGGGCAGAAGATCTGAATAGACATTTTTCCAAAGATGACATACAGATGGCCAACAGGTACATAAAAAGATGCTCAGCGTCATTAATAATCAGAGAAATACACATCAAAACCACAATAGGTGAGATATCACCACATACCTGTCAGAATAGCTATTATCAAAAAGACAAGAAATAATAAGGCAAAGATGTGGGGAAAAGGGAACCTGTGTGCACTCTCGGTGCGGATGTAAATTGGTGCAGCCACTATGGAAAACATAGTGAAGGTGCCTTTAAAAATTAAAAATAGAACTACCATATGATCCAGCAATTCCACTTCTGGGTATTTATCTGAAGAAAATGAAAACACTAATTCGAAAAGATATATGCAATATTATTTAAAATAGCCAAGACATGGAAACAACCTAAGTGTCCATCAATGGATGAATGGATAAAGAAATTGTGGTATATATATAAATATTATTCAGTCATAAAAACAGAATCTTGCCATTTGTGACAACATGGGTGGACCTCAAGGGCATTATGCTAGGTGGAATAAGTTAGACAGAGGAAGACAGATACCATATGATCACCTTATACGTGGAATCTAAAAAAGAAAAATACATGCTCACAGATACAGAGAACAGATTGGTGGTTGCAAGAGGCAGTGGGTAGGGAGCTACAGGGGTGTGGGAAACATGGGTGAATTGCCTTTTGATTTAGTTTAAACAAGTCTTTTTTTAAAAAAAAAGATAACGAGAAGTTCTCATCTAAGAGTGTTCTAAATTGGATATATCAAGTCTGTCTAAATTGTTCATGGTTAAAAAAAAAAACACCTGGAATTTTTTATTTGCTGGGATGCACATTCTAGAGAATGGAGGTTAATCTCATAGGATTTCTGTCTCCATGACTAACAAAATATAAAATCTGAGTAGCATGAAACCTAAATAGCTTCTTCAGAATGAACTTACACCACATACTTGGTTAGCAATCATCTATTGTTCCAAAAATCAAAACACATTTCAATGAAGAAAAGAGGTCTTTTGGAAGCTCTGTCTGATAGTTCAGAGTCCCTCCAATGAGGGATGATGCTGTGTTTATGTCCATTTTCAGCTTGTATTGTTTCCTAGTTGCTAGTAAAAACTTGGTCTGGTTGAGACCTATGATTCATTTGGGTCTGCTTTGACAATTCAGCTCTTCAAGGTACTGCTTTCCACAAAGCAGATAAAAACTACAGCCTAATATTTCAAAATGAATTAAAAAGACTGAAGAAAATGGTTATTGCTTTGAAAGAGTTGTACATTTCAGAAATAGAAAATTCAGAAATGATGTGGTCAGGCAACAACAAAAAATAAAACAGGGAACTGAGACATTTTAGAAATAAATTTGAAAATTAAAAACAAAATTCAGAAACAGACTAAATTAGATAGGACATAACAGCAAATAGACTCTAAGGACAGCTCAGTGAGGGGAATAAAGGATGGAACGATAAAGAGTAAAGAAAAAGAATAACAGGACTAAGGAGAAAGTCATAAATATAGAGTACAGGTAAAGGGCATCCTTTGATGTATAAATGAGTCCCTAAAGAAGCAAATGAAAGCAATGTAGCAAAGCAATTATTCAAAACTACAAACCGAGAGAGTCAAGAAGTAAAAGAAGATCAATCTATCTATTCAAAAGATATACCACACACCTGGGAAAACTGACCTAAAATGTTCAGTACAGAGACATGTCTTAATAAAATTATTGAAATTTAAGTCTATGAGAAAAAGAAACTTTAGGCATTCACATAAAAAGACAAAAAAGGGAAAGAAAATCAGACTGCCATCCAACTTCTTGGCAACAACATTTGATATTAGAAAACAATGGAGCAATCATCCAAGAACACTTGAGGAAAAGTATGAGCCAAAGATTTTGCATACAACCAAATTTTTCACATAAATGACATAGAAAAACAATTATGAACGTTTTAAAACTAAAAAACGACGTTTTCTCATGAACCTTTCCTTAAAAACCTGAAAAAAAAATGAAGATTTAGATTAAAAAAAAGATTAGAGAGCCATTAGCATATAGTCTGAGGGTGAATTTTAAATATATATGATAAAGTTAACACTAAAACTTGGGGTTGGGGTGACAAAAAAAGGGAAAAAAGAGCATCTAAGTATTATAAGCTCTAACAACATATAAATACATAAGCAATAAAAATAATATGAGAAAGGAAGAGTGATGAAAATTATTATTAGCTATGATTACCTCATAGGTATTAACTGAGTCAATTGATATCATTTGATTCTGACAAATCAAACAGCAGAAGCTTAAGTGTATTTAACACTATGAAGTTTGACACTAAGATAATTCCAGTGGCTAAAATTGGAGGGTGGTAGAGGAATGCTAGGTTACCAGCTAACTTCACTACTACTCGTAGTAGGAAATGAACAGTTTCTAAAGGAAGAATGGACTAAATATATATAAATCTCACAACCAGAAAAAAATATTAAATTCCTAAAAAACAAAATAATATAAACAAAAAATAAATAATAAATAAATACAGCAAAGAAAAGAGATCCTTTAATATGTGGGAAATATAAAATAATATAACATAACTTGAATCGAACATGGTGCTTATACCAATAAATATAAATGGGCTTAACTCATCTATTTAAAAATGTTCTCAGATTGGCTAATAAAGTAAAATCCAATTGTAGACTATATAAAATAGAGACCTAAAGCAAAAGTATTTGCATGTTAAAAATAAAAATGGGAAACAGTATATTAAATTAGTAAAGATAAAAAGAAGCTGGGGTCAAGATCATGATATCAAACGGTAAAATTCGATCCATAAAAATTATTAAATGAATAAAAAGTTTTCTAATACAAAAAAACCATAATGCACAATAGAGATGAAGCAAATATAAATACTTATGCAGCAGATAACAGGTCATAAAGTTTCATTAAGCAGAAATTACAAGATATAAGAAGAGAAATAGACACAGGCAGATAATTTACCTTCAATCTTACTAACAGTAAACTTTCATATCAAGTGCACATGGAACATTTAGAAGAACTGAAATGATACTAGGCTACAAAGAATATTGAATAAGTTCCAAAAACAACTGCAATAATGCAAGCAGGATTCTCTGATCACAAAGCAAAAAATGCTAATTAATAACGAAACTGAAAAACAAAAAAAAGTGCCCTTTGACCCTGAAAATTAAACCGTTTATTAAACGACACTTGAATGAAAGGGAAAATAAAATATGAAATTGTTGAATTTTTAGAAAACAATGATGATGAAAGCAAGATATATCAGAATCTATGGGACATAACTAAAACAGAGCTTTGAGAAAATTATTTGCATTAATTATGTATATTATGAAATAAAATAAATGAATTAAATATCAACTCAAAAATGAGAAAGAACTACAAAGTTAACTGACTAAAAGCAAAAGGAATGACATAATACAGCTAAAAATATAACAAATTAGAAAGTAGAAAACCAGGAGAACTAATAAAAATTTAAGCTACCTCTTGGAGGAAAAGAATTGACAAAATAGGAAACCACTAGCTGACCTAAGTTTTCTAAAAGAAGGATAAATATACAAAATAAATTATAAGGTAGAAGTAACTATTAAACCAGAAAAAATTTTAAAAACTCATCAGAAACTACTTTGTCCAACTCAATGCAATAAAAATGGAGAACTTTATCAGATTTCTATATCCAAACTGACTCCAGGAGATAGAAAGTCTAACGAGATCATTTACTACAGAAGAATTTAAAGTTTCCAGAGAGCTCCCCTCTGAGGGAGCCACCAGGTCCAGATGGCTTCAAAAGGGAATTCTACCAAAATTTTAAGTTTTCACAATCAAATAACCCCAGTGTTGCTTTCCAGGGCATAGAAAAGGAAGGAAAAATCCCAGACTAGTTTTATGAGACGTGTAACACTGATAACAAAAACTTGTAAAGACTACACAAAAAGAAATTTTCACAACAAATTTTCTCATCAATTTTGATTCAAAAATGGCAATAACTTTCATTCCTGATAAAACACCTAATAATATAGAAATCCATAGAAACTCTTGTAACATGAATAGATAGAAACAAGGAAATAGTGTCCATTATTGTCACTATTTTTCCAAGGTGTCAGAGGTATTATGCAATGCAATTAGACAAGAAAAAACATTTAGATGCTTAGGGATAGAAAGAAAAAGTTTGTAAAACAATTTCTATTTGCAGATGATATGATTGTATATTAGGAAATCCCATGGAAATTAATGGAAAAACAACTGTAAATAATAAGAGAATTTAGTAAAGTGGTAGACTATAAAAATAACATGCAAATGTCAACTATCTACATATATACAATATGTATATTTATTTATACTTACGTATTTTATATGTATGTAATAGCTAGGCATAATCTTAAAAATATGTGAAAATATATTTAAGGATACTTGAAAACACTTCTGAAAGACACAAAAATTTGAACAAATGAAAAGGCAGACATTATTCTTGGATAGGAAGATTCACCTTCATAAAGACATTAGTAAATCTCTAAATCAATTTATATTTAACATGATTCCAATAAAATTATCAACAAATTTTCTTATGAAGTTAATTCTAAAGGTCACATGGGAAAAGAAATAAGGAAAAATCACCTGTGAACCCTGAAAAATCAGAAGACAATACTGGAGAGAGAGCCTGACCAGAATTCAAACACAGTTTGGAGCTGCTATAAACAAAACTATGTGGTATTGACTCAGAAAAACCTTAGAGATAATTAAAATTTCACAAAGAAACTTAAGTTTATAAAGAAATTCAGTATGTAATAAAGGATACATCTCAAATCACTTTAGAAAATATTAACTTTTTTATAAATAGTGTTGGGAAAACTGAAAAGCCATCTGGAAAAATATGTCAATATTTACTTCACACTGTATATCAGGACAAATCCCAAATGGACCCGAGATATAAAAGTGAAAAGCACTAAAAGCAGGCCAGCCCCTTGGCATAGTGGTTGAGTTCTGCTTGCTCCACTTTGGCAGCCTGGGTCCATGGGATCAGATCCTGGGCACAGACCTAGACTGCTTGTCAGCCGTGCTTTGGCAGTGACCCACATATAAAATAGAGGAAGACTGGCACAGATGTTAGCTCACGGCTAATCTTCCTCAAGCAAAAAAAAGAGGAAGATTGGCTACAGATATTACCTCAAAGTACTAAAAGCAAGCAGGAGTGAATATGACTATAACTTGAGGGCAGGAAAAACCTTCTAATAAAATAAGAAGTTAATATATTTCTGCTATAAAACTTAATATACAAAAGCTTTTCACGTGGCAAAATCTTCCATAAACAGTTTAAATTCAAATGAGAAATTGAGAAAAGATATTGGCAATTTATATTGAGAAAAGCTAGTTTATCTCTAACATATACTGAGCTCCTAAAAATCAAGGGAAAAGAAACTAATACAAAAATGGACAAAAATATGAATATACAGTTCACAGAAGAAGAAGTGAAAAGGCCCTTCAACGTAAATAGGATGCTCAGTTTCATTCAGAAATGAAAGAAAATGGAATTAAAACTATTCTGAGATACTTCTTACTTATCAGATTGGCAAAAATCCAAAAGTTTGACAACATATTCTCTTGGAGATGCTGTGGAGAAACAGGCCCTCTGACACATGGCTGGTGGGAAAGCACAATGACACAACATCATCAGCAGTCAATTTTCCAATATCTAGTAAAATGATGTATGCAGGGACCTTTTGACTTAGTAATCCCACTTCTAAGAATCTATCAAAAAGACAGACTGAGAAAAATACAAGTGACTTATTCACAAAATTATTTATTGTGGCCTTTATTTTGTTGTTGTTTGTAGCATAAGATTGGAAAGAAGATACACGCCTATCAATTCCACACAATGGAATATAAAATAATCAAGAAAAGGAATAAGGAAGATCTTTACACACATACAGGTAGTAACCTCCAAAGCAATATGTAGAATATTATATATAATATTTCACTTTTGTGTATGGGGTGGGGATATGATGACATACAAACATACACACATACTTATATCTACCTCCCTCCCAATTTTGATTCACATTTGGCATTACGGGGGCATCCAATGGAGGGGCTGGTAATGAATGTTAGGCTCTTTAAATATATCTGCTTATAAAGTTTTGAGTTTGGAAACAAATATTTTGCATATTCAAAAAATTAAATAAAAAATATAAAAATGGAAATCAAGTTGAATGATTCTTACTCTATATTAAGTTGGGGACGTAACCTCAGAGAGAAGGGTTATTTCAAATGTCTGTAAAATACAATATTTTGACTTTCCATTCTTAGTGGAATATAGCTGAAAAAACAGAGCTACTTAGAAATCTTCAACTATATGCAATGGTCTAACTGCTAGTTGAAAGACTGGTATTATTATTTTAAAACTATTTTTACATAATGTCAGATGATCAAATGAGTAATTACATTAATATTGCTAGGAACCAAGATTTGCATTGAAAATATAAGTATGAAATAATTTATATTTTCATTTCAAATTTGCTTATATAGTCATGTGCCATATAATGACGTTTCCATCAAAGACAAACCACTTACACGATGGTAGTCCCATAAGATTAGTACCATACAGCCTAAGTGTGTAGTAGGCTGTACCATCTAGGTTTGTGTAAGGACACGCTATGATGTTCACACAACGACAAAATGGCCTAACGACACATTTCTCAGAACATATCACCATCGTTAGGCAATGCATGGCTGTATCCCAACTTTATCTATTGAAAAGGCCAAGAAGCAATGGCATCTCTAAAGTAGTGAACACATCAAGTACCAAGACTGAGTTCCAGGGGCTGGCCTGGTGGCACAGCAGTTAAGCTCTCATGCTCCTCTTCAGTGGCCCAGGGTTCACTGGTTCAGATCCCGGGTGCAGACCTACACACCACTTGTCAAGCCATGCTGTGGTAGGTGTCCCACATATAAAGTAGAGAAGATGGGCATGGATGTTAGCTCAGGGCTAATCTTCCTCAAAAAGAAAAAAAAGATTGAGTTCTGAATACCAATTTCTCTGAAACGAGTAAGTGCCCCGGTAGAAATAGTTCATTCCAGCTCTGGGGCAGGAAATATATACTGAGGTTGGGAAACGTTATTGTGTTATTCAGCAAGGAGGCATCAAAGACTAATTGCTTATATCAAAATGACACAAAAGTCAACATGAAGGAGCTCTCATTAGCCAAAGATGGGACAATTTGAGTATCAAAAAAGGCTAATAATTCAATTGATTAATACACACAGAAAAAACAAAAATCCATGAGTTAATAAGACCGCTAGAAAATTTCCCATTGGACATCACTGGATGGAAGCAGGATGCCAGTTTCCCCCTGGTGCTGTTGCTCTCAAGAACTAGAGCTCCACCGCTTTTCACTACCGAACATCTCAAAAAGCTAGTTTCTATTTCCTTTCTCTATTTGTTCCCACCCATTTTCTCTTTCATACGCCATACTTTCATTTAACACATCCATGCTCTGGGTTTTTTCACTGCCTCTTTACAAAAAGTGTTCTCTCTAGGGACAACAATGACTCCTTAATTAATAATTTCTTAGTCCCTTCCTTCTTACGCCTTCCCACCTCTCTGAAGTATTCGCATAATTCAGCATCCTTTTTCGCTGAAAGCCATCCTGCCTTGGAATCAGAGACTTTGTGCTTCTACCTCTCAAACAACCCTGCCTTAACCCTAGGCTGGGATTCTTTTCTACTTACAACTCTAGAAGCCAGGCTTTTAAGGGATCTCCCCTCATCATTTGGACACCTCTTTCTCCACTGTCTTGCCTACTTATCACATTCATGCTACACTTTTAACTATTGAGATGACTCAAATCTTTCGTCTCCAGCTTTCTATCTCCATCTCTCTTCTGAGCTCTAACTTTCTGCTGGACAAGCCTCCAGTATATCCTCCCTGGACCTTAAAGCCAACACATATAAGGACAAAGACATCAGATTTCCTCAACACCTACACTTTCTCCTGTCTTCCTAATTCATATTAATATCATTGCTATCCTATTCATTACCAAGAACACAAACCTTAAAACCTTCTTCATCACGGCACTCCAAGCCACACCCACACTGGACTAAGTGCTCGCTCAGGCTCCGCTCTCCTCAGAGACTAAGATAGATCCAGTCACAGGCCCAGCTGCACACAGCATTAAGCTTGTCCTGACCAAACTTGGAGATACAGGAGAAGCTCTTTTCTTATCAGGAGTATGAAGTAACCTTTCCTTATCATCGTAGCATGTTTGTTGCATCCTATTTTTCAACAATAAAGCCATGATGGATCTTAGAAAATGTGCCAATGGAAAGTGGTAAATTTGTAAACAAGTTAAGAAACTGATTCTCTGCTGTTGGTACAAGACCAAAGAAAATTCCGACAGTGTGTTTTTTACATCTCTTTTCCATTTGATAAAATAAAAACACATGTAAAATAACAACCAAGAACACTTAATAACTTAAAAATGCCTCCAGATGCATCAGAAGAGAAATTTCATCCTTATTCTTTGGATTAGGAGCCCACAGGGAGAAGTCAATAACACCAAAGAAGAGATTAGAACTTAATTATAGATCATAAGGGCATACAACCATGACACTAACAACAAAGACAATTTCAACTTTCAACAAGAAATGGAAATAGACATACTTACTTCATTTTATTTGAAGGCAAACCTCTATCCATTCATAAAATTAAGAGCTGTTATCATAGGAAAATATCCAAGCAGTAATAATACCTTAACATAAGTAATATTTCAAAGATGTGTAAATCGTGGCCATCTACCAGGGAGTTTGATAAACCTCTGCCAAAACCCCTGCTGCCCTCCTGCCAGCCCCAAAGGACCAACATATGGAATCATCTCACTTTTAGAGTTGTCCATGTTAGAGTATACTTCAGGCAGGATAAATGTATAATGAGTATAGTTTTGCTAGCATGGAAATGTCAAGAGTGAATCAGTTTATAAATGCAAGTACAAATCAGGGGTTGATTTTCACTTAGAATCCTAACCATTAGAAATTGATAGACACTGATACCGCAGAAATCCAAACGATCATAAGAGAATACTATGAAGAATTAGGTGCCAACAAACTGGACAATCTAGAAGAAATGGATAAATTCCTAGAAACATGCAACATACCAAGACTGAATTGTGAAGAAACAAAATCTTAACAAACCAATTACTAGTAAATAGATTGAATCAGTGATCAAAAACATCCCCACAAAGAAATGCCAGGACAAGATGGCTTCACTGGTGAATTCTACCAAATTTAAAGAAGAATTAATACCAATACTTCATAAAATCTTCCAAAAAATAGAAGAGGAGGAAATATTTCAAACTCATTTTATGAGGCTACTTTTACCCTGATACCAAAACCAGACAAAGACACTACAAGAAAAGAAAATTACAAGCCAATATCCCTGATGAACATAGATGCAAAAGTCCTCAACAAAATATTAGAAAATCTAATTCAGCAATACAAGGATCATACACCATGATTAAGTGGGATTTATTCCAGGGATACAAGGAGGGTTCAACACTTGCAAATCAATCAGCATGATACATCACTTTAACAAAATGAAGGATAAAAATCATATGATCATCTCAATAGATGCAGAAAAAGCATTTGACAAAATTCAACATCCATTTATGATAAAAACTCTCAACAAAGTGGGTATAGAAGGAACATACCCCAATAATAAAGGCCATATATAACAAGCCCACACTTAACATTATACTCAGTGGTGAAAAGCTGAAAGGTTTTCCTCTAAGATCAGGAACAAGACAAAGATGTCTATTCTCACCACTTTTATTCAACATAGTATTGGAAGTCCCTAGCCAGAGCAATTCTTTCAAATAGAAAGAAATAAAAGGTATCCAAATCAGAAAGAAACAAGTAAAACTGTCACTATTTGCAGATAACATGATATTATATATATAGAAAATCCTAAAGACTTCACCAAAAGACTATTAGAGCTAACAAATTCTAAGTTGCATGATAAAAAATCAATATACAAAAATCAGTTGAGTTTCTATACACTAAGAACTATCAGAAGAAAAATTAGGAAAACAATCTCATTTATTACATTTGCATTGAAAAGAATAAAATACCTAGGAATAAATTTAACCAAGGAAGTGAAAGACCTGATATACTGAAAACTATAAGACATTGATGAAAGAAACTGAAGACAGAAATAAATGGAAAAATGTTCCATCTTCATGGATTTGAAGAATTAATATTGTTAAAACATCCATATACCCAAAGCAGTCCACAGATTCAATACAATCTCTATCAAAATTCCAATGGCATTTTCCACAGAAATAGAACAAATAATCTTAAAATTTGTATGGAGCCACAAAAGACTCTGAATAGCCAAAGCAACCTTGAGAAAGAAGAGCAAAGCTGGAGGCATTTTGCTCCCTAATTTCGAACTATATTACAAAGAAGTAGTAATCAAAATAGTATGGTATTGGCATAAAAACACACACACAGATCAGTGGAACAGAATCGAGAGCCCAGAAATAAATTCACACATTTATGGTCACCTAATCTCTGACAAAGGAGCTAAGAATACACAATGGGGCAAAGACAGTCTCTTTAATAAATGATGTTGGGAAAACTGGACAGGCACATGCAAAAGAATGAAACTGGATCACTATCTTATACAATATACAAAAATTAACTCAAAATGAGTTAAAGACTTGAACATAAGAACTGAAACTATAAAACTCCTAGAAGAAAAGGTAGGCAATAAGCCCCTTGACATTGCTCCTAGCAATGACTTTTTGGATTTGACACCAAAAGCAAAGGCAATAAAAGCAAAAATAAACAGTGGGGCTACATTAAACTAAAAATCTTCTGCACAGCAAAGGAAACCATCAACAAAATGAAAAGGCAACCTACCAAATGGGAGAAAATATTTGCAAATCATATATCTGATAAGTTAATATCAAAAATGTATAAAGAACTCAAAATAGCAAAAAACAAAAAAATCTGATTAAAAAATAGGCAGAGGATCTGAATAGACGTTTTTCCAGAGAACACACACGGATGGCCAACAGGTACATAAAAAGGTGCTCAACATCACTAACCATCAGGGAAATGCAAATCAAAACCACAATGAGATATCACCTCACACCAGTTAGAATGACTATTATCAAAAAGACAAGAAATAACAAGCGTTGATGAGGATGTGGAGAAAAGGGAACCCTTATCCATTGTTGGTGAGAATGTAAATTGGTGCAACCACTGTGGAAAACAGCATAGAGGTTCCTCAAAGAATTAAAAATAGAACAATTATACTATATGGCAATTTTACTTCTGGGTATTTATCCGAAGAAAATGAAAATAGTAATTTGAAAAGATGTATGTAGCCCCAAATTCATTGCAACATCATTTACAATAGCCAAGACATGGAAACAACCTAAATATCCATTGAGAAATGAATGGATAAAAAAAAATGTGGCACATATATATATACAATGGAATATTATCAGCCACGAAAATTAATGAAATTCTCCATTTGTGACAATATGGATGGACCTTGAGGGCATTATGCTAAGTGAAAAAAGTCAGTCATGGAAAGACAAATACCATATGATCTCACTTATATGTAGAATCCGAAAAAACCCAAAAAACAAAAAGTGACCTCACAGATACTGAGAACAGATGGGTCATTCCCAGAGGTGAGGATTGGGGGGTGAAGATAGGCAAAAGGTACAAACTTCCAGTTTAATAATAAATAAGTCCTGGGGATGTAATGTACAGCATGGTGACTACAGTGGATAATACTTTATTGTATATTTGAAAGTTGCTAAGAGAGTAAGTCTTGAAAGTTATCATCACAAGAAAAAAATTGTAACAATTTTGGTGATGGATGTTAACTAGACTCATTGCAGGGATCATTTTACAATATACGCATGTATGGAACTATTATGTGGGACACCTGAAACTAATTTAATGTTGTATTTCAATTAAAAAAAGAAAGCGATGAAGGAAGATAAACTAGACACGAACAATGTAGGGTGTGGTGGGGGTCTGCTTATAATATCTTGCTTTAGCTTACATTCCTTTGTTTACTAATCTGACTCTGCCACCAGACAGAAAATTCCCTGAAAATAAGTCTGCCTCTTACATATCTCTCTTTCTATGTCCTCCAGTATCATGCAGAACCCTAGAGATACGGTGGTACTTAATATATATCTATTGAGTTGACTTATACTCCATCCTCACACAGACTTGAAGTTGGTCAACTCCCTTTATCATTGGATTTTAATGGCACTCATTAAAATAAATGAGGATCTTTCCAACACTGGCTATGGAGCTGTGATGAAAGCAGATATGAGAGCAGAGTTACTTGGTTATCCCTGCGTAGCATGCGTGACTTGAATAATATTAAGATAATTTAGAATTAAACTGTTAAAATATTATTTTGATTATATTTTAAATCAACTAAGCTGATGTTTAATTATTAATAATATATGGCAAATACAAAACTAATGTGGTATGCAAAAATGTAAGAAAAGTCTAATCAATCTCCTATATAGGATTAATTCTTTGGTTGGAATTATGCCTCTCCCTCTGGAGTGATTTTATATTGAGTGGATTCTGTTTACAGGCTTATTCTTCTCAAGGAGTTAGACTTGTGGCTTAGCAAGCTTTATAACATAGCACTATTTAATTGCTTTTGTTTTTAAGGAGAAATTTTAGTTTGAATGTTTTGTTTTTTATCTTTTTCCAACAGAACACCTATAAGCACTTTCATGATTGATGGTCCTGTTGACTTTTCCTGAAATTCTAAATGTGCGTGTGTGTGTTTAAAATCTTTATTGAGATGTAATTCACATATCACATAACTGACCCATTTAAAGTATATAACGCAACTGATTTTTAGTCCAATAAATACTGTGATTCATTTTCAATCAGAAAGCAGTAATAATGACAGTTTGGCAAATTTCTCCTTTCTTTTGGCCTCAATTTTTCTCCTCTACAGTTTAGTTTCATACTCCCAGGATTTGTCAGAACACCAAACCAAAGAGTTTTAAGAGTCAATCAATTGGTATCTGCTATTGAGTGATTTAGGGGTCAGAAGTGGAAAGAACCAGTGGATCTAGTAAAATCCTTTGCTACCTGTATTCTTGTACAATGAGGGCAATATGGTGTCAAAGAGAACCCAGCACTTACTGTACACATTAAAGAAGTTAAATAAATGTTGGCTTCCTTTCTTCCCGTCTTTCATTCAATTCTATAAGGTAGAGTGAAAAAAGTTTATGAGCCAAGTTCTTGAGATATGAATAGGGCAAACAGGCACACAAACCATAGCACTCTTGGAAACTTATGGAGGGAAATCAGCAAAGCTACTGGAGTAACTGGAACTGTCTCCTCCCCAGGACTGACTTTGCTGGGGGGTAGATCGCTCACTCCCCTCCAGCCACCTGCTCCCCCAGATACTACAACACCCCCTTCAGTGTAACACACATTTTTCAGAGGGGAGAAATCTGAAAAGAGAGTATAAAGGGAGGTCCTTCTCTTCATGCCCAAGAAACCTTTGGAAGGATTACATTCTGAATTCATCAACTTATTTCAGAACTTTATTTTTTTAATCTTCCAAGTAAAAGAATTTGTGAAGAATTTATATCATTTTACACAGCAAAAAATGGCCAATAAAAGCATTGCTGGAAGCTTTGTTTTATTGGCATGTTTTTATTCTCATGGGGTTTTTTCCTGAAGTATTTTCAATAAATAATCTAAAATGAGAATGCTCCTGCTTCTAGAAAATGACTTTTTTTCCATTTAAAATGAGTGCCTCATCTGAAAACAGTCTGCTATTTAGTAGAAGAGGCAAAATGTTCTCTCTAGGGCAGCAACCTGTTTTTCTCTTAAGGAAGAGAACTTATTCCTATTCCACGCCTACAAGTAAAAGAACTTTCTGTTGTCTAGTACTATTTCTTGCAGGCAAAGCCTCCTGATGCAGGAGAGATGGAAAGAGCTAGACCAACAACCCTCTGGCCAGATGCTCAGGAGAGAGAGTATTCTGCTTGTTGAATTAAGCCCTGCTTTTCAAATGGATGAATAGTTTTTTCTCTGAGAGTGAACAGGAGTCGAAAGAGACTGCTTTGGCTCCACTGAGAAATCCACAAATATTTCTCAGAATTTGTTAGCACGGATAGTGCCAGCAAAACAGGATTAGACGGGCCCTTGGAAACTGGATGGTCTTCCTGAACAAGCAATTTACATTGTTTCCTCTAACATCACCTCGGCCTTCCAGCGAGGGTCAATTCTACTCCTGCAAAAACAGACACCCCACAAGGAACCATATATGTTGAACACTTTTGCTTCTGTCTTCAGTCCATATTTTTCCAGCATGAGCATTCAATCAGCACTAAACGAAGAAGTGCATTCCTAGTTGACACAGAGGACATATTTTGTGTTTTCTGGTGCCAAAACACACCAAAGGATTAGGTGCTAGAATGGAAAATGAGTTTTCTCCATTTCCTGATTACTTTCACAGGCGTTCTTATTATCTTTAACTTTCCTCTTGTAAAATACACACACACACACACACACACACCCCAAGAGAAATTACTGGGATCTTTCTTATACCTATAACAACCTTTATTTCTTGGGTTTCACAGGAAGAGATGATTGCATTAAGTGCTTGGAGCTCACTGTTGCAAGATACAGGGAAAAACTGGAAATTATGGGTAGGCTAAGCATGGTAAGGATAAAATTAGCCTTCAAGCATATGACTACCAGGAAAGTTATAAACTACCAGAATCAAGATATCATGGGTTGTCAACAGGGAATAAATCAAGTAATAAGTCTTTTTAAATAGATGCAAGAGAGAAACATGTCCTCTGCTCACAAATGTGGGATAGCAACCCAGCAGGCTTTTATATTCCTATAATCACTAACCCCCACTTGCCAGTACTAACATGTGAGCAATTACAAGGAAAGACTGGGGTAAATGCTATCCTCCTGATGGCCCTGGAAGGCACAAATGCTTGGGTTTGCAAAGAAAGGTTGAGAGAACAGGACATCGATATCAAGCCCAAAAAAACCCCTGACTCCAGTTAAGAACATTGGTAATCCATGGATGACAGCATTACTTGGGACCCTGGCTTTCTCTTTTCCCTGCTTATGTGCAGGGGTAAACAGCCTATGGAGGTGGCTGACTTTTCAAAGCTGGTATCACAAAGCCTGAGATATAATAAAAATGATGAAGCTGACACTCATCTTCTGCTCACCAGCTCTCAATCAAACACTTAGCTTTGACATTCACGGATTTCTACATTTTGGTACAAAAATGTTTACTATGTACCAGATGATGGGAAAAGAACTACAAGAAGACCAGAGCGACTTATGGTAATCAGTTTATTTGAATTTTATCAAAGGGACTGGGAGCCTGTAAGTCAAAAACATTAAGAATGTTCTCAGCCATCACTCAAAAGCAATCTTCCAGATATATAAAATTTCAAATGAGCTGCTGGGCACAATATTTTTTACTGTTATGAATATATCAATGTCATCAAAAGTAGTTATCCTCTAACACCAAGAGTATAATTTAATAATATTGAAATTTTATAATATTTAAGTGCAGGTTAATAATTAGAAAAGTATAGAAAATTTTATATGATAGATCATATTTTTAATATTTTATATAATTTATGCTTATTTATATACCTTTCTAATTATTAACATGGATGTAAGTGTTCTTAAATGTATTAAGATCTTGAGGATTTTACTCAATAGTGGGTTTAGTTGTGGGAAAAAATTGGATCCTTTGTTTACCCTCATTCAGAATTTAAAAGTTGCATAACAAGTTTGTGGAGTATAAGCAGAATTGTAAGCATAAGCCAAATACATTGAATAATTTAAAAAATGCTTCCAAAACAGACAGATATTAATTTCTGCAAAATCTATAAGAGACTTAGCCAGAAATTGATGAGTGGCAATGAACAAGATGTGAGTGATATTGATGACAAAAACAGCTGCAACGACTATCAGAAGATGTGGATTCTCCGGACCTTGCCATGTTCTGCCCAGGTGACCTTGGCCAGTGCAAGTAACAAACATTTACTGGGAATCATGGAAGACTTTATACAGTGGAGGTAACAAAAAGAGGAACACGATCTGGTTCCTGCTCATAAGAAGTTTATGAGCTGGAAGGGAAGAGAAGACATACAACCATAACCTGCATATGATGGAATGAGACTAAGAGAAGAGCAAATAAACCCAATGAGAACTTAGACAAAGGAAAAACTACTTTCTGTCTGATGAGGAGAGAGTTTGAAGGATGGTTTTATGGACGAGTGACGTCCAAAGTGAGCCCTAAAGAATGTCACAAGATTCTGACAAGGAATCCTGAAGGTAGAGGGCCTTTCAGAAGCAGTGAAAGTAAAACTTGAAATGTGAAGTTATGTTCATAGTTCTCTGGCTGAATTTGGTCCCCAGGTGTTTTCAGCCTGCACAAGAGTTCACCAGGCTCACTTAATCCCCAGAACTCCCTTTTGGACTCACAGTCTCTGGCCTTCCTCGTTACATCGTCTGACCGGCTCCACAGATGTTTGTGTCTGTGACACTTGCAATAGGGATTCATAATTATCAAGATAAGAAGTCTAGACAGTACCTTCTGAAGAATGGAGAGAGCCAATGAAAGCTGAGTCAGGAAGCATCAGGACCATAGCTCTGCCTTAGAAAGAAATGTCTGGCAGCACTGTGGGGATTAGACTGAAGGAAAGACGGGCAGTGGCTGAGAAAGAGAGACAGTAGTGGAAAGGCAATCATCTGGAGAAGGAACCATGAGGACCTGTGCTAGGGCAAAAGAAGGGAGACAAAGGCCAAGTATGGATTTCAGAACTGACTTGATGGTTATCTGGATAATCTGGTGAGGGGGGAAGTGGGATCCATGGTTAATTTAAACTTTATAACTTCAGTGTCTAGGTGAATGCTGATGTCACTAATAGAAAGGAGAAAAGAAAAGGAGAAAAGAAAAGGAAAAAAATTGATGAGGAGGATAACGTATTCAGTGAGGGATATGGTGAGTCTGAAGAGTTTATAGACATTGAAATAGGCAAATCCAGACCAGCGATTCTCAACCAGGGACGATTTTGTGCCTCTCCTCCCACCACACACAGGGGACATTTAGAAATGTCTGGACATACTTTGGGTTGTTATGACTAAGGATGGAGGTGTTACGAGCATCTAGTAGGGAGAGTTCAGAGATGCTGCTAAATATCCTAAAATGGACAGGCCAGTCCCTCACAAGAAAGGATGATCAGGCCAAAAAATGTCAACAGTGCAGAAATTGAGAAATACTGATCTAGAGGTAGCAGGAACTTCAGATCCGGAGTTTCAGAAGGCAGGAATGGATAGAGATGAGAACTTTTAGTCACTCACACTGCAGTTAAACATAGGAGAGAAAATTAACCACATTAAGAGTGTGTGGAAAAGAAAGAGAAGCAGGTGGCTGATAAAATCCTAGCCAATATCACCTCATGGGCAAAATGAGCTCATTGGGGGTGAGGTAAGGTCACAAACCCTTTCATACTCAAAATGCAATGATTTGATGACTGTTCTCTGAAAGTGTGTACCAAGAAGATAGATTGAGTGAGGTTGTAAATCATGGAGCAGATCAGTTCAGGTATGAATGTCCAAAAAACCTAAACATTGAAGACATATTCCAACCTGTAGCAGTGAAACATTGTAGGAATTTCCTCCAAAAATAATAAAAAAAAAAGGTCTAAGATTTTCACCTGCAAATGTTTATAACTTGGTCACAGAAGCACACCACTGTAACACAAGAAAATTAAAACGAGAAATTGGGGGCGAGTGCCGTGGCCGAGTGGTTATGTTCACATGCCCCACTTCAGTAGCCCAGGGTTTTGCCAGTTCGGATCCTGGGCACAGACATGACACTGCTCATCAGGCCATGCTGAGGCAGCGTCCCACAAAGCACAACCAGAAGGACCTACAACTATGTACTGGGGGCCAGAGGATGAGGAAGGGGAGGAGGAGAAAGAAGAGAAGGAGTAGATGAATGAAGAGAAAAGAAAGAAGAAAGCAAAGGGAAACAGAGGAAAGAGGTGGAAAGGACAAGGGAAGGGAAGGGAAGGAACACTATAGAGATCCTGGCTAGCTCAACGCTTTTGTAAGTAGCAGCATGTCTCTAAAATTTAGCATCCTTTCTTATAAAATGTGACTGATAAGGCTCCTAGGAATGCTGTGAAAATTAAATGAGATCATGTATGTAAAGCATTTAGCACAGCAGCTGGTACCGGGTAGGGACTCCGTCAGTGGTAGCTGCTGTTGAAGAATGTCTAAATTCTATTATTGTGAGCAATCACTGCAAAAGAAAGAACCATAGGACTCACATTCCAAGTCAACCAAAATAGAATACATTAAATAAGGTAGCACATTGGAAAACTGAAATCTTCATTTTCTAAAAATAAGCCAGTAAGTTTTCTGAGCTCATAGAACTGGAAGTGGCCTTCAGAAGGATGGTCAAATTTCCTCATTTACTGATGGGAAAATTGGAGAAGGTAACAAAACGGTTGCTGTAGTTTGGATGTACATGGGCCAAAGTATATTTTGATTAAAGGAAGGTCATTCATCATTTTTTGTATAACACAAGATGAAGGTAGAGTTATAAAATTACAGCTCATAGTTTTATAAATGCACACACATATACATATGTGTACATTTACATACATATATATATGTGTGTAGATATACAGATACATTTTAGAAATAATGGAACTAATCTGGGGAGCTATCTAGCAAAAGTTACCCTTAGCTTTCTGTGAACTCAAACAGCCTACATCACCTGAATTCATCCATTTGTAAAGTAAACCTATCTGATAAAGTTCTTAGACGCTTCATGGAGGACTGAATCAAGGGGTTTCAGGCACAAACTGGTGATCACAAAGGATGTGCTTCCCTCAAGCTACAGCCGGGTCACTCACCTGTCCAGGAGCAAGTTAGGAGCAAATAGGAGCTTTCCTGGGTGCTCCATGGAGCGCCAGACAAGACCAATCATCAGGATCTCTAGCCAGGCACATTCCAGAAGGTGGACCTGATCATGGAGGGACAAATCCACAAAGCCTGAAACAAGACAAGAAAAATCTTGCCGACTTAAAATGAAAAGTAGTCATTACTGGTGAAACGAATGCAACCAGGGATTTGAATTGGTGGTCTATTTTCCATTAATAACATGTAATAGAAACACACTAGATAGGAAAGTCAAGTAACTCTTTTTTAAAGCTAGTATATCAATGAATTTTCATGAGTTTCTTAGTGCTTAGTGTCACATCTACAGAAATATACGAAACTTACGTGACCCACTTAGCTTTCTATGAAGTTCTGTACTTAAATAGTGTTAAAATTTGTATTCTTTTTACTTAGAAATGTCTAATATCCCTATGTGATTATGATATTTCATTTTTGTTTCAGTTGAAGATATGTAGGTGTAAGAAATTCAAATTACTTGCCTTAAACCAAATAGGAATTGGAACATGGGCAGGACCAAAGTCACTAAATTTCTCTTTCTTTTCTTCATCACTAAGCCATGCTCTTTTTTTTCACAACATGGAAGAGAAAGCCTAATAAAATAGTATATGTAAATAAATCACTTGGGAGAGAATGAGTCAGATGTATGAAGGTGATATTATGATGACTTCTGTAATAAACATAAAATGTACCATGTTTTCTCGTGGCTTATTGGGAGATTAAAGGTTTTCCAATCATGGACAATATGGTGGATGCCTAATAATAAAAAGAATGAGGAAGGGGGTGGAAGGGGGAGAAGAGGAAGAGCAATTTATTGAGTCCTTACCATGAGTTAAAAGCAATGCTAAGTACTTCCTTATAATTTTTTTAATCTTTATTGATACAATAACTCTAAGAGGTAGGAACTGATGGGGATATCATTTTACAGATAAGAAAATAGATGTTCAGAGAGTTTATATATTTGTTAAGGTCAGAGATGGGAATATAATCTCCAGAACATGTGCCCTTGAACACAACTGACACTACCTCTTATGAGCTGCAATTAGAGAATTTGGATCAAGTGACTAAATAAATCCAACCACATAAATTAAGACATGCCAGAGGAAGAGGGGCATTAAATAAACAAGATGGGCATAAAGTTTGCTGATTTCCATATCGGTTCCCTGTTGTTTTGCCCTGAGGTATCCCATCTATTTCTTCCTTCTCTCTCTGTCCTCAACTCTTTGTTCTCTTATATTAATTAAAAAGCCACAACACGTTTATTTTCCTTAGGCAGGCAAGTAGAGATGATTTGCCTACTGGATGTTTCTTCTTGAGGGTCTTGGAGCTTTCATAGAATCGGCATTAAAGGATGAGCTCATCATTTCTTATATACTTGAAGGCCATCTTTCACATAATCCTTACCACCAAATAGGTGAGGAGCCACAAAGAGAAATCCAAGCCAGAGAAAGAGCTCAGAGTCTATGGCGCATCTAGCCATCATCCCATAATCAAGCCTCGCCAATTCTATCTTGGAAGGAATGCTAAAATTCTTCCTCTCCTTTCCATATTCCTACTGCTACTATTTGAATCTAATTCCAAAGAGTCTCTCAACTTTCTGTCTGATTTCTTTAAATCACTATAATTATTTTGTTCTTGCACGTATGAACAGTTAGTTCTTTTCTTTTTTAATATTGGCACCTGAGCTAACATCTGTTACCAACCTTCTTTTTCTTCTTTTTTTCCTTCTTATTCTCCCCAGTGCCCCCCAGTGCATAGTTGTATATTCTAGTTGTGAGTGCCTCTGGCTGTGCTGTGTGGGATGCCACCCCAGCATGGCCTGACGAGCAGTGCCATGTCCGTGTCCGGGATCCAAACCGGTGAAACTCCAGGCCACCGAAGCAGAGCACATGAAAACCACTCGGCCACTGTGCTGGCCCCAGATTCTTTTTTTTTTTTTAAAGGTATGCTCTTTGGTGAAGAAGATTGGCCCTGGGCTATCACATGTTGCCAATCCTACTGCTTTTTTTCCCTCCCCAAAGCTCCAGTACATAGTTGTGTATCCTAGTTGTAAATCATTCTGGTTGGTCTATGTGGGATGCCACCTCAGCATGGCTTGATGAGCGGTGTGTAGGTCCGCACCCAGGATCCAACCGGTGAAGCCTGGGCCGCCAAAGCAGAGCATGTGAACTTAACCACTCAGCCCCAGGGCTGGCCCCAGTTTATTCTTTTTATTGCCGAGTGATAGTCCATTGTATGGCTTTATCCAACAAATAAGCACAATTTGCTTATCCTTTCTTTGGACATTTGGGTTGTTTCCAGTTTGGGGCTATTACAAATAAAGCTTCTATGAGCAATCTATGTACAAGTGTTTGTACGGACATAGGCTTTCATTTTTCTTGGGTAAACACTTAAGAGTACAATGGCTGGATCATATGGTAGGTATATATTTAACTTTTTAAGAAACTGCCAAATTGTTTTCAGAAGTGTTTGCTCCATTTCACATTCCCACCAGCAATAGATGAGAGCGCTATTTACTCCACAACCTCACCAATACTTGGTGTGATCAGTCTTTTTAATTTTAGACATTCTAGTAGACATAGAGAGGTATCACACTGGCACTGTGGTTTTAATTTGCATTTCCCTAATGACTAATGATGTTGAGCATATTTTCACGTGCTTCTAACAGACCATTATCTTACACTATATTCATATTAATTATGCACATAGCTGTAAATCCTTCTAAACTGGATACTCATTAGAAGCACAAGATGCATGATTCTATCAAATCCTTCTTTTTTAAACTCCAAATTTATTTCGCGTTCTGTTACATCACTCAGCCACGCCAAGGCCCAAAACACTGTAGTGTTTATCAGAACAATTGTCTTCCCATTGGAAAGAGTGGGTTCCACTTTCCTCTTTCTAAAACAGGATTTGGAACTGGAGAGAAAGTGGGCAGCTTTGTTTGTAAGGAAAACTAGAGGATTAAAAAACAGTGATTGGGTTTCAGGCCTCCTGGGGAAAAAAACGGAACAAGTATCTATTGCTACAACCAGCAGCGATTTACCTGTAGAGTGCATGGGGTCAAAATGGACCAGGTTTGCTCTGGAGGAAACGCTGCCTGAGGCAGCAGGAAATCTTCTCTTTCTCAGTATCCAATGTCTAATGGGATAAACCAACTCCAGGAAGCAGGCCTTAAAAGGAAAGCTCACAGGAAAGGTCTGTCTCTAAGATTTCACCCCAATCTTTTTGATGAAGTCTCATAATTGCAATATAAATTTATACTATAAATTAAATCCACTTTCAGAAATGTTAATATTGACAAGGGAGGTCTCTCTCTTCTCATGATATTCCTTGCTTTATTTGGAAAAAGTTGGAATTATATGATAATATCACCCACGATGATACCTACACCATGTTATTCATTCAATACCCTCCATACACCTGGAAGAGTCACACAAGATGAGACTGGGGGATCTAGCAAGATCTACAGCCGGCCGTATAATCAATCAATTTCAGAAGACCAAAGGAGCACTTTCTGGTGGCAACTCAACATATTAAACTGAATCATACTTCTCAAATCTCCCTTCAAAATTTAAGTCTGACAGTTTTAGCAGTCTTTTTGGAAACCTAAGAAGCTCACCATAACCATTTGTACCACACAAGTCTGGTGATTATGAAATCCATCTGAAGAATGTCTATTAGTAATAGTTTTCAGTCTGCGTATAGCGGAATTGCTGGGTCCTTCTGTTGAAATGATGTAGATCTCTCAAAAAGAAATAGTCTACTTAATTATCTTTCTCAGCTGTGCATATTGCCCACAGACAAGGGCTATATATCTCTTGCACAGTGTCCTCTGCAGGTTCCTGTGGCAGGGTTGGCAGGAGTATGCAGAGAAGACTGCCAATTAACCTTCTCAATGAATGTGAAGGAAGGAAGTTATTCGATGGAGTGTCTCCTTTCTACCAGTACACTGGTCTCAATATGATTTTAACCATACTGGAACTAAATGCCCCTCTGGTGTGAACTAAAGGTCCATTAATACTCTCCATTCATAACCAAGGGAGAAAATTAATGTAATAAATCCTGAACAAAATTAGAGGGCCAACTATCTACAGACATCAAGTTTCAATCCCTTAGTTTATTTTCCTTATGAAAAGGAAGAATGATCTAATACGCAATTTCAACTGGATCTGCTATAATAACTTAGAGACATTCAAGAAGTAAATTTCATTCTTTCTGGAACACTTGAAAGTGTTGCCATAAGGAAGATGAGAGCTAGAAGCTCCTATGTGATGTGACTAAGGGCATCAGTGACAAATTTTCTTGCAGGTGACACAGTGAGAGGTGACTCAACCCCGTCCCTTGGGGACTCCCATCTTAGTGACAGTGACAAGGGAGCTGTGAGCCTGTGGACTCCACACCAGTGAAACAGAATGTATACCTAAAAAGTAGTAACAATAGTTTATTGAGAACAGGTGAAATCTAATGCTCAGAAATCTCATTTTATAAAATAAAATTTTAAAAGAAAATGAACACAGGTCTTTTTCTCTGGTCTATTTTCACAGGTCTAGCAATAAAATATCCAGTGACAGAATATACTAGAAACAGACAGAAATGCCTCAAGTCCTACTCCCTACCCTCTGTGTGGGTAGGGATCAAAAGAAGCTGAGGGCGGCCTCTTTCATAGAAAAAGACCCCCTCTGTACATACAACCAGCTCATTATTTCCTGCCTCTGTCCTCTATTATAAAGTAACTGTCTCTCCTCCAAGATTTTTAACTAAGTTTTGACTGTGAAAGGAGTTTATGGCATGTCTTCCCCGCTTCCTTGGGCCTCATGAGATCCTAAGCGCTCTACCCTACTCTGCTAGAGACAGCCACACAAATTCTTTCCTTAATGCCTTGACACACAGGAGATCCCTAAAGCCTCACCCACTCTTATTGGGTAAGGAAGGCTCTTAGAAACGATGTTGAAAAGTGTGCAGAGATCCTTAGGCAAAACGACTAATACGGATGCTGTAAAGTTCTGCACTGCAGTGGAGTAAACGATAAATCAGAGTGGCTCTTCAGTGGAAGCATGAGAAAAAAATAAGGATTAATTATATTTCTTATTTCCATGGGATACAATCTATGGAGACGCAAAGTGAAATAGAAGCCCTGCGAAAGCCAGTTTTCTCGGGGGTGTGTGATCTACAGAACTAGAAGCCAGGTGGTTGGTTTCTTCAGTAAATCCATCGGAAAAAGTATTAGTTTTCTGACCTTCAAAAAAATTAATCATGTTCTCAGTCATATGATGACCCCAATGTTGCACAAAATGTCAGTTATGAAATTGCCCGTTGCATTCTTTCTGTATTGCCTTAACTCAGTGGAAGAAAATTTAAATAATTCATCTCTTTTCCTCTTGATGCCAAAGACTCAAAAGTGGAATAAGGTAAAGAAAAATAAGACACAATGGAACAGGAGACTGTAGCACACTGACAGCTACCAATTGAATAAAAGTTGGGATTTCTGGGAGAAAGCCTAGAGAAGAGATAAGATCAGAAGAATCTAGATCCCAGTTCAAATGCTACACAGTCTTCATGTCCTCCATTTTGTAATTTTTTTTCTCCAGAAAATAGTAACTTAATTCAATACTATGGACCATGGATCCCCTGGTCTAGTTGAATATGACCTTCTACCCTCCAAACAAAATCTTGGATTCTTTTTTATATGCAGTCCCATTACAGAGAGACCCATTAAAACTGTGCTTCCCATTCTATACCACATTAAGATGTCTCCAGTAACATACAAGCTTTGAAAAATTCTGTTTTAAGAAATGAGTTTAATCTACTTCAACAAATAATGTCATGCACCACTCTTACTAAATGCATACGACCATTACAAAATAAAATAAGTAGTACTAGAGTATGACTTGTTTAGAAATATTGAATCACAATGCAAGAGCATGGCCTTCTCCCTATCCTGCCCTACGTCACCATCCCTGTGTGGATTCTGGCCTTCCCCTGCTATAATAAAGGGAAGTGTGCACAGGTCCCCCTCTGGCACAATTCCACCTACCCAATGATCTTAAGCAACCTCCATACTAAATATCCGCCTCACCAATACCAAGCTGATGCTTCCTTGAGGCTACAGTAGCCCTCATCCTCAAGCCTGATGACCTTGCCAACATGGAACTTTTTGATTATCTGGAGGGTACACACTCCCTCAACCACAGCCCCACAATGGAACAGGGAGGATGGAAGTAATGAAAAGAGGATGAGTGGAAAAGTCACGTAGACCTGGTTTGAAATTCTTCTGTGACTCGTGGCCAGTTACTTAACATCTCTGAAAGCCCTTCCCATCTTTAAAATGCAGATGGACGGACCTACCACATAGGGCTACTGCAAAAATTAAGGAGTTAGCAGATGTCCCAGAGCACCAGAGTCAATGAATACTCGCTCTCCTCTCAACTTCATCTCAACAGGCCTGCAGCTTCTGCCCAGGAGAAGGGGCACTACTTCTGCAAAGCACCAAGAGAAATGTTAGGTTTTAAGATATTCTAGATGTAGAACTTCAACCTTAAATTGGGCACTTCGTGTTTGCCCTAAGTCATGACGTCATGTTATGTTTTCTGTTTATTTTTTCTTTTTATTTACATATAACAATAACCTAATAAAAAGAATAAAAGACTTCCTAGACATCAAACAGCTCTTAAAAACAACATTTTTATGATTTAAAAGTGGAAGGAACAAGAGCATGAGGATTATATTTCTCCTAAGATACACACGTGAAAAAAATGAGAAAAGAAAGCACGTTTGGGCTTTTATTACACTCAAAACACTTCAAGATGTTAAGCAAACCCAGAAGGCAGCTGTATCTGGACACCCCCAGTATAAATGGTCAATGGCTCTGCATTGAACCCAGCAGACTTGCGCACTGGGTTTGCTGCTCCTTGTTTGCCTTGGGATAGAGAAAACGAAACTTGCCCTCTGGTGACCACCTGCCTTGGAAATCAAGTGGTTTTCTCCAGGCAAATACAAAACAACAAAAACCAGCAGTAAGTGAAGAACTGAATGTGACAAATTTAATATTTTAAAAATACATCACACTTAGCATAGCTGACAGCCAATTAATTTGAGTAAAGATTGGAGAATGCAGTCCAGGGGTTTTAAAATAAACAAAAGTACTGCGTTTCAAAATTAACAGTACATACTTCAAATAGCCCTTATGAAGATGACCACATGTTGAAAGAAATACAGATGATGAAAGTCATGATAGCTATATAAATCTACAAACTTTCCAATCTTGACAATGCAGCCTGACCAGGGCACCATGTTTTATTTGACAGAATATTATGAAGACATTTATGACATTATGACCAATTCCTTTAGAACAATGCAACAGAGCTTAGGGCATCTTACTCTGAGAATTACTTTTGCTTATCCAGATTCAAAGGTGGTGTTTCTAGGTACATCCAAAATATAAACTAAAAGTGTTGTTTGTGGTAATTCCACTTCTTCCTCCATTTTTACCTAAGTGAAGAGGAAAAACCAACAGAGAGCTTGCTTAGAAGGATCTGAGATATTTTTCAATGTCTCTCTTACAATGCATACTTGATGTATAATATAAATGCAGAAGACTTTTTCCTCTCAAAAGGTCTTAGGTACCATGAATGGCCTACTCAACGTAGGCTACTTGCTAAGGAACGAAATCCAGTGACAAAACTGGTCTCAAGTTTGCTCAACAATTGCTTGATTTTAAACCCCCTCCCAGAACTACATTCAAGGAACCACACTCCTTATAATACACCTTTGAAAAATCATTAGACTTACCCACAGGAGTGTATTCAGACTCAACTTCAAAAATTTTCTGGTTTTTCCCTTCTGGATATCAGCCCACATTTATTTAGTCATCATACGTGCTTGTGGATATGCATTTGTGTGTGTAATATATTATGGTTACATTTTACTCATCCACACCAAAGCATAGGAGATAAAGGGTGTATGGAAATAAATTACTTCTAATCTAGAGAGCTAATTATAGAACTTCTCTGATTAGAAGAAAAATGGAGCTATTGTGTAAGGGCAGCTCAAGATTTTAAGGTTTAGAATTATATACTGTAGCATATGTAAAACAATTATAACACAAAGAAGGAAATTATTCTTGACTTTAAATATGAACTTCACAAAATACTTCTTTTAACCTTATGTAGCAATTTAGCCTTTAAATGGCTAGAAATGTATTTTCTTATTTTCTTATTTTCAAAGGCTGGATGCATCTTAATTCTGATCATAGCATGTATGATCTTGTGAAACGCTGAAAATGTTCCTTTAAGAAATTATGTTCTCATTTTTTGTAAGTTGATACCAGAAAATATCATTGCATCTTTGGTACAGCAGTGGATGAAGGTATTGCGTTGTGTCCCTCAGGTAAGTATTCATTTATTTGGCAAATTTCTCTCCAAATTTAGTAATAGGAAAAGCTTTTCTTCTCCTGAAGAACTGATGTGCTCCTTTTTGTTGGAAAGTGAGAACAACAGAGCTTATTAGAGACTTCATGAAGCCCTACCATCAGGAGGCATAGATGTTAATACAATGTTCAAAAGCAATAATCATTTTACCTGTTCCCTGGGAAAATTATTGCCTAACTGCTACTTCTTCTGACCTCACTTTTGACTGTACTATTGAATTACAAGGCAGTTCATATCAGGCTTTGCAAAGTAGAGAGAGGAATAAATCATTAAAATATATGTACGTATTTGTTTACATACACACACACAAAATTATCCTTTTTTTCCTCCATTTAACCGTAAGTTGTGTGATGACAGATAAGGAAGTAGTTTGTCAGAAGAAAAGAATTAATCTCACAACTATATCTGACTCCAGAAAGAAAAATAAGTCAAGACTTTCAGATATGAGGATCAGATTTGGGGATCAAAAAAACATGTCCCTCAGAGAAAACAAAGCAGATGGCAACTCTACCTTGTTACCAACCCCATCTGTATTACACTCAGAGCCTTGGTTTATGAAGAGATGGTTGTCATGACAATAAGCATTTGAGAAGAGTTCTGGAGAAGCTGATGGATTTAAGAGTGTCTCCTACCTTCCCAATTTTCCAAACACACACAGAAAACCCATCCCCCCATTCACCAAACAAACAACTCTCTCACTTCTTGTATTGGCTACAATTATTCTATATTGATATTATAAAATTTTGCACTCTCTCATGTCAAAATCCTCCTTGGAGGGACAGAAGAGCTCTTTATCTGATACAGCACAGCTTGAAGGTAAACTAGTCTTTTATTTTTATTCAGCAAAAGCTATTGTACTAACTACAGCTTAATTTTTTTTCTTACAAGCTCAGAAGGAAATCAATTTCAGCTTAAATGAGAAAGGGAAAAAAAAGTAAAGGAAATTATTTTCCAGTTTCTGAGAGTAGATTGCAAACTAAAGAAGGAAAAAAATTAATAAACTGTAAAGTAAAGTACTCAAGACTGTCCTTTGACGTATTTGTCAAATGGACAGGAAGGCCAGCATAGCAGAGCGATTCTAAGTTCCCGGATAAAGAGCACGAACTGGCTGTGTTTGAAAAGTCAACAAGTACTTGTACCTTAGAACATACATTTTTTCCCTGTCTACCTTGAAGCAGACCTACAGAAGCATTTGAAATACTATTGTCATCAGTCTGAGTTTTCCCTATAACTGTATGCTCCTAGTAAACACTACAAATGTCATGAACACAAAGAGAGGGAAGCAGACAATCTCCTCTTCAGAGCAAGTCCCTCCAACAAATGGACAACAATGATTTCCTCCTCCTTCCACCTGGCTCAGACCCCTCAACGAAACCAAAATTGATGACTACCTGATAGTTTTAAGGAGCATTTCTTGATACATGTGCACAAATTTGATTTAAAAGCTAGAGGAACGCTTGATGGTGCCAAGGACCCAGGGACAACTAGTTCTGGAATGCATCAGGAGTGAAAAAGAGGCTTATGCTCCCATGGTTTTACTTAAATTCACAATGCTACAGTGAAAGTTTTATAAGGCAGAATCACCAGGAAGTAACAGAAATGTTGAGTACCAAATCACATAACAACACTTCAGCTGAGAAACCAGAGGAGAGAGTGCAGGGCCCCACACCAAGAGGGAGGAAGGCAGCAAGTCTGGGGCTGGTGGGGGTCTGAGGGTTTCACAAGCATATGGGGGATTTATCTAGAAAAGTTTGCTCCCTCCCTTCCAGTCTTCCCACAGTTCTCCTCTTCCCAACTTCTTTCCATTCTCCAACACAAATTTCAGCCCAGAGAGAACAAGAAGCAAAAGAAAAGATAAAGAGTTATTTCAGCGTCTTCCACTCTAGAGCCACTGACCTTACATACACCATTGTAGAGAGAAGCCAGAGGAAATTAGAATGCCAGAGACTATCTTCCTTTAACCCATAGTGGATCCTTTTATAACCACAGCAGATCCCACCAGGCCATTAAATAGCCATTCTAAAAGTGGAGTGGGTAGGTAGGCCAGCCTAAAGGAGAGATTCCCTAAGTACTAATTACCATCAAACAAGAATAATTCCATTTCTTGCTAGCTCAACATGACCCCTGGCTCAGTATTGGGTCCCATCAATAACGCTGACTTCCTAAGGAACTACAACATTATTTCCTAATAAAAATAAAGAGTAATTGTGTTAGTTTTGTACAGCTGCTACAACAAAGTACCACAAACTGGGTGGCTTGAAAAAACAGAAAATAGAAAACAAAAGTTCTGGAAGCTGGAAGTCTGAAACCAAAGTGCCAGCAGGGCCCTGCTCTCTCTGAAGACTCTAGGAGAGATTTCGTTCCTTGCCTTTCTCTTAGTTTCTGCTGTTGCTGGCAATCTTTGGCGTTCCTTGCCCTGTAGATGCATCTTTCCAGTCTCTGCCTCCACCATCACATGGTGTTCTCTGTGAGTCTCGGGTCTCCTCTCTTCTTATAAGGACACTAGTCATATTGGGTTAATCAAGTATGACCTCATCTTAACTTCATTACATCTGCAAATACACTATTTCCAAAAAGGTCTCATTCATAGGTACTGGGGGCTAGGACTTCAATATATCTTTTGGGGGGACACAATTCAACTCACAACAAACTGGAAACACTTTACTTCTCACACAACCATGCTCAATATTCCCCAAATAGTTACTGAGCATCTCTAATATATATAAACCTGGCATGAGGCTGGGTACCGTGGGTACAGAGATGGGACAACATTCTTATTTTCAAAAAACTCATAGTCTACTGGGGAAGTAAGGAAAATGAACATATGATAATAATGGCATGCGTTGAGTGCGAAAATATAGGAAAATATCTGAGGAGCGAGCACTGTAATCTCTGAGGCTGGAGAAAAAGTTATTCCTTGGGCCACTGCATACGCTTTTCCCTCTTCCCAGTACACTTTGCCGATGACTTAAACTCTCCCAGCATCAAGATCAAGTTCTTATTCCTTTGTTAGCTCTTATCTATGTAAACGTCTATTTGCTTATTAGTATCTCTCACCAGATTGGAAACAGACTGAGCACAGGGACTATGTCTGGATAGCATTATACCTGAAAAACTTAATGCAGCGCCCGGCTGAGAAAAGGCCCTTAACAGATATTTGTTGAATGAATGGGAAAAAAAGGTAAATAAATGAATGAGACAAAGATGAGTGTAAATGAATTATCTTCTGGCAGTAGGAACAGCAATTTGAAGGACTCCAGTTTCTCAGTGAAGAAGGAGGTGAGGTCTTCTATTGAGAGGGATAAGGAGGTGATAGGGGAGGGTGTTCGAATAGCATAGTGAAGGACTGAAACAGCTGCTGTGGGCATAGGTGAGCAAAAGGAAGAGCAAGAGAGAGGGAACGTGCTAGAGAGGTAGGTAGAACGTTCAGAACACTCAGCTGTTAGACTCTCCAATCTATCTAAAAATATGTCTAAATACGATCAGAGATTAAAATATTAACATATTTTGCCCAATACTTTTTTATTTTTTTAAAATACCCAATACTTTGCTTTTCCTACAAAGAAAGAGAAAAATATTTAACAACACTCATAAACATAGTACTCTTTGGAGTACTTAAAACATGAGTTAATTACAGAAAAATTAACTGCTTCACTCCTTTGAACACCTACTATGTGCCAGGTACTAGATTAATGTTAGGGACAAGAAAAATTCAACATGTCTTGGTCTCTGACATCAATGCTAAGAGAGAAGACGGCCCAATTAAAAAAGGATTGGAAAAAGTATCTAAGACCACATTGGAGGGCTGCCCAGGGCTCCCTGGAAGTACACAGGACTGGCACCTAGTCCAGAGTGACACAACTTCCTAGGATTCCTAATTCAAGTCTTGATGACATGCTTGATGGAAAAGGAGGCAAAGCTACAGAGGGACCAGACAGTATGGCATGTTCTTGAAACTGTCTCTAGACTAGACATGTGGGGGCACAGAAACCAGAGGGAGGAGTGGTCAGAAGTGTGGCTGGAGCAGGAAGCAGTGGCCAGGTGATGCTAAAGAGCTTAGGTTTTACCCTTGAGGTAAAGAGAAGCCATTGAAGGATCCAAATCTTAACTAGGGTGAAGGCAAGAAGAATAAAGAGAAAGAGACCCATTGATGAGATAATAAGATGGTGAATTAACCTAATTTAGTAACTGATGAGATGAAAAGAGGAGGAGAAGGGGACAGGGTCTCTTGAGGGTCTGGGTGATGGAATTGGCTACTGTGATGGGTGCATATAAAGAGAAAGTTCATGGGGCAGGGCAGTGAGTGCTGGGTTGAACATGTTTAGTTTAAGATTTCCATGGAGTAACCATGTAGAAATGTCTAGTAGATCGCTGAAATAAGGGGAAAAAGCTGAGAAGCAGAGTGCAGCCTGAAGTCATAGATTTGGGTCTTATCAGGATATAGGTAAGAATTGAAACCCTGAGGATGAGTGATATCAATCACAAGGGGTATGCAGAGAGAAAAAAGACAAGGACGTCATGAAAAATGCCAGTGCATCAAAATGATAACCATTTTTTCCCATACTGACGACAATGACTTGATAAAACCTGACTTTAAAACAAAGCCTTTTTCCCCAAAGAGACCATTTCTAAAGTGAAAAAAAAAAAATACAGCATGGAGCTAGCATATGCTTTTCTTTCTTTGTACTCATTACGTCCAAAGTTGTTAGATGTCCGGAAAGGGAAAAATAAACATCTGTTATTTACAGATCAACTCTGGTCATGTATGTGACTTTTTATCACAATACTTTAGACAATGAGAATTCATAAATGGCACAAAATACATTGTTTCCTGATCATTCCTGGCTGGGGTGAGGCAACACTTCCACTTTCTCACGTGAGGAGATTAGAATGAAAGGATTGCTTTAATTTAATCCCAAGGGGACCCTGAGAGGAGACAGGGTCCCAGCCCTTAGGAGGCTCCTGTCCCTGAAGACCTGAGTTTGTGTTCTCCCTCCCCACTGGCCTGGTGAAGGCCCACTTAGACAGCAAGCGTAGCGCCTGCCTTAGCAATGATGTCGCCTGGCACCACCCAGCAGACCTCGTGCCAGATTCCTCTTTGGGGAGAAGCTGAGCTGCCCAGAGGCCTCAGAACTGTCCACTGCTCCCCTCTGGGGGACTGAGCAGAGCCAATGAGACAGTTTTTTCTCACAAAGCTGGTAAGCAATTTGTCAGCCTGGAAGGAAATTTGAAGAAAATGAAACTCAAAATTACCTTGTCCGTTTTGAGTTCTTGGAACTAAAAGAAGTTTGAACATCATTATTTTTTTCTTCTTATAGACAAGCTGTCTTTATTTTTATAAATTAAAATTAAAGAAAATATCCATGCCTACTAATTTGGAACTAGTCCAATTTTCAACCTATATTCCTCTGTCATAAACACAAAAGGAAAGATTTTTGTTGTTGTCTTTCTCTTCCTACCACCTATGACGTAGCTAGGAAATTCTCCAGGGAACAGTTGGCCAAAATTCCTCACCCTCAATATCTCTTAGTGTCATGGTCAGTTTCTCAAACCAGCTTCCAATCCAGAAGGAGTTAAACCAGAAGTGGAGATGGGCACAAAGGTGTCTCTTTGATTCCAAGAAATTTTGCTTATCAGCACAAACTTGGCTTGCTTTTAGTAGTGAAAATACAATCTATCTTCAAGATTATGAAATTTCCTGTTCTAAGTATTTCAGATGACAAATGAGAAAATCTTGGGATTACTAAAAAAACAAACAACAAAACAACTCCCCTTCTAGCACACATGCAAACCAATGGCACATACACCAAATTATAAGCCAGGTTTACAAATATTTAGTGAGGCAGAGGAGTAGGTATCTTTTCTTGGATACAAAGACATACAGATGTCATCACTGAAATGACATATGTTCTCATTCTGTGCCATGATCCCAAGACTAGTGATGGTTCTAGAAGAGAATTGGCTTATTCCAGGAAATCACTGATTGGGCTCTGTTTTGCTCAGGCAATGCTAGAATGAAGAAAAGCATAGCAGAATTACTACTTTCCAGGAAGAGCTAATTATGTTTCATATTTACATAAAGAGAAAAATATCTATTGGCTACCTTCTTAGAGTTCCATGTGTCTCAATAGAATTTTTAACATTTCACTACAGAATGAGATTACAAAGATGCAATGTGTGGTGGAAGGGACGATTGGATTTGCTGAGCCCAGCTCTGCCACTTACTAGTTATGTGACCTTGGGTGAATTGTTCCATGTCTTGTGCATAGCGCAGTGTCTGCTCTTAATGTGTGCTCTATGAATTGTTTTTTAATGAATTGCTCTGGACTTCAGTTACTTCATCTGAAAAGTGGGAACAATAATAATATCCTTGCAGCATTATAGTGAAAACCAAAAAGTATATAAAGAACCTACCACATTGCTTGGAAAATACTGGCAGTCAACAAATAAATAGCAGCTATCATTGCTTTAGCTCCTTTTTAATGACAACAAGTGCCAAATATCACACCCTTACTAGGAGTTTCACCATCTAAAATTTATAGGTTGAAATACTATAACAGGTTTCTTAAATATTTTTGCTCCAGTTGGAAGTCTGGTGAAGTCTATGGACCCTTTCTCTGAATAAGGTTATAAATGCATAAAATAAAATGTTAAAAAATCACAAAATAAAAGAAATTAAACTGAAATTCAGTTCTTTTTAAGAACTCTGTTGTTCCATGGATTCCAGGTTAAGAACCTCTGATAGGGGAAGAACAGAAGTCAATGGCTTCTCAGGTGATCAAAGGTTGCTGGTCATTTCATGCACATCCCGTTATAACAGGGAATTCCTCTCCCCCTCACCCACTTTTCTTGGAATGCTCTCATAAAATTATTGAAGAGCAAAGAGAATATTATTATTAACTTCTGGGAATTCTTTATACATATGAGACAAAGAGATCTAAAAAAAAAAAGACGCAATACAGATCTAGTAAAAACAAGTGCTATTTAAGAGCATGCATAGGAATTGGCCTTAATGACTCACTTTTGATGACTCGCTTCACAAGGTATTAAGGGAAATCACTAATATCCTTCTAACTAAAGAGTGTCTGTGCAAATTCATCAGGATTTGAAGACTAAAAGTAAATGGCAAGTCTTAAAATAAAGAGATTATTTAACGAATTATAAAATGACTGAGATATCAAAAAAACACATTTTATTTACTTTTAAGAGATAAGCAATATCTGTTAAGAAGTTATGTAAGAAATAGACAGGTAAAACCCCAAAAACACTCACTTCTCATCCTTTAAATCTCTCATAAAGGCCTGTAGGAAGTGTGAAGTTTTCTCTGGTGCCTGAACATAAATGGTCAGCCAAGGACCGGCCGGGAGGACCAGGACACCCACTTGGTCATTGACTTTGATATGACTACTGTGAGAAGTGGTCAGAATGGATGAGGTAAGAACTTTCTACCCAGCCCACTTTGAAGAACTTCTCTAGATTCTGTACAAAGCATCTTAGACACGAGTGAAAGTCAAATTTTAGGACTAGAAATTGATAGCAAAGCCAAACCATCTAAAAGGCATACAGCTGTGAAAGGATTCTGCTTTGGACAGAATAAGAATGTGAAAAATACTTAAACTTCAGAATGTAAGCTGACAAGAAGAAAACAGATCCTAGTCATAAACAGATCCTATGAGAACTGACTACATTTGGTTAAGTGGACCGATGATATGGTCTCTATATGGAATCTGCAAGACTGTGGACAATTAACGACGTGCTTTCCGAAAAATGTAATTGGACGGCTGAAAAAGGTTTCTGATCCTTTTTCTCAACCTTTTCTCACTTCTAGAAGGCACTAGTCTTCCGATGCATGACCTACTGGGTCATCCCTAATTCTGTACTTACTAGAGAGGAGGATGTAGGTCCACTCATCTTTGCTTTCCCCAAAGAACCCAGAACTGTGCTTTTCAGTGACATCCAAAAAGATTCTGAGTGAATGTTTGCAAGGAGCTAAGAAAGAATAGAAAAAAAGAAAGAAATGAATGCTGGTTTTATTGGCAACTATAATATCCCATTGGTATGGTCTCCTAAGCTAGGCCTCATTATCTTTGTAGCTACATGTAAATGATATGTTTATACATCAATTTTACCTAACCATTTAATGTCTCTCCCAAATTGGAACACTTCAGACAAATAACAAAGGTAAAGATAAGAGATAAAGAATAGTCCTAACTACACAGAAAATCTAAAAGAAATATACCTGAAAACAAATAGTTTTCCTAATAACAAAATACTAACAAGTAACAAGAAGGGCTGGAAATTCTCTCGTCGCTTCTGGAAGATTTTAGAGACACCTGCCCTTTCCCTCCCCTTGGCTCTCAGTGGTTTGTTTTCTATTCTTTTCAGCATGGTGGCACCACTAAAGCTTTTCCATTCCCTTTCTCGTCTCTTCCCTTTTATTTCTGTTTTTTCTTCT
Source organism: Equus asinus (assembly GCF_041296235.1). NCBI lineage: Eukaryota > Metazoa > Chordata > Mammalia > Perissodactyla > Equidae > Equus > Equus asinus. The sequence goes on from NC_091790.1 coordinate 36,745,959, forward strand.
GCTACTTCATCCAATGAAGTTTTAGTGAAGTGAACATGACAAATTTTGAACTCTAACAAAAATTTCAAATAACTTTTGTCCTGCTAAAAGTACAGCGAATATCAAGAAAGAGCCAGAAATCGGAACAATGGTTTGTTGAAAAATAACTTGGGTTCTTGGATCTATCAGCTTCCAGCAATCATAGCCACTCTGCACATTACTGCTCAGGGTGTATTTTTCTCCCGATGCATCAGTATTAACAGTTGTAATGGGTTATACTTGTCCGTTTGAAGTTCCTACAGCTAGAATGTTAACCCTCTGGGCTACTTTGTGTCTTCTGTCTCATTTTGCAACACTGGGACTGAGAGTGAAAACATTTTTGTTTTTTATCAGAATGTAAAAAGCCTTCTAAATTTCCTAAGTTGCTACAAAAAGAGATCATGTAACTTGAGCACAAGGGTTTGGATTTGCAGTTATCTGAGGTCTCAATTTCTATTTCTTGAATAGTCCATCACAGATCTTTTTATTTAGTAGTTGATTAGTAAATTATGTGTTAATGGGATGGATGAAAAAATAAGTATATTACGAGAAAATTCAGAAATATCAATATTGATTTCCCCCAAAACACTGATAAAATCTAGTCCTATCAACTAGGTTTGGGCAAAATAAGCAAAACAATAAACAGTGAGATGCTCTTCACATTGTATTTTTGTTTTATTTTGCTGTTTTGTTTTGGCCAGAACTAGGAAGGGCATTTACATAGGGAGAGAAAGTACCTGTTTGTGACAGGTTCTTATTGCCCCATTTTGCCTCCTGCGGTCAAATATTAGAATAACACCTTTGGATGGGCTGGAGACCTTCTTGTTGCTCAAATCTCCTTTGTCTTTAATAGACAGTGAATGGCTCCCTACCTGTTTGAAATGACCCAAAAGATCAGTTTCTCTCTACTTTACTCAGTGTGACACTTAGGGATTTGTGCAGGAAAATGAATACAAGAAAAAATGTCATCCCTCAAAGATTTATTGAAAATCTATTATATTCAAGGCAATGTGTTAGATACTGAAATTAGCGTACTTTTATTTATTTATTATATTAAGATGGACCCCAAAGTTCTAATTTTACCTTCTAGGTATGTGCTTATTTCTCTATTACTAGAAAGTAAATTATAAAGAGCTATACAACATGGTCTTATGTTATAGGTATCAAAATAAGGCACTACAAGACTTCGCATCCAATTCAGAGACACAATCTACAAGCTTAAAGAGATTTCAAGGGGAGGAAAATCAGTGAGGGACAGGGGTACTAAGGCAGAGGGGTTTGGTGCAGCCCACAGGACATGATGAAGACATAAATGAAAACATAATGACATAAACGAAGACAGCAGAGCAGAGGAGGGGTGCATTTTCTGCAGAGGCAGCGACATATAAATCACACAAGCAGAGACTTGTGTCTGGGAATGAGTATAACACATCTAGATAACAGGGTTTGGCTGTACTGGCTAAACCAGAGGGTGTGTGTTGAGAGAAGGAAATATTTTCCCAGGTGGAGTGTAGTCAAACTCGGGAAAGTCTCAATCCCTCGCTGAGAAGTTTGAATATGATTCTGTGTTAACCACTACGGTAACCACAGCAGGCAATTGTGAAGTTCCTGTCTTTAAGTGTCAAAAAATGACATTGTTCCATACATACTACAAAACTAATAAAATAAGCTGTTTATGAAAAGATAATACCCTTGATAGGCAAAGTCTTTCCTCAAAGGAAACTTCAGTGGAGGTAGATAATATTCAGTGTGAAGTAGCTGTGACTATTTAAGTGTGACCTCTGGAATATATAGCCTTGGCTCATCTATTTCATAGTGGAGAAACTGAGAAAGCTACTTACCCTCTCCATGCCTCAGTTTCTTCATCTGAAAAAGAGATTTAAAAAGTACCTTCCCCATAGGGTTACCATAACCAGTAAATGAGCCAACAGATATGAAGTGCTTAGAAAAGTGCCCTGTACCTGGTAATCACTCATTAAGTGTTAGCTTAGCAGTAGGGGTACTCACTATGATTCAAGGTGCTAGAATCAGATTGGTGTAAAGTACTTTTGCCACTAGGGTACTCAATTTCCCCTAAAAATTTTGCCATTCATGTGAAATAAATGAAATAAAGTAACAGTAATACTGATAATTGAATTTTTGAAGGTTTGGCCAAAAAAAGTACAACTGGAAAACAGAAATTAAGAACATAATGTACTTAGAATTTCAATGTTGAACTCAAAAATACCATCAACAAATATTAAATGTACATTTTAAGTCATAATTTTACTTTAAGCATCACTTCCCATATGAAAATTTTCTTAACCATGAGTTCATGCCCCTAGAAGAATTGTGTACAATTCTCTTTTGTATCTTCAGCATACTTTCTAGCATATAAGTACTCAATAAATCTTGGGTGGGTGGATGGATGGACGGATGAATGGACGGATGGATGATGGATGAATCGATGGATGGGAAGATAGATGAATGGATGGATAATGGATTGATAGATGATGGATGGATGGATGGATGATGGATAGATGGATGTATGGATGGATGGATGGGTGGATGGAGGAAGGAAGAAAGTTGAGCAGTTAGGCAGACCAGAAAGCCAGAGTCACTTGCTCTCCCAGAATGGGAAGTCAAAAGGCTTTATGGATTCAGGAGTTTGGGATCCAGGTCCACCACTTCTGTGGTGAAATCAGGGGTTGATTTCCACACAGACAGTCCACTTCAGAGCACAGAACAGTGATCCAAGAGTTCACTGTAGCTGCTGAGTGTGTGCCCCACCCACTTGTTGCTCTTCATGTGTCTTTCTAAATAGGATTCCACACTGGCATTTGTAAAATGCTGAAGGTATGTGTGGCCACATGAAAGGCATAAAGTTTTCCTCTTTGCTTCTGGGAAAATGACATTATTTAAATATTATTTATAAAGATTGATTTTTAAGTCAAGATAAGAAACCTGCCTTGGAAACTAGGAAAATTTATTCTTCCAATGATAAATTCTCAAATGAAATCACCCTATGCAAAAATAAGCAGGCTTAACTAGTCTCTCTCTCACTCCTTCTCACTCTTTCTTGATGAGCATCTCTCTGCTGGTTATAAAGATTTTTTTAATGTGATTTATTAGGCTTCCTGCTATCCTGTTCGAATACACTGAATTTCAAAAAGAGAAAGAAACAAGAAACCCTCTTTACTTACTTTGACATAGTTTCCTGGACTCACTTTTGATGAAAGATTTTTTTATTCTGCCTACTGTCACAGAATAACAAATGGGAAAGGGTTTGTCACCCATAGGTCCTGAGTCACCAGTATGAGAAGCATGTTAGACATCAGTGGACCGTTATGTTTGGTTTTAGAGTTATTTGGAGGACTATTTTGCAACTTAATTCAACAAGTTTTTATTGAGTATATGTGTGCCTGGAGTTGCTCATGCTCATCAGGAAATTCAAAGGAAAGACCAGAGATTATATTTGGAAAGTTTCCAGCAAATTTAGTAGAGGTTTTTTTTTTTTTTTTTTTTTTGAATGCCATGGTTCTAGTTACCAAGAGCCCAGATTAACATCTTCCATGTTATGTGGGAAGGAAAGAATCTAATCTTCAGGCTGGAAGGGACTTAGGGTTCTATAGTTCATGCATTTCTTTTATAGATGAGGGAACGGAGACAGAGAGAGAAAAAGGTATTTCATGTGAGCTGTACGTATCACACAGAACATCTTCATTCAAATTGAACACACTAAGGCTTTTGCCACTAATCAGGCTGCCTCTGTGACCTTGGGGAACTTATTGAATATCTCTGTGCCTCAGTTTCTCCATTTGTAAAAATGGTTTTAATAATAATAATAACTACTTCATATGATTGTTGGAAGGAGTAAATACAGTACTACATACAAAGTATTTAGAATCATGCCTGGCAAAGATCTAGTACTAGAAGTTATTTGCCATTATCGTTATTATTATTTTGCAATGTAAAACATTGAGAGAAATCTAGTGCAGAATTTCTAGTATTACTTCATCTACAAAGACAAACTAAGTACCAAATTAAGTGATGGTGTGGTCTAAGGTAGAGCATGAGTACACATCCTAGCTTCTCCATTAAGTGGCTGTGTGGCCTTGGGCAAACCATATAACCTTTCTAAAATTCGATTTCCTTATCTGTGTAATGGGGATAAAAACAGCCACTCTGTCTCCTGCCACAGTGTTGAACGGTTCAGTTGAGATACTGGATAACAACGCAAGTTGCAAATTTCTAAGTGCCGCGCATATCAGGAATCATAGAGCAGGAAGCTGGGATCAACGCAGAGACCTAAAGAACAAGGCTCCCAACAAGGAGCTGGGAGCTGGAACTGTCCCAGGAACTCAGGAGCAAGTCATGCGTCCTCGTTCTCTGGTCCTTTCCTTGGCTTGTGTCCTTCGTGGCTTAACTTGTACAACTTAGTTAGGAAGCTGTGACTTGTAAGGAGCAGGTAGGTCCTGTTCACCCTCTCTGGGCCAGGGTCTGACTCAGAGAAGACAAGATAATGTTAGAGCAACACATCGTGTTCCTACCTTGCTGGCTGTAACACAAAGGTGTTGGGTGTTTCACTGGATAACACGTTAGTGGCACTTTGGCAATTGAGTGTGATTTTATTATCTCAGTGGAATTCAAGAAAGTTCTCTCATTTATGAGTGAGTAGTTGCCCAGGACAACTGTGTTTAAAACTTTAGATTGTAGAAGAGTCAGATTATCTTATTTATAAATTAATCACCTAAAAATACATTGTCATTTACATCAAGGAGTACTGTTCACCTCATAAAAAGTTCCTTTTCCTCCTCATAATTTCATTTTTAAAAAGTGTGAGTGGGGTAAAACTCCACTTCTCCCTCATATCAACATTTTGCAATGCAAGCAAAAATCACAGAGTAGCAAGCTAGGTATGCTTAACTGTGCAATACAGTGTGCTCCTGTGTGGGTTTTACAAATACTAATAAATAATATATAGTATATCAGATTTGTTTACAAAACACTTGGCCCTCCCCATTTCCTCAGGCTCGAATTCCTTCTCAATCTGCATCTCTTCGCTACTACTGAGGAAAGTCACTAAAACAGTGTTCCTCAGACAAGCCACAAGAGCAATCATTCATAAAATAGGGATAAGCACACTTAGGAAAATTGAGACATTTACCTCCTCAAAAATTTTCAGTGGTCCATCACTGCCCCTTCCCATTCTTGCCCCACCCACCTTGTCAACATCATCTCCCATAGTCTTCTTCCAAGCTCCGCTATCGACATTGGAGTGTCTCTGTCCCCAGGAAAGCCTCTTTAGTGTCCCTAGAATATGACATGCTATTTCTTTCTGCTCTTATGCTTTCATTCAAAAGACATTTGTGACTGGCCATGTGCTGGGCACTATGAACTATATAGGGATATAAAAATGAATAAGACAACATGGATCAATCTTGAAATCATTATGCCAAGTGGAATAAGCCAGGCACAAAAGAATAAATATTGTATGATTCCATGTTTATGAGGTACCTAGAATAGTCAAATTCATAGAAAGTAAATTAGAGGTTACCAGGGACTGTAGGGTGAGGGGGAAAGTAAGGACTTATTATTTAATGGGTACAGAGTTTTCTTGGGATGATGAAAAGTTCTAGAAATGGATAGTGGTGATGGTTGCACAACAATGTGAATGTACTTAATGTCATATTGTACACTTAAAATGGTTGAAATGGGAAATTATATGTTACATATATTTTTCCACAACAACAAAAAAATTAAGGATAACGAAGACAAAATGAATAAGACTCTCGGCCATCAAAGAGCTCACTGGGTAGTCGGGGTGACTAGAGAGTTATTAAACAAAATGGTAGACGCAGTAATTGGAGTGTGCATGACACATTATGGAAGCCTGGAGAAGATTCAGCCTGGTGTTAGGGAAAGTCCCCTGGATAAGGTGATTGCCTGCTCATATCAGCATCAAAAGATTAAAGGACAAGTCAACCAGGAGTATAAGGATGGGATAAGATGGAGTGGCAGGGAAAAGGTGAGTGGGACAAGGAGCCAAAGAGGCGCAACTGCATGATGGGGCAGCCTGGAGGGAATACAGCACCTGGTTTGTGTGGGGCCCTGCAGTAGTCCCACCTTACCCATAATTTTGCCTTGTGTTGGCTCAGTTACCCACAGCCAACTGCTGTCCAAAAACAGTGAATGGAAAATTCCAGAAATAAACAATTTATAAGTCTTAAATTGCACACCATTCTGAGCAGTGTCATTAAATCTCACACTGTCCTACTCCATCCACTTAGGTTGTAAACGGTCCCTTTGTCCAGGGCATCCAGGCTGTAGATGCTACCCACCCATTAGTCACTTAGTAGCCATCGGGGTTATCAAATTGACTGTCCAGGTATCACTTGTGTTCAAGCAATCCTTATTTTACTTAATAATGGCCCAAAGCACAAGAGTAGTGATGCTGGCAATTCAGAGATGCCAAAGAGAAGTTAATGTTAATCTCTTACTGTGCCTAATTTATAAATTAAACTTTATCATAAGTATGTAAGTATAGGAAAAATTGTGGTATATATAAGGTTCAGTACTATCCGTGATTTCAGTCGTCCACTGGGGTCTTGGAATGCATCCCCTGTGGATAAGGAGGGACTACTGTACGTGCATTTTAGTGTGGCATAATTGTAAGGGGAAAGGCAGAGTCATAAGGCATGAAGAGGAAGAGGTACTTTTGCCCACCACAAATGTTCTTTTCCTATCTACTCCTCACCCCTCATGCCATCTAGACAAATCTGATCAATCTTCCAAAAAGCAGTTCAGGGCCCACTTTCTCTGAAATTTCCTCTTTCCAAGGTAATCCATGATTATCTTTCCTATCTCTAAATTCTCACAACATTTCTCTACCACTCGTTTTTCTCCTAATCATATACTCTTTCTGGGTCTTCTTTCCCTTAACTGTAAACTGTATTCTGAGCCCTTTGAGGGTAGAAACTACGTCTTGTTTTGTCTCTCACAGCATCTAGCCGGTGGGATTAAAAGTTTCTTCCAGTAAATGTTTTGGAGTTGAATTCTTGAATTTCCAACTCCTGGATTCTAAGAAATAAAAATGAAACTCAACCACAAATTCTACAGAAGGAATATTTCCTCCTAAAAAATAATTCATATACAGATAAAAAAGTTCAGAAACACAAACGCTGCACTAAGCTGTGATTCAAGCTCACATCTCGGTCACCCAGAAGTCAATGAGTATTTTCTCTGTCATCACAGAAATTCAGGAGTCATTGATTTCAAGAAATTGCATACTAGCAGTATGGAGCTAACATGAAATGGGCTTTTTGCTTAGCATTCTCCTTTTAAAACATCTTTCTCCTAAGAGACCATATTAGGAAAAATTTAGTGCACTGAAAGAGATGTGGAATTGGATTTAGAAGATATGGCTTCTAGGTTTTCTCCTAGTGGTACTGTGTGAACTGGACAACTAACAATTATTCTTGGTCATCCCTAGTGTAAGATGCTAATTTACATATCTGTTTATAGACAACTTCTCAACTGCTTATATCTATAATATGTAGCATATGTGCAAAATTAAATTACAACTTCTCAACTGCTTATATCTATAATATGTAGCATATGTGCAAAATTAAATCACAGAATTAGAAATGGAATGGAAGGATTATCTATTTGCTGACTGACTTTTAATGATAATTACTCATTTATTTGTATTGCAGCCCACTACAAGGACAAGGTCAAAGGGGCCTCATTTCAATATTATACATGGATGGCTCACTATCCACCAAAATTCCCATTCCCCTCCCACAGTGCACAATTACCACTGGCAAGAGGCTGCTTATCCAAGGGCTAGATTTCTCAGCCTCCCAGCTGAGAGCCACCATGTTGCGGCTATGGGCCACCATGTCACTAGTTCTTCCCAGTGAGATGTGAACAGAAGAGATGTGTCAGGTCCAGTCCAAAGCAGTCAAGAAAGATGTGTCCTCCACTGTATGTTTTCCTCATCTACAAGCTAGACGCAGAGGACTTCAAAGCTCTAGAGAATGACACCACCAAAGAAGGAAGAAGATTGTTTCCTGAATCACCAAGTAGAGTACAGCCTCTCAATGAAGAACACCGGCAAGGGACTATTTTGTGATCCAGGAATAAATTGTTATTGTGTTAAACCACTCAAATTTGTGAGTTTTGTAAGAGCAGCTAATATTACCTTTTCTAACAGTCATATGTGTTTCTCTCTCTATATATACAACACATCACATTCATAGCACAAGTGGGATAGCACTTAACAAAAATTAAATAAGCAAAAAATACTGCATTAGTAATAGGTAATCATAATTTAACTTTTACTACATTTTGGAAGATGTTTAAGCTAAGTGCAGTAAATTTACATTTACTTACATTATGTGTTAATATTACTTATTTTTATTTACACTTATTAACATTACTAATTAACCATTCATGTAACACTCCACTGAGACTCATGAAAGGTAGTCATCTCCAAAGGCTGGACACCTATATGGTAAATGACATATTTCTATACACGGAAAGAAACACAAATTGGTGGAGAAAAAGTTTGCAATGCTACACATACAAATATGCCAACACAGAATAGATGTGCATCCATCCTCATCCTTAACACACACACACGTGGAAAACAATTATTCTAATAGAGACAATACAATTTCTAAGTGTCAATGTCATACAGTAATATAAAAGTACATTGAAATTAATATATATATTGGGAATATGCACAGAATAATCCTTTTACCTAATTGCCATGAAATCCCAGTGATCTGAGAACAATGTCATAATATATTACTCAATCTAGGTAGAAAGTAATAGGATTCAATAATTTTAGCTATATAGACCCTTAGCTGGTCTATACGTATTTTAGGGACTACATTAATCTCAGAAAAATGTTGATAACCAAGTCTAATTCTTTTTATCACTAGATTTTTTTCACTGCCCTGCACAAACTTGTAATAGTTTTAAACTATTTAAACTTGTAATAGTTTTAAATATGATGATTTTACAATACTTCAGAAGTTAATTATTTTTCATGGTAGAGGGAACTATAAATGCCATAATGTGAGCACTACTATTATATTTTTTTCTAATTAATTCTGCTGAAAAACAGCAAAGAAAATATTAGTAATGAAAACTGCAAAGGCTATATTCGTGAAAGTATTTATTAAACTTGAACTGGATCATCTTGTTTTTGATTAACGTCTTTTAAATATTTTTATCAATTAGACAATAATATAATTGATAAAGATAATATACTGCTCATGATAGGTCTTCTTACAGGTCTTAAACTTTATTTTTAAGGGCGTTAGGAGGGCAAAGTCTAGATAAAATAGTAATCAAATAAAATAGTCCTACTTAATTCATGTTGACTGAATGACTCTCCCTACATCAACTTACTAAATTAAGGAACGCATTCTAATTCAAGAATCTCATCTTATGAATTTTTCTGGAGTTGAAAATCCATCTAGGAGATCCATTAGGATATTCAGGAAAAGATACGATATTATCTTTATAGAGGCAGCATTCACCAAGTGAGTCGCTATGTAATCTTTAAAAAGGTGCCTTTATCATCTACGCCCTCATTTTGTAAAAAGTATTGATAAAATTCCTGATCAATGTACCTGACTTGATTGTTCTGAAAATAAAATGAAAAAAGGAAGAAAGAATGGGAGAGAGAGAGAAAGGAAGGATGGAAGGAAGGAAGGAAGAAAAGAAGGAAGGAAAAAACATTGATTCCTTGGAAACATGTAAAATGCAAACCTATTCTTCAAAACTATCTTAAGTTTAAGCTTTTAATTCCATTGACCCCACAATTAAACCCAAACAACAGGCAAAGGTGATAATTACTTATTTGTACTCTTTATCTTATTTGGGGAAGGAATTGTACATATTGATGAGGTACCCAAGTAACAAAGCAATAGATGCTTAAAAGATAGACTGTGGTTTACTTTTTGTAATTAATACTAACAATCCAAGAGCCTGTTAAAAATAATAACAATATACAAAGAGGACAAATTCTTAAAAATGTTATCAACTGGAGGGATATGACATGAACCAACCAAAGACTTTGGTGAATTCATGAAAGAGAGATGACTGATGAGATGGAGCACAGCGAAGATGTGAGTGTGAGAGCCATTGCTCACAACAAAGCCCATTGGTACTCAGGCTGAAGGATGAGAAACAATCTCTGAGGAAACGTAAGTGATTGGCCTGGAAAAAGTCAAGGCTCCAGCGTGTGCATCCTTCCTTGCAGGAGAGATGAGGGAGGCAGCTACTCTGACCTGTCTTCTTCCTGAACTAAAGCCTGCCAGACAAAATGGACCCAAGCATGTTCACACACGCACACACACATGCACAAGCACAGGCACACCCACCTGCACATGAAACAAAAATTGAAAGGTGGAGAAAGGGGAACGGAGAGGGATAGAGCAGGTGATCTATGCTCCTTATCTTTCACAACAGCAAGTCAAGACATTCTGCTTGACGTTGATAAACCAAGAACGAGAGACACAGGCAAATCATTTAAAAAACAGCTATGGCTTCCAGAAGAACTGGTCAAAAATAGTTTCCATCAATGAAGAGATTGAAGAGAGGGTGACAGGAAGGGACTCAACAATTTTTCATTTAATACCCACTTGCTGGTACTGGAGACAGACTGTCTACTGAGCACAGCTAGGGTACAATAACAGAGGTAAAAATTACTTTGTGTAAAAAATTCTGCATTTGCAATATAGGTACTATGACCATTGATTTTAGCCTAGCTTCAAGTGCCAAAATTGATTACCAAGCTTATTTCTAGTGTTTTGGTTCTCAAATTGAATCCTGCTTAGACATGCTATTTTCTCACAGTTAGATTTGAATGGACTTGCTAGCTTTCTATTAAAAGTCTCTGATTTCACCTTAACTCGTGTTTCTCAGAAGATAAAAGAATTTTATTACCGATGGGAAGCAGCCTTACTAAAGACATCCAATGAGAAAAGAGACAGATTAGATTTTAGGAAAAGCTTCCTATAACTAGAAGGATTATGAGATACTAGAAAACACAATCGAGGACAGCAGTAAAAGTCTACTTCACTGAATATTTTAAAGAGCAGACAATTATCTTGTAGACAATAGTCTTGAGAATCTTTCTAGATGTGCCAGGCTATTCTTGTCTACGTTTTTCTTTGTTTCATTTTATTTTTTGGTTTGTTTGTTTGTTTTGTGTCTAATCTTCAGGGAGAGTTGGTGAAAACAAAGCAAAAGGCACAATCTACACAGAGTCAACTGAACAGAAATCTGCAATTTGGGAGTCTACTTGATCCTTACGAGGGATCCAGGATTGCAAAATAAACAACGTGCTGAGGGTTCTCCGAGGGTCTCAGCTAGCAGCTGAAATGAGTCATCTAAATGTAAATCATTATCTATTTGTCTCAGGGACAGGTCTAACATCCCAGATAGGTGACAATATAGCAATCACTCCCACCATTGCCTCAGGTATTCAATATTCAAGTAAAAGAGCCAAAGGCAGGAATGGAATTTCACCCAATCCTGCTTGACAGTTGAAATGCCAATAAGCAAATGACTAGTAGATCCCAGATGCCATAGGAAACCTTCAGTATGGGCCATGTTGTCTTTGCCAATCACAGGCAGTAACAAAAAAAAACAACAACAATAAAAAAAAATCTTTCTTTCATGGGAAATGAATAAGCCAAGTAAATTTTCTTACAACTCAAAAAAGTCTTATTCACAAGGAAATCTTGAAGAAGACAAGCTAGAAATCTGAGCTTCACAAGCAACAGCATTTTGGCACACCCAAGATCACACCAGTATCCACCTCTCTGAAAAGTGGGCCCCCAAATGACAGTTAGATTCTAAGAAACTTAAACTAGGTCTATATAATTGAAGCCCCAACACCTAGTCCATGCCTCCCACATGATGCCTGCTCAAGAAGTTATTGCCAAATAATTAAATGAGTCTACTGTTGCTACTTCACATGCTGTCAAGAGATTGATTTGGAGTGTTCCCCCTTCTCCCCTCTACTTGGTAAATTCCTACTGGTTTTCCAAGATCCACTTCACTGATTCCTTTCTTAACTCCCAAGAGCTCACTGCTCATGCCTCTATTATAGCATTTATCATACTGAGTTGACATTCTACAGCTGCCTATCCAATATGATAGCCACTAGCCACCTAGGGCTATTGAGAACTTAAAATGTGGTTAATATAACTAATGAACATAATTTTAAATTTTATTTAATTTTAATTAGCTTAAATTTAAAAATGGATACTCAATTCAGTTATCAAAACACATTTAAGTAATCTTAGAACAACTTGGGTACGTGAATCTACTTTTTCAATCCTAAAACTTATGAAATCTAAATACAGATCACAGGGCCGGCCCAGTGGCACAGCCCTTAAGTTCGCACGTTCTGCTTCGGTGGCCTGGGGTTTGCTGGTTCGGATCCCAGATGTGGACCTACACACATCTTGGCAAGCCATGTTGTGGCAGGCATCCCACATACAAAGTAGAGGAAGATGGGCATGAATGTTGGTTCAGGGCTAGTCTTCCTCAGCAAAAAAGAGGAGGATTGGTGGCAGATGTTAGCTTAGGGCTAATCTTCTTCAAAAAAAATATTAATAATAAAATAATAAATAAATACAGGTCAAAAAAGTCAGTGAAAACTCAACATCCAAATTGAGATCCTGTAAGTGTAAAACACAAACCAGATGTCAATGACTTAGTAAAAAACAAAGAATGCAAAATATCTGATTAATAATATTTTATGTTGATTTCGTGTTGAAATGCTAATATTTTGAATATATGAGATTAAATACAATATATCATTAAGATTAATTCATCTGTTTCTTTTTACTTTTTCAATGTGGCTACTAGAAAATTTTAAGTTACATATGTGGCCTGAGTTATATTTTTACTGGACAGACATTGTTCTAGATGTTCTATGAACACTCTCTCAATGCTACTCACTAAGATAAGCATTTTCTATGTTAAACTTGTTTTACCAGTAAGGAAACAGAGGCACCTAAAGGAAAGTCATGGAACATGCCCAGGAGCACAGCTAAAGTTTAGGATTTGAACCAGGTGTCCATGAACCAGGTGTCCATGGCTTCCTAGTCCTGGCTCCAACACCCTCTTTTTCCCTGGTGTCTACGTGTCAGCCTTCCCATTAGACCGTGAGCTTCTCCAGGGCAGCTTCTCCAAGACCCTGCCTTAATCATACTTATGTCTTCATAAGATCAACTTGGACATAGTTGGTAGCCAATGAATTTCTATTGAATGAATTAAACACGGAGTGAATGAATGAAATGAGATTATCTATGTAAATATACTTGTAACATGAAAAGAAATCTACATAATGTTAAACTCGAGTTTAACAGCATATAGAGGACGAAAACACATCTGACTTGTCTGGAAACACTGCACTCTTTAGTTTTGGTGTTTACACTTGACCTAAGATGTATGACACTTTTTGAAGAAAATGTGTTCATTATGGATACGAAGAGTGTAGCATAATGACAGACAGGCTGCTGCGAAAGCAGGTGGGGCAAAGAAGAATGTCTACCAATGGAAGAAGGGATATGAAAAGATCGTATTAACATTCAATATAATTGGAACTGCTCGAGTTAGAGCAGCAATAACTTGGGGTGAACAGCTGGAATAATCTGATATTCTTAGGTTTTGATTTCACAGCAGACTTTTTAATAGACTTTCTGCACACATTTTTCAAGTCCATTCCATTGGCCTTGATCTATCACTAAGAAATGTCTTATGTTTTAACATGGATTTGTTTTACAAGGAAAAGACTCAGGATCCAAAAGAAGAAGGGGAATATAGAGACTTTAGTCTTGATATTTCCCTTGGGTTGAAAGTTTCTGTAATATTCTTTTCTTTATTGTCATTTCCTCTAACAATAAATTCAAGTGAATTCCATAAAAACAGCCAAATGCCTGCTAGGTGTGCTCACCAGCTTGGTGCTGGCTATTAAAAAGTGAATAAGAAACTCCTCTGGCTCATCAGTTTCATCATTTCTTTCCCTTCTTACCCACTCCTGGAAATTAGTCATATTTTTAGGAATGGCAATATGGGAAAAAATAAGTCTGTAAAGAAACAAGACAAGATAAAATACTTCTAAAGCTTAAAATGTAAGTATAGTGAATAAGACTAGAATCACTGAACAACTACAAATAGAAACTGCTCAGAACATCCTGTGCAGGACACGAGAGACGAAGCATCTCCCTAGAGTTCATGGTCTGGTCATTCTTTGTAATTCATTAGGAAATAAAATTAGCTCCTACTAAGACACCTGTAGCCATTTAAAAACTTCAGATGGTTCCAGTTTGCAAAGCTCATCTATTGGAATTTCTTTTGAGCAAGATAACCTGGACACGTTGGAAGCTACAGACTGATGGTCTAATTCTGTCCTTAATGGCTACCCCAAAGAGAAAAGATCTCACTAGTAGTTAATTGTGCCAATTAGTTATCTATTTTTGTCACCTATCTAGAAAAAGGTTTTAGACTATTTAGACAAAAATAGTTTTTGCCTCTTCTTTAAGAAAAAATATATATTCTTTCCTTCATTGCTTCTCCTCTCCTCAAAGTCAAGAAATTGTCCTTGAACAAATGCCAGACTCTGAAAATTATTCAAAGCATTATAGTGACACATCAAAGAGAGAAGAGACCAGGAAATTAATTGCAACAATTTCTTTTGAACGCCCTCACAAGTGCTTTAATTGGTGTGTAGGAGTGTCAAAAGCCAAGAATGCAAAAGGGGAAGACTTTAGAGGAAGAATACAAATTGGAATGTAGCTGACCATTTGAATTTATCTTCTTGTCTAGTAAAATTAGCAAGCAATGTGGTCCAAGAAAACCCATCACTTACCAACCAAGAAAGAATCCTTTACAAAATGTGACAACTAAAAGTGCATTGCTCGAATCTTTCAATTTAAGGCAAGCAAATATCGAATAAAATGGCTGTCATAAAAAAAAATATGTGTAATTAACTAGGCAATAGCATTATCCAATTTGGGAAATCTGTCCTTCTGATTATTTTTAAAATTCTTATATGATCCACTCTGTAACACAAAAAAATTCTTATTAAAAAATCAAGAGTAAACAAAGATTATGCCTGTTGAGATTACAACACTAAAAGATCATTAAATTTTAATTCCATGTATAATTTGGTATTTAGAAGGCAAATGTGTCTGAGATTTATGTTCCAGTATCTAGGGGAAAAAAAACAGATTAATCAAGAAAAGCAATATTGCAAACAATACTGAAGAGGAGAAATACTTATCCTGGTTGAAACATATTATTTTCAAAGACTACATGTAAATAATTTTTCATTGTCAATCATTCTTATCTATTCATAAGTAGGTTCCACACTCTGCTTTCCTAATTTGAGTCACCGTATATTCTTGAAAGCAAATTAAAATATGGACTTTTTTAATGATTCTATTTTTATAGAAATGATAGTTTTATAACATTAAAGTAAGGAGCAGTAAACTGAGTTATGATTACGAGCCTATTGTTTATTTTATTGAGTTTTTTAAACATCAAGTTATTTATTTCATTAATAAAATCATAAAGGAGAAAACCTGGTATATTTAACATCAATTTTCTCCTAAAATATTCTTGGGTTAAATAACCAAGTTCAATCTCCAAAATAACTTTGGTTTCTACCTGTTCCAGAAGACAGAATTTTACTATGAAAGTTGCATTTATAACAGTTATGAGCTGAATTGTGACCCCCCCATACATATGTTGAGGTCCTGACCCCCAGTACCTCAGATCATGACGGCATTTGGAGGAAAGGTCTTTACTGTGGCAATTAAGTTAAAATTACAGTGGGCACTAACCCAATGTGACTGGTGTCCTTATAAGAGGAGGAAATTTGGACACAAAAGACACACCAGGGATGCAAGTTTCACAGAACCCTTCAAGTCTCATCACCTCCCTCTGTTGAGTCTAGTATCATCCCACATTTTAGTTCTACTTAATTATTTAACTTCCAAATAAGACATTATCATTGTTTGATTAGTCAATGCTTATTTTTATTTACTCCCATCTTTCTCAATATTTTACTCACGACTTCTTCTTGCATATCAGACATTCCTTCTAGAATCTTCTTAAGCTTAAATTACATCTTCCAAAATTTCTTTTAGCGATTGTTTCTTACAGGAAACTCTGTTTTTGTCTGATAATGTCATTATCTCCCTCTCATTCTTGACAGATGATTTTACTATGTACACAATTCTAAGTTGAAAATTGTATTCTCTCAGGATATTTAAAATGTCATTCCACCAGCTTCTCACTTTCACCGTTGGTCTTAAGAAATCAGTCATCTCACTGCCTCTTCCTCTGAAGATGATCTGTCTTTTATCTCTGGCTACATTTAAGCAAGTTCTTCATCTTTGATGTTCTACCAAGCACTAAGGTGGATTTCTTTTTACTTTTCCTGCTTGAAAATTGTAGGCTTCTAAATCTGAGGATTGGTGTCTTTCAACATTTCTGGACAATTTTCAGCCATTATATTTTTTGAATGTTGTGTTTTTCCATTCTCCCTACTATCTCCTCTTTAACTTTGGTTAGAACTTACTACACCTTGATGCTCTCTTCTCCATATTTCTTAAACCGAAGTTCATACTTGATTAACTTCGTTCTTGATTAACTGTCTGGATATACTTTTCAGCTCACTAAACTTTTCTGATTATCCATTCTACTGTTTAACTCATCTAACGATTTTCTTCACTAGAATTATTATACTTATTATTATTATTGTTACTGCTATTATTATTTCCAGAAGTTCTGTTTGGTTTTGTTTTTAAATCTGCTTGGTAATTTTTTACAGCTTCTTACTACTTGCTAATATTTTCAATCCCCTTTTACTTCTTAGACATATTTAATATACATCTTTGGTATTATTAGTCTAAATATCCAATATCTGAAGTCATTCTCTGAGTCTAATTCTATTGTCTCTTTTTTTTTTTTTTTCCTGCTGGCTTGCTAATGGTGGTTTGTTTCTGGAAGGGGTGTGTGTTTGTTGATGTCTTTTTTTCTTTCTTTCTTTCTTTCTTTCTTTTTTTTTTTTGAGGAAGCTTAGCCCTGAGCTAACTACTGGCAATCCTCCTCTTTTTGCTGAGGAAGACTGGCCCTGAGCTAACATCCATGCCCATCTTCCTCCACTTTACACGTGGGACGCCTACCACAGCATGGCTTTTGCCAAGCGGTGCCATGTCTGCACCCGGGATCCAAACCGGAGAACCCCAGGCAGCTGAGAAGTGGAACATGTGAACTTGACCGGTGCACCACTGGGCCAGCCCCTGGTGATTTCCGACTGTAGGCATATATGCTTTGAAACTTTTTTAGTGGGATGTTTTTGAGACCCCATTTGAAATTCCATTCCCCGGTAAGGATTTGTTTCTTTTTTCCAGCACCCTTGTAGTCACTATCAACCTGGGTCCACATGAAAGCACAAAGTCTGGCTGTCGTTGTTTTGAACTACACAAGAACTTCAATCCTAGATGCAAGCTTACATGAGGGCCAGCTTGTGGTTATCATTTCTCAAGGAAGACATTTTCCCTTCCTCTCTGCAGAGCCAAATTGTATCAGACAAGCTTTGTTACTACTCCTTTCTGCAAAGACTGTTGATTTCTCATTCATTGTAACACCAAGGGTGTAGTTTTTGGAGCCCCAGATTTACGTAGGAATCTCCTACTGGACTATGTGGGTCAAATGGAAACTCAAGGCCCTCAAATTTCATAAATATCTTCAGGCTTTCTTACTTCCCAGGATTCCTGTCTTCACTTCCTTTTGTTCTCTAGAATGTCTATACTTTCTTGCCAGCTCAGTATGCATTTTGAAAGATTTTTTTAAACATGTAATCCAGTGTTTACAGTTGTTTTCAATGGGTTTTCCACGATATCCAGTCACCGTACTGCCAGCAAAGGAAGTCTCTAAATAAATTCTTAAAGATTTCATGGGGCCGGCCCTGTTGCAAAGTGGTTAAGTTCATGCACTCCACTTTGGTGGCCCAGGGTTTTGCTGGTTTGGATCTTGGGCGCAGACATGGCACCGCTCATCAGGCCATGTTGAGGTGGCATCCCACGTGCCACAACTAGAAGGACCCACAGCTGAAAATATACAACTATGTACTGGGGGGATTTGGGGAGAAAAAGCAATTAAAAGAAACTAAGATTGGCAACAGTTGTTAGCTCAGGTGCCAATCTTTATAAAAACAAAAAAAGACTTCAAAAAGACTCCATTGAAAATTCTCTTATTGTTTTCAATGGGAGATTTAATTTTAACTCTATATTTATAAAGTTACATAAATTTTATACATAGATACATATAAAAATTTTGGAGTTTCTGTGAGTGCTAAAGGAAAAAGAATTATCAAAACTTTATACTGTTAAAGGAGAATTCAAATAAAGAAGAAAGCACTGCATAAAGGGTTAAATATTTAAGATATTAGGTGAGGATGGTTAATATAAAGATAATTTAATTTCTATCAATGGCTAAAATTTTACTTTTTGAATTTTATTAGCTCTATATGTTGTGTTTGTCTGAATAGCAAATAAAAAATAAATGTAAGACAGTTATTACTCTTACGATATTTCTCAATAAACCCAAATAGGGACACAAGGAAACATCACAAGAAATACTATTCTCACGAGATACTTCACTATACTTTCCAGATAAGCAGGACTTGTAAAACCAAAAAGACCTCATAGGTACCAATAAACAGTAAGGAAATTGAATCAGTAATCAAAAACCTCCCAAGAAACCAGATGGCTTCACGGGTCAATCCTACCAAACATTTAAAGATGAATTAATGCCAATCTTTCTCAAATTATTCCAAAAAATTAAAGAGGAGAGAACACTCCCAAACTCATTTTAAAAGGCCAGCCTTATCCTGATACTAAAGCCAAATAAGGACATTACAAGAAAATCAAACCACAAGTCAATATCCCCAATGGTATAGATGCAAACATTTTCAACAAAACACTAGCAAACTGAATTCAACAGCAAGTGGGATTTATCCCTGGGATGCAAGGATGGTTCACCATACACACAAATCAGTAAGTGTGACACACCACATTAATAGAATGAAACGTAAAAATCATATGATCATCTCCATAGATGCTTAAAAAGCATTTGACAAAATTCAACAACCTTTCATGATAAAAACTGTCAACAAAATGGCTATAGAAGGAATGTGCCTCAACATAACAAAGGCCATGTATGACAAGTTTACAGCTAACACCATACTCAACAGTGAAAGTTTAAAAACTTTACTCTAACATCAGGAACAACAAGGGTGCCTATTCTCATCACTCTTACTCAGCATTACACTGGAAGTCCTAGGCAGAGCAATCAGGCAAGAAAAATAATCAAAAGCATCCAAATCAGAAAAGAAGGAGTAAATTTGTTTTGGCTTACAGATGACATGATCTTATACAAAACTGTTAGAACTAATTAAAAAATTCAGTAAAGTTGCAGGATATATTGTCAACATAAAAAAATTCAGTTGCATTTCCATACACTAACAACAAACTATCTAAAAAAGAAAGAAAACAATCACATTTATAAGTGCCTTAAAAGCAATAAAATACCTAGGAATAAATTTAGTCAAAAAGGTGAAAGATGTCTACACTGAAAACTATAAGACAGTGATGAAAGAAAATGAAGAAGATACAAACAAGTGGAAAGATATCCCATGTTCATGGACTGGAAGACTTAATATTGTTAAAATGACCATACTACCCAAAGGCATCAATAGATTCAATTCAATCTCTATCAAGATTCCAATGGCACTTTTTTACAGAAATAGAAAAAACAATCCTAAAATTCATATGGAACCAAAAAAGACCCCACATAATCCTGAGACAGAAGAACAAAGCTGAAGGCATCACACTTCCTGATTTCAAACTATATTACAAATATATAGTAATCAAAACAGTACGCTACCAGCATAACAACAGACACATAGACCAATGGAACAAAATTGAGAGCCCAGAAATAAACCCATGCTTATATGGTCAACTAATATTTGACAAGAGAGCCAAGAATACTCAATGGAGAAAGGACAGTCTCTTCAGTTAATGTTTCTGGGAAAACTGGATATCCACAGGAAGAAGAATGAAATTGGACATCTACTTTACACCACTCACAAAAACTAACTCAAAATAGATTAAAGACAATATTTACGTGTATGTAGATATATATGTACGTCTGTATTTTCATATATATGTGTGTGTACGTATATACACAGGGATATATACACACAATAAGAAGAAGAAAATCCTGACATTTGCAACAACATGGATAGACATTGAAGGCACTACGTTAAGTGATATAAATCAGACGGAGAAAGAAAAATACTGTATGATCTCACTTATATGTGAGATCTAAAAAAGATGAACTCAGAAACAGAAAATACCAGGGCCTGGGGAGTGGGGGAAATGAGGAAATATTGCTCAAAGGATATAACCTGCCAGTTACAAGATGAATAAATTCTGGAGATCTAATGTACAGTATGGTGACTATAACTGTGTAGTTAACTGTACAACTGCTCAATTGTACATATGAAAAGACAAACCTTTAGCTATTACCGTTGGAGTTATTATGGTTAGTGTTATTACCTATGTAGAAATAAAAAAATCAAGCAGTTGCAGAAGGTACAAAATGAAAGTTAAAATCTCCTAGTCCTTCTCCTCAGAGATATATTTGATTATGTTTATTTTTAGTCCTGGTGCTTATTCACACTGCATCTAAATTGTCTATTTACCTTAGAAAGGGCCCATATTTTGAGAGCTTAATAAAAGCTTGAATTGTGTACAAAGAAGTGTGGCATATTATCTTACTTTTACCGAAAGGAATTGCCCCATCATACCTTTTATAAACAGACTTTATTGAAAAGTTCAGCATAGAGCTCTAAAATATTGATATTTAATGTATGTTGTCTTTAGTACCTGACACAACTATGACCAGCTTCACTGCAACCATTACTAAATGTACATTAAAATATTCATGTAAACTTATTTGAATAAATTTCATGCCTTGTAAAATCTAAAGAACTTTTTAAATTCGTATGGTGTTAGAATGTTTCAAGAAATAAATTTGAATTTAAGAAGAGCTTTATCAGAATTCATGAAGGTTATATTGTGGCATAAATGGACATACTACAAATGCATGGAGAACAGAAAGAGAAAAAATCTAAGATTGGATAAATTCCTGTTGGATATACTGTTACCAGTTTATTATTCTGGGATCATTATGAAAGCATTTGTTAGCATTGTCTTCTCTTACTCTTCAAGCACATGGTTGAACTCAATCAGAGTGTGATCCTCCAACTTCACAGTAATTAAAAGTAAGGATTCTGAGGGGCTGGCCCTGTGGTCTAGTGTTGGGTTCAGCATGCTCCACTTCGGCGGTCAGGGTTTTGTTCCTGGATGCGGACCTACCCCACTTGTGGGCAGCCATGCTGTGGTGGCCTCCCACATACAAAGTGGAGGAAGATTGGCATGGATGTTAAATCAGGGAGAATCTTCTCAGGCAAAAAGAGGAAGATTGGCAACAGATGTTAGTTCAGGGCAAATCTTCCTCAGCAGAAAAAAAAAAGTGAGTGTTCAGATAAGGAAAAAAAGAAAAGGTTCTGTAGGTATAGCGCAAAAATTAGCAATTGATTAAATCAAGTAACCGTGAACATTTTAAGTTAAAGTAGCTGGCTTAGTGTTGTGTTAAACTTCCTTTCTCCACTAAAATGTAACTGGTTGATGGACTTTCAATTAATAAAGACAGTAATTAAACTAGGCCAAAATCTCACATAAGCAGAACAAAATCTCTGAGCCTTAGGTACAAACAAAGCTGTGATGCTATCAAATGACAGGCAATCACACTTTCCTCTTACCCTCTTTTTCCTTGTTCTTTCCAATTTTTTATGATGCTTGTTTTATCGAGCATAAAAAAATCAAATCTTAAAAACAAAAGGAAAGAACCCTTTACAATTCTTGGGCTGGTAAAAATAATAGATACCATCATCATCTCCGTCCTTTGCAAACAATGTTACTTGAAATTAATCACTGCAATATTATGTGCCTGAAGCCAAACTCTGGGAAAATCTCATGGGTGAACTGTAAGGCAGAGTAACCTGCAAACATTTCACTCTGCCTTCTGAGTTAAGAAGAGGCTCCTTGCCTTGTTCTATATAGCTTTAAAGGAAAGGATTAGGGACAACGAGTAAAATTATGAGGACCTATATTTTGCCTCAATATATAGAAAAACTTACTAAATTTTAGTTGTTAGAAGAAATGACTTCCCTATCACTAGAAATACCCAAGCAGAAGCTGAAAGGTCACTTTGTAGAGATGTTGAAAAGATGTCTTTTATTAAAAAGAATACTACATCAAACTATTCTTCACAAGTCTGAATTTGTCACAATCTTGAAGATCTAATGCATGTTCATTATTTAAACGATTATCTTAATACAAATGATTTCTATATCTCCCTCTTTTTGATTTTCTCACAGTTTTTGAACTTTTCTACCAGGATTGCTCTTGTCATGGGTTGAACTGTGTCTCCCAAAAAGATGTTGAAGTCTTAACCCCCAATACCTGTGAATGTGACCTTTTTGGGGAATAGGATCTTTGCAGAGGATCAAGTTAAGATGAGGTCATTAGAGTGGGCCCTAATCTAATGTGATTGTGTCCTGAGAGAAAGCAAA
This sequence comes from Equus asinus, assembly GCF_041296235.1. NCBI lineage: Eukaryota > Metazoa > Chordata > Mammalia > Perissodactyla > Equidae > Equus > Equus asinus. The sequence continues at coordinate 36,768,700 of NC_091790.1, forward strand.
AATTTGAACATAGAGACAGATACGCACAGAGGGAAGATGATGAAGACACAGGGAGAACACCAGCTACAAGCCAAGGAATGCCTGAGGCCACCAGAAGCTAGAAAAGAGGCCTGGAACAGATTCTCACTCATAGCCCTGAGAAGAACCAGCCCTGCTACACCTTTATTTCAGACTTCTAGCCTCCAGTACTGTGAGACAATAAATTTCTGTTGGTAAAGCAAAAAAAAAAAAGAAGAGGCTCCTTGACCTCTGCATTCCACAGGACACTGTTCAGAATGACCAGCATTTCTCTCTACCTTGGGTTCGTAGATAGGCTATAATGATAACCTGGTCATCAATACCAAGTTATCAATACCAAGTGTGATGGCTAATTTTATGTGTCAACTTGGTTAGACTACGGTGCCAAGTTGTTTGGTCAAACACTAATCCAGATGTCGCTGTGAACGTATCTTTTAGATGTGACTAATATTTACAACCAGTAGATTTTGAGTAAAGCAAACTATACTCCATAATGTGGATGGACTTTGCCCAATCAGTTGAAGGCCTTAAGAGAAAAGATTGAGGTTTCCCTAAGAAGGAATTCTGCTTCAAGATTGCAACAGAGAAACCTTCCCTGAGTTTCCAATCTGGTGGCCGGTCCTACAGATTTTGGAGTTGCAATGCCATGAGCCAATTCCATAAAAATAAGTATTGCTTGATAGATAGGTAGGTAGGTAGATAGATAGATAGATGATAGATAGATAGATAGATAGATAGATAGATAGACAGACAGACCCTATGGGTTCATTTCTCTGGAGAATCTGAATATATCAAACTGATAAAGGCTTTTATCATCTCTTTGTATATAGACTTTTATTATCTAAAAACATAATAAAAGAGAGCTGAGAGCTAAGGAAAAAATAAAGGGGAGATTTTACTAAACACAATATTGTAAAGGAATTGCCTGGGTGAAAAAAGGAGCAATGTTCAAGGTTGTCTCCACTCTTTTATGCTGTGTTTCCTTTCAGATGGGGAGATGTGCACCATTGAACCCCTGTGAGTAAGCTGCTAACTTTTGGCCAGAGGCTGTGCTGGGGGTTGGAAGAGACTGGGGAGGGGTGCCTCAAAACTGTGCCAGCCAAGTCAATCTTTAACAAGACTTGGTTAAATTAGGATCATACATTTGAACTCTCTAAAAACCTAACTATGCTTGATGTGGCCTTTGGCCTCTTTCTTTGCATCTTGGTCTGTCCTCTACCCATGCCATGTCCACCCAGCCTAAGTGATCTAGGAAAAAACTTTAGTCTTGCTCAGCAGAGCAAAGGAGAAAAAGAATAAATGGTACACCTTTCCTTCACTGCAAAGATGGGCCTTGATGCAGTAACAACGGACACCTAGAAAAGGTTGGTGTTCTAGGGCAGAGAGAGATCAAGGAGAAAAATAGGGAAGAGGGCTTTCTGTGTCAATACTCTTACAAATATCTTAGAGTTTCAAGAATTTCATTGCTTTTCTTAAAAATTTTTATTTCACATTAAAAAAAGACTAAGATTTCTCCAAATGACAGACTAACAACTAACAATTGTGTAGTGTTTACAGTTTGTAAAGCACATTCATATAATCTTTTATCCTCACAGCAATCTCTAAAGTTGGTAGGGTCAGTCCTATTATTATTGCCCTTTTATTGGTGGGAAAACTGAGGCTTAGTGTTAATGTAAGTTTGCCACGGAACTGAGTTGGGATGTCTCAGATTTCTGATTGTAAATCCCATGCTTTCCCCTCTCAATTCAGTATCACGATTATCTGTACAGATGTTCATGGATCCTATAATCAGACCACCTGTATCAATATATGGATGACATGTGACCTCTGGCAGGCTATTCAAGCTCTCTGTGACTCAGTTCCCTCAGCTTAAATGGAGATAATGACAGTACTAGTTTTATAAATAATAGATAGCACATAAAGTGCTTAGCAAAGTGTCTGACACATAGCAAATACTCAATAAGTGTTAGCCACTTTTATCTCAATGATTAAATTAGATGGATGTGTCATCAATTTAGTCATTTCCTGCCAAGTGAGTTTTAGAAAAACGTAGAGAACACAGAGTCAAACATGGTAGCATCCATTAAGCATAGCACATTTTGTCTTGGCTTCAAATCAGGGGTCAGAAAGCTACAGCCCAGGCTGATCCCCTCATTTTTTCAACCAAGTTTCATTTGAACACAGCCATGCCCATTCATTTACATAGCCTCTATAGCTGCTTTCCCGTCTATGGCAGAGTTGAGCAGGTATGAAAGAGATTGAATGGCCCACGAAGCCTAAAATACTTACTATCTGGCTCTTAATAGAAAAGGTTTGCCAACTTCTGCTTTAAATCAGTGATGAAAATTGAAACCAACCAACCAACCAACCTTGCTAGGTATCTGACATGAGGTAAAGGGAATTATGGGAACAGGAAGGGTCTATGAGCCATTTGTGAATCAAGAAAGCCAGGGAGCTGGGTTTTTCCAGTTCAGGAAACATTCACTGAGGATTTATAGTATGCAAAGCTTCACTTCCTACCAACAAGATGACCTCATTGGCCTTCCTATGAAATTGTGTTTTGTTTCCAAAAGCACTTGGAAAGTTATGGAAACTTACACAATGACCTTCTCAGCACCTGCTTCTAACATAGTGGAGGAGGGAAGAAGACCAGGAGCCTATAAGGCTGGTGCTAGAAGCATAGTAAGTTCTTGGGAAATGAGAAGATTGACAGTGTAGTAACAGCTCTGTATCATTAGCCTTCATTAACCTATTTACTGAATGCTGAGCATTGCTGTGAGTGTGTAGAGGACAGAGAGGGAAACAAATGGGGAGTCTAGCTTTGAAAAGAGTCGCATCTAGTCATCATCAGAGCCATGCACTGGAAGGGCCTCTCTGGAGGCACAGGTAGACATTATGGGAAGAAGAAGCAATTAGAAGGCAGAAAACCAGCAAAGAGACTAGTGCAAGAGTCCAGGGCTATAGGGATTGCACAACAGCAGCATCACTGGAAAGGAGGAGACCCATAGGGATGACAATGAATAAATTAATTTAAAATTAGGGGAAACAAAATTAGGTATGTTTCAAAAGAAAAGTCAAGTGGGGAAGAAACATGTCACCAACAAAGAAGCATAGAATAGGATCAGGGAGTGCAAAGAGACAATGAGTTTAGTTTCATTTCATTGAGTTCCAGGGTCCTGAAATGAGAAAATGTGTAAGGCGTTTGTGGCTCACAGTGGACAAAGGTTACGCAAGTCAACTGAAGCTGCCACCACTGCCGCTTGAGGGAGTTGTCTGCTGCAAGAGAAGAGGTAAGTGGGAGGGAAAGCCATTTCCTGCTGACTCAATATTTTACTCCTATTGTTGACATGGTTGGCTCCTGCACAGATTCTTACCACAGCCACTGGCACCACAAATGGTGAAATTTCTGCCACCACCCACCACTAGGCAGCCTGCTCTGCTGGAATAGTTAGATGAGAGGAGACATAGAGAAAGGCTGTGTGTGTATGTGTCTATGTGTGTGTACGCACGCATGCGCACATATGCACACTCCTTTGCAGGGGCTTGTGCCTGCTGTTCATCTGGATGGCTGATTTAGAAAAACATTTCCAAGCATTTTGGAATACAGAATGTTATTTTGGTCTATTCCTTGCTTTCACATGAAAATAAAGGCTGATTTTTGATTACAGGTTTAGAAAGGTTTGACTCTGGATCCAAACACTAATAATTTACAATAATAAAGTTTGTGAGTCTATAAAAATACAAACTCTTATTTAAAATAAATCAGAGGGACTTCTGGTTCAGAGAAAGGAATGGAGCACACCCAAGTGCCTCTCCTTTCTCCCGAGGTGGGAACAAGATGGGACAAACTGGAGCAGAAGTTAGAGCAGCGGAAACCAAAACACAACACATCAGAGGTAACTGGGTTCTTCCTAGAAGCCAGAAACTCACAAATGCAAAGCACCCTGGAGCTATTATCAGGGTAGTTCATTAAAGAACTGCATTCAGATCAGCTTGCAGAACCATGTCCTTCCCCCCTCTCACCCAGTAAACCTGGACCTTTAAGCTTCCACCCAAAGTCTGAGCTCTACTTGCTAAAAATGTGAGTGATCTTCATGAAGAAGGCTCTTGCCAGGGGTTTTGATGCCAAAGAGAGACTAAGAAACTCTAGATCTCAAGTATAGACAGAAAGAAGAAAAAATAAATCAAGAAGGCAGGTCTGATCAGGACCATGCACAGAGGAAGTCTTCTCTAACTTGACATTGTTCCAGCCCATCTCCCTGCTTACTCCCACCCATCAGCCTGGAGGTTTGCCATCCAGAGGAAATGCTCCACCCACTGACCCAGAACCAGATCAGCTTGCCCAGCAGAGGGAGAGGCATGGCAAGGAAACAGATTCCCACAACCACAGTGAAATCACTGACCAACTGCCTGTGCCAACCTTGACTCTAACTAATAAAAGTGAACAGTGCAAACAGACCACCATGGACCACCAAGGTTTGAGAAAAACCAAGAGCGAGAGAGAGGACACAGGATAAACAGAATTAATGAGCCATGAAAAACATAAAATAGAGATCATTCTGGGAATAAAAGAGTACTTATTCTCCTCTCCATCCTTGGAGAGATCTACAACAGGTTGTTGCATCCATAAACAGGAGAAAATTGTAATGAACAAGGAGTGTAGTTAAATGGCATCCTTCCCCCTTCACAGCCTTTATTTTTCTCACCTCACTCTAAATACAGGAATACTAAGTAGGATTGACAACGCAAATCTGAGTGACAAGAACATGAAATGGAGGTTCATTGGTTCCACTACAAAGAGTGATAGTAAAATGAAATTGGAACTTAGGGGTGGTGCGGAGGGGTAGAGAAAAAGAGAGTAAGGGATACTCGTAGAGGTGATAATTTCTGCATACCAGGGAGACCTGAGACGGACAGTAACACAATGTTTGCCCCAGCACATACTACACTGAGTGTACTCCTAATCAGCTACGGGTGAGAGTGAGTTCTTTCTACGTATTATGGGATGTAAAACTAGAGTTTTAGGAAAAAGTAGAACACAAACAACAAATTCTTAGAGATTAAAAATATGGTTACCAAAACTGAAATTAAAAACGTAAGGACAGACTTATTAATAAAATGGACAGGACTGAAGATCTAATAGGAGGTGTCCTGAAATGAAACAATATTCAAATGTAGTGCAAAAAGAAAACAAAGATAGAAAAATATAGGTAATCTCAAAGACCTGGAAGATACAGATAGGGAATCCAATGTCTATCAAAAAGGCATTCAAGAAGGAGACAAGTGAGACATTAAAGGGGAAAAAAAAACCCAAAATATAATAGAAGAAAAATTTGCCAAGCTGAAGAAAGATAAGACTTTAATGGAAAAGCCTAGTGAGAATCTACAGGATTAAACAGAAGAAACACTCATACCTAGAGACATGATAGAGCAGTTTCATCATTCAAAGGATAAATAAGAGTTTCCTAGAAGAAAAAGCCAAGTGACCTCAAAGAAATAAGACTCAGACTGATACCAGAATTTCTCATTGGCAGCAACAGATTCTATAACACAGTGAGGCAGTATCTTCAAGGTTCTGAACATGAACTTAGAATTTGATAATCAGTCAAACTGTTAGCAAATATAAAGGCAAACTTTTTGGACATATGAGATGTCAGAGTTTATAACCCTCGTACTCATTCTGAAAAAATTACTCAAGGATATACTCCAATCAAAAGAAAAGGGATACAAGAAAGAATGATCCAAAATAAACGACCTCTATGCTTAGTGACTTCTTCTTTGAGTTTCTTTGCATAATTAGAGTAACTAGTATTTACACAACAATGTTGTGAATGATAGTTGTGTAATCAACTTTTATATGAAATGTGAATATGTTCTGTAACTACAGAATAGTAATTATTATAAATCTTAATCTTAAAGCAATAATAGGCAAAAAAACTGACAGGAGGAAGAAATAAAGAAGTAACAGTATCACACACATATATGTATATACAAATATTAAAATATTTAAAAACTATAGCAGTTTTGAAAAACTGTTAGAGATGTATGTCATGGCTTGGAAGACACTCATACTATATTAAGTGAAAAAGAGCAAGTTGCAGATCTGATGATATATGATACCAATACTGTAAAAATAAATTATGTGTGTGTGTGTGTGTGAACATGCCTAGAAAATATTTGGAGAGAGATTCATAAAACTGCTCAACAATGTTTATCTACTAGGGAGTGGTTTGGGGGAAGTAGAACAACATAGCTTTTGCTTCTTAATTTATAAACTTCTTTATCACTTAGAATTTTTTTCAACAAGCCTGTATATACCACATAATCAAGAAAATAGTCAGAGAATATGATCTATTACTCCTAAACAAAGAAAGTTCTCCCCATCAGTGTAGAAATGTGCACAACAGCATATGATTTAATTATGAGATTAACTTGAACACAGTGTTTGGCAAAGCAACAGCTCTCTCTAAATGGATAAAATTAATTGCACACTATCAAGAGTCTTAAAAATTTCATAGTTAATTACCTACTCTGTTTATTAAAGAAAGAACTAAACTGTATCTATAAAGTAATTTTCCTCTTTGCAGATTATTTATACACTTCTTGCTCTACCACCTATAATTTGCAGCCTAAATCGACACTCAGTGGTTCTGTGCTGGAGTTGAAAGAGAATGTACCTAATTCATTTCCTACTGCTTCCCATAAGAGCCATAATGATTTGAGGAGCCTGTCTTCTTCAAGGTAAACAATACCTCTCCCTTTTACCAACAAAAAGAATCAAGAGATCACCGTAAGACTATCTAGAGGGACTATCAAGTACCACAACTTTTTGATTTCTGAAAAATCAAAACCCACAGCCCTGTCTGAAAAGAAAGTGGCAATATGTGGACTTCAAAATTTGTCTTGAACAGAAGTAATTATCATAAAATTTATGCCCTGTCCTATACAAATTGTCTGGTGGGGAGAAGTGTAGCAGGAATGGAATTAGTAATAAATCAGCTAAAATATATTTAAAAAGTCTTGACCAAATAACCACAATACGTTATGCTAAATATTGCTCAACCGTAATGAGTTATTCTAAAAAACACTCAAGACAAAAGGATTCTCTTCACTGAATGACAAATATCAGAATTGCCTACAGCTTCTATTCATTTACACTGATTTAGGTTATTGATTACTAAGTCATATGGCAAAACAACAGCTTAAACTTTAAATAATTATGAAAATCACATTATTTATAAGCAGCAGAGCAAAAAGTGAAAGAAAGATTTTATCACAGTCAGCAGTTATTCAAATGGAAATCTGGTTAAGTGGGTCCCTAATAACCATTTAGGAGAGCATAAAAACAGCAATATAATGATGTGTAAGACTTACAAGCTGGGTCTAAAGAATTTTTTAAAATATTTTCCAAAATATTTTGAGAAATGCAGCATTACTGGCTTCAGTGTACAGTTTCTTGAGTAGAGCTGAAGGACAGCATTCATTTGAAAGCATACGTTTTGACTTTCTTTTTTTAATGGAAGTTTATTCACATTATTGTAAAGATTCATATATGAAAAAGAGCATTTAACACATAAAAATTCACTCCACCTATGAAAAATATTATCAGGTAGAGGTACTTCTGGTACATAATACTACACTTTGAGCTTCTAGCACTTTTAAAACTTGAAAACAGAAACTGAAAGGATTTAGAATCTCTATGGTCAGTGGCCCCACTGTGTGTCCAATTATAAGAGAACTGTTCCTGCAGACAATCGTGTGTAGGTGGGCAGCCTCCCCCAGAGAGAGGGGTTTCCAATGGAGAGGTAGAGAGTACTTTAATCAAAGGAAAAAATATCTGAAAGAAAATATGTTTATTCTCTGTCTTGGGAAAGAATCTAAAATTCAACTTCTAAAATACTTTCATCTTTTCAGGAAGAACACAAGGGGTAGATGGTGGAAAAGAATATCAGTGAGAAGCAAGGCAACTGCCCCTCAGAATCCTAGAAGGGCTCAGAGGGATAAAGTTACACATAGGCACTGGCTAAGAAATCAGAAGAATTGGTGGAGGATCTGTATAACAGGTTAAACCAGCAGGCCCCCATCCTACCCATCAATGGCAGGCTTCACATTTTACTCCCTACTCCCATCTCCTAAATCCCTTTGAAGATACTGGAGTTTTATTTTCTGGAGAAAGATAAGGAGTTTCATAGTTTGGGATATCAAGTGGGGTGGGGAGAGGTCTAAGGATAAAAACAAGCAAATTAAGGGGTCTGCATTCTGAATAGGGGGATCACTCCACCCTCACTTTCACTTCCATAAAACAGACAACCAAGGCTTTCACTCCCTAGAAAGGAGATTTTTTTCAATCTTTTTTCAATTTTTCAATTTTTTCAATTTTTTCAATTACAGATCTGAAGAAATTAATAAATCCCAGAGAAAGCCTCATACTGAAGTCCACTATTCCAAACCCCTGCTGAAGCTGCAGTCAGGGCTTCTGATGGAGATTCTTAGTTCCTTGTACTTATAAATGAATGGATGGTCAAATATTTGTGATAAGCTTCCAAAATCAAGAGCAAGAGGAAAGGAAGGAAGGAAAGAAAGAAGGAAGGAAAGGAGGAAGAGAGGAGGAAAGAAAGAAGGAAGGGAGAGAGGAACAGAGAAGGGAAGGAAGGAAGGGGCAAGCTAGAGAAAAAAGATACTTCATGGAGTAGAAGAAAAATGTTTTTAAAATTCCTAGAACTAATATAATATCCTCAGGGAAATAAAAAGAACACTGTAACAATGAACCAAAATCTATGCAAAAGTACATGTATATATTATTCATTTCATTTTTTTAAAGAAACTTTCAGAAGATAAAGAAAGTCTCCTGGAAATTAAAAATAGGCTAGACATAATTTTTAAAAATTCATTGGAAGAGTTGGAAGATAAAGTTGAAGAAATTTTAAAAAGCAGCCCCTCTCCCTCCAAATAAACCCAAAATCTGAAAGGGTCTACTGACTGTGTGCCCAGCACAATGAATGAAAAAGACCACATAATCATGACATCTCAGAAGACTAAAGATAAAAGAGCCAAAGGCTTGGATGAGGGAGGGGACTGTGGTAGAAAAGTCACATACAAAGAATGAGTAAAAAGATTAGCAACAGATTACTCGATAGCAATAAGGAAAGTTAGAAAACAATGGATAAATGCCTTCAAAATAATAAACAAAAATTCCATACCCAGCTAAACTATCCTTTACATGGAAGAGCAGGCAAGAAGACATCTTCAGACATGAAAGAACCTAAAAAATTTAGCTAACATGTGCCATTTCTTAGGAAGTTCCTCCCAGATTTGCCACATAAGACAAGACAACAAAATAAACCAAAATAAAAAGATGACATAGGACCTGAACTTGAACAGAATGATGGAAGAATCTGTCAGGTATTATTCCAGGGGTAAAAACTGTAACTTTGTATTTGAGCATATTAAAAATATTATGATAGGCATATTATATAAATGCATAAGAATCTGGAAAAAATTAGAGCTTTAAAACTGGGCAAAGGAAAATATGAAGCAATTATTAACCATAGGAAAAATGAAAAGTTTTTACAAAAAGAAAAGTATGGCCATAGTGCTCTGTGTGGGTTAGCAATGGGCAATCTTTACACATCATAGAAATGACTTAATCAATCATTGTGATACATTGGAGGAAAGAAAGAAAGAGAAACTTGTGTTGAGTGGGGAGAGCTAAATTCTCTTTCCCCATTGTGAGTCAAGGGATAATGGGACTAAAATTAATACATAGGTCAAGAAATAAGCACAATATCTATATAACTGGATGCCAGGGAAACAGCAAGAAAAGTGGAAATTTGTTTCTGAGGTGTGGGCATAAGGGGATTGTTATCTATCACAATTGTTATGTATCACCTTACTATGGTACTAGACTTTTATAACTAAGTGTATCTACTGCCATAATTAATCCTTACAAGTCTGTGAGATGTATACTAGGATAGATGACAAGTTTCAAGAGATTAATTTATCCAAGGTTAACCCACTAATCAGTAACAAAGTACAATCCAGGTCTGTCTGACCCATAAGTTTGCGTGCTTCACCAGGGCTCAACCAGCTTCAGACAGGCTGCTTCAGAACACCTCTGAAAGGACTGTTGTGTAAAGAATATCAGTAGGTAAAAGTTTTGCCAAGGCTCTACTCAACTCTATGAACAATTTGTCTGTTCCAACCCCATTTCTTCCATTCATGTAATACTGTCATGGCATAGCTCATCAATAATACGACTATACAGTAAAATTACCTATGCTCATCTCTCTTTTTTTTTTCCTGCTTACAGGTAGAAAAAGATCTCTGCATATCTTCTCTCGCAGAAGATTGAAAATCATGTGGCTTCATTTACAGTAGTCACTTAAAAACCATGTCCTTTGCTTTCTAATAAGTCCTCGTGTTCTGGAAGAGTCCCCTGGATAAAATGGACTGGTTTGATTTAGTGAAGAAGACAATAAACTTACATTAGTAGCTGCTTTTGAGTATCTGTGCTGCAGAATTTTTATTCATAAGACATTTAGAGTGCTTTGCCTATAACAATGAGTGGGCTATTTCAGGGTTTCTGGTACTAAAATGCTCTTTGCATTTTTCTTGCATTTGTTTGTTTATTTTAGTTTGGTTTGGGGTTTTTCCCCCTTGGTTTTGGCTTGTAAAGGAAGGAAAAATTCAATCACAATTTAGTACAAGATTCTATTTGAAAAGGAATTACATCAACGAGGAGCCCTACACTACACCCAAGGAAATGCACTAAAGGCTATGAGCACACTGAGCAGGAAGGAGGATAGCAGAGCGGAAAACCCATTTCAGAGGGCTCCAGTGGTCCTTGCAGCGGTCACTGGGTGGAACAAGTGGGGGCTTAGGTACCTACTTTCATTTCAAGCAACCAAAGAAATTCTGCCATCAGAGTCTCCTGAAGGGCCTCCGCACAAGGATACACAGAATGCAGGTCTTCCAAACACCCCTCTGAGCAGATTTCAAAGCATCCATGAAGAACCCTCACTTAAAGGCTTCCTCGAAGCAGCAGAACTCCTGGGAGATGCAGGAAGCTCTTTATAAGGGAAACAAGCACACATGGATCCTACTCCCTTCTCACTGTCCTCTACCCACTCAACGGCCACTCTTCCCTCCTCACCTGCATCATTTTCAATCATTAGAACGCCTGGCCCCTCTCTTGATTCATCATACAGAACTGCTGCCCTGTTTAAACTCAACTCTCTGCCAGCTACCTCTGCAGCTGAACTGACTAAGGAAAACACACAACACACCCAGTGTCAAGTGGGCTTGTCATGTGACCCAAGAACCCTACTATTCTGCCCTGATCCATTCACTCTCCCTCTTTCCTAGAAGACTGCTTCACACCTACTCTTCAACCTTTCACACTTTCTCCCTCACACTCACTCTCAGCTAATGACCTTGCTCCTAATTCCCTAAGAATTGAGGCAATCAGAGGAGAGTCTTCACAGGACCACACCTGCCCACCTGTGGGCACTGCACCCACACTCCGCCATCCTGCCTGTCCTCCTTGGTGAAAACAATCCCTTCTCTAGTGCATTAGGTTCTACCCTCCTCCTACTCCCTGATTTTTCCTCCTCTCTCCTTTATAAGAGTTGCTTGTACTTGCTGTTTCCAATTCCTTTCCTCCCAATCTCTTATGAACTCACTCTAGTTAGCCCTTCACTTTGACCACTCTATCAAAACTGCTCTTGTCAAGATAACTAATGACCTCCGAATTGCAAAAATCCAATGGCCTGTTATCAATTCCCAGTGAACTTGACCTAAGAGCAACATTTGACACAACTGATCACTTTTTCTTCCTATATTTTCTTCATTTGTCCTTCAAGATGCCACAGAGGGTCTCCATCCCAAACTCCTTTGCCAGTTTCTCCTCTACTCTCTGACATAAGGTGTGTTCACCCCAAGGCTAAGGCTTTGGTCTCCCTTTTTTTTTCCAACCCTAATGAAATAATTAGGCATCTAGTGGTGACTAAAACTATTAAGATAAAAGGCTGACAGGAAACTTAATCATGGATAAGCTGTTAACACCGGAATCACTGATTAATCTTCACATCACTAAAAGTGGTATTTCCAGATCTTATTGCCTCGATGCAACTCAATAATTTCCTTCCCAATAATATTGAACAAGAATCTAATAAAGCCTTAAAATCTAATTAACAGTTAACAGGTAATGAAGGAAGAGAGTAGAGGAGATTATGCTAAATGCCATCATGAAGATTCAATGGGCCAACTCCAAACTGTAGAATATTTTACAGGACATCTGCCCTGCTTCTTCAGTAAATAAATGGCAAGGGAAAAAGGGAGGATCACACCAACCCAATGTTTGGACCTTGTTTGGATACTGGTTGGAACAAATCAACTGTAAACAGACATTTTTGAGATGACCGTGGAAAACTGGGACCTGAATATTAAGAAAATTATTAGTTATTTTACTGTTAAATATAGTTATGGTATGGGGCCATATTTTAAAATGTCCTTCTCTGGTAGAGATATATACTGAGGTATTTATGTTTTTTCCCTCCGAAATATTATGTCTGAGGCTTTCTTTAAAATACTCACACATATATACACAAGCAGGTTGGAGGGAATTATCCCATTCTCTCCACTTTTTTCAGGTGTCTGATAATTTCTAGATGTTAAGAAAAAGTGATATAATCTAACAATAGAGTAGATATGTAAGATAAAGGTAAAGAAGTATAAAAACACTGGTCTCCTTCTCTTTTCTCTTTATACTCACTCCCTTAGTGATTTCATCACCTCCATGCTGAGGACATGTGACATTATATCAAATCCAGACTCATTCCCAAATCACAGACATCTCCACTTGGATTGTCTGAAAACATCTCAAACTCAACATGGCCAGAACTGAACTGACTTTCCCCCACCCCAAATTTCTACCTGTAGACTTTCTTACATCAGTTGTTGACAACTCCACCTTCTAATTGTTCAGGCTAAAATAAGCGGAGTCATCCTTGACTCTGTTCTTTCTCTCACATTCTACACCCAGCCCATCAGGAAAATCCTGTCAGCTCTACGTCAAGATGTGACCACTCCTTACCGCCATTCTATTACCACCCTGGTCAGAGCTACCATCAATTCCTCATTTCTCACCTACTTTACTGCAGTGGTCTCCTAACTGCTGTCCCCACCTCAATCCACAGCCCCCTTTGAGTCTCTTCTCAAACCAGCAAGCCAAAGTGGACATTTGTAACGTGAGTCACAATATGTCTCTCAAAGTCCTGCATGAGTCTCCATTTCTCTCAGAACAAAAGCCAAAATCGTAGTTGCCACAGGGACTCAAATGATCTCCCCTTCTCCCTCCTCTCTCACCACATCTTCTCCCACTCCTGCCTCCACTTGCTTTAGTCACACTGGCCTCCTTCGTATTCTTAGAATATTCCAGAACTTCTCTTGCTTTCAAGACTCTGTACTTGCTGGACCCTTTGCCTGGAATGCTGTTCCTTCCACATGGCTAACTCTCTCACTTCCTCCGTCAAGTGTTGCTCAAATGCTGTCTCCATGGGGCATACTCTAACCTGATCCCTCCCCACCCCAGCATTCCTGCTCCCTTGTCTCCAGCTCTTGTTTTCCTTGGTGCACAGTATCTGTCATCTTCCAAATGTAGATAATTTACTGATTCATGATGTTTGGTTTTTTTCTGTCTCCTCCACTAGAATGTTAAGCACCAGAGAGGTAGGGCTTGCTATATCCCAAGCACTCAGAACAGTGCTGGGCTTCTAGCATGCTCAGTGAAAACTGTGGAATGAACAAAGCAATCAATGAATTGGTAGCTGCCGTTTCCAACCATACTACAGGCTCATTAGGGCAGTGTTTCTCCACACTTTTTAAGTGCAGAGACTCCATTCAAACATCAGTAAAGTCTGAGGACTTATGTCTAGCCCCTCCCCTAAACACATCCATAAGTTAATGTCCTTTTAGTGAGTGTTAATTGAAAAAACACATAATAACCAAAAATACTGGGATGCGTCATGCATAGACCGAATTTGTACTTTATTAATCATGCAACATTCAACAAATATTTAATAAGTATCTTTATATTCCAGGTATTGTTCTAGAAAGTTTCTACTTGGGGGGGCAATAATGAAAAAAAGGTTGAGACATATTGCAGTACGTGTCAAGCCCCGTGGGTTCATGGGTCTCAGATTCACCACCCATGCTCCAAGAATTCCCCCAACCCAGCTTTGCAATCTCTCAGGGTTGCAGGTCCCTCAAGAGCTGGTCACTAGATAGGAGCCAACTACAGCACAGCACTGCCATGGGGACACTTCAGACACATGGGAATATGGAGCATAGAGACTGAGAAAAGATACGATCAGGAGGGAGCGGAGAGACAAGAAATGAGGCTGTGATTATTTAACCTAAGAAACTTTTTTTTAAAAAAAGAAAAACTCGTGAGAAAGTCAGCATTTGAGGTTGTTCACGGGCAGGGAGAGGTGTGTGCTGCACCAGTGATTCCTAACAATTAAGAGTTTAAGCTTTCACAGATGACGAAGCGAGCTGTCACCAAGGTTGATTAATGAAATGATTCAAACAAAGATGGAAGAAACAAGCCAAGCTCTAAACCTGAGTAGATAGAGGTTGAAGAGGGGGCATTTCCTGCTGAACATTTCGGTCCTAAGATGACCATTCCATACATTGGTGGGGGTGACATTTATACACTTAGGCGAGTGATTCTGGAGCCCCTGAGTGATGCCAGTCCTGGCGCCACATGCCCTCCTACTCTCCTCTCCCCCTGGCCCACCCTCCTTGCTAATGGCGGCACTTCCTGAAGATGCATGAAATGCATCTAACCACACACACTCACACACACATGCTTATAGAAACTTTGTTTCTTCCAATAGAAGCAGTAAATTCCACTTCAAATTCATCATCTTTGAATCCTAAACAGGAGCAAAAGCAGAAGTGATGCAAAAACTTCAGTTCGCTGAAGCTGTTGGCTCTCAACTGGCCCTGACGCTGGGTTCTAGGACTTAAAGTAGTGGTGCCTTCTGAAGACAAGTATGTAATATTTTTCACCACTTGTGCTCAGACCATGTTCCCCGACATAGAGAAAATTTTCCTTCACTACAAGAACTGTTCTCAGAGTTGAGCATGAGTATGCGTAATTTGATCTCTAGCATACATCGTTTGACATATGCACACAGTACAACCTCATGTGTACAGAATCCCAACAGTCAAATAGTATAAATGGCCAAAATTTTCACAGAACATAGAATAATAATTGATGCTCATGATGCCCAACTGCAACATCCTGGAATACTTTCTAAATTTCAAAGTAAAGCAACATCATGCAATGGCCTTGAGAGCACTGGGTTAGTTAGCCAGACTGCCCAGAAAAGAAGTCTAGATTTATTTTATGTGAGAGAAAAATAACAGACGTTAGCTCAGGGCCAATCTGCCTCACACACACACAAAAAATTACTCTTGAGGGGATTCTAACTTCTTTAAAAAAAAAAAAGAAATGTTTTTTTCTTTGTTGTAATAACATGTAAAAACAAAACAAAACAAAAGCAAAGAAACACCAATCAAATCTCAATTAGTTTTGGTTAAGGCAATAAGATTATTTAGAAAAAAAAGCATAAAAGCATAAAGACAGACCACACAATACAAGTAAAAAGAAATACATGTGCTGAATTTAAAATGCATTTGAAAAACTGATTTCTAGCTTAGTTTTGCAAAGCGCCAGGTTATCTCATGATTTCATTGTACAGTTACAAAATAGTCAAAAATTAGACTAAAAATTCATTATATCAACAACTTCAATAATAGTCAATATTTATTGAATACTTACTATGGGCTTGGGTCATCCAAAGACAGAGGTCATGCTCTTAAATCACTGGAATACACAGATCCTCTTAGTGAGGTCTGTGTCATATGGTAGGAAAGGGAGAGGAGAAGGTTTTCTAAAAAAATCAAGTAACAATAAAATGGTACAACTCTTTAAAAATGTGCAACCACTCTTTTAGCCTACTCTAAGATTTTCACAAAGGAAACTTCTAGAATTCAAATTGTGTCCCTAATGCTAAACAACTCTATTGTTAACCTCTCTGTGCCTGAGTTTCGTCATCCACAAAATGGTGACAATAAAAGCACTCTGCTGATTTAATACAGGTAAAATGCTTAGAACAGCGCCTGACACATAGTTAGCTACTATTTGCGACAGATAAATTACTAAACTCAGCTCTGCTTCTACTTCTTCATGTATAAAATGGGCAAACCACAATAACTGCATTCACATTCCTCATGTGGTAACAAACATGGTAGAATGGAAGTTCCTTGAAGGCAGGAATTGTGTCAGTTTTGTTTCTAGTACATTCCCACACATGGAACAGCATCTAGTACCTAGAAGGAACTCATTAAACAACTGTTAAATGAATGACACAGTTTGTGCTCTTATTATAAAAGACTCTACAGGAGCTTGAGATATAACCTGCTTCTATGTCATTATTCCACCCCACCTCATTGGTTTATCAATTTATCTTCTTGCCATATGTTTATATTATTATCTAAAATTCAAATTCAAAGTTTTAGACAAGAGAAATGACCTCTGAATTTAGTGTTATTTTTATCTATTACTTTTTTGCCATGCAATGCGTGTTTCCTTTTCACATATAAAGCATTATATCTGTTTTTTATTGTTGTAAAATATACACGACATAAAATTTGCCATTTTAACCATGTTTTAAATGTACAGCTCAGTGTCACTAAGTACATTCACAATATTGTGCAACCATCACCACTATCCATCTCCAGAATGTACTTCCCTTTAAAAAATGTGGCTTCTAGGATACAGTCTTAAGTTGTACTTATTAAAAATAGTGCAGACAAATCAGAAATTGGTTGACTAAGCTAATAATCATTTTCCAGTTTTTTTTTTATTAATGTTATGATAGATTACAACCTTGTGAGATTTCAGTTGTACATTATTGTTAGTCATGTTGTGGGTACACCTCTTCCCCCTTTGTGCCCTCCCCCCCCCTTTTCCCTGGTAACCACCAATCAGATCTCCTTGTCAATATGTTATGACAATCACTTTCACGCTAAAGATTCTGTCAAAGTAGTCTGCTACTTGTTAGGCAAGAAAATTAAAGATATTTAAGTAGATCTTTCTGATCACATGAAGATTGGGAGCCATATGTCTTAATACACATTTATTAGATAATAACTGAATATTTGATTATACATCTTTATATTGGAAGCCTTTCATAACCAGTCTCAGCGGAGCCTTCCACACCCACAGACCCAGAATAAAGGCACATTGTTCTAGATCCCAGTTTGGGGAAATTCAAGATCTCTTTAGGAAGGGGCAATATATTTCTCAGTTTATATCACTGAATTATGTACAGCAATAAAGAAAAACCAAATCTGATTATATCCCATTTCTGCCTTATTGATAGAAGAAGAAAACCACTGCCGGATATAACTTGAATGCATACTTTAGAAAATATCCTTCCACAGTTCAAGGCCTTGAATGAGTTTTTAAATTCATAGCATTTATCTGCTAGTTTTCAAATATGCTTTTCAAACACCCTAAATGAATTTAGGCAAACATCTTGACCAGGTAAAAAGAATCAAATGTTATTATGTGACACATTATTCTATGAAGAGAGACTTTTAATACCCTCCAAAGAAGGGAACTGCCCACCATTTTATTAGATTCTGTGTTTATAAAATGGTCACATAATAAACACATGCTATAGTACAAAGAGAAAGCTTAATTTCCTCTAAAGAAGGGCACTGGCATAATTTTATTAAGTTTCACCTTTATTTAGCCATCACGCTTCTAATTTTTCATGTGATTGTGTTAAGGGCTCTGCTAGGGGCAACTAAGTGATAAATCCTAGACCAAAAGGACAAGGCCATTTGTTTTTTTAAACTAAATCATGGTGAATTTGACTCAAGAACTTTTAAACAGACCTTAGATTTTAACACATTAAGCAATTTACTTACAAGGGAGAATGTTCCCGCGGGAAGTACCCATTCAAAGTGAAGCAAACTGCAAGGCACAGTTTAGTAACCAAGGCAACAAAATTGAAACCCTAAGTAGCAAAATTGAAACCCTAAGATTCTCTGACCAGGAACAGTTAATTCTGTCACTTAACCTTTTGAAAAAGATGAACAAAACACCAAGCAGCTTGTGGTGACTCAGGTGAGTTTAAAATTAAACATAAACAACCTCAAGGTTGTATCTAACTTACTGTTCATGTTAAAATAAGATAAGCAATAAAAGGACTTTCCTGCTGTACTTTTTCTAATTCCCCATCCTCTGTACAACCGCAGGGGTATAGAGTGGGCATCTATTTACCTAATGACTATTTCCTTGCAGCAGTGAATCACCTTAAGAGAATAGTTACACTGCCTTCTCTGGGAAAGCAAGTATTTGATTTAGAGAAAAAGAACGTATATCTATGTTATATCTAGCCTCATATTAATACTTTCCCGTCTGCTTCAATGTTTAACCACTTGCTGGAAGCAGTGGATTTATTGTCACATTAACAAGAAAAATGCTTAACATAAGTATTTGAGAGTTAGGTCTAGGGTGTGGGGTGAGGGAAGAGAAGTAGTGATTGTGCCAAAAATAAACAGTCAGTTTAGACTGTAGTCTAATGTAAGGACTACAGTGCAAACCTATCAATTAGTGCTCTCTGGTTCCTGTGAAAGAAAACAATAACATAGAGGTGGTATGAAACAAATTTCAAATCAATTTAGTGAGTTTAGAAATTATTAGTTATACAGGGAGTTGTATAGGAAATAGGTGAATTCTCCTCTTTTAATTCTACTCCAATACTGAGAATGCTTCCAAGGTTCTCACTGTTTTTTATGGCTCCGCTTACTTGGGTCTCATTAGAGTCAATACTGATTTTCTCTTCCCTTTGCAGCTCTCTGGTCTTCAACTCCCTAAAGAAAACTAACATCTTACGTTACGGAGGTGTAACCTCCATTGTAGAGCAGGGAAGTCAGGACTTCAGTTTGGCCATGTTGATGGTTAGGACACACAGAGGCTAAGGCCACAGCAGGTCTAAAGATACCTCCATCAGGAGTAAACAGACTCCAGGCATCCAGATACAGAATAGATTAAGCCAGCAGATAAAGTGCAGTCACTCAGAAAGTCAGTCACATGCATCTTGGGGAAGCCATACAGTTTCAGGGTCATTCTGAGAACGCAGCTATACTATAGCCGGTCCAAAGGGTCATAACATTAAGAAATCTCAATTTGTGAAGAATCATATTTCAATAAAAAGGAGGAGAATCTTTGTTTTGTCAAAAGAATGCTCACTTCACATAAATATCTGTAGTAGGTTTCATTTAAATGAAAGACACCCTTACTACACTTAAAATGTGATTCATTTAATATAAATTCATTTGGCACATATACAACTTTTAAAGAACAAGTTTCTGGCTTAAGTAAGTCAAACTCACATTTTAGAAATACTTCACCTTTGACAGTCTCTTGGACAAAAATAGATACCCAGCCAAAAAAAAACTATTCATCTTTCCACCTAACAGAAGAAATTCAAGCATTGTATAAATGAATTATCCAGCAATAAATCCACCATTAGTGAAATAAGAGTAAAGTTGAAGAGTTGTCACTGTGTTTTAGACCCCAGGTGATTTAGTTCAGCAGTATATATCCAACAAGACACTCTGGACCAAGGGCTAGCTGTCCTGTGATGGCAAACTCAATTCAAGATTATACAGGTTAAAGTAGTTTGAAGTTTCAGAAGGGAAGTAGAAGTTGAGGTGACCATTTAGCAGGGGAAAAATGACCACAGAATTGAAAGAGAGAGGGAGATGCAGGGATTCAAGCAAAAGAAAGATAACATGAACACGTTGTATGAAGGGAAGAATGGCAGGGGGAGGGGGTGGGGTAAGGAGATCATGTTGGAAAGTAGAATCAAGTAAGATGGGAGAGAACAAGTTGATGAGTAGCTTTTCTACAAACGTCCTTCCCAAGGGTCCTTCTAAAAAGCTTAATCTAGGACTGCATCTTAGGCTTTGAAGGACATTATCATTCATCTGTAAAAGCCATTACTAAGTTAGATAATAAAGTCCACTGCCAAATTTCTGGTTGAATAGTTGTCTCCCCTAAAATTTGTATCCACCCAGAATTTGTGAATATGAAGTTATTTGAAAATAAGGTCTTTACAGATGTAATCAAGTAATATGAGGTCATACTAAATTATATCAATCCAATATGATTGGCATCCTTATAAGAAGAGAGAAATTTGGACACAGACAAAAGGGGAGAACATCACATGACAACAGATGTAGAGGTTGGAGAAATGCATCTGCAAGCCAAGAAACGCCAAGCATAGGCAGGAGACGCGAGGAGGTGGAAAGAGGGAAGGAAGGATTCTCCCGTGGAGCCTTCAGAGAGAGCACGGCCCTATTGACCCCTTGATTTCAGATGCCTAGCCTCCAGAACTGTGAGGGAGTAAATCTCTGTTGTTTTAAGCCAGCTAGTTTGTGAAACATTGTTACTGCAGCCATAGGAAACTGACACAGGGAGTGAAGCATTCTGAAATGATGATTCACAGCTATTACTCTGGTGGTGATGAGTAGGATGAATTGAAGGGAGGAGAAGCTAGAACCAAGAAGACCAACTAGGAGGGGCTGGCCCTGTGGCACAGCGGTTAAGTTCGCACATTCCTCTTCAGCAGCCCGGGGTTCGCAGGTTCAGATCCCAGGTATGGACCTATGCACCACTTGTCAAGCCATGCTGTGGCACGCGTCCCACGTATAAAGTAAAGGAAGATGGGCATGGATGTTAGCTCAGGGACAGTCTTTCTCAGTAAAAAGAGAAGGATTGGCAGCAGATGTTAGCTCAGGGCTAATCTTCCTCAAAAATAAAATAAAAAGCTAGGAGGATATTATACTAACTCAATCTTGGAAAGCAATGAGGATGTGGACCAGGAACAGAAACAAAGCCAAAATCTAGAGATGTTGAGGAGGAAGAACTGATGGTACATCATGAAGATAGAGCCAGACAAAAAGATGATTCCAAAGTTGGATAAAAAAGAAAGGTGGAGCCCCTGGCAGAAATGGAGTGGATCAGGAGAAACAAATGAGTTTGCTGTAAGGGGTAAGAGAGGGAAAATGGCTCATTTGGTTTCAGATATGTTGGGGGAAGTGTGATATTTAACTGGTGGTCTGTGGGCAGCTGAAAGTGGGAACTGAATATTTAGGTGTTTGGAACCTACAGAATGAAATCTGGAAATCACGAGCCTAAAAGTGAACAGCTGAAGCTCCGAGGGGACTAACTTTTCAAGTTGGTTAAAAGCGGCAGGAGCACTCAGGGTTGAGTACTGGAGCATCTGGGAGACGGCTACAACAGATGAGAAAAGAGAGGAGAAGCCTGGTACATCCTTCTTTTTCTCTCCTGGGAACCACTTTTCTGTCCTGGGGATATTGAATGGTAACTCACCCAATTACGTCCTCCCAGCCTTGGTCTTTTCAACATGTATCAAGTCTCATGAACTTTTGCCTCCTATTTCTAAGATTAATGGGGATGTTATGAAATACATCTACACAAGACAGACTAATCACACTACATATTCAGTCATTATAAATTAGGCAAAATTTATAATCTGTGGATAAATCACTTGTTTTCTTTTTTCTTTTTGATTTCAGAATTGGGAAAAATAACCAAACTTGTAAACCAATGGGTCACATCCATTGCTCTACTTTTAAAGCTCTTAGCAAAGAGTGAACTTGGAAGGTCAACTGTAAAAGAAGCCTTAAAAATACCTCTGTAGGAGGCTGTTCAACAAATGGAATTGAAACAACTGTGCAGCCATCTGTATAAAACAATGTTGGAGCCACACCTCACACTGTATACCAGAATGAATTCAAATGGATCAAAGATATAAATGTAAAAAGGGAAACTATTAAACTACCAGATAAAAATGTTCTTCTGCGCATTAAAATTTTTTTTAAGTTATTTGCCAGGTAGATGCATGGAACTGTTAAACTGTTCAACTTCAAAGCCAGAAGTTCAGTGAACCACTTGGGCAAGCAGAGAAGAGAAAATATGAGAGTAAATGATTAGCCAAACCTACACTAAGTGAGCCAAGCTAGCCTCCTTAATTCAAAAGTTTCTTATTTCTTTTGCCTCAAAAATACAAGCATTTTTTATTTTTTATACCACTTGTATTCGTTTCCTAGGGCTATCATATAGGGTGGCTTAGAACAACAGAAATGTATTGCCTCATAGTTCTGGAGGCTAGAAGTCTGAAATCAAGTTATCAGCAGGGTCATGCTCTCTCTGCAGCCTCGAGGGGAAGCTCCTTTCTTGCCTTTTCTAGTTTCTGGTGTTTGCTGGGAGCCCTTGGCATTCCCTGGCTTGGAGACGCATCGCTCCAATCGCACGGCTGTCTTCTCCCTTTGAGTGTTCACATCATCTTTCCTCTGTGCATGTCTATCTTTCTGTCCAAATTTCTCCTCTTTATAAGGCTTAGAGCCCACCCTAATGACCTTATTTGAACTTGATTACCTCTATGAGGACCCTATTTCCAAATAAAATGACACTCTGAGGTACTAGGGGTTAAGATTTCAACATATCTTTTTGGTAGGACACAATTCAACCCACTTCAACGGACTTCAATAGTAACATACCTGTTTAGCACATAAATAGTTACAAAAAACTGTCATTCTCTATGGCAAATCCCCCCTGGATAGCAGAGCCACAGGCCATGGGGTGACCTGGGGACACGCAGGACCACACGTTGCCCACTGAGCTCAAGATAAACATGCAGATTCTGGGGCCCTGACCCAGCCTCGCTGAAACAAAACCCTGAGAAGGGTGGGGCAAATAGGCCCAGATGGGGCATGTTTCTCAAATACTCTCAAGATGAGAAAAGAATTTTTAAGGCTTAATAGCATCTGAGCCAACAAGAATCTATAAGATCTTCAAAGTTAGATGTGAAAGAAAAATCAAGGAAGTAGCTGCTTTCCTTAGGTTTCAACCAGAGCTTCCACAGGAGCAGTGAAGTCAGGTAGGGCTGAATTAAAAATGGAGAACTCCAAAGAAATCTCTAGATTGCCGGCCCAGAGGGGCTGCCACCAGTCAGGCCAGGGCAATTCTAACCCAGTCTCGAGATTCTTATTAAGGAATGGTTGCAAAATCCAAATTATAAATCTTACCCTTAAACATACGTATCTGACACCTTTTCAGGATGTCACCCATACTTCCATGTCACCTTACCTTTCATCACCAGCCCACGCCAAAACAGGCTGGAACACCATGACAGCCTGAGAGCAGGGTCCACTGATCTGATTATAGGTTGGGACTCAAAGTACTGGGTTGTCTTGCTGAGTCCCTGAGATCCACAGGAACATCCCAGAGTAGAATGTGTTCCCTGAAGATGATCCCAATTGCCAGACTGGAATATTGTACCCTTTCCCTGTCCCCTTGTCGCTACTCATTTTAAGTTTTAAATTATACTCACTAAGTGAAACTAATGTGCTGATAGCCAAGTGAAGCCTGTTAAAGTCCCATGAGCTCAAGCTCTGGACGTGCATCTGAGTATTGCTCTGCCCCTTACAAAAGAAAGGTTGGAGATGAGCCTCACTGAGGCAGCTGCTAGAGAGATGTAACAACAGCAGGTGGATTCTGAAGAGAGGCAAAAAAGAGGAACATCATAGCCTTAAAGATCACTTCTACTTTGTGGAAAAATTGAGTTCTAACAGGGCTCAGAGATTTCTTAAAATCAGGAGTTTTGAAAGCTACCTTTCATTCGTTCATTTATTCATTCATTCAATAAGCATTTCCTGAGCTCTGTTCATTGCTAATTTGAACAAGGCTGCTGAGCATTCATGTCAGGAAAGATAATTACTAAATTCCTGGTGAACACAGAGGCAGAAGAAGCCTTGAGCCCTGGAATGGCTAAGACAACCACACACCCTTGGAGACAACACAAGAGGCTTTGGAGAAAATTGAGCTTGGGGTTGATGGGAGACATTTCCAAAAACACTGGAGCCTCTCCCCCTGGCGCCAAAATTGAGCAAGGAGGGAACCCAAAGTAAAATGGTGGAGAGTCTGGGCTCAGAAGGAAGAGGAGACTCCTGGTGTTGAGTAGAAAGGGACTTGGGCAGGAAAGGGAAAGAAGAAAGGTCACTTCTCCTTCAGCACACCCTCCAAGATCTGCACCCAGTGGTCAGCAAGGCTGTCAGGCTTCTAGTTCTCAATTTTTAAAAGGCAATAAAAAGCCCAGGGCCAGCTATTTACCCAAATAGTCATTGAAATAGATAGAATTACAACACGAACTTGAAGTATGAAATTCCCCTTGAGGTACACAAAATTATAATGAATTTTGGAAACCGCATAATTTTTAATAAATCAAAGTAATAGTTTCATGATGCAATTCAAGCTTCTGGGGACACAAAAATCAAATGTACTTCATTAACACTGAAACTAAGAATCAGGCAGTCAATGATGCAATTGAGTGATATGCAGAAATTAAAAATATAACAACTTTTGCAGCCATATTTTTTCTTTTTTGAACTTCAGCTAAATCATGTTACATTTATTGATGAGTTTCACCATGGATAGTATAATAGTAAATTAAGATTTAATAATCTGACTCTTTTAAAACTAAATCTTCATTCAAGGAAAGATTACATAAAATGCTTCCTAAAGATTAACGAATTTTAGACCAAACAATAAAGAGAAAAGCCTTCTCTATAGTTAGATATCAAAAAGCAGATATGTAACATGTGTTATAAAAAAGCATTCCTTGCCACAGCTGGGTAGATAGGTTTTATAATTTTTGTGCCACTGTTGTTTTTAAGTTATGAAGAAAAACAACAAATTTCTTGATGTGGTCTTTAGCTAGGTTTAATATAAGTACTTCATAGACTGGAACTTGACCATTGCACTAGTATGATGCCTAATGCTCTTCACATCTTGATTCTGAGTAAAGACATATATAAAATCAAAAAGTATAGCCCAGCTGTTAAGAGAAAGAAAAACTCAACTTATAGTCACCAACATTTGAAAATTCTGACAATATTCTGTTAGTAAAAAATATTCCTAGAACTACTAAAATAGTCTAATATATTTATTATTTTTATTAAAATTCTCATTCCAAATGAAGTAAGTTGAGGGGTCAGGTCCAAGATGGTGACATAGGAGGCTCTTGAACTCACCTCCTCCCACAGACGTACAAAATCTACAACTACACACAGAGCAATTCTTTCTGAAAGAAATCTAGAAACTACCTGAGTGGTTCCTCCATATCAGGCAAACAAGAAAATACCCACATCAAAATGAGTAGGAGAGTCTGAGACACACTCTTGCCATAAACTCCACCCCTGGCACAGCAACATACACTCAGGAGGGAATTCACAACTCCCAGCTTCTCCCTGTGGAGTGAAGGATTTGGATCCAATATCTAGCACTCTAATTTTTAAGATTTCCACCCAAGGGACAAGCTCCCAAAACACCTAGCTCTGAAAGACAATGGGACACACAAGACTATAACAAAAAAACTATTCCTAGCGGGATCACAAGGACTCACCGTGGCTATCCTTCTCAACCTCAGCACAGAGGGAGTGGACACAAATTCCCATCTCTCAGTCTTTCCCTGAAAAAGACCTATTAACATACCTTAAAAGCTGCTACCTGAGGGTCAAGCTTCTAAATTCGCACCATCTAGGGGCTGACCGTGATACTCCCTGTAGACCAGTGAGGCCAGCAGACACCAGCTCCTCATTTTCCCTGTAGCCCACTTTAAATTACCAATGTCACCCTGGAAGGAGCTTGTACATGTCTGGCACTCAGGCTTTTGAGGCTGCCACCCAGGGGATGCATCTTTTGATCCTCTGGCTCTGGTGGCCAGTGGGGCCTGCATTCACCAGTCCCATAGAACTGTGGCAAAGAAACAATTTTTAACCACCTATCCCCTCAGGGCTCAGTGCAGAAGGAGCAGACAAAAACGTGCATCTCCCAGTCTTTACCCAAAAGAGATCTAGCTGCATACTTTAAAAGCTGTTTCCTGAGTGTCCAGCTACCAATTAGCCTGCATCTAGGTGCTGACCGAGATCCTCCCCTTTGGGACACTGACAGGTCTTTGTACACCCTCAACTACTTGGATCCATTAAAAACAGAGAAGCTGGCTTTGACAATCACAAAGATTTACAGGTTCATCTCCCATACAAGGCCACTCTGTGAAGACTGGCAGTGGTGACTGTTTTATAACACACAGAAACCAACACAGAGAGTCAACGCAAATAAAAAAGACAAAGGAATATGATCCAAATAAAAGAAGAAGAAAAAGTTCCAGAAGCAGATCTTAATAAAATGGACATAAGTGATTTACCTGATTAAGAGTTCAAAATAATAATTATAAAGATGCTTACTGAGGTTAGGAGAACAATATATGAACAAAGTGAAAATTTCAACAAAGAGAGAGAAAATGTAAGAAAGTACCAAACAGAAATCACAGAGCTGAAGAATACATTATCTGAACTGGAAAAAAATTAATAGAAGAGTGCAGCATCAGACTAGATCAAGCAGAAGAAAGGATCAGTGAACTAGAAGACAGAGTAGTGGCATTCACCCAATCAGAGGAGCAAAAAGGGAAAAGAATGAAAAAGAGTGAAAATAGCTTAAGGGTTTTATGGCACACCATCAAGTGGATAATACATGCATTAAAGGGATCTCAGGGGCTGGCCCCATGGCCTAGTGGTTAAGTTCAGTGTACTCTCCTTCTGCAGCCCTGGTTTGGTTCTCGGGCATGGAACTAGACCACTCATCAGTGGCCATGCTCTGGCAGTGACCCACATACAAAATAGAGAAAGACTGGCACAGATGTTAGCTCAGGGCAAATCTTTCTCAAGTAAAAAAGAAGAAGACTGGCAACAGATGTTAGCTCAGGGCAAATCTTCCTCACCAAAAACAACAACAACAACAACAAAACCAGAATCCCAGGAGGAGAAGAGAAAGGGGAAGAAAGCTTATTCAAAGAAATAATGGCTGAAAACTTCCCTAGTCTGAGGAAAGAATTCACATCCATATCCCAGAAGCCCAGAGGGATCCAAATAAAATGAATCCAAAGAAACTCATACCAAGACATGTTATAATTAAATTGTCAAAAGTTAAGGACAAGGAGAGAATCTTAAAAGCAGCAAGAGAAAAACAACTTGTTACATACAATTGAACCTCTATAAGACTATCAGCAGATTTTTCAGTAGAAACTCTTTAGACCAGATGGAAGTGAGATGATATATTTAAAGTGCTGGAAGAAAAAAATTGCCAACCAAGAATACTCTACGTAGCAAAGTTGTCCTTCAGAATTGAAAGAGAGAGAAAGAATTTCCAGACAAGTAAAAGCTGAAGGAGTTCATCATTACTAGACCAGCCTTACAAGAAATGTTCAAGGGAATTCTTCAAGTTGAAATGAAAGGATGCTAATCAGCAACAGCAAAACGTATGAAAGTATAAATCTCACTGGTGAAGGTAAATATATAGTTAAATTCAGAATACTCTAATGTTGTAATGTTGGTGGGTAAATCACTTACAAATCTGGTATGAATATTAAAATATAAAAGTATAAAAAATAACTATAACAATAATTTGTTAATGGATACATAAGGTAAAGAGATGTAAATTGTGACATTAAAAACATAAAGGGGAGGGATAAAAATGTAGAGCTTCAGCATGTTGTGTTCAAAGTTATTGGCTTAAAATAGACTGTTATAAATAAGATATTTTATGTAAGCTTCATGGTAACCACAAAGCAGAAATCTATAGTAGCTACAGAAGATAAAGCAAAAAAACCTCTAAGCATACTACTACAGAAAAATCATCATGTCACAAAGGAAGAAAGTGAGAGACGAGAAGAAGAACAAAGGAATCACATAACAGCCAGAAAACAATTAACAAAATGGCAATAGTAAGTCCATATCTATGAATAATTAATTTAAATGTAAAGGTACTAAATTCTCTATCAAAAGACACAGAGTGGCTGAATGGATAAAAATAAGACCTATCTATATGCTGCCTACAAGGGACTCACTTCAGCTATAAGGTCACACAGAAATTGAAAAAAAAGTGGGGAAAAGAAGAAACTAGAACATTATCTTGTACCACACACCAAAATCAACTCAAAATGGATTAAGGACTTGAATCTAGACTTGAAACAGTAAAACTCCTAGAACGAATCATAGCAGGTAAGCTCCTTGACATCAGTCTTGATGATGACTTTTCTGGATTTGACGCCAAAAGCAAAGGCAACAAAAGCAAAAACCAACAAATGGGACTACATCAAACTAAAAACCTTCTGCAGAGCAAAGGAAACCATCAACAAAATGAAAAAGCAACCTACCAAATGGGAAATAATATTTGCAAATCATGTATCTGATTAAGGAGTTAACATCCAAAATACGTAAAGAACTCATACAACTCAATAGCAAAAAATAAACAATCTGATTAAAAAATAAACTGAATATACATTTTTCCAAAGAAGACATGCAGATGGCCAACAAGTACATGAAAAGGCGCTCAACATCACTAATCATCAGGAAAATACAAATCAAAACCACAAATGAGATAGCACCTCACACCTATTAGAATGTCATCAGAAAGGAAATAACAAGTGTTGGTGAGGATGTGGAGAAAAGAGAACCCTTTTGCACTGTCAATAGGAATGCAAACTGGTGCAGACACTATGGAAAACAGTCTGAAGGTTCCTCAAAAAATTAAAACTAGAGGGGCCAGCCGGTAGCACAGCGGTTAAGTTCACACATTCTGCTTCGGTGGCCCAGGGTTTGCCGGTTCGGATACTGGACACAGACCTATGCACCGCTTATGAAGCCATGCTGTGGCAGGCGACCCACATATAAAGTAGAGGAAGATGGGCATGAATGTTAGCTCAGGGCCAATCTTCTTCAGCAAAAAGGGGAGGATTAGTGGTGGATGTTAGCTCAGGATTAATCCTCCTCAAAAAAATAAAAATAAAACTAGAACTACCACATGATCCAGCAATTTCACTTTCAGGTATATAACCAAAGTAAATGAAAACAGGATATGGAAGAGACAGCTGCACTCCTAGGTACACTGCAACATTATTCACAATAGCCAAGATTTAGAAACAACCTAAATGTCTGTCAACAGATAAATGGATAAGGAAGATGTGGTGGTTACACATAGAAGGGAATATTCAGCCATGAGAAAAAAAAAAAAACTCTTGCCATTTGTGACAACATGGATGGATCTTCAGGGCATTATACTAAGTGAAATAAGCCAGACAAGGAAGATTAATATTGGATGGTACCACTTTTATGTGGAATCTAAAAAGAAGTACAACTCAGAGAAACAGAGAGTAGAAAAGTGGTTGCCAGGGGCTGGGGGATGGGGGAAATAGGGAGAGGTTGGTAAAAAGGTACAAACTTTCAGTTATAAGATGAATAAACTCTGAGGATCTAATGTGAAATATGGCGACTATAGTTGACAACATTGTGTTGGATAATTGAAATTTGCTAAGAGAGTAGAATTTAAATGTCCTCACCAAAAAAAGATAAACGTGTGAGGTGATGGATGTGCTAATTAATTAGATAGGAGGAATCCTTTCACGGTGGATACATATATCAAATCACCATGATGTACACTGCAAGTATCTTAGAACTTCATCTGTCAGTTATTCCTCAATAAAGCTAAAATTTAAAAACTGAAGTCAATTCACAATTTCTGTTCTGTTGATAGCAATTCTGAAGATTATCCAAATGTCCCATGCTGGCTTTTGTATCATCTAGCTTATTCCAGGTACTTCTAGAACTGGCTTTCGTGCTCTTCTTCTTGCTAATGATGTCTCCTATTCCTTCTTTTTAAAATTACTACCATTATTATTCTCTATTACCACATAAATGTAATATTGTCTATATTAGATTTTCAATGTGGGCTATTTTTTTAAATGACAGATGATATGTGGATACATGAAAGCTTTTCAAAATGTGACTTTGTCAATTTTTCTGAAAAGCTTGATAGTCATCTTCAAGGTTTTTCCAGGAGACGTTTTTCTTCCCTCATTTTTCATCTTTTTGAAATCAATGACTAATTTTATTCTACTTGGTCATACAAGGAGGCTTTTGATTTATAACAGCTGTATTCCTATAGTACACACCCACGCACATATGTAATTTCAATCTTTTTTTAAAAAACCATCAAGCAACAAGATATAGTTTGGCCCAAGGATTTTAGAATCACTCAAGTCTTTTAAACTAACATAATCAAATTATAGAGTGGTTTTGCTACACATCTCATTACCATAACTGTGTTTAGTTCTGGGTTTAACAATGAGATGACTAGGCAAGGACATGGCATTTTCCTTCTCTTGATTTCTGCCTCCATTTTATTCTTAAATTTGGAAGATTGTTACCATGAATTCATCACCCACTGGTAACATATTTGAGCTTAAATCCAGTTGTTTCAATTTTTTCAATTTGTTTCAAAGTTTTTCAAGTTGTTTCAATTGTTTTCAAGTTGTTTCAAATTTTTATAATTACAAAAACGTCATGATAGGAATGTATTGATATGTATAAGAAATAGACATCTGAGTTCAGCAATGCTCTGGAACTAATATCATCAAGACTTCTTGAGGGAAAATATATACTTATAGGACAAAAAAACTTAGCAACCAAAAGTTAGTTCTCAGGGATATGGCCATTAGTTGTCATTTGTTTGTTTTTTTCTCTTCTCCCAAAGCATTTTTTTAAAAAAGGCATGGGGCTTGCCTGGTTGCCTAGTGGTTAGGTTCTGCATGCTCCACTTTGGCAGCCTGGATTTGGTTCCCAGGTGTGGACCTACACCATTCATCAGTGGTCACACTACAGCAGCGACCCACATACAAAATAGATGAACACTGATGACAGATGTTAGCTCAGGGCCAATCTTCCTCAAGCAAAAAGAGGAAGATGGGCAACAGATGTTAGCTTAGGGTGAATCTTCCTCAGCAAAAAAAAGAAAGGCTATAACAAACATAAAGCTAAAACCTACAACCACGTTACATTTAGATTCCAATATTTGCTTATCATAGATCTGCTTCACATGAGAATGCTAACATAGGTAAGAGCTCAATAAAACTCTCAATTGCAAAGATAGCTAGGAGTTTTTACTTGCCAGTTGGACTAACCCTGAAAATCTAAATATGCCTGTTAGTCTCCATGTTTCCATATAACCCAATCTCCACTACCCAAATGGATGCCCTCTACCAAGTCTGGATCACAACATCACCGGCTCCTTATTCAAATGACCACATGTTTTTATGTTAATATATGCAAATACATGAAGTAGTCTCTAAGGCCAGATATATGTTCACTTGGCCTATAACAGATTGGTGAACTTTGAAATACAAGTACAACACTCCACATTTATTTGGTTTAATAAAAAAATCCCATGCTTCATAGGTAATAATTAATATCACCTATTAAAAGAAACCAGATGAGAAGCTCTCTGTCTAAATCCATTACTCATTTGATCTATAAGCCCAAAAAAAGATCTAACTTCCTCTTGCGTTGGCTCATCTATGTTAGCTCCTGAATGGACATGTTGGGGGATGGAGAAGGTCATTTTCTAGTCTTGTTTCCATAATAACTAGAGTTCTCCCCAAACAAAGAGACCAACAGTCAAGTTTTATAGGAACTTCAGGTCTGAGAGAATCAACTGAAGGACCAAGTGTCATTTCAGCCACCATATCTTTCTACAAACTCCTCTCAGGGATGAGAAACTAATTTATTTTTCTACTGTATTACCTTTCTCATAAAATATTAAGAATAGATGGTTGAGTAATAATTAGAATTCAATAAAGAATGAAACGATGGAAAGAACCCTTCTATTATCTCTTTAGTTCATAAATACCTTAAAAGAAAATACGTTAAGGTAAAACTGTTTATTACTAATTGAGGTGTTTTGAACAAAAGTCCTCAATATTAAAAATTTGTAGAGCACAGATCTAGTGTCAAAAATTCCTGACACTGTGAACATGTAATATTAAATGCATTTATTATATAGTGTCCATCCCAGACTTTTTGGAGAATGAGTTAAAAATAAATAATGTCAGGTTAAAGACTTTAACCCTCTAGATTATGATTTTAAAACATCATTTCTTAATTTCCAGGAGAATTACAGTGTATTGATACTGAAAATTAACAAATTGTGATGTAACCTTGAAACCAATTAGATAACAAGTTGTTGTTTCCCACTATTTCTCCCACGACATCACAATTAGTTCATGAATATCTATTGCCTCTTAAAATAAAAGTTGAGCTTTGTATTCTTACCTGGCACTCTCTTTGCCCAGTTGATCATGTGAACCAGCTCCCTGTCTGCGAGGTTGGTTAGCAAACCCATCATGGAAGCCTCGTTAAATGGTCTGGTGGCATCGTACTCGGAATAGAGGACGGGGGGCTCGGCATCCAACAAGGCACTGATCATCTGCTCGGCTGTCAGGGACAAGATGGGGCTGTTCTTCTTCGTGTGTTTAATCAACAGAGGGCTTGGCCAAAAGTTGGCAGGCCTCCTGTCTCCAGAGGGCCCCGCTTCATTCCTGCCCTCCCCATCATCTCTCTGGCGCTTGTGTTTCAACATTCTCCCTCCTCTTCGGTCTTTCCGTATCCCTGAGAATACAGATTAAAAAAACCAGGTTTTTTTTTTTCCACGTAAACTTTCATACTAAAACCATCGTCAATGCTAATAGCCTTTATTTTCTTTAAAGAAATACTTTGGTGCACCAGTAAGGTGGTAAGAGTTTAACAACCAGCTGTCCAAGAAGGGGGGAAAAAAGGCTTTGATTTACAGTATTTACCAATTTCCATGGTGTAAATACCACCACCATGGTGAATTTCAAGCTACTTGTCTAACATCAAGCGGCTGATAAAACTCCTGAAAATTTAACAATAGGCTTTTGTGAGACAGCACAAGCTGGGTCTGACAAACCATTTGTGAGTGTGCGCATTTGTGTGTGTGTGTGCGTAACAGATGCTATAAAAAGAACAGAATTATAAAAATTAGTTATTCTTGCCATATGGCGTAGCATCAAAGACTGCTTTTGCGATGAATATTCTTTTAATAGTAAATTTAAAAAGCATCTTAAAAAAGCATTTCGTAAACATCTTTATCATCCAATTAGACCTCTTAAGGGAAGACATTAAAGAGAAATAACTTCTCCGACATGTCTCTGACAGCCCCTAGATCCCACGGGTGCTCAGCAAGTCTTTCACTGCTACTAAGCTGTACCCCATCACCTCAGGAATCGACCCAAGAACCTCAAGCAGTTTACTTGGTTCTAAGATTTTCACAAATGTAGTTCTCTTTTCCTAATATAAAAATTTTTAAATCGTTGAAAATAATTTCCCTCCACAGGTTTACCCAGCTGTGGTTCTCACTAACTAAATTACAGGGGAGAGGGAGAACCCCATCTCTTTGGTAGTGATTCTTTTGGGTTTCGGCTCAGCATCTTAATCTGGAAAAGGACAGGCTGTGGTGCTGAAGCATATCGGCCAAAACAAACACTTAAAAAGACAAAAATTAATACAAGCTTCTATATTTTGAAAAATGTCAATCTTTCCAAGATAGGTTAGACAGAAAGAGGTCTTAGATTTATAAGAAAGTAATCATCATTTTGGTAAAAAGTTAATACAATGATGTTTTCTGTTAAAGACACGAGATGTAAACACTCTTTATAACATATCCCCAGTTCTACCACTTTACAACAAATGAATAATTAATGTCAGAACTTTGCTCTATTTTTTAATAATTTGTCAAGGAGTTTGGACAAGTGTATGGCTATGAAGTTTCTATACATAACTTTTATTCTTTTAGGTCTAGATTATATTTATTAGATGACACTTTAAAAATATAATGAAGCCACAGATCCTTCCTATCTGTTCAGTACTAAAAGAAGCATTTCCCAGAACTCAGAATAAGTAATAATAGCAAAGATTATTTTCACTAATGCCCACTGAGCACTCACCATGTGTTTTAAGCACTTTATATCCAATTGACAACTAATTTAGTCCTCACAATGATCTTGTAAGGTAAATATTGGGGAACTCCTACTTAGAGAGGTTAATGAACTTATGCAAGACCATTATCTATTAAGTATGACTTGAGATCCTGGCTCTAAAATGAAGATTTTTCCTTTCAGCTAACGGAGTTTTAAAGTTTTATCCATTGTCGATAAAGTAGACAAATTGAAGGGCATGTAGAGGTAAACTAGATCAGATGAGAAGAACAGTTGCATCTGAACTGCCACTGTCTTTAGTCAGGCATTTCAACTGTTAATGAGATTATAATATCTGAATGAAGGGAAACGACACTCACACTCTAGTCTCAGCTCATCAGAGCACATCTGGAGTAGCACACTCATTGCTGAATGCTGTACATATAAGGAAAACAAATCTATTCAGATTAGAGTAGCAAGGATGGTGAAGGGGCATGAAATCAGGGAACACAGAGAACAGCTGAGGAACTAAGAGGGGTTAGCCTAGAGAAAGGAAGACTCAGAGGAAACAAGAGCATCCTTCTCAGATGGGCTGTTATGGTCTCAGATGGTGCTATGGTCTGAATGTTTGTGTCTCCCCAAAATTCATCTGTTGAAAGCTAAC
Organism: Equus asinus; assembly: GCF_041296235.1. Lineage (NCBI taxonomy): Eukaryota > Metazoa > Chordata > Mammalia > Perissodactyla > Equidae > Equus > Equus asinus. Next base: position 36,803,374 of record NC_091790.1, read on the forward strand.
CGCCAATGTGATGGTAGCTGGAGGTGGGGCCTTTAGGAGGTGATTAAGTCAGGAGGGTGGAGCCCTTATAAATGGAATTAGTGTCCTTATAAGAAAAGCCTAGAGAGCTAGCTAGCTCTCTTTACCATGTGAGGACTTGAGAAGACAGCCGTCTGCAAGCCAGGAAGCAGCCCCTCACCAGACACTGGCTCTGCCAGCACCTCGGTCTTGGACTTCCCAACCTCCAAAACTGTGAAAAATGAACGTTTGTTGGTTAAGCTACCCAGTCTATGGTATTTCTGTTACAGCAGCCGAAACTGACTAAGAGAGATGGGTTCGACTTGCTCTTTATGAGCCCAAATGACAAAATAGAAGAAATATATGGAAACCATGAGTAGTTAGAGTTCAGTATAAGGAAGCAGTTTGTAATAGTCAAAGCTGACAACAAAGATAGAATCTGCTACCGAAGGAAATGATGCACTGGATAACTGGAGGTTTCCAAGAATAGGCTAGATGAAGGCTTTACTAGGATGTTGCCAACGGACTCAATTATCCAGTGAGCATCCACACTGGGTGTCCTTCAACACACCTTCCATCCTGAGCCTGTATGACTCCGTTGTCTTCCATTTAAAATGTAAGACCAGTAGCCTTGGAATGAGAACCAGAAAAAGAAGATCAAAAGCAAAGAATTCCTTTAGGTTCACATTTCTTAGGAAATTCTGAGGTCAGGATTTTGAGAGGATGAATTCTGATTGGTGTTTACCTACTTTTGGTGGAGACTGGGTTTAAAAAGTGCATTGTTTGTCCATATTAGTCAGTGTATTACTCAAATACAATTCCTCTCCCTACTCTACAACTTTAGAACGAGATCGAGAATGTGAATAGATCTCACAGGCAAGCTGCAGCAGCAACTTCAACCTTTTAAGATCAGCCCTACAGGGAAATATAAAAGCAACTGATTTGACTAAAGAAGAAATGGCTAAAGGTGATATTGTTTTTCCCTACGGAGTTACTTGATTACAACCAAAAACAAGCATTTTACTTTTTAAAAATAGAGCTTATGCTTTCTATTATAAATGTAATTTATCTTCCTTTTAAAAGATTTCAAAGATAAAGACAAGTAGATAGAAGGTTAATCAAACAATACAAAACACAGTATTACCACCCACTTTCAAAGGTCCAAGAAGTCACAATGCAGACAATCTGATTTCCAGAAGGAGAATTTTAGACTCAATTCAGGTGCTAGTGGTGGCAGTTATCAAAAATTGTTTAGCAAAGTCTTTGTTCAATGGTAAAAAGTTGTTCAATGCATATAATGTATATGTACAGATGATGCAGTGCTAAACAAACACAGATCATGTTACCCTCCGTCAGGTTCTCAACTTGGAGGGAGAAAGACATTAATCAAAAGTCATTCAGTGTTTGTTGAATGAATGAATGATTTGCCCAAAACACTATAGAAGAGACGAAGTGATGCAAGGAGGAGACAAAGCAAGCTTCTCAAAGAGAGGAAGTTACATTTGAGCCAAATCACGAAATTTCCTTTCTTGGAGAAATTTAGAAGCAAAGTACTTCGATGGCTCAGGTGTAGCACTACTTACAGCGATGAGTTGAATCACCATGCCTCTTTGAGTCCCACAGAGGTGTGATTCAGGTTGTTGAACACAAGACAAAAGTGGCCACAGTTTGAGATGTAGAACAATAAAATATAAGTGGAGAGATCAAGGAGAAAGTTGAATATTCATGAAATCGAAACTATAAGCTAGTCATTAGCGAAAGGTAGACTCAATTAGCATTAACAAATATTTTCTCTAATTTGCCCCCAATTGTACTCTGTTTTTAAAATGCCAAAGTCCCTACAAAATGTACAAACAGAAAAAAATAGAAAATTGTATGTATGATGTGGCCAACTGCAAGTGATAGAATCCCAGGGCATGGCTTAATGAGGAAGGCATCCTTTTCTATTTATAAGCAGTAAATGTCACGTTACCAGTGACATACCAGTGTGCTCACCATTGACAATATTGCACAAACATTTTACAGTAGTTCAAAACAAAAATCTACCTGGAATTGAGCAGAAGAAGGTAAAAAATGGCCCAGCTTCTACTTCTATTTTAACCTGGGTTAAATGACAACTGCAGATCAGAGCCAATGATTACAGGCTGTGTCTCTATGGAACATACAGTCAGTTCTTAATTATACAGAGTGATGTGGCCTAAGGAGTGGCATGCATAATGGAAAGCCAAAGATGAAATTTAAAACTCATTCTCTGCTCCCTACCAAGACATTTTCCAGAACTATCTGCAGAGCAGCAACATAGATTGACAGGTATTTTACTTAAGCTCACTTCCCTTGATCCAACTTACTGTAACGATCTGTGAAAAAAACAAGACGGAACTATCACTTAACAAAGCAGAGGGAAAAAAACAATTAGCTTAGCTCATGCAAATACGAAACAGGCAGCCTCTTGACAGTCAAGATGTTTATTTGTAGCAAATAGCATTTTGGCTTGGAATGCCATACAAACAAGACTGCATTGTCATTCACTACATGAAAATGTCACTTTTCAGAATGGTTGAGCAAAATATTCAGCGGCATAATACAGATGTCATGCAATGGATATGCTAGTGTGCACACATTATTAGCTCTCCAATATGTCACTGATTAGACAATACTTGTGTCAAAGAAAATTTCTTTACACTCCCTTAATAAATTTTAAGCTTAGAAAATTCAAGCATGACCCACTGGTTTCATATGAGGGATTGAGAAAACAAACTCTCTCTCATGCAGCAAGCCCACCATTAGTGCGAAATGCCACCAGTTTCAATTTTATCCCCTTGGGTTAAGCCTGCTCTAACATCCTCGTCACACTGTGGTAAGGATTTAGAGAGGTTAAGTATAGAATCTCCACTTAGTAACATTCAAAGTAAATCTGAGTGATTCTTATCCAAAGGAAGTGTGCATTTAAGGGAATTTATTAAACTAATAAACACTGGCAATTGGAATGAAAATGAAGGGGAGAGAGGGGGTGCACAGGGTACTCTCTAGATAAGGCAGGTTATAAGGAATCTCTTCCGAGGCTGCCTGGGATCTGGGAGGTATGCTGCGAGGCAGAAGAGGGACTGAGACCCGACAAGGAGAAGGGCTGAAGACATAGCAGTTGGCCAGCAATCATATCCTCGCACTAAAACAAAAAGATCTGTCTTAATGTGCCAAACTAGATGTTTTGAAAGACTACTTCTAATTACTTTAGAGTTTAATTGTTCTTTTTTTTTTTTCATTCTTTATATTCTTTGGCTTGGCCATTGTATCTCAGGAAAAATTAATATACTATCTGAATATTCATTAATTAATGGAATTCACTGGATTATGGGCTTCTAATGAATTCTACTTTTTAAATTTCTTTTCTGAAATGATCTTTTTTCTTATTAATATCCTATGCCACTACAAAAAACTAGTACAACCTCAGTAAAGTTATTTTTTCAGTTCCCTCAGACTATTTTCATGTATTATTAAATATTTCAAACATTTGCATAATCACCTTTCTTTTCTTTCTCAACAATTCCACATTATTCATGAGGTTTTAAGAAGCCAGACAAAGCTATATACTAAAAGCTTTTTAATTCAACACATTGAAGAAAACAGAAGTGCTGAGTAGTGAAGAATTAAACAAAGAGAAGAACTAATAAAACTTGTTCCAGAAAAACTCTCCTGCAACAATTCTGATGCTTTCCCTTCAAATACTAGAAATAAATCCCATAAGGTAGGAACTGCTATAGTCCCCCATTTAACAAAGAATAGTTAGAATAACTATCACGCCCGAGGTCATACCAAAGGCAGCACACATACTTGAATCTAGGTCAATTATGTTGTTATGGATTGTTATTAATAGCGTTGTAGCCTCTAAGTGCATCAAGTCAAGAGACAATGAATTATCCAGCTCATTTAAAGGTACTTAATGCTCTTTCCCTCCTTTCACATCTAACAAATCACTACATCTTAGTATTTCCTCACATATCTCTTCCTTTAGTCCCTTCCTTTCTATCTTCACTGCCACCATCCTAGTTGATACCCCTATCCCTTCCTCTCTAGATCAACAGCAGTAGCTCCTAATTTGCGTCCTTCCCTACCTTCAATCTCCCTTCCAATCCAATTAATTGGAGATTGATTCATCTCCATTATACACCCATTTTATCTTGTTACTGTGTGTCTAAATCCATCAAAAATTCCTTAGCCTACAGCAGGAGTTGTTGAATTATGCCCAAGACTCAAGAGTTCTAAGGGGGTGTCAGAGATGGTGTAGTTGGGCCTTCTGGAGCCCCCATTCCCCCCATTTGTCTAAAGTAACTATGTTTATATATATATGTATTTTATCTTGGGATTAGAGAAATAACTTATTTTTGAAAGTGTTGACCAGTTTTATTTTAAATTTTAAAAACCACTGACCTACCAAACAAAATAAAATCATTAAGATTTGTGAATTTCTACAAATAATCCCAAAGTAGCTTTCAAACCTATCTTTACAAATCCCCTCGACAAACCTTTATTTTTATGATACAAGGTAGGGTCTGTGCCACTTTTTTTAATACTTCCCAACATCACCACCTTGCTCTCTTTCTACCCTTCTTATACCAGCCTCCAAAGCCCAAGTAAAATCTCATCTCATCCATAGTCAGTCTTGGACCCCACCACAGTCTAGCGGCTCTACCTCTTTCTGTTCTTTCCTATGCCATTCATTGGACAACTATCATGGGTTACCTTTTATGTTTAATTACACCTGAGTTTCCCTCCCTGAGCTATGGCCTGGAACTTCTCTCCAGGCAAGAAGCTGGAGCAACTGTAGAGCTCACCTCATTTATTTTCTCTTTCCCAAGAAACATTGTCCCACACTGCGTGATATCCAAGGTTTAAAAACAGTTGTTTCACATATTTTACCCAGCTTTTTTTCTTAGATATTTCTGGTGGGAGGCAACATAGTTAGAACTGAAAGCAAAACAGACAAATCTACTATTATAGTTGGAAACTTCATCATCTCTCTGTCAATAACTGATAGTTCAAGTAGGCAGAAAATCAGTATGGATAGAGTTGACCTCAACAACATTATCAATCAACTTGATCTAATTGTTATTCATAGAATATTCCATCAGACAACAGATAAATACACATTATTCTCAAGCTCCAATGGAACATTCACCAAGACACACCACATTATGGGCTATAAAAATACCCTTAACAAATTTTAAAAATGGAAATAATACAAAGTATGCTCTCAGACCAGAATGGAAATTAACTAGAAATCAATAATAGAAAGATACCTGGAAAAAATCCCAAATATTTGGAGAAATTAAACAACACACTTTCAAAGAGCATATGGGTCAAAGAAGTAGTCTCCATAGAAATTTTAAAATACTTTGAACTAAATGAAAATAAAACATTAAAATTTGTGAGATGTAGGAAAAACAGTGCTTAGAGGAAAACTTATAGCATTAAATGCATATACTAGATAAGAAGAAAAATATACCAATAACCTAAGCTTCCACCTTTGGAAACTAGAGAAAGAACATCAAGTTAAGCCTAAAGCAAGCAGAAGAGAAATAATAAAAATTAGGGCAGAAATTAACAAAATTGAAAACAGGAACACAATAAACAAAAATCAAAACTGGTTCTTTGAAAAGATCAATGAAATTGATAAATTTCTAACCAGGATAATTTAAAAAAAAGGAAAGACAGAAATTACCAAAATCATAAATGAAAGAGAAATCACCATCACTGGTCCCAGGGACATTAAAAGGTTATAAAGGAACACCAGGAACAACTCTATGCCCATAAATCTGATCATTTAGATGAAATGGATCAATTACTTGAAAGACACAAACGACCAAAACTTATACAAGGAGAAACAAATAACCTGAACATCCCTGTATCTATAAAATAAATTGAATCAATAATTAATTTCCTTCCAAAAGAGAAATCACCAGGCCCAGGTGGTTTCATGAGTTAGTTCTAAAAAATATATAAGAAAGAAACCATGCTACTTTTCTATGGCCTCTTTCAGAAAACAAAAGCAGAGGAAACACTTCCTAACTCGTTCTGTGAGTCCAACACTAACGTAATACCAAAAATCAGATAAAGACATCACAAGAAAGGAAAACTACAGACCAACATTTCTCCTAAGCATTGGCACAAAAATCCTCAACAAAATATCAGCAAGTCAAATCCAACAATTTATAAAAAGAAGTTATGCACCATGACCAAATGGGATTTATCCAGATATGTAAGGCAAGTCCAACATCTGAAAATAAAAGCATGTAATCCACCACATCAACAAAGAAAACAGGAAGTCATGTGACCACACCAATAGACACATAAAAAGCATTTGACAAAATCCAATACCCATTCATGATTAAAAAAAAAAAAAAAGCCTCTTAGCAAAGTAAGAATAGTGAATAATTTCATCAATTTGGTGAAAGATATCTACAAAAAAACCTACAGCTAACATCATCCTTAATTGTGAAAAACTGGAGGCTTTCCCCATAAATTCAGGAGCAAGGCAAGGATGTCCTCTTTCAACCTCCTACTCAACATTGTACTGGAAATTCTAGCAGATATAATAAGACAAGAAAAGAAAAGAAAAGAAAAGAAAAGGTATACAGATTTTAAAGGAAGAAATAAAACTGCTTCTATTTGCAGATGACATGATTGTCTATGCAGAAAATCCCAATGAATTGAGGGAAAAAAACCTCCTGGAAGTAATAAATGATTATATCAAGATTATAGGATACAAGGTTATTACACAAAAGTCAATTTCTTTCCTTTATATCAGCAATGAACAATTGGAATTTGAAATTTTAAAAACAATACTGCTTACAATAGTACATGAAATGAAATAATAAAGTGTAAGTCAACAAAATATGTACAGGACCTACATGTAGAAAACTATCAAACACTGAAAAAAATCAAACACTATCAAAAAATTAAGAGATATTCTATGCTCACAGATTGGAAGTTCAATATTGTTCATGTTCATATTGTTCAATATTATCAGATGTCAATTGTTCCCAACTTAATCTACAGATTCAGTGCAATCCCAAAGTCCCAGGAACTTATTTTTCAGACATTGACAAACTGATTCTAGAGTTTAAATGGAAAGGCAAAAGACCTAGAGCAGCCTTTAATACTGAAGAAGAGCTGACATACTGAAGTAATTGGAGGACTCACGCTACCTGATTTCAAGACTTGCTATAAAGCCTACAGCAATAAAGACAGAATGGTATTGGTGACAGAATAGACAGGTAGACCAGTGGGCCAGAATAATGAGTCCAGAAATAGAACTACACACATACAGCCAACTGATCTTTGACTAAAGAGAAAAGGTAATAAATGGAGAAAAGATAGTTTTTTCAATAAATTTTGCTGGAACAACTGGACATCCACATGCAAGAAGAAGAAACTATACACAAATCTTATACTTTACACAAAAATTAATTCAAAGTAGATCATTGACCTAAATGATAAGGAGAAACTATAAAAACTTCTTGAAGAAAATATAGGAAAAATTCTACATGATCTTGAGTTTATTGATAAGCTTTTAAACACAACACCAATAGCACAATCCATGAAAAAGGAATATTAATAAGTTGGACTTCATTAAAATAAAAACTTTTACTCTGAAAAAACACTGTTAAAAGAAGGAAAATACAAGCCACAGACTGGGAGGAAATATTTGGGAAATATATCTTAAATAAAAGACTTGTAATGAAAATAGGAAAGCACTCAAAACGCAACAAGAAAAACAATTTTAAAATGGGCAAAAATATGTAAACCAACACTTCACCAAAAAACATATACAGTTTGTAAAAAAGCAGATGAAAAGATGTTCAATATCACTTGTCATTAGGGAATTGCAAACTAAAACCACAGGGAGGTATCACTACACATCTATTAAAATGGCTAAAATCCAAAACACAGATAACACCAAGTGCTGACAAGAATGTAGAGCAACGGAAACTCTCATTCATTACTGCTGAGACTGCAAAATGATACAGCTACTTTGCAAGACAGGTTGGCACTTTCTTATGATGCTAAACACAGTCTTACCACATGATCCAGTGATTAAGCTCCTAGATATTTATCCAAGATTTCAAAACTCACATCCACACAAAAACCTTCATGCAAATGTTTATGACATCTTTATTCATAACTTCCTTAAACTGGAAACAACCAAGATGTCCTTCATAGGTGAATGGATAAGCAGAACAGTGGTACATCCATACAATTAAATACTATTCAGTGATAAAAAGAAAGAAGCTACCAAACTATGAAAAGGTATGGATGAAATTTAAATGCATGTTGCTAAGTAAAGCAGCCAGTCTAAAAAAGTTATATACTGTATGATTCCTCCTTTTTTTTAAAGATTGGCACCTGAGCCAACATCTGCTGCCAATCTTTTTATTTTTATTCTCCCCAAAGCCCCTGAGTACATATTTGATATTCTAGCTTAGGTCCTTCTGGCTCTGCTATGTGGGACGCCGCCTCAGCATGGCTTGATGAGCGGTGCTAGGTCCACGCCCAGGATCCAAACAGGAGAAACACTGGGCCACCAAAGCAGAGTGCACAAACTTAACCACTCAGCCACAGGGCCAGCCCTATGATTCCATTATATGACATTCTAGAAAAGATAAAACTATAGAAATGTTTAAAGAGATCAGAGGTTGCCAGGGGTTTAAGCCAGGAGGGAGAGGTCGAATAGGGGAAACACAAGAGATTTTACAGGGTAGAAAAACTATTCTGTGTTACAGTAATAGATACTATTCTATTTTACAGTAACTGTGTTACTGTAATGATGAATATAAGACATTAAGTATTTTTCAAAATCATTAACGTTTTACAGGACAAAGAATAAACCTAATGTATGCAAATCTTAAAAATCGTTTAGGAAGTCAGAGGATTCCAGGATGCACTGCAGAATGTCACAAAAGAATCCAAATGCATGAAACAACCTCACTGAAAGAAGTAAGGAAATAAAATGCTAACTTAAGTAATTTGAAAATAGGTGGAGTCTATAAGAGGAAAGGCAACAGGAACTGTGCCTAGACACTGTACTCTAGTTGATAAAGTTGTTAACAATTGTGAAACCACTATATAGGTATATTGGAAAATAAATAATTAAGTAAATGAAAGGCAGATAGTGGGAGCTAGGTTTCACACTGTTGGAGTAGGAAGTGACAGGTAAGTAAGAGGAAGCTAGAATGATCGATCCATGCTATAATGATTAGAGTTGCAGACATCAGTATATATTCATGTTTAGCTTAACACAGATACAGATGGTCGCATATAAAAATATTTATAGATATGTGTACATACGTGGGGTAGTATACACACATATATCCCCTTGCATTGTCAGCTTAGAGGGCCTAGACGTAACAACACTCCAGTAACAACAAGCACATCTATTGTCTGGATCTTGGTTTCCAATACGAGAACCATGACTCCATGGAGAAATGGCTAATTGTAGGACTGGGGCAGGAAATATACAAGATGAGTCTGAACCATCTTGTAGTGACAGAAAATGCTCAAAAAGAAAAAAAATCCCACAATAATAGGTGTATGTCAAAGGGATAAAAGAGTCAACGGAAAGAGCTCCCAATGCCAAAGCCAAAATAAATAAAATAGTGTTATATCATACCCTCAAACAAACATCCATGAGCCTGCATGGATAGAAACAAATGATTGAATAAATAAGTTACTGGAGGAGAACAGACAATTCCAAATAATTTATGTAGATCCTCCACCCTTAAGGAAGGGGAGCATAATTCCCCGCTCCTTAAGTATGAGCTGCCCACGACGACTTCCTTCCAAAGAGGACTGTATTGAAAGGGAGAAGAAAAGAGTAACTTCACAGCACAGAAAGCTAACAAATACTGCCTTGAGCCGGGTGATCAGGGTTAACATCAACAGGGATGAGACACATTAACAGCATGTACCCCCGACATGATGTGATGACAATGGCAGTTTACCTCTGTGGTCTCCCTCTCAAAAACACATTAACTCCCAGTCTAACCATGAGAAAAACATTCGATAAATCCAACTTGAGAGACATTCTATAAAATATCTGGCCAGGAATCCTCAAAACTGTCAAGGTCATGAAAAACAAATAAAGTCTCAGAAACTATCACAAGAGATGCCTAAGAAAACATAACTACTAAATATAATGTATCCTGATGGGATCCTGGAACAGAAAAAGGACATTAGGCCAAAAAACTTAGGAAACCTGAATTGATTATGGACTGCAGTTAATAATAAAATTTCAATATTGGTACATTAATTGTGATGAGAGAACCAAATAATGTAAGATATCAACAAGAGAGGAAACTGGGTGTGGGGTACACAAGAATTCTCTGTACCATCTTTGCAATAATTCTATAAATCTAAAACTAACCTAAAATAAAAAGTTTACTTTTAAAACATCAAGGGCAAAACATTGAGTGAGAAATATTTTTATCTCATACAAAAATTAATTTTATGCTTCCCCTACATTGTTTGGAATAACTAGTCATGGCCATTTACACTGCTCTGTTGGAGGACAGCTGAGTCACCCTACCTGAGAGTTTGAGTCAAATATAATTCTATAATAATGATCACACTGTATATGGAGAAGACCATGAAGTTGGTCAAGAGGAAAAATTAAGGCTGTCAGAAAAACCGACCTGTAAATCGAAACTCCCAAGATTGTATCTTTGCTGCTTAAACAGTTCTCATCTCTAGCTTCAGGATGCAGAATGAGCTTTGTAATTGGGCACATAAATATAACCCTGTTGCAGCTTTCTATCTTTTCCTAAAATATAGAGATAGAGGAAGACACAGAGAGAGAGAGAGTGATAGAGATACAAATACAGATAGAGGTAGGTCTGCCTAGATGGTTCTTCCTCCTTCATGTGCCCTCTCCTTTCTCTTGCCTGCTTAACTCCTGTTCAACTCTTTGAGTCCAGTCAAACGTCCCTTCTGCAGGAAAACTTTCTCCAATCCTGCATACTAAATCTATCAAACAACTGCTATTTTCATAGCACCCAATGCTTCTCCTTCATAGCACTTATCAAAACTACAACTAAATATCAACTAACTTCTTAATGTTTAAATGATTGGTAATCCCAAACCGATTACAAGGATGGGGTCAACATGTTCAACATGGAGTCAACATTTTATAACCTCTGAACTTAACACAATGTCATAGTGGGCCTCAGTTAATATTTATTGAATGTATGAATATAGCATGGTTATTATCATTTTCAGATATAACCCAAAAAAGTTCTAAGACCACTAAAAGACCTACTGCAGTAAAATTGGCTCCCAGATATTTAATTACATGACTCCAAATACTACAAGTATTTAAGGAGCGTACATGCTAGCCTAGCTCTATTGGGCACTAAGTTTTTCTTTAAACGGAAAAGACAAACCAAACATGTTGCTGAGTCTCAGAAATGTGTCACATTTTTATCCTTAACAATGAACATAACACAAGTTTAAATTATAAGCTTCTCCGATGAAAGGAGTGAAACTATGACAACAAAGTATCAAAGACTACTCAGTTACAAACCACATGAGAGCAGAGACTACATCCGTCTTGTTTACCGTTAGACATAATTATCTGTTAGACTTAAACACACATGTCAGTTGAATACACAAATGTCTTGGTATGACCCAGAATCATACTGAATATATTAATAACACAAGTTTGATATATCAAAAACATCCTGGCCACTATCAGTTGTTGCAATTTTATTACAGCAGTCCTCAAAATAAGTCTTTCTGGTGAGGCAACACACTCCATAGAATCAATTTAAATAACAGAAATATTAAATAAACTGCTAAATAAAAGAAGTTAGGATCAGTCTTTCTGCATTAAATCACCTGACTCAAGTTTGTAACCTAATTAGCCTACAATCTAATTTTATGGCTTGATCCCTTTGTCCCCTCTCCATCATTTTTTGTTTCATTATCTTATATAACTTTGGAATAAACCTGTTAGTAGTCGGGAGAGGATTGTGGACATGATACAAATAGGATTCATATTAGTTCAGTTTTCTTTAAAAGTAACTAATTACCAACTCTTCTGCCACACTATTATCACAACCACCAGTTAACTTCAATTGACCCAGGTGCTGTTTACCAACTAACTTGTCCTTCTCTCTCAGCCCAGCAGCCTATCTACCATCTCCTCAATAATCTCTGTATTCATGAGTAACCGTAATATCCCATGGTGTCATCTGCCAGCACCCAAATTCAAATATGCTGGAAAGTTCTCTTAACACTAGGGTCTTTGGGGTGATTAACCGTTGTGAATTAATCGTCCTTGATGAAGCTACTTGGGTACAGATGAGCAGTGATTCCTCCTGGAGGTACAAAGGGCACATCTTCCCCCTCTCCTCCTAAACTAGAACCACATTCCAGCTGTTCTAATTGTTCCACTTGCATAGGAGTAACTAGGGTGCACCACAGTGGCCAATCACGTTTTCCAAGCCCATTCTGTGCTCTCCTTCATCCCAGACCTCAGAGCTAGGTTCCTATTTGCTGTGACAATAGGAACTCAACAGTGATGGAGGGGAGCAGCTGCAGGACGACAACCGAAGGAAATTTCATTGATATGCTGTCAGCCCTGCCTGGTCATGCCTGTTCCATCACAGAGCGTGTGCTACATGTTTACAACAACTCAAGTCTCTGCCCTGTCGAGCTGGAGTTATCTGACCAAAAGAGCACTTGATAAATACACACTGCAGAATGACACAGCGAATCTTCTCTGCAATTTGTATGTATTTATGTTCACAATCAGGAAAACAAAATCCATACATGTTATTGTTTGTCAAATTAATTTTTCTGCAAAGTGAGCACACAGAGAATATGAGTCTCCCCTCTTTACAGGATCATATTGGAAAATCATAATTTTCTTTGGTAATATTTGTTTTAAATTTAATTTAAGAAGGGATCACATCTTTCCTGCTCTGACTTGCTGCTGTACTGTTCAAATAATGTTCCCCATGGAAACTGAAGGCAACAAAGAGGTAGCCCTCATATAAGAATGCACTGTTTTGGGATCTTCCCAGAAGTCTAGGCAGGGAGTGCCAAGAATGGGAAGTCAATCACAGGTTAATCGCATGCCAAATCATACTGCTTTATCCCAGCACCACAACCAAGAGTTAAGGTCCAACTCAAGTAAGGAGTAAGTAACAACCACACATGTTCTCAATGACATTTGTTTTGACTTAAAAGTATAATGTTCACTCTTAAAACTACTGTGCATTTTAATAATTCTGCTAATAAAACCTTGTTTCTAGTGGCAGCTGTAGCAGGCTCTTCTATAAGAATCTGATTTATTAATAACAAAATTTATGGGGTGAGGAGAAAAGCAATACATATTTTTCTTGCCTGGCTTCACTTCTCTGTAAAATCTTGGTGATGAGTCTCCTGCTGGCAGGCATTCTGTAGCCAAGAGGAATAAATACAACACCGAGGTTCAGCCTGTGAAGTTTTCTCTTTTTTCTCCCATTCCTTCTCAGTTCTGCAACTCAGACCTGCAGTTTTCCTTCTCCCAATTGTAAAAGACTTTGCCTCCCCGCCTTCCCATGGGTATCTTCACTGTCTCATGCTGATGAGTACAGAGTTGGGTACAAATAAAGTCCCTGTTGTCTTTAATTTTGTCATGGATGAGTCTTCCCAGGCTCGCTTGAGTCACCAACACCCAATTACATTCTCTTGGACAAGAAGTGCCTGCCAGTGCGACAGTCATCACACAACAATCCCACAATTGGATCGCAAAGTAGTTCACCCCAGCTGGGAATTTAACGAATCACCAAATGGGTGCATGGCATATTTCTTGAGGCTTAAAAGGGGTTATCTGTTTGTATGAACTCTCATTTGTGAACTCCATCACCTTAAACATATCAAAGATCTTTTAAAATACATTTTAAATGACAAATTTATGTCCTTATCTTGGTGGCTAACAGAAACCACTGGGGCCCCTTTCCTAAAATATTGCTCTGTGCAAGTACTAATACTAGGAAATGACCAAATTGAGAATTATCAAGAGCCTTAATGATCACAAAGTTCTACTACCCTTACTATGATAGAAAGCTCAGCAGAAGGAAATAGCTCATTCTTATCACTGATATATTAGGAGCAAGTCTTTCTCACCATACTTATGCCAAAGGAGTCCTCTATTGCCCCAAGCTAGAAAATTCCTCTCTGAAACATGCTAGGTTTAAAAGTTTTTGACAATAAGCACTAACTCTTTGTATTTTCCTCTAGACTTAACTCTGTGCCTTGCAAATAAATTAGCTTTCCTAAGTAACAATCAATGAATGTTTCCTATACTGAGTTGGACCAGTGCCTTTCAAAGAAGACAACATCCCACTGAGGGCAGCAGTATTACCCCAAGGCCAGCCTCTCCTCTGTAAAATCCCTATTTTTCTTTTCTCTGACTATATTTCAGTATTAGCGACTCCTTATTCAATCCAAACAAAGTAGGACATTTCTTATACTGTGGTTTATTCCTGAATATCAAATATCTCACTCCATCTGATTTGAATTCCATTATTCACTCTCACAAGTTTTTATCCACTTTTCAGAAAAATTAATGCATCTTGATGCAGGCAGCATGTCCACATCTGTTTATTTCACCAAATACCAACTGCATCCTTTGCTTACAATTGCCAGAGCAGAAATTGTATTGAAAATATCTTAAACAAATTTGTTTATCAAACGTCAAATGCTAAATATATACTGCTGCAGAATACTTGTCCTTCAGTGGGATGATACTTAACAACCTGACATAACTATTGGTTTTCTATAAAACCTAGATATTACTGCTGGAGATAGGAGAAGAGAGAGAAAAAGAGCCTTCAGTCAAAATGCAAAAGCTGATGTCAGAGATGTCTACAACAGTTAGGGTAGCAAAAGAAGTTTCAAAACAAGCTGGCCACAACACCCTTAAATCCAGACAAGATACATATGTAACCTTAAGAAAAAATCTGTAAAAACGTTCAAGACTTAGGTAACTCATCAAGTATGGTTAACAATCCAATCATAAGTCGAATTTGAAGAGCAAGGTCCATTTCATCATTCGATTCTTTGAAGTCCTAATACTTTGTAAAGATAATTAAGTGGCTTCCTGGCCTTGTATTTATTGCACCTGTATCCATTTCTAAAAGCCATTCATTCTGCCCGGGTTCAGTAGAAATCAGAAGTTATGATAAAGGATAAAGGATTGAGAATCAGAATGAAGATTACTACTTAAATGAAAAAAAAAATGCTCCTATTGCTATAATTTTAAAGAAAACTTCTTAGAATTTATTCATAGCTCATGAAATCATAAATAGTTAGTATATGTTCCAAAGGGAGATACACATGGAGAATTAATAAGCAGATTCCAAGCTTTCTTGGTAACGAAAGGGCTTCCGCCAAAGCATGCTTCCCCTTCTGGAAAAGCACAGGAGGACTTAGCCCTTTTTCACAATGGCTAGTGCCGCATACATACCAACTTCATCAATTGTTTTGATTCTTGACAATTAGTAAGTGTACACCTCTTTTAAGCTTTACTATACTTTTGGAAATGGTTATGGTATGTAAGGTATATTTTTATTATGATTATAAACAATATGAAAATATCCTGTTTAAATTGGCAGGGCTTTGAAACAATTAAGAAAGAAGCTACTTGAGTTGAACACATGGACTTTTACGTTTATTCACAAGGATCTCAGTGTCTAAGACGTCTAGCCTTTCAGAAGTCGCTTGTGTAATCATTAAGTTAAGGAAAACTGCCTGAATGATCTGACCAGGGAAAAGGTAGAAGAAATTCTTTCAAGCCAGGTGATAGACTTGCTTTGTAACTGAATTCGAAAGATTTTTAAAAGCTAGAAAGAATAGTTAGTTGAGATTTGATCAGATGAGAAATTCAATCTAATTTCTTTAGGGCTGATACCAAGGTTTGAGTTGGTAGATGAAGTGAGAGAGCGAGTTGAGTTACCCATGTAGTACATTTATGCAATAATGATCAAAGGAAAGCGGCTCTTACGAAAATGGTTCTTTCTAGGCTGATGTTCACCTATCCTGAATTCAAAGTAGAAGTGTCCATTTTTTGTAAGGAAGAGAATTGTCATCACAGAGAGCTATTGTACTATGTTCTGTGGAGGATACTTTACATATCACTTCATGAAACATTTGAGATATTAACCCCCATTTTACAAGTGAAAGGCTCAGAGAAGTTATGATGGCTTAGCCCAAAGACACACAATTAGGCACGGACAAAAAATTAGAACTGCAGACTGCTCATCCGGATATCCGTGCCCTTTCCCCTGCTATTCCATCCCCAATACTAGAATGATTTGTCAAATTTCTGATAAAAAGTTGATTTGCCTTATGCGCTTGTTGACCCTGTGCATGGGATATGCAGATTCTCCTTGTTATTTCTTGATATTATATTCAATGTAAGCTATTTCATTTCAATTTTACTGAACATAATGCAGTCACCTGAATATGCTAGAAAATTCTTTACAGTACCTGATGACTTTTAACTCATTCAGAAGTTACACATTCAGGGTGATTCAGCAGGATGGAAAGTGAGTTCAATCAATAAGCAGCTACATTTTAAATACGACAATATATAGATGATGAAGTCAAAAGGAGACTGCAGTCTTTTTTTTAATGAAAAAGTAGACACAAGTACAAAGGCCAATCTGAGAAACTCAAAGAAATTGTGCACCCTGAATTGCAGAGAATGGAGCAGAGTAAAAAGTTCCCTATAGTAGCCAGAAGAAAAAGGAGAAAATTGGCTCACTGAAAATGATGGAGGAATTGGAGACAGGGATAAGGAAATGACAGTTATTTTTCTCATGATTTTAAAGTGAAGGAATAGAACACAGAGCTCCCGAAACTAAAGATTTTCTTTTTCAGGGAGAAAGCACACAAAGACCACACACAATGGAGGAAAGAAAAATTTTAAGTTTTGATGAAATGTCCTAAACAAAAACAAAAGAATAAGAGGGGGAAAAAAGTTTCTAAAGATGCTACTTTGAAAACTACAAGATAATCGCAACTTTTAAAAAGGAATCATTTTTGAACTAAGGACCTGATTGTTAAAATAATTTTCTGGTAATTTGGTGATGCTTATAATTTTTAGCTCGCTAAGTAAAAAGAAGAGCTTATATACGTTATTTTTCTTAATAACAGTACAATTTTACAAAATCTAAGACATCACACTGAAAAGGATTCAGCCTTCTTTGGAAGAAGAAAATTAAAACTGAACATATATGGATGAAAATGGGAAAAAAGATTACTTTGGTTACTAGGTCCTATCAGAAATAAGTTGTTCTACTTAATCTTCATAGGTATTCTAACAGAATAAACTTCTTAGAGTTACTATCTCTATATTATAAGCTAATAATTCCAATTATTGAATACTATAACTAGCTTATCTGCCAAAGATATTAGTTGAACTGTCATTTTAATAATTCTTCTTTGTACCAGCAAGTGTCATTATTCAAAATAGGGTGAAACTTAACAGAATGAACTTGTTAAAAATAAAGTATATGCATCTACAAAATCTTAATTATAATTACATAGTCATTTGTGATCATTTTCAATAGTTCTTGGCAAAGACAAATGAGCATAATGAGTTCCGTTAATAGACTGAAGTGTTCTGTTTACGTGCGGGGGAGGGACTTAACAAAAGTGTCGGAAGTAGCAGGAGGGCACACCAAGTGAAATGCTAGGGACAGGTGAAAATCTGCACCACCATGTGAGCAGAGGCGTCATGTAACAAATGAGATTGCAATTTATTGGAGAAAGTGATTCTCACCGGAAGTCAGGAAATACTCAGCTGGCAAAATGGCTACTCTTAGCTTTTAGCCTTTTAATAAGTGGAAAATGATATTAAGGTCGATATTCTCCTCCTCCTAATGTTCCTGTTATCGTAAGAGCCTGCAGTATTGGCTTGTTATGATGTTTATATTGATGTACTATAGGAGCATGAGACCTGTCCTTCCTTGGATTTCACAAATGTCATGGTACAAGGTAAGGATTGACACGATGTTTTCCTTTGGTGGGATTAGAAACCTTGAGACTATTTTCGCCAGCTGTTCACCTCTTCCATAAAACAATACAGATTTCAGAGGGGATAACCTCTGTGATTAAATTGTTTTTAAATGGCACACGCAACAAAAACAAGTTAGGGACTGGGTGAGATGATGCTATAAACTCTCATAAGGGAGATAAGCAAATCATATGAAATCAAATCAGTCCTTCACTTAAATGAACCAAAATTCATTTCAACTGAATTCAAAAATTAAAGGATTCATAAACCAAGTTCCAAATGCAATGTAAGATGTAGCATCTACCACCACACAGATCCTTTGGGTTTTCTGTCCTGTTGTACCCTCCCTCTTTACATCTCCAATTTGATGTTTCCCAACTGTTAGCACAGCTCGAAGGAATTCTCTGTGGTGATGGAAATGTTCTACAGCTGAGCTGTACGATATGGTAGCCACTAGCCACTTGTCGCTACTGAGCACTTGAATGTGGCTAGTGCAACGGAGGAATTGTAACTATAATAGTATTTAATTTTTTTAAGATTTTATTTTTTTCCTTTTTCTCCCCAAAGCCCCAGGTACATAGCTGTATATTCTTCGTTGCGGGTCCTTCTAGTTGTGCCATGTGGGACGCTGCCTCAGCGTGGTTTGATGAGCAGTGCCATGTCCGCGCCCAGGATTGGAACCAACGAAACACCGGGCCACTTGCAGCGCATCGCGCAAACTTAACCACTCGGCCACGGGGCTTCATTTAAGCTTAACTGGCCACAAGTGGCTAGTGGCTACCTATTGGGCCATGTAGTAGACCAATGTGCCACAACTAAGTAATATCTGATGATGCTTAACAGTGCTCAGGGATAACAAATACAGCCATCTCAGTGGGGCTCAACTTTGATGCACGTTAGAATCATCTGGGGGAGTTTTGAAAACAATTCTGAGACCCTCCCTCAGAGAGTCTAACCTAATCGATTTGGGGAGGGGCAATGGCAATACTGCTATTGCAATCTCGACGTCAGAACAATAAATGAGCCTAAGAAAGGAAGATGCTCCCAGGACCAGAGTTTCTGGCACTGCATTCATAGTACATCACTCGTCGAGGCAGCTGTGAGCAGGGAGGGAGGTCTTTCCAGAGTCAGAGCAGGTTACAAAGTGAGATTGCACAGTTTTGAAGCCTCTGGTTGATTGTTAGAGGGAGATGGTTAGAGGGAGCCATAAAGATACAGGAAAATGAAACATAGGGAAGATACAGACAGGGGAAGAAGTAGGAAAACTCACTGAGCATAAAACAGAACTATGAAACTTATAACAAGTGAACAAGCTAATATAGTTATTGAAAATACTGTCAAGAAAAACCTTCAATAACTATACTTTGCCTGTTACTATGTCATCAAAATATCTGTGATTAGGATAAACATTTAATCACACTGGTTAGCCCCAGGGACAGGTCTTTCTATAGGATGTACTACTAACTAGAGAGCTCTACGCTTCATTGACTATACCTCTCTATTAGGAAACAGTATTTGAGCAAGCACCCCCAATAGATGCACATATTTTAATTACATTAATGTACTAGTGTATTAACATATTATACAACTATGACACATACAACCCGAAATAAAATTTTCTTAATGAGACGAAAACAAATAAGAAATTATATTATTTTCTTCCTTTACTTGAATACATTGTGTTGCCTGCTTCTGAAACTCTTAGAAAACAACTACTATACAGTTTAACGGAAATATTCAGAAACTGACCCGGTAACTTTCTATACTGCTTGTGACCATTACCAATAAGATTTTAATCACCATTTTACAAGTGGACAAACTGCAGCACAATACAGATCTAGAAAAAGAATGCAGTGCTCTCTCTGACGGTGCTGAATCTCAATAACAACATGAACTTTCACCATTGCAGGCAAAGGAGTTTACATTTTATAAACTAAAAAATGAATGCTACCTATTTGGGGTTGGGAGTATGGCCAAAGCCAAAGGGAAGACCCATTTGGGCTTTGCCCTGCTCATTTATAATTATTAACTTATTATTCTCAATATAGGATTTGCTGCTACCACTTACTCTAGCATCTGAATCTCCTCTACCCAACCCAGTAGCCATGAGCCACATGTTGTTATGTAAATCTAAATGCAATCAAAGTTAAATTAAAAAGTTCCTCAGGGGGCCTGCCCTGTGACCTAGTGGCTAAGTTCAGCAGACTCCCCTTCAGCAGCCCAGGTGCGCAAGTTCGGATCCCAGGTACAGACCTATACCACTTGTCAGCCATGCTGTGGCAGTGACCCACAGGTAAAATAGAGGAAGACTGGCACAGATGTTAGCTCAGGGCTAATCTTCCTCAGCAAAAAAAAAAAAAAGTTCCTTAGTAACACTAGCAACATTTCAATAGCCACATGTGGCTAATGGCTACCAAAATGGACAGAATAGAACATTTCTATCTTTGCAGAAATTCTATGGACAGCGCTACACTAGATATGTAGTATATCCTTCTGGAACTATGTAGAGATGAAAAAGATGTTACTGCCAATAGAAGGTCCTACCCATCTATTTTTTGCAGTAATGATAACTGCAGACATCACCCCCTCTTTTGTCCTCTGCCTCCATGTCCATAGCTTCTTTATAGCCGGATTCATTGGTGGCCCCCACCTACAGTTCAGTCTCTCCCTAGTCCCAAGCCAGCCACTGCAGAGAGAAACAGTATGTCAGCATTCCTACTTGTCCACCTGGTGGAGCTCATAATCAGAGCATGCTCCCAGATACAGCATAGAGTCCACATGACACCCAAAGCCTGGGCAGAGAGCTGTGTAGGTCACCAAATGTCCCCCAGTCCTCACCTACACCTCTTCCTGAAGGCTCAGTTGGTGAAGTTCCACAGGTAATGCTTCTGCCCAAGCTTTTCAGAGGTGAGTTCTAGCCCTGAACCTAGTGGGGGCTGGGAAACTGTTTATGGCACTTGCCCACGCGCCTTCGAGAAATGGACCCCATCCCCAGAGCCCTCTCCTGCTGGTGGGTGTCCTGTCCCTTGTAGCCAGATATCCTGACACTGGGTTATGCAGTGACTCCATCTGAAAACCCTTGCAGTGGCTGAACCCAGTCTTCTTTGCTACACTCATTGAATACAGTGCCTTGGACTGACATCGACTTCCTGAAATCCATTTAATTTTCCTCATCCTCCACTGTACTTGGGCCTAAGGTATTCTAGGAGCTCTCTCCCAGCCTCAGTTGGCCCTCTTCCTTGGTCTCACAACCAGCTTCAAGTTGGAGACTCTCGAAGTTATGACATGATTCACTAAAAACTCCACACTCCTTTGCCTCACTGTGAATGGCTACCACATGTCCCCGGGAGTCTGTGCCAATGCAATGGGGTTTTTCCCTTGAGTTTCACTGCCCTGTAATGGGATAGAACCCATGACCTTGGTGTCATTAGCACCAAGCTCTCCCCAGCTGAACTAAGCCATCTCTAAGTTTCAGTGGAAGTTTAAGGTCACAGAGATTGAGTTGCCTTTTTCCATTTTATTCTCTGAAGATAAGGTGAATTACCTTGATTGCAGAAGTTGCCCAAATAAAAATATTTCAACTCTGCAATTTTTTGGAACAGTATGCACTCCTAGTGGATGTGGAGCAAGCAATCAGAATGAGCTGCCATGTGTCAGTTATAAAATCCCTTTGAAAAGAAAGCTCATGGTAGTGGGACGCCTCGCTGGGAAGAAAAAAGAAAATTCCTTTGAACATAAAATCCTCAAGCTCTGCCAGTCACTGCCTTAAGAAAACACATTCAAATAAAAGGATGGGGCATAAGTTATTGTTTCAGAACAATTTTTTTCTCAACTGTTTGGGAAGCTTTCATTGTTTGCGAAATCTCTTTGTTCCTTATTTAGTATGGCTCCCTTAACCTTCAAGAGGCATTGAAAACATTCTGATAAGGGATGGAAAATTTAACTTATTCCTCTCCAGCTTCAAGAAGTAGTTCCCAAGTGGATCACACTGATCATTTGTGCTTCAGTCTTAAGCAAGGAGGGGGAAGAGTGGACAATTAATGGCTGTCATGTATTCTTGCTGTTTGCAATGGTAGCTGCCTTCCATCACCAAAAAACACAAATGCAACCAACAAGAATATTAATACCCAGAAAAACAGTCATTTGATATTGATATTTCAAAATCATGAAGATAACGTTGAATGAGTTCATTTAATGATATTTCTGCACTTACCTAAAATACAGTTAAGTACCAATTGGGGAATAAAATAATTACAGTTGTGAAATTTATCAGCTAAATACAACAGCAGTGTACACAGTTGCTATAGTAAGACAGCTGGTCAATCTCACTCCTCAAAGAAAGGAAGAAACATATAAAAAGAAAAATAATTGCCATGAGGAAGTTTCCTCAAAATGAAAGAAATGAAGGAGAAAGATTACCCCACTAAACCTAGATAAGAATATCAAGGTTTTTTATTTTATTCATAAATAATTCACATACATTGTTGAAATTAGAAAATACAGAGAAGAAAAAAAGTGGAAAATAAATTCCCTTACAAAAAACATAATTCCCTTACCCAGGGCCAATTGCTGTTAGCTCTTTGTTGGCGTATCCTTCCAGAATCATTTATTCATCCACTTATTCAATCTTCTCTTTATTGTGCAACATAAGCCTATATAAATTAAAATACTTAAATACTATTTGTAATCTGCTTTCTTCCTGATATATTCTGTCAATAAATGTTTCTACATATCATAATTTATAATGTTTGCTGAGTACTCTTTTATATGATATATCGTGATTTCTGAACCCACCATCATTGGATTGATTTTGACAATATCTATCAAGAGTCACGGAAAAAGTGCAAACCTTTTGACTCAGCAATTCAAGTTCTGGGTGTGAATTCTAAATAAATAATCATTATGGTGTGCAAAGCTTTAGCAAGAAAGCTGTTCACAGTCTCGTTTAAAATTGTGAAAGTTAGAAACAATGTAAATACCAATAGTTAAGGAAATAATTAAGCAAATTATGGTATGTCCATTATGAATATTAATGCAACCCCCCTAAAAATCTTGTTTTGAAGGATACTCAACAACATGGGAAAATTTTAAATGACTAGACAATGCAATTCCAAATTTGTAAAATTTTTTAAATACATGACATATCTGAAACAATAAGATAATGAAATTTCTTTTTTTTAAGATTGGCACTTCAGCTAACATCTGTTGCCAATCTTCCTCTTTGTTTTCTTTCTCCCCAAAGTTCCCCAGTACATAGTTGTATATTCTAGTTGTAGGTCCTGATTCTGATATGTGGGACGCCACCTCAGCACGGCCTGATGACCAGTGCTAGGTCCACACCCAGGATCCGAGCCCTGGGCGGCCAAAGCAGAGCGCAGCACGTGACCTTAACTACTTGGCCACACGGCCAGCCCCAAGATAAAGTAATTTTTTTTTTTTTAAAGATTGGCACCTGAGCTAACATCTGTTGCCACTCTTCTTTTTTCTTTTTTTTTTTTCTTTCCTGCTTTTTCTCCCCAAATCCCCCCGGTACCTAGTTGTATATTTTAGTTGTGGCTCCTTCTAGTTGTGCCATGTGGGACGCCACCTCAGTGTGGCCTGATGAGCAGTGTCATGTCTGCGCCCAGGATCCGAACCAGTGAAGCCCTGGGCCGCCGAAGTGGAGCACACAAACTTAGCCACTCGGCCACAGGGCCGGCCCTGTAATTTTTTTAAAAGACATGTCTTCAAAATATCAGTAAAATGAAATAGTTATGAGTAATTTTTTTAAATAGGCAAGACCTTTTGGAGAAAATTTTAAAATTTTATTGAAATTCATTTGAAAAGACCTAAAATAAATGGAGAGTTATATAATGTTAATGGGAGGGAAGACTAAATATCATAAAGATGTCAATCCTCCCTAAATTAATTTATAAATTCAATGCAATTTCATTTAAAGTTGATTTAAAAATTCTTTTGGAAGCAAAAATAGCCACAAATAGCCAAAACAATTTTGAAGAAGAACAAAGTCCTTTTCAAGAAGGATTATAAAGTCAAAGTAATTACAAAGCTATGGAAATTAACACTGGTTTTAGTGAAGGCATAGACAGATAGAGGAAAGAAATAGCAAAGAGCTCAGAACCAGATTCTCTCTCCTAGGGGAACTTCATATATAATGAAGGTAGCTTTACAGGTCAATGGGGAAAGAATGCATTAGTTAATTAATAGCTCTGGGACAATTTGGTTATCCAGATGGAAAAAAGTAAATTATATTCCTACCTCATATCATACACAAAATTCTCCCTCGGGTAGAATAAGTAACAAAATGTGAAAAAGGAAAGCTTTAATACTTTTAAAACAGAATATAGATAAATAACTTCATGGTGTCCAGTGTGGGAAGGATTTATTAAAAGGAACTCAAAGCACAAACTATAAAGAAAACGGATGATAAATTCCACAAGTTAAAAAAATTTTCTGTGAAACAGGTGACACCATAAACAAAGCAAAGACAAGTGACATACTAGATTAATATATCTGTAATACATAAAATAAATTAAAAATTAGAATCCAGAATATATAAAGAACTCTGAAAAATTCAGTAAGAGCCAGCCCTAATGGCCTAGCGCTTAAAGTTTGGCACACTCCAATTTGGCCATCTGGGCACAGTTCCCAGGCGCGGAACCACACCACTCGGCTGACAGTAGTCATGCTGTGGTGGCGGTTCACATAGAATGAGAAGGACCTTCAACTAGAATGTACAGCTGTGTACTGGGGCTTTGGGGAATGAAGAGAAAAGAGAGAGAGAGGAAGATCGGCAAGAGATGTTAGCTCAGGGCGAATCTTTCCCAGCCAAAAAAAAATCAGTAAGGAAAGATAACCTAATGTTTCTGTACATTTTTCTTGCTGGTATCTTGTTGCTATAGTAGTTAGACATAAAAATTCAGAGTTTTTATATCCATCTCTTTAGGATCTCTTTTTTAACCCAGTCCATTTTTTTTAACATTTGTCTAGTCCATTTTTATTAAATATTAAAAAGGTTTTATGGGTCCTAAATTGACTATCAATTTATTTTTCATGGTAATTATGTATTTTTTAATTTCCATTCAGGATTTTAAACTGTTTCTTTTTTAAGTCAAAATTAACCTTAATTAATATGCTTTCTTAAAAATAGTCATCTGTTTTCAAAAAAAGTTGTGCTTTTAATTTCCTTAATTGGCTAAGTAAACTCTGACCATCACTCTAGGGTGGAATATAGACTTGATTGTTTGGGTTTACCCTTCCCCACCTGTTTTACCACATGTGCAGGCAGTTTTTAAAATATCTCATAGCTCTCAGTCTCTTCTAATTTTTAAAATATGGTGCCTAATTTAATCACTTATTTTACCTTCTAACATCGACTTTTGCTAATGTATTAATCTATTACCCCTTCAAGGTCTTACATCTGTTTTCAACCATCTTTTCAAATGTAGGTGTGGAAGCTACCAGTGAAAACTGATTTAGGTTTTCACTAGAAGTTTAAAGCTGATTAATTTTCACAGTGGAAACTAAATCTTGAGATAGTATCTTCCTGCTTTCAAATAGAAAAGTTGGCTTCCCTATAAGCTGTGCTGTGGCCCTCATGAAATCTCTTCATTTCTATGTATTTTCTTAAATCCTTATATGCCCCAAATATGGAGAAATAAACTCTTGGAACAATTTAACATCTTACTTTTAACATTAAAGTTTCTCTCTCTCTCTCTCTCTTTTTTAATAGAAAAGCAGATTCTACTAGTCTAGTCTGTTTTCGAGAATTATGCCCCAAATCTAGGTCATTATAGGAATGTTTCCTTTATTTAATATGCTTGTTAGTTCTTATATCGCCCCATTATTTGAAGTTTAAACCAATTTTTTTCTACTGTAGGCTCTACTAGTTCTGCCTGAATTATCATCAGCTCTTTGTGTAACTTAGTTTGATGCCCAACATTTATTTGCTTTGCACCAAGCTTTCATTCCATGTCTTCCACTGGTGCTCTATGGCTTCTAGCATTCTAAGCACATTGTCAGCATAATACCCCAATATCTGCCACTCCCACCTCTTGGCAGTTTTCACCTGCTCTTTTTCCTTTCTGTCCTTTAAAGTGCTGTCAGTTCATCCCTTTCCACTCCAGAAGCTGTTTTATGCCCTGTTCCTGCCGGCTTTCCCCCAGTCAGCTCTGCCCTTTCCTGTTCCAGCTCTCTTTAATTGGACCTGAGTGCTTGTTGGAGTATTTGATTTTTTAAATAGTCTCAGTATTTTTGAAATTTCTCTTGCTAGGGTTTACATTGCTGTTTGTTTCGTTTTGTTATTTGTCCTTGTATTAGACAATTCTGTAATTTTTAAATTGGATTTGAATCAAAGAAGTCATCTAGCGTTCTTGCTCACTCTCTCACCTTCCTGGTGGGTTAAATTGCAAAATACACCCAGAAAATATATCACAGAGATGAATGGGCACTTTTCTGACCCATTACCACTATTAAAAGCCAGAAATCCACATCTCTTAGGGAGTAAACAATACATCCATGTGAAGTGAATCAATTCCACATGTCCAACAGTTAATTCTGGGAAAGATTCAACTCAATAAAGGGTGAACTGCGGCCCTGGAGCAAATGTAACAAGTTATTCCCAAATCTATTATTATTAAAGAAATTGCTTAAAATTTATTTTTCTAAAAAACCCTTTCCTTTAATAAATTAAAACCATATTGAGAGAGAGAAAGAGAACGTGTGTGAATATGATAAACAAAAACCAAATAGAGCTAGTATCTGACTGCAAAAAAAGAATACCTGGAAAATTTATGATGGAACTGCCATCATACTACAACTAATATTTTATAGGAAATCCACACATATAGGATAGAATGCACATTTTTGAAACCACCACAAAACAATATAATAAATATGAAAGTATAGGCTAAAGAAAAAAAAAACAGGAATTATCATTCAATAGTCAAGATGCCACACCTATAACTTCTCAAAAGACGTTTCAGCCGCCGACAAAATCGTTCATCTTATCTGTGATACTGAGTACTATTAAAATAATTCAATAATAAGGAAATCTTATTTTAACTTAATAATTTTGGAAACGGCTTTCTTACTCCCGTAAAACATGCTTTTCTTTGACAATGTCTAGTTTTGTTTATTTGTTATGCTACTTGGAGTACGTGGTGTCATTAATTTTCATGCTTAAAATTATGTAAATAAATTTTCCACAGGTCTATGCACAATGCAAAATGAGAAGGAGAGAGAGAGATCATTATTGTCGTGGTTTTACTCAGTCACGCTCATGTGATCTGAATAAGAGACTTACGCCAAGGGAATGGTTTAGCTAGACACTGAGATAAACCACCTCTTTTCTGTTATCATTAAACTCACCATCCATAACAAATATTTACAAAAATATCACTGTGCTATGAATAAAATAAGAATACGACTTCCGTCCCTATAGAAATTAAAAATCGAACTGGATAGATATGAGATAAACATATTTTTAAAATACGGTACTAAGTTGTTAGCTTGGCTCAACTGTATCTGGCCCATAGAAGGTGAGTCCTATATCCCATTCAATTAAGTGTTCAATAAACAAAGATATCTTAAATGTAGTGCCAGACAGTTGGCTGGGTGCTGGTAGAACAGCACGATCAAAGGTCCAGAAATTAGCTGGCATTGACACTCTGCCACTTGAGAGGCCAAGCAGGGGATGAGACTTGGCGACAGTATTGAGGCCAGAGTTAAGTGGTTGGCATCTCTAAGGGTAAGTGACAGCAAAGTCTGCACATAATTCATTCCAGCAATGAGAGAAAACGAGCAGTCAGATAAATGCCCTAGAAGTCAAAAATCAAACCTTTGTGTAGATGGGATCACGCCAAAGATTAGAAACGGAGGTGGGGCAGAGGACAGACAATGAAGCATACGTTAAAATCAAGGGAAGTGAGGTCAAGCAGGAGTTGAGATCCAAGATGAAAGAAAATGCTCTCTCACAGTTAGAGCTGACTGCACACCACTCTGTCCAGCTTGTCCTCAAGGTGGCAGGGTTCCAAAAGCTTAGTGCCTAGATTAACACAGGGGCTATGACAGCCTCGCTTGACCTTCTAATTAACACAGGGAAAGAATATTATAGGTACTCAGAGGAAAAAGGTGATGACTGTCCAGGGAATCCTAAACTAGTTACAGACAGGGGCTTTAGTAAACAGGGAAATTTATTACTAATAAATAAAATATTAATAACTAATTGCAGATTGAAAGGAGGCATAAAGGGACAAGGTATGTCCCATGATCAATGAGCAGACCTATTTGCTACAGCCAAAAGCTTCTTAGGCAAGTAGGAAAGAGGGCCTGAAAATACAGGTGTGATTCAGAAGGTGGAGGAGTTGGAATGCCAGCATTAGCAGGAAGCTAAATTATAGGTGCCTCGGGGCTAGGTACTATATTTTATGTATCATTGATTATTCAAATTAAATTAAATACATAATAATGAATTACCTAATAATGCTTGACTAATTGTGATGATGATGATAGTATGGTGGAATTGCATTTTGTTTGGACATTAGACTAAGTACATAGGCAAAAATTGAGTGTACTTTTTATCACCCATTGTAGCCAACTTTAATGGACGTTTGCTACAAGCCAAATTCAACCCTGAAAGCTATACAATAATTCTTGCACAATCTTATTAGGCAGTTGTTGTTGTTATCACCATTTGACAAGTAAAGAAACTGGGGTCGGGAGAGGTTAAGTATCTTGTTCAAGGTCACACATCTAGACAGAGCTAAAATTGAATCCAGGTGGTCTGCTTCCAAAAGCTAATAACGACACTGCTACACCATATATGAAAAATAATACCCAACATCTGTGTGTCGACTCATGATTATCAAAATACCATTCATGCCTTTGATTCTCAGAATAGCCTGATGAGGTAGCTGAGGTTTTCACACCAGTTTCTATGTTTCTATGAGACTGGGATCCACAAAGAGAGGGAAATAAATCAAGGATGGGCAGGACTTAACTTGGCAACGGGACATATTCCCAAGAACATTAGCCAGAGGTTGAAACCACAAAGTACAAAGGGCCAGCCAGCAAACTGGAGCTTGCTTGATCCCTGGGAGCATAGATATCAGCAGGATCAGAACTGGTGGGTGAGCCGAGACAGCAGGGATTTTTAGGTCAACTCTAATCCTAGGTCTCTTGAGGAAATGAAGGGGTTTGGTCATCTTTTTACGTAACTGGCCTCTTTTCACCATTAGGTTGCCTGGACTTTGTGGTCAGTCAATGACCACCTTTTTTCTTCTTCTTCTTCTTCTTCTTCTTCTTCTTCTTCTTCTTCCTTCTTCCTTCTTCCTTCTTCCTTCTTCCTCTTCTTCCTCTTCTTCCTCTTCTTCCTCTTCTTCCTCTTCTTCCTCTTCTTCCTCTTCTTCCTCTTCATCTTCTTCTTCTTCTTCTTCATCTTCTTCTTCTTCTTTTTCGGTGAGGAAGGTTTGCCCTGAGTTAACATCCATTGCCAATCTTCCCCTTTTTTTTTGGTTGAGGAAGATTCGCCCTGAGCTAACATCTGTGCCAATCTTCCTTTATTTTGTTGTATGTGGGACGCCACCACAGCATGGCTGATGAGTGCAGTAGGTCCATGCCCAGGATCCAAACCCACGAACCTGGGTCACCAAACCCAAGGGCACGGAACTTTAACCACTCAGCCATGGGGCCAGCCCCCAGTGACCACTTTTTAAACCACCTTGTGTCTCCAACAGCTTCACTTAGTAAATGCTCAAGAAAGGTTATCTATAAATGATTTAGGCTAAGAAGTTTGGACTTGGCCTGGCATTGGTTATGCAAAATTTTCTAAATAAAACTGTCAAAAATTTAATACAAAATCAGTGTAATAATAACATCTTTTAAAGCAAGCTTTAAAGATATAAATGCATAAGTATAATTTTGCATCTTTCTCACTAATTTTTATTTGCTCAGTCGAGCTTAAGCTAAACTACATGTTGCCTGCAGGTATAACCAGAACATTTCTTTATAGATGACTCTGTACTTTACATTAGGATCTCTCTTAGGGCTGGTATATATTTCTGTAATTTCCAAGAAGTCTGACCACAGATGTGTTCAGAAAAATTAAGTGATCTCTCCAAGAGTCCTCAGAAGAACCAGGCTCATATGCTTGACCCTTGTCAGGACTCCTTCTACTTGACGTTACCTGTTCTTACACCAGAATAGTCTAACCGTTTAAAAAAGAAAACAGACACGCTTTATAATAAATATTGAAATTGCTATCTGAAAATAGTGAAAACCTGTGGCCTGAAGGAGAAAATGTCCTTTTTAAATTATATTAAACATTAAGCAATATTAAGTAATTAAATATTAACCAATTGTCTTAAAAATATCCATCATGCTCTCCATATAAATTTACTTTGGTGTTTCTGTTGTGCAACTAAGCCAAATGTGTTGATCAATGTTTTTGAGGAAGAAGAGTAGTATCTTGTGTCCACAGTACTTGTTCCTAAGTCACAATGTCGGTCTACATGATGTTAATATCCTACTGATGCGTGTGTCTATCTTTCATGAGGATCTAAGTTACTATAGGTCAGCAAGGCAGTGCAGTACAATGAAAAGAGCACTGAACAAGGAGCAAGGAGTCTTGGCTTCAAGTCTGAGCAGTGAACTGGCTGTGTGACTTGGACAAGAACAATGAGCTGAAAAACAACAACGTAGACTAAATGATCTTTATGTTCTTTTCATCTCTAAACACCATTCATTATCCTAATCACAATCATTGAAACAAAAAGTAAACACACGAAAATTCTTGAATTCTTATGCTTAGGGAATTTAAACTCAGCAATTCATTCATACAAATACTTCCCTGAAAGTTCTGCATTTATAGGTTCTAGCCACAAAAAGGGTCCTTACATCGTTTCAAAAACAATCTACTTTTGCACAAGCAAATTACAGGAACAAGAGAGACTGTCCAAAATTTTCGCTTGGCCTTAAAAGACCATCAGCATTTCTTTTAACATTTAAGGTGAGATGTCCATTCTTGGAAAGGTAAATGAAGATCCCTCTTTCCATCTTTTAAGAACCAAAATGACCTCTACATAAGCAATCAAATTACTTCAGCATAAGAAAAATTTAAATCAGTATTCTAACTATAACTTAAATTTAAAAAAGTATCCTTGTCAACATTGTTTGGTTAATTTTACATATGTAGTGAACTTCTACTGAAATATTAAAATCGCCTTACATTTAATTGTTTTTTAATCTGCATTCATAAGCAATTGTAACACACACATGCATATACTAAACCCACATCTGAGTAAATTAGTGAAGTCAAGCATATCTAAAACTAGCCCCAATTTTTCTAGAAGTACTGGCTCACATCTACTCCCAGGTTTTTCTGCCTTACTGTGTCCACTCATCATGTATATAAGAGAGGCATGAAATAAAATCCGCATTTGTACCCAGCACTTCAACATAAGCTGTCAGGAATGCCACATAGGGGATTCTGACACTGAGTGGGAAAGAAGGTAAATAAACCCAAAGGTAGGTCACTTCCTGGTCTAAGATTCTATAACTCTGTAATTATTTTTCATCCTAAAATCTGAAAAGCTCCTATTTCTGGTTGTGATAGACTACAAAAATGGCCCCACCTTTTCAATCTTCGTCACATAACTCTGAAGCCCCCTGTCACAAAGCCAAAGGACTCAGCCATTTGACTTTTTTTGGTCCAGTGAATATCATCCCATAATGCAAGCAAAGGCTTGACTGGGGACGTGCTGTCTCTTGGGCCTCTGCCATTACCATGAGAGCATGCCCGGGCTAGCCTACTGGGGACACGATACAAGTGAAGCAAAGCCCAGTCATTCCAGTTGTTTTAGCCAAATCAGCCAGCTGACCTCCAGACATGAGTGAGCCCAGCCAATCTCAGCAGCCTCCTCACTGGTCTCCCTGACATGTGAGTAGTAGATGCTTATTGTATGCCATTGAATTTTGAGGTGGGGTTCGGTTATGAAGAAAAGCTAACTACTATATAGGTTTTAACTTCCAAGCGGATATTCTCCCTTAATTAGAAGAACAGGACTCTTGATTCTCAATCTATTCATAGCTCTACACTTAGAAGGTATGTTCGGTTTTCCTCATTCATTCATCTATTTCATGCAGGCTAAATTTATCAACTGCCTATTATACACAGACACTGATCTAAGTGCTTGCAATACATCGCTGAAGAAAATATGCAAACATGTTTTATGTCTTTGTAAACTCCCATCTGGAGCTTACGTTCTAGTAACAGAGACAGGCATTCAACAGTAAATATAACCTAAAAATTAATTATGTGGTGTATTGGAAAGTGGCAATGCAATAGAAAAATAAGGAAGCAGAGCAGCATGAGGGCATAGAAGATTGAAAGGACTGAATGATGTACGGACAAAGCAAACTGCACTATTAAACAGCATGGTCAGGGTAAGCCTCATTGATAAACTGATGATGGAGCAAAGAATGTGAGGAAGGTGAAGGGGTTAGGCATACAGATATCTGATAGAATGGCTTTCTGGGAAAAGGGAAGAGCTAGAGTAAATGGTCCAACACAGAAGTGTGCCTGACACGAAAGAAAGCCCACATGGCTCGAGTGGAGTGAGCGAGAGAGTACTAGGAAAGGAAGTGAAGGAGTAAAAGTGGGGAGGAGGCAGTGATGTAGGGTCTTATGGCCACTCTGATGACATCGGTCGTGGGAAATGGGAAGACATACAAGGTTTTGATAAGAGAAGTGATATGATCTGATTTCCATCTTTTAATGTATCTGTAGGGAGAACAGACTGTAGGGAAGCAGGGAACAAAGCAAGTAGGACTTCAGCGACAAACTGGGAGAAAGACTGTCACCGACTCGTTGCCTCGAGGAACTCAAGGGTGAGTTTGGAAGCATTTAATTGTTTTTCCAAATTGTTTTTTTCCCTTTTTCTTACATTAAGGAGATGCAATCACCAACCACCCTGAACCAGACCAAGCCTAACCATGACAGCTATGCCTACGACCTTTGCCTTATTTTTAATGCTGAGATCGCTCCAGGAGGAGCTTAGGCCTTATTATGGAAACCTACAGTGTACGTAGAAGTGTGTTTTCCAACTGAGCCTGCACAAGTGAATACCTGCCTCTCCCCTGTGAATATTCATTCCCCATCCAAAATAAAAGGTCCCTGTTTCCCTACGTTCGGGGATGCCATGACTTTGGAAATTATTCCTCATTGTCTCCTGTTTGCCGCAAATATACTTTACTTTGTGAGACAACTACTTCTGGTGGAGAGTCTGATTTAACTCACCGGGAGGGAACCTACTTTGGTTTCAGTAACAAGATGAACGGTAGTTCAGACCGGAGTGACAACAGTGAAGGTGGCAAGAAGTGGTCAGATTTTGAAAATACCTGAAGATAGAGCCACCATAATTTCCTGAACTGGAGGTGTAGGAGAAAGAGAAGAGTCAAGAATAACTCACATTTTTGGGCCTAAGCAATGCAAAAGATGAAGTTATCAGCTAAGACAGGAAAGATTGCAGATAAAGCATATTTGAGGGGAGAGATAAGGGATTCAGGTTTGAACAAATTGAGTTTGAGATGTTTGTCAGACACCCCAGGGAGGAGAACACATGAGCAGTTGCACATAGAAGTCAGGGACTTGGGAAGGAGTTTGGGCTAGACAGATAAATTTGGGAGTCATCAGTCATAAATACCATAAATAGTATTTAAAGCCATGGGATGCCACCAAGGAGTGAGTATAGACAGAGAGCAGAAGAGGTCCCTGGACTATACCCTGGGCCACTCCAAAACTAAGACGTCAGAGAAGAAGATAAGAAACACACAAGGAAGACCTAGAAAGAGTGACCGATGGGTTAGGGAGAAAACTAAAAGAGTGTATTGTCTTGGAAGCGAAGTAAAGAAAATACATTAAGGAGGAGAGAATTATCCACTGTGTCTGATGCTGCTAATTGGCCAAGATGAGGACTGAGAATTGACTGCTGGGTTTAGTAACACAGAGGTCATTGGTATCCTGGACAGAAGCAGTTTCAGTGGAGTGGTCAGCAGGGCATCAATCTTTGAATTGAGCTGATCCCATCATACTCTGCCAAATTTGTAAGAATGTCGCTCAATCTACGTTAAGAGATCTGGAGGTTGCATGGTTCTTAGAAGGGTCAAAGCACTGGGCTACCTGCCATCATGCTCCACCCAATTGAACTACATCACCTGCCTCCATCCCTATTAGGCAGCTGAGGGCACAAGGTATCTGGACAGCTCTTCCATTTTTACCAAGTTCTGGACAGAACAAGTAACTAGTCATCTCATTTCTTTTTTCATTCATGCTAAATTAATAAACATCTAAATTTCTTTTTTCCTTAGAATTTCACAACTATGATTCCTATATCTTTGTTTCTCACTACTCATCTTTTCTAACTCCAATGTGGTCATTACCCACCACCTCTTTTCTCTAAATTCTACAACCCAGACTTAGTCCTGACACATTCCACATCTCCTACTACTACCATTGCAGTCACCAGTACTAAAGCAGATATCGAAAGCTATTCATAGGTTAACTATGAATCTGTTAGGCCTAATTTCCTTAGCTTCCCTGGTTAATAGATCACTGAGATCTTGGCATCATCATATCATCTGGAAGAATAAAATAACATGGTTCTTTTACTCTGGATTTCTTCTCTCTGGAGTATATGTATGCATTTGTGTGCTTTACCTTAGTTATATGCCACCTACATTTTTAATTCAACTATTTTTCATGTTAAATGTGAGTTGTAACATGGAGTGCTATAGTAAAGAGGTGTGCTGCAAAGAGAAAGAATTCTGAGTCTAGATTCGAGAATTCTAGGCTCAATTCTTCTTTGGAGAGGCTGTGGAGAAAAAGGAACACTCATACACTACTGGTGGGAATGCAAACTGGTGCAGCCACTGTGGAAAACAGTATGGAGATTTCTCAAAAATTTAAAAATAGAAATATCATATGACCCAGCTATCCCGCTACTGGGTATTTATTCAAAGAACTTGAAATCAATGATCCCAAGAGATTTATGCACCCTAATGTTCATTGCAGCATTAGTCACAATAGCCAAGATGTGGAAGCAACCCAAGTGCCCATCAGTGGATGAATACTATATTTTAATATTATAAATATATAGGTTGCTGCTTAAAACAACCAGAATCTCTTTGGTCCAAAGCAACTAGATTTTCTTTAACATTCTTCTTAAATCAAATCCTAAACATGAACTCCCAACCCTACCTTCTGAAAAACCTTGGATTCCCATGCAGCTACAATTCTCACAAGAATTGTTGGATAATTCCAAGAAAGAAATTCACATTTACGTTTTTAATTCATTGATTTGGTTCCACCATCATTAACATTAATAATCAGTTGATTACTTTTGGTAAAAGATAGCTAATACAATATTAAAGGAAACCTAATTTTCTGGATTGGGAGCTTATCCAATCAATAAAACAAATTACAGTAACTCATGACGATAAATTTTAAACTTAGGCAACAAGGAAATATTTTATTTTCCAATTCTTCATTAGTTTTCTGAGTTATTCTGGACATATAATATACATTTCCCCATCTGTATTATTATCTTATTTTCTCAATTTAAAATTGCAACATTAATATTTTTAATTTATTTATTGTTTTAGAATATTTCTCAAAATTAAACTGCACCATTGTCATCAAAATAAAGACTAGTCGACGATTATTACTTTATCTCAAACTTCTTCTTAATGTTTTACGAGGAAACACACCAGGATGGGCACTGCATGAGTCCTGCACATCAATTAATTTCTTTTTTTTTTTTTTTTTTAAAGATTTTATTTTTTTCCTTTTTCTCCCCAAAGCCCCCCGGTACACAGTTGTATATTCTTCGTTGTGGGTCCTTCTAGTTGTGGCATGTGGGATGCTGCCTCAGCGTGGTTTGATGAGCAGTGCCATGTCCGCGCCCAGGATTCGAACCAACGAAACACTGGGCCGCCTGCAGCAGAGCGCACGAACTTAACCACTCGGCCACGGGGCCAGCCCCCACATCAATTAATTTCTGTGTGTCAATTTCCTCACCTGAAAAATGAAAACCTCACCACCAACACACTTCTGAGTCTATTATGAGGAAAGAATTTTAACAAGTTTGTGTAAATCTCTGGCGTCATAAAATGATAAACAACAAATCTCACTCATCATGAAACTATATCCAGCATATAACACCAAAAAGCAAAAAAAAGCAGATGTATCTGGGCCAGGTTTTTATTCCCCATAAAGGAATTAGATATTTATACCTCATACAAGTGACGAAATTGCTGTTCTCTTTCGTTCAACTAAAAAACAAAAAAGCAGAAAAGCAGTGCTGAGTATTTAACTAAGATGGGAATTATTTTTAAGATAGAAAAGATATAATAGCTAACACTTCTATGGTACTTTAAATTCACATGTTATGAATTGTGTTCTTCACAATAAACTTAAGTAGAACTTATTTATTTTTATTTTACACCTGAGGATAAAGAAGCTCATAAAAGAGACTGTAATGGGATTGCTCAGCAGGTCTTCAGAGAAGCCAGTATTTGGACTAGGAATTCCATCTCTAAAGTCTTCCCCTCTCCACCAAACCAAACTAGAATGCCAAATTCTTGGGTAACCACATACACCTTGGAAGTCAGATGGTCTGAATAAAACTCTGGTTTGGACTAAACCCAGGAGTGGTTGGGTGAAGCTCTGAACTTCCATCGGCCACTGGTCTTCCACTCTCATCTTCATCTTCCAAAGTGGTCTCAACTCGTCTTCTGGATTTTTATTCACCACTTCATATGCAAATATCCTCTTTGCACTGTGAGGACATTGATGGAAGCTTCTAGGGTCTTATTCATATTTGCTTTCTTCATAATAGCTTACACATAAGAAGCCCTAAACAAGTAACTATTTCAATGAATTAATTCATTAATTCTTGCAAAAAAATTTCCTGAACACTTACTCTGTGACTTGCTTAGTGCCAGATCGGTCAACAGTTCAGAGAGGATCCCTCCCATCATGGAATTTATGGACAGACGTTGAACAAGTAACAGTAATAGTGACGAGAGCTCAGGGAAGAGTTGTTTGCTAGGAAAGGTAGATCACACGTGGAACTAACCCAGTGTGAGGCACCAGGAAGGCCTCCCTGAAGAAGGGACCTTTAATCTGCCACCTAAGGTTGACGGGGAAGGAGACAGATGAGGAAGAAAATGCAACCTAGGCAGAGAGACCAGCATTCACACGAAGATGAGACAGTGCCCCCCTCAAGCACATCTTAAATCCTGCTTCTTGCTGAACTACCTTGGCTCAGACCCAACTCTAATAAAGATGTTGGGATTTTCAGGACACAGTAGGCATCACAACAGATTAAAATAATTTCTTTATATAGATAAATCACCCACTCTTTTGTATCTTTAGAACACCTCAATAAATTTACTCAGCCTTGCTATAAAAGTAGGGCGTAGTTATATGGTTCTCTCTATCTCTTTTATCTGAAACATTGTATTTCATATGTGCAGTTCCAATATTCTAATTGATGTCCAGCCTAGGTAAGAAATGGGCTTTTTGTGAAACCAGTAGGAAAATGTTGTAAAGATCTGTTCAGTCACAGCTGTTCTTTACAAGTGACTTCAAATTTTATAGCTAGCAATAACTGTACTTCCGGTTGTAAATTTAGTCTTCATTCAGTGGGAACTGGGGAGTTGTTGTACAA
Source organism: Equus asinus (assembly GCF_041296235.1). Lineage (NCBI taxonomy): Eukaryota > Metazoa > Chordata > Mammalia > Perissodactyla > Equidae > Equus > Equus asinus. The sequence continues at coordinate 36,841,159 of NC_091790.1, forward strand.
GGTGTCATGAGGTTGTGTGCGGTATCCCATGTTGTGGAAAATACAATAAATTATATTGCTTTATAGCAAACGCTTTATACATATAATTAAAGTAAGATGTTCTCACAGACTATAGTTTTACAACTTGAAAACTTGGCGTAAAGTTTACACACATATATGAACTGCCAGAAAGACACATGTTTTCATTATATGTAGACAGACGCTGAACAACCACTGGGGTTGCTGAACTGTGTCCCTTTCAAAATTCATATTGAAGCCCTAAGCCCAGGACCTTCGAATGTGACTGTATTTGGACACAAGGTCTTTAAAGAGGTAATAAAGATTAAATGACATCATAAAGGTGGGGCCCTAATCCAACAGGACTGGTGTTCTTATAAGAAGAGGAAAAGACCACGAGGAATGCACGTGCACGGAGAAGCAGCCCACGTGAGGACACAATGAGAAGGTGGCCACCTGCAAGCCAGGGAGAAAGGCTTCCGATGAAACCAAACCTGCTGGCACCTTGACCTCGGACTTCCAGCCTTCAGAACTGTAAGAAAATTAATTTCTGCTGTTTAAGTCATGCAGTCGATGATATTGTGTTACGGCAGCTCTTATAGTCTCAACCATGTCCCACCAAAATTCCTCTGTTGAAGCCCCAACTGCAACATGACTGTATTTGAAGATGGGACCTTTATGGAAGCAACTAAGGTTAAATGAGGTCATAAGGGTGGGGCTCTCATCCCATAGGACCAGTATCCTTATAAGAAGAGACACACCAGAGAATGCTCCCTCTCTGTCCTCACCAACAGAGGAAAGGTCAGGGGAGGACACAGGGAGAAGGAAGCCATCTGAAAGCCTGGAAGAGAGGTCTTACCAGAAACTGAATTTTCTAGCACCTTAATCTTGGACTTTTGGCCTCCAGAACTGTAAGAAAATTAACTTCTGCTGTTTAAGCCACTCAGTCTGTAGACTCTGTTATGGCAGACCAAGCAAACTAATACAGCAGCAAACTAACACAGATATATATTTTACAGTCATAAATATACATGAATGAGTATATGCATGCACACACAGACCGGCTATGCACAGGCAAATTATCTCGAGTCCTATTTGAAAACAGTGGGAAGGCTTTTACTATGCATTTGCATATTAAAATTTTTGTTAGATTAAAAATGAGTATCCATAATTTATATTTATGCAGTCAGAGTGTATCTGGATATTAATGATAATTAATAAAAATAATTAATAAAAAACAGAGTTGTTTTTAAGAAGTGGGGTCAATGTATGGGTACGCTCAAAAAAATGCTTCGGACATATTTATAAGTTGATTATTTCAGCTTTCAGAGAGAACGTAAGAGTCTGGCTCAATCTACCTACAATCGCCAAAGAAGAATATTAAACTTGGACTCTACTGTTTCAAATTAAACTTTTTATATGTAGCTGTTATATTCCTGTCACTTATCAAGTTAGCTTAAGAAGCTTTTTGTGAGTTTAATTAAGCCTGACTAATTCTCCACCAGTATAAAGAAAGACGAATTCCTTAAATATTTAATCCATTTATGACTCAAAGTGTCATTTTCTGAATATGGCTGTTAAATTCTTAGAATTAATTACCCTTTGAATTAAAGCTGCTTTTTCAGACATTCAAGACATACAGTCACAGCTCACACAATGCGCAAATTCAACATTTCATCTGTTTATCAAGAGAATTTATTCCAAATGCTATATTCAAAAATCACAACCTGGCAGGCTTATTTTTGACCATGGAACTAAGGAATCTTTGACTGTAAGCTTCACAACAATTGGCCCTGTCTTCATCCTGATCTCCACTCTTGGTTTTTCCACTGCTTCTCCCTTCATCCACATATTAATGAGTTAAAGGTTAACTGCCCTCTATCTACACAATCTCTATTCTTTTGGGGCGGGGGGGGGGGGGGGGAAGGTTAGCCCTGAACTAACATCTGTTCCCATCTTCCTCTATTTTATATGTGGGGCACCTACCACAGCATGGCTTGATAAGCAGCGTGTAGGTCCGCGGCCAGGATCCAAACGCATGAACCCGGGGCCGCCAAAGCAGAACATGCTAACTTAACCACTACACCACTGGGCTGGCTGCTACAATCTGTATTCTTTTTTATTGTGACTTTGTTCTCCTTAACTCATCCCAAGCCTCGCCTCCTTCTGAAAGATTGTCCCCATTATGATCAGCAGGCAGCACAATCATAGGTCCATCCTTCCCTCTCGTATCATCTGAAATGCTGAATGCACCCGTGACTTCATTTTAATTACACATTTCCTATTTGTTCTCTCCTAGAATTTTGAAGGCTGCCCAAGACTAGAAGCAGTGTTCCTCAAGACTAGAGTCCCAAGAACCCAAGGTGATCAACCAGGCAACCACATCACTGAGCGCTCCATATCCCCAGAAATAGACCCTGGATTCCTGTATAAGAAAACTGAAGACTGGATACATGAGGGAACAGCAAACCACGTATCCACACACCCAAAGCCACTGAGACACAAGCAAAGGGGCACCAACCCTGAGTGCCTTGTGATCTGTTAGTGCTCAGTCATCATTTCAACGTTCCCCGCATCTTGCTGGACGCTGAGGTTATGGGAGTTGCTCGTTAATGCACCCTCTAAAGGAGAAAGCTGCCTTTTGATTGAAATTAAAATTCCCTCAGGGACATGAAGAGATTGAAAGACTATCAATTAGTTATTTAGCTTTCACATTTACAAGTCTCAGTCTGGGGAAAGTTGATTCTCAGATACCATTTTCTAGTCTTAGCAATATAAAACATTGACTGAAAAATATTTCTAGAATAATTCACTGAGCAGTCTGCCCTCCCCCCCACCACCTCCCACACACCTCTGACTTAAGATACAATTATTTACATTTAAAGCATAAAACACAAAATGGCACATTGGAATTTCCAGTGCCAGCCACTTCCTATTTTTTTTTAATAAAATGTATTCTAAAAATACTTTGGTTGTGGAAAAAAAAAAAGAATAGAAAAAATTCATTAGAAGAGAAAACACTAAACTCCCGTGGTTACTGGAATGGAAACAGCCAGCCCCGGTGGCAGACGTGGACATCCATGGCGGGGGCCCCCCTGCATCGAAGGTACATACCACCTTTCATCATTCCTACTTCGTAGCATTTGCGGAGCCGGCAGGCCTGACAGCTCTTCCTCCTGTTTTTATCAATCGTGCACTGGTTGGTAGCTGGACACATGTAGTCATTATGTCCTGTTAAAAGGAAAAGGATATAATTAATGTTACTTCAGGAAACATAGCCAGTCAGAATCTACAGGGAGGCTGTCTGGAGGATCAGCTCACATCACGCACTGGCCTATGTTGCTACCTCAGCCACAAATCCTTTTTCTGTCCTTCTCAAAGTGTGAAAAAAACCTCTCCTAGAACTTAATTTCTGCCTCAGCCAATTGCTTTGGGAGTTCTTTGGGCAAATCATCTTCCGTTCATACGGCTTATATTTTGGGGCACGATGTTTTACACACACTCACAAGGTTAAGTTTTCTCTGCAGATAAGGCTTTTTTTTTTTTTAACTCAAGCCACTAGCAAAATTGTTGTCAGAATAAAACTATTGGAGCTTTCAGAGCATTTCAAAGTCGGCTTTCTTAAAATATAATTTCAAGAATCTTTAGGTATTCAAATGCAGCGCAGAACACCTGGATTCGAGTCGTGGGTGGTGGGCTGAGGCAGGCAAAGTTCAGTCCTCACGTTAGTAAGTTAGACCATCGCTTACTAGCTGGAGGACCCTAAGCAAGTTAGTTAACGTCTCTAGGTCTCATTTTTCCCCTTCTCTAACCTAGAGAAAATAATGGCGCCCACTATATAACATTATTCTAAGAATTAAACATAAGAATACATGTCAAGGGGCTTACCACAGTGTCCTGGATATGGTGAGCCCTCAATAAATATTAGTTGTTTTTGTTACTATTATTTTATTATTAGCCCTCTTTCTTTTCTCCCTTGTTTATTGAATCTTTCTCATTCAAATTCTTCTTTCTCATTCATTTTATCATGGGCATGTTGGTCTCACAAAAAGGTCTCCTTTGACCTCACATCACTCTAGAACTTCATCTTCTCTCCTGTCTCCCCTTCTCAGCTCCATTCCTCAGAGATGACTACACTGGAAGTCCCCTCACCTCTCCCGCATGAGTCAACCTACACCACCTGAGGTGCCCCCCAAAAGCAGCTTTCTTGATATCAGCAGTGACCCTTATTGCTGAATTCAACAGAGATTTTCAGTCCACATCATAATAGACCTATCAGAAGCATCTGAAAATTCCTCCCTTCCTCTTGAAACATGCTTTTCCCTTGGGTTCCATACCCCAAAACTCCCCCAGCGCTCCTCCTCCCGCTCACGCTGTGGCTTCCCAGGGTTGTTTGAAGATTGGCTGCATCCTACATTAAACCAGAGCAGCATAGGGCTCAAGGTCAGGCATCCTCTCTTCTTGTGACTCCAAATTCTCCCACAAGAAAATACATTCCATGTCTATGCCTTCTGTTGCCATTAAATACAGACAATTCACAGGTTCGTACTCCCACCCAAACCCTCCTCTCTGAGCTCCAGGTACATCTATCCAAATGCCCACATGAAGCTCTGCTTTAAGGTTTAGAAGTCATCTCCATCTCTTTATCCATCAAAACATGTCTGGTTTATAGTATGCAGAATATTAAACTTCACAAACTAATAAATATTGGCATGGTATTCATAAAGAAGTCCATTTATATAAAGAAGTCTAAATTCTTAGACTTCTTGGGAAAATGGTTTGAATTTACACTAAGGAGATGATATGTATTATTTTAAAACATATTTCCTATTCTCAAAAAAAAGTGAGTATATACTCCACTCTCTAATTCAGATGGTCTGGTTAAGTTTCTATTTTGTCATTTACCAAGGGCAAGATGCAACACGTAGTGAAATGTGTGAACTATAGAACTCTTTATTCTTCATTCAACTTCAGGGTCAGTTCCAATCAGAACAGGGTGGAGTGGGGACTTGACCAGAAATGTTGGTCTCATAAAACTTGCCTCTCCATCTTTAAACATACATTATAAAAGTCACTGTATCAACACGCTTCAGAAGAAATTAACATCTGCACTGTTCTATTGCATAAGAGGCACGAGCAAACTAGCCAGCAGAACCATAAACTTGTAACTTTAGTAAGAGACCACACAACGCTTCAAACATCCAGGCGCAGTTATTATTTTTAGAATTGTCCTTATTGATAGGGACAAATTGAGGAAATAATAGAACCAGAAACAAAATTTACCTGGGCAGCTGTTAATTTGAAGCAAAAGGTGTATTCTTCTGACAACTCAAAGAAATTTTAGTGTTTGGTCTCCTATAACGTTTATGCAATACATATGATTTATTGTAACTCTAAAAAACTGAGTTTATATTAAGTCTCAGAAGAAAACTGTCAATAATCATTAGAACCAAAAATTACTTTCATCTACTTTTTGCCCCCAAAGCCAGTTGTTCCACAAGTCAGAAAATGGGAGCACCGAATTGGGTCAGAGGTCAATTGGCTAAATATTATGTTTGCCTTGGCCATCTATTGCAGATGTGTATCTTTACAGAACCAAGTGAACTTTCTAAACTAACACGTTTAACAAATAAAATATGCTGGATTTGTGCAACTGAACTCATGCCTTAATGAGATTGAAAATAGATGCCCAAAGGACTCATGTTCATAATAGAAACCTTTGTGACAAAGTGGGTTTTCTCTTGCCCAAATTACATTAAAATTTGGAGTTGAGGGACCAGCCCAGTGGTATAATGGTTAAGTTCACACGCTCCGCTTCAGTGACCCAGGGTTCTTGGGTTCCGATCCCAGGTGCAAACCTACACACCACTCATCAAGCCATGCTGTGGGGCAGTCCACATGCAGAGTGAAGGAGGGTTGGCACAGATGTTGGCTCATCAACAATCTTCCTCAAGCAAAAAGAGGAAGATTGGCAACATATATTAGTTCAGGGCCAATCTTCCTCATCAAAACAAAAAAGATCAAAAAAATAATTTAGAATTGATAAATTGGCAACACGAAAAATTTAATAGGTACTTATTTGATATTTACAATTAAAACAAATTCTTCTTAACCAAACACCATTAACAACTATTTGTAACTCTTCAACTTACATCAGAAGCAAAACGGCAAAGCAGTTTTTTGTTCTCTTATAACTTAGCAAAGCTGTGTTATTAAAGCAATTGATTTAAGCTTCTCTAAGAAGAAACTTATTTTTAAATTTTATTATTTGGTCTTGCAAAAACAACGCATGAGAAAATCCTATTGAAGTAGAGTTAACTTTTTAAAAAACAGCCCACATCAATTATATTAATGACAGGTGCAGTGTTTTTATTGAAGAAACTGATGACCTCTGTGCACCTGTGACCAGATCAGCCCCAAAGTGGCTTTTGCACAGGCCTGGATGAAGCGCAAAAGGCCAGCGCTGAGTGTGAGGTTCAGGCAAAGGGCTGGAGAAATAATCGCCATTTTCTTGCCCACCAAAAAATAAAAATAAAGCCTCCAGGTTAATTTGTGGTTTGAGTAATAGGAAGTGGAGAGGAGAGGAGGTGAGTGAAACAGAAGCCAGAAACATGAAGAATGGGGCCAGGAGGCATCTGTGAGCAGGAATTACCAGGCTTGACCCACTGCTCCTGAGGCAAGACAGGCTCACTCAGAGCTTGTCCCCACGCTTCTCTGGGATTCTTTCTCTTGACTTTTGGTTTTAGCTTTTCATCTTATTTTCCCTCTTTCGGTAGCAGCTGTTGTTGCATTGTTATCATCACACAGAAAGTCAATATTTGTTAATTACAAAACTAAGCAAGGACTCATATTCAGAGATACAAAAGATAAATACAAACAGAGCAAATTAAAACAGGCAGGTAAGGATGTGGAGAAAAGGGAATCCTCGCGCACTGTTGGTGGGAATGCAAACTGGTGCAGCCACTACAGAAAACAATACGGAGGGTCCTCAAGAAATTAAAACTAGAACTACCATGGAAGCCGGCAATCCCACTTTTGGGTATTTATCCAAAGGAAATGAAATTATCTCGAAGAGTTATCTGTACTCCCATCTTCATAGCAGCGTTATTCACAATAGCCAAGTTATGGAAACAACCTAAGTGTCTGTTGATAGATGAATGGATAAAGAAAATGTGGTGTATATATATATATATATATATATATATATACACACAATGGAATATATTCAGGTTTAAAGAAAGAAATCCTGTCATTGCAACAACATGGACGAACCTGGAAGGCATTATGTTAAGTGGAATAAGCCAGACAGAGAAAGACAAATACTGTGTGATATCACTTACATGTGGCATCTATTTTAAAAAGTCGAACTCATAGAAACAGAGAGCAGAAAAGTTGTTGCCAGGAGCTGGGGGGTGGGGGAAATGAGGGGAAGCTTTTACTAAAAGGTACAAATTTTCATCTACAAGATGAATAAGGTCTGAGGATCTAATGTGTAACACACTGACTATAGTTGATAACACTGTATTGTATAATTGAAATTTGCTCAGAGAGTAGAACATAAAGGTTCTCACCTACAAAAAAAGGTAAATACACGAGATGATGGGTGTGTTAACTAACTCAATGGGGGGAAATCCTTTCACAATGTATACATACATCAAACCATCATGACGTAGATTTTAAGTATCTTACAATTTTCTTTGTCAGTTATACTTCAATAAAGCTTAAAAAATAATAAAACAAGTAGTAGCCTGAGAGGATTTTAATATTGTATATCTTTCCTTTTGTCACATTTTTCCCTCGGTACATTCTCGCAGTCACCTCAGACCAACTCTCAGACCAACTGAGCTTCACATATCCACCTACCCTCCTGCCATGGTCCGTTTAGTCTTGACTGTCTCACAGACTCTTCAAGATGGACGTGTCCCAAACATCACTGAGCATCTTCTTTCCCCACCAATCTGTTCGTCTTCACCACACCAGGAAGCCTGAGACACACGTGTTATTCCACACTCTACCCTCTCCCTCGCTCAAACCCCACAACGCGTGCACACACTGAGCAAATCAATTATTTTAAAATTCTTTTTCAAAGCAAAACCAGTTTTTCCCCCGGGCCCACCGTCACTACCATAGCCCGTACCATCTCCACCCAGATTATTGCAAGAGCCCACTAAGCTACTCCTGCCAGTCATTCTCCGCCATGTTGCCGGAGGTATTTGTCTAAAATCATACACCACGTGCTGCTATCCTGCCTTAATATTCTGATGCTCCTTGAAGCTCTAAGGATAAAACCTAAATGCCTTAAGACAGCTTACTAAGCTGTTCCTGAGCAGCCCTTAGCCACTTTCCTAGCCTGGTTTCTCACCACTCTCTAAGACACATCCAAGTTCCAGCCAGTCTTTCTGTTTAAACACACCATGCTCCTTCTTACCCCCAAGAGTTTGCATATGCCCTTCCTTCTTGTGGAAACACACTTGCCCTACTCTTGGCCCAACTGACTCCTGCTCATCTTTCAGGTGTACTGAAAGGTGTACACATTGGATTTAATTGCTCATCTTGGTCCTCAGGTCACTTTAGGCTTGACTAGAGATAAACTATATCTGCCTCACTTATCACCATTTACCCTGTGCCCTGCACATTCTCAAGCACACAGGGGAGCTCTACAAGTATTTGTTATCTGAACAAAATGGAGTTGCCAAAGATCTGTGCTACCCTCCATCCCTAACCTCATCTGTGATGCACAGGCCTCCTGAGGGGGCAGATTGGAGTTCCATTAGGGAGTAATGACAGAGAGGACGATGATCCCAAACAAAGCAATGGCCGCTACACCTCAGGACCCCAAAACTCAGGTCCACAAGAGCAAGGCTTGATCCTAAGGGTGTGTTGAGGAGCATGAAACCAGCAGAGAGAGAGAGAGGCCAGTCTGCTCTTCAACACTGGGTGGGGCCAGACATTCACATAAAGGAGCAGCTCTTTGCAGACGCAACAGGCCAAGAAATTAGAAATAAGATCTTGTATTACCCATGAATTATCTCCACTACTATTTCTATTTCAATGCCTTGCTCATTTTCTAATATCAGTGTATTTTATGACTGACCCCAAATAAAGATCAAATACTCTAATAATTTCAAAGCTTGTTCTTTATAGAAATGTTTCCTGAATTAAAATGTTTTTTTTTCTCTACCATTTCATAGATGCATTTTAATATGGCTAATTTTACTAATAATGATTTATTTTCGTAGAGTGTTTTAACTCTTTTTGAATTTCTACTTTTACTTATCTGAAGTTCAAACCCTACAAGGTAATTAACAACTTCCTTGATTCATCTCCCAGCTCACCAACGTCACCAAAGGACGGGTGTAAATATAATGGGTCCATTTTATTATTTCCCATAGAAAATTAAAATTCCTATAAATGAATTATTAACAACATCAAAGTATTGTAGGGGAGGAGGCACACCTTCATCAAAGGATTTCCTACACAGAGAATATATCAACTGCTCAGTAACTGGAGCTAAAGTACAAAGTAGCTTAATAGTCGAATAGAGAGAGATTAAAAATATTTGCTTCATCACATTACATAAATCTGAACATCGATTTGCCTCAGTAATGCAGTTCTGTGATATAAATGTCTAATAGAGCTATTTTTTCCTTTCTTACTACTTTCTAACTTTGGGGAATCAGGAGGTATACTCGAATTGTGCTTTCCAGCTATTTCTATCTCTAATTGACACATTTCAAAGCTTAACGGGAGCACACATACAGATTTAACTCATAACCAGAAAAACATCAATATCTGACGTCAACACTTATGTTATGACTTTTTATAAATGAGCTCAATAAAAATATACACAGTACTCTGGAAAAAAATGCATTAAAATTAAGCAGACTTTTCTGAGGTCAGGCAAAAAGCCAAGTATGAAAACTAGAAGAGACTTTACACCAGTAAGGAATAAACACTTAACTTTCTTATCAACACATGTGAGCATTTAGCTAACTGTTCATATTTTTAAGGCAAGGAAATGAAAGTAAATTCTTGAAGATAAATTAACTCTCCAATATTTAAGCACACACAAATCAAATAAAAGCCAATTTTAGCTAATCTTAACTAAAAGCCTCATAGCAAAATAACATTTTGTTTTCAGAGGCCTGTTCTTTTAAATCTGATTGATCCATAAATTTAGCTAACCTCTATAAAGCCTGGCTAGCTTTACAGTCTTTTTATTAAAGGCTCTCATTGAATATTTGCATAAAATTAAACTAGTGTTTACTAGAATTTGAAGTATCTGGGAGCTGTACACAAACAGTTTGCTTAAGGTAGCAAGCAAGATGTCAAAATCAGTATTTCTTTCTACTTCTAAGCATCAATATGTACATAGAGTGTTAAATGCAGCAGTAAATTTGACATGGAATCACAGGACCCTACACATATTTGGCCAAAAGGAAACCTATGACTGTTTAGTTTTCAGTGAAAGGTTCTATTTTTCTTTTGGTGTTAAAGTCCAGAAACATGTCAAAACCTAAGTTTTGAACCTTAGCATTGGGAAAATAATGAGAGTCCGCTCACAAATTTTCAAAGCACCATCCTATAAACTAGCAACTACTCCCGACCTGAGCAGGAGCTTCCAGCTAATGTTCCTCTTCAGCTTGTTCATTTCACACTTGTGCTCAATTCCTGTCTGGGGGCAACCGCCTGAGATTATAGACCAACATTCTCTTTACTAAAAAAACCGACCGTTGTGGATACTGAACATGACGTGCCAGGCACTGTGTTATCCGTGGATTACTTCATTTAATCCCCCAGCAACTTTATGAGGAAGGAATTACATTAATCTCCATTTTACAGATGCAAAACTATGATAAAAGTTATAAAGCCTGCTCCAAGCCACACCGCAAGCAAGTGGCAGAGATGGGGTTTGAATCAAAGTCTCCTTCATTCCAGAGGTCAAAGTCTTTCATTCTAACAGCCTTCATCCATGAAATGCCCAACTTCCCCAAAGGACAAGATCTTCATTCAGGAACTGTCTTTATTTTCCAGAGTCAAAAACGGTAGGATTCTCCACAACTGGTTGACCACTGGATATTGTGCTTTTCTTAGGAAGCTCATGCATAGGAAAGTAAAAAGTGAGGAATTAACAGAACCAATGTTATCATCTTCTAATTAACATATCTGCAAGATAAATACTCACCAAGGGCAAACCAATATTGAATTCTTTAGGCAATAAAGCCTGACTTAGTTTACGGGGATGAAATGAACAGTCCAACGCTCCTGGACATGACCGTACAAAGGAAGGGAAGTCTTGCCCTTCCTTAAACTCCGAGAAAAATACTGACTTCCTGCATTATCGCCATTATTACTCCTTTATTTATTTATTGCTCCTTTATCACTTTATTACTCCATTATTGCTTCTTGAATTATTACTCCAAGCCTTGACTCGCGAGTGGTGCTTTATCTTGGTAGTGCCACACACACTCATTTACTGTGACCAAAGGAAAGAAATGTTATGGGAGTTTCCAGGAAGAACTGAAGAGTCCATACAAACTGTGATGTTGTGGGGTCCACCAGCAGAAAGAAAAGGAAGACTGGCAAGGAATTTGTTGTAGAAAGGAGACTTTAAAAGATTTTTTATTGAAAATGGGAGCATATGATTTTCATTAAAAAATGAAAGATTAAAAGTATTCAAAGTTATGCCAAGGAAAAAATCATAACAAAAATGCACTATCATCTCTGGGTAGTAAAGTAGGCAAGGCAGAGAGAAGACGTGATGAAGCTTGAAACAGCTTTGTCAAATTCTTGGGGCTAGAAGCAGTGGAGGAGGAAGTCAAAGATTCTGGTGGTTTGTGCCGGGGTCTCTTGAAAATTGTTCTTATCATTAATCAAATAGAGAGTCTCATTTGGGTGGGGGGGTGGGGGGGAAGAAGAGGTGTGGAACAATTTTAAACAGCTTGTATTTGAGATTTTAGTAGCCCACCAACAAGCAGCTACCCAGCAGGCTATTGTCAACGTAGTACTGAAGCTTGGGAGGCATGTCAGAATGAAGTCGGAGATCATATGATCCAGAAAGGCCACTTCTGGGTATATGCCCGAAAGAACTGAAAGCACAGACTCAAACAGATATTTGTAAACCTATGTTCAAAGCAGCATTATTCACAATAGCCAACAGGTGGGAACAACTAAAATGTCCATCACTGATAGATAAATGGATAAACAAAATGTGGTATATACAATAGTCCCTCAGTATCCAGGGGGGATTGGTTCCAGGACCCCTGCAGGGACCAAAATCTGAGGATGCTCAAGTCCCTCATATAAAACAGCATATATTTGCACATAACCTACGCACATCCTCCTGTATACTTTAAATCATTTCTAGATCACTTATAACACCTAATACAATGTAGATAGTTGTTGTACTGTATTGTTTAGAGAATAGTGACAAGAAAGAAAAAGTCTGTACGCATTCAGTGCAGACGTAACCATAATAAACCTTTCAACTGTGGTTGGTTGAATCCATGGGTGCAGAACCTGCAGATACAGAGGGCCAACCGTACCTAGAATGGAATTTATTCAGCCTTAAAAAGGAATGAAATTCCGATACATGCTAAAACATGGATGAAGCCTGAAGACATTATGCTAAATGAAATAAGCCAGACACAAAAGGACAAACATTGAATAATTCCACTTAGATGAAGTACCTATAATAGCCAAATTCACAGAGACAGAAAGTGGAATGGGAGTTACCAGGGGGTGTTGGGAGGGAGAAATGGGGAATTATCCTTCAATGAGTACAGAGTTTCCATTTGGATGATGAAAAAGTTCTGGAGGTGGACAGTGGTGATGGTTGTACGACAATGTGAATGTACTTAACGTGAGTAAACTATACACTTAAAAATGATTGAAATGGTAAATTTTATGTTATGTATATTTTACCACAATTTTTAAAAAGTTAACTTGGAGGTATAGAGAGCATCTACGTGAGGCAGGGCAGGAAAGGGAATTAAAGATGTGCATCTTACGTTGCCCTGTTCAGATTTCCTCCTGTGAAAGTGGACCCAAGGACAGGATAGGAGTACTGGCCACGTGCTCTCCATGGATCAGCCACCATGCTAGGTTACTTTAGCTGTTTATCTCATCTAAACACCACAACTGACAAGTCAGGGTTATTACGATTTCCATGTTATAGAAGCAGAAACTAAGATCCCAAGAGATTAAATAACTTGCTCAAGGTCACTTGGTTACTAGATGGCAGAGCCATGATTAAAATCCAGGTCTGTCTCATCCACAAGTTCTTGTTCCTCCAGGAACATCACAGTAGGGTTGGTGAAATGGAAAGGACTCGATAACTACTGAACCATAATGCCTAAATATCATTATACTTTAAACTATAATCAAAACCAAATTCCCTAATGTAATTACTATATTGTATCATTGGGAGAGCATTTCAGAAGCAGCAATGAAATTACTTCCAGAAGCTGTGACTCCTAAAGATACGAAAGATTAATCACAGGAAATAGATTCATCAGTAGATTATGACATATATTATTGAAATCTTACTGGAAAACCTTTCAGCACACTTCAACATAAAACAAAGAGACAAAGAGAAAGTAGAAAGCAAGGTATTGAGGAAATAAATAAGAAATTTACATTCTGTGAAAGAGCAACTGGAGTCTTATGTTTGGAAATAAATTTTGACTCAGATATTAAAGTGAATATTCTCTGATTTACAGCCAGTATAACGAGCCAAACAAAATGAAATAGAGTTTGGCTGTCTCCATGAACACATTCCTAAAAATCCAGCGAGGACATTCAATGTGCCATGATTTGAACTATTTCATAACCACATCTGTACGTAATGGCGTGCAAATAAAAATGGCATGCCTTAATAATGCATCCTAAATTATATTTTTACAGCTAGTCAATTCTAGTATATCTTAACAGTGACAACCACCATCTTTGACTGACATTTGACCTTTATTTTTTAAGTGAAACAAAAATATTATTTGCATCTAAGTATATTTTTAAAGGAAAAAAATCTTAACAGAATTCCAGGAAAGATAATTGTCCTGGAAATTTTCATTTTCTAAACGAAATTGAAGTAAAGAGGAAATTCTCCACTGATTTTCCCTCCTCAGACCCCAGTCTGCTAAAATTTTGGCCAGGTCAATAACGATCCCTATTCTTGTCCAGCTTTGCTTACCATCAGCAAAACCACAATTGTTTTAAGCACCTGGCACAGGATCAAACGAACAGCTGCAACAAAGGAAAACATAATGAAATCAGTGACCACCATCTTGTTGTAATACCCCGGAGACAATGAGCCACTTTCCATAATGCCTCTTGGGGCTCAAGAAATAAGCAAGTGCTATTCCACAGCCCAGAAAAGGACTTTCTGAAATTGCTCCTTCTTGGGCAACGGATAAGCATCAAAGAGGAGAGCACTGTGACAATTGGTGTGATTAGTTCAACGCAGGCAGCAATTAGCTCACCTCAAGACTCCTCTCCTTTGTTCTGTTTAATTGTTTCCAGAGAGTTCTCCAAGCTTTCTTCTTACTTGAACTCATCTAAAGTCCAAACACTGGTGTCCAAAAGCAGTAGAAACAATTTCAAACTGTTCTTGTGCAAAGTTGAAGAGGCAAGGAAGAGGAAAATGGTCTTGCAATCAGAGCAAGAGGGGAAATCTCAGACGCCCTGAGCAGAGTTGTGCTGCCTGCCCAGATTCCTAGAACTGCTAACAAGCACATTGTCCTGCCCTCCCATTTCCGAGTCATTGCAGTACTCAAGGAGAGAGTAGAAAGATTGTGTTTACTAAGATCTGGTGGGGTGTGGAATACAGTCATGCACCACGTAATGACGTTTTCAGTCAACAACGGGTGGCATATACGACAGTGGTCCCATAAGATTAGCACCACATAGCCTGCAGGTGGGGTAGACTATACCATCTAGGTTTTTGGAAGTACATTCTATGATGTTCACGCAATGACAAAATCGCCTAACAACGCATTTCTCAGAACGTATCCCATTGCTAAGCGATGTGTGACTGTATGAAGGTCCCTCAAGCTGCCACACCTGACTGGTTCCTTGTAGACCTCTGACCACCTAACTGCTAAATAAGGAGCTTCATCATCATGAGGAACCCTCCAAAATTAACTTCCCAGGCGACGTTCCTCTCAGGCATCCTGATAAAAGTAATGAAAGAAGAGTCAGGAGCTTCTGTTTCCATGGTTGGAGGGCTCCTGTAGCACATTTTAACACAAGTTCAGTCATTGCCTTTTTTTTTTTCTTTAAGTCCACTTTGAAAATAAGAAAATAAACCAAAAGACAGTCTGTCAGACTTAGAAGTCACTACTATCCTACTTTCTCAGCTAGAATTACAATTTCTCTAACAAGTAGAAATAAACAAATGCTGGTTTTTATTCATTGTATTGCCAACGAACCTTTACAAGATGTTGGTTTGATAAAACAAAACAAAATGTATGCATAAGGAGAAATGTTTTATATTTATTTGTACTTATTTGCATGGTAAATGTAGCCCAGCGTAGCATGGCTAATCTCACACATTTTGTGGTCCTCATGGTTGAGGATAGTTTCTTTGACACAGGCTGCAGTAGCCTTGCAGCCTGGAGAAGAGCTGTGCAAATATTAGATACTCAGTAAACGACGGAGTGGGGAGCAGAAGTGGTACTAAAATCCACACTGCCAGGGCATCCAGATAGCTCAAGTCTATGTGGTCATCCTGCCCTGTAGGGAGAATTCTCAGACGAGCCACTGCACAGTGCTTGGAAAGCAGTTGTCTCATTTCTCAAGGGTGTTTGGGCTTCTCAGTCTCTATGCTGTCCACACCCTAGTCTAGCTGATGGGAACAAGAGAGCGTAGAAAAAATCTCAAGTTTCCTTTCCTTCTCCCCTCCAAAACCAACCTCAGGAAACAAAATGACCCAACTGTGTGTCCTGAACAGGCTCTCAGATTTCATGGCCCCGGATCCTCATCTGTACAAGGAACGGGAAGAACCCATTGATCACTAGGGCCCACTCTAGTTCTCAACTTTGATGATTCTCTTCTCTCATTTTCCTGAGGTCCATATTTCCTTTTCAACTGGCTTCCTGGGGTTCCAGATTGGTGAATTTTTAATGCTTCCAAAGAATTTACCTCCACTTGTGGTAGCTGCACTAAGTGGAAGGAATCCAGGAGTTTGTAGGAAATGTTACAGAGGTGAGCGCACAGGTCTCCTGTTGGAGTCCCAGGGTACATGTGACCCGGAGAACCAGCCAACCCCTCTGGGTCTTTGATACCTCCCCCAGGGGCTGCTATGAGGCCCAGAGAGATAATATATGTAAATGCTTCATCAACCATAAAACTTTTGTGCCAATGGAAGGTATTACTATGGACTGAAATGTAGCCATTACAAAAAACGAGTGAGACCTATATGTACTGATAAAGGAAAATTTCCAATATACATTACTCAGTGAGAAAAGCTAGGCACAGAATATGTGTAGAGTACAATGCCACCCATGTTACCAAAAGATACATATGTGTATAACTGTGTATGAGTATATATACATGTAATTTTTGGAAAAAACTGTTAATAGTGTTTACCTATCAAGAAAGGAAATGTGGATTTTGGTACGGGACCAAAGGAAGATGTTAACTTTTCATACATACCATCTTGTACCATTTAACATTTAACCATGTGTATTTGTTTATTTGTTTAATAATCAAACAAGAAAAAAATATTGTAAAAATTTCTAACAAATACCAGCCTGTCGTCAACAATCTTCATTTCTTTTCTGGTTCTGCTGCGTTCTCATCCAGTACCTATTTCTCTCTCATCTGCAACCCACTGACTAAGCAATAAACTTAACCACCAGAACCTTGTTAAGCAAGAGAAAACTACCACATTTCCTTTGTAAAGAATAGGAAAAGGGCTGAGCGTAAGGTATGTTTTTCAATCTTCAGGTACTCCAGCAGAGAACAAGTAGCAGACACAAAAACCACAAGCAGAGGCTCCAGTCTGTTTCTGCTCCTGCCACAAAGCCATCCTGAGCATCTGTGACTCTCCTTTGCCCCAGGTGGGCCAGGCAGCCCTTGCTTTTGTGGGGACCTGGAATTGGCCACCCAAAGATATGTCTCTTTGGCATCAGGATTATTTGAGGCTCATTGCTTTTGATAAACTGGGACAGGCAAGGAGGCTCTGAGGAATGGAACTTGCCCTTTGTTAGGACACGTTTACATTTGTAAGGTAAATCTCTATCTGTAAAGTTGCCTCCCTCTCTTTACCAGGAAGAAGAAAGGCGATGACCTTCTCTCTAAAAACTCTTAATCAATACCAAAGGCAAGGACTTAAATCTGCATTTTATTGTGCTAGTCTGGTAACCTCCTGTAACTGACTTCCCTCCCCCTCCCAACGTTGGCGTCTCCTTAAAGATTAAGCATCTTTCTTTGGGCTGGGAACCGATTGCAGCGCTCATCTGTGACCCCCCTCCCCCAGCCTGAGGCAACACACCTGCCACCCCGCAGTGCTCACTGAGACAGCAGACCTATCTGTCGTTTCCATCAAGCGCTGTGCTGACAGAGCAGCCTCGTGACTATTGTAAAAGGGACATTTCAATCACATGTGAAACACCTGTTTGGGGGTATATAACCACTGTGTGCACCCCACTTCTTCGGTGCCCTTTCTTCCTTCGGGAAGAAAGGCCCCGGGCCATGGTTCCTCATAAAGCTCTGTTTAATTTTCTCTTGCTATTCTGTCTCATGTGAATTTAATTCGTTCTCCAGCCAGACGAACCCCCATTTGGGGAGAGGAAATGTCCTCCTCCCCTACACTTTCCACTGACCCAAACCTTTATCCCTGAGGAGCCCTGGTCTCCTCTCCATATAGAGCGTGGAGGCATCCTTAACATTTACCCTACACCTGATAGGATACAGGGAGCCACGTGGGGTGTTGGGTTCTGCCCAATGCATGGTAACAGTCCCCTTTCCCCTTAGTAAGCAGAACTAACCCAAGCCAACTGTGTGCCCCGCTCTTCTTGCCTGTAAACCTAAAGGGACAAGGAGCCAGAGACGGTCAGGTGTCAGTCCTCACTTCCAGTGTCCCTCTCACAAGCATTCTTTCCTTGGGGCAGACAATAGAGCACAATGATTAATAGAACACGATCTGTTCTGCAACCCAAATAGCTGGTTTCAACAGTGCTTTTGTTTCTTATATGCCTCAGTTTCCTCATCTGTAAAGTGAGGGTAACTATAGTGCCAACTTTCTAAATTTTGTGAGGAATAAATGAGATGATGCATATAATACTCGTAACATCAAGCCTGGTGCAGGGTCAGCACTCATTAAACGTTAACCATCATTATTATTAGATACTAAATCTCCAGACCAGCAGGGCTCAAATTGGTAGGAACGGCACCTAAACGACAATGCTCTCAAACCAGTATATAATAACCTATCATTTTCTTGGTAGTTAAACAATCCTTTCTTACCCTTAAGTAATTCTCTTTACATCCTATAACTTGCTAGGCTACATTTACGCAGTCAAGTGTAAATCATCTAAAACCCTTCATCCTATCCAAGAAATTGACTCCACTCAGCAGAAGCCCAACTGTAGAAGCCAGAAACTATTCTAATACTTGAAAAAGCAAGCAAAAATGTATGAAAAATAGCTATTTATTTGAGCCTCTTAACAAAATACATTCAAACACCTTTTTAAACAACTGAGAATTACAGTCTAACTGTCCAGGAATGTGGAAAAGTCATAACATGCCTCTTTGACAAGAGTTAAACTAGGCTAATAATTCAGTTCTGGGCTTTCAAATGAATGTGGCTGCCTTTTCTGTCCAAGAAGATAAAGGACAAAAATCACCTATCATCAAAAGTAAGCCCAAAGCTATTAAGCCAATCTGTGGAAGAGAGAAATGTACTCCAATTCCTTATTCAAGCTACCTGAATTATCCTCACTGCTTGCAAATGAGAACAGGGAAGAGGGACTATATTTTATTTAACAGAGTATATTTCGAAAAGTGTTAAATTTGGTATAATTACCTTTTTGAAATCTACTCTCCTTCTATTGATTAATAATTTGATGCCATTCCAAATTCTCATTCTGAAGTGGCAATTATAAAGGTTATTATGAAGTAGACTTTTTTTCAATTTACTACAAAATGCCAGGCTAGTTTGGAAGCAGAGCCCACTCTTCAGGAATGCTCTCAGAGAAAGAGTTTCTACTCTTTGGTGTCATTATCAAAGACACAGCAAGATGAATGGACTATTTAGACTCACCCAACTATAAGATAAAGTCTATTCCAACAATTTGTATGTCCAAGAAGTTTTAATTTAAAATTTTTTTGCCTCTAATTTGATACCAAGTTAAACACTACGTTTGTTCTCTTTTTTTAAGTATGTTTTAAGTAAGGGAAGACTAGTTAAAATTTTTACCAAAAAAAAGTGATGTAGCAATTAACAAATGAAGAATATTCATTCTTTCAAGGAATTTCGAGTCTCTGCTTTATGCAAGAAGCTATATACTTGATATTTTAAGAGACCCAAGGATAGAGTGTCTCTGCTCTCCAAAGCTTGACATTCTTAATAAGGTAAAGAAGCAAAGGTAAGAGAGAGACAGCCAGAGAGTTCTCAAAACTCAGACTCTCTTCTTTTGGTTTTGTAATAGAAATGTTAACTAATTTTCAGGTGCTGGCTATGAGAAAGAAATAGATGTTTAAGAAGTAAGGGGTAAAGACTGACTTAGAAGCAAAATAATGAACTGTTAAGGTATTTGCTCTGCTTAGCTTCAGAGCAGAAAAATATCCTAGGGGAAACTTGGTAGAGCCAACTGGAGGTACTAATGATGATGACTCTTGACAGAGCACCTTCCGGTGAAGAATAATCTCTATTCACTACATCAATCCGGCAAGAGAGGAATCATTGTGTCATTTATAATTGAGGAAGTAGAAGTTTGGCAACATCATGTAACAGTAGAAATCAACAAGACTATGCAGCTTACAACGCTGTCCTCCTCTCTCAACAGCCCCCTACGCAGGGTAAGCCCTTAGGATTACCTCTGTAATGTGACTCTGCCTGACAATAGCCAGTTGGTTCAAGAGTGTGTCCTTGACCAAAGTTGAACCAATCAGAGTCCTTCCCTAATATTTCCTAGCTGGAAAAATGTCATAGGATGTGAGGTTTGGCAGCTGTTGCCAGCCCTGCTTCCCACCTTAGGGAAAATGTGGGTTTACAGAGAGCATAAAGCTGGCTCACAAAGAGAAGCAGAGGCAAGGCTAGGGTCCTGAGAGGCTCTGAGTCCCTCGGCCCAGGGTCACTGAGGTCTGGCTGCACCCCTACCATGTTTGCCGTTAGCCAAGACACTCAAGCATCCTTCCACCAAAATTCGTTCTTCCTGCTCCCTCCTCAAGCTAGTTGGAATTGGATTTTGGTCACTTGAAATGAGAATCCCTCACTAACATATGAAATAATTTTGCTAAGACTATACAACTGATGAGTCATAATTATGACAACTAATATTTCTATGACAATTTATAATTTGTAAAGCCATTTCTCATGTAATAATCATTTTTATTACTTACATTTTATAAATTGTGACAAAATATGATCCAGATTAAAAATGCAAAAATGCCGTTTGGGGTAAAGAATAGTCATGCTATTTTGTATACCATAAGTCATGAAAGTTAAAAAAAATAGGTGAAAGAAAGGAGAAAGTGAAAGCTAATGAACATGAAGGCCGGTTTGACTGACCCTTTCTGGACCTACTGTCATATTGGCAGGTACGAAGCAGACAGCCACATAACGACTGTTGCTGTAAAGATTTTCTCAACAGAACGCTACCGTAACCTGACTCATACACCGTTGTACAATAATTCACTCCACTTAATCAGTAAATGAGACAAAGCCGATTTTGAAGAAAAGAACAAGTCTCTACTAAGTCCTGCAGGGATAAATCAATCTGACCTGTTATTTCTTGCTAAATGGTTTAGTCTTTAATTTCGATTCTTTTCATTTCAAATATACTATTAAGTACTTAAACGGCTTCATACCACGAAGTATAAATCACAGTAATGCCCAATCCCGTTATGGTTTTAAGCAAAAGGGTAGCCCTAAGCAGGATGGCACCAGACCAGGTGCAATTATGGTCTTGTTTCTACTTAAAATACAAAGCTAAACTCCGTACGAATAAAAGGAAGCAACTGAAAGTAATATATTAATTCACAGATAAAATACTAAACATAGGAATGGATCAAGAGGCAAGGTGGTAGGCCAGAACACATCTCCAATTCAACCCCCAATTTTCTGGTGCAGTGGTCCAAATGCATCATTTTAAAAAAATGTTTTCCAAGCATCAGCCTCCGTGTTCTTCCAGTCATCCTGACTCAACATCTCAGAATCATCCACTTCCTCTCCCTCAAAATCTAATCTGCTGGGAATCACAGCCAGTTCTGCTTCCCAATTAGTGGCTGCCCCTCCTTTAGCAAGGCAGCCTTTCTACGTGGCGAAGATAGGGCTCCCATTGGCTGCTGGGCTGCACATCTGTGACCTTCTATTGGTTCCCAGTTCCATCCAACTTTCATCACCTCTACCCTTGTCTATTTCAATGGTTTCTTGACTCCAACATAGTTCACCAGATGCAAGAAAACCCACAAGAGCAAAGAGACTGATCTAGTAGTGTTTTAAAAGAGATCCCTTCTCAAAGAGGTAAAAATGAAGGGCTTAAAAAAAAAAGTGAATGGCCTCAAAAACTAAAATTAATTTGGATAAAGGACTCCAGTATTATGCGAGTCAAGTGAGAAAATTTAATCTCTCTGAAAAGAAACACTAAGACACTCATTTGACATTTCTAAGAGTTGATGCTACAAAATATTGTGTTCCTGCCCCCGAGGCAAGAGGAAACAGTTCATTTAAGGGGCACATTAGCACAGAGGAGATGCCCCACACCACTGATCCTGACCTGGGACAGCCAAGTGCCAGAACTCCCTGGCACTTCAGATAGTTTATCCCTGAAGACCAGAGCATCAGCTCCTTGTCATTGGGCAATTTCCTATCCCAAAGACTTCCTAAAGGCATACATTTACTTTTTAAAAAAAAAAACAAACAAAAAATAGAACCATTACACCGATTAGTCCATTACGGTCAACAATTCTGCTTTCAATTTTTCCATCTGCTTCAAGAAGACTTTCCTACCCTATATCCAACTACTCTCAGAATAAAAAATACAAAATTTCTAAATGAGGAAGTGGGAGCAGAATGACTTGCTAGAGTTCATGCCATTAGTTGCTCTCAGTGCCATTGGCATGGAGAGTTATGGCAAAGGGCGGACAATTAAAATGAGGATCAAGCACTGCTTCCAGACAGATCAACTAACGTATTTAGTTCACACGTAAATATGAAAGCTTGTTGTTAGGATGTGTTTTCTCAACCAGAGGCCACTGAGGACCAGTACAACCACTGTCATCTGCAAGTCCTCAAATTTTATCCCCTTTCAAAGTGATCCTTACTTTTGAAAAGTCCGGAAAATGCTGGTCTAATGCATCAGCCAGTGCCATAGCCAAAAGGCTAAGACACCAAGGGAAAAAAGCCACATTCCACCTTCATGAATTTCAATGGCTGTTCTGCCATATTCAGATCAAAGGGGGACAAACTCTTGCTAATACCAGTCCTCTTGAATGACTAAACTTTAAGACTTTGATTGACTGGGGACATCCTTTGGGAATATAAAGATGACTTTTTTCTGTTGTGGGTCTTGAGAGAGATGAAAAGGAAGTTGAGAGCTGCTACCTCTGAACATCATGTCTGCAATTCCTCATTTCAACAGAGTTTAGCTTCTATTACTGTGCAATTGTAATCAACAACTGATAACACCCAAGTGCCCCCCCAAGGCCAGCTCTTCCTCCCTGGAATGTATGGGCAGGGTAAACAAGCACTGTTGGCTGTACGGCTAAAATATTTCATCCTTGCTGGTCAAGTCACTTGCTCTGAAGACCTAGATTCCTGATGGTGTCATTAACACAAGACCTTTCACCTCCTTTGTCACAGTTTCTCAACAACTCAGAAGGAATAATATTTGATTGGCCTCAGCTACCTAATGTCCACCTGTGAAATGCAATTTCACTTGGGTTCATGAATAATAAAATGAAAGCTGCACTTCATTGCAAACTTGTCCTCTGGCAAATAGAGAAAAAAGACATTTTGAAAATAAAATATGAAGACTTGCTAGGTACACAACCATCTTTCTCTGCTAAGGAAGGAGTAAAGACATTAGTTAATCACAACACGGATCTTTAACATAATGTTGTTATTATGCAAGTAAAAGATGCTTAATGTAGAAAAATTAAAATGTAGATAATCAAAACAATAAAATTTAGCCATAATCTATCACTCAGAGATAATCAATATTTTGTAGTACATACTTCCAAAGTTTGTACGTACTTCTCATCCTCTATAGATATAGGTGTGCATGTGAATATATATATTTATGTATGTGCTTATGTGTGAGCATGTGGTGGTGAATATATATGCACACAGACACACATAAAAGGAAGTGTTTACAAGAAACCTTTGATTCAAACTCTTTCTTCTGTCTTATATTCAGAAAAAGTGGTTACCTAACATGCATTTCATGAGCAATAAATTGTCCACGGGACCCTTAACAGTACTTGTATTTCTAGGAAAAATGGATCCAAAATCAGGGATTGTGACCCTAATGCCCTTAGTAACAAAAGCAGGAAAAAGGAGCATGGTACATTAGCCTCAAAGCTGAACTAGCACAAATTCAGCTCCTGCTCCTCCCTTGGCTTTAAAAAAAGCCAGGAAGGAACACAGCCATGACAGGTGGCAGAGTGAAAAAAGTCCATTTCTGGGATCTAAGTTCATTGATTGCTATTATCTCATTCATTTACACCAACTGCATCAATAGTACCAACCTTAAGATAAAGTATTATAGAGAGAGAATGGAGAAGCAGGGAACTGAAATCGTTCCGACACCCTGCACATAATTGATAAAAGCTAACCAAACCATTATCTTCCTTCTCCAAGACCAGGTTCACTGGCACAATCTTAAAAATTAAAGAATGTACCCAAGTTTATCATCTACTAATGGTTCATGTTATGAGAAAGTTTACGTCCACTCTTGGAAGCAAAAGTCTCTAGCCATTTTTTAAAACATCCTTTCATAAGCATCTCATAAAATAAAAACTAGGAGAAAAGTCAAGAATGTTACAAACATAAAAATTATGGAGTCTAAGCTGAGCCTACCTGAGTATGTCTTAGCTTGGGACCAAATGCTGTCTTCCACATCAAATATCAAATACAGTTACCTGCATAATAGCTACATTAGATATTACCACAGAGAAACATCTTTAGATTTTTGTTAACATCACTCCCATGTCAAACTTCAAAAATAAGTTGGAATAGCACATTACTCACATCCTGGAAATGAATAAAGTATCATCAACCTCTGGATACATAATAGATTTATTGTTAATGATAGCAGTACAGATATATGCATGGAATATGTTTTAAAAATGTGTTAGAAATAGTAAAAATATCCACACTCTTCCAAAATACTATATAATGCTCTACATACTGAATATGCAGACATGGGCCATGAATCACAGGGCATTTACAAAAAAAGAACTCTTTGCCTGCTCCACTGGACAGACATTAATTTAAACACCATCTTCTCCATAACATCTTCGAGTCGACTCCAGGGCACTGTGCCTACTCCTTTCTCTCAACTCGTAATATTATCTTCTGAAACACCCCTTTCTCCCTTTGCACTTCTTTGAGGCATCTCCTGTAGTACTGAGCTTCACTATTCCATGGTTTAATGTGTATCATTAAAACCTGTCCATTTTTGTACAAGCCAAGTCTTTCATTGGATTTTAGGACCTATGGATTATATATTTTTTGCATTTCTGCCAGTGCTAAAATAAAACTGCCGTTCAATGAATATCTCTTGCATGAAAAAACTTGTTTTAAATCCCTGAGCTCAAAGAGTTAGCCCTCTTTGAGAGAGAAGCTGCAAGGGACCTCATCAGGGAAATGTGTAGGTGTGTACACATGTGCTAAGAAGACAGCAATAAGATAAAACAAGAATTGAGTCCGGTGAAAGAGAGACGTTCTTTAGAAGTCAGGTTGGATGGCAAGAAAGGGAGATGGCATGTACCAGATCACACAGGCAGAGGAAAAACAAATCCCATGAGGGGTTGGTGAGGACGTGGAGTAAATTAGCTTAATAAGAACAGAGACCAGTACAGGATGAAGTAGAGAGGGGAAGATGGGCGTGGTCGGCAGGCGCTTATGTAGTGGGAAGACAGTACTTGGAGTAATCAGCATGCTAACAATCAGAAAAAATAAAAATAATAAAGAGGAAAACCATCTCCACAGTGACTATAACTTACCATCACGGCCCTGGTTAATAGTAGGGGATGCACTTCTATATAATTTTCAAATGAATCCCCTTATTAGTAACTCCGAAGTGTCAAAGGAACAAAATAATTACGAATTTTGATTATCATGAGAATTTTAATTTATCTTCTCTGAGGTCTAAGGAAATTGTCAGCATCAATTACTGAAATACACTAAAGTGGAGCAGCCATTCTTTTAAATCATTGTGCTTAGCTTTCAATCACCAAAAAATCATATTTATAAATGTAATCTAGCCACCCGCTCTTGGGTGATGACTTTAGAATTTCTCTGCTCATTCACTCTGCACTTTTTAATACATGATTTTGAAACCACCCAACGAATCAGATAAAGATGATGTTTGTTTAGATAAAATTTTAAATCCATAGACTCTTTATCAAAGAAAATAGAATAGTAACTGTCGCAGAGAGAAATTGTAATTTAATAATTGTTTTTTTCTTTGTTCTTTTATTGCTTCACAACTGAAAAAATAAATTCTATTTGTATTTCAGCTAAAGTAAGATGAAAATGTGGGGAAAATAATAGGAGTACTTTCCCCAGTACCTTCTCTCTTTTTCAGGTAAAGCATTTCTTTCCTTTAAAAATATCAACTCTGCTCTATAATTCACACATGAATGGAGAAGTAACATAATAGCAAGAAAAAGTTTTACAAAGTAGATGGTACATTTACGAAATGGATTTTTCTTGCTCGTTGTTATTTTTCAGTCAAAAAGCCAGGCAAGAAGGTAGAGTAATACCCATATACGTAGTCCTGAAACAGGAAAGGATAATATGTAGTTCACAAATGAGTAGCTTACAGCTCAAAACAGACTTTTCCCTGAATGAGTATCAGAGAAACAGGCCATTCTCTTTAAAAAGGATAGAGCATTTTAAATATCGACAGCAACTTTCTATGAAGGAGAGAGAAATTTCGACAGGATTAGGCCATGGGCCACCATTGGTAGGTTTTGTAAGAACAGTGTCAGCACACAATTTTGAGGGTTAGTTGATGCCCTTTGAAAACGTGCCCGTTAAAGGCGATCTGTAATTTTTGGGTGAAATCATTGCCACTCATAAACAGAGTTTTCTAACGGAATTGCTGATAAGCTTAACCACTCTATATGGGCACAAACTATACCACTTTAATGGAAATAGCCAATGCCATGACCAGGACAGAACCACTTAGTAGGGAAATTGGGAATTTAATTTCAATCAGATGAACAAAAAAATGAAGAATGCTTGAAGTGGTGGCATAAAAAACACTAGCGATTAAAACCATTTGGAACCTTTGCTTACCCTTCAAAGGCATTTGTTGCCATGGTTTTGAAAGACCTCTGAAAGCTTCAGCTGTGTCCACAAGAGCTGCCAAGAAATAGGGGTTCTATACTGATTTTATTTGTCAGATTCATTTTGTCTTATCTCCAAGATAAAGATTACTTGGCCAAAGGGGGGCAAAAAAGAGGAGCTGCTGTCATTTCACTGGTAGAAAGACTATGATTTTGCTTTTCTGAGCCCTTTTTCAAAGGCATGCATGCATGTGTGCACACACATCTAATTTTCGTCCCGTGGCATTAAGAGTAACTGGCACCGAAAATTGGTAATGGGGATGGCATTCTTACATGGAAGGAGGTTGTCAGGTCTTTAATTTCAGGATTGTGCCTTTATTTTTCTCTGATAAGAACCAGGAGTCAAACATCTAGCAAATTTATCAATATCTGGGGGAAGGACTTTCTTTTAAAAAGTTTCATTATAAATGCTTTCGTTTAAAAATTACTTAATAGCTCATACGTGTACATACTAAAATTCTTCTTCCCTTTGGCCTCGATATGCTTATTTCTCTGTTGCACAATATGCATGTTACCACAAGATGGAGAGTAAAAACTAGAAGTAGAAATAATGAAAGGATTAGGAAATCTCTGGATCAGAAAAGATGTCTATGGACCCCCACAGCATGAATAAATTGAAGGAAAAAAAGCTTGCTTTTTATGTGAAAATCATAAAAATGCTTATATTTGTTTCTGTAGTTTACTATTTGTACAGATTAATGTGTTGGCAGCAGCATGTTCTCTTTTAAATTGTAAGCTTCTGGAGAGAAGCATTTGGCCCTGTTGGGCTAATTTGTGATTTTCCTATTTTGAAGGACCTTGAATGTACATTTTTAATAATTACAGTCCTTCTTACAAGTTTTTAGTAAGATCCAGGCAACTCATACATTATTAAGAGAATCAAGAGGAAGATTTTGGAGTTACTGTGCTATGAATAATGGTCAATCTTCCGCAAGCATTAAACCATGCTTTTTACCAAGCTTCCTTAAAATTAATTGAGGAAATTGATTCAAATCCCCACCCCTGGACTGTCTGCAGAGTGCTGATTCTGTTTCTGTAGCTGCTGGATAATTCTATCTGGAACTCCAGCTACCATATCAAACTCAGGATGTCTGGAATTGAACTTACCCCATCCTCCCTCTAACTGGTCTTCCTCTTAATTTTCCTGGTTTAGGTAATGAGACAGCATTCTCTCTCTGTTTTTGAACCTCTTTAACTCCTTTCTCTCCAAGTTGAACCATATTGAATGATTCCATAATGAACCATCTTAAAACAATGTAGATTCTTTCATTATAATATCCTTCATCCTATTCCCTTTTTTTCGCATTTCACAAATACCAAAAAGCTCAGATTTTTAGTATGAATATTGATATTCAAATAGATTAGAATAAATGTTCACCTATTTATTTGAATATCAACTTCATCAGCCAAATTAGTCTTCATGCTTTCATTCTCTCCCTTCTCTGGTCTCCCCTATATGCCTCTGGCAGGTTAATTTTAATTAAAGACCATTTTGTCAGATCTTTCCCATGCTTGAAAAAGTGTAATGGCTTTGTGTTGCATAAAGCCTGCAAACAGATCCTAAGTTTCTTTTCATTCTTTTATTTATTCATTGAGGGACTCCTATAAGACAAAGACTTGATTTGAACCTGAACTTTGAGGTGCTCACAGTCAATAAGCAAAAGAGACACAGATAGAAAAACTCGCAGTCGTAGGCAGTGGAACAAAGTGATACAAAGAGCCACAGGAGAGAGAAAACCTCTGCATTAATATCAGAGAAGGTTCGATGACAGTCACTCTTGACTTGAATAAGAAGAAATTTTACAGGTAAATTTGGAAAGAAATTTCCCGGAAAGAAATAGAATAGTCATATTTGAGGAACAGCAAGCAGTCCAGTCTAGAGAATCTATTTCAGAAGTAGAAACAGGGAGTAAAATGACAAAAAAGATAACTAGAGCGAGATTGTGGAAACCCTTGGATGGTTACCTGTGGATGATTCCATGGGCCACAGAAGTCATCAAAGCATTCTGTACAAAGTATTGACATGATTAGTAATCCGCTTGAAGAATGTTAATAGACGGCGGTGTGCAGAATGGCTTAGAAGAAGGAAAGACACATGAAGCAAATGGCTTAAGTGAAAGGAGAAGGCAAAAGGAAAAATTAAATTATCGCAATGATCCTGGTGAAAATGAATGGGGCTAATTCTGAGTGATGGGAATTGGATGGACAGACATTTAAGAAAGAGACTCAACAGAATTCCACAACAGTTCTGATGGGAAACAGCAGGGGCAAAAGCTACAAAGTGAAGAGATGGAGATTAGCTAAGTCCAAGGTTGCAAGTGTGCATTCTAAGGGAGTGGTGAGGGGACTGCCATAAACAGTAGGCAGGAGGAGGAATGGCTAGTGTCCGATGGAGACACACAGGAGTCACTAAGAAACAAGGTTGCGGCAGGAGCTAGATTTGGGAGATACCTGCATGACTTTGATACTTTAGGCCTTAAACATTGTTCCTGTGGCTGCCATAACAAAGTATCACAAAAGAGTAACGTAAAACAACGTAAAGTATTGTCTCACAGTTATGGAGGCTAAAAGTCTAAAATCAAGGTGTCAGCAGGGTCATTCTCCTGAAACCTGCAGGAAAGAATCCTTCCTTGCCTCTTTCTAGCTTCTGTGTTTGCCAGCGATCTTTGGCGTTCCTTGGCTTGCAGAAGCATCACTCCAATTTCTCCCTCCACCTTTTCACAGCGTCCTCCTCCCTGTCTCTGTGTCCAAATTTCCCTCTTCTCATAAAGACATTAGTCATATTTTATTAAAGGCCCACCCTATTCTAGTATGACCTCATCTTAACTAATTACATCTGTAATGACCCTATTTCCAAACAAGGACACATTCTGAAGTACTGGGGATTAGGACTTCAACATATCTTTTTGAGGGACACACTTTGACTCATAACAGACAGGTACGAGATTGCCTGGGAAACTGGGCAGAGAAAAGGATGAGAAAGTGAAAGGAGCAGAGATTGCAGATGCCGAGGAATGCCTACCTTTAGAGAGCTGAAGAGGGAAAAGAAAAAGCCAGAGAGGGGACAATAAGTCCTCTGTTCTCTCCAGGCTGATTTACTCATTGTTCACTGAGCATATCTTGGTTTAGGCTATTTCACATTTCTAGAATTCTTTTCCAAATATCTTATTGCCTAGAAAATCGTCCAGTTTCCAGGGCTATGTCAAATATACCACTTGTATTAACGCTTGTCCTGCCAGCTTTACCCAGTGAAATTTCTGCCTTCTCTGAGCTTCTCTAGCAGGTTTAATCTACCATTCTTTTGACCTCTTGCCATATTCTACTGTTATCAGAGATGTGCCCAGCACCACCAGAGGCAGCGGAGCTACAGTAACAAACAAGGCAGACCAGACCAGCAACCAGCTACCACTGAGCTTACATCCAAGTTTGGGCAGGAATATGGGGAGGTGGCACCTGGTGCAGACAGACAATAATAAACCAAATGAATAAAGAAGAGAACTTCATAAAAGATTTAAGGGCCTTAAGTAAAACTAAGGGTAATAGAGGTTGACAAAACTAGAGGCAAAGTATTGTAGGGTTACTTTTGGTAAGATCATCAGGGAAGATTTCTCCGAGAAGGTGATCTTGGGTGGAGATCCGAATGACACGAAGCCAGCCAAGGAAAGATCTGGGTGCTTCAAGCAAAGGGGGAAAAGGAACCACATGTGTGTGCTAAGGTCCTGAGGAAGGAACATGGTTGGGTGAGTTGGAGGAAGAGAGAGAAGTCCACTGGGGCTGGATTACAGTGAAAGGGGGGAGAAGGAAGCAGGAATAAGAACATGCAGTGTATTTTAAACCATAGCAAGGAATCTGGACTTTAAGTGCAGTGAGAGTTGTAAGTGTAAGACTACACCACTTGATTAACATATCTAAAAGGCCTCTCCTGGGGCTCGCCCAGTGGCGTAGTGGTTAAGTTATCGCACTCCGTTTTGGTGGCCCAGGGTTCAGATCTCAGGCATGGACCTAGCACTGCTCGCCAAGCCATGCTGTGATGGCATCCCACATAAAATAGAGGAAGATGGGTACCAAAGAATTAGTATTTTTGTCTCCCTCATTGCCAGGATCTCACCTTTGAGGTGTATCTCTGAAAGGACTCCAGAGATAAAATTGCGGTGTAGTGAAAGAGCAGCCTCCACTTCTTCCTCATCCTCTGGTCTTTTCCAGGCATGGGAGTACATGTCAAGCCAGAAAGTGACCGGAAATGTGAGACTAAATGTAAAACGAATCCATCTTGGGTGAAGAAGGGTGAGTTCCTAAGAACAAAAGAGCTAAGTTCTCTTTTACTAGAGCTCTAAAATGCAGACAGAGGCAGCTAAATGGGCCTGAGGTTGTTCAGAATCTAAGTCTCTGCTTACACTCAGCAGCTGGAGAAGGAGCTATCCAGGGTGCTGGACTGTCTCAGCCTAATGCTTTCTAAGGCCTGGCGGATTGGGCTGTAAGTTATCCTTGTAGGACCTAAGGTCCCCAGTGCACTGAACAATAACCAGTCTCCACCCTGATACCATGTCCTCCTGGTCTTAGCTAACCTTTAAACCAACACCTGCCTGGGCCATGCCTATTTGATTTAATGTTAAGCATCTCCTAAATATGACTTAGAGAGAGAATATGAAGTGGCAGCATAGCCAGAGGTGTATAGACAGACATGAGCCTCCACTGTCCCTTGTGATGATTTGAAATAATAATATAAGAGAAGCAGTGAGCTCAGTGGAGCCCTTTTTCCTGGGAACAATACTAAAAGGTAGTACCTGGCTGCTGAACCTATAACCAAGTCTGCTTATATAACTCGTCCAAGAGTCTCTGCCCACAATACATCTTAAGGAACAGTCCGTCTTCACCTGCAATGATTAATAAATTCATAGAATATCCAATTTCACTCCCTCCCTTAAATAATGTCCTTGACTTTGCTTTTTAAAAAAAAAAGTATGTTCCACTGGAGGCTATTACTCAATTTCTTGAGCAATCAAGTTTGTACACTCAGTAGTGGATGAAAATTTGTATGCTTTCAAGTCAAACACTTTACCTCTTCAACTAAAACACTTAGAGCACGAGAGTAATCTGATGGATACTCATTTCTACCTCTCTTCTTAAGTAACAAGAAAACAGGGAGAGCTACTGCATCTTCAGAAGTTTCTACCTGCATATCAGACTCTTCACCGTCCTTAAATAGGTTTGAGGGGCAATGTGATTTATAAAGAGCCACAGAAGGTCAGTAAAACTTTTTAGTTTCAAGTTATCAAGAGTATGATGAGAAAATGGGACTAGAAAGCATTAAACTTGCTCTGGCGTTTCCCTTTTATATGCACAAACAAATCAATACACGGAAATGCTATTAAAGTAAAAAGGAAATAAATTACTTTGCTTTTACAGGGTGTATGAATAAATACACAGAGCAGGAATGTCTTTGTTTAATCTTATAGTAAATTAATTTTGTTAATTTTTATTCCTAGAACTCCCCAAACTCTATCTTACTTCCTGGTCTTTGCTCATATGTTCATTTCTATGACTGAACACTCATGTCTTCCTTCCTCATTTTGCTTACTTGGCTCATCCTCCAGAATTAATTTTAAATCAGGAAACCTTCTCAGAGCCTGACTCAACCCCCACCAGGACTGAGGGAAGTTTGGATTTCTGTAAGACCCTGCACTCACCCTCATCTTGGCGTTTGTGACACTGTAATTTAAACGCTAGTATATTTGTCCATCTTTCCCTCTACCTTATAAGCACTATGAGGGTAAGGACTCTCTGTCTTTCCTATAATTGTATCTTCAGGGATTTGCACAGTGCTTTGCCTAGGAGAGGCAATCAATGAACAAATGAATTAATTAATGAACTAAATAATTTTTAACATCCCTCTCTACCACTAAAAGTTAATAACTCTGCCTTGTTTCTAGGATTCTTCCAGAACTTTGCACTCAATAGTCATCTCACTTAAGAAACCTTATATAAGTGACCTCATCCCATGATAAGGAATAAGTTTTTGAAGCCAGGTAGAAATTCACTTTTACACCCTTTATATAGTACAATTTTTCATAGTACAATGAAATCCTACTATTTAGTCTGTATACACAAGATGGAGATCAGATATACATTTTCACTATCAAAGAATAGCCAAAAAAATTTTTAAATATTTGAACTCAAGATAGTGCCATACTAACAAAATATTTATTTTCGTTAGCTCACATTTTCTTCATTGATTTTTCTTTTTTTCTGTGTTTTCTGTTCTGATAGCTTAATGCCTAGAGACAATACTAAGTTTGGGGGCCGGCTCCGTGGCCGAGTGGTTAAGTTCGCGCACTCCGCTGCGGCGGCCCAGGGTTCGGATCCTGGGCGGGGACATGGCACTGCTCGTCAGGCCACGTTGAGACAGCGTCCCACATCTCACAACTAGAAGGACCTGCAACTAAGATATACAACTGTGTACAGGGGGGGTTTGGGGAGATAATGCAGAAAAAAAAAAAATATTGGCCACAGTTGTTAGCTCAGGTGCCAATCCATAAAAAATATATATATATTAAGTTTGACGTGAAGGTATGTAGTACACAGTACACTCCTAAATGCCAACTGCATATGATGAAAATACTTTGTAAGAATATTGTTATTGCTCCTTGCAGGAAGATCATTTCTGTCTTCATCTCAATAATGTTACATTTATAACTAACAATATTTTCTTTTATTTTATTCATCTATTGTTTTCCTTATCTTTATCATACAGTAAGTGCTTTATACTGACTTACCCTCTAATTCTATCATGAGACCAAGTACCTTTGCCTCTGCAAATAAACTTCCCAAATAAATTCTAAATTTTGTGGGATTATGGATTGTCTTACATGCATTTTTATTTCCCTCAGAACATCTAGCGCAGGTAAGAATAAGTACTCAAAAAATAAAAAAATGTTAGATTTAGAAAACATCTATTACCTTCCCATACATTAAATCAAGGGTCAGAGAATTACGGCCCACAGGCCGGCCCTGGTCAGTTACTTGTTTTTGTGTATAAAGTTTGATTGGCACACACCCTTTATTTACATATCCTCTATGGCTCCTCGCAGGCCACAATGCCAGAGCTGGGTAGCTGCAACAGACACTACATGGCCTGCAAAGCCTAAATAAATCACTCTCTGGTCCTTTACAGAAAAACTTTGCTGCCCACTGCTCTAAATCATGTTTACTGATGAGGGAACTCAGTTTCACATAAATGACTCCTCCAAGTTTGCAGTTGAACTTACGCGCTGAACCTCCCTCTGTCAAATGACTTTTCAATACCAGACTAAATGTTTGGTGAAAATAATGGTATTGTAGATTATATAAAATCAAAGAAATAATAAAATCACAAATGAAGATAATTGCCAAAAAACCCTTTAAGGGCTTATCCTAACCTAAACCAAAATATAAATATCATTTTTCTAAATGGAGATAGCATTAGCTAGTAAAATTAAATAATTTATGTTGAGATACATATATGTGTGTATTAATATATACAGAAACAAAAATTTGCTCTCATAGAATATCATAAATTTTATTAAAATTTCTAACAAAAACGTCCAAGTCTTACAGGAGATTTCTAAAAGATGGTGAAAGCAATAATTGTCAAAGAAAGTGCTTTTAAAGTGAACCAAGTTGACCTCACTTGCTACTCTATAAAGATATGAACAGCGTTTTTTAAAAAGAGAAACCTATCTTACTAGCAATGGAAGGAAAAATAAACAGTGGGCATCATCCCCCAGCTTTCATCTCATACCATGGCACTGAAGAACTGCTGCAAAAAGTCCATACGAATTACTTCTTCAATCACTACCTATTAATTTAGTAGAGTCTGGTTTTCAACAAATTACTTAAGTCTTAATTTCCACAGAGGGAATCATACAGAAACTCCATCAGAAATATTCTTAGTATTTATGCACTAAACTTTACTTAAGCTGAAAAGGTAAATAGAGAAAAATGCTCCACCATTACAACAAAAAGTGATTCAGTTAGCCTAAACTGCCCTCAGACCTCTGTTGCTGTCAGACAGGGAATCCTTAGCATTGATATTTTAGGTAGCCAGGTAATTGAGGTTTCCCCACAGTATCCTTATAACACAACAATATAGAATCTCCTGGAATAGAAATAAAATGTAGTTGGCAGTATATCAGAGAAGCTGCACTTGGTAAACTATATGCAAGAAAAGGATCATGGCACACTAGCAAATGAAATGTTACAGGTGGATATGTAATAATTGCTTCGTACAAATAATATGCCCCCTGTTACAAGTCACAAGCCATTGGGTCTTCTTATTTTAGCAAAAGGTCATGTCATCCATTGAGATGACAAAGAGATGGAAGAAGAGCAAGAGAAGAATAAGTTAAATTAGAATTGGTCTGGAACAAAGATCAGAATGGAATACTCATCTGGATAAAGCCAAGGCAGAGACAGAATATGTATGGACAATTAATATCACACTCCATCACATAAGCCTAGCTGCCTGTAACACGCAAATATCCACCTGCCATCCCCTAATCAGGGCATGGACATCAGCTCAGAGACCCAGCTATTGAAATCCTCCTCCTGTGGACTTGCTCAAGACTATTTGGGTCTTGCTAAGTGGAGGAAGCATAATTACTCAGCCACAACTGCCCTGGCATTTGTCAACTCCTTCTCCTGAGATCCTGTCTCTTCTCCATGTTTCTACCAAAGATATTAGCAGGCTTACTAGATATCAATGTTTTGTACAAATGGCTGATCATATGCCTTCCTCAGTTGTGTCCCCTCTTAGGATTAAAAATGGAATAAGTTGTTTTCAACACACTATTACCTTGAATACTTCTCTTGAAGAAAGCCTTACAGCCCTCACAGGACCAGACTCCATAATGGTACCCTGAGGCATAGTCATTGCACACTGCACAGTAGCGAGTCTCCTTAGCAGATTCCATGGCCATGCTCCCCTTGTCACCGGAGCTGGCCAATCTCTCTCTACCTCCCTGGCGTCGATTATCTGCATTTGGCCTGGAAAAAAAAAATAGGAGAAAAAAAAACAGTGAATCCATTAACAAGAAAAGTGTAAAACATGCACTCTACCCTAAAGAATAAGAGGCTGGGAGATGCAGCAGATCCACTTTATTCTGACATTTTGAAATAATGAATCATAATGTAAGCTAATCTTTCAGTACCTCGCTGTCTGTTGCAGCAAAAGGTGTTTGCCTATTATGTTAACCTTGAGGGGAAATTGTTTATTGCAAACTTGCTTTAAAAATGGACTGCTTACATCAGAACATACTATCCAAAAACTGACAAAATGAAATTAGCTGGTTTCTAATAGACTTATTCGGTTTTTTTCAGGGATTTGCAATTAACTCAGAACTGTTAGAGACCAATGCTCATTCCAATTCTAGACCACATTAAGGGTCTTTAGGAAACAGAGACAAAGCATAAAACAGCTGGAGCATTTGAAACTCAGATGAACTGATCAACAGTGTAGAACAGGTGTAGAAGGATAACAATTCTGGTTTTTGTGTCCTCGTTTCCAGATAACCCTGGATATCGGCTTTTATAATTCGACCATAATTTAAGGATACTATTCAATATTCAATATTCATCATTAAGAACACACAGGATGAGAACAGAGGAACAAAAATGATTACACCAACCTTTAAAAATTTCATGGAGGAAGCATATTCCAGAAAAGGAACAGAATAAACAGTCAGAAAGTTCTCAGAGAACTAAGGAAATGGGGAAGTAAGAAGTTTTGAGGAAGTAAAACACTTTAATAAGGTGAGAGAGATCAATAGTGCCCAATGAGGCAGAAAAGTCCAATAAAACAAGGACTGATAAAGTGAAGTTGGATTGGACAAAGAGGACACTGAGCAAGGAGTTTCAGTACAGCATATGGGCACAAGCCAAAATCCAGTGGGCAGAAAAGTGGATGGAATACAGGGAAACGAAATGAGCCAAGGCCACTCCTTTGAGAACTTGGACGAGACCAGGAAGAGAATGAGCTAGAGTGGTTGCTAAACAATATAAAGACAAAAAAAAGGTTTTTAGAACCAAAGAGACCTAAGAAGGCTTCATGGAGACCGAAGGGAATGGGCCAGTGGAGAGGGGATGGTTGAAGGTATGAAGAGGAAAACAGAATAAAGCCAAGACGGAAAGTAGAGCATTTGGGATTAAAGACACAGGTAGAAGGAACAGCCTCGATGAGGACACCTGGAAGAAGACAGAAAGAAAATAAGAAAAGGAGTAGATAAGACTAAGTTTGCATCTCTCATCTAACCAGGTATAGGAGCAGAAAGTATGTCAACCCAGGATTTTCTAGGCATGTGCAACTAAATAAAGTTGGTATAAGAGAATTGGAGGTATACAGCCAGAGCCCAGCACAGTGCCTGGTATGTAATTGGCACTCAAGAATACATTTAAATAAATGAATAGAGTGTTCTAGGGTGTATAGAACAAAAAGAGAAGTAGAAAGATATTGGAAGGATAGATGGAGGGAAGGTTCCTATGAGACTTCAAAAAAAAAACCTAGGATGAGCTAAAGTGAACTGAAGATAGAGCTTCCATGGTCTCTTGGACAAGGAAGACCATGCTTCTTGTTTCCATTCTCCATCCTAATAACCAAACCACATTGACATTCACGGGTCCTCCCCTTCCCAAGGACTGTCTTTCCTTTTAGTTCAAATTTTACGATCCTTCTCTACCCTTCTCCCTCATGAATATCGTCCACGATTTTGTGGCAGTGGTTTGCCAATTACACTTGCCATGATAGTCACAAAATACCATCCTTGGGCAGAATATGTCTGACTTTGCCAATTTTTTCCATTCTAAATGACTTAGGTCTTAGGTTGGCAGCCTCAAAGAGGGGTTCTTTATCTTTTAATATCCTTATAGAGCACTGGCTTGCAGTTTTCAATTCTAATTCATATTGTCTTACCCATCTCTTTCCATTTCATCATCATGCTGTCGAATTGTTGCCCCCAATCAACCTCAAATCTTTGTACTGTTGCTTAATAATGTCTTATGCATGATTCAAGTCAGTAGGAAAGAGCTGTGAATATTTAACCAGAGAAGCTTAGTGTCTTTGGTGAAGGGGCAGTTAGTAAGTATGTCATGGACAGATTCACAGTGACGACGAATCTTATTAAGTATTGGAGCCCCAGTACCTAGCTCAGTGCCCAGCACATAGCAGGCATTCAATACTTGTTTGTTGAATGAATGAATAGTATATACGTGGGCAAAAGTTCCAAGTGTCTTCCACTCATCCCAGCATAATAAAACACTGCATTTTTTAAAATTGTAGTAAGAGAAACATAACATAAAATTTGTCATCTTAACCATTTTTAACTGTACAATTCAGTAACGTTAAATGTATTTGCCTTAGTATGTAACCCATCTCCAGAACTTTTCTGTCTCATAAAACTGAAACTCTAACCCATTAAGCAACTCATTTTCTCCTCCCGCTAGCCCCTGGCAACCACCATTCTACTTTCTGTCTCTATGCATTTGACTACTCTAGGTGTAATCATATAGTATTGTCTTTTTGTGACTGCCTTATTTCACTTAGCATATGTCTTCAAGGTTCATCCATGTTGTAGTAAGTGTCAGAATTTCCTTTCTTTTTAAGGCTGAATAATATTCCAGTGTGTGTGTGTGTGTGTGTGTGTGTGTATACACCACATTTTCTTTATCCACTCATCCATCCATGGGGCTAGGTTCCATCTTTGGCTATTGTGAATAATGCTGCTATGAACATGGATGTCCAAACATTTCTATGAGATCTTGCTTTCAATCCTTTGGGATATATACCCAGAAGTGAGATTGCTGGATTATATGGTAATTCAATTTCCAATTTTTTGAGGAATCGCCATACTGTCTCCCATAGCGGCAGCAGTATTTTACATTCCCACCAACAGTGCACAAGGGTTCCAATTTCTCTCTAACCTTCCCAACACTTATTATTTTGTTTTTTTAGTAGTAGCCATTTTACTGGATGTGAGGTGATTACTGCCTCTTAAGGTTACCTTTTGCATGAATTCCTACCTTGCCAGCCACTCTCAATCCCCACACACTCAAAACAACTTATCTCTATTCTGAACTCGATAGCAGGTTTTTCTTTCCTTCTCTCTGCCACTTACTATATTGTTACTCCTTCAATTGCACATTCTCATCTCCATTGCTGTCTACTACGTTCCTTGGATCTTATTCATCTTTGAAACCCTGAGTGTTTACAGTATAGTGCCTCATCCAGAATAGGGACTCAAAAAGTGTTGTTACCAAATGAATTAATCAATGACTAAATCAATAAAGTGATAGTTCTCACAATAATATAAATGTTCTATTCAAATATTGCTTGTTAAAGTACTGGTAAAAATGTAATAGCAACAGTCCATTTTCCCCAGATCTAGCAGAGATGTATGCTGTCAGCAAAATGTCTTTCATCTATACTTTTTCTTTGAGATGTCCCTGGAATACTGAAAATCCACTGCAGACATAGGGCATAAGACCAGAATGCATCCAAAAAGAAGAGAGGGAAATTATACATGCCATATTTCCTCTCCATAAAGCAACATTTTTATCCAGCTTGGAAATTCATGTATGTAACATTGTCATTTATCATTTTGGCCCAGCCCTGCTCTAAGGAGACTCTCAAACCGAGATGTCATGATAAAGAATAAAATCCAGATCAAGCTAAAAGGCAAGTGAGATCTTCTCATGGGCGGCAAAGCCTTGTGGCACCTTGAAACATATTCAAGTTGTCTTGAGCATCCATTAGACCAAGCTAATTTGTACAACTGCCTCCAGGCAGAGATCTGTGTCCCTAGAACGCAGAGTAACTTGGCCTAATCATCTGCAGTGGAAAGGAACAGAGTGGGAGGTGTCCATGTCTGGACTCAGACCAAGCCACAGGGGTGGGCCGGCCACCAACCTGTGGTTAGATCAGTCCCCAAGGATGAGCCCAGTTAGAGATCCTGGACTCATCTCTTCCTGCTTGCTCTCTTCTGGCCCTGCCCATCTGCACCTGTCATCCACCTGGCACCTTTAGATTCCCCTCTCTTTAGTAGGAAATGTTTATACCACATTTAGGGCAGTCTTTCTTCTTCTCTCTCAGCCTCTGAGGCCCTTTGGCTTCTCTTTATTTTCATAGGACCAAAATTCACTACTCTCATTTCATGTTCTAAATGTCTGCAGGTTCCACCTCCCTAATAAGAGACTTCAGAAAGTCCTTATCCCTTTATTCTAAGTGAAGATTTAAATAATTCTTTAGACAAATAGCTAAAACATCTCCTTCTCTGTAAAATTCCTACCTCTTTCTCACTGAATTGTCACCAAACCTCTCTAGTTTCTCATCTTGGGCTCTTTCTCATAATACTCGGAAGATAAGAAGTTGACTAGTTTGTCAAGCTACATATTAAAAGATTAGACGTTCTTCAGCCATACAGATACCTTTAAAGAGTCTCTGAAAAGAAGTAAGGCTGAAGCTCAAGTGAGAAATAGAGGAATGTTTTGCATCAGTGACAATACATTGCAAGTCTAAGGCAAACAAGTGGCTAAGGAACAAAATAATGGAAGGGAAAATGATGGCAGGACCATGACAGATCAGACATCAAAAGATGACCCCTGTGCACCTGTGGAAATTGGAAACTCAACTGACCAGTCTTAGTTCCACTTTCATTACATCAGTTGACTACTGCATATTTCCAAATGGATACCTGACTGATTTTACATATTCAATAAGATTAAGAGAGATGTCTGAAGGCATTCCTATTGGGTCCAGACTCTCTTGGACGCAGTAAAAGTACAGCATAATAAAAAGTATTTGCCAGGAAGATTTTCATTAATCAAAAGAAAAGTTTGAAGCTCAAAGTAATCAAATACTGTTGTTTTTCTAACCGTAAATCATGGTATCAGCCATCCAAAAAGCATTATTCCCCTGATTAGCTAAGCATTTAAAAGAAATTTTTTAAGCCTTGGTTTCTGGAGGAAATATTTTTGCAAAGCTAAATTAAAAGAACCAAGAGATGTCCACTCCCTAGAAATGTGGGGTAATTAAGAACCAGCGGGATAACTTCGTGAGGCCCCCTCATCAAATTAAGCCCCCCAAGTTACATACATTCAAAGTTCCCTACAGTTAAGATTTCTCTTAATCATATTGCATATGCAATATCAATGGGGTATCCATATAGAAATATTTAGTAGTCAATTGATGCAATGAAAATGGAATACATTTTCACATTACCACAATCTCCAGTCTCATATCTGAGTGATTATTGACAAATATATGTTTCTTAGTAAACAGTAAATTCGATGACAGCAGGGACCGTGTCTCATTTGCTCTCAATTTTAACTGACCCACAGTAGGTCCTTAATAAACTTTTGCTAAACGTACCTCCTGCATCTAATCCATCATCGAATCTAGTCAACTATTTCTTCAAAGCACTATGCCTATCCTTCTTTGCATTTCTTGTTTTCATCATTCTTGCCTGAGACATCAATACTAATAGCACAATTCACGTCTGAATTACTAGAATTAGTCTGCCTCCCATATTCCTCAAACTCATCCTGCCAGCCACTGCCAAAAGAACCATCATATGATGGGAGGGCAAAAGGGGTGATTAGGTTCACATGTGAGGTGATGGATTATAATTAGTTTTTGGGTGGGGAATATGATGTAATCTACATAGAATTCAAAATACATTACAATGTACATCTGAAAGCTATATAATGTTATAGTCCAATGTTACTGCAATTAATAATAATTTTTAAAAAAAGAATTGTCATAAGATACATCACTCATCTTTCAATAACTTCTCATTGCCTATATCTGTGGACCATGACCTTTTTCGGGGGCTATGGACCTGTTGAACAATATAATGAAAACTCTGAAACTATGTTTGGTAGAAAACACACATAAACAAACTCTCAAACTTCCGTCTCTAATTCTAGGGGAGTTATAAACCAGGAAAACTCAAGTTAAAAAAGTCATCAACATACACGGACCCAGCCCCATGGCTGAGGGGTTAAAGTTCCATGCGCTCTGCTTCAGAAGCCTGGGTTCACAGCTTCAGATCCCAGGCACAGACCTACTCTGCTCACCAGCCATGCTGTGGAGGTGTCCCACATACAAAAAAAATGGAGGAGGATTGGCACAGATGTCAGCTCAGGGCTGATCTTCCTCAAGCAAAACATAAAAAGAGGAGGATTGGCAGCAAATGTTAGCTCAGGGAAAGTCTTCCTTAGGAAAAAAAAAAAACACATACAATTACACCCAAATTTTGAATTCCCTGCTCCAAGCAGTATTAGTCTCTTTGCAGCTCCTGAGCAAAATTTTATCAAACCCATCTCTGAGAAATTGCTCACACTAATCTCCCCACATAGCACTGCCTCTCATCGTCTATACACATCTCATCTATCAGATAAAACCAAGCTGTAGTTCCCCATCTTCCATGAGGCTTATCCTAAGTGTTCCAAATCACACTGCTTCACCTTTGAATTCTCACAGCACTTAAAGTCTTCACCACTTCTCTTGACACCTAGTTAGACACTGGCTTCTATCTCTGGCAACTACTCCACCTCTATTTCCTGTGCGGTGTTTTCTTTTCCCACCAGCTCAATGTCAGTGTCCCTCAGGCTTCTGCCTTTCACCCTCTGCCATCCTCGGTTGACATCTTCTCTTTGTGGGAATCTGTCATGTGTGTGGCCACACCCAACTGCCATCCCATAACCCTCTCCTAGACTTCAGACCTAGATGCTAATTACCCACTCTGCAGCTCCCCTTGAATGACCCAAAGAATGTGACCTCAAACTTAATGTGCACAAAACTAAAGTATCTTTCCCAAAAAGGCTGCTCCTACTCCTGCATTCCCATTTTGGTTCTATGGCCCCATGATCCACCCAAGGCATTCACGCATACTGTTCCCTCTGCCCAGAACACCCTACCTTGCCCCTGAATAGCTCCTATTTACTCTACAGTTTGCAGCTTAAACTTACTCTAGAGAGCTTTGCTGACCTCCATGAACTAGGTTAGATGCATCTTGAGCTCTCCCTATTGTCATAGAAGTCTTTCCACTCCCTGTGATATTGTGATTTATAATAAGACATATATATTTGGTCTTTGTCCCCATTCCTGGGACAGAGCACCTAGAATCCTTGGGATTCCTAAGTGATGGAAGAGACCAAGTTGTCTCGTTATGTTAATCAGGTGACCTGTGGACTCCACCAAATGATGAGGGCTGGTTTCCGGGAGAACCAAGCATGACCAGAGGGTTGGAAATTTCAGTCCCACCCTCTGATTTCTGAGGAAGAGAGAAGGGCTGGAGGTCGAATCAATCACCTATGGCCAATGATTTAACCAACTGTGCCTCCATATGAATGAAGCCTCCACAAAAATCCAAAAGGACAGGGTTCAGAGAGCTTCTGCCTTGGTGAACACATGGAGACTCAGGGAGAGTAGCACACCTGGACGGAGTAATGGAAGCCCTACAGCCCTTCCCCATAACTTGCATCTCTTCCTTCTGGCTGTTCCTCAGTTATACCCTTTTATAATAAACCAATAACTGAGTAAGTAAAATGTTTCTCTGAGTTTTGTGAGTCACTCTACAAATTAATCAAACCCAGGGAGGGGCTCGTGGGAACCTCTGATTTACAGCCAGTTCGTCAGAAGCATAGGTGACAACCTGGGCTTGCAATTGGCATCTGCAGTGGAGGGCGGTCTTGTGGAACTGAGCCCTTGACCTATGGCATCTGATGCTATTTCCAGGTAGATGGTGTCGAAATGGAGTTTATTGATTGGTGGTGTGTCAAAACACATAGACACACATTGGAGTCAGAGCCACACTCCCCTATTCAAAACCCTCTCTGCTTCCCACCACACCAAGAATAAAATTCAAAGGCCCAGCATGGTCTGTCCCCTGCCTGT
This sequence comes from Equus asinus, assembly GCF_041296235.1. Taxonomy (NCBI): domain Eukaryota; kingdom Metazoa; phylum Chordata; class Mammalia; order Perissodactyla; family Equidae; genus Equus; species Equus asinus. Next base: position 36,884,822 of record NC_091790.1, read on the forward strand.
CACTCCAACCTCAAGTCCTCACACAGCCCTCCCTCTCTCACCAAGTTCCAAGTGCTGACGTTGCTGTTCCACCAAAGCCAAGCGCTTCCTTGTCCCAGCTCTTCTCTCTGACTTGCTTCCCCCTTCCATGCGGAGTTTCTCACCTTCTCAGAAAGCCTTTCCTGATCTTTCTCAAGGATCCTCTCTATTACTTTCCACCCTTTTACACTGGTTTGATTTTTTCTTTGTAGCACTTACCACCACCCAACAGCAAACCAGATTTTAATGTTTATTTTATTGTGTGTCTTCCCCAAAGGTAAACTTCATTCCCTCAAAACCTTGAAGAGAGCCTAGCATAGAAACAATTGTTCAATAAACAAGGGCATAAATAAACAACTGATGCAATGGACCAACACTTTGTTGTGCTCTGTTTAATTACGTGTCTTACCCCATCCACCAGAACCTCCGCCACGGCAGGGACTGTGGTTGCCGTACTTCCCACAGTCTCCCAGGTCGTGCTCAGCACAGACTGACACACAGTTCAGTGATAATAAATACCTGCTATCTGAATGCATGTACAGACATAATGAGTCTTCTTGAGAGCCTCTCTAGCTCCACGTCTGCACACCCCACATCACAAAGCTGTCCTCCACACCACAGCGAAGCGATGGTTCTACCGCGCAAAACGGACCTCTATGTGAAATCCTTCATGTCTCCTCAAGATCTGAGGAAAGGCTTCTTAACCTTCTTTAGATGGTGGACTCTAGGAAAATACCCTTATTTACAGATACGCAGATTTTGCTTATGATCTTAGGGTATTCACAGGCCTACTGAAGTCCACGAATGGCCTCCCCAAAAGACTGCAGACTAAGACCACCACCCCTCCTGATCTGCGGGAGGAATGCAGACTCCTCAGCATCAGCCAATATGACTTGGCCACTGTCCAGTCTCCAGCCTTATCCCTCCCCATGATGGTTAATTTTGTGTCATCCTGCCTGAACCAAGCTAGCACGTCTCTGGGCCTATGCTTCCTATCTTGGCCAAATGGCAAATATCTCCTGAATGACAATGCCCCTTTCTCAGGTAACAGACACTTTCTCAATAGAATCAACAAGTGCTCCCAGACTATCACATCTTCTGGAATCCTCAGTATCATCACACGTGTTCACTGTCAGTCTCCAGGAAAGAGATCCTATTACAGTCACCTTTGCTTCCCAATATCCAGCACAGTAATGACAAATAGTAAGCATTCAATAGCTGATTGCAGGATGAGTAAAACTGTAAGTTCCATATTGTATGTCTTGCCTTCCCAACTGGGCCGCAAGATTTTCAAGAGTGTAGAAACTATGCTTTAACTATTTTTTTATCACCCCCAAAGCACCTGGTATGGTACTTTGCACACAGAAAGTATCCAAGAAATACCTGCTGCATAAATTAATCAATAAAGACTTAAGAACAACTTTGCAAGTGGCACAGCTGAACCTGTTCCAATAACAGAATGCCGTATCAAGACAATGAGAAGCCAATTACTGATGCCTGTGTGTGCACCAACGTACAAATCAATCTGAATGTGGTCTCTTGTATACTTCTCTCTGTGTTAAATAACAATGGGCATGGACATAAGCTACAGGTGGCTCCCGTCTATGACCAGAACTTACCCGGGTATTTTGCCTCTCCATACAATTTTGTATTTGGATTTTAATATAATCTCTATTTTCCATGGCAGTAAATAGATGTTCTTAAAAACAATGGACAAGTTGTTTTAAAATGGTAGAGAGAGAGAGAAAAAAATCCTAATCTCATTTTCAGAAAATCTCAAGTTAAATGAGTCCTGGGCCAGATCTGGGCAACCCCCTAAACCATATGATAGTTATGTTCCGGGCTAGGAAAATTAAAAATTATTTTCTGGATGACGAAAATAGGTCCTTGCAACTCTTTTGGAAATTAAAGACTCCAGCTCCTTTACACTGCTTATCTGAAAACTTATCTCTTGCCTCATACTATCCATTTGATGAGTATAATTGTATTTGTATTTATTGTGCCTTCTGGTAATAAACAGAGGCTGGTGGCATAGCGGTTAATTTTGCACGCTCCACTTCAATGGCATGGGATTCGCAGGTTCGCATCCCAGGTGTGAACCTATACACCACTCATCAAGCCACACTGTGGCGGTATCCCACATACAACATAGAGGAAGACTGGCACAGACGTTAGCTCAGCAACAATCTCCTTCAAGCAAAAAGAGGAAGACTGGTAACAGATGTTAGCTCAGGGCCAATCTTCTTCACAGAAAAAAAAAAAGAGGCAGATAATGTTCTTTCCTGAAAGGTGCAAAAGAAAACCTCTTCCAAGCCAGCCCCCATGGCCTAGTGGTTAAGTTTGGCACACTCCACTTCTGCACACTGGGTTTGGTTCACTTGTCTGTCAGTGGCTATGCTGTCACGGCAACTCATACAAAAAGAGGAAGATTGGCAATAGATGTTAGCTCAGGGAGAGTCTTCCTCAGCAAAAAAAGAGAAAACTTCTTCCAAAAAACGACTGGTGATATACGTACTTCAAGGTAGCTCCATGAAATCATGTAGGGAGAGACTTCTGGCTGCTATTTCAGCTTCTGCTCAAAGTTCAGACAACAACCTGGACTTCTGGAAAACCCACCACGACCTTTAGTCTGACAAGATAAAAGGATCTGGGGAAGCAGGTAAGGAAATTTTCACACTAAATTTATGGTTGCGGCAGCACTATTGTAAGTGCTTTGCATGTAATTAAATCATTTAACCTTAAAACTACCCCCAAGCGGGGGGCCGGCCTGGTGGCATAGTGGTTACGTCCACTGCTCGACTTCGGCGGCTGAGGGTTCACAGGTTCAAATCCCAGGCACAGATCTGGCACTGCTTGTCAAGCCATGCTGTGGCAGCATGCCACATAAAATAGAGGAAGATTGGCACAGATGTTAGCTCAGGGACAATCTCCCTCACAAACACACAAATAAGACCTACCCCAAGCAGTATTATTATAACTGGAGTGCTTTAAAATGAGGTAACCCAGGCAGAGAGAGATCAGGTAACTCAGCAAAGCCATGCAATCAGGAAATGGTGGAGTCAAGGACTCAGGCAGCCTGATCTCAGAGCCCAGCTCCCAACAGAGAATGGAATCCTTGGGAACTCCACCCAGATGCATCCCAAACGAAGCAGAGTGCATCACATCTGGGAACAAAGTCATTACGTCAGATCTCATCCCCAAACTCATAAACAGTAATCCCATTAGAACTTTCCACAATTATTTATTACAAATCCAATAATACTTTTTTAAGGAAAAGCGTTAATTCAATTTCTAGTGCAAAGGTTGAAAACTCTGTTGAGTTCCATGAAAACGGAGTGAATGGAGCTGACAGTTGCACAGGACAATGGCTCAAGGAAAGTTAGACTACCTCCCAAAAACAGGATTACGGAAAATGCCTACTTTAACTCATAAACAAATAGAAAAGGATGTGTCATTAATGTTCAGATATAAGAGTTCTGAAATTCTTTAAGCAGAAAGAACATGAGCATTCGCCGCTCAAAACTTAAGGCTGTCTGTAAAATGTCAAGAGGTTTTTACCACTCACTTAAGAAAAATATCTTCACCCCAAAATACAAGCAAGTGTTGATTTTCCCCACTAATGGGAAACAAGAGCAACCTGGTGCAAAATTCCCTAAAAACCACATTTACTCAATATCTTTTATCAGTTACTAATGCAGAACCAAATGACCTGATCTGAGCTTCATCACCTCACCTTTCTCTACTCACACCAACCTGTCGCGAGCGCTAATGAATGGTGAGGACAAGAAGCCCAAAGCGAGATGGGAAACAAGGCATACGGCTGACACAAAAGGAGTAAGTGGAGAGAGAGATGGGTTTGACATCACACTTTCTTAAAACAAGTCTGATTTCCCCACAAAATATGACGCCAAATTAGGAGAGTTAGAGTCTGTTCACATGCAGAAATAGTAAGAAATGCATTCATTCATTCATTCATTCATTCACTCAACAGCATTGCATCAGCATCTACTTACTACCAGCCAGGGAATGTACCAGGACAAAGGACAGATACAAAAAGAGGAGAAACAGGGGGAACAGAAGGAAGAGACAAAGGATAGCCTCTGCTCTAGGACAGGAGACAACTCAAGGAAGAAGACTGGAGCCTTTGGAAAAGGCACTACAAGTGCCGAACTCCAAATACCAAAAATCAATCCTGCTCCCACACTGGCCTCCGGACTGCTGTTGAGCGTGATCCATAAATCATTCAATTCATTATCCTATCCGAGAGATAGGGACAATATGTCATCACATAAAAAGTCCACACAAGCATGTCCAAAATGGCAAACAGAAATTTTTACTTACAAAAATTGTTTGGGAATCTGTACGTCATTAGGGATCACATCACTGCAAATGTAATAAACTTGAGGATAAAATAAGGGAGGCAGGTTATGGTGGTGGAAAAGTTCTAGACTGAGACAGAACTCCTGGGTTCTAGACAAAAAGCTTGCCAACAGCAGCTGCACGGCTTAAGCAAGTCACCAAACCTCTCTGGGTCTCCGCTTCGTCTCTGTAAAATGAGAAGTCTCAACTACGTTTTCTGAATTCCTTTCCAGCTCTGGGATTGTGTGACCATGATTCTGCCCCATGTTTGTGACCAATAATAACATCTGGAGCCAGCTAGAATTTCTTCTAACGACTGCCACAGCCCATTTTTCAGAACTTCTTCCCAAGAGTAATAAAATGCATAAAAGATGAGTTGGAACGAGGTGGTAACACTGCATGTAAGTCTACCCAGCCTTCCCTCCCATGACCCAGTAAAGATGACAAATACCCATTCCGTCGGGGGAGCTGTCAGTGGTGGCCATTGTGTTTCCAACTCTAAAAGGCCTTTCACACAAAAATGTCACTTCTTTAATATGAGGCATGAGAAGACAGGAAGAAAAAAACAACTAGAGGGAAGGGAGACAAGACATGGAGAGACAAATAAAAGGGGGAAAGTCCTTCTGTAAATTTGACATATTCTCAGTTCACTGAGCTCTATCAACAATGACTGAGGTGGGAACTTGAATAGAAGAAAATGCAGCAGAGATCTCAAAGACAAAGTAGACATAATTCATTTGCTGCGGCATTGCCCAGGTTAGCACGCATGGCTGCAGAGGGTTCCAAAGCAAATGAGCGATTCTAAATAGGAGATAATGTGGATACGGTTTAAAATGAACAGAGGTTCTTTTGCACAGAATAATTTCATCATTACCAAGGCCAAATTTAACACAAATCACAATTCCAACACAAATTTAAACACCATCAGTGACCAGAAATATTAACAGCTCTAAGTCAGTACTAAAGGCTCTCTTAGATGTGAAAGTGAAAACTAAATATTCAGGGTTATTCTTCTTTGATTTTGCTATCCAGCCTACAGGAAGCAGGCTCAAAGAGCAACCTATCCTTCTGCTACTGATGCAAGAAACAAATAAAAGTCTTGCATACTTCTAAGAAGACACGATAGATCGCTCTGTAGTATAGCAATATCTATGTTGGCAGAGCTTGTTATCCAGAGAAATGAGGAACATGCAGGATACATAGAGAGCCACACACTACATGGATCTCATGGAGAGAAGATTGGGTTGGTGGATGTGATACACCCTACCAGGGCCAGCAATTCTGTAACTCATGGGGAGTTTTGGAGTTTGGAATGCTATGAATATCTCTTTGACCTAGGGTAACATACGCAAAGTGCTCTCTGGAACACCTCAGTCTTTTTCTCCAGACTCATCTCCTGCTGCCCCTTCACCCATTTTCTCTGTTCTTTGTATCCAGCAACCAGTTATGGGCACTTCCAACCTGCCACGTCTTTGCCCTCCTCGTGCCTCTGCTTGTGTTGCCGGCTGCCAGCAATATCACCGCCCAGCCCCTCTTAGTCTGGAGAGATCCTAATCACATTCAGACCCAACTTCTCCACTCTGCTACCTCTGTATCTCATACCCACATCTTGCTGGCTCCCGTTCACACCACATTGCAATTAGTGGTTATACGGGTTTCATGCCTGTTAGACTGTGGAATCCTTATGAGCAACATCTAATGTATAGGTGGTAGCCAATAAATCTTTTGAATTTATTTAAATTGAATTCAATTTAACAATTCAATCGAAATATATGAAACTAATTTCATGATAACCCTTAAAATAATTTAAAATACTTTGAAAGGTTAGTAAATTAGTCCTGATGTGTGCCCAATTGCCTGCCTGAATTTCCCATAGACAAGAATAGATCATAGAGCCAAAGAAATCTCAAGTTTGGATAAATCACGCTCAGTTTGCCAGAATTTTCTAAACCACTATCTAAGGGACTTTAGAATAAGTTACTTAACACGTAAGTAATTCTGTGCCACTTTTCTTCATTTGAAAATAGGAAAAACAGTATTTTCTTTAGCTGGAGAATTGATGGCACTGGAAACATTTATGAAAAGAAACTAAAAATCCTGAAGCCAGATGCCGATGTTAATCTTTAAAACCTATTTTGAAGTATGTATGCAGTAGTCTTCCAATAAATGTATGATACTGAAAATGATTTTCATTACTGCCCAATCCTTGACTCCTCTCTCACGTGCAACATCCAAGCTGTCAGGAAATCCCACCAGCTCCACCTTCAAAGTAGGAATCAGTTCAAATTCTTGATATTTAAAGAAATAAGGTTAACTTTAAAAATACAATAATGATGGGGCTGGCCCCATGGCGTAGTGGTTAAAGTTCAGTGCTCTCCACTTTGGCCACCCAAGTTCACAGGTTCAGATCCCCAGCATGGACCTACACCACTCGTCAGCCACGCTGTGGCAGTGACTCACACAAAAAAGTGGAGGAGGATTGGCACAGATGTTAGCTCAGGGCTAATCTTCCTCACCAAAAAAAATGAGGAAGATTGGCAATGAATGTTAGCTCAGGGCAAATCTTCCTCACCAAAAAAAAAAATATATATATATATATGATAACAATAGTATAGTTGTGCTTTAAAAAAAATAGTCCTCATCCTTTAGAAATGCATACAAAAATATTTACAAATAAAATACAATTGTTGAAGCTGGATGATGAGTACATGAAGGCTTGTTCTACTCTTCCATTTCGGGAACGGTCAGAAAACTTTCCCAACAAAATGTCAGATCAGGTCATTCCTCTCTTCAAGATCCTCCATTGGATCTCCAGCTCATGCAGAGTAAAGGCCACAGTCCTCACAATGACCCACAAAGGCCCTCCTCTGATGCTTCTATGGCTCTCCTTACTCACCTCCAACTTCTCACTCCACGCCAGTCCTTGTGGCGTCCCTGTCTCATACACACCAGGCATGCTCCTGCCTCAGGGCCTTTTCACTGCTGCGACCTCAGCCTGAAATACTTTTCACTGGGATATCCTCATGGTACCATTCCCTTCCCTATTTCACATTTTTGCTTAAATGTCACTCACAAGGGAACCTTCAGTGATTAGTCTGATTTGCTCACTGGTCTATTCTCAGTGCCTAGAACACTGCCTGACGTAGAGTAGATGGTCAATAAATATTTGCTGAATGAACAAACGAATCAATGAATGAATGGGAAAACTGTGTCAGCCATCCAGTGAACCTGGGTGGAGGTCTTACAACATTAACAGAGTGAGGTAAGAGCATGTCAGCAGACTGCAATAGTCACTCTAAACCAGACTGCCAAAAGTGATTTCAATGACCCCTTAGACCAATGGTCCAATGCAGTGCCTAGGAAGTCAGAGAAGTTAATACAGCAAGTTTTTTAGAGCCTGAGTCCTGGGTAGCCAGGACACCCACAAGATCCCTGAGCTGACCCCAGGCTCCACCAGGCAGCTGGCCACTGACATTGACTACCCGATCAATGTGATGGACAGCCTGGGCCTGCAGCCATCCTCCACCCTCCAGAACATCGTGACACTCTTAAGGACCAAACCCAAGGATTATAGATAAATCAGCAAAGGCCTGCCCCACCACCTCGTCACCATGGTGGCCGCCATCCAGAGTTTAGACTGCTGACCCCCGACACAGCCAGCTGAGAAGGTCAGGGATCACAGCAACCCTCCAGAATGGATTTGCTCTCAAAATCTGCCCAGGATTGGGCAGAATTTGTTTTTAAAAGACTTGGTGCCTTTGCATAATCAAAAAAGGATTGTAAACTAGAGGTATATAATTTATTAGGAATTTTCAGATTATTTTTTCAATGATCTGATCTTGAAAATGGAATTAATAAATACTGTGAAATAAAACAAAAAACCCAGCTGCTCTGCTAGGCTTTGGAAACATCCGCGTCTCAGGCCTCCCAGCACAGGCTGGCACGTTCTTGCTTCTGCCTTTGAAGAGTTTCCTCTCATTTCTGGACAGCAGCCTCTAGAGTTTTCTCCAGTTTCTGGACAGTATCCTCTGATGGTTTAGTCTAGACAGTGGAGTCAGAAGCAACCTGAAATCTCTGGGGATAAGGACTCCGATTCCCAGTCTCTACCCCATTTACTCGATCTTCTTACAAGACTTGGCTCTGGTCAGAGGGAAATCAACATTATATATCTTTATTACCCTTATAAGTGGTATTTCAAACTTTATAATTAGCTCTGAAATACTCTTCTTGATTCTTCTGCCATAGTTCTGCAAGCCATAAGCGTGCTATGATGCCAGGAACAGACAATCAAACAAATGAACCTTTGATTCACTGCCTTCCCATCACCAGGGCTCCATTCAAACTTGGCACACAGCCCATTGGGGCAAAATCACTCAGCTGTTAGCCAGTGGCCTCAGCTGCCACCAGCTAAAGCAACAAGTTCCTAAGCAGCTGAGAACTCTGGAGAACACACTTCTAGCCTTGCTCCCATTCTTATTGGGAGCGCTATGCCTTGGAGGGTGACTCTGGGAGTTCTTCGATGTCCCTGGGTTAGGATTGAGTAAAGGCAATATATCCCAGGACTTGGGAATTCTCATTCACACTCCGTTCCCCATGGTGACACGAAAGACTTCAGCAAATTTCTCCGCAGCAAAATACACACGTACAGTTATCTGACCTAAACCCGGAAGATTATTGGAGCATTTCCTTATCTCTCTGACTCATGTGCATCTTCTTTTTTACCCTATAGCCTTGATTCTCCACAAACCCCATTGGATCCATGCACTTGGGATCCCCCATGCCGCATGTCATCCCTCCAGCTAATTTGTACCACCTAGGTCTGTCATGCAGCATGCCAATCTCCCATCCTACTCCCGCCAAGCTCAACTTCTCCTGCTATGAAGTCAGCCACCCCATCGTACCACAAACAGAAGAGGCAGAGGAGGGGGGAAAGCAGATTTGTTTAAAGTTTTATCTAGATAGGAGTTGTGTTTTTTCTTCTAAATCTTTCACGCTCTAGAAAGCACTTCAAAGAATTATTCTTCTAACTACTATTCTCTGAAATCCAATAATGCTGCAAAAGTCAGAGAATTCCCCCCAAAACAGAGAACAGTGTTATTTCTATAGCACTCACTATATTACTCACTCACAAAAGTTACCTAATTAGTAGTTCTCATGGCAAGGTCTCTTTTTACTAGATCCTACTGGTTGATTTTCTCCTCATGCAGAATTATAATATTGTAATATTACACTGTAATACTTTCTCTTGTACTTTAATTGTTTATCTGTTCAGGTAATAAATGAATAGCTATGTCATTCTGCGTTTACTCTAAACCTACATCCTTAATTAGAATTAATACTGATAATAAAAATAAGTGTGCAAATTCTACATCGATGTACCTCCTTTCCTAGTAGAAAAAGATAGGGGGACATCTGTGTCCTAGCTAGAAAGGGGAACCCTAAAAGATAACCTTCAGGCTTCAAAACCAAAACACAGGAAATGGTGAGGCAGCATTTCCAAGGCTGCCAGATTTAACCAATAAAAATGCAAGATGCCCAGTTAGATTGAATTTCATATAGACAACAAAGAATTTTTTAGTAGAATATCACATAGGGCACAGTTATACTAAAAAATTTTTGTTATTTATCTGACATTCAAATTCACCTGGGCATCCTAAATTTTATTTGGCAATCCTAAAATGATGCTTTTAAGAGAAGGCAACAGAGATACATGAGTCTGGCAGAAATTACAGAGCTGAGTTCAGGACAGTGGGAAAGGCTAATTATCACAGGCTTAACTGTGCTTTTCTCGTCAAGAGACAAAAGTCTGTTTTGGACAAAATTAGGCAATTTTGAAGGTGCATTAACTCTTGGGCTGATGGGTTAGCACAGTAAATTAATGTTCACCCATTTACTAAAATTACCTAGGAGTTTAAAGGACTGATGTGGCTTCTGATTCACATTGCATTGGTCAGCAAAGAGCAGCTCACTCCTGGTTAAGTGCTATCCAGCACAGTACCCTGAGGCACGAGGCTTCATATTAATTGATCTTTCTCACTTTTTGTCCACCTGCTGCTGCTCTCCTTCCTGTGCATCCAATTAGAAAGTTTTAGCCCAGACTTTGAGAAGATTAAAGTGACCATCTTCCAAGGAGAAATATTGACTTCGAAAAAGTTACTATTGACCTAATCATCCTCTCTGTGTATAGCATCACCTGTCTGCAAGAAGCTACCAGAATGCCAAATGCAGCGCAAAAGCTTCTCAAAATACCACACTGGGAGACCTGCCTGGTGGCGCAGGGGTTAAGTTCACATCTTCCACTTTGGTGGCCAGGGGTTCGCCGGCCTGGATCCCAGGCGTGGACATATGCGCTGCTCATCAAACCATGCTGTGGCGGCGTCCCACATATTAAAGAGAGGAAGATAGCCACAGATGTTAACTAAGGACCAATCTTCCTCAGCAAAATAGGAGGACTGGTGGCAGATGTTAGCTCAGGGCTAATCTTCCTCAAAAAAAAAAAAAAATACCGCAATGATAGTTTTGTTTTCCACTTCTTAGTGGAAGCCATTTTGCTGAGATGATACTCACAGCACTTTCACAGCCAGAAGAAAATACATTTCAGTCTACAATTTTTCACAAAAGAAATGGGACGGGCAGCCTCAAGAAGTCTAGACTAACTTCTAACACCTCAAATTGCTTTTCTTTCACACATATAACAGTCATAGAATGTTAACAAAGGCACATTTAATTCCTGCATGCTCTCTTTACAGTGTTGCAAGCTGTAAGATTATTAATATCTCCTTTTCATATATTTTAATTGACAATTCTAACAGTTCTTTAACTCATTAAAAAATTGAAAGTGAAAAAATATTATAGTTTGTTTACTTATAAACCCCATCCTGATAAGTATAAATTTTTACAGAATAAATGGTGTCAAATCATCCTGGTTTAGCATAGATATAACTCATCAACCATGCCCTTCTTTAACACATTTATCAGGAGCATTAATTATACTTAGGACATACGGTTCCATCAATTGAGATTCTCATTAAACTTGCATTTCATTTCCTGAAGCGATATTAAACTAAAAAGGGAAAAATTTAATAATAAAAAGTATATAACCAGCATTGGGTTTAGTGTCCTCAAAGAAGACACATTTTTCAACACAGGAACCATGTTACAAAAAATTTCTATTGTAACCTGGCTGCTGGATCAAGCATAGTTTGAATTATCTTTTAATTTTGTCAATACTAAGATGAAATATCCATTGTGAAATAATGCAAGTTCCATTTCACATTGGTAATTGTGGAATAAAAATAGCACCCAACTACTTTAGAAATTTGAAAGGAGTCCGTAGAAGTCTCTAGAGAAACCTGGTAAGGTCATTCTTAACCTTGGAGCCCTGGGAATGGAAAAACAAAAACAAGAAAGGAAATCTTCGATCACAAAGTAAACAGGATATATTTCTTAGAACTGAGAGGAAATCATCTAAATGTTAAGCATAGGAAATAAGTCTCCAGGAGATCCTTAAAACTAAAGTGGCAAACTGAGGTTAAAAAGTGGTTAAGTTTGCACACTCCGCTGTAGGTGGCCCAGAGTTTCATTGGTTCGAATCCTGGGCGCGGACATGGCACTGCTCATCAAACCACGCTGAGGCAGCGTCCCACATGCCACAACTAGAAGGACCCACAACAAAGAATATACAACCACTTACTGGGGGCTTTGGGGAGAAAAAAGGAAAAAAATTAAAATGTTTAAAAAAAATAAATCCAGAACCTAACTACTTGTAACCTTTAAAAAAAAAAAATTTCTCACGTGGACCATACACCAAGTAAACTGATGGTCTGTCTAGACAGGCATGAAGAGGGTACTCCCTTTAGCCATCATTATGGTTTTGCAGCCGTCAGTGTCCGGCATTCCCCCATTCCACTTTGCTTGAGCTTCCATTCTACCTGCTAGACTACAGCAATGAGCACAGCATGGCCTCTACATCCTCAGTGAACAGAGGCTGCTCATGCCTCTATCTGTTAGGTGTGAAGTGGTGGGCTGGAGGCAGACATAGCTTCTAGTCCTAGCTTTCCTGCACCAGTGGGAACCGTGGGGAAGTCATTTCACCCCTCCAGACTTCAACTCTTTCACTTGGAAAATAAAGAGATAGGAATACATCGCGCCTAAGGTCCCTCCAAGATTTAAAATACTGTCATTTTATGATTTTATCTGTATAAAGAGAGGATTGGACCAAAGGAACATGATAATGCCGTCCAGATTCAAAATTCATGCGTGGGTTTCACATGCAGAGAAATGCATAAGGTTGCTATCAGGAAGTCTTTAGTAGGATTTTATTTAATTTTTCCTTCTGATACTGGAAGGGAAAATATCCCTCTGTTTAATGGAAAATTTGTTTAAACATGCTTTTAGCAAGCACCATAAAAACTGCCATTTCCCATGAAACTAAAAGAAGCAGCCTTGGGATGTGGTCTAAGATTAAAGCATTGTCACAACTAAATATAAAGATATTACAAGGAATGAGCGAACCAACTCCCAAGTGAATGGATCAGTGACAGAAGACACCCTGTCAATTTTTCTGCACAATGTAGTGGGTTAAAACTTGAGCTCCAAAGTCCACTTTCTAGATTTAGAACCCCTAATCCTCCAGTACTGGCTGTGTGACCTTGGGCAAGTCACTTCCCCTCTCTAAGTCTTAATTTCTTCATCCATAAGATGAGGATAATAAGAGAACTATCCTCTTATGGTTGGTGTAAAGATTTAACAAGATCATCCATTTAAGGCTTTCAGTCAGGTGCCTGGTGCACTGTGCTCAAAAAGTACTAGCTATTGGTATTATTAAAATTATTTCTCTGACTTTTAAAAACTTACCCTCCTTTTGTTGACAATTTGGCTCTATAAATTATAGGCAGTTATTCTGCCAAAGGAACTGAGCTGAAACTGTAGGGAGTACCAGGGAACAAGATGCAGCATCTCTTCACAGCCTCACCTACCCTTCTCTGCTTGGCTAACTCCTCCTTCCATCAAATCTTTTTGGACTTCTGCATCCATGGAGGGAGTCCTCCACCTGGTTAAGTGCCCCTCTGCAATGCCCCTTGTGGTCCCTTTTCGATGACAATTCTTACTCCCGTTTTTTAATTGTCTATACACTTATCATCTCCCTCACTAGACTACGAGTAATTTGATGACAGTGTCCAATCTCTGCACCTACCACAGAGTCAGCACGTGATCAACAGTCAATAAAGCTTACTGAGAGAGTGACTATTTACATTAATTAATAAACTCTATTAAATTACTTTTAAAAATTAACGAAAACTATTAAACAGATGAGGGAGACAAATCTACCTACAGTCATAAGGATAGGCATTCTACGGTGATTTCTATAATAGAGGCACCAAAAAAGATGCTATATGTGCACAATGACCACTGAAAGAATGCCAGGTGGCAAACCCACCTGGGAGAGGTGGCATCTGAGCTGAACTTTGACTTCTGGGCAGAATCAGCCTAACAGGGATGGGACAAGAAGGAAGAAAGTTACGTGTTAGAGATGGAGATGACTGTGAAGAGAAGTAAGAAAGTGCCTTTTAAATACAGTTTTGAACAAGATCTTCATGAAGTGACGGGAGAAGATTGTTTGGAATCAACTTACAAGAGCTTCAAATGCCACACTACAGAATACGCATGTGTTCTGTGATGACTGAGAAGCCACTGAAGGCTTTTAAGCAGAGGAAGGACCAGATCAAGTGTATACTTTGGATAGTACGCTCCAGTAGCAAACTGAAAAACTAATTAGAGTTTGAGAGCTCAACAGCTGAAAACTAGTAAGGAACCTATTACAGCAATAATAGAGAGATGGCCATGACCATGTGTAAAGAAAGGAGACAATGACATGAGAGACATTTGAGAAGAAACTTCTTGTCTGTGTTTTTAAGACATACTAGAAAATGACTCATACTGCATTTCTGTGAACTATGGTTGTTCAATATAAAAATGCTAGAACCTGTGAATGCTTCCACAAGGTACCTGATAACTTTGCTAGTCATTTCTTAATGTCAATCACAGACTTCTTAGAAGAGGGTTGGACTCGTTATAGACAAGCCACTTGGTTTTCATGAATCACAATTGCTGAGCATCAAAAACAAGGAGCAAAGAACCAGAGAGCGCTGGGTCAGGGGGTGATAGTCCCTCATTGTGTGGGGCCTAAAACCTTTATTATTTATCTTTTAGACTGGCACCTGAGCTAACAACAGTTGCCAATCTTCTTTTTTTTCTGCTTTTTCTCCCCAAATCCCCGCAGTATATTTTTTTTTAGTTGTGGGTCCTTCTAGTTGTGGCATGTGAGATGCCACCTCAACATGGCCTGATGAGTGGTGCCATGTCCACACCCAGGATCCAAACCGGTGAAACCCTGGGCCACCGAAGCAGAGCCCATGAACTTAATCACTTTGCCACAGGGTCGGCCCCTAGAACCTTTATTTCAAGTCATGTGGGCACTAGGAGAGACCCATGTTCACTTCGAACCCAAGGAGTTGCATTTATACATGTTTTAAGATTTCCAAAGACTTGCTCTTAGCTGCTGATTCCGGGCAGGGTCTCAGGAGGAAAAGAGCAGCCTTGAGAACTGAGCAACGTGGGAAAGCCTTACCAAAGTGTGCCCCGGGCTTCCGCGCCAAGGTGGAGTGCCTGGAAGCCCATTTCGCTTATCGATAAACGAGTCTTTGAAAATGAAAAGTGGTGGGGGCAGGGGGAGAGCGTTAAACATAAAACACATTTTATTTGCAGGAAGAATTCTGCAAATACTTCATGGAGAAAAGAGCACACGGGGAGAGCTGTAATTAAGTCCTCCACAGAAAAGACTCCAAAAAACTTTCCAAACACACAACTGGAAATTTGGTGCAATTAATCAATTATACTGATATTTAGGGGTTTAAAGTTGTATAAACAACTCTAGAGTCTGGTGCGAGGCACCTATCAGAAGAACTAAGGGTAAGAGAACTCCATTGTGAGGAAGGTTTGCTGGCTTCAATTACCTTCAATTATCTAAACCCTTAACAAAAACCTAAATCATGCAGGCGAATCGCCATGGGTGTGGACTTGCACCCATGTTTTAGGTTTTTTCCTCATTTCTTCTCCATATCCTGTGGCAAAAGTATGGCGGCCTCATAATCTGCTTCAGTTTACTTTCTTTGCATCTAGTCAACATCCAATGCAACTGGCTACTTCGAATCTTCTTTTGGAAAGATGAGGGGTAGAAATTAAAGATACTGTCATCTTTCTCTTTGGCACTGTTACCCTCTGCTGCTGAAACCCCAGTGGCTCAGGGAAATGAAGACTTGGCAATCAGGCAGACCTGGGATTGATGGTCCTCCTCAGGGTTAGAACACAGCAAAGCCTCAGGGCACACAATGGGATGACACGATAGTTAGGAAGATTAAATATGATAACACTTATAGAAATGCTGGGAGGCCGCAAATCAGTGAACTGCACGGGAGAAAAGCCCGTGGAGTTTTTTTGTCTTGTTTTGCTTTCTTAATTGCTTATTCCCGCTTCCACCATGGAGCAATTATCAGAGCTGCTGAGACAGACATGACCTAGGTCTCAGTAGTTTTTTAATCATCTAGATGATTCTGAAATCGTCCTTAATTCTAACGTGCAGCCAGGGTTGAAAATGCACCTTTGTAGATGCTCTAGAAATGTTCGTTTCTGTCCCTCTTCCTACTCCGTGTTCCTTTTGTCCAAATCACAGAGAATTCCCTCCTTGCCCTCTGTATATCATAGCTTCTTCATCAACCGCTTACCTCGGTTTCCATTCCTTCCCTCTCTGGCATTGCTTCACTCACAATACTTAACATCGTTCACTCTTTTTTATTGATTTATTTATCTTTACTCATTTGGAGTTGATTACAGCTGCTTTGTTTTTCCAGCCCAGTCCCTGGCATAAAGTAAGCATTTCAAGAAATACAAGCTTCCTGCTTCCTTTAGGAAAAGTTTAACTTCTAATTACAATAGGGTATTAAAGTTGGTCTCCTGAAGGCAAAAGAAACAAATACAGGGAAGTTGCAAATGCTCCAGACTCTTACAGAGCTCGCATATTCACCTTCTTTGGTGTAAAGTTGCCAATTCTCTTCTAAAGAAATGATAAAAAAAATAATGGCTTGCTCTTCGCTGGGCATGTTTCAAGCCCTTGAGACCACAAATTGGTTGAATTCTCACAACAACCAAAAGATGTCGGTTCTATTTTGATTGACACTTCACAGATGAGTAAACTGAGGCACATTGAGCCAGAGATTACAATCAGGCAGGAGTCAAGCCAGAAACACAAGCTGCCTGGCTCCCAAACCTGGGCTTTAATCATTCTATTATATACAATCAACTCTCATTATTTGTAGTAGTTACGTTGCCACAAACAGTGAATTAGCGAATACTGAACCATTGCTCCTACGGGAAATACAAGGTTAGGTTCTTGCGAGCCTCTGGTCATAACATTTTCATCAGCTAATCAATGCATAGCCTTGTTTTTCATGTGTGTTTCAGTTGAAAGACATCTTATTTGACATATATTGTTGATTCATTAACACTGAACGCACTGCCAGCAACGCTGTAACTCATGCCTGAATGAAGTTTATCTAACAAGTATATTTCCTCCATAAGACACATCACAGCCTTCTCACACTTGGGAACACTAGACAGCACTTCAGCACTATGCTTGGGGGATCATTTTAAACAGCAAAATCACTCACAAAAAGCACAAAAATGCAAAAAACATGGCACTAGCTAGACCTCGAACAGGACCCTTGGTTACAGTAGGAGAGGTGAAACAAGAAGGCAGAGCATTGCCTTGTCTGACCACAGCAGGGAAGGTGCATGTTGGATGACTCAAGTTTTTCACCACTCTGCACACGTCTGCAAATGACCAAGAATGCCACGAGTATTGATTTTGGGCTTACAAATAAATTTTAGCAACAGGTCAATTCATAAATATGGAACCCGTAAACAACAGGTATCGACTGTACTTGGAAAACCCCGTGGAGTCCTTCTTTCCACTTTTATTCCTGAGGGAAGGGGATTCACAAACTCCCCACATTCTTCCATTCATATCTAAAGATCCCTTTCTGAATGGCCTTTCTCCCAGACAGGAGACCTGAGCGCCTCAGTGTAACTGGTGCTCCCTGCCCACCACCAGCCATTCATGCAACTGACAGCTTCTCAGCACTTTCACGTGCTCTGCACTTTGCTAAGGGCTGAGAGAAATACAGTGATGAATAAGACATGGCCTTTGTTCAGACCAGTACTCAGGGATTCCTCCTATTAGAAGTCAAAGGGGCTTCAGAAGGTCCCACAAGTTTTTTCCAATAACTAAAGAAAATAACTTCTCAATGTAACTAAATTGTATCTTGTACTCAAATTGGAGGGTACATCCTTTCTCGCCAAATTGTTTGAAATATTCCAGCAGAAATAAATACAACTATTTGTAAGGTCATCAAAAAAAAAAAAGCAGAAGTCAAAGTTAGCATAAAGGACCCTTAAAAGCAATTATGTTTCTAACAATGTTGCACTGTGAAAGTTTAACCAAAAAAAAAAAAAACACCATTTAAAATATCTTCATGACATTTTATCTTCATGATATATGTAAAATGAATCATGGATGCACCTATGATTGTTCAAAAACAATCATTTTCATCGACAGAGGGGGAAATTACAGTCAGCTTTAAATGCCTGGTACAAGTTCATATGGATCTAGGACTCCCGAACCTGGTCCACCAGTAGCCAACAGCCAAGGCTGCTCTTCTACTTCTGTCCATACCAAATGCTCATGCAGAAGAACGAGTTGTTAGGATCTCGCTCACTCATGCAATAAGATTTCCTGGCTGCTATATGCTAACACTGATACGTGAACTGCTAGAAATACAAAAATGCATTTTATTTCATCTTGGTCATCGATGACTTACACAGTCTGGAAGGAGGTAGCCAAATGAATAAATGATGAATGAGCTGTCAAAGCAATTCCACTAAGAGAAAACCTCTTCCTGATTTTGTTTTAAGCTTCTATCCCCAGAAACCAGAAAGAATCAATTTTGAAACTTTTAATATAGTTAATGACACTCTGGGTTATGAAGGCATACTCTTACACCACTGGCTTTCCCACGCTGGATAAGAACTCTGTTGAGCCCTGTTCCAAATTTCATTAAAATAACAGATGAAACAGGTCAACAAAGAAATAAACCAGAAAAGGTGGAAGGAAAAATCTGGGGATAATACTCAGATGGAGCAATTAAAATAGAAAAGGGAAAAAGAAAGCTTGACAGGGGAGGAGAGGCCAAAAAAAAGTTGAAAGGAAAGAACACTAAAAAGAAACAAGAAAACATGAGAAAGGATGGTTAAAAAAAAAAAAAAAGATTGGCGGAGGAAAAGGGAAGGATGCCAATGCAAAAAATTAGTTTTTCTAACATCATTTAGTTGCAGGAAACTAAAAGAGAATCGTCTTTTACTTTCAGGGTCTTAGAAGAAATCCCAAGTCTTTCTGTGGGAAAAGTGAGTCAAGATGCCAGGAAAACTGCCTAGGAAGTAGTGGCTGTCACACGCACGTCGGCTGCTGGGGCCCTGCACATGCCATGGTTTGGGAACAGGCAGAATGAGCTCGGCCGGAGGATGTAGGCTGGGAGTGGGGCCACAGCCTTCACACCAGACAGCCCTGCAGCTCCCAAGTTGGAGGTGAGATTCTGAACATTCACAGCAGAGGTCATGTGCCTTCTTGGAGTTGACAACATTTGGGGAACCTGCCAAAAGAAGAACCCTATTTGACTTTCTCGAAGACTCGTTTGGAAATCTCTAGTCCTGAACCTTTCTTAATGACCTTTATCAACTTTAAGTGAACTTCTACAGTTTCCCCAAGCATAATTCACAGGAGCTCCATAAAGGAGAAAATTACAAGACAAAGTAGCCTGCTATTTCATTAAAGATGACATATTTGATAAAGTAGAAGATGTTACGGGAGCAAACTAAGGACGCAATTGGTCCCCCTGAAAAGCTCAGAGGAGAAACAAACAAACAAAGATCCAGGCTTGTCTGGATTTTTCTTTTTTAATTTTATGCGTACCAAGTATAGGTACTTATTAGATTTACAGTATTAATTTTACTAATAATGCCATGATTGGAATTTTTGACTATTTACTTAAATTATAACTACACAAAAACGACCAAAGTACATTAAAAGGATTTTATTCCTGGAGAGGATAAAGGTCTCCAGGCTATATAATAGGCGTCCAGAAACACTACCTACCCAAACTGACACCAACACTTCATTGCCACCATTATCATCATCCTCCTCACCATTGCCACCACCACCACAATCACCATCATCCACCATCACTTATAGGAGTCAGTCACACCCTGATTTGACCTAGCTTCTTGAAAGCATACTTTATTAAACTACATAAAATTTTGTTAGTGGGAAACAAAATAGTTGTCTTTCTATCCTCCTATTTTTGAGGGGGGATGAGGAAGATTGGCCCTGAACTAACATCTGTTGCCAATCTTCCTCTTTTTCTTTTCTTTTTTTTTAATTTTTTTGGTTGAGGAAGACCGTCGCCAAGCTAACATCTCTGGCAATCCTCCTCCACTTTCTATGTGGGACACTGCCACATGGCTCAATAAGCAGTGCATAGATCCACGCCCAGAATCTGAACCCAGGAACCCCAGGCCACTGAAGCAGAGCACGCAAATCCAACCACTATGCCAGCAGGCCGGCCCCTCTCCATATTTCTAATAAGGTCTAAAAATATACACATAGTCAAAACTATTGTTGATTAATGCAAAACTTCTCTCCTAATTCCTAATAATATTCTTCAGCGTGCAGAACTCAGCAAGTGTGGTTTCTTCCCTCATGAGATCAAGAAGATCATAAAGGTGCTCCCCTTCCCCTCCAGCCCACTTCACTCCTCAGATTTCTGACAGCCGTCAGAACATAACTCACGTCTTAAGGGGATGTTTTAAGGATGGAGTAGGCGACAGCTCAGACACAACTTTTACTAAAATGACACGATCCATCAATTCATTGGCAGAGTTTAAAATATGAAATAAAACTATCCGATGACTTTGATACTCAGCTTCCTTTCTAAGAAATCCTGTACACTTTCACTTTGTTTGGTTTGTGTTCAAGTGGGTGTATTTGGGAGATTTATACAGCACGTTTTTCTGGAGGATGCATTTTGGTTCTAAACAGTTATGGCCACTCTGTTTTTCTTTCTTCGAAAAGCAAACTGAGACTTGGAATTAAGCTAAATGACTAATTCGCCCTATCCATGTAATGCATCCTGGAAAAGAAGGCAATACGCTTAGCCCGTTCATCTCCCCACTGTGTTCTTCTAAAGTTACAGTAAAAATAATCCTGAAGTCACAGGGAAGAGTTAGATGTAGGAGTTTTGTGCTGAGTTTGCATTTTAGAAAAAACATAATTAAAATTCATATATTTCCTTGTGTAAAACTATTTTCACATAATCAGGGTTTTGACTTTTGAAAAACATATCTATAAAATAAGTGTTCTTTATGACAACTCAGGCTGCAAACAACTATTGTAGATGGTGATAAAGATTTTATTTAAATTTGGCTTCCACAGAAAAAGATTTCATTATCATCATTCTATATTTGTAATGAAACTCCTGAAAACTTAAATCTGTTCTTCCCTACTGTTTTTCTAGCTTACAAAAGCACCAGAACAAATATTAATGTGAAAAAAATAAAATATTGAATGCTTGTATAGCTTATGTACACTTTCACACAAACTAACCAACTTGACAAAATCACTAATGTCTTATCATTAATGGAAAATTTGACATCTTTTATAGTTTTTCCTGATACCTATTTTTCTTGCTATTGTCAATTTCTTGCCCCTGTCTTTTAGATCCTTAAAACAATAAGAAACCAAAATGCTGAACCTCAGTTTTCCCAAATTAGGAATGTCACTTCCTAAATAGATTCACAAAAGTAATCCAGGGGTCTAAATGAACTGAGCACGTGAAAGAAGATTAGAATAAGTGGCAATTATCTTTCAGGCGCTTTTTACCAAACAGGTACAAGCCACATGGAGTAGGTGAAAATGAAATGGGGATCGGAGATGTGATTCGTTTTCAACCTAAAATACACTGAATCTCAAGGCAATCTGTGGCTTCTTGAACTATTCGCAGACGAACCCAAAGTGGCAGGCAAACAGTAACAATTTAAATGAATGAAAAATGCAAGAACAGAAAGAAAAGCGTGCTAAAATAACACCTAAGTACAAGGAAAGAATGATTGGAAACTTGAAAATGAGCCATTCAAATCTCTCCCTAGAGGTAAGCCTTGTTCAAGGTGGAGAAGTAGTTTCAGTCACCCGTGGATAAGTTAGTGATTCGAAATATGCATACAGCCAGTATACAAATTAGAGGGCATTGACTCTGATGCAAAAGGTTTGTGCGTTTGTCAAGTTTTTTGGAGAAGTGGGCAAATTTGCCCTTAAGAATATTGAGTAATAAAATTAAAATAAGCAGGGAGCATTAAATACTTAATTTGAATTTTAAAATTCATGGTGGATATAATTAAGGTTCATCTTTAGTTGTATTCAAACTTACTAAGTTGTTTGAACTCTAAAAAGGAACCCAGGATAAGATGATTCCCAGTTGCCTTCATCATGAAATTTCAGGTCAGATTCATCTTGCAAAGTCACAGCGTGCCTATTTACAAATTTATTCCCTCTTAATAACAATTTTTGGGGACATGTAACAATCTTTCTCACATTATTATATGTCCAGGGTATTTTTATGTATTACATTTCTTCATACAAAGATACAGCTGCAAATTGTGGCCAATTGAAGAAAGTTGCCATAGCATCTTAACGGTAAATGATGCGAACTTCACGTAAATTTGCTGAACAACCCAGTGGGACATTCAGGCGGACAATTTTACAAATGGAAAAGTTAAGAATCAGAAATAGTTCAGCTTAATCTAACTGACCTAAAAACACTAGCTAATTTATAGGAGAAAAATAAAATAAAGATGATCAAAATAGCTTTTTGGTTTGTGTAGATAAAACGACCAGCCACTTACATAAATTTTTTGTTTTCTACTAAGTGTAAGATTTTACGCTAGTAGCTTTCAACTTCTTTGACCTCAACCCACAGTAAGAAATACATTTTATATCACAGTCGGCACACACAAGCATGTTAAATTAAAACAAATTTTCAAGAAACAAAACCCCCCCTTACTAAATATTATGCCCTTCCAGTATTTTCTCATATTCTTTTCTCTTTTATTCCTTTAAAAAAATGTTCTAGACTCACTAAACGGATTTCCTGATACTCTGGGTTATGGCAAGCAGTTTGAAACACTGCTTTCGGCCCCCAAAACTTTTGATAACTACTTAAGAAAGTTAAAAGTTCTTAAAAGAGTCGAATCAATTCTTTTCTTTTTACCCAGTTATTCAAGCAGGAAAACTGAGAGGGAAAATTATTAAATAACATTTGTCTATTTGAAACCACACTTGTGTAGATGCTTCCCTCCCTCTCTGAGTAATAAGATGCAGAATTCAAACAAAAAAGGAAGGATGTTACGGGAAATAAACTATAAGGGAAAAATCATTCTAAAACTGAATTTCCACACAGAATCCCATTTGTGTGAGTTTTCTACTTTACTTTTAAAAGTTCCATGTCATTTTTTTCATTATTCTAAAAGTATTTGAATATCACCTAATGCAAAAAGTTTAAGATGGGGCATATTATAGTGCTATTATTTGCTACTGGGATGATGAACAATTTTGAATAAAATGTGATCCCCTCTTCATTTGACCATGCTCATGTAATTATTAGCAAGGCAGTAAATAACCCACCGACGAGCAGTCTCATTAGTGCCCATTGAATTTCAGTGGCATTAATCTGCAATAAAAGAACTGAAAATTAAGTGGAAAAGAAAATAGTTTCTGGAGTCCACCATAAGGTTATGGAATTCATATCATACCAGTGCCTTTCTTCACATTAAGGAGTTTAAAATGTGTGAATTAGACTTAATCATTATATTTTGTTCTAACACTTTTAAAAAAGTGGGCAGAATAAATTCTTTTTCTCTTTCTATTTTAACCCTGAATTAAAACAAGTGAAATTAATTTGAAACATGCCAACTTTTTAAAGTTTCGTTCATTGCTTGTCTTTTAGGTAATAACTGAGGCTGGACCTGCTTGGCTGCGGGATGCTCTGAAGTCTTTGAGGAGGCTGAGGGATACGGGTATGTGTTCAGATACCCCAAGTGTGTGCCCTTCAGGATCCTCTGAGGCTAATCTTCACTTTCCTCCTGTTTCTTCTGCTATAAATATCTCTAGACATAGAATACTAACTAGAAAACGGTCCACAGCTTGCCATGCAGAAGGGTCTGGGTGAGGGCAGGACGCAAGTCCAGACATCAGTGTACCTTCACGCAGTGCCGAACTCAGCGCGCAGCCACGTGGGCGCCCTGGGGCCACCCAAACCCACTCCAGGGTATCGTCCAGCGGTGGCCTAGGGCACAGGTATTCACAAACACCTGCCCTCCCCAGGTCCATCAGGAAGAGAAGGGAGAAACTGTCAAAAGGAAAATGGGAGAAGTGGGGAGGAGGAAAGTCTAACATCTACTAGGGAAAAAAAAAATATGGACGCTTAAGTCACAAAAGCGTCCCGTGTGTCCTGGACTGCCAAAGCTTCTTTCACAGAGACTGAAAGGTGAACCAAGCTGACCCGGCATCCCGCTCCCGGGGCATTCTCTGCCTGGTAGGCTAGAAAGGGAACTCAGCTGGCAGGAGAGGATTTCAAAACACTCATGGTTGGATATGGCATGTTTTAAACTCACAGGACACCTATCAATTCCCGGCTGTCAGAAGTCATATGCCAGCAATCTGCTTCAACAGGGATCCAGCCAGATAACTTGGAAATCAGAAACTTGTTAAGACCCATTCAACCCCACTATGCTCTCCTGAGGAGCGCAATTCAGTCCGAAAGCCCTGGAACTGGAACATGGGATGGAGAAGGAGGGGGAAAAGCAGGTGCTAGAAATAGCGTCCCCAAAAAATCATCATCATCATCATCATCACCATCATCATCATCATAGCGGGCATATTTCCAATCCGAACTTCTAGATGAAAGGTACTTTGCGAGCACATTAAAACAACATTTTAAAATAATAATAATAATAATAAATAAAACTCTGAGCTCCGCTAACCCCAAACACCTCTAGCCTGAAATACCAAAGCGGGACATTTACCAGAGACTCAAAGAGCCTTGTGTTCATTTGCTTTGGGGGTTTCCCCTACAAATAACTGTTGCTTTGTACGGTTTTCCAACATTTGTTTGGTTAGGAAGCGCACAGGGTTTCGGATCTGCCTCTCACGCAGACGGCAGTGGGCGAAGAATAGAATTTGTTTTAAGCTGCCAAGGGAGAGAACTCAACTGTCAGAACGCGAGATCCGCGAATCCTCCCCGGGCCGGGCAGCGCGCGGGCCCTCGGGTGGCCGTCCCGCGGCTCCGGGCAGCCGGGTGCCCAGTCCCGCGGCCTGCGGCCTCGGGCGAGCTGGGGCGGCGCGGCCCCGGCCCCCGCTCCCTCCCGCCGGCCGGGCTCGCGCGAGGCCACCCCGACGGGTGCGGTGGGCGGCGCAGGTACCTGTAGAACGCCTGGGGGCCGGCCTCGCACACCGAGTAGCCGCTCGGCTCATTCTCCAGGTAATAGGGCACCTGCTGGCCTGGGGGATGCAAGTAGGGAGAGAGCTGCGGCGGCGGGTGCAGCAGCATCAGCTGGCTCGGAGACATGCTGTTGAGCGGCGGGAAGCCCCCCAGGCCGTTGGCGCCGAATGCCGCCGCCTCGGACCCCGGGCCGTAGGCGAGGCCCGACTGGCCGTAGACGGACGCGGAGGCGGCGGCCGCGGCGTTGAAGTCGTACGCGGCGCCCTCGGGGTAGTCGTACACCGGGGGCTTGCTGCTCTCCACGTACACCTCGCCTAGGGGCCGCTCCAGGGGGATCTTGAACTGCGGGAGGTTCAGGGTCTCCAGCTCGTTCCCTTGGATCTGGTGCAGCAGGGCCATTCCGGATGCTTTGGTGTGGAGGGTCATGGTCATGGACAGGGGCCGCGGGCAAGGCGCATACCGTCTCCCCGCACAGCGGAGGGCTCAGCAGCCGGCCGGCCACCTGGAAGAAGAGCACAGCCCGCGGTTAGAGGCGGCGCAGCGCATGTCCTGCCGCGACACCAGCTCTGGCCCTGCCCCGGAGCCGGCCGTCCCGTGGCACTGGGCGGCCAGACGCGAGCAAGTGCAGCCCTGCGAGCGCGCTCCGCCAGCTCCCCGGGCTCGGGTCTCCAACTTTAAGTACCGGTCTCCCGAGCTCATATGCATCACAAAGGTGCGGGCAGCCGGCCAGGGGCTGTTGCCTTGCCCTGACATTGGCTCAAACTTCACTCCAGGCGCAACTTGTTTTGGAGCGATCCCAACGGAGCAGCTTCCCTGAACTTTACTTTACTTGTCGCTGCTGGATGGAGGCTGAATTTCCCTGCCGGAGGGCGGGGGAGCAGAGCAATCTCCTAAAGGTGGTCCGGGGAAGATGGAGCTTAAAACCTACTCGGAAGACTAATTCAGGGGCCGGCTCTCTCTAACGTGCTGCCTTATGTGCCCCGTGCCAGCCTCCAATCTATCTCTGTTTGTCTCTCTTTCTGTTTGATTCACTCTCCTAGTTGGCTGGAAATATGGCGTGTGTACATAGAATGACCCTGGGGAGGACCACTCTGTAACTGAGATATGGCAGATAGAATAGGGTGTACGGTTGCATATGCAGCCAGCCACAGACAGCTATATTTAGCAGCTGCATGGACTGACAGAAGGCATCCCGGGAGAAGGGGGTGGAGATTTAAGGTGTACGTATAGCAAGAGATGCGTTTTGTCATCAGGAGAATGCTGCCGGAGCTCAGTTTCCTTATCTGCAAAATTCTCCCAAAGCGGTCCCTTCTGGTCAGGACCTCCTGAGGTTCTCGCAGCCCGACTTGTCTATTTGTGTTGGACCACAGTGCTGTACTTCCTCCCACTAGGAATTCTCATGTGAATGATGATTCACAAAAACCTTTGGTTAGGCGCACATGGGTGTTCATGCCTGCCACAGGTTATGCAACGAAAACTTCAGAAAACTGAATATGAAATATGACCTTTTCAGACAAAACATAACCTCAGCTCATTAACCAAATCTTTGGCAATTATGTTACACTGTTGGTCTAACCAAGAAATTTTAAAATGCAATGACACATTTCTTGTTCTTTAATTTTACAACTGGACCTACTCGGTTCACTTGGGGTGGGATATGCAGAATCAAATATCCAGATAAAAAGGAATAGGAAAAAGTTTTGAACTGAATTAAAAGTAAAAGCATACACACATACACACACCATATATATAAACAAAAAATGGGGTAAATATACTGTGCACCCATATTCTTGGGTAGTTTATACTTTTTCATCAACTTCCTTTGCCCCAGCCTAATAGACTCTGATGTGATCATCAGACACAACCATGTATACCTTGCCGTAATTGCCATCCCAAATACCCAGCAGAGTACCTGACAAATTATTCATGGCATTTAAAGATGCCAAGGTTGCTGTTACTAATAACAATACTTTTGGATATTTTTATACTAATAAGTACACGTTTTACCTAATTCTTACAAGAACAGCAGACTATCTGGGGACAATATGCAGAGTAGCTGATTTCATATGAAGCTAAAATTGAGCTTAGCGTCAGTAACTATAAATTATAAGCAAAGAAAGGGTTAAAAACACATTAGGTGGATCACAGATATTTCTCTTTATGGCCAGCAACCATTACTTTCCAAAGCAATTTTTTTACAGATGATTTCGTTTTCTTAAATCACACTTCCAATTTGCAAATGTCTTTTTTAAACACATGCAAAAGCACTTCCTAGGGCTCTTAAGAATCTGAACCTGCCAAATTATATAGAAATGGCACAAAGAATCCTACAAGTCTTGGAAGAAAAAGGAGACACACACATCAACCCATGGATAACAGTAAGTCCTTCTCTGCCTGCTAGGATACAGACACCGGCCAGAAAGGTAAGTTGCTTTCTCAAAATGCTAAGGCTACAAAGAGAGAAATCAAAACAAGCCTACCCTGCTGGATCAAGAGCGTCTTTCCAGAAATGTTCCATGGGCTTGGTGAATCAAGGGCTTGACAGTGAGAATGAAGGAAAGAATGTGCTCGCATGTGCGGGTGGCTCCGTGTGTGAGCACCGCAGAGCGTGTGTGGATGTGCTTGTGTGTGGAATGGCAGGGATTGGGGAAGCAGCCAGTAGGCAGGGCGCTGGGCAGCCCCTCCCGGCAGACGCAGCAGCTGGGCTGCTGCACAGAGCTGGATGAATGGCAGTGGGGAGTGAGGAGAAGCTTGCTGTCAGCTCCTGGGGAGCAGTGTGACACAGCTAGAGTCAGCATTATTGAAGAGAAGCAAAACTCCAGCCTCCTTTGCTCCTTATCCTGGGAGCCTGGAAAGTGCCCCATGCTTTCCACTGCCACCCTAAGCAAGAGGGAGAACGGGCTTGCCATAAATCATAGGCTTACGGCTAAAATAGAATGCCAGTCAAAAGTATACGGCTATCAAATTTACAAAATGTAACATGGGCGGTTTCTCCTGAAGAATATAATTTAACAATAAAGGCCTTCTGGGATATACTTGGATCACATGCCTTGCTGGCCCTAGCCCCTAGGCTCTGAACAGACACACTATTGCCATGCCTCCGATTGCACCAGGAAACCAGACTTTGGAATAAATGTTTTGGCATTCTAGGGATGTGTTTCCAGCTGAAATATAATATTCCTCCACCTCGTCGACCAAACCCACAAACCTTTCCATGAAGAGCTCAGTTGACCGCTTTCTGTAAACATACAAAAGAAATATAGTGTTAAAAGTATGGAGTATGGAGATAAGACAAAGGTGGGTGTCTTTGTTTTAAACTGGTTTTAGGCTCTCTGGTTGTACTAGTGTCAGTATGGGAAGGGGGCTCTCAATCCCCAGCGATGCCCACATGGATCCACCTGGTCTTCAACTTTTCTCTAGACCATGATACTAACACACGATAATAAGCTACTCCTAGTGCGCCCTCGCCCAGGCTTTCAGGACATGTGACACCTAGTGGACCCTTTGCTGCCAAACATTAGTCACTGCCTTGGGTATTAAATGACCCTAATCGCAATGCCAGGAGTGGCCAGTCTCTGGCCATGGGACCCTATGCAGTTACTAAGAGATTTATGAGTGACTCTTTAGACCAGTACAAAGAAAGAAGTAAAAAGTTATTTTTCCAAAAATTACAAAAATGTTAATGATGTCATAATGCAAAAATAGATCTTGTACTTTGAAAGGCCCATAATATCGGAGCACAGAGGAGCCCTCTCCACAATCAGCAATAAAGTCAAATATTGAAAAGTAAGCCAGTTACCCTTTGTATGCGGGTGACGATGGTGAATCCTAACTCCTCGTTTGGGTCAACGTGGCCACCCATGGACGAGGCCCGTCCAAAATGAAACAAAATGGTGCAATGAAGGGAGGAGAGAGAAGGGAAGAGGAAGGAGAGAAATAAAGAAGGAAGGAGGAAGAAAGAAAGGATGAGGAATCTGCAGATCTTCCCCTTGAGTGTAAGAAGGACAGGAAGTCTAGCTCTCTCTTCATAGACTTTGATTATTATCAGGCTAACAATCAAAGTTACTCCAAGATGTCCAATAAAGGCAGTTTTCTGGAACACTTTCTCTCCGGCATTCTCTTTCTTCTCCTTTGTAAGATTCATCCCTCAGGCTTGGTGATAGAGGGTAGAAAAGGATGTTGAACCTTGCCAATTTTCTTCCAGTGCTTCTGCCAAACAACCTCACAGTCCATCTCCCAGCTCTCTCCTCTTCTTTCTCCACCCCGTCACACTGGATGACCTCACACCCTGCCCTGACGTCCTGGCACTCACAGGCGAAAACGGATCAAGTCTGTTTCTCTAGCTCCACCCCTAAGTGTATCTCCAGACCCAGCTTTCCAGCAGTCTCCTGGGCATTGCTGGCTTGTTCAAAAGATGAGTCACCATTCTCTCACCACCCAAAATGATGTTCCTCTCAACTCCCATCTGTGAACACCGTCACTGTCCCTCCAGTCACCCAGATTAAAGTTTCACAGTCTTCTTTGAGGGCTGTCATTCCCTTGCCTGTCATATTCCAGAGCATTCTAGCCTTGCCATCTGTCCCTTTTCCTTCCGGTTCTATGACCGTGCTTCCGCCCCTCATTACCTTACCTGTTGTAAGAGATTCCTCGGGACCTCTGCTTCTTCCTTCCCCCCACTTCTTCCCCGATTCTGCTGTCTTTTATTTTCTTGGTTTTTATTCCTTCAGGATCCATCTTCTCGGTTCCATCCTTCACCCGAGTCATAGCTTCCTCAAAGTCAGGGCTTCCTCTATGACTACCCTGTCTAGTGTCTCTCCTCCGACATGTAGATTATGCTTTGGCCAAGTGAAAACTTGACACTCCAAGCACTCAGAGCTTTCCTGATGATGCTCTCTGCCTATGGTCCCCATTTTGCTGGCTTGTCAGCGGAAGGCATACCCTGTTTTAAGGTCCAGCCCAACTGCCACCCCATTCATAATGCCTTCCTTTGTTCCTCATTCAAAGGGAATTTCCTCTTCTCTGAACTCCAATGGTATTTCTCGTGCATTTATTACATTTTTCCCTGAATTAGAGTTTTCTCATGCATTTATTACATTCTTCCCTGAATTAGAGTTGTTTATGTATTTTTTTACACCCTCCTCCTGCTCAGAAGTTCCTTGAGGACAGGGTCTGCATAGAGGTATTTGGGAATTCTCTGACTGCCTAGCACTGTGTCATATTAGGTCATCAAATATTGGTTAATTTATTAATCCAGATTCTTAAAAGAATAAAATAATATTACATCTACCTGGATAACCATCTCTGAAAGCTAACTTCCCATGTAATGTTCTACTATTTTTCAAAACTGTTTTTGCTAAAAGATGATCTTTGTGTGCCCATACTGACTGAGGCCATAAAGTCAAAATTCAAATTCATACAATCTGGAGGTTAAGGCTGCAATTCTTGGCAGCGTGATTCACAAGAGAGCTCTGAATTTTTAGTTCGTAACCAGATAATATTATGACCAAACATAGTTTCTTCTCTAGCTCCATTAAAAGCTTTTTACATTTACAAAAACATTATTCCTCCAACAGAAACACGAAAGAAAATAAATGTGGAAATATTTCCAAAATAGCTTATATTACTAGAAATGGTCCCTTCACTCTGAGACATGAAGGTTAGCTAGGTTCAAACTGATCATTATTTTGATTATAAATGCCCCATTTGGGAGCTTGTCTTTGAGCATTTATTTGACACCATTCATTTTCCTCTAAAGTGGAACTAAAATGAAAATTTTCCTTTTAACTTTCTGCTCATTTTAAAAATAGTTCAGAGTATTTGTTTTAAGGGCTTTTGATTAGCTCCCAGATTTTTTTCAACTGGCTTTTGATTTTTGTTTTATGGGATAAAATTTATATGCAGTGAAATGCACATGTCTTATGCATACAGTGCAATGAGCTTGGATAGGTGGATATGCCCATGCAACAACCATCTCAATGAAATCACAGGGTATTTCCATCACCCTAGAATGTTCCCTTCATGCCCTGTTCTAGTCAACCCCTAGCCCTTCTAGACAACCACTATTCTGTTTTTTATCACCATAGATTTATTTTGCCTCCTGGCCCAGAATGTGGACCATAACCTCTTATATATTGGAGCACCTATACCCCATTTTCAACTAATGACACAACTAGTCAGGTGCTGTGCATGCAGCTTTCCAGGGCATCAAGGTACAGAGCTATCTTTCTCTCAGCCAGAGCCTTCTCCCTGGGATCAGCTCCCTCTAGGCCACAGAATTTTACCAACACTCTCTTCATGGACCTTTTTAAGTATAACAGGTTTTACATGATCACCTGTTACCTAAGCCTGCAAAAATACAAGTTAATGAAAAGCCAAATGGAACCAAGAGTCTTCACTATGCTTCTAAACAGCCTTTTCTCCCTACTGCCACTCCAAAACAATAACAAAAAAAGGCGTAATTTGTAAACCAAGAATCGAGCCCAAGATCCTTATTCTCACAGACCCTGAGAACCTCAGATGCCATTTCCTGGCTTCCCACCCAGGATTTGATGGAGGTAGTTTGAATTTGGGGTTGTCAGGGAGAACAGCTACTCCTTATTGTGAATCAGCCAGTGATTCAGATTTAATTCACCAGCTTAATAAAATTTAGTAACTTGCATCTTACATTTCCTTAGAAATTATTTTTTAATATTTTAGAATCTTTCTACATAATTTACTTGTATTGCATGTGGCAGAAGACAATTTAGAAAGTAATTCCACTATAAGTACCATGAGTGATAAAAGAATTTCAATTATTTCAATTATTATTACACTGTGTCCCTCTTGCTTCCTGGATCTGTTGTTTACGTGAGGAATCTCATTGCCAGCTTGGGGTATTACTTCTCTGTGGAGAGCAATATCCAGATTGTGCCTAGTTTCACGTTGACTCAAATAGTCCTCTCTAATGTTAAGGAGGGTCTTTACACACAGGCACACACATGCACACACACACCCAATAATTAACCAAGAACCATACCCAATTTCAGAACCAGTGTTAGCCAAATGGTAAAAAAAAAAAAAAAAAAAGATTTGTGCATTTTGAGACTTTTCAGGTCTTTCTTCCTCTTTTGTTACCACACTCATCTAGATAACCCGCTCCCTCTCACTCTCCCTAAGTACCCAGGACCCTCATGCTAGCCAATGCTCCTCCTCTCTCCCAACCCCCTCAATTAAAATTACACCATTTCAGAGAAGTGATACATTTATGGGCATGCCAAGGAATGACTCATTCATTCCATTGACTCAAAAAATACTGATAATACAATGTCATATGTCAATTGTAATCAATAAAATAAATATTGTTTGCTTACTATTTACCAGGACTATTTCCAAGTGTCGGGCACTATCTTAATTAGCTCAGGCTGCCATAACAAAATACCGTGGACCAGGTGGCTTAAAAACAGAAATGTATTTGCTCACAGTTCTGGAGGCTGAAGTCTGAGATCAGGGTGCCAGCGTGGTCAAGTTCTAGTGAGGGCTCGCTTCCTGGATTGCCGATGGCCGCCTTCTCCCTGTGTCCTCACATAGCAGAGAGAGCTCTCTCTTCTTATAAGGCCACAGTCCTATTGGATTAGAGCTCCACCCTTATGACTTTGTTAATGACTCTTAAAGACCCTATCTTCAGAGATGGTCACATTGGAGCTTAGGGATTCATTGTGTAAATTTTAAGGAGACACAATTCAATCCATAGCAGGCACCCCAAAAATGAGCTAAACAAGTATGTCTGTCATCACAGAGGTTACCTCTAGGGGTTTAGTGTTTAGTCCTATGTTAATGGCTCCTTCTACTCAGCTTCTTCTGCTAGCATCTCTGCCCCGTCTGCGCTCAGGTGCTGGTATTTGTCTGGGTTCAGTCCCTAGGCCCCCTTGTCTCCTCTATAGTCCTTCCCCCGGATGATCTCAATCAATCCCAGGGTTTTCAGTTTCATCTGTACATCGAAGACGTAAAAATAGAAATCTCCGACTGAGATCTCTTTCTTGATCAGGAGATTCACATTTCCAGATAGCTATTAGACATTTTTACTTGCATGTTCATTCATTCAATAAATATTCATTGAGTGCCTACTATTTACTAGCCATTTGAAGCTCAACTTTTCCAAAATTAACTTATCTTTTCCTCAGATCTACTCCTCCCTCTGTTTCCTATCTCAGCAAATGGCATTGCTGTTCATGTAATTGTACAAGCCAAAAAAATCCAGCCCTCAGCTCTGACCCTCTTTCCCATTCCCTATATTTGATCTATCACAAATCTTTTTTATATCCATCTCCTTGATCTCTTTTGAGTCTACTCCCTTTTCTCATCATCATTATTTTCAGGCCACTATCCTCTCTCCCAAGTTGTGCTTCCAGCCCTTTTGTTTCACTATCCATTCTCCACATTACAGGAGTTACCTTCATCCAGAGTAAAAGAACTTGAATTATTATTCTGCTTTCTCCACAGTTCCCACCCACTCGCCCACAGATTCTGTTCTCCTGCCATAATGAATTACTTTCAAGTTCCTCAAACCCTCTGGACTCTTGTCTGTGTCTAAATATTCACATACGCAATTTACTCTGCCTGGAATCTTCCTCCCATCCCTCTTGATCAAACTTACTCCTATTTATCCTTCATGTCTCCCTTGAGACATCACAGCCACCAGGAAGCCTTCCTTGATTTCCTATTGAGTGCCTCTCCTGTGAATGCCCAGAGTTCCCTAAACACCCCTGGTTATAGCCCTTATCACGCTGTTGGAATTTCCTATGTATTTCTCTGTATCCTCTCACTGATCTTTAAATTCACAAAAAGATACACAAGGATTGTCTTTTTCCAAGTCATGAGTCCATTGCTTAGTACAATGCCTGATGCTTAGTTGGCCCCCAATAAATACTATTTGAATAATGAATGTTTAAGCCCCTCCTAGATATCATATTTGCATTGTTGACCGACTTCCTCAATAACTTAACTCACAAGGAAAGAATATCATGGCTAGAATTCAGAACCACAACTTACAGAAAAATTTGGAAGCAGATTCATATTTTCTGGAACAACTCAGTTTTTTTTTTATCATTTCTTATCTTAATAGGCTATTATAATTGATGATCCCTTTATGCATTGTCAAGTCCAATCTCTTCATTGTATTTATAATGAAACTGAAGCCCAGAAAGGCAGAGGAGTCTTGCTGGAGGTCATACAACCAGAGGAGCTGGACTAGAATCTGGGTCTTCAAATCTAAGATGCATCCTTCTCTCTACCCCAGCCCTCGTCTCTCCATATGGATACTGCATTCTTTCTTCTTCTGTGTGGGCCACTATCAGCATAATCAAATTAAGACATAATCTTGATGGCTCAGTGGGCTATTCTTACTGTCTTAAAAATCCCCAACTCTTTGGAAAACGCAACAAGACACATTCTCAAATCACTAGGAAAGGAATGGGGAGAAGTGTTTGAGAATATAAGTTAAAAACATTGAAAAAACTTGTGTTCAGAGAAATGACTTGCCTTATAAAAGATGAAGAAATGAGCTATCCACCTTCCACTCATTACTCTCGGAAGACAGTTCATTAAGGTCTGACACATATCCATATCATTTGAATTGAACTTTCTAGCTAAAGCAAAACTTCAAATCCTTCTTGTATCTGCTAAATTGTACAAATGTGAGGAATGTAATACCTTTAACCAAAAAAATTAATTGCTTTACTTTATTTGATACATTTCAATTTCCAAAAGAATCTAATTTGAAAGACATTAAAGTGTCTTTCCATTTTGCCATCACACTTCTCAAGGAAACCACTTTATGATCAAAAAGTGCTAATCTTCCTGAAAACTGTAGCCTCTTAAAAGAACTGGAAAGATTATTGGGAATAAGATTATAAACACTCAAAGATTCAGAAGAATTTAACAGCAAATTTTTGGTTGATTCTCAAAGAAAGATATTACTTTTAGTGACATTTGCCGGCAGCTTTTTGTACCATAAATACAAAGAAAAAAATAATCCCACAAACTTTTATGCCAAACACTGATGAATGATTAAATTGTACAGATTGTAATTTTTTTCCCTTTTCTCCACCCTGTCCTTTTTCTCAATTTCCTGTCCTCAATACATCTCTACCTCATCCTTATCTGCTGTCAAGCCTGTTTCTGCTCGAGGTCTTTGCAGGCCAGCCCTAATCAACACGCCACTAAGACCCAGAACTCTAATCAAAACTCACAGCAGAGAAAGATGCCTGCCCGGCCGATGTGTTCTCTCTTACAGGTGTGTCCTCAACTCGCTCAGCTTCCTTTCACAGCCCCAGTCCCTGACATTCCTTCCTCAACCCAACATTCTTAGGCCTCGATTTCCATGGGGAGCCCAGAGTTCAAGTCGTACAATTGCCTCACCCTCCCAACCCCCAGCCTTTCAAAATTCCAGTCGGCTCAAGTCTTAATTTCAGCCTGCAGTTGATAGGAACATAGCTGATTGAACTAATTTCCATTGTTGCCTCAGAGGCAAGTATTTGAATTTTAAAAAAGGAATTCTTATTAAACTAAGGAAATCTCTACTTTGTCGACATGCAAAAGCATGAAAAGGAAAACAGAGGGCCAGGGAGGAGGAATCTGCATGTAAAATATAGTCTGTGCTTTTCTTTCACAAGAAATTTGGAAATTCAAAATGAGAATGAGCCGTATCAAACCATCCCTTGGTTAACCCCTACAGAGCTTAAGTAAATTTCTTCGTATTCCCATAGGGATGTGTCCTTCTTACTCTCACAGGGACAGTCTTTCTTCTTTTGTAAGCAATTAATAATCTGTAATAAACAAGCACAAGCATGTCAGCAGGGCAGAGGCATGGCTCTCACAGGACACGTTCCATAGCAGTCAAATCAGAGGGACTAATGATTTTCCCAGAGGAAAACCAAAGGGGAAACCATTTCAATACCTGAAATGTACTCCCTCACTATGTTGTGATGCTGGAGACAGAAGGCCCTAAAAAGCAATACGATTATTGTCTGAGTGCTTGCATAAAATACCCAAAAGTTTAAGTGTATCAGCCCCATTTCTGTTGGCTTTTCTTTCACACAAAATGTGACCTCTGACTCTTTCTGATGCGATAATTTAGCTTTTTCAGAATGGGCATAAAAACGACCCAACTAAATATAGCTTTTCCTCATGAACCTGGACATGCTTATTCTTGAAAATAAATGCTGCATTCATTCAGATGAATGTTTCCCAGTCAGCCTAAATTCATACTTTGCTATATACTTAACATACTTTTCCACCTTTGCCCCCCTGACCTGCTTGCTGTTTTGGGTAATCTAGCATTTTCTCACTGGTCAATTGCAACTCCAGTTATATACTCTTTACGTTGTTTAAAGGAATTTCTGTAGAAACTCTGAACCAGAACCTCATGAATCTGAGCCTGTACCCCTTTGGGGCCTCACTCACAATGGCTTTAATAGCATTGTATCTTATTGAGAGCTTCATTATCTATCACCCCGGTCTATACATGGGGAGGAAAGGAGTTAGCAAAGGAAACCAATTGCCTTGGTCTCTCTGAAAGCTGGACTGGCAGGAAGGATTATTTCTGTTCACTCTAAGCTAGTGCAGTATGAGCATGATCATCAATTTTTGAAACTTTTCTTCAGATTAGTTTGACAACAACCAAAATATCCAAAAACATCCTTTCTCTAGAGTTGATTTCTTTATTGGTATCTCTACACCTCACCAGACGCCTAAGGTAAATCCTGATAACTGTTAATTGAGCACCTGTCATGTGTTTTCAGATATTATTTCATTTTACAATTTCATTTATAAGTATATAATGCAGATTGTGTTTGAAACCTTAGATGATATTTCCAAAGCCATATTGAGAAAATGTCCTCCCACCTCTGCCTTTCACTCACCAATTCCTGTCTCTAGAGGCAACAGATCTTACTAGTTTTTAAAGGTTTCCTTCAAAAGATATTCCATGCATTTAAAACACACACACACACATTCTTCCACATCCTTTTTTAAAAATAGTAATATGTGCCCTATGTTGTGCCATTGTGCCATACTCTTTGTGTTTATTAACAATATGTCTTGGATAGCTTTCCATTTTGCCACATAAACATCTTCCTCCTTTTTATGGCTGCATAGTATTCCATTGTGTGGAAGAACCATAATTTATTTGACCAATTCCCCATCAATGTCAATTAAGATTGTTCCCAGATTTTTCCAATTATCAACTATGCTACAATTAGAAATGTTGTACAAAAGTCAGTTCTCACAGGAGTAAATACGTGCAATGTTAATTTTAGTAGATGTGGCCAAAATGCACTCTATAGCAGCTGTACAATTTGAACTCCCACATCCTCACAAATATGGTGGATCTTTGAACTTTTTGATGTTTCTCAAAATAGTGTCTCTGTGCAGTTTTAATTGGTACTTTCTGACTGTGAGTGAGGCTGACCATCTTTTCACGTGTTTTGGTTTGAATACTAGCTCCACCACCTAGAGGTTGGATGAATTTGGACAAATTAAGGCTTGGAGATCTATAAAGTTGGAACAGTTCCTACCTCAAAGGGTCGTTGCAAAGATTAAACACAATGATGTAGGAAATGCACATTCTTCTTCCCAGTTTCTGTCATTATTTTCTTGGTAATTAACAATTATTGGGAACCAGAAGCACAAGCTAATAGAGTATTAAAGGTAACAGAAAGTGTGATAAAGGCCAGAGTTGTGTGGCCTGAAAGTTTTAGATGAAATAAAGAGTTGTTGTTGAAGGTTTGCCTGCTACCATTCCAAAATGATAGTTTGCTTAACACAACATCATTGAAATTCAGTACAAATCAGGACTGTTTCCCTGGGGATAAAAAATAACCATGCGTAGTGGCACCTTAGGTGTGGAGCAGAACATTGACACCAGAAGCAAGCTATGTAAACTTGAAAAACAGAAACTCACTTATGAATCCAGTATGTTTTTGGAATGAATTGTTAAAATGCCAGATTTTACTATTTTACAGTGTTTTTACACCCATTGCAAACCACCTTCTCTTTCTCGCACTGAAGCATTGTAGAGCACAAGCAAATATTTTAACCTCCATAAATAAATGGTAGATTGTCGACAAAATTGTGGCCATGATTTCAGGAAAAGGGCTGTGGCTTTCATAAAAATAAATGGAAATATTTTGAAGCTGAACTGTCAAATATTAGAAATTAAGATGCCTTGATATACAGCTAAAATGTTGGGACTCAAATGGTAAATGCGTCTACAGTCCAATTTAAAGATTTTATTTTTTTCCTTTTTCTCCCCAAAGCCCCCGGTACATAGTTGTATATTCTTCGTTGTGGGTCCTTCATAGTTGTGGCATGTGGGACGCTGCCTTAGCGTGGTTTGATGAGCAGTGCTGTGTCCGCGCCCAGGATTCGAACCGACACAACATTGGGCTGCCTGCAGCGGAATGCGCGAACTTAACCACTCAGCCACAGGGCCCGCCCTGTCTACACTCTAATTTAGAATCCTTTTATGCACAAAATTATCAATAAAGTTGAAACCACGAATCATGCGATTTTCCTTAACCATATCTTTTAGTCTTTCTACTTATGCATATCAATAAATACAACCGCTGGATTTGGAGATTGTGGGTCCCAATAAGAGACAGGAAAACAATGGTTGTGACCTTTAACATACTTTTAATGGAAAGAAGCAATTTTATATTTATAATAAATTTTTCATGTTTACAAAAGAAGATAAATAGCTGGGGCTGGCCCTGTGGCGCAGCGGTTAAGTCCGTGTGCTCCACTTCAGCAGCGTGGGGTCCACAGGTTCAGATCCCAGGTGCAGACCTACACACTGCTCACCAAGCCACGCTGTGGCAGGCGTCCCACGTATAAAGTAGAGGAAGATGGGCACGGATGTTAGCTCTGGGCCAGTCTTCCTCAGCAAAAAGAGAAGGATTGGCAGCAGATGTTAGCTCAGGGCTAATCTGCCTCAAAAACAACAGCAACAACAACAAAAAAGAAGCCAAATAGTTGTTTTTCTATTAGAAGAAAACCCAACTGTCGTATATTTATGTTTTTTCATCTGTAACATAGACATCAAAGAAAGTTTTTTACTAAGACTCTTTTTCCACGTTAAATTTAACCTATTCCAAATTTTCAGAAATCAATTAAGAGAAAATTAAATACACTGTCATCAAAGATACCATCCTATTCCTCTAATATGTTTTAAAATGTGTTTTTATGTTACAAGTACATGGATCTAAAATTAACAACTTAACCACATAGATTTAATCCTCCATGGGAGTAGGTATAGGATTGTCGCTTTGAATTGCACAGATTGTTTCTGATTTGGGGTTTTTTTGCTGAGGAAGATTCACCCTGAGCTAACATCCACTGCCAATCTTCCTCTTTTTGTATGTGAGCTGCCACCACAGCATGGCCACTGACAGACAAGTGGTGTAGGTCTGTGCCCGGGAAATGAACCCAGGCCACCGAAGCAGAGTGTGCCGAACTTAACCACTAGCCCACCGGGGCTGGCCCCACATATTGTTTTAGTGTTATGCTTCTTACTAGATTTTGAGATCCTTGTGGGTCCCTAGCTCACTGCTGGGCACATGTGCTCAGTAAATGTATTGGAAGAGAATAAATGAATGAATAAAATTACTCCACCTGTTGTCTAACTTCACGTAGATAAAAGGTTGTTTCGGTGTTTTGCCTGTTATTTTGAGTCACTTAGCATTTCCCAGGTGTTTATTACTATCTAAAATATGGAACAATACCCATTCCTCAAAAAGTAACGGTTGAGAAGACACGTTCTGATCAGCAGGTGCCCTAAAACCCGCGTGTCTCCAAGTGTCCCAGCCCTGCCCTAACAGCTTAAGATAGTTTCTTTGCAGTAGGACACTGAGTCCACTCTGAGATTCTTCAGTCCCAGCTCAGTCCACAGCTTGGACTTCTCATCTTGAGGACCCTCAGGGACTCTGTAACAATGTGGCCCAGTGGCCAGAGATCCACCACACAGCTGACAAAGTCAAGAGGTATGAACAGAATGGATGCGAGGGCCCCTAATAAGATACACCCAGCAGC
This sequence comes from Equus asinus, assembly GCF_041296235.1. Classification (NCBI taxonomy): domain Eukaryota; kingdom Metazoa; phylum Chordata; class Mammalia; order Perissodactyla; family Equidae; genus Equus; species Equus asinus. Next base: position 36,924,922 of record NC_091790.1, read on the forward strand.
AGGTCAGCTGGCCTGGAGGTGCTCTGTCTGTGCAGGACCAGATGCAACACTTGTACTCAATCACCATAAACTCCTCATGATCATTATGGCATTTACTGCCTATATTGGTACTTTTGGGAAGTCTCCTGCTGTCCAACTTTATATAGTCTTCTACTCGACGTCCAGAAATTCCAATTATAAAACCAATTTGCCAAATAATATTATAAACTCCTTGAAGGTGGAGGCTAAGTTCAGGAATCAATCCAGGATGACATGATGGAGACTCCTGGTGGTAGAATGATTGGCCTTGTTATTTCAGTTTTTTTAGCAACTGAATTAAGTGATTTGACGATCAATAGGTTAAACAAGCTGAACCATGTTTATTTGGTCAAATGTAGGCATATATACACAAACAGAATGTTAAAATGGAGCCATTTAGTCCCAGTGTTAGGCTGAGAGCCCTAAATATCAGACGGCACAATCCAAAGTGGTCTAAGACCGCCATGCAGTATTTGGGGGAAAAAGGTAGCGAGGGGCATTTCACTCTTCTCTCTCACATATCAAGAGTATAAAAGGATTGGGAGTTGGGAAATCAGAGGATTTTTGGAGAAAGTTGTTTGCTGCGAGTTGCCCTCCACCTCAGGTGGAAGAGGCGGAACATGCGCACACTCATCTCAAGCCCTGGGAAAGGAGCCTCAACACAACGACCAGCAGACTTGGTAAGTGTCTTCTGAGAAATGGCAGACAGTAGCCTCCTGTGTCTGATCCACCTGGAAATCTTAAGGACAGGAGAATGCTGGCCCACAACTCTGATGGCAAGCAAGAAAAGATGGCTGTGTTGGGACTGGGCTATGCTCCCAAAGTTTATGGAGGTGAAGGATAGAGTTGATGTGGGCCAGATGTAAGAGAGAACCAATGGGGTTCAACTTGGATCCAGCCCAAGAGGACTGCCTGAAGGGAACAGGTGACCTCAATAGCAAGTGCATTGCTGATTCTCAAGGCTGAGCAGGGGCCATCCATAACCAGCCAGAGGATGTGACATTACCTGCATGGAGGGATCCACAGGTGAAAGATACCAAGAGCTGGGGTAGAGAAAGTGTATCAAAAGAGCCCAGGAATGAGCCCCTGAGAGAGGGAGGCAGCTCCTAACACCTGCCAGACCCAGAAAGCATGACACCAGCTCACCACAACATTTCCTGTCCCTTTCCTCTCCTCCTAATCCCCCCATTTCAACCCTGCAGGGATTAGAAATTCAGCTGGCAAGATGCACAAAGAGGAGCACATTTGATTGAAGGAAAAAGAGGCCCACTGCCCTCTATCCCACTGCAGGCAGCAAGCTTGTTGGAGACCTGAAGTGGGAAAGGGGAGGTGACACAACATTAAATGAAACTTGCACGGTTTGATATTTGCATTGGACTGGTTATATTAATTAGTGACTAGAGGCTCTTTATTGCTCAGAAGTCACCAGAAAGTCTTGTGATTTGCTTTACATTTCATCCAGGGAAACAACTGGCCCCAAAGGACAAATTTAAAGGCATAGTGAATACTCCCCTTTTAGACTCCATGAGACCTGCTTTTCAGTATAATGGTCACATTTATGTTCCTTCAAGAAATTCAAGATTCTCGTGCATGCTTCCCCCGACTGCCTTTAATAAATAGAACAAATGGATCCCACAACTGATAGTTGAGACTAATGGGAGTGAAATTTTCTGGGCCAGGAAAGTCAACACTCTGCTATTTCTTTTCAAGGAGAGACTGGTGTCTACCAGCATAAAATTCCTTAATAATTCTGTATATGTCAAATTACATATTTTTAAAATAAGTCAACAAAAGGCACTCTAAGAGGTTCATATCCTTGTATAAAGAGGTTTATACTCTTGTATAAGGCCAAATGTTTCCTTCAGCAACATTTGTGTATATAAATGGTTGTTTGTTGATGGTGTTGTTTAAAAATGCAATACTGGGGAAAATGGCATGCTCTTCATTAACTGCTCTCTAAATCAAGTCCAGTGAGGATGAAATGAAGAAAGAGTATATTCAGTTAAAAGAGCACCAGGCTCTTCCTGGTCTTCAGCTTTTGGAACAGCGCCTCTCCAGCATAGCTCCTTGCCCCGCAGCTCACCTGGAACTGGGTCAAGGGCGAGAAAGATGAGCCTCTTGCTGGACGGGGAATGGTGCAATTGGAAATGCAGGGTTTGCAATGAACATCCGACTTTGGAGGTTGGTCCTCGCCCGACTAGAATCAGGAAAATTCTCTCAGGAAACAGACCACTACCAGCTACTTCTCCAGCAGCTGTGATCTGCAGCAGCTTTGGGACTTTAATGTTAAAATTATGTCAAAGTCAGGAGTACTGTGAGCACACTGTGAGGACAAGCCAGGTAACCACAGGATGTGAGGGCTAGAGAGGATCTTAGAGGTCATCTAATTTAATGGATCACAATCTTTTTCCTCACTGCCCACTCACCTGAAGAGTGAGACTTACAAAAGCTTGAACGTTCCTCTGTCCAACCCTGGGCTCTCTGCAATCCCTACTACACCAAGACTTTCCTCTCATGGAAGAAAATGGAAGGGTGAAGAGGACATTCATATAGGAATAACCCCTTCTTCGCACAAAACACACATCCATCACTTGATGACAAAGTACTTGAACATACCTCCCGACAAATCTCATCACACAAGTGTGCCAACCCAGTACGTGGCAGACTTGCTTATCCATTATAATCTCTTCTCTGTGTAGATTAGGAACTGAGCCTCTATTGGGTTAAGTGGCTTTCCCAGAGTGACAACCTAGAATCATGGCCTCATAACTCATTAAAAGCTGATGGAATTTGCATGGAGCATCACCTCCAAGGAAGCCTTGTGCTCACGTCCAGCAGGCCTTTATCCTTACTGGGTCCTAGGGTCTTTCAAAGCTTTCCTCTTGAGATTCTACCTTCTCAACAAAACTCTCAACCTCTCGGGCAAGTGAGATAGGCATTTTGAGGAAAATGATCACTCTGAGATGCTAAGGGGCCTTCCTAGGATTAACTGCGTAATAAAAGAAGTGCACCCTTAAACCAACATGGTCCTCCAAGTGTGGTCCCAGGCAACTGCATCAGTATCATCTGGGAATTTGTAGAAATGGAAATTCTTGGCATAACTGGTTCTTCCCCTTCTTTCTTATCTTTCCATACCTCAGCTCAAATGCTATCTCTTTATGATCACCCCAACTAAAGTACATTCCCATTCCACTTCCCATTCCAGTCTCTCACTGTCCTATCGTCGGGATGTTGTTTTTTATTTTTTCTTATAGCACTTTTCTCTCTTGACTGTAATGGTTAGTTCTACAGGTCAGCTTGGATAGGCTATAGTACCCAGTTATTTAATCAAAGAATAATCTAAGCATTGCTGTGAAGGGATTCTGTAGGTATGGTTAACATCTACACTCTGTTGACTTGAAGTTATCTTCCATAATGTAGGTGGGCCTCATCCAATCAGTTGAAGGCCTTAATCAAAAACTGAGGTTTCCCAGAGAAGTAATTCTCCCTGAAGACTGCGGCATTAATTCTTGCCTGAGTTTCCAGCCTGCTGGCCTGCCCTACAAATTTCAGATTTGCCAGCTGCCACAACTGAAAATGTGAATGAAAGGTATAGGTTTGGGGTGGGGAATTCTCATGAAGGTACTGTCTAAAACGAAAAACTAGAATATGCAAAAGCTTTTGGGTGGGAAGAATAATATCTTAAGGGAACTTTAAAAAGTCCTAGCAACTGGAACCCAATGAGGGAGGTGACAGTGGCCACAGTGACTACACCACGTAGCCCAAAAATAGTGACATTAAGAGTTTTACCCTTGTCCCAGGAGCAATGCGCCATCAAGGAAATTTGGAGAGGAGGTGGGGAAAGCATTTCTTTAACACTGAGTCACACATTGCCTAACTCAGCCTTGAGCACTTGTCACTTTTTCTCTGATTTTAGCACATTGGAAAACAAACAGCAATTTTTAGACTATGAGCAATCAGAATTGTATTTGATGGAAGATGGTATAAATAAGACGCATTAGGAAAATAATAAAGCATTTTCTCCTGTTACTGAAGTTGACTTAGTTCTTTGATAGAGTGTTTTTATATTTCAAAATGTGTCTTCTCCCCAAACTGGAACAATTTGAACAACAAAATAAAGTATTGGATTATAACGCACAGTATGAAATAAATACCCATGAATCTGTATTGCCATAAATATATGATTGAATAAACAGATAAGTGGGGGAGAATAGACATTCTCCCATGCGGAATTCCAAATAATAAATGTACATACTCCACCGCCCAGGATCAGGGCCGTAACTCCCCACTCCCTGAGAGTGAGCTCCTAGTGACTTCCTTCCAGAGAATACAGTCTAGAAAGGGGGCTAGGAAGTAACTTGACAGTGAAGAAACCTGATAAACACTACTTTAGTCTCATGGTCAAGGTCAACATCAATAGTCACAAATCATATTGATAGTGTGTACTTTTGATACGACGTAAAGAGAATTGGCATCTCATCTCTATGATCTTCCTCCTAAAAAGCCGTAATCGAACCCTAAGCGTGAGAAAAACAACAGACAAATCCCAGTTGAGGTACATTCTATAAGATACCTGACCAGCACTCTTCAAAATTGACAGTCATCAAAACCAAGGAGAGTCTGAGAAACTGTCACAGCCAAGACATAACAACAAAATGTAACATGGCGTTCTGGATACTGGAATAGGAAAAGGACATTAGGGAAAAAGTAAGGAAATTGTTATGAACTATAGACTTTAAGTAATGATAATGTATCAGTACTGGCTCCTTTCTTGTAATAAACATACCACACTAACATAAGATCTCACCAACAGGGGAAACTGAGTGCGGGGCATAGAGGGAAGTTCTGCTATCTTCACAAATTTTCTGTAAATCTAAAACTGTTCTAAAATAAAGAGTTTATTTAAATATACGCAAACACACGCACATATATTTTCTATGAAAAGTGAAATATGCAATTATTTTCTAAACAGACACATACAGAATTTCTAATACCACTTCCTGTTAGACTACTCCGAATCCACCTATTTTGGTTATTGTCTACACCAGGCTTACAAGGCTCCTGCAGCTCCGAGAGTGTTTCCTCTGCCTGTCTTGCCCTGCACGGACCAATGGCACTTAAGAACCCGGCTCCTGGCAACAAATCCTCTGTCCTCTTCCAGCCAGCAAAATAGCCAGCATCTCCCCAGGAGAGGGAGAGGTGGCCCCCAGGGCGGCTGCTGCTGCTTTTGAGGGAACAGGCAGAAGGTACCGCTTCTTCCAGGTGTGTGCAGCCCTTTGCAAATGTTTCGGTTTGGGGAGCAGATTGGAGCTGGATGTCAGCCATCACTTGCCCCTTCGGCCCAACATAAGTTGTCACACAAGTTGTAGTGGCTTTAGGGCAGACAGGATGATATGCAGGCGGCTGCAGCCTCATGAAGGCAGTAGTGCTGGAGAGGAGAAGTCGGTCCATGCCACAAACCACTAGCTCAGAACTCTGAAGTGTCGTGCAAAATAAGGCTAAGTTTTATTTCGAATTCAGTGCTTGGATGTGAGATATTGGGAAGAACAGGGACAAGGTGGGGGATTGGAGGTGTACTTAATATTTCAGTTGACTTTGATTTATCCTTAACGTTTTCCCACGTTTGTTCAGGATGTAATTGTCCATTCACACCTACACTTCCTGTGTTTAAATGGTTAGATTTCTGGAGGCGAGCCATATATCAGGTAGCCTGATTCATAGAAGGAGGCCAGAATAACAGAGTGGTGAAATGGGCACCTCCACACACTTTTAAATTGATGTATGCATTTCTGGAGGGAAACATGGCAGTATTTCTCAAGAGTCATATAGTTTTTCAAAATTATTTATCTTAAAGAAGTAATCTAAGATACACATTAAGATAAATAGAGATGTTCGTTAAGAATCACTTGCCAAAAACTTGGAAGTAAACTAAAAAACCCAACATCTGTTAATGGGGAAATGGCTAAATAAATCATTATGCATAATAAATCCAATTATAACATTGAGTTATAATAGTATTCTTCAAAACAATTTGTTCAAAAATAGACTCATCATCTTGCATAAAGTGAGGAAACTGGATTATAAAAATACAAACAATGCTTGTCCTCTTATAATTAATATTCTATATTCACATTTCTATATGAATATATATTACATTCATAAAAAGAAAACGACAACTGATAAATTTCTTTCTCTTGTACTTTTTAGTATCCCAAACAAGAAGGATGGAGAATCAGATTCAAGTTCCAATTTCAACAGGCTGTAGGTTGACCTTTAGTCGAGCAAAATTTGAAGTACTCATTTTTAAAACGAGTTTGAACCCAATAACCCAAGTTCCCAACTTTTCATAATTCCATGATTTATATGACTATAACATACATTTCTACAGTGTATCACAGTTAACGAAGAACTTTGCCCATGTGTATCTTATCTTTTAGAATTTTAGTTGTTATTGTTTATTCAGTACTACTTATCTTTGCTTCCTGCTCTTCTTTACAGAAAACAGTAACAACAAAACCAGTTATACCAGCTACTCTTAAGAGCTCTGCTGTTTCACTAAAAATTTAATTTGGAAAATATATCCTATCCTGAAAATGTATCTTTTGCATAATACTTTTCAAACAAATATTTGTCACTGTTTATTACAAAGATATTTTATTCTGCTCCATTAAATAAAAAGTTAAAGTCATTCCGACCTGTCTGGTACCTAATTGGGATGCGTAACAGCTAGAAAAATGTGTTGAAAATAGATGAGGGGCCGGCCTGGTGGCGCAGCAGTTAAGTGCGCACGTTCCGCTTCTGGCAGCCCAGGGTTCACCGGTTCGGATCATGAAGCGGACATGGCACCACTTGGCACACCATGCTGTGGTAGGCATCCCATATATAAAGCAGAGGAAGATGGGCATGGATGTCAGCTCAGAGCCAGCCTTCCTCAGCAAAAAAAAAGCAGAGGATTGGCAGCAGTTAGCTCAGGGCTAATCTTCCTCAAAAGAAAAAAAGAAAGAAAATAGATGAAAATACAAAGAAAGGAATGGAAACTGGGGAGAAGCAGGATGTAGAAGAAAGAATGTTCTGGAATGGGAAACAGTGCATCGGGGTCCTGGCCTCACTTTCTCTGTCCTGAACTAGCTGTGTGCCCTTAGAAAAATCACTTCATCTCTTGGAGTCTCAGTTTCCTCATGTATCAAGATAAGGGCTTACGTTAAAATAATCCTCAAGGATCCTTCCATATATAAAATTCTACTTTAAAACAAGTTTGAAAAAAATGTGTAGATTTAAAAGAAAAAAAAAAAAGATGTAGCTCCAGTAGTATTTGCATTCTATAACAACGATGACCAAAATCTGAATATTTAGCAGCCACTTATATTTAATAACTTTGTTACGTTTTGTTTGAAAATCATGTAAAAAATGAGACAACGTCTAACTAGAAATTTCTACTACACAGTGATGATAGGGACAAAGTAGCAAAAACACTTTCAGGACCATAAAGGGTTAGAAGCTGACCACGGGTCAATATTTTCGTCCCATGATTTTGATACCAAATGCTGTCCTGGGACGTGTTGAGTGGACTGAGCCATTAACAACCAATGACATCAATCTTTCATTTGAATTCTACCCAAGTCTGGGCTTCACCTTTTCGGAAGTACAGAGAAAACTTCAAAGTCCAGTGGCTTTCAATCCTGGCTACACCTTAGAATCATGAGACGAGCTTTTAAATAATATTCCTGCCCAGGCCCCACCTCGTACCGATGAAATCAGAATCCTGGGGAAATTAACCATAGGCACATTTTTTCAGAATCACTCTCCTGAATGATTCTAATGTGCTGCTGGTTGACAACCACTGGGTTAAATAATGAAACATATAAGGAAATGGAAGGACTGAGAACTGCCAAGGCTCAAAGAAAACAGCAGAGGGGGACAGGCTTTTCTTAGCAATATACAAGAGCTCAGGGCTGTGTCTGCTATCCTATACTCCACACTGGGCACAAAACAAGAAAAATGGGCTTAACCATGAGAACTCAAATGACCAAAAAGGGAGAATTCAAGAAGGGCTGCTGTCGATGATTTTCTGAGGAAGGTGGAAACTTCCTTGAGAAATTAGGCCAGGAACTAATTCTGTCTGGGGAAGTTGAGTGTCAAGATGTGGATTTCCTGGTTTTGTACAATCTATTGAGAATTTTAAGCACTCACGCTCACTCGTCTCCTCTGAGTTAATCGTTCTGGCCTCTGTTTACCTCTTGTGGTTCCTGGTCCTCACATTTTTCTAACGACAACTTTGCTCTTCGCATCAACATTCAGCATTTGTGTCCAGTGAAATAACCTAATTGCTAATTTCACCTCTTCTTGCCAATTTCTACAGCCACCATGCTAACCAATGCCCTTATTTGAGATTGGTAAAAAGGAAAAACAAATCCAAACCTCAGAGCTGGACATGCCCTCCTCCGGCTTCTCACACTCAAAGCTAGCTTCCACACAAACCTGGATTAACCTTTCTCGGATGCCATTCTCATCCTCAGAAAACCATTTTGGACGTTTTTTGCCTCTCCCATAAAAGCTGAATACCTACCAACTTAGTCCATCTCATCAACTCAACATCTTATTCCTCCCCATACCAAATTCCTTTCCTGACTTGTGGCCAGTCTTCTGAACACAACCCATTTTCCCTCCATCTGAATAAGTGAGAACTCATTGCTGTTTCTTGGCAGTTAATAGCCACCAGCACCCACAGCTCTATGGTTTGCTTCAGCTGCCAAACGATCCTGCCAGTCTGCTCACACAGGGCAGAGAACAGCCAGCCTCTGCTTTGGTGTTTCTCATCATAAAATTGCTGCAAGAACCATTGGTATTGCCCCCACCCATCCCTTCCACCCTGAACTGAACCAGTCTCCTTTTCATAGCACTTCTGTATGATGGTTTCTACCTGCTTGTGCTGGTCCCTTTCAGCTAGGGTACTCCCTATTTCCCCAAACTATTCTCCATTCCTGTCTTCTGTTCTCCAGGCACCCAACTAATGTTTCTGATTCCTGCTGCCAGATCCACCCTGGCTCAGCCTCTTTCCTTGAACTTGCCTGTTCTTCCCCGCCTCCAAAGTCCTGAACCTTCCTACTTTCAACCAAAATTGCCCATCCATCCCTTATCCTCCCCTCAGCTCCCCTTCTGGGATATAATGACCTTTCATGTCCATTCTTATGGTGACTCACTTCCTGCCCACAACCCTTGCTATCCAAATCATAAAAAGTCAGTACATCTTCTGGTTAGACCAGACTTCGGGGCCTGACTTCTCCTGGCCTGCCCAGTCCGGGTGCTGTCTGACACCCAGAATGGGCAGGCCTTGAACATCCATCACCTGCAGGAGATTTTGTTTCTCTCTTCCCAGTGCTCTAAGCTGTAACCTCCAGGACTATTTGAACTTGCTAGTATTTCTCTCCATCAGTGAGCAATTCTCTTGTTTTGGGTATAAGTGAGAGATTTTCTTCCTTTTAACATCTGCTTTTTGTCCTGACTCCTCCTTTTACCTCTCCTGACACTTCAGTCCTCGCCCAGTGATGGAATTGGCTGCTTAGAGAGTAGTCATGAAGATGACATTTTGAAGTTCCATCTTTGCTGAAATCAAAGGAATACACTGGTCTAGATCTTGGCTCAAGATCCACCCCAACCCTATTATTCCATTATTTTCCTATGATAAGGTGAGAGAGAAGTCAATGAAAATGACAATGAAATGAAGTCAGCAAACAAACCAAAAGAAAAGCAGTTTGAATAAATGTATAGTTATTTACTTGTTCACAGGGACTTCATTCGTTCCAGGTTTTTTTCTGCTCATCTAATCAGCTGATTCTGTTAATGTACCAATAAAGGCCTACAAAGGTTTTGGCTTCTTTCAGTTTCCCCTGAAAATGTTCAACACTGGATGGAGGATACTTTTCCTAAACAGAGACTGTCTGAACTGATCATCTCTAACCACTGTGATCATCACAGGCCTCTGCAGACGGACATTGGTGGTAAAAAGCAGTGAGAACCCAGCTCTCCTGATTCTGTGCAAAAACTAAGCTGAGGGTCCATCACAAGCAGCGTACGGTTTTAGACATTAAAAGAAGACCACCATCCAGTGCCACTACCCATCCGTGACTAATTGGTCCCCAGTGATCTAGAAACTGTTACCCATTCTTGGCATATGATGCCTTGTTCAGGGGCAGGAAAGTTCAAACAACACGACTTAACTTCAAACAAAATGTCAAAGTTATTCATTATCTCAGAAAAACCATTTGTTCCCCTCCCCCACAGCAACTTCATTGTTTTCTGTGAGCTGTTAGACTTCCCAAAATGGCGCCATTCAATGTGACCAAAGCAACTTTGTGGCAATAGAACCACCAGGGCAAGGGAGAGACATTCTCCAGCTCCGGTTGCTAATGAATTTAACCAGCTAGTGAAATGGTTTCAATCCCATGTCACTGCAACAAGAGCGAAAACTGACCGAACCTTTCTAGAAGCCTTCTCTAACTCCCTAACAGCAATGGTCCTTATAATAGACCTGTTTAATCTAACATATTCCAACTCTATAAATGCCTACTGGCCACGTACTTTGTGTAAAGCATTGTGTCCCAATCTGTTTCTTGCTTTTATTTTAGAGAGTTTTCTCTTTACCAAAGATGTTAGATATGTTTATTTAGTTGAAAGCCAATAACATTACTGATAACAATCCAAAAAAGCAACTCAACTATCCCTTTGAACTTGTCCCGGGGAACAATTTTCCAGTGAGGATCTGCACAGCCCAATGATTTACCAACAGAGGAAATAAGGGGTGTTTTAAAGATAATTAGACTCTGTCTGAAAATTCTTTTCTTGACTCTACAACAAGCAAGATCCCCCCATACATATATCAGTGCAAAAGAGAAGATGCCACAGTTCCTACTTGTGCAAAGACCCATGGAACAAGGAAAAAACCCTAGTGTTCCTGAGTCTCTGGGTTGCCTGACTCCACGAGTAGACTTTCTTTCAACTAGGACAAAGTTGAAGGCCTCCAGCTACCTCCCAGGAACCGCCTTCCAACATACACCCTAGCAAAATAATTATCCTTCATAAGTAGGCTTTCCACTTCTATAGAAGAATGAGTAAGGATTGTTCCAGATCATTAGTGTTACCACAAATGAGAGAATGTAGTCATTTGCCAGGGCTGCCACAACAAAGGACCACAAACTGGGTTATTTAAACATCAAAAATGTATTGTCCCACAGGCTAAAAGCCCAAGATTAAGGTGTCAGCAGAGTTGGTTCCTTTTGAGGGCTATGAGGGGGAATATGTCCCATGCCTCTCTCCGAGCGCGTCTGGTAGTTTGCAGGCAATCTTTGTGTCTCTTGGCTTGTAAAAGCATCAAGCCAATTTCTGCTGTCATCTTCACATGGCATTCTCCCTGTATGCACAGCTATGTCCAAATTTCTCCTTTTTATCGGGACATCAGTCATATTGGATTACGGCCCATCCTAATGACGTCCTTTTAACTTCATTACCTCTGAAAAGGCCATCTCTCCAAATAAGGCCACATGCTAAGGTTTGAGGGACTAGGACTTAAATCTTTTTGGGGGAGACACAATTCAACCTATAACAGAGAGATTTTAAGAACCTGAAGGAAAAGGATGTTTAATAATCCAAGAAGCCATAGATTTGAGGTATGGTCAAATGAAGATGAGGATATTTTAGAAGAGATGATGAAAGGAAAAGCAAGCCTACTATTAATGCTTTACAATTTGGCCATTCTACAACCACTCCGAGCTTCTATCTTTGTAACCCTCCTACCAAATAGTCCTTTAGGATTTACGTACATATTATTGAGACTGTCCATCAGCTAAGAGTACAAAGTTTTCAACAGTTGGTTTCAAATCTGGATCTCCCGGTTGACAGAACTCAATTTTGAGTTGCTCAGTAGCATGGAGGTTGTCATGGTGCAATCATCACTCTTAGCCCTTTGTCCCTCGGGCTTCATTTTTCTCAAAGCTCCTCCAAAGAAGGCCTCTACCATATATCCTCTGAAAAGTCTTTTTGGTCAATAGTTGAAGAATCTGCCACAGATTTTACTAAACTCTACCTTAAAAACTAAAACCAAAAAGGGATCTGAACCTACCTCTTTTTTTTTTTTTTTTTGCACATACCCATGGCCACACAAAATACAACCCACCCTTTGTAATCTGATGCAAAAGTTATTACAAAAGTTAATCACAAAAATTTTCCCTTTATTACTTTATGGTGAAATCAAGAAAGTTCAGAGAGATTCAGATTGATGCATAAATTTGAAGAGCCACTCTTTTGTGACATGTGGACGCATGTCACAATGCCCAGTACATTTGAGACCCCTACTGGTACCCTACTTCCTGTTGTTCCAAATCTCCTTTCCTTCTCCAGTTTGATAAATCAACTGTTAAAACAAAAGCATGGTTTCCCATTGACGATGGCAGTGTGTTCTGCCCTTGTGAACACCCACATTCTTTGATTTACCTTAAAAATCCACATGTAGCATTTGTTACTAACAAAACCAAATGAGGAATTTAGGCTGGAGGTGGAAAGGTTGAGCTGTTCATTTCATTAGAAACATTTACCCTTCCTTCTCAAAGCAACCTCCTGAGAAAAGCAGGGGAATTTTGATTTAGCAAAAGAAAATAATAGTCAAGTAGCACATCAACAAATTAATTATTTAAACATATTCCACTCCAAGTAATTTCTTACTCCCTATAGTTTTTTGTCAGTTGTTTTTGTTTTAGCTACAAAATAATACTTGCTCATTTTAAACAATTCAAATAACACAGAAGTGTATAAAATAAAAGCACCATATAAAAAGTCTACGTCTCTTTCACTTTCCCCAATCTCATCCCCAGAGATAATCACTCTTCATAATTAAGCGAATATCTGAACAGATATACTGAAATGCTACATATACAGTTGCTTATTCAAAAAATAGAGTTTATTTGACATTTGCTTTATACCTTGTTTTTTTTCCCTCCGTGATATATTATGGACTTTTCTTCATGTCATTCCATGTTTCTTTTCAAAGGATCCAATTTTATTTTTCGATCAGTGGTAAAATAGCAACCAAAGGTGTAACTACATGAACATGGATATCTAGCCTGCCACAAGAAAGTCCAGCTTCATTGCCTGTGCAGGACTAAATTTTCAACAGGTTATACCGGGGAAAGTGGGAAGTTTAGAACAAAGATGAGCGAAGAGTATTTCCTGTGCCGTGGACAAAGGTGGGGGATTTCATTACTTCCAAGTGCCCAATTTTTCTACTAAAAGAGGATAAACGCTTTCAATTACATGAATTCCCATCAGGCAGACAACAATAGGCACGGATACAATTCTATAGCTCTTGCGCAATAGAAAGTATATCACAGATGGAGAACGGGACAAAGAAAAACAGCTCTGCCTCCATAACAAGGTGGGGAGTGAGAATCGTTATCTGCAAAATGCTGCTGAAGCACATTAACTGAAAATTTTAAGCAAATAAGTTGTACACTATTTCTCGGTGATTTACAATACTTCATAGAAAATTCTAGTATAATCCAGGCTGCCAGTGCATATCTGGCGTATTTTACCAGCTTAGCTGCTTTCTTTGTATTTCTACTGCTTTTTTTTCTCTTTTTGACCTTCAAACTTTTTTCCCTCTGATCTGAACACTTTACTTTCTTCTTTTTTTTTTTGCTCAGAAACAGCTGAAATAGTCAAACTAATCATCTCCAGATCTAATTTGAGGTACAGAGAGATTTCTAGAAAGAGTCTTCATCTCTCTAACCTTCTTTTGCTTCCTGTTATGCCAAAAATCTTTGTAAAAAAGAAAATAGACTCAATCAGATTTATGATAGCAAAATTACATACATAACTAATCAATTATACCAAAAACACCTTTGTCTAAGCTTCTCAGTATTGGCTCAATTCTTCTTTGCTTTATATATATTAACTTAATGACATGACCATTACCTCTTAGAAAGCAGTGGTCAGCTTTACAATGCTTCTTCAGATAGCTTAATTTTAACCTTTTCAGTTATTTTTATAAACTATATTTGATTATGGTTGTATTAAATTAAATATTACAGTTAAATTATATATTAGTTACAATTATGTTTCAATTATATTTAGTAACTGGAGTGTTATAAAACAGTCAAAATTATGCTTGGTTTTGTTAGTGATGACTACATTTTTAATGCTGCATAATAAATATGTCCAGAGTGCTTTACCCTAATTTATAAATATTTATAATGAAACCTCTTCCAAGCAAAACAAAGAGTTTGTCCATTTTAATTGCATTAACATTCTCAGTTTAGCTCTCAGAAAAGTGTGGTAAGTGTTGCGTAATATTTTTGTATTTATAAATGAGAAAGTGAGAGCACATACGCTGGAGCGACTGGTCTCGGATCTGCTAGAATGACAGCACATCATCTAGAGCCACACACCATCTGAGCTGTTTGTTGAGGCAAGGAACTTCCTGCCTAACTCACCCACCCTGCCTGTCCCCCAACCCTTCTATTCCATCCGGGTTAATATCACCTGAGTTCTCCCATCCCTTGTCAGTGCTTTTTTTAAAATTCTTCCACAGACCACCATATTAAGATATCTTATTAAGATCTTCCTTTCCTGTTGTTCAAAGAAATCTTAAAATCTCATTTTCTCTGAAGCTTATTGATTGATGGGAATATTGACATAAATATCCAGCTCTCTATTTGACATCTCCACGGGAACATTTCACGGGAACCTTGTTATGGACTGAATGTTGTGTTCCCTGAAAATTTATACATTGGAGCCATGACCCCCAATGTGATGGTATTTGGAGGTGGGGCCTTTGGAAGGTAATTACGGTTAGCTTAGGTCATAAGGGTGGGGCCCTCATGATGGATTAGTGCCCTTATAAAAAGAGGAAGAGACTCTCTCTGTGTGAGCACACAAAAAAGAGGTCATACGAGGACAAAGAGAGATGGTGACTAGACAGGTGCAAGCCAGAAAGAGGGCCTCACCCAGAATCAAATCTGCCAGCACCTTGATCTTGGACTTTCCAGCCTCCAGAATGGTGAAAAATAAATCTTTTGTTAAGGGCACCTGCTTATGGTACTTTGTTATAGCAGCCCAAGATGACTAAGTCAAACCTCAAACTCGGCAAGTCTCAGATAGAACACATAATCTACCCCCTGCCTATCCCAATCAATTTTCCCTTCAGTGGTCTTTACATCGCTACATACACCCACATCCAATTATTGGCAGACTAGAAATTCACTGTCCATTCAATCAGTCATCAAGCCTCAGATTTTAAATGCTCCCTGTCATTCCATTACTCATGGTTTCAAACGCCATTATGACAATCGATAGGAGAAATAACGATAGTGCAACAGCGTATGTTAAGTCTATGTACTAGTGGGACTATTATTAGAATAAGTTCTGCTACTTGAATTAACCTGTTGGCTCAGGCTATTTGAGATGGTCCATTTAAATGTTGGGAAAGTCCACCCCAAAATGAAGAGTTTAAGTCTGGGGAATTTATTCGGAGTTGCTCCTTTTAGCAAAACTTCTAGTCAAGAAACAATAAATTTGTGACACCAGTACCAAACAAATATTCTTGTCTTCCATTTTCTATAACAAGATGGAATGTGCTGTTTGCATGGCAGTTATACCAAGTGCTCTGGTATAAACTTGAGAAGTAAATACAACATCACATGATACCATTGAAAACAGGAATTAATTGGTCTACAAGACTATAAACTTTGCGACATCAAAGACCCTGGCTTGTTTCCCACCGCATCACCAGCAGTTAACACCAGTCGTAGCATATAATAAGAGCTCAATAAATATTTCCTGAATGTATGCAAAGCTCCATTGTCCCTTCATTTTATAGTAAAATTGCGATGCAAAAATCCAAAAGATCAGTCATAGTTCTAAATCAAGGTAATAGTTTGAATCACAAATTATTTCTGGCTATAAAATTACTGAAAAGTCCATGGAGATTGAAAACAGCTTTAAGTTTCCTGGGCAATTTTTTTCAAGTTGACAAAATCCCTGTAATATGGCAAGTAGTGTCAATGTGTCCAAAATCTCTTTTTCCATTGCAGTGGACTCTGCTGGTGCCAATCCCAAACCCATCTCCTTCGGTTTAATGGAATCCCAATTTGAATGCTGTATCCCCACCACCACTACATTTGATACCCACAAAAACTCTATGAAGTGGACACCATTAATCACATTTTAGAAAAGGAACTGATCGCACAGAGGTGAAACAACTTGACTAAGGTCGTGGAATCCCTAAGAAGCACGACTAGATCCTAGGACCGTCTAACTTCAGAACCCAAGTTCTCTCTACTACTCCCTGTTGCCTTCCATAATTAAGTTTGGCAAAAATTGGGTCTAATACCCAAATCTGGTAAGCTGATGGTAAAAATGGTGTGTCTACACCACTGCTAACTGGTAAAGACACTTTGGAAATAATACACGCTAAGAGTATGCACACACACATCCAAATCTGTATGTCTATATATTCATCTGCAAATCTCAGATATAGCAATCTTATTCTTGGGAATTTACCCTCAGAAAATAGTTCAATAGGAGGACCAGGTATGTAGATGTTTTTAGGAGGGGTGGTTCTTAACTTTTAAATTGGGGGAAAAAATTTCAAATTCTAACAATAATGGACTAGTTGAATAAATTCTGACACAAAATTTAATAATAGCCTTTTAGGTATATATTGCCAGTAATTATTAACACTGTGTAGAAATATCGAAAAGGATTTATGCGTCAAAAAAGCATAATGCAAATCATGTCTTCGATTTAAAACTATAAAACATAAATCCATATGAACAGACTGGAGTGGAATCTACACCCAAAAAATAGATAAGGTAAATAATGATTAAGATGGTAGGGTTTCGCATGAGTTTAAATTTTTTTTCTTTAGTGCTGTTTCTAGTTAAACTTCTTTTGTTTGTATGAGGTCTACTATTCCAAATACATTTAAAACAATTCAACAGTCAAACAATTTTCTGGAGCCTTTTTAATCTTGTTAGTAATTGGCTGATCGTATTTTAGCTTGGAAACATTATTGGCTCTCAGCAAAGGGACCACGGTAGGACTATATA
This sequence comes from Equus asinus, assembly GCF_041296235.1. Lineage (NCBI taxonomy): Eukaryota > Metazoa > Chordata > Mammalia > Perissodactyla > Equidae > Equus > Equus asinus. The sequence goes on from NC_091790.1 coordinate 36,942,036, forward strand.
GTTCAGTAATTTGTCATCAATAGAAATGTACGCCTTTATAATTCCTCTTGAAATAGCAATACCTGAGAAAAGGTATACTAAAACACAGTCTTCAGCACTGCACCTGAGAGACAAGCCTCCTTTCACTGATATTTCTTTTAATACATGTTTGGAACAGATAAATTATTTATATAAGAATTGAAACTTAATAAGCTTGGGGTAGGCTCAACTGGATTTTATTCGCTGTGGAATCGCGACGAATACATCAGAGTCCTTTGGTTTGGGGGTGTCTTTTTTCCTACCAGTGTACAGTACCTGATTCCTAAGGCAATGACAGTCAGACTGGTTCCAACAATCTAAGATGTGAGACATCAGTTAAAAGTGGATCATCTGCCAAAATATGACTATCATAATGCTGTCAATAGATTATCTATACATTATCAAATGGTCATTAAAAATTATAGAAATCTTCACTGCACTTTAACTACCATATCTCACTGGTGTCTGTGTGGGTGCATGCACATGCATGCCGAACACACGCATGCAATCAGTGAAGACCAGGGATATTGAGGATCAAAATAAGCTTAATAATAATTCATCACTTCCAAAGGGTGTAAAAAAATTATAATGGTTGCTCTTGGTAAGAGATGAAAGTGAATATTTCCTAAGATTCCCAGAGGCTGTCATTCAACATTACGAGCTTTTGTTAATAAACGAGTTTGACCAGATCTTTTCTTCTGCGATTCAAGAAGCTGTGCTTGGAGAGATGCCTTTTGGAAGTAGACTTCCAGCTCCAGATGAAGTCCTGGCAAAACCACTGACAATTCTGACATTCAAATCTACCTACATACATAAGATGATATCAAGATACTGAAGTGTTTCAGAACTAGAGGATTGGCATGCAAATTACTAGGCAGTAGCTATACATTACAGCACACCAAATTACTTTTATGCAGAAAAGGCATCAAAATATGGAGAACTATCTTCTTTCCACATGGCCAGACACTCCTAGACTTGTACCCTGATGTTAAATAGAACACCAGTGAGCAACCACAGGAAAGCACAAGGCATACGAAAGTTTGGATCATCCTCCTTGCTTTTATAAGAGTCAGGCTTAACCATTTTTCTTTTTTTGAAATATTTCAGACTTAAAGGAAAGGTTGCCAAAATATTCCCGTACATATTTTACCCAAATTCTCCAAATGTTAACATTTTATCACACTTACTTTATCATTCTATCAACTATTTACTACCGTTCTATCATCTGTCTATCTCTATCCATCTGTCTATCATTTACCTATTTTTTTCCCTGAGACGTTTGAGAATAAGTTGCTGACATCAGTATGCATTTCCAAAAACAAGGTCATATTTCTAACTTAACCACAGTACTCTTTTCAAAATCAGTAAATTCACATAGATACAAGACTATTACCTAACCTATAAACCTTATTCGGATTTTGCCAATTGTCTTACTAATGCCCGTTTTCTGATTCAATATCCAATCCAGGATCACACTGGTCTTTAGTTACCATGTTTCTTTAGCCTCTTTTAACGTGGAACAGTTCATGATCTTGACAATTTTGAAGAGTTCTAGTAAGCTATTTTGTAGGATGTCCCTCATTTGGGTTTTTCTGCTGTTCCTCACGTCTAAGTTCAGGTTCTGCAGTTTCGGCAGGAACGTCAAAGAAATGCCGTCCTTCCTCCTTTGTGCACCGAATCAGGAAGCACGATGTTAATTTACCCTGTTACTTGGATGAGCTGGTGTCTGCTGGATTTCTTCCTCTCTGTAAAGGTACTATTTTCCCTTTGCAACTAACAAGTATCTTGTGTGGAGGTACTTTGTTACTATAACAATATCCTGTTTCTCATCACAGATTTCCTTACTAGTTTTAGGATCCATTGGTAATTCTTTCCTGAAACAATTATTGCTCCATGCTCCCCACACCTCACCTTCCTCCTGGACACACAGCTGAAATACAGTTCCTGGCTCTCTTTCTCAGAGGGGCCACACAACTAGTCCTAGCCCATAAACTATGACTTAAGTGGTATATACTGCTTCCTTGTTTGGCCCCCAAATGTCTCCTATTAGTATCTTACAAAGCCTTTGCTTGTCAGTCAATGGCATGCATAATGTCTAGTAAAGGCCTCCAAGAAGGTTGTGGTAAGTACAGAGCCACTCGATCCTTAGATCTGTACCATGCAGGGAGTCCTATGAACTTGGATGGGGAGAGTCTATCTTTATTTTCACAAAAGTTTTAACTTGGACTTAACATTTCCTTCATCGATGAATGTGCACAAAAATTACAGTAGTGTTAGCAAAACTTGGCTTTGTCACCAATAGAAACCACAGCTATTTCACCTCACACTATACTTGATGCAGATATCTTGAAATAGATTTACCAATCACTAATTTGAAATTGACTTTGACATTTATGGATTGGATCTGTCACTACATCTTTTTTTTCGCATTTAAAAACATTATTCTCAGAGAAGACCCCTGGGTATCACTGGGCTCCTAGAGGGTTCAAGGCGTAAAATAGGAAAGATGGAGGAAGCTGATTCCTGAATCACCAACAGAGATCAGCCACCAGGAAGCAGCTGGGGAATATCTGCATTAGAATCTGTGTGTGAGAGAGAAATAAGCCACTGCTATTTATGATAATATTTGTTCAGCAATTATCCTATTCTAATACAACAAAATCAAAAATAGAAGCCAAGTCCTGAACTTTGGGCAATTGTCACATTTTAAAAAATAAGATGAAAAATGGTTAAGGAAGCAGATGGAAGAATTGTCTGAATAGCAGAAAGAGAACCGGAAATATACGGTGCAAGAGGTTATATAAATGACATCGTATTTGAATTTCTCAGATGTCTTCATGTAGAATAAGTCCTTATATATAGTCTCTGCTAAAAAGATAAACAAAGCGTTTTCAGTAGGTTTTCTGAACTATATCTGTTATTTGCTAATGACAGGCATGGTACTTCTCTAAATCTAAGTTTCTTTATCTACAAAAAATTGCTACTCAGATTAAAGGAGGTTATGTAAGCAAACACAAGCAAAAGAAGCCAGTACAACTTCTGACATGTCCCTGTCACTAAACCTAGCATTTTTTCTCCCCCAAACTTTCCCCTCTACTCCCCATTTCACACAATATCTTAGAGTTAAGATAAGAATTAAAGAGCACATTAAGAAAACTAAAAATTCTTTTGGGTCAAAAGCATGAATATTAGACATTCTACTAGTTACAGGATGAATATTCTAGCTATCAAACTAAAATAAGCAAAATCCTGATTAAAATTCAAACAGAACCTTGATATTCTATTCGGGAAACAGACTGAGTGATAATTACAGAAAAGGGAGTCTGTGATTTTAAAAGGTCAAAAAGAATCAAGAAAATACACCGTTATGTGTGGGGTTTTGTACCAGGGGTTCTCAGCAGCTATTCAAAAGATGTACATAGGTCCTTAGGAAACCCAACTTGAATCTCTCCAACTTCTCTTGTTACTACTTCATCCTTATCTCACGTCCCTTTATCACAAATGCAACGTGAAGAGGAGGGGAGGGACGTTTCAAAATGTAAAAACATGAATTTTATGCAGGTATATATAACTTCAGTTACATTTTATTGTTAAGTTCTTTCAATAATGGATGTGAATGCCTTACATACAAAAGCAGTATGAAACCCTGTATGCATTCGAAAAAATTCAATTACAAAGTCGAGTGGAAATTGAAAAAAACAGATTAACTTTGCCATAGTATATAAAACAAAAAACCTCTCATCTGCATTGAAAAGTTTTATTAAGTGGCACTTGGAATCATCATTTTCAAAGTGTGGATGCGAGCAAACAAAAGCATTCTGATGAAAGTCCTTTAATTGCATCTCTTTCTCCTCTCCCCTTAGAGCTTCTTTTCTCTCATCCCAAATTGAGGAATGTGCAATTTTCTAGATTGGAGGCTAAGAGACTGTTTTCATAATCAACAGTCATCTATGCAGAATGACAATAACACTGAAAGGATTCTAACTTATGCTACCAAAGAATTTTCCAGAGAAGTGACTCTTTCTATGAAAAATCCCAGAAGTTGAGTAACAGGTCCTAGCCACTCCTTCCCGTCATAGTTTCAGGAAGAAAGTGCTGCCATCTACAGGAAGTATATGGAACTAGTCCAGGAGGATAGGGAACCAATGCCTACAGAAAAAGATGGAGAATCTACTGAAGTTTAGTTGTACTAATTAGCTAAAAAGAAAAAAAAAGTAATTCTGTGACAAAGGAGAGTAATAAAATGTGCCCACTTTTAAATTCTTTTACTAATATATTCTGCTTCTTTGCTGCACAATACGACAGCCACTAGTCACATGTAGCTATGAAGCAATCGAAATGTGGCTACTGTGACTTACGAATGGGCTTTTTAAAATTTCATTTCACTTCAATTAATTTAATTGATTTAAAATTTGAAACTAACATGCTTCAGTCATTGGAAAACTTTTAAGTATGTTTGTAACAACTTAGTCATATGGATCTACTTCTTCAACTACAAATTTTAAGATATCTACATAGATATCAAATATTCCTGATGAAAATTTAGCCTCTGAATTGAGATGTGCTATAAGCGAAAAATATACACTAAATTTCAAACATTTAGTACAAAGCAAAAAGAATGTAATATATCTCATCAATAATTTTTATATTGATAACATCTTTATATTGTAATATTTTGGATATAATATTTGGATATATATTATATATGCATTAAGGTTAATTTCATTGGCTTATTTTTCCTTTTTAATGTGGTTACTAGGAAATTTTAAATGAGTCTTGTGACTCACATTACATTTCTATCACACGGCACTGTTCTAATTGATTTAAAGTCCATAAAACAAAAAAGAGGGAGAGAGAAGTAAATGTGTCTATACAATTACATGAAGTGCTATATTTAAAAATGTTTTTAGGTTCTATCTGACCCCAAGATTAATAACAAATGTGCGATAGACACTGATACTTACATGAGTTAATATAACACAATTTTTTTCTTTTTTTTTTTTTTTGAGGAAGATTAGCCCTGAGCTAATGTCTGCCACCAATCCTCCTCTTTTTGCTGAGGAAGATTGGCCATAAGCTAACATCCGTGCCCATCTTCCTCTATTTTATATGTGGGACGCGTGCCACAGCATGGCTTGATAAGTGGTGTGGTGCGTAAGTCTGCACTTGGGATCTGAACCGGCGAACCCCAGGCCAGTGAAGCAGAACATGCAAACTTAACCATCAAGCCACCAGGCCGGCCCCAATATTACAGAATTTTTATAGGAAATTACCTAACACCATCTTCAGTGATCCTCCTTGTGACTGATAAATACCTAAAAATGGTAGAAAATGTGACTCGATGAATGTAACTACATTACCATCCCTATCATGGTTAATGAATTGATGACAGGATCCATTCATGTTTTTAGAGTAAATCTGTCTCCTGTTCCATTTCTTCCATTAATCTCCAGGATTATATCTTCAGACATTATATTTCAAGGACTCTACCCTCAGCATCTCCCACTGTCCTTCATTCTCACAGGTCCAGTGCACGGTTCTTTGTGGCCCCTCCCTCTGACTTTAGCTGGGGAAGCAATCCTCCGTAGTATGAGCACATCCTTCATCACGCATGTCTTTTCTGAGCTATAAAAATCACACCTCCCCTTTCCTTCTTTTTTGTAACCTACTGTCTATTCTTCTGTTACTCAGACAGAAAACATGAAACAAACAGGCCCATGATTCAGCAGGCAGATACCCACACAAAGATAGGGTGTTTCATCGTCCTGGTTTGCCAGAGATGATCCAGTTTTAGTACTGGAAGTCCCACCTTCTGGGAAACCAGGACAGTTGATCACCCAACTTGCCAATCTGGCCTGTTGACAGCCAAGCAAGAGAGAGGCGAGCGTCACAGTTTGTGCTCCGGCAACAGGCCACTGCCTGCGTTTCCCTGAAGTTACCAGCCTCCCTTCCATTACCACAGGGCCACCTCTCTCCTCACTGCCCTCCTCTAACTGGCCTGACCTACAGTAATCTTGCAGGTACCATTCCCTCTCAGATCCTTCACTCCCTCCTCCAGGCTGAGGTAAGTCATACTTAACGTTGTATTTTAACTCTCTCTCCCTTCCCCAACCTCCCATGAGCTGTGAGCTCCTCCAAGTCAGAACTCTCTGCCATTCCTTTTTGTGTTCTCATCACAAGTTGGCTGAATTTGCGAAAGAATGAAGGCTGATGTGTCTTAGAAAGGCAGCTGAGATCAGGGAAATTTCACTGGCCTCCTCGCTGACACACCCTTCTTCTGCCATAACAACCAACATTTTCAAGCCTGGATGTCTCTGCACTTCTCAGCCTTGGAGAATCTGTCCTTATTTTTAGCCCCTCCAATGCAGTGGATAACACCATTCTGTCACTAACCCCTGACTGACACCTTCCCCACTCCCACCTCTGGGGGGCAGGCAGGAAAGACACACACAAAAACACATACACATACCAAAAAATAACCCCTCGTTTTTATTTTCTATGCCGAGTAGTAATTTTTGCTTAAAGTCCTACCTACATATTTCTTTCCATCATGGCAGGAAAGGTAAGCTGTCTGTGCCACCGAAGAAAGCAGCAAGGTGGAGAGAATGTGTAAAAATAATGGCAGAAATGAACCTAGAGGTTACCACATATGGAACAGAGACAAGTGATTCTCAGAGTGGTCGGTCCTAAGGAAGATACAAAAGAATATCATAATCCTACGTTTCCGGGAGCTCCGGTGGTTATTACTTGGAAATTACGTAAATATGTTTTATAAGTATTACATAATGCATAAGGAAATGAATTGTTTTTAGAAATACAAAGAAAATTTTAAACACATAGTAAACTTTTTAACACAATAATTTTTATATATTTCCATTGTGTAGTTTAAATATCTATTTTAATATATTCCAAATAAAACTTACATATCTTTAAACATAAACAACATATTGAAATATATTCAAAGTGTTTACATTTTAAAATATATTTTAAAACACTGGATTATTCATGGTCATTTTTGAGTGCTAACTGTGCAGAATAACTTGACCTGTATAATTCTCAAAACCCTACGAAGTGGGTTCTTTAATTATCCCCATTTTACAGAGAAACCTGTGGCACAGAGAAGTGAAGAAACTCTCTTTCAAGGTCGTAGAATTTGTAAAACAAAGAGCTGGGACTGAAGGAGATTTATTACCCCTTAAAGGTGATAACAACCCCCTGGATGCAGAAAAAGATGTCCACACTACTCTCCAAAATACCAAATCAAAAAAACTGATTTACAAAAATAATCTGGAAAGTCCAAAGCAATATTTCAGCATGCACCATCCTGTTTTGCTACAAGCTGCACAGCATGTCCCCAGTGAATGCTCCAAAGATGAGTACACACCTTAAGAAAGAAACGCTTATTTCTCAGGGAATAAACCCTTGTGTGAAAGAGCAGATAATAGGGTCTTCATGACAAATTCATTTTCTTCTTGATTTAAGTTAGAATTAGAGTCATTTTTGGCCTGGAAGAGACCTTAGAGGTATTTGCTAACCTTGACTGCTCAGTGGGAGCACCTGCAGAACTTCAACAGCTATTAAGATCTGGTTGCCACCTGCAAGATTGTGATTTAATTGGTCTGGGTTACAGCCTGAGCCGGAGGACTTGTAAAATTCCTAGAGGATTCTAATTGCAGCCAAGGAGGAAAATCACCACTTTGTTGAGAGTAAACTAAAGATTCTCAAAGTGTGGTCTCCAGACCAGCAGGACCAGCCTCACCTGGGAACTTGTTACAAACGCAGATCATTGGACCCTCCTAGATCTACTGAAGCAGAAAATCTTCGGTAGGGCCCAGAAATCCGTGTTTTAACACACCTTCCAGGTGATTCTGATATACGCTTAAGTTTGAGAAACATGGATCTACTTCAATTCTTTCCTTTAGAGATAACCAACATCCAGATTTAGATAATTAGCTCAAGGTCACATGACTCATCAGTGGTGGAGCTGGAAATAAAATATTAATAATAATAGCTAACGTTTACTGAGGGCTTGCTGCTCCAGGTGTACTATTTTGCATTGACTGATTCATGTAATCATAGCAACAACCTAAAAGGATATGTTCTATCATCATCCTATTTTACAGATGAGGAAACTGAGCCACAGAAATTGCTCAAGGTCATAGAGCTGAGGAGTAGAGAAGCAGAAGAGAGATTTGAACATCTATTCTCCAGTCAGGAATACAATAGAAATATACCCTAGAACCCATGAATCTTATTCTGTCTAAAAAACAAGAGTGGTAGAAATCTACCTTCCTATGCCGAGGGTTAGGAATATGAGCAAAAGAGTCTAGGGAAGTGTATGTCTAAATTTTCATTTCCATTCATGATTGCTTCTATGATTTTGAAGTACTCCATGAGAATGGTTACTCTATTCTTTTTTTAATTATTTAATATACACCAAAAAATATATATAAATTATATATAAGGATAAAAATAAAATTAAAATGAATACATAAGCGAGCATCACTCAGATATTGCTGCTGGTAACTCTTTATATTTGTGACCTATATTTCTATGTGTTAAATAATTAGCTGTAGAAGAAATCGTATCCAGACAATAAGAAATGTCTGAATACTATTGGCCCAGCCACTAGAACAGCATTCAAGCAGAACATGATGTGTACACATCTTCCTGAAAGTCACACCCCTAGCCGTAAATCTAGGAGATACGTAGTGAAATACATTGATATGCAAAAGAAACTTACCCATAAATATTTTCCAATATTCCATGGCAGGAACTCAATCGTAAAGTGATTTGGTATCTTTTAAGAGCTTACAAATTGAAGTTTGATAGATCCATTGGTATTTTGTGAGCATCTGATCATAATAACAGTGTCTATAATTTGTCTGGCACTTTTCAAAGAGGCTGCAGTTTCACAAATAGCTTTCATTTAGGTCTCATAACAGTCTACGGGATAGGTATGCACATGGAGTTTACTGTCGTGGGGGGGATTGGGTGGGGAGAGAAGATTCTGGGAGGCAGCAACTAGCCTGGAAGGATGCTAGGGGAAGCTTCTTGCAAGAGAGCATTGGCAGACCAGGCTACAGAGCAGTAAGAAACCCACCTGGGAAGCCCACATTTACCCTAATAGATCCATTAATATGTCTGTATATCTACTGGCATGTCAACATTTCTACTCTGAGATTTTTCCTTTAACAGAGATCCAAATAATTTTCATCAAAAATTTTTTTCATAACCCATATTTCTTCATGGAAATCATGTGACTTGTAACCGACATTGGGATTATGAACATTTTTCTAAAGCATGGAAGAAAGATATACATTAATTTACCACCCTTACTAATGTCTGTGCTCAATTCTACAGATGGCATAAAGGGTTAATTTATTTGATTTTTGGAGAAATATCATCAATGAAATACTAACTGCATTGCACTTCAGCTGTTGCCCCTCAATTTAAACCAATCTTGATATTCTAGCTACCTTCTCATTAAGAGAGAAATTATTCCATTGTTTTCCTACCATGAATAGATCCCACTCTCCTCAAAGATGGAATATCTTGCAAAATATATGCTTTAACATTTCTGATAAAATGGTATAAAAGCATAGAACACATGGCTTTTCATTGATTTGGTATTCAGGTAATAACAATCATTTGGGTGTATTTCTAGCCTCCCACTCATTTTAGTAGTGACCCATCCTACTGATACACCCTCCACACAGTGGACAAGAAAAATTTAAATAGTAGAATACCAGTTACTGCAAACAGAGCTTACACTGATTAGGGCAAATCAGAAGGTAACCAGATACAACATTTTAGTAGGAGCTGAAGACCTCACGAAGGAACATCCAATCCGGAATTTATTTCTTCCACTCCAAAGCTGGAGAAGCCAAAATTCCCACTGCTGTAGGGCAGCTCAGAGGCAGATGTTTTGCGGTAGACAGAAAGTGCTTAAAAGAGCTGTACCTTCATCATTTGCATGGAACTGGACAAAAGTTGTAAAAAGAAATAGCTAGAACTAGACACCAAACACCATACATGGAAGTCAGATCCTTAAGCAACTGCAAACAAATTGAATTTTCTCTGTACTTAGAGCAGGCCATATAAAAGGAAACTCTTACCTGAGGTAGATGAAATCCAAAAGGAGATTGACTGAAGATGCAGAATTTTCCCTTAGCTACCTGGGGCTAAAATATTCACCAATCCTTAATGAAGGACTAGAATTAACATCAAGCGTGCATTATTGGAGTTATACATTAATTGCAATTAAGTGTGTGTGTTGATGTAATAACTTGTTTCTGTATTTGTAAAATCTTAACAAGTGGCACCTTGCGAGGGTGGGGGTCTTCACTTAGAAAAATACTCAATGGCACATTGTTTGTTGCAATGGCCCTTTGTTTGTTTGTTTGTTTTCTAATGCACTGACTCAAGTAAAACCAGAAAGCAGAGAACAACACAAAGGATGAACCAAAACATTCTGCATAAGACAACAGTAACAAAAACTACAGAGGTTGGAATTGCTTTCAAGATGGAAATAAGAAGAAAAGAAGACAGGAAAGTTGAAAACACCAGGGACATAGGAGTCTGAGTTAAACACGGATTTTTAAGAAGAGGGATATTTAATACTCTATTTCCAGGTGCTTGTTTGTCGTGTTATAATCTCATTCTTCTTTGGTAGAATCTGGCAGTAGCTACAAGGTCTTGTCTGCATGGCCTTTTTTGGAAATTAAAGAAGGAGAATAAATTCCACCTCTGAATCCACTCAGTATGGAACATGGACATGACCCACAGGAGGGTAAAATGACCCTCATGGAATTAATTCAGGAAGAAAGAACTGAGAGCCAAAGATAGCCCCAAAGTCTCCTGAAAATCTGTGTATATTAAAGGGAGAGGGAAATTGGTCTTCACAAATTGAGAGTTGTAGCCATCTTACCTGGATTTTACACAGTATGGTGACCCCTGCCAAAGCTTGTTCACACACACGCGTGTACGCTTCAGTTAAAGCATTGAGTAAACTCTACATAGCTTAATCTGTAGCATAGATTCAGACACATTTGATTAAGCTTTCACTGACTTTATAACTTCTGATTTCCACCAAGCTTTTCCAATTCTGCAAAAGAAAGGTCCCAGAGGGACCAAAGATTCTGACAATCAGGAGTGAAGCTGCACTTCTCTAAGAATGGCCCCTGAGCAAGGGCTCTTCCCACTTGGGTCTACCACCTGATTTACATCATCAAAAACATTGGCAAAGTGGAATCACAACGTTGTGCTATTTTTATCAAAAATGAAAACCCGTCCCAAGATTTCCATTGTCTAGATATCAGCCACCAGGCAGTGTTCTGCAGTGCAAAGTTCGACGCATGGCATGGCAGGGCGGGGCATGCCAAGGAAGTATTAACATTGCTTAAATCCTTTGAACATGTAAGTACAGTAAAAAGAATCTAATTTATAAACACAGGTTTTTTTAATATGCTAGCAGAACCGTGTTGTCTTATGCAACGGAAATCACAGCAATATTCTGGTTTCATTTTGAGTTCTCTAGGCCACCTAGCGGGTCTTGATGAGTTTTTTTGCTGTCATTAAATTATAATAATTTTTATTTTTCCATATAATCAAAAAACACAAAAGGCTACTTTGAGAAATAACTTCATGCTATTTCTTCATTTTGAGAAATAACCTCTTTGTGATTTAAGGATAAGAACAGCTGAGAGAGATTATGAGCGGAAGCTTTTAGTGCCCGGCTCTGCCAGCAATTCAGTGTAAGACCTTGGGCGAGTCACCGGCCATCCTCTTCTGTAAAATAAAGCATTGGGCTGGATGTTCTCAAAAGTCCCCTGGAACTCAAACATGCTGTCATTTTATGATTCTAAATGCATCATTATTGTTACTTCTCTTAGAGTATTATGGAGCAATTTATGAAGGACAAAATCAGTTGAAGACTATTAAATAAATGCATTAAAAAGGACTAAAGAAATAAGTGTATTTTAAGCTCCCTTGATGAAAGGAGGCCCCCTGAAGCATCTATAATAATAAAAGAATAAAAGTAGCTTGCTTCATAGCATCTATTTTGCTATCTCTTTTAGGAAAAACAAACCAGCTTATAACTAACAAATTTGCACAAAAAATCCTGTTGAATTTCTATCATGCTGATATCTCTAAAGAATGCTAAATAGCCAAGACATGAAACTACAAAGAATTCAGATGGCATGAACATTGGACTTCAAAACTCCCAGGGATTTTGGCAATTTGGCAATGCTTTATATTCCTAAGGTTTTATAAGTTATCTCATAGTTTATAAACTACCTTGTTTCAGGATACAATTGAAGGTAAACACCACTCTCCATCCAACCCTAGAAATAGCCTCCGTGTTTAGGAGTATACTTTAATAGGTTCCTCAAGGTCAGACCATTGCCTTATTACAGGAAATGGATGAAGTCATTACTGGCTTTCAGTTTGTCTAAAAATCTACCTGCTTTTTCAGTTTAACATACCACACTCCACTATCTTTCTCTTTTTGCCTCCTTGGTTGTGGCGCCTGTTCTCAGAACCAAAGCTTTCATCTTAGTTCTGGTTGGACATCAAGAAACACCTGGTAGAAGGCACAAACAAATAAAGCATCTGAGTGACACCTTCTACTTCTTGGGGAATCAACAGCTTGGTGAGTTATTAATAGTGAACACGTCTGAGCTCACTGTTAGAGGGCAATATTTGAGCAGCAGTTCTGAGGGCAGGATCCAAGGTTCTAGGCCAGCTCCACCCCAGTCTGCTTGGACCATAACACATTTCCTCCAGACTCTCAGGGTCTTGTTTTCGACCATGTGGGGCACAATGAAGGGAGATGAGAAGGAAGGCAAGAGACAAGAGAGATGGAAACTTTTTAACATGTCCCTAAAAGCTTCTTTATAGAGATGAGTAATAAAAAGATTGAGGCCAGCAAACATATTCAACCTTTCCACATTTTCTCTAAACAGTTATAAAACTGAGAGTCTTCTAAGGTCAGAGTAAAAGGAATACAGCCTTGTTTTTGTATTTTAAATGGTTTTTAGTGGAATGTTAAAACAGCCTCAGCACTAGTAAAAGGTGTGCTCCAGAGTAGTTTTGATTTGAGTCAGGAGGGGAGAATGGGGCCCACCAAGCAGGGAGGTTAGATCACTTTGATGCGAACTCCCACCTTAATGCCAAGGATGGCACTCTGCAACCCCTCCCCCACTACACGCACATTTCCCTTCTCATCCAATCAGAGAAGGACACACTGTAAGATCACCAAATTTATTTTGACCAATCATAACTTGTTATTCTCAATTCATTCTCAAGACATTAATTGAATGCCTACTATGTGCCAGACACTGTGCTAAGCACTGGGGCTACAGAAGTGGACAAAACAAAGAACACTGCCCTCCTAGAACTTATATTCAAGTGTAGGAAGACAGAAAAATGAATAAGTGAAGTACACAGTAGGTTAGAAGAGGATAAAGAGAAAAACTAAAGTAAGGAAGGGAGCGCCGTATACACAGGCAGGAGGCGGGAAGATGGAGAGGGTTGCAATTTTCAATTGGGTGGTCAGGGGAGGTGTTGCTCCAGGTGAAATTTGAATAATGACCTTAGGAAAATGAAGGAGCAAGTGATGTGTTTGAGGAAACAGCCAATGTAGAAGTTTTGGATCAGAGGCATGCCCAACGTGTTTAAGGAACAATAAGGCTGCCTGCGTGCCTGAAGCAGAATGAGCAGGAATTAGCAAGAAGTCAAAGAGGTAAGCATGGGTGGGGGAAGATTTGGCCTTTAAAGAGGGAAAGTGGAGGTTACAGGGAGATTTTGAACAGAGTCAGGACATTAGAAATGGCTAGAGCTGACCACTTATGCGCAGGAAAGGCAGAAGCAGGGAACCCAGTTATAAGGCTGCTAAAACCCTCCAGGCAGGACACGGTAGTAGCTAGGACCAGGGCCGTGGGGATGTCAGTGGTGAGAAGGGGTTAAATTCCAGATATATTTTAATCCTAAAGCCAACAGGATTCTCTAGTGTTTAGATTGGCGGTATGGAAGAAGGGAGTTAAGAATTACTCCATGGTGTTTGGCATGAGAATTGGAAGGAAGGATTTGCCATAAATCAAGATAGGCCATGTTGTGAGATGAATGGGCTTGGGGAGAGATTAGGAATATGTTTTCTCAAACTTGTTAAGTTTGAGAAACCTCTTAGACATCCAAGTGGAGATGTCAAGGAGGCAGCTGGATGGACAAGTCTAAAGTTCAAGGAGAGAGAGAGAGTGATAGACGGTCTTTAAAGCCATGACACCAGATGTGACTGAGACAAAGGAGAGAAGTCCAAGGACCAGATACTGGGGAGCTCCAACACTGAGAGATTGTGGAAATAGGAGTAACCAGCAAAGGAGACGGAGAAAGAACAGCCAAAGAAGAAGGAGGAAAACCAGGAGAGCGAAACATGTTAGAAGTGAAGAAGGTTTCAAGATGAAGGGGGTGATCAACTGGGTCAAATGTGGCTGACAGGTCAATAAAATAAAGACTGAAAACTGACATTGGGTTTAGCAATTATCCCCAGTAAGTTCAAAGAGGATTGACCGTTGCTGTAATATGACCACTAGACTGAGCAAAAGAAATTGATCAAGTTTTTGGCTAAGCAACTAGATCTCAGAGGAATAAAACCTTATCATCTTCAATTATTCATAAATATTAGTTGAGAAAGAGTTTTATTTTCTCTCCAATGACCGTCAGACTTAACACTTCTTAGCTAACAATGGAAGGTTTAATTTCATGTCAAGTACAGACACTTTTTGCTTTCTAGACTTCAGAAATTATAGATGATTTTCTTTCTTAATTAAAAATAAACTTTTGTTCCTTTTCTAAATCTTACCTGGAATGCCAAATTATCATTTCTGTTGACTATCTTGATTTGAGTTTTTGTTTTGTATTTTTCTCTTCTTCCCGCTAATTCTGAAAGTTTTCTCTGTTTGTATGAGCATCTCAGATCTCTCCCTTTCCTCATGCTCTTGCATTCTCTGACTCCTCTCCAGATACTCCTTCTGCACTATTGCAATCAATTTAATCTTGAGCATCACAAAACTCTACTTTTTCCCACAGCAGCAGCCTTGATGTCACTGACAGAACGTGATGGAATCTAAGAACAAGCCAGCAAGAAGAAAGACAGGCAAGGGCAAAGATAGGAAAGAGGAAAAGAGAGAAGCTCGGGGGGGGGGGGGGGGGGGGGGGGGGGGGGTTATTTGACCATGTGCTTCCATTATTTTCCACGAAAACAGGTTAAACCAGAAACTGCAGGATTTAGAAATTCCATGTTGATGAATTCTAGCCAAAGTTTTACCTAAATAATTGTATATGTTTAATAAATAAATCCTATGGCAATATCTATGCACCTCAACTAATGATACTGGTTGGGGACCAACCCACTAAAATTCAGCCAAATAACCAGTTTGAGAATAACTTCCTATTTGCATAATTTTTCCAAATTGGTTTGTGTCTATAGAAATTGTCTAATTCTCAGCGGTTGGCAGTACAAACCAAAATAGTGACAATTTGTAGGACCTTCTTTCCATCATATCACAAGCCTAACTTTAAAGCACATAAACAGTGGAAAATGTCAAGTAGTTAATGAGTATGTTAAAAAGCTGCCATTTTAATAGCCCTCATTTATTCATTATGGTGAATCTCCGAGTACGGTCAGCAAATAAAAGTTATTATATGTTCTATATTAGATTTGATTATTTTGGTGTTCTTGGCACTTTTAAAACAATTATGACTGAGAATAAAGGAAAGGTACACCCTCCCGTTGCAGTGAATTAATTATTAGTCTATCAGTCTTATTAGTAACTAGTAGCTCGAGAAAATGCTGAACTCAACAGATGTCTTTCTCCTACAATATTCTTTAAAAGAGAAAAAGCAGTAAATCACAAAGAAGAAACATTATACTGTCCAGACATAATTTCTCAATGTAAACAAACACTTTCAGGAAAAGGGTATCAAATGTTCAAGGAAACAAATGCTGAAAACACTTTAAAATAAGTACTATATGTTGAAAATAACAGTTTAACAGTATATTGGAGTCCTTTCCATTGCAGTGAATTGGGAACCTTGAAACGAAGTAGAACATTTTTTTTTCTATGTCTGCAAATTGGAACTGTGATTTTTACTGTCCTGGTGAAAAAGTTTTGCAGAAAATCAGGGAAACATACATAGGGAACCTGTGACAATATTACAACTTTCTAAGGAAACAACTGTAATATTAATATGAAAATGAAATTCAAAATTTGGAAGTAAACTGTGAGAAAATAGTATTTTAAAATAATACAGTCTTGGGGGCTGGCCCGGTGGCACAGTGATGAAGTTCAGCGTGCTCCACTTTGGCGGCGTGGGTTCACAAGTTTGGCTCTCGGGCTCAGACCTACACCACACATCAGCCATGCTGTGGCAGTGTCCCACATAGAAAATAGAGGAAGATTGGCCACAGATGTTAGCTCAGGGCGAATCTTCCTCAGCAAATAAAATAAAATAATGCAGTTTTTAAAATGTCACTGACTGTACATTTCCCTCCATATTCTAAATTAATATTAACAATGCATTTCAGAGTGCTTCTGTTTTGCTATTACTAATTTTCCTTTATTCTCCCGGAGTATAAGATTTTTGTTATTCAAAAATAAATAAAGAGCTATATTAAGATTCAGCCTCAGAAGAGGCTGAATTCCTAGTTACTGCAGGTGTACAGCACTTACTGCTAATTGGACGTGGCTGCTTTTAGCAAATCTGGCAGCTGCTAAAAGCTAGTGTTGCCGTAGTGCTGTCTCACCAACACACAGGGCCCGTGTATACCGTGCACCACGGACCTTTCCTGCACCCAAGCTACACGTCTGCAAAATTTGCCTGTCAAAATGCAGCGCCAACTCCTTCACTTAAATGCAGAGAAACCAAATTCTTAAAGTGACCTACAAGGTCACTGCCAGAAAAGGCGGCCCTCCTACTGCATATTCAAATTCCCGTTAAAATATTATTTCAGTACAGTATGTTCCTATTATAATATGTTGTTTCAACTTCTGTACCGTGTAGAACGGACTCTGAAATGAAATGCTGTTAGCACATTCTTAATTATCTTCTCTCCAGTGTGCCTGACCAACCGGCTGGTGGACTGTAGATTTGGAAAATATTGTGAATTAAGTTATATCTATATTTCATATCATCATTTGTGTTTATGTAGGGATGTTTGTTTTGAGAAAACTAAAAATACTCTGTTTAAACAGGACCACAATTTACCATTAAGTAAAACTTATGAGGTAAGTCTCCTCGTTTGAATGTTAACTCTTTCCTTTTTTTTTCTAAATTGACAGCTTCAGTACATTCTACCAATACTCTCCCACAACAATTCTATAAAACATTTGAGTTGAGACAAGAATATCCTATGTGCGTGATTGTTTCCATTCTCATTCCACGACTCTGTGTCTTATTGTCTGCATTGGATGCATTCTGTGGCAGTGAGCGAGTGATCATAGAGGGATTACTGAGAACAAGTGAAGAGAGAAAAATCCAGAAGTAGTAACTTTAAAACAATCAAACTTTGACTCTCAAATGGCCAAGGAATGAATTTCCCAGCTGTACGATTATGACTCAAATATATGTAAATATTATACAAATCAGCATATACTCCCTTCTATTTCAGAGCTGGGACCCTATAGATCATGACCCACAGGCAATCCCAGTGGAGATCCTTTCTCTAAAGAAGTTAATATTACCCCTTTCAGGCAAATTTGTCCAGGATCATATGGCAAACTCAGATTCAGCCAAAGATTGAGTGCACTAAATTGACGCCTAGCAGATTATCATGCCTCCTTAAAGATCAAAACTGACTATCAAATGCTGTTTTATGTGTCTGAAGATTGGTGCTGAGACCATTTACGTTATGTAGATTGCAGTTCCTCAAAACTGTCTGTTTTTACTGCATTTCACATAAAAGCAAGTTTTTTCTCCACTCGGGTTAGTTTTCCAGGATTCTCCTCAAATAAATCTTGGACTCCTGGAACAAAAGCTTATAGAGGCAAGATGAACAGTCTAAACTCTGACCTTTGCTTTCCAGTTCAGAGAATGTGATTTTTTTTAAATCATAGTCATAAAATTGGAACTGATTTCCAGAACAAAGCTGACCTGCTTGGCAAGGACTTCTAAAATCCCGTATCCTCAGAAATTGCACATTTGGTGCCAAAATAAAAAGCCTGTCTGAAAGGGGCTTGTTTTAGGGTTAGTATTCCACAAGAAGGGACTTCTACTCAAGAAAATCAGAGGATTGTTTCTCACCTGAAAGAAAACCACTTTGCAAAACTTGGCAAAATTGTACCAGGTCATTTAAAAATTTTTCATCAGGAACCTGGAAAATGTTCTTCATCAGAGACACCCTTCTGTTGGTTCTAAAAGAAAACTACAAAACATCCCTTTTAAAATACCTACAAGTAGGGCAATCCCTACCTAGAATACTGAATGCTCCTTGCTCATCAGTGGTCTTAGGGAACATTGACCCAAATCTGGGAGTGGTGGGGGAGAAGAAATCAAACAGCACCTCACCTCCTCACCCACCGTCCCACCAAATATATTCTACAAATTATGAGCCACTGACTCTCCAGCAAAGTCCAAACTGCCATTGCTTAGAACTATTGAACAGCATCGGTTATCAGGAACAGTAACATAGGTAACTTTGCTTTCCGGAAAACCTTTGCTCTAGGAGAAATATACTCAGAAACGCACAAAAATAAAAATCTAATTCCTAATATGTGTGGATATAAAGAACCACAGCTATGTTTTTCATGGAGAGTTTTGAAAATATAAAATCTTTAACTCCACGTTAAAAAATGAGGCATGATCTTTTTGAATAGCGTGTCTATGCAGGCAAGGGAAATGAGAAAAAATAAACAAATGAGACTACATCAAACTAAAGAGCTTCTGCAAGGCAAAGGAAACCGTGAATACAATGAAAAGACAACCTACCAAGTGGGAGAAAGTGTTTACAAATCATATATTCAACAAGGGGTTAATTTCTAAAATATATAACGAACTCATACAACTCAACAACAAAAAAACAAACAACCCAATCAAAAAATGGGCAGAAGAACAGTTTTCCAAAGAAGATATACAGATGGCCAAAAGGCACATGAAAAGATGTTCAACATCACTAATTATTAGGGAAATGCAAACCAAAACTACAATGAGGCATCACCTTACACCTGTCAGAATGGCTATAATTAACAAGACAAAAAATAAATGTTGGAGAGGATGTGGAGAAAGGGGAACACTCATCCACTGCTGACGGGAATGCAAACTGGTACAGTCACTGTGGAAAACACTATGGACATTTCTCAAAAATTAAAAATAGAAATACCACACAATCCAGCTATCCCACCACTGGGTATTTATCCAAAGAACTTGAAATCAACAAACCAAAGAGATTTATGCACCCCTATGTTCATTGCAGTATTACTCACAATAGCCAAGTCAGAAGCAACTCAAGTGCCCTTGGATAAAGGGCTATGGGTAAAGGAGATGTGGTATATGTATACAGTGGAATACTACTCAGTCATAAAAGATAGACAAAATCATCCCATTTGCGACAACATGGATGGCACTTGAGGGTATGATCTTAAGCAAAAGAAGCCAGATAGAGACAAACACTGTATGATTTCACTCATATGTGGAAGATAAACAAACACAGGGCTAAAGAGAACAGATCAGTGGGTACCAAAGGGGAAGGAGGTTGGGAAGTGGGCAAGAGGGGTAAAGGAGCACATATGTATGGAGAGGGATAAAAACTAGACTACTGGGGGGGTTACCAGAGGGGAAGGGGGAGGGAGGAGAGCGAAAGGGGTGATTAGGCACATGTGTGTAGTAATGGATTATAATTAGTCTTTGGGTGGTGAACATGATGTAATCAACACAGAAATCAAAAGATAATGATGCACACCTAAAATTTATATAATGTTATAAACCGACATTACCGAAAAAAAAAAAAAAAAAAGACTATTGGTGGTGAGCACAAAGCAGACTATACAGAAACTGACAAATAATAGTTTACCCCTGAAATTACTCAGTGTTACAAAGCGTTATGATCTCGATAAAATAACTGGAAATAAATTTAAAAAATAAGGCTTGAAAAAATATCCTGAAGAGTAGGTATTCATTTACATAACACAATATCAAACATATCTTAAGGGTCTTTCCTTGACGACACCAATTTATACTCATCTCTCAGTCTCTCATTTCTTTTATGTTTAAGCATCAATGCCACAAACTAGTATTTCAGATAAATCTTATTCCATAGCATTTATTATACGATCATGTGAATCATATGTATTATGTCACCATAAGATTTTACGTAGTGTAATCTTGTTCATTAATCACTTTGGGACTCTGTGACTTGTTTCTCAATGAGACTGGAAGCTCTGTGTTGACAGGGAACTATCCAGCAGTTCCTTTTTCCTCTTTAATGTAGTGTTGAAACATCACAGCAGCACAGCTAGTTGCCCCTCCATCTGCCTCCCATACTGTGGAGCCGAAATCCACGCTCCCCTTTCTCCAGGGTAAGATGGAGGCACATGGTCACCAGCTAGAGGTTATTTTCCCAGCCTGCCTTGCAACTAGAAGTGGCTCGCCAATGGATTTTGAGAAGTAATGTGTACAACTTCCATGTTTCTTGCTTTAAAAGAAATGGTTTACTCTTGAGGTCAGCTCTTTCCCGTTTTCCACAAGCTTGTTTTGTCTCCTCCCAAAAGCAACCTTCCAAGTATTTGGGGGCCCTCTTTTCTTTGTTTTCTTTCCTATTTTTTTTTTTTTGCAGTAGTTTAGCCTGTAGCCCAACAATGCACACAGCTTACACATAGTTGTACGTGCCTGTATTTCATGTTCATTATGAGTGTTGGTTTATGTGTGTCTCCCTTACTAGACCATATATTACTTGTGAGCCTTATATGTTTCTTATTCATCCTTTCTTTCTCTAGCACTTAAAGTTCTGCCTGGTGTATAGTAACTGCTGAATAAATGTCAGTTGAATAAATCAATGCACCACTAAACTTTTTCATTTAGCATATGGTTATACTCATTATTAAGGCAAATTTAGACACAACCCCTATGCTGGAATTTATTTCAGAAATGTGAAAGCCTCAGCATATTATCTGGGGTTCTTCAACACATTTGGAAGGTTGAACTTCAAGCTTTGTAACAACATACACTGGGTTCACTCCTTACAGGTCCAATTCACTTTCCCTAAGCTATTTTTCACCTATCACATTGGCCAAGGTGGGAAAGTCTGATGACACAATGTCATGCTGGAGTGGTTGTGGTGGGAGCATAAAGCACACAATTTATTTTTCCTATGAATGTCCTCATGAAAGGACTCAAAGACAATTCACAAGCATGTGCATGGGATCATTATTTGTAAAAGAAAAATACTGGAAACAATCAAAATGTCCTTCAATAGAAAAATTTCTCATATGAATTATGGTATATCCTCAGAAAGGAATCCCTTTCTGAGAGTTAACAAGAATGAAATAGATCAACATGTTCTTCTATAGATCAGCATGTTCATATTGCCCTATGATGTATTATTAAGTGAAAAAGAACACTGCAAAAGAGTACACTGCTATATGTACTTTTTTATTATATATGTAAGGATATATAGTATGTGCATAGACAATTTTGGAGGACTCTGGAAAAAATTATAACTCTGGGAGGCAGTCTGGGCCTGGACCGTGCTTTCTATACTATTTAAATTTTATTTTTACTCTATGTGCTGTTTTTTCCAATTCAAAAAACATATTTCTATCACTTCATACCAGTTGTGATGGCTAAAATCAAAAAGACAGACAATAATAAGTGTTGACCAGGATGTTGAGAAATTGGAACCCTTATACAGTGGGAATGCAAAACTATGCAGCTATTTGGAAGTTCCTCAAAATGCTAAGCATAGAGTTACTGTATAACACAGCAATTCCATTCCTAGGTATATACCCAGGAGAATCAAAAACATATGTCCATACAAAAACATACACAAATGTTCATAGGAGCATTATTTTTAAGAGCCAAAAACTGGAAACAACCCAAATGTCCATCAAGTGATGAATAGAAAAACAAAATGTGATATATTTGTTTGATGGAATATTATTTGGCAATAAAAAGAATGAAGTACTGATTCATGCTACAACATGGATGGCCGTTGAAAGTATTACGTTAAATGAAATAAGCCAGACATAAAAGACCAGATATTGTATTGTTCCATTTACAAAATGTCCAGAATAGGACTCTGTAGAGACATAAAAGAGGTGAGAAAGTTACAAAATTAGATTGTGGTAATGGTTCCATAATTCTGTGGATAAACTAAAAACTCATGAACTCTATATGCTTCAAATAGGGAAATTTTATGTTATGTGAAATATATCTCAATAAAGCTGTAAAAAAAATAGCTTTGAAAGTACGATCACATACGTTCTCTCATTCGATCTTCAAGCTTGTCCTGAGAAATGATGGTTGTGAAGAGCAGATGAGATAATACATATGACAAAACACAGAAAAGAAAAATAGCGATGGCTTTAAAATTAAAGAAAGTCTATAGTCATGAAGAGTGGTCTGGGTGTTTACCTCTCAGAAAGATTTCTGTAGTAAAAGAAAAAATTTACTAGGGGTTTGCCTCCCACAGCCCATCTGCCTATTCAATGAATCATTCATTAAAGACTGTTAGAATCACCCAGAATATATTTGTGACGCACTCATTGAGTCTCCTGGTGTTCCCTGTGCATTCACAATCTAAGAGCTTTCAGGGTACAAGATGTTCCATCCATCATTATTTCAATTTATGCACAATTAATTGACTGAAAGGAAAGGGGATTTTAAACCTTTGGTTAGTCTATATTTTAAAACCATTCAGGAAAAAGAAAAATCTATCTTTTGCAGATGACAACAACATTGGTGCCTGGGATAATACAAGGAATGCAGAACAAGCTAAGAATTCGTGGCTGGTCCTAGAAAATCAATAGTAAAATCTCATATAGCACTTCTTCCATAACCGGCACTGTTCTAGCAAGTTCCATATATTAATTCACTTAAATGCCAGAACAACCCGTTATTCACTGTAGTTTCCAGATGAGAATGTGAGTTCTGAGTAGCTTGGCTAGTGTCACACAGCCAGTGAGTGACAGAGACTGGATGGGCACGAAAAACTCTGACAGCAGAATCCCTGCTCTCCATCTACTCTACCAGCTCCTCATCGACATACCAGTTTGATATGGAAAAGAGCAGAAACACATTATGCTTTCCCTAATAATATTTTTAATCAAAGTACAACATAAAATTAAATTCATATAGTCACCCTAATTTGTACCCTTCATCGACTTAGTCTTCCTCAACCGGATTCATTTACACTGCATTTAGCACTTCAGTTTCAACTACCACATCACGTGGAATCATAGCTGTGCTGCCTGTCAGCTAGAGGGCTTTACTGAGTATCTCTTCTCTGTATTTTGATAGAAAGTAAACTCTTGATGGAAAACAAACTCAAGGTATTAAAAAATTTAACTTGTGCATTAAAATACAAAGGGTCCTGTTATAAAACAAAAACAATCATGAACAATTTAAAGAAAATTACTGAGGTACAGTTGTTACAGGGACAATTTAAAATACTCATCTCCTGCATGGGCTATATTTAAAATGATACAAACCTCACAAATTTAAAAAGACCAAAAAAAAAACCATTTAAAACAACCAAATATTGGGTCTACATACTTCTCAAAAAAAAGAAAGAGGGAGAGGAAATCATTATCTTTTTCACTGAGATGATATATTTTCCCCTGAATTGAATAATGGTTTTCTGGAGTAGCATGGAACCAGCCAATAGCCCACCAGTAACAACAGTGATTGATCTTGTATTTTAAGGTCCACAAGTTTGATTAACTTCAGCACTTCCACTGTTTGAGAAAGAAAGTACAGGCAGGTGGAATTCACATAGTAATTTGTTCATGGTTATTCTAATGGGATTTGTCTAAAAAGAAGCAAAATATAGAGAAATGTTCAGAAAACAATGAAAAGGCTGAATCAGGAAATAAGAGTCATTGGCTGAGAATTACTCGATTATTCAGTAAATCTAAGAAGATGCTAACTGTGAGTCCAGATAATCCAGAGGGAAATAAATCACCTTCATTTTAATTATCCACACAGTTGGTTACAAAAGTTTGACCTAAAGAAATAGAAAGCCATTTATTTTGATGGTCATCTTGGTACGTGCACTCTTTACAAATTTACAAAGATATTTTCTGTCAGGAACACACCTTTTAAAGGTATAAGGACACTGGAAGTACCCAGGTAACACTAGAGACAAGAACCTAGCTTATGTTCCCATTAGGAAAGATCAACTGAAAAATTAATGACTTCTCCTCGCGCACTGTTGGTGGCATTATAAAATGGTGCAACTGCTATGGAATATAGTATGGCAGTGCCTCAAAAGATTAAAAATAGAACTACCATATGATCCAGCAATCCCGCCTCTAAGTATATATCCAAAAGAATTGAGAGCTGGGTCTCACAGAGGTACTTGCACACCCATGTTCTTAGTGGCACTATTCACAATAGCCAAGAGGTAGAAGCAACCCAAATATCCAGAGACATCTTACCTTCTTTTTGTAATCCCAGTCAATCTGTGAGGTTTGAAGGAAAGGACTAAGGATTTTATATTTCTTTGTCTCCATAATACCTAGCACCTTCATTCATTCATTCACTCACTCAAAAATATTGATTGAATGCCTGCAGCCTCAGCTCTATTCTAGGTGAATGACCACCAGTGTACAAAATACATATCTTCACTAAATAAATGACTGATGAACTTGATTATAATGATTCTATTAAACTGAATTCAATGGCTAGTAGCAAACATTTAAATAGCACTTATTATATGGCAGGAGCTGTTCTAAGCATCATCTCCAAGTTGCCAATGAAAAAACTGAAGCACAGAAAGGTTAAGCAACTTGCCCAAGATTACATGGTTAGTAACTGGCAGGGACAAGATATGAACATTAGCAGGCTCATTCCAGAGGCAATGCTTAGAACTACTCTGCTGTATTTGCACAGCATGAATACTCTGCTAAGCAGAAGGAAAATTATATTAATAATACTGTGCGCTTATCCCATATGAGCCCACGAGTTAGCAGGGTAGAGAGCTATAATACGAAATGACAAGTGCTATAAGAGAACGATAAGCATCAAAGCACAGAAGAGGATTCAATGAATTTTATTTTTAAAATATAAAGGCTTGAAAGGGAGAAACATATAAGTTAAGCCTTGATAAAGGAGCTAGGAGGAAAAAGGGGAAGAAGCAGGGAGAAGAGAAAGGAAAGAGTAGGAAATGACTATGATACTGGAAAGACGACCATCAGGGCACAGAGCATCGAAAACTGACATTGCTGTGGATTGTTAGGGAACAGCAGTGAACGACAGACCCACCTCTCATGCCCTGATCAGAAATGGAACAATTTCCTCCCTATAAAGGAAGCTGCCTGGCCGGAGGCAGACACAGCCACAGCACTAGCCCCGTCTCTGCTATCAGCAGTCACCAGGGAAGTCACAGGTGGTCACAGCAAGTAGAGTGGAGGAGAGGCTGCCACTTAAGCATCAGTGGTCTTGGAGCCACACTCACTCACCTAAAGAACAGAACATCAGCCCCAATACTTTTTCAGTAAAAGCCTAGGCTTTAAGTAGAAGAGGCAGAAATGGTAAACAAATGACTACAAAGAAATTTTCAGAGGGAACCAAATTCTGAGTAATTGGGCATCAGATTAAAAGAACTATTAACACAGACAAAGACACGTACATGCCAGAAACAAGTCCAGATAATATTTTGTTTAGTTTTAAAAAGATAGATAGATAGGTAGATAGATAGATAGATAGATAGATAGATAGATAGATAGAAAATATTCATCAAAAGATAAATAAGGAAGCTCCAAGAAAATGTGAAGAATGTTTCTGGAAAACAAGAGAGAAGCTCAAGACAGAGGTGAGGGCAGAGGTGAGAGCCTTTAGAGGTAAGAGCTCATTTTGTCAGCTAGGGGATAGTGCAGTGGATTAAGGGCCTAGGATGCAGCTTGGATATACAGCCTGTTCATAAATGGAAATATCTTCAAGGAACGTTTGCTTCAATATAAACAAAGGAACCTTAGTGATAACGTAGCCGTAAATCTCAACCAACCTGTTAAATATTTAGTGACATAACAAGCAAAGACAGTGTGTGGATCCAGATCTTAAGGAGTAAGTGCTTTTCATACAGTAGGTTTTCAATAAATATTTGTGGGTGGATAATGGACAAAAAGGGATAGATGGAAGGACGAAGGGAAAGAAGGAAAAATGGAGGGAAGAAATAGCAAATAAGGACCATGTAGTAGATGACCGTAGGTAGATTACTCAGAGATGAAACTGAAGGGTGAGAAGGAAAGAAATTCTGCCAGAGACAAATTGAAGTATGATGCCTATAAATTAAGACAGAAGTTCAAAATCAACTCAGGGCATGAACAAGGTGAAGTTAAATAATTGACTTTAATCTATGTCATGGCCATATTTTGGAAATGGGATCCAAGAATTTCGGAGGTAGAACCTATAAGGACTTCGTGTCACTTGAGAGTAAAGGAGAGTGGCTTCGTAAAAAACAAATCCTTGAGGGATGTTTCACAAGCACTCTGAATACTTTTATAGTCCTGACTCTGCTGACGACAGCTGCTTTTCACTTGGCTTGGCAACAGGCAATGGACTTGGAATCCCTTCACGCTCCTGAGAAGAGAGAAAGAAAAGCCGTCTACACAGAAGATAAACAGAGGATATCTGGTGCTGGTAAAATTCCCCTGGCAAGAAAGCCACGTTGTGGCTTTTTTACCTTTATCTTGAGAATCTGGAATAATAAAATCTGATTGGCCTCAACAATACGATTACAAGGTAGAACAACGTCAACAGTCACCACGTTTATGTAACGCTTACGTGCCAGGGACTTTGCTAAGTGCTTTCCATGCCTTGGTTCATTTAGCCCTCCCAACAACTCTATGAGGTAGGTACTAGTGTAATTCTCTCTATTTTAAAGGTGAGAAATCTAACAATTACCAAGATTAAGAAACTTGAGCCTGAATCACCTAGTGGTCAAGCCAAGACAGTACTGCTTGCTGAAGCCTCATCTTATGAATAAGATAAAGCATGAAATATTAGAAGGGACTCAAGATAGGGAAATCTCTGCTAATAGCTCATATCCCATGATTTCAAAATGGATACTTTCTTTAACGGACATTTAGCCACCAACAACTCCCAGGTCAATAGAAGGCTAACCAGTTATTTCATCTCAATCAACTTCAATTCAAAATTAAGCCCCCTTTGACCACAGGCACTGAATTTCAGCTCATGCCCATTAGAAATTATTTTATCAACGAGTCATATGTAAAATGGAACTAACTCATAGAAGACAGAAGTCTTCCAATTACAATTTCTCATAGACTTGTCCTAATTTATGATATTGCCTATATGGAATAAGTGAAGCTGGAGGGATGTTGCTTGGAAACTATTTTTTAAAGAAAATAAATGCTGACAGAAAAGTTATATTCCAAACAATTGATTCTCACATCCATTAGGATGGCTACTATCAGAAAACCCAGAAAATGCTGGGTATTGGTGAGGTTGTGGAGAAATTGGAACTCTTACTCACTGCTGGTGAGGTCATAAAATGGTGCATTGGAAATGGTGGTATGGAAGGCAACGTGGCAGTTCCTCAGAAAATTAAAAATAGAACACCCATTATGATCTAGCCATTCTGCTTCAGGTATATAGCCAAAAGAACTGAAAGCAGGGTTTCAAAGAAATACTTGCACATCCATGTTCATAGCAGCATTATCCACAAAAGTCAAGAGGTGGAAGCAACCCAGATATCCACAGACAGGTGAATGGATAAACAAAATGTGGCAAGTGCAAACAATGGAATATTACACAGCCTTAAAAAAGAAGGAAACCCTGTTACATACTACAACATGGATGAACCTTGAGGACATCACGCTAAGTGAAATAAGCTTGTCACAAAATGATAAATACTGTATGATTCCACTGGTATAAATATTCCACATTCATAGAAACAGAAAGTAACACAGTGGTTGCCAGGCTGGTGGGAGAAGGACATGGTGAGTTGCTCTTTAATGAATACAGAGCTTCAGTTTTGTGAGATGAAAAAGTCCTGGAGGTCTGATGCACAACAATGTGAATGTACTTAAAACTCTTAAACTGCACACTTAAAAACGGTTACGATGGTAAAACTTCTCCGCCACACACATACACATTACTGTAAGGAAAAACTTCCATAATCTTTGAGGGTTTTTTCTCACAATATTGTTTCATAGATTTTAAATAATACGTCTAAAATATGGACTGTTGAAGGGAGAATAAAAAAAGAATACCTTTTAAAAAAACAACTGAATGACTATATGTAGAAGAAAAAACAGTTCTGTTTTGTGTTTCTTAAGAAGCCAAAACTAGACGGAAGATTCCAGGAGATATGTTAAAGCTTTTCTCAGTAAAGGGCTTTATAAAAATCAGAGCTGGCCAATGGAGTGGGTTTTGTTAGTTGGTGAGTTCCTGGTCATTGATTTATTCACGTAAAGGAAGGCCTATATCTATCAGGGTTGGTAGCGGAGATTTTGCACTGACTGGAAACAGCTCCTCCATTAACTCTAAGATCCTTCTAGTCCAAACTCCATGATTCCACGTCAAAGAACCCAAGTAAGAAAGAGACAATGTAGCCTTTGATCATCCAGGAAAATCACTCACAAACCAAATCATAAAGACTGATAGATTTGACTGCATAAAAAGATTTCCCTATATCCACACCAAAACAAAAAATGAAGCAAACAGCAACAACAAAGGAACTACCACCATGAAATAAAATTAAAAGGCCAAAACTAAAATATGAAATAAAATCTGCATCATTTAATACAAATGGCCTGCTAATCTTATTACACAACAAAGCTTTATAAACCATCAGTAATAAAAAAATTAAAACCACAATAAAAAAAAAAAAAAGGTTCCAAAAACATTGACAGGCAATTACAAAAGAAATGCCCAAAGCCAAGAAACAAATGTTAAGACTTGCAACTATTTCTTTATAATGCAATAGTACATAGACATTAAAAATAATTAGATAGTTCTTTGTTTACTGATATGGAATAACCTCCAAGATACTTTGTTAAGTGAAAAGAGCAAGAGGCAAAACAACACGTATAGCATGCTTCTGTTTGGGTGGGAAAAATCAACACACACATACACGTGTGTGTTTGCTCGTACGCATCTTTGCTTGTATATGCATAATCACTTTAGGAAGTCTACTCGAGAAAATGTAACAGTGATTGCTGCCTAAGACAGTTTCTGACCGATGTCTGAGAAGCACACATTGGAGGTAAGTATAATTTTCACCGTATATTTTCGGTTTTTTAATATTTTGAACAATGTATACCTATTCAAGGAATAAACAAATAAAATGTTTGTTAATTTTGGTACTTTTTGCAAATCAAAAAATGCACATTGAAATGAGAAACTTTTTGTTTTGTTTTGTCTATTTAATAAAAAGAGTAGAAAGAATAATAACCAAGAGGCACCCAGCGGTCAGGAAAACAGGCGCTCCTGTTTGCTGCGAGCATGAATGTGACTTGAGACCATCTTCCTGGAGGACAATTGACAAGATGAATAAAGGGACCTAAAATGTGCACATCTTTTCCTCAGCCTCAGTCACTCAGAGTGAATCTAGGAATTTATCTCAAGGACATAACCAAACATATGACTACAAATAATGGGCAATGATATTTATTGCAGATTTGGAAAGCACATAAATGTCTTTTAATGAGAAATTTAATTATGTAAATTTTGTACTTTCATACAATGGAGCATTGTGCAGCCAAAAATTCATGGTGAAGAAGAACGATTCTTGACATGGGAAAGTGCAAAAGGGAGTTATACAAGTGTATGTACAAATAAACTACCATTTTTATTTTTTAAAAGTTTATATGCACATAAAAACTCAGAAAGTACTGTGTAGCTAAGTTTCTTCCCCCAGCTTTATTGAGATATAATTGACATGTAACATTGTATAAGTTTAATGTGTACAACATGATGCTCTCGTACAAGTCTATATAGCTAAGTTTTAATTGTTTCCTTTTAACAGATATCTTTGAATGGTCAGAAAATGGGCAGTTTTTTCTCTTACTTTTCCCCCATGTTTTTGAAGTTTTTCTGCATTAAATGTAGCACAGTTGTTAGGAGAATGGGCTCAGAAGCTGCACTTCTGGAATTCAAATGCCTACGCTGCTACGTGCTATGAGACTTTGTGCAAGTTACATAACGTCTCTGTGCCTCAGTGACTGGGCTTCCCTTTGCTGTCTGTAAAATGGGGATAATAATAGTTACCACCGCAAAGGTATTGTGAGTCCTACGGGTTAGTAGAATCATACTGTTCCAAACGGTACGTGGAACACAGGAACTATTTAATATTGTTTTTGTTACTTCTAGAATTAGAGGGGGAATCTTTCAAAAACTCAAGTTTTTGATCTATTACTCATTTCAGCTTTCACTTTATTACATATGGCTAAGAATAAAAAAGCAAATGTATCGAATTTAGGGGGAAATGAATGAAAAAATAATCAGAAAATTCTCGCAATGGAATGAACTTTGTTATTCATATTCTTATTCGAAATCAAACAAACAAACAAATACAAAAAAAAATCACCTCCCCATTGACGCGAGACTTCTGCAATGTTACCTCCTAGGAGTGCGTTACCTCATTTGGACACCTGATGGTAGAGTCACAAGTAAGATATATTTTTCCACTAAATTGGTGGAAAAGCAGGCTCAACAACAACAACAAAATACTCTAGGGATGTGCTGTGAGTGCTAAGAAGCAGTATAAAACTTTTACCAACCTGTGGGAGACTGGTGATCAACACAATCCTACTTAAATGAGAAATCTGTTGCTAGGATTCCGATGCCTCGAAACTGCGGGACATCTGGGGAATGATGAAGTAGGCTTGGCAAAAAGAATCACAGACCACGAGGATCACAACAATGCATGATGCTAAGAAACCTAGTCCAGAACTATGAAAAAACCCGGAGACGTTAGATTGGTTCGATTAGCTATCTTCTATCCTCAGAATAACACGATCGTGAAAGGTAGGCTTCTTGTCTAACAAAAGAACAGCCTAAGGATATAATCTGTCTGCTCACAGGGTGCTTTATAAATGTGTTATTTTAGTCAATCTTTGTTAAATCATCCAACGGTCCATTAGGACCTGGACTTCGTTTCAGTTTACACTTTATTTCTTTTCGTTTTTGGTCTTTTGGAGCTTGGCTTTGTCCGTTTATGGAAAGCTAGAAGTGCAGCAAGAAGCCCTGAGCCCTCTTGTCCCAGTGGTGAGTCCCCTCGCCAGACAGGGCTGGAGTGATGAACTGGGTCAGATGGCAGGGGAGCAGCAAGCTGCAGGTGGGAGTCTGTCAGCTAGAAGCCAAGCAGTTCCTTTGAAGTTCCCCAAGATTAACCCTGAGGTGGTCACAGCTGGGCATTTGAAGCCATTGGCACAGTCTCCAAAGACAGCTCAGGGGAAAACAGCCTTCAGCGACCCTTGGAGTCATGACCTCCACTCTGGTCCTGACAAACCACAAAGAAGATGGAACTTGACTTTGATTATAACTACTTCTTTTCCTAGATCTCTCGTGAATATGATAACCCCTCTCAACCTCTCTCAAGCAGTCAAGCCTCTTGACCAATTGGCTGTCCAAGGAAGCCCAGGGAGATGCTTCATTATTTAAATGCCAGTTTACCTTTCTTAAAGTACCCCTATGCTCCAAAATAACTTCTCAATCTTACACCCAATTAAAATTCCCATTTCTGCACTGGTATGAGCTGACGTGTTACAAGCAAAATAATCTGATTCAAGAGCTCCGTACTAAGTTGGAAACTAAGTGAAAGCTCTCATAGTTTTAAAATGAGAAAGATGACCCAATTTTCCCAAATGAATATGTAATCAACAGAATGTGTGGAAGAAAACAGTTGCGTAAGGTGGAGGCACCCATTTAGAACAGAAGTGTCATTGTGACTCCAAGAAAACCAGGATGAACATACTCGCCTGTCCCCTTGGGGAGACAGCTACACATGATCTGAGCATTCTAGAATCTAACACGAAGAGAGAAGAAATCCTAACACCTGGGGAAGCAAAACTCGTCATGTCAATGGTTTTTTTCACACCTACTCAGTTCCTTTTTTCTTAATTAATTGAGCATATTGTGTAGAGTGGTTAAGGGAAAGGATTCTGGAGCCGAATAGAGTGGTCTCAAATTCCCATTCTACCATTTCCTAAATGCAAAGTCTTTTTTTTGTTGTTGTGGTCTTCTTCTTCTTCTTTTTTTTTTTTTGCTGAGGAAGATTTGCCCTGAGCTAACATCCATGCCAATCTTCCTCTCTTGTTTAGTACGTGGGCTGCCAGTACAGCGTGATCACTCACAGAGTGGTGTAGGTCCATGCCCAGGAACTAAACTGGGGCCGCCAACACAGAGCATGCCAAAGTTAACCACTAGGCCACTGGGGCTAGCCCCTTAAATGCAAGGTCTTTTCAACTATAAAATGGGGACAACATGAACCTCATAAGATCATTGCAAGAATTAAATCTAATTTATGTGAAGTGTGTCTGACAGATGGAAGTGCCAGGTATGTGGTAGGTGATGATGATGATGACAATGACAATAATTAACAGTTATAGGGCACCTAATGTATGTACTCCCAGGTGCTGGAAGTGGCACATATTCCTCATCACAAGTAGAATACAACTAAGCAGAAGAGATAGACATGCCTTTGATTAATTATACTATGTGATTATGCTGCATATTTGATCTGGGTTCAAGGTGCAGGATAGTGTGGTGGCCAACAACATGGGTTCTTGAGTTGGATTGCCTGGGTCCAAATCCTGACTCCACTACTTGCTAACCATGTGGTCTTGGAAAAGTTGTCTAGCCCCTTAGTGCTTCAGTTTCCTCAATTGTAAAATGGGGAGTTTCCTGCAATTGTAAAACTGTCTTATTGGATTGTTGTGAAGATTAAAAGAATAAGTATGTGTAAAGTACCACAGTGCCCAGTATATGGAAGTGTTCCATAAATGAATGTTATCTGTTACTGTTATCTGGGTTCGCCGATCCAGAAGGACATGAGGACTCCAGGATGAAGGAACAAGAGAAACAAAGGGTGGTGGTTTGGGAGGGAAGAGACGAGCACAGGGTGTGTGGTCGGGCAGCCCTGGGAGATGTGACTAGAGAGGTAAGACTCACAAGGTCAAAAACCTTTAGTTTTTTGACCATCCCTTTCAATCTCAATAGCATGGCCTGTAGGTCCATCATGGGTCATGGGAAAGCAGCCACAGTCTGCAAAATGGATCTGATGGCTGGGAAAAAAGACCCTCTGCCCCAAAATATATCCCCTACAAACATCTATGAGAATCCAAAAGTCATTTTCATCATTGGAGTTCATTTTCTGCGTTAAGGCACTATATCCAAAAAATTTTCCTAAAATGTAATAGGTCAATGGTAAAGATAACCAAAATGAATTAACTCCCACCAGCATAGAAGCATGATTAATATACATCCCATATAGTCATATACACACAAACAAAATCAAGGGAACCCCACTCACCCATATGCAAGTCCTGAAAGTGAAAAGTCCTTTTTAGTTTTATCAGAGAAACAGCCATGGTTTCTTGCTCATAACCAGAATAACTTCAATTAGCAAATACAAGTAAATTATTAGTTCTTTGGAATTATATTGGCAAGGTTACGATATCGCTTTTTACATTTCTGAGAATAGAGATCACAGGCAATATGTGACAACAGATAGCAGTTACTTTTTTATTTTAGTTTATGACTCATACTTTTTTTACAATGTAAATTAAGACTGATGAGACTAATACCCTTTGAACTTGAGCTGGCTATTTATAGCGGCAATTTTATAATTGAAATAAAAATGTTATCCCAGAAGAAGAAAAGCAGCATAGCTTTCTAAAATTCTAATAAAGTGACCAACTATAGCTTGAAGAAACTTGCATTTTCAAATTTATCTTTCCAAAAAAAATGAAAATTATGGACAGACTTTCAGAGTAAACAGCAGCCAGTTAATAACAAGTGATTTGAAGTACAGGATGGAGAGGCCAATGTTGGGCACCTTCTGTCATTGCTCACAATTCCACATAGTCGGTCTGTTTCTCGCCTTCTATTTCACAGTGGGCCCATTTCATTATGACTAGCAATTTCTTTCTCTGCTTAGTAGGAAAACGGCATTTTCTACTGATGTAGATGCCTGTTACAGTCTATCAAGACATAACCATAAATTTAACCTCTATTTGTTCTTGCAACTGCACATGAAAGTGGTAATGGTGACAGCTTATTCTGTCTCCCCAAAGAGGGGAGAGGGAAGATTATGAAGGTTATTAGAAACCAAAGACCTACAACCTCATTGTGATCACTTGGCTATTATTCCATGAGGTCGGAATAAAATTTAATCAGTGTTCCATCACAGGTAAGCCATGGCCAAAGCAATGGATTGGTGTCAGTTCTCAGAGAGTTTTTAGAGTCTTATACGAAGATTTATGTGAGGGGTAGCACTGACATGAAGCAGTTGACACCTGGTGACATCTCAGACCGCCACTCCGTGCCAAGCCTCCACATGGACACAGCAAGCAGCTCTTCCATTTCCACATTGTTCAAGGTGCCAGCCAAGCCCAATCCTTCTAAGGCTTTAAATTTTAAAAAATTGTTTTAAATTTGATCTGCACCCACATTTCTGTCTGCTCTTCAATTTCCCTGGAGCAGAAGAAGGCACAAAGAATGAGTGGGCCCCTCACCCTTGGGTGACACACAAGCACCTTTCTAGAGAAAAGAGGCAAGTATAACGTCTTTTTATGATTCATTTTATACAAGGATCCTTCTAGCTGCAGTTTAGCTAGACAGAGAAAATTGAAACTATTTAATTTAATGACCTATTAAAAAATTGTGTGAAAGGGGTCTCGGAGATCAATGGAAAAATTAGGATGAACATTTCACCAGGGAAGACTAGTAGGAATGGCTTCAGTGCTCAACTTCATGCTTCTAACCACCGTATCATCACATGCCCGTGGAACACAGGGAGCCTAGTTCCTCTTGGTGATGTCAAGTCACTCAATATGAGATATTGCTTCCTTAGAAGATGCTGGACTAACGTGAACTCTAAGTTGGAAGTGATTCATTGTGAAGACTTGTATTTGTTTGTTAATAATTCATGCAGCAAGGCCAAAGTTAGATCAAAAAAGGAGAGAAATTCTGAAAAGGAGGTAGTGATGAAGTCAAATGAGACAGGTAAGAAAGGTGTCAGGCTTGGGACCTGGAGAGGCCAGAACTTGAACACTTCTGAGAAAGAGCAAAACTTGAGGATAGATGAGCTGTGGAAATTGGAAGGCTGTACCAAACCAGAAGAAGATGGTCAGAGAAGACAAGACCTGGGACCAGGCCAGACCAAGTCAACAGGGCGAGGCAGGGAGTTCCCATCAAGAGTGATGGGCAAGCAGAGTACAAGCTGGAGATGGGGAAGCAGGCAGGACGCAGGGTTGAACTATCAGATGGACAGCATCAGGGGTCTAAGGCAGCAGGAAGAAAAGCCCCAGCGACAGGGCAGGGGACCAGGATACCTGGCCCTGGCTCTAGGAAGAAGAACAGGGGCAAGGTAGGACCCTAGTGTGTGGGCCTCAGAAATTCACAGACTGGTGTGCATAAAAACTGGATGGGGGAAGAGGCAGGGCTTACAGCAGAAACCAAGCAGGAATTCATTACTAGACCCAGGGTACAACTCACAGCAGGGACAGTAACAAGACAAATATGATGAACAGTCACAGAAGAAAGATCCCAAACTCTAATTACCCCTTTACCACTTTCAACCTTGCCGCTGATAACTATGGAACCTTGAGCAAGTTACTTAACCTCTCTGGCCTCAGTTTCGCTGTCTGTAAATGGGCTAATAGAACCTATCTCATAGGCTTGCTGAGATTTAAATAATGCAATGCGTGCAAACCATTTTAGCATGATATTTAGCACAGGGTGAGGCTCAACATTATTACTAAACTCAGTATTACTTACTTTCCTTTACCGTACTGCTCCTTTCACTTTATTCCTACTAAACTCTAAGTTTCTTACAGATAGGGCCACGCCTTATTAATTCCCCTGTGTATCTTGCCCAGTTCCTGCTATAATGCCGGGGACACACAGGTCCTATATGCTTCAGGCAAATTGGCTGACAATGAGTGAACAATGAAGGGATGGTACAGTGGGTGTGGCATATAAAAGTATCCGTCTGTCATGGCAGACCCAACAAGATCTCACCTTGGTTGCTGGAAATTGAACAAATAAACACTTTCACCTACATGCATTTTTAGCATCGCCCTTTCTGGAACAAATCCTGCATTTTAGTACTGTGTTTGTGTGGCTCAAATTACATCTATGTTCATTAAAATCCAGAAGAACTCCAGAATGGGGAAGCATTTTCACTGTCTTTCTCTACGGGGTTTTCGAGACAGGGTCAGACTGTTCCAGAGCACGAGCAGCCATTTCTTGTTGGCCAGTGGGGTGGAGAGGGGCAGAGAAAAGAGGTTAATAAAGGAGACACAGCAAAATGTTGGGGTTTGGGGGTAGACATGTCCCTTATCTTGATTCTTGATTATGGTGATAGTTTCATGGGTATATATACGTCAAAACTTATCAAATCATACACTTTAAATATGCATAGTTTATTGTATGTCAGTTGTACCTCGATAAAGCTGTCAAAAAATTTAAAGGTTAGAGGTCATTGAACAGTTCAGATATCATAAGTGAGTTTTGAAAATTAAGAATTTAGATCAAAACTTTGGCCAAAATGTCAAATAGCTACTCAGTGTTTTCAGTCGATGAAAGAATTTCTGGTAAAGACCTTAAAAGATTTCTCAGAGCCAGCCCATTAGTGTAGTAGTTAAGTTTTCATGCTCTGCTTCAGCGGCCTGGGGTTCCTGGGTTTGGATCCTGGGTGCAGACCTACACACCACTTGTCAAGCCATGCTGTGGCAGCGTCCCACATTCAAAATAGAGGAAGACTGGCACAGATGTTAGCTCAGGGCCAATCTTCCTCACCAAAAAAAAAAAGAAGAAGAAGACTTTTCAATGTTCAGTTGAACTTTCCATTTATAGGATGTCAGAGTAGATTTTTTTCTCTAATAACAATAATAATAGCTGAAATCAAATTGCTTCCTATCGTGTGGGAGTGATCTATATACTTCACTGTGTTGTATCACTTACTCCCCGGTATAAACCTGAGATAGACTGAGTATTACCCTCATCTATGGAGGAGGCCACTTAGAACTAAGCTCACCCACCGAGTGAGTGGCAGAGTTGATATTTCAAACCAGGCAGTCTGAGTCCAGAGCCTGTGCTTTTAGTCACAAAGCTGTGCTTCCTCCCCTCACATAAGAGCATCCTGATTTGGCTTTGGGCAAAATCCTCTTCTCCCATTGGAGACTGCCAGTCAAGGGGGAGGGCTCTGTCTTCTCCTGTCCTGGGTCCTTTTTTTTCTGAATCTAATTCATCAACTTGTCCTTTGACAAAAGATAATGCATCACAATCAAGTTAGATATAGTTCAGAAGTGAAAAGATCATTTGAAAATCAACTAATGTAATTCATCATATTAACAGATTGAGACAATATTCATATGACCATCTCAACAGATACAGAAAAAACGTATGGTAAAACTTACATTGATTAATAATATTTTAAAAATAAAATGATATAATAACAATAAACTAATTTATTTTTTTTAATTCATGATTTAAAATTAACTCAGTCAACTTGTTAGGATTAGTTAATTTAACCTGATTTTAGAAAGTATCTACAAAAAAATGTAAAGCAAACATCATCCCTAATGGTGAAATGTTAAAAGCTGTTTTTCTGAGCCCAGAGATGAGAAACGAATGCTCACCATCACCTTCTATTCACATTGTATTAGAATGTCCTCATCAGTGCAATAAGACAAGAAAAAAGAATAAAGTTATAAAGCCAGGAAGAAGAAATTAAAATGTCACTGTTCATACATTACATGATTGTATATTTGGAAAATTCAAAAGAACCTATAAACAAAATTATTATAGTTAATAAGTTACATTAGCAAGTTTCCTGGATATGACAATATGCAAAATTCTGTTATATTTCTATGTAGCATCGACAGTTTCATTTTGTAAAATATCTTTGACAATAACAAACTATTAGCTGTCTAGAAACAAATGTAATAGAGATGCGCGAGTCTTCTACACAGAAAACTATTCAAACTATAAAAAAAAAAGAAGTAAATGTCGCTTAAATAAATAGAAAGATCTATCATGTTCTTAGATTGGAAGACCCGATATGGTAAATTCTCTTTTTTGCCTAAGCAAGTCAGAGTTCGTTTTGGCTCCTTACAACCCAAGTCCCCTGACTGGTCCAGAAGTTTTGAATTAAGAGTGCCCTCAAGACATACATCTGGTTGCCTTACTCTCTGTCCATCAAATATGCCCTGTGGTTTTCCACCCCTTTATTTTTACTCCACTTTCTTCTTCTGCCCAAATCCATTTCTCCAACACAATGCCACCTTTTTATAGGTTCTTCCTTGTTCAACTCAATTTATTTCTCTTGCCTTGAATTCTATAATAATTTTTGACATATAATTAGTCTGATTAATGTTTGCAAACTCTTATATCACATTTTGTAAATATTTGTTATTTAACTTTTCACAACTCATTTCCCCAACTAGAACACTCACTCCAAGAGGAGAAATATTCAGACCCTATATCTCTTTGTTTCACCCTTTCATAATACCTTCCACATAAGACATGCTCAATACACATGGACAAATGTGATTGTTTCAAATGCAGTGTGTTGCCACAATTACTGGATAAGAATTAGACAACATGTTGGTTCTGCC
The DNA here is from genome assembly GCF_041296235.1 of Equus asinus. Classification (NCBI taxonomy): domain Eukaryota; kingdom Metazoa; phylum Chordata; class Mammalia; order Perissodactyla; family Equidae; genus Equus; species Equus asinus. The sequence goes on from NC_091790.1 coordinate 36,981,077, forward strand.
ACAAGTAGATGCAATAGCCCAAGATCGTAGAAATCTAAGATTTATATGGCTCTTTTCCTATTAATGAGAACAATATGACGAACAGTAATTTTGGGAGCCTTACCAGTTCCTAAGAATTTACCCAAAAAACTAAGAATTGGAGACTCTACCGAGAAACTCTATAGTCCCAAATCAAAGAACATAGCCATAAGGTTTCCTGGAAAAACAAACAAAAAGACTCAAGGCTCTTTTAATAAATAATTTGTGTTCTTGAATTTTTATAATACTAGAGGGACACAATTAAACATACCACCCCCACATGACCTCAAAATGCATGAACGGTGGTTCGGCAAACAAAAAGCTGAAGCTGCAATCAACAAAAATTACTGAGTAGCCCAACTGCCCTGTGGACAAAAAATATGAATTTAATGAGTTGTCGTGGAGAAGACTGTGCAATTCTTTAATGAAGGGGTAGAGGTGGGAGAAGTGTAATAAATCTATGGCAGCAAAACCCTCCATGGGATCACACACAAATCAAAAATCTTATCCTTCTAAATCCTTGGCTCTGAATATGAAATACCTGAGGCAAAAATCCATAGAACGACAGCAAATGTGTTCCCTCATTTCCATTGCTGACAATACAGGATAAAATACTTAAAATCCCAAAACTTAGATTTTAAAGTGACCAAATAAAAGTGACTTTCCTAGGTTGCCTCAGATTCCTAGAAGATGAATGATGAAAACAGATCCACGAATTTGTTCCAGGTGTTACCACCTGTAATAACTCTGGATTAAAATCTGAAAATGAGGAAGAGCGAGGACAGACCAGGATGGACCCAGGACAAACACCGATGCTGCTAACACCAAGCAGATTTTCTCTGCCTCCCAAAGATCTCTCTTGGGGTGGAGTTAGCATAGTCACAAACGCACGCAATCCCTCCTTTTGGCAAACAGCAGCCCAAGAGAGATACAAGATATTCTTCATCTTCTATAGGTCCTCCAACGGGAAGGGTTGAGGGGTTGTGTGCAAATGCGTTTGTTTGTTTGCGTGTCTCTCTTTCATGTTACCAGTGTTGTCTGGTCATCTTTGTACAGTCATGTTCCTGTGGGGGCATCTCTAGAAGAATCAGGTGGGGATCTAGTTATTTCATTGTGGGACCCTTAAATATCAATTTCTGAGGCTCCTTGCTCTTGGACTGTTTCCTCAGAGGTGACTCCCCCAGACTCCTGGCCAAATGGTACAAGCCTTGCTGCCAGTATTGAGGTGAGCAGGGATAGGGGGGTCTCACCATTCAGCGTGACAGCCGTCACTTAATCTCTCTATTTTCAGGAAGAAATTTACCCCTCTCCACTAAACTGTAGAGGGTTCGGAAATCTGCATGGTATGTGTGACTTTGATGGGTCCTTTTAATGACTGTCAACCAATTCTTTGTTTTCAGCCCCATTCCAACCCTAGTCTTTGGAGGCACCTATTGCTTCCAAGTCCTAAGCCTTTCTGGGGTTCCATAGTTTGATGGACTTGCTTTTTAACGGCTGCCCCTTCCCCATAGGCTTAGTTTCGCCTGAATTGGTCTGTTTAGTTGGTTACCAGTCATCCACGTACCATGTAATTTCACCTACCAGACATCCATCAGCTTTCCACATTCTAGAATTTCACGTACCACTCCACTTTGCTGTTGTCTCCTCTCCCGTCACTTGTGTTCTGATGAATTTATGCCTTTATTCATTTCTTTGCTGTTGTTTTAGCAGTGTTTCTGAAGAAGTATATTTTCTAGGTTCGGTCAGAAGCTCACAGTTATATTTTATATGTAATCTAAAGGGCTTCTCTCTCTCTAAACACCTTCATATGCCCAACGGCTACCCAACCCCCACTCCCTGCCTAATCCATAGATTAGATCCACACTTGGATGAGCTTTCCAGGGGTAAAGAAAGGCTTATAATAAATATTACCAAACACAGTTAGCTCAAAAGCGCTGACGTTCCGCCTCTCAAAACTCCTTTAGATCACACTGTAACGTGACAACGTTGCTCAGATAATGAATTTGTTTTTAACAGGATTTTGCCTCAGTGACTTAATGCGAAAATTATTGTGATTAATACCATTTTATGGAAAGATGATGGTTTTAGAGAACTCTGGATTTTCATTTCAATGTAACAAGACTACAGCATTGCTCAAGTCCAGAAACATATTGGGATTTACAAACACCAGAATTCTTATTGGTGTAAAGGCCACACTTGGGTCATTTGGGCCCACAGGACCGTTTCATTTGAACGCTCTTCACTCTCAGCTGTGTTGGTTTGCATAGAATTTTTTCTACCAAAGGTGCCAACCTTCCCACACACGGACAGAGCTTCGGGCAGCTTTGTCCTCTTCTTCTTCCATCTTCATCCATATCTGCCTTTTTCTCTGCATTGTCACTGCCTCCTCCCTAGCCCAGGCTCTCCCCAATCGAATCCTCCCTATACATGGGGACCTTTCAGTGGGAATCCTTGCTTTCAATGTGTCACTTCCCTGTGCAAGGAGCTCCAATGGCTGGCTGTTACCTGCAGGGAGAAGCCAACACACCCTAGCAGGCAGGTCTGTCCCAGTTTCCGCAAGCTGAGCACATGTGCCCACTCCAGCTCAAGCCCTCACTCCTCTCAGGCCTCACCATCCTCTCAGGATGTACCATCCTCTCAGGTATGCCCTTCTCTGCCTCAGCAATTCCCATCTATTTTCCATGTTCTGGCTATAATCTCTCTCCCTAACAAGATTCCCCCAATGCCACTAGGGTAGGTCAATCTCTTAGGAAATAAGGTGTCATTGTCTTTTGGAAGGTAGATCATACTTTGTCTGGTATTACTTGCCTGTGATTCACTTCAAATAAAGTGAAACTTCCTCAGCATATACAGCTAGCTCCCCGAGAATCTACTACAATGCCGTGTGTAATTATTTAACAAATATTGGTTGGATGAAGGAGTGGTTTTTGAACAAGAGTGAATTCCTGTTAACATGGATATGCCAAAAGTCCATTCTTGCAACTCTGAACCAATGAGTCTGCTAAACTGAGGTTCTGAGAAGAAGGGGTCGAAATCCTCCACTTACCAGCATCTCACACAGTGACTTGTTCTCCCATCATTGGGCACATTGCCTAGAGCCAAGCAGACTCTTAATGCATAGATGTTAAACAAATGAATGAAAGTCTTTAGCATCTTCTCCAAACACTCTAGTCCCATCATTTCTCAAGAGCTAGTAGGTCTGTCCTGATTTCACTACCTCAAATTTCTTTTCATACTTTTAAAATATGCGCAGATGTACTTAAATGGCCCAATCCCCTCCTAGCTCCCCAGGAATCTTGCTCCATCATTAATCCACTTCATCAAGCTCCATATTCCAGCCAGAATGCTCTTTCTAGGCTCCTATCTGATTTTGTAATTTTGGTTTTGGTAGCCTGCCAGGTCATAGCAAGCCCTTGAGTGATCTGCTTACTCCCAGTTTCTCCACGGAGCTCTGCACTCCAACCATCATGAACCACTGCAACTCCCCAGCTGTGCCAAATCGTGCCTTGTTAACCAAACATGTTTCTTGTTGCCTATTCTTAATACTCGCCTCCAGCGTGATACCCTGGTCCTCCTGAGAAATGTCTACGCATCTAGCCCCCTTCTCGGTTGTTATCTACCGCTAGGTTTTGACTTGGCCTTCTCTCTGAAAGCTACCAGTTGCATCGTGTAACTTGTTGAGTCACATTTCCAAGCAGCCACAAATCCTAAGCCAGTTCCTTCTGCCTTCGCAAACGTTAAAGAGAAATACATAACAGTACTCGGTAGTAACTTGAAAGTATTTCTATCTCGTTAACACAGGGAGAACTCTGCTTTCATTTTCTGCAGTTCCCTTATCATTCTTTTTCTATCGGTGAATAAAAGAGGAAGAGATGTTTACAAAACAAAATTTAAGTAGAGGACTGAGGGAAGGTTAGCCATGTAGCCGTGTGCTTGCCAATCAAGTTTTCAGAGGAAAGTGAGTTTTATCGATAGTAGGAAAACAAATTTGAGAAAGTTTTTATTTAAATTTATCCAAAGTATTACCCTTTGAACTCTCCAATTGAAAAGCAGTTCACCTGCTCTGGCCCCTCTCTGACCCCTCAGATCTTCCCTCCCTTACTGGGTTCCAGTTACACCAGCCACCTGTGGGGAATGCTTCTGCCTCAAGGCTTAGCAGTGGCTGCTCCCTCTGCCTGGAAATTTCTTCCCGGGATATTCACTGTCTTGCTTCCTCACCTCCTTCATGTCCTTGCTCAAATGCTCCCTTCTCAAGGAGGCTTACCTGACCCATCCTTGTGATCCTCCCTCTGCGCTCACATAGTCCATCACCTTCCCTTGGTCTACTCTTGCTCTTTGCCAAAGCACTTACCACCTTCTGACATCTATACGTACTCGTCAGCCTTATTGTTTATCATCTACCAGCCTCAGCCATAAGATGTAAGCTTCATAAAAACAAGATCTTTGTCTATGTCGTTAACTGCTGGAGCTGAGCATCTAGAACACTACCTCTACATAGTAGGACCTCAATATTTTTTGAATGAATGAATGAATACTAGGTATCAGGATTGCAAAGGAAGGCAGAGCTTGATGAAAGGGAAGTGACAGAAGGAGGAATGAAGAACTAGCAAGACTGGGGTCTTTTCTTCTTTCCCCACCTCTTACAGATTCAGGTTGCTTTTCCAACCTCCAAAGATGGAGAGGAAGAAAAGAAAGGCTAAGATAAGAAAGAAGAGGGGAGCAAAATGGTAAGATGAGAAAGAGAAGAGGAAGAAATGCAAAGCGTAGTCATCTGAAAAGAGGAGAAGGAAATTTAAACCTTCCAGCAAAACATTGAGGAACATTGCACACTCCTCAGCCCTTCTTTTCTCCTGCTGAAATTGAAACTAACTGAAAGATATTTTTAAGGCCCAATAAAACTGCATGATTTAAACAGACACTACTAATTGTCAGCAAGCAACAAGCACTTTCTTAGGGCACCATAACCTATTTTGCAGTCATTTAGATAGTAAAACCACTCCATCACTCCACATTCAGCCCATTGGCAAGAATAGATGTGAATTTTTTCTTCCAGCCCTTGTATAATTTTTCTCACTAGTATAGTATTTTAGCAACAGGTAGAAAGGCAGAAATCTCATACATGTTTTTAAAATGAGAAGCCTAATAATACTCAATTCTTTGGTCACTAAAAGTAATCCAATATTTTTTCGTTAGTTTACCAATACTCCTAGAGTACTTCATAAGTGCTAGTCTCTGTGCCAGCTGCTGAAGTACTAAGATGATAAGATATGACTCTTAATTGTAATTTAATGCTATGTTTCTCATTCTTTGTTTAAATACATGAATCTCATTCTCTCTTTCCAGATAGAACCCTCTGGAGAGAATTGGCTTCCTTGGTACAACTTCTTATTACCAATTCATAGAAGAGAAGATGTAGTTTTTGTATATTCTCACCAACCGACAAGATATTTTTATTGGATTTTCTCATTTTGTATTATGAAAACAATAGGTTTTTTGGTTTGTTTTCCAAATACAAAAGGTTAAAACATTTTGTTACAATGTTTTATAACATTCATTCATTCATCAAATGTTCAGAGTATGTCTAGAGACCTGCTGGGAGCCATGGTTGAAATGGCGTATGATAAGGAAAATGCTTTCCTAAATTGCGTATACAGCACTAACAAAGAGCCCTCCCCATGTCACATCACCTTTCCTCCTTGAGAATCACTGATCTAGGGGAATGACAATAGAATTTCATGTATTCTATTAAACTATTGTACATATAATTTCCAAGACACTATTATTCCCATTCCACTTTAAAAATAAATTTTACTAACTTCTTACCCTTATGAAACTAACACATGATCAATATGGAAAAGTTGGAAAATATAGAAAAGTGGGAGAAGTAAAAATAACTCATTCATAATCCCTACCACGAGGGTCAACTAATGTTAATGTTTTGATACATTTCCTTCCAGTCTTATTCCTCTTACTAGACTCTTTTTACTCTAAAAGAAAATATAACAAGAAAGATATGAGATCAAAATGAAGAAAATTAATCCTATGAAAGAACCTAACACAAGGTCCAAACAAATGTAAACACTACAAAACTCCCAAACCACTGAAAATTGGAATATACATTTAAGTTAGTTACAATCATAAACCCAATATGCTTTACTCTTATTTTATTTTTTAATAAAATTCATGTGGAAGTCTAAAGGTTGGAAACTAGACCAAAATCATGAAAATGACAATAATGAGTGGGGGATATCAACTTGCCAGACATTAAAATATACTACACAGCTATTAGGCAACATGCCCCAGGCCTCACAATGGATAAATAGATCGGTGAACTAGAGAGAAGCATCAAAAAACAGATACTAGTACATGTGGGAATTTGATTTACTAGAGAAAAGACAGTTTGTCAAATATATGCTACTTAAACAATTGGCTATTCATCTAAAAGAAAATACAGTTGGACTCTCTACCTTTACAAAACAATTAATTCCAGCAGGAAAAAAATACTAAAATATTAAAAATAGAAAAAATAGAAATTAGAATTTGAATTAGAAGAAAATAGGTGGAAATACCTTTTAAAGTAGGACAGGAAATCCAAATTCTGTAAAGGAAGAGAGGTAGATGTGATATCATAAGATTATTTTTCTAATTTTTGTAGAGAAATTACAAAAATGAAATCAAAGAACAAATTACTGATGGGGAAAGATATAGCAACTTACATGACAAAAAAATCTATAACATTCAAAGGGATTTTACAAATTAATAAGAAAAAATGAATGATCTAGAGGGAAAATGAGCCAAGGATGCACATAGCTAATTGACCAATAGGGAAGTCCAAAGGAACAATAATGATATGAACAGATACTGAACCTCGTTAGAAGTCAAGAAAATTAAAATCAAATTAATAAAGCTTACTCATTAGACCAGCAAAACTTAGAAAGTGGAGAAACTGGAGTGCTAGCAGAAATATGAGGAAAATTATATTCCTAAACATCACTAGTGGGAATGTGATTTGCTATAATATTCTTAGAGAATAATATGGGAAAATCCATTAAAGTTTAAAAATACACAAACTCTCTGAACCAGTAATTCTACTTCTGGGAATTGGACTATAAAAATAAAACCACCAATAGCTAACAATATGTGTCTACGAATATTTGTAGCGACAGTAATTTTTTATGTGTTGAAAACTTTTCATAGCAGAATGCCTACTGTTAGAACACTTGAATAAATTTTAGCAAATTCACAACTAATACAACTATTGAAAAGAATAAGACAGAGTTCCATCTTTCTCAGAATCTTCAAGATATATTTCAAAGTAAGAAAACCAAGATAGAGAGTAATACACACACATACACACACACATATGCTGTGTATAGCCTGATCCCACATTCTAAGATAAATAGGGTCCATTCCCCTGTATTTCAATGTGTGTGTTTGTACAGGTTGTGTGAGCTGGGAGAAAGGAGTAGACCGACGCACAGCAAGCTGTATTCATTAGTTTCTCTGGAGAAGGACAGGCCAAAAGAAAGAAAGAAAGATAAAAAAGACTATGGCATAATAGAAACTGCATGGCACAACAACAAAAGAGAATGTAGAAAAATAAAATTATATTCATCATCTTAACAAAAATAATCAATAGTAGAAGAAGTTCATGGACAAGGACCAGAGGTGACACGGCCAAATAAAATAATAATTTGATTTCTGGATGGGATGGTGGACAATTTTTGCTTGGAATCTTTAAAGAGAGTTTCTGCAATATAATGATTTTCAAAAAGAAATAAAAGAAATCTGGCAAGCCCCCCTCAAGAAGCTTAAAAGCAGCTTTGCCCTTTGCCACTGTATTTGCACGTTTAGGCATTATTTTTAAGGAAATAGAGATGGAGACAACAATGCTTGTTAAAACACCTAAGTAATTAAATAAATCCTAATGTTAAATAAATTCTATAAGATACAACACAATTTCAATTTGCAAAATACTTACCTGTATGTGTATACTTGTGTTTGTATACATACGTGTGTGTATATTATGTATATATGTTATGCATATATACTATACAATATAGTATTAATGAAAACCTGAGATACAACATAATTTCCGTTTGTAAAATACATGCTTTGTATATGTGTATGTATATATGTATTTTTCATACGAAAATTATGCTGCATTTTGGGCGTTTTTTAAATTTGCTTTATATATGTATATATATACTTTTTTTTGGTGAGGAGTTTGGCCCTGAGCTAACATCTGTTGCCAATCTTCCTCCTTTTGTTCTCCCCAAAGCCCCAGGACATAGTTGTATATCCTAGTTGGAAGTGCTTCTAGTTCTTCTACGTGGGATGCTGCCACAGCATAGCCTGATGAGCAGTGTGTAGGTCTGTGCCAGGATCCACACCAGCAAAGCCCAGGCCACAGAAGTAGAATAGGCGAACTTAACAACTATGCCTCTAGGCCAGCCCCGTATTTTGGATTTCTGTTAACACTGTATTGTGGGAATTTTTTCATTTTAATATACAAATATATACAAGTAAATATATATACGTATACATATACATACATACCAAGCAAAAGATCACAGGAAAATATGCTAAAATATTACTAATGATTATCTATGGCTGATGAGCACACAGATGATTTCTATTTACATCTTTATTCTTTTCTCTTTTCAAAACTGGTTGAATTAATGTGCATGCTATAATATGCAAACACAATAACTATTCTTAAATGGCAGCATAAGAAAGGCAATGAATTTATTTAAAAATGAAAATGGGCATTTGTAGTCAACTCTCAGTGTTCAGAAACATGACGTTCCTCCAACGCTCCTTCAACGTTAGAAATTAGTGCCAGGGCTCTCAGTACCCTAAACCTACATGTACATCACCTGGATAAAAGTCAAAGCCACCTAGACTGGTAAATTATCCCTCCAGCCTCATACAAACCCTGGAACACGGTAAATCAAGTCATGAAGATGAATCCCTCAGGCAGGCAGGTCTCAGAGAGGCTATGTAGAAAGCCTTCCTAGGAAAATCAACAAAGCTGTTTTTCATATTACCTCTACTGAACAACATGCAGAATTTATTTCTTCAAATTTCCAGTTAGAGCAGATATCTATAGCTTGGTCTATGATCTCAAAATTGGAAATACTTCCGCCATTTTCTCTCTCTGTTCTCCTCCTGGATAGAAACGATTTCAGCCAAATTGCAAGGTGAAGGCACTGATGTGGGAAGACAGACAAGCCTGCAATGAAGGTTGCTGGTGAGGTCTCATGGCACAGCAAGGACAACCAATACTCTTTGTTCTTATCCCAGAAAATCTTCCCTGAAAGGACCCAAGAGGCCAACAAGATAAATGCCAATCCTCCGAGGCACGCTTCTCCTCTCCCTCCTACCTCCCTTCCTACCCATCCTTTGGAAGGACTTTTGCTTCCTGGTTGATGCAAGAAGTGTCTCCTGCTCCATCTTGTTCCTGTGGCCCAGTGGAATTGAAGGAATATCAACATAAATATGGACGCATTTCTTTAAAACACACTAGCCAGTCTCTCTTGTTGTCAAAGTAATTGGAAGAAATGTGTTATGCATGCTTGTGCTCAGTAAAAATCACAAGAGTATTCCAAAAAGTTTCTTAGTACTCAACTAGTAACAAAATATTATTTATACTTTGATGAGCAATAACATTATTATTTAAATAGGTGCCAAAACAATGGCTTCATATTGTAATGGGAAGATAAAGTAGACATGGATATGTGCATGCATGTCCTTAACTGATTCTAGTTCCTGGTGTCTGCCTCTCTTTGGCATCATGGAACCCAAACTTCCAGATGACTGAGATTTTTACTTCTTACGAGAATATATTGTTGTTGTGTACCTATGGCTTCAGACTGGATATAAAATTCTGGTCCATCTTATTTGCTACCACGTATCAGATCAACAAGATGAGTAGAAAGCTACTATAATTATCTGTGTGGTGCTGTTAGGTAGACAGGCCAAAAGAAATTGAATGAACCAATCTGAGTCTGCTAGACTCAACCAACGGTAATCAACGTGTGTATTAGGGCTTCTGTTATTCCAGACAGAACAAATTAATAAAAGAAGTCCCTTCTCTTGGCACCTGGCATAAAGGCAGGAATTACAATAAGCAATACTGGAATATATTTACTGGGTTGCAATTTATTTCTAGACAAGATTAAAGCCACAAGACAGGGTCAAAACTGGGAGAAATCATAGCAAATGGGTACCCATAAGAATGGAAATACAGCAGAGAAGTAATATGACCCAAATGGAGAGTGAAGAGAGCATAATGGTAGCTTATTTATTAGTGGAAATGAACACATATTGTTATATTGTATTCAATTCTTGATTATTCATGTGTAATTTACCAATTTTGTGGATTATCCTTCTCTCGGCCAGTCTTCATATATCTGAGTCATCTCTTGACATCTTTAGCTGATATGTATCCAGGGACCCCAAAATAATGTTTACCTATAATCTATGTCAAACTTAATTAGCAAAGCGATCTGATGGTATGGCTTTGGTTTACTGATCCAAGGACCCCTTCACTTCTCGAGTTTAGAATCAAATCTGGTGACACATTTTCACCAGTGGGAGAGAAGTCAGAATGGGAATTGAACTTGATAAATAAAGATACTGGTCAGCTAATCCTTGCCTGTTGTCTTTTCACTAAGTAAAATTGATCCAAATATGATTGGTCAACCCTATAAAGTGTCATTTATAGGCAGGAAAGTGTACTCATATGATAACGAAAAATAGAAAAGGCAGAACTCAAGCCCTGTAAAGGCTTAGACTCAGAGTTCTTGACTTGAGTGGATGAGTTCTAAACATTAAAAAGAAAATCATAAGAATTTGTCCTATGCAATGGAAATACAAATATTTCACAGTGGAAATTTGAGTTCCTCATTTCAGGAGATTAGAAGCTTCTCAAGGCAGGAGATTTTTCCTTTTTATCCTACTTCTATATTTCCTTCAGCATTTAAGCCCTTTGCTTGCAAACATAACTGAAAATCCATATGTACAGCAGCCAGGATCTTGAGTTTCTGTTCTAAATTCAAATCTTGTTATACCATTTACCAGCTGGATGGTCTCCAGCAAACTATTTGATTTCTCCAAGCCTTGGTTTGCTTCCCCAGAAAGTGGGTATAATGATACGCACTCCTATAGATTTTGTAATGACTAGATAAGCTATTCTCTGTATGTGCAAAGCATCATGGCTAACAGAATGTGATCAATCAACGGAGAGGTAGTATTACTGTCATTATATTAATTACTTGACTTGACTGACTGACTCTAGGAAGGAGCAAAGTAGGTCATAAAAGAAATGGGATTTTAAAGAATTTATTTTTGCAACTTGAAAGTTGGATCTTGAGAAAAAAATGAACGCACACATCCATGTCTACATGTGGGCACTATATTAACCTACTAACATACACTTTACATATTTTGTTGGTTAGCCCTTCGATTCTTTCTATGTAAGACCAACATTTAATATTAACAGAGCCAAATATCTTTGGGAGTGGAAGAAACACTTATGTGTTGTTAACAAAAGAAAAGGCAATAAAAATGAGGGGATATGATTCTGTTGTTATTGCCCATGACATAATTATTCAGATAGGTGCACAATGAGCCCCAAGTTCGATGACCCCCAGCATCTAGAACCCCAATGGTTTTGTTTCAGACCTCTTTTGAAGTCCCAGCAACAGCACAACCTTAGGCCTTTCTGGAATAATCAACTTCAGATCCAGGAGCTCAAAGTGAGAAGAGAAATGGGAGATCACTCAGAGACTGACAAGTGCATAGAAACACAAAAACTCCAGGAAGGGAGTCACATCTTGAAAATGGCGTGGAACCCAAACTCCCAGGGATTGGCATTGGTTCTACTTTCTTAAGCCCCAACAGGGCAAAGGACTTTCGTCTGCTAAAATCGTTTCCTTCCTTCTTCTTTCTTCATTGTCTTTCTCCTTGCTCTCCAAACTAGCTGTCTGCATTGAACTGGCAAATAGCCACAGGCTATGTCTCATTGGAAGTAAGAAGCCACAGCAGTTCACCCCATTCGCAGTTTTGTGATTCATAGCAGAGTTCATTCACAGCTGCTCAGACCCTTGATACAAGGATTAGCACTATAGCTGTTTAAAATTCCTAAGCAGAGGAGTTTTTGTGGTGCTTCTAAGCAGCCTGCCATCAGCCATGCCCTTGCAATGAGGCTGACAGTTTCGTGTGCCCAGGAACAGTTGGGCATCTCCACGCTCGGAAGACTGGCCCAACCAGTCCCACTGCACTTTTGAGGACAGTGGCAAAGCCTGGAATTGGTGACGTTATTTAATATTTTGGTTAGTCACTAAGTAAAGTCTTTGCCTAGAAACCTTGATTTCCTATACAGCAGGGTAGACAAGGTCCAACAGAAAATTTTCCTGAAATATTTCACTGAAACAAGCCAGTTCCACAATGAGGAAGTTACCACACTAAGCAATATATGCCAGTTTGATCCTTTGTGAAATCGAGTTTCATCCACTGTTAACTCTAGCTGATTGACAGACAGACATGTGTCCCACACTCTAGTTCTCCCTTGCAATTTGGGCAGGTTACATAAAAAAAAACCTTACGGTTATTATTCAGTTGACTCAGACTTCCTGTGGTTTTGAACATTTTGAAGGACAGCATAGAATTTACAAATCAGAGGGACTTTTAGTCTTTTCTATCACATGCCTGGTACTGGATTTGCAAACTGCTAAATAAACACACAGCCTCTCAAGTTAGCTTCTAGGCAATGGTAACAATTTGTACTTTCACTGTAACACTGTATATGCATGGCTTTTCAAGAGGTTTGCTAACTAGTTTGAAATGTTCTTCTTTTCCATTTGGGATCCCTTTGATTTCTTTTTCTTGCCTGATTGCTCCGGCTGGGACTTCTAACACAAGGTTAAATCAGAGTGGCGAAAGTGGGCATCCTTGTGTTGTTCCTGTTCTTAGAGGGATAGCTTTCAGTTTTTCACCTTTGAGGATGATGTTAGCTGTGGGTTGCTCTACACAGAAATTGAAATATAATGTTGTACACCTGAAATTTATATGATGTTATAAACCAATGTTACCTCAATAAAAATAAATAGATAGTAAAATAAAGCACATTTCACAAATAAAAAAAGAAACGTTCTATGGAGGAAACCAGAAATGGACTTGAAAGTCAGTTAGTTATTTTCTCTTTTAAATTTTAAATAAAAAGTGGTGTGATTGCTTGGTGATTGCAAATACAAGTGACATGGCTGCTTGTCCACCTAACAGGCTTTTTTTTCTTAAAAACTGCCACTTGTCACTTTGAATAATTAAATTGAATACAAATGTTTCTCAATGATTGAGAATGTAGGAATCATGTCTCTCTTTTTAGGCAGGAAACCGAATCCACAAAGTCTATAGTCTGAAGACGCTCTCCTACTTTAGGGTTAAGTGAAACACACACATTTTGCTTTTTAATAGCACGGTACAACTGGCAAGTGAAGGAGGAGGTTGTGAAGTTCAAATCAGGACATGTTTTCACTTGCTAGCAGCTACAGTAAAGCTCGGAGGGGAAAAAGAATGAAATAAAAGATTTTTTTAAAAAAAGCTGGAGTTTTGTGTTTGTAAAGTGGACTACTGAGCATTGTAGATAAATTTATTAACTTCCTGGATAACATGTAAAGAAATTTCGACTACATATTGTACACGTGGGATTTTTTAAATTATCATAGCTCATACATTGTATCCCTCACTTCAACTCAAGAAACACACACGGGGTGTTCATCAAACAGCAGGAGTACTGCTAAGCCCCTAGCAATACAAGCTTGATAATCAAAGAAATTAAATGAAAAAAATCATTCTCCAAACTGAATGGCCAAATTAGGTCTTACGTATTCATGGAAGAAGTCAGGAGGGAGAAAAGAGGAAACTAACTTGTTCACACATCCCTCAGCCGTGATTCAAAATTCAGGTTAATATCTGTATCCTTCCTCAAAAAGAGTTGTGCTAAGATTCGGTCCTACGGTCCTGGACAACATGCAGATGTTTTTGTGCTGAAGTCTTTCTAGTTTTCTTCTTTGTTTTGTTTTTAACAGGGAGTAAAAAGATGGCATGGGTGATTTCTAAAGATTTCCTTAATTAAAGCTGGTTTGATTCCTCACTTAAATGAAACAAGATGGTTGAAGATAAAACAGGCTTACTTATCAGTAGACACTGAAGAATCAATCTTTTGCTTGTCTATTCAGCTCAAATTCCATGATCATAGTCTTTTACAAAGCAAAGTAGGGCATAAACCATTTACCATTGACACCATTAGCAAGCATTTATGCAGAATGCACCATCCATTCTATCAACTCAGGTCCATAGAATGACTTCCATTTCTGTAGGTCAATTTTACCATTAGAGCAAAAGGTCCTGGCCCACAGTATGTCCAATCAAGTATTCGGCAGAAGAGTTACACCTGCTGTGGCTGTGTGGGATGGGTTTCCCACAGAGATTCAGACATGACCATATGATGGGGAAAGCAGTCACTGTACAGCACAAGGGAAGAATTTAGCAATGTCACTTAATACATACCTTTATCCCGTGACTTATAAAACAAATTTCTTAATCCTTACTTGCATGTAAAATTCTTCTTGAATTTTTACTTTATTGTAAGATATTCCAATAGACTCCCTTGGAGTCCTTCCAGAATATTCCATGGGCAATTTTCACTGTGGATTTCAAACATCAGCCAAAGCTACTGAAAAAAGTAGCCCTGGGTTATTTTTTTTTGTTTCTAAGATGCTATGTAATGGCTTCAAATGTTCAAGACATGATAGAGTGAAAAAAAAATACTTGTTTAACTTTGGTTTTCCCATCTGAAATACTAACATGGCTGTGTTTTCTTCTTAATTCCAAGCAGCAGTGAACCTAATTTATGAACTTTTTCTCAATAAAAAATCAACAAATGGAAGGTTTAACATGGCACTAAGGAGTCTTCAGGATTACCAGGTATACAGCGACGGATTTATAGAGGCCAGTGGGCTGATAACTATATTTTAGGTCTAGGAAACATCTGTTCAGAGTAATTAGTTTATGGTTTTTATACCAAATAGAAGGGAAAAAAACACCACATTGATCTGAGACTTTGGTGGGGTTTTTTTTAACCAAAAGTAATGCAAATCCCATTCTAGTAGACTTATATACTTCATTGATAGGTTCTACTAAAATCAAGGGGATACTGAAATTGCCACATGAGGAAATGATAAAGTAACAGAGAACCAGGAGTTTTCAATGGAAAATTCCTAAGCAATATGCTATGGGGGGAGAAAGGCGAATTAAATATAACACTCAAATAATCCATAAAAGAAAGTTTTTCTCCATGTAAGTCTACAGATAATATGGGCTTCCTCAACAACCTTGACCCACCAATCTAAAATATCCTGGAAATATTCAGAATTAGACATGTCACAGATAGTCCTACGGATATGAAAAAGTTTTGCACAAACATGCAACAACCTTGGTAACAAATTCATCTTCTTTTTTTAAAACCTCAGTCTTTTAGACTCATTCTAAATAATTACATGAAGCAAGGAATTGGCTGTTATCCAGTGAATTTGGACTGTGGACACTGACCAAATTGTTTGACATTTTACCCCATCCCTTCTATTTTCAGTCCACTTTTTCCCTCCACGATGACTTTCTGGTTAAGTATTATCTGGTTTTGGCCGTCTCACTGCCCACTTCAGATAATTGCTCAACTCTCCACTTGGCTTCTTGCTGGATAGGCTTGACCTAAGAGAACAGATGAAGAAAGAGCCAGTATTTTCCTTTGATCTTTAGAACTCAGGATTCCATTACATAATCTACCATAAATCCTGGCAGTAGAGATTGACATCGGCTTCCAAACTTGCCATAATATGACACTCCTAGTTGATTCATTATGGATTCTGACAATTCTTAATTAACACAAACTCAATACTTCAATTTGTCAGTGATAAGACATTTTCCTTAGTTGCCTTCTCGATATTTTTAAGGGTTGCCTTGATTAATTTTTCTCTTCTGCAATCTAAGCCTCATATGCCAAATGTTCTAACTGGCTATCTGCCCCTAAGGTTTAAGCTCACAGATGTTTCCTTGTGGCCACAGCAAATACCACTCCTCTGAGAATAAGTTTGATAAATAAAATTGGCAATAAATTTAGAACTGAAGAGCTGGATTAAAAAAATCAAGTGCAGCGCTTGTTTGCTACACTTTTATAAATCTACAAACTTGTCCAGTGGACTCAGTTCTCAAAGATCCGTGGTAGTGGAGTCTAGGAATCCCATCAATAAATTAAAGCCTTAAACAATCCAAAAAAATCCTTCTACTTAACAGTATAAATCCTTTTTCCTACTGAACATATTACCATGGCTGCTAACAAGTAGAAAATTGGCACACTTAAATCTCACTTCTATTCCAAGTGCTGAGGGAGGAGTGAAATGGACAGAATCCAGATGGTGAGAAGGAAGTGAAGCAAGGGCCCTGCATAGTCTAAATGTGAATAATTTGTGAACCACTCTCAATGATTAACGCTCAACGACATTAATAACGCTTATGCAACATGAATGCCATAGTGAGCAAGAGATCTTTGCTTTCTGCTTTTTCCTTTCCTAGAAAACATTTTTCTAGACTCTTTTCCTTCACAAACTAAATTTGAAGCACGTTTTTGCTTGAGTCGTGAAACCTAAGTGATCTGGAAGAATAGACCCACCAACCAACATGAGTGATGTTCTTCACGCTGAATATCATGATGTCACCCTCTCCCTCTACTTCCGTGCTTGAAATACAAAGCCCAGGCATTGTTCACCATGGAACATTCTCAGAAGTGTTGTATCATCACTTGAGATTTATTGTAACTGAAACTATGTTAGTGTACCTGACCTTCCCCTCCACCCGTCCAATACTTCTTCACCTTTTCTTTTTCCTTTTTTTAAATTGGTGCCCTAGCCTTTTATTTCCCCTTAGATGAGAAGAAAAAAGAGGGAAAGCACAATCTTCCCCCTTCCCTCAATCCTCAAATCACTGGATTCAGCTCCCCCGTTCCCATAAGCATAAAGCATTTTAGGCAGCTGCAAGAGATAGCACCATCTTCCTTTCCAATTAGAGTCCTAAATCAATGGAAGGATGACATGTCTTTCTTTTATTCCCAGGGTATATGCCTCCAGGTTTGATTGTCCTTGGGATATCATCGTCTCAACTCATTGTTCTAAGTGGTTGTTGCTAAAAGAAAGAACTATGGAATCATAAAATGGTATGGCCACACGGACCATAGAGCTCCCCAAGTCCAATGCCATCATTCAATGAGCGAGTGAAATGGGGCCTCAAAAGTGAAAGACTTGTGCAAACAAAGCTGGAGGCATCACATTCCTGATTTCAAAATATATTCTGAAGCTACATTAATAAAAATAGTAAGATGCTGGCATAAAGACAGACATAGGGGACAATGGGACAGAACAAAGAGCTGAAGGAAATCCACAAATACATAGTCAAGTGATCTTCAGCAAAGGTGCCAAGAATCCACAATGGGGAAAAGACCATCTATTCAACAATTGGTGTTGGGAAAACTGGATAGCCACATGGAAAAGAATGATATTGAATATTGTCTTACATCATACACAAAAATCAACTCAAAATGAATTAAGACTAAAATTTAAGACCTGAAACTATAAAATTCCTAGAAGAAAACAAAAGAAAAGCTTCATGACATTGGTCTCGGCAATGATTTCGTGCCTATGACTCCAAAAGCACAGGCAACAACAAGAACAAAATAAACAAATAGACTACATCAAACTAAAACATGTCTAGAGAGCAAAGGAAACAATCAACAGAGTGAAAATACAACCTATGGAATGGAAGGATATATTTGCAAACTATGTATGCGATAAGGAGTTAATCTCCAAAACGCATAAGGAACTCTACAACTAGATAACAGAAAAACTAATAATCCAATTTAAAAATATGCTAAGGACTTAGCCATTTCTCCAAAGAAGACATACAAATGGCCATCAGAAAAAAAAATGCTCATCTCACTAATCATCAGGGAAATGCAAATCAAAACCACAGTGAGATATCACTCACACCTGTTAGGATGGCTATCATCAAAAAACAAAAAGACAACAAGTGTTGGTGAGGATGTTGAGAAACTGGAACCCTTGCACACTGTTGGTGAGAATACAAAATGGTGCAGCCTCTATGGAAAACAGTATGGAGGTTGTTCAAAAAATTCGAAATAGAACTACCAGATCATCCAGGAATCCCACTTCTGGGTATATACCCAAAAGAATTGAAATCAGGATATTGAAGAGATATCAGCAACCCCATGTTCATTGCAACACTATTCAAAATAGTTTGTTTAATGTGGAAACAACATAAATGTCCATCAATCGATAAAAGGATAAAGAAAATGTGATATATAATACAACGGAATACTATTCAGCATTAAAAAAGACGGACATTCTGCAATATGCAACAATATGGATGGACCTCAAGGACATTATTGCTAAGTGAAATAAGCCAGTCACAAAAATACAAGTACTGCATGATTCCACTTATATGGAGTATCTGAAATAGTCAAAGTCATAAAATCAAAGACTGGCATGGTGGTTACCAGGGGCTGGGAGGATGGGAAAATGGGACTTATTAATCAGTAGGAATAAAATTTCAGTTAAGTAAGATGAATAAGCTCTGGAGATCTGTTGAACAACATTGTACCTATAGTCAACAATATTATATGGCATGCTTAAAATTTGTTAAGAGGGAGCCAGCCTGGTGGCGCAGCGGTTAAATTCGCGTGTTCCGCTTCCGTGGCCTGAGGTTCTCGGGTTTGGATCCCAGGTGCAGGCATGGCACCACTTGTCAAGCCATGCTGTGGCAGGCGTCCCACATATAAAGTAGAGGAAATGGGCATGGATGTTAGCTCAGGGCCAGTCTTCCTCAGCAAAAAGAGGAGGATTGGCGGCAGATGTTGGCTCAGGGCTAATCTTCCTCAAAAAAAAAAAATTGTTAAGAGTATAGATCTCACATTAACTGTTCTTACTACAATAAAATTTTTTTAAAAAAGACTGTTCAGTACCCAATATAAAGTACCCATTTAATAACTATAAACAAATTATAATAATCTTAATCTAATCTAATAGAAATATGAGCTATTTTCTTCTGATTCTATATCTTGTCCAAATAAAATAATTTCAATTACTATAAAAATATTCCAAGTTAATAGCATTTTACACATATATAAGGTGTGTTACTTTTCAAATTCCTATCACTTAGTCTCATTGTATCACTAGAATAATCTTTGGTGGAGTTTGGTAGCTGTTATGCCCATTTAACAGTTGGGAACACAGAGCCCTGAGCATGCAAGTTGTTTACTAAGGTTATTCAACACATCCGCGGCAGAAAAATATCTTTTGACTCCCAACCTCCTTCTTTCTCCACTAGTCATTTCTGGAACAAAATCATTCCAACCATAAATAATCACGATTTCAAAAAAGCAAGTCCTAAGAAATTTTTCAAATTGTATCACCCCTCTCTTCAACTATGCCAATCACTTCCAGATTGATGCATTGACTCTTCATCTGAAAACTTCAATCCACCCAGTCTTTTCCTAAGGTTCAGTTTTTATTTCATTCCAATCCTATTCAAAATCTTTAATGCCTACACTATCAAGTTCAAATATAGGGCATTTAACTCTCCATTCTTCAATTCTCTTGCGCCACCTTCCTGCTCGCTATCACCTATGTTCCTGTCAGGCTGGCTGATGATTCCCCAAAACCTTTATGCCCATGTCTCTGCTGTGCTCCTTTTCTTACATCTTCCTGTGTAAACATTAGCCATCCTTTAAGGTCATGGGCAAATGTCACTTCCTACATGAAACCATCCCCCCATTCGCCTCCCCCACAACCCCTCAGCCAGAAATAATTTCCCCCTCTTTGCCCCCACACCACAGTGCCCATCACTCCCAGAGCCCTCCTCACAGTCTACTCCACTGTATTATATTATGTGACATTATGGTCTGTAGTACTGATTACAGTTATTATGTAATAATCATGTGTCACATCATGTGCCTTACTGATCATAACTGATAGTGAACGTCTTGCGATCAAAGAAGATATCAGCTTCTATCAAACACAACCATTATGTTCCAAACACGCGGTGTCTCCCAGCCCCTCCCGAGGCACTGGGGTGCAAGCTTGAACAAAACCCCGTCTTTGGACTTGAGGCCCTTTGTGTCTGGTTGGGAGCACAGACTCTGAGACAGACCTTAATAAACCACAGCAGGGCCCTTGTAAATGTTACTCATTCCTTAAATAAAATCAGGAAAAGAATGAACAGTGTGTGTCAAGTGCAATTATACTGGATTCCGAGTAACTCTAATCTCCAAACACCCTTTAGAAAAGCTCGATGCGAGAACGATTATCAAAATTGCATATCAGAAAAAAAATCATAGTTTTAAAGTGAAATGTAATAAAATGAATTATTATATATGATGTGATCATCTTTATTCAATACTTTTCTGTACTTGGTTTCAAGAAAATGAATCCTGACAAATGATCGGCTGCCGTCAATAAAAATGAGAGTCCAAAAGATATGTTTTCTGTGAGATAAACTCAAAATTTCTTGTGGATTTCTTGGTGATTTTATCGAAATTCTAGAAGGAAATACCCCAACGAGACCATTTCAAGGAACCACAGAGAGAAGAAAGGTCTCAGAGTGCAGACTACCCATTTGCAAAGGGCCTTGAGGGTTTCTTCTGAACCAACCAGGGGAAGAGGGACACGTAGAGAGCTCGGCTGCCTGCCATTTGATTTAAGAACTGTTTGATGGGATCAGAGAAAAAAGAAATGCCAAAACCAGGGGCGGTGTACTATCCCAGCAAAGGCAGGAAACTAGAGCGGGAAGCATGACTGCAGAGATGACAAGTCTTACACTTTTCAACTTCCCCAGGACTCTGTTGGGGCCCATCTCTCCCCTTTGTGATTGGCAGTACCCACAAAGGGCCTGTGTATTGGTTTTCAAGGCCACAAGAAAGGGCAACTGGAAGGCTGTGCCTCATCTGTATCCATTCCTAGCAGGAAACCCCGAAGAACTGAGAGTTGGGGACAGCTATAAAAAGGAGAGTAAAGCCTGATTAAGCTCCTGAAGGCTGGGATTAGGAGAATGAAGCTCTGGGTGTGGAGCTGATACAAATCTTTGTGGTTTTTTACAACAGAAAGGCTAGGACAGCTCCTAGCCACTTGTCTTCACAAAGAAGTCAGAGAGCATCTTGAAGACCTCAGGGACAGCCCAGGAAGAGAGTTCCTCAGAGAGGTAAGAGGCTGGCTCTGAGTCTGCTACCACCATCCCTACAAAGCCCCATGCATCCTGCCTGCCGTGTTCGCAAGCTTTGCAGTGCCTGAGAGACTGGCATTCTCCCACGCACGCTTCCACCACTGCCCAGACTCAGTTCTTTAGAACATAAATCAACCCGCTTCTCATACCCATTTCACAAGCACCACACCACAGCTACTCCCATTCGCTTGGTGGCAAGATCTTACATGTAACTAAGTAAGAACTTATGCATTCCATGAAAAAATTTGTATTTTAGAAGACAACATTTACAAAGCTTTTTTACATACATTACTTAATTTAATCCTCACCAATAGCCATAAAATGTCTGTAAATCAGACATCATTATTCCCCTTTTGCAGATGAAGATGCTGAGGCTTAGAAAGGGTATGATATTACCTCTTATTAGCCATAGATGCTCAGCTTGCTTCTCCAAGGCAAGGATCCTATTGATCAAAACCTTTAGAAGTTAACATTGTGTTGAGTAATGGATGAGAGCATAAGCTTACTTTCAAGTCTTAGGACTGTCATTTGTAAAGCTGTCTAACATTGGCTGCCTTACCTAACTTTGCAAAGCCTTGGTTTCTTCATTTGTAAAACTAGAATCATAATATTGTTTACCACTTGAGGTTGTTGCAAGGGTTAAATGTGATAATGCCCATAAAAAGCACTGTACAAAGCAAGAGCTCCCTAAACAGGTGCTAATATAATTGCTATTCCTACCACCTCAAGGACATTAAATATTTGTTATGGAGCCAGTGAGGGAGAGAATATTCCAGGTCTTTGGCATCAAGTTGAATTCAAAGTTAGCGTACAACTCGACATGTGCATAGACTCAGACCCGGCCCAACAACCAAGCAAAACACTTCTTCTCATATGAAAACAAATGTGAAGAATTTATAACAAGATTTTTACATACTCATCTCAGCAAGAATTTGCCAATTTTTTTTGCTACTTTTCCCATCGCAAAGGGATGTGACTGTCCTTATAGTCACAAAGGAGAGGAATAACAGAGGGAAGAACGTTGGAGGTTTCCGTGCTTCCTCTCCCAACGCTTTGTGCTCATTACAAAAGTAGCAGCATTTCAACAGGTGGCTCGCCCAGCTGGCTGGATTTATTGCCCTTTTGTTTCAGGTCAAGTTCCCAGTTATGGTCAGGTGGACACAACTCCTAGCAGCTACGGTGCTGACCATGAGTTCTGGTCATTTACTCCACCAACATTTATTATCAGGCACTTTATTAGGCTTGAAAATAAATGACTTTGGCATATTGAGTTTCCAACACTTGAAGACTGCAAGTGGTTGATTTCATTTATTCCATACAATTATATCCGGTAGCTACGCTCACTACCCCTACTTTGCAGATGAGAAATTTGAGGCCAGAGGTGGAATTGCACAGCTAGAAAGTGGTGGGAGCTATAGTTTGGACTTAGCTGTCTCCTACAGATTAGATTTGAACTACCTAATGTCTGACTCCTCACCAGAGTTACTGCTGTGGAAGACCCGAGCAGGAGCAGAAGCTTTCTAGCAAAATATTCTCAGGGTTCAATAGGTAATGCAAGCCTCTTCATCCTCCAAAAGAGTCACACTCTTTCAGAGAGAAAAATTTTATACTCCTTAGGAAGAACCATAAAACTCACTGATGTATAAGGTTTTGCTGTTGTGGTCCAGTGGGAGTGATAAAGAGGAAGTCTACTGAGATGCTGCCCAGAAGACAAGCTCACCATCATCACTATCACCTTCATCAAAAGCCACCTGTAAAGTACCTGCCTTAAAAAATATTGCTTTACTACACCCAATGCAGGGCAGCTTCATAGGGAGGCTAAGGATAGAGACACAGCCCTGACAGAGAAGAAGGGGCAGGACCACATCTCAATCGACATCAATGAAACATATGCTGTAACTGTTTCACAAACAATGTGGAGGGTCTTCTCAGAGCTGGGTCTCTCCCATTCTTGCCTATTTTTCTTTGTAGTCAGTCTGCTACCACGGAGCAGAGCTATTCACTGTTCAAAGAAAACTGAAACCCAACCACTGGGCCCTCAGCCCGAGCAGTTGTTCTGACCAACTGAGCTAAAGGAATACGGACAAATACTCAGAGAACCCCCAGAAAACAGTGTAAAATGTCATCAGACATCCAGTGTAAGTATTTATACTGTATAGAGGTTTAGAGGGAGGGTTGGGGGCAAGGTGGGGGGTAGCTAGCTCCAAATCCTCAACTGAATGGAAGACACAGAGTTAATCTAATTGAAAGATAATTGTTCGACTTTGTTCTTGCTGCAAGTTTAAGACACACGAGCTTCATCCCTTCCCTGACCGCAACGAGCAATAAAACAAAGAAAATACCACCCAGGGTCTAAGAAAAAATATCCTGCTAGTAAATATGCCCCCTATATTCACCTTCAGAGGTTTCGGGGGTTTTCCTACATGTTATATCTCTGATACCTACGTTAATTTTATTCCTGATTTCTTTGAAAAGCTAACAACCTCTGCAGTATTGCATCTAGCCTCTGGAGTCTGACCGGCACGCAATCTAAGGCCTAGCGGGTAGCCTTCATAGGATAGTAAGAAAATCGGGGCAAATATCTGCTTTTGAGAAATAGGAAGGAATTGGCTAGAGTAGAAATGGATGCTGAACCCTCCATCTCAGAAGTTCCCACCCAGTTTCATTTCCTTTAGCTCTCTGAGCATTTTAAAATAAAATTCAGATATTTCTATCTCATATTCATAATTTCATTCTCAACATTAATATATGTCATATATTACATATATGTATATATCCTATATGTGATATATCTCAGATGAGTTTCCCAGCAACCTCAAGCTTGGAGTTGCTCTGCAAGCCTATTAGATCTGGCCCATAAAGTCAATAGAAATCTGGCACATTCGAACAGGAATCAATGCCATGATCCCAGTCCTGATAAAGCCCAACCCTTAGGTTAAGTTTAAAAAAACAGAAAAATCACGTTGGCTTCCGTGGGCATGTCTGAGAGAACAAAAACTGGTTGCCCTCTTGACGAAGCACGAAACTTGCAACTTAACACACATTTCCTGAAACGTGCAGCATTCCTCAAACCAAAATGAAAGTATCTTGCCTTGTCTTTTGTGACTGCCACATCATTACTCGAGTAGCACATTGCTCTCTATGGGGGAGGCATTCGTGTCCACACCGTCCGGCTGCAAAAGGTGACCAATAGCTTTTTCACATAACAGCAAACTGAGGCAGCAAGACTCAGAGGAACCTACCCAAAACCACAGGGCAATTTCAAGACAGGGTGTCTCACTTTTGTATTGCTAGATTGCGTTGCTTTTCAGAAAACTGGACTGCCTTCGGGAAACAAATAATGGCTTATTCAGACTGCTGAGTTCAAACTCACGTAAGTTACAGCACCAAAGATTAAGAAAACAGGTAGTGTGCTCCTGCTGGCCCATGATCAGTCCAATTAATAACTTTGAAAATCCCCACGCATTTGAATGATACAGTACCTCATTGCTAGAGCTGGATCCAATAAATATATGTTATCTGGGGCAGGCAGACAGCCTGTCAGTACTGGACTAAGAAAAAGGTAGTCATGTTGCCCTCTGACTCAGCTCAATATTATTCCAAAAGTGAATTTCCACTGTACCAAGTTTAGACTTTAACATTTTAATGTTGTAGTGATACTTGCCAGCAACTTTGCAAAATATCCCCGGAGGATTCAGAGAAAAATGAACATCTTTTAACATGAGAGGGAATCTCTCAAGTTATATCACGCTTGTCAATAGTAGCACATACAGCAGAAAGGGAAAAAAATAAAGGAAAAGAAATAGGAGTACCTACTTGAAGAGAAGAAAATCACTCAAAGACTGTCTTCTTATGCTATAGAATGGGCAAGAGAAAGGAACATTAACCTTTCGAGCCTGTTAAGGAGCTTCTCAGCATGGAGGCTGCCTTTTCAGTTTTGGTGGAATGCGTTCTGAAGCTGTTATGACCATGAAATTAGGAAATGCAGTAACTCACAAATAAAGAACTAGCACCACCATTTGACCAGCAGTGGAAAATCTCCTGCACAAAACAGGAGGGGGAGGCCGCCCCTTCTCCACTCCAAACCTGGTTCTTGCTTTCCGAGCACTTCGGACGAGATAGATGTTTACAAGGGGTGGAGAATATATTTCATCTGCCTGAAAATTTGTTACGTAACCCAGCTGACTTTCTCTCTCCTGCTAATAAAGCTCGAAGTCTAGACAGCCATGTCGAGCCGGAAAAAAATAAGTAAAGCATTTATTCAGCACATAAATTTTGTTCATCCAAAATTAGTTTCAGCTAGGAGCAGGAGTGAGGCCATCTCTTCTGTGAGGGTTTTCATAACCTTCTCGTTCAGCCATTGACTCAACAATTCTTGTCACTGATGAATTAGGCTCCTGACTTCAGTCACCTGCAAGGGTTGAGCTTCTCTCTGTCTCCAAAGCCATTCCTTCTGTCATCTGATCTTTCCATAAACTCTCTGGCATTTCCTGCAGCCGTTTAAGAGTAAGCAGGGTGTTTTGTTGTGTTTTGTTTACACGGAGATCAACGTTCAGAAGGAGAAAATGGGCTACAAAGTAATATTGGAATTTTTTTTCAATGATATTGAGATTTTTACTAGCTTATAAAGTCAGCTGTGGTTTATGTAGTGTGTGTTTCAAAGGATTTTTTAAAAATATATTGGATTTTTCTACTCTACTTTAGAAAGGCTGGTTTAATGGAAGTGAGAATGGTGGAAAAAAGGTAAAGGGGAAGCGTTCACTCACTACTGGGCTTCCTAGAATCTCCAAGTGCACGTAGACATCTGTAGGGTGAGAGATGCATCTCAAAATTGGCTCAGGAAAGGAAGGAAATCAAAATTCTCATAACCAACACTCAAAAACATTTTGAAATAAAAGGATCTTAGCTGCCTTCCATCTTCTCTATACATGTGAGTTAGCCCATAAAATAACTTGAATATGCAAATTTCAGATTAATTTCCCCAGAATACGTAGGCATAACATATTTTAGCTAATATGTAAAGCATTAAATTTCAACTTAAGAAATACAAAATTTCAACTGGATTCACTTACAAAAGAATAATCACATATATGTAATGTGGGGGTTTTATTAGCTTTTTATTATTTTTATTATGATTTCTGGCAAAAGGTAAATTATTTACTCAAATGTTTTAACAGCTTAAAATTTTCAAAAGCAAAATGTTTTTTCTAGATTAAATTGTTCAATTATTGTTTTGCCAGAATGGGTGAACTATGTTTTTCAAATGGCATTTAGCTATCTGTTACAAAGTCAGTTATACACCTCAGTACAGAGAAGAAAATTACTAAGAGCAACAGCTCTCTGAATAGGACACCCAGTGGATTCTGAACTGAAGGTTATAGATTATTTTCTTTTCATTAGAAAATACAAATGCATAATATAAAATTCATATAAAATATAAATTAGATTAATTATCCTTAAAAGACTGACTGACATCGTTTGCATTCCAATATGTGCTTTCTCAAGTGGGAGAGAATGAAAGTAACAACAGATGTCTCCTGGGCACGTGCCAGAAGTCAGATACTGTTCACAGCGCTTTCACAGGAACCCAATGAGGTAAGTAATATCCCAAACCCATTTTACAGATGAGGAAATCATGGGATACAACATTAAGTATCTATAACAAGATCTCACAGCTGGAGGCAGGGTTCAAACTCAGGTGGTCTGCCTTAAGCACCCAAGCTTTTCACGCTTCATACAGAATCACAACCAGCACATAGGAACACACATGTTTTATATGTGTCATGAGAAGAAAAAGTGGAGAAGTTATCAGTAAATTGATAAGAACAGTGTTTATAGACTGATGTAGAAAGATTATTATCAATCATCTTAAAGTTTATCATTCTAATGAAATCATTAAAAATTAAAATATCTGCATGGACTAACATTGTTTGAAAATATTCTGTGCTTTCTCATAGAAAAAGAAATCTTTGGAGGAAAAGTTTCTAATTAAAGCACATTTACCATTGTTAGTAGACCGAATAATGAAAAAACAAGAAGAAAAGAATTTACGTACAGGAGTATCATACTATTCTAGAAAGTTTTCCAGGTTCCAACCTTTTTTTAATACGTTCTCTCATTCCAGAAGCAACCACTAACAGCCTGGTCTCCACAAGCAGAGTACGTAAAGCAGAAAATTGATGCACTCTGTCTGGGTCATTCAAGCAAAATCCTGCTATGATCCGGGTGATTCAGGTTAAAATAAAAATAAGCTTTCTGACTGAAAGTGTGTGTTTTATGCTTGATGCCCCAGATGATAGCAGAGTTTGGGACTCAATTATGTAATTAATTGCCTAAATTCTTATTTGTCCTTATTAGCAAAGATGTGGAATGGAAAATTGGAAATGGAAATTGGGCACTGCTGTAAACACTATCTGGATTCCGTCAGACTATGAAAGCAGCTCTGAGCTTCTAGTTTTTCTCATGAAGAGCAATCCAAATTGAAAGTCTGCTAGCCTTGAGATATCAGTCTGTACCTCAGCACGCACTCACTCATCTTTCCAAGGGGAATTGCCCTACCCTTGGCTCCTGTTACACAGACAACCAAGTCACATCCATGTGACCCTCAGCCCCCACCTCGGATCATAGTTAATTAAGCTGGAGATAGACACCCGATCAAGACAGGCCAGTGACTGAGGACATGAGCTAACGTGAAAAGATGAACCTGACCGATCACATTGAAGGTCTCCAGAGCACGAATTTTGGAAATCTAGACTGACCTAGCGAGACCCACAGGCTTCAGGAAGGATGTCGTGGGGTGGACTGGAGGCCATGGTAAGCAAAGGCCCTTAGGAAGTGAAGTTAGGTGGGGACAGAAAATCCCAGTGAGCCAAGGTGAACGAATATGAGGCTGTGGGTCCACGAGCACATGGCGGGGTCTGGTTACAGCTGCGCTGGTCACTGGCGGGATTGTGGACGTCACACAAATTCTTTGATAATCCTTATTACCAGGTCCCCAAAGGAGTTCCATTCCTTGCAATCTAGAGTGTAACTAAAACACTCATCCAAGATCACAGGTACTAGTTTTTGTAGCAGAAAGCACACAATCCAGCAGTCCTGTTTTCAGCATACAGGTCCAGGGTATTTGAAAGCAGAGTCTTAACATGACCATACCTGATGACTCTCTCTGCTGTCATTTGCGCAACATTGAAGCTCCCTAGTTGAAGCTTACAGGAATAAAGATAGTCTCTTTCTGAAAGATAAAAAAAGGGACCATTTTCCTTCAGATAATAAGGTCAGGCAGAAAATACTTTTGCAGAAAAATCAACAAATTCAGTTAAACCTTACACTTCATCTACAGAAAGGCCTTTAAAACCTGCCTTCGTAAATGACATGCCTCTTCTTTTTATAGGAAAGGATACATATCAAGTCACAACATCCTATGTGAGGAAATAATTATTGAAAAATATTCTGTTAGGAGAATAAATGGGCTTTCATACTTATAGAGGTGACAAGGGAAATAATATCTGAGGAATACAGTGATTTAAAATGGAAAAGCAAAGAGAATAGCTCTCTGATCCTTCTTACTCCCATAAGACCCTGCACCTCAGTTCTTCCCAAACACCAGTCTCTAACCACTGACCAACTCCATCGGTCTTCGGCCAGATACACACATGCACACACTTCTCCTCATGGGAAGAAAGATCTCATCTAGGATTCCTGGCGGGGAGAGGGGAGTGGTCCTTCCACTACTTTATTTTCATCGACTGCTAAGGTGAGCTTTTAAGGGTAAAAGAGAACTCCATAAATTTCACCCAAGCCCAAGGAGCTGGTGCCAGAGAAAAACGATTTCTAAATACAGCACAGAATTTGTGAAGAGTGCCTCAATTGCCCAGCTTGCGCACACACCTGAATCGTAGTGAAAGGAGAGGTTGCTATAAAAAGCAGAAGAAAAATCTCCGTGAGACATTGAGAACAAAGAGAAGCCTTGGTTCCTAAGTCAGATAACAATGAGGAGAGAGAACTCCCCGCTTGAGGACACAGCTACCTTGGCAAGTGAGTCCTGCCCATGTTGGCGCCTCTGATTGGCATCAGCAGCCACCGTTGGTGGCTTCCACGGGCCCTGCCATGAAAATCAGCATCTGCAGCAAGTTCTACAGCATCTACTTATTCACCTGACACACAGGATGAGAGATTTTGAAAGGACTGAAAGTTGTAAAAACAGTTGATGGAGAGCAGAGTGAGAAAAATTAATTATTTGTTTTTATTTGTTTATTTGCTGAGGAAGATTAGCTCTAAGCTAACACCTGTGCCAATCTTCCTCTATTTTGTATGCAGATCACTGCTAAAGCATGGCTGACGAGTGGTGTAAGTCCTTGCCCAGGAGCCAAATCCGCAAACCTGGGCCACTAAAGCAGAGCATGCTGAACTTAACCACTCTGCCATGGAGCTGGCCCTAGAAAAACAATATTTTGTTATTAATGTTTTCATCCTATTTTTTTCCTGAGCTGGTTCATTCTAAAGAACGACGGATGACAAGAACTTCAAACTCCACCTCCCAAAACATCTCCAGCCTCCATCGCTTCTATTTCCTTCTCCATATCATGACTCAAGCCTTCTTTAGCTTTTACCTGGACTACTGCAAGAGCATTGCAATTGGTCTAACTGCCTCCAGCCTCTATTTCTAGTTTGTTAAACACACCTTCACCGGATCACCTTCCTGACTAGCCATCATCGTTGTGTCACTACAAGAGCAAATTAAGCACAAGCCACTCACCATCTCCTTGATAATCTGGTCCCAGCCACTTCTCCAGCTTCAAGCTCCGATCAAATGGCCTCTTTCCCTGCTCCCTAGACCTGTGCTTAGATCTCAGCCTCATCTGGGTCACTTATGATCCTACCACTTCTTCAAGCTTCATCTCCAAGAATGCCTTCTCCATGGAGCCCTTCCTGATTGCCCAACATTGCCCTGTTCTCACCCACCTCTGAGTGCCCATGGCATACTGCTTGCACCTCTCCCCTCCAGCAACACATCCAAATGAAGCATCTCCTCTGTGCCAGGCAAGGATGGATAGATGTGACTTCGAGGAGTTTTCATCTAGGAAGGGAGATACATACTTCAACAGATGAATTGTATGATGCCCTGATAACTGATGCGTCAGCACTGAAATATACTTTTACTGAACACGTGATAACATTCTTAGGTAAATGGTACATTTAGTCTGGGCCTGAGTTACTGGTATATCTCCCACACCTCCCACCACCAATTGATTTCAGTTGGTTGCAGATTCCCTGGGAATGTGTCTTAGTTCTAGATCCATGGGAGTAATTCACACGATGCCTGGCACACAGACATTTATTTTCATTGAAGTGAATTTCACTGTGAACAGAAGGGACAGAAAGATCTGTTCATCTCCAGTCCATATCCTTCTATCATCCCCAGTGGCCTAGGAGACCTCCATTCACCTTGCTCTCCAAGCACTAGAGAGTAGAGCTTGACCACTTACAGGGGTACCAACTTGCCTCAACCCCCAAGGACATCCCCATCTGGGTTTGGAAAGCTACCTCTACAATTTCAAAATCTATACTGGAAGCTATTTTTCCCCAAGCCCCCATCCCTTCAAGATCCTTAAAATAGGGACAAGAAGCAAAACATAAAACATGGAAGCAAGGAACAAAACTAGATAATTACATCAGAGACAAGACATCACATTTAAATTGCACAGTATTGGCATTAAGTGAAATAAGAGGACAGTGGCAGAGAAAGAGCAAGCATTTGGATCGCTAGGTCACCATAAGTGTAAAATGTGCTTAAAATGGATAGCAATATGAGTAGAATTTTGCGCCATGACTTAGGCAATGAATGTGTTTAACATTATTTTCCTCACAACTAAATTTTGGTTGATTACTGTATATCTATATTTCTGTTTCATAAAATCATTCTAGTCTTTACTGGTTTGCTTACTCCATCCTCCAAAGGAAAGATCCACATGGAAGATACTGGGGGATTTGGAATTCCCTGAAATTAGATCGAACCTTGAGTATATAGACGTGCATTTTTCTGAGAACAGTCTAGAAACTTCATCTAATTCTTTAAGAAGCCTACCAAGATTAAGAACTACTTAAGAAATGGGATTCTCCTGGTAGATGGAATATTTAATATGCTGCCACATATACAATTATCTTTCCTCAATATTTTTAGCATCGCCTATAATGTTTTCTTCTTTCCAAAATTAGCACCTTCTACCAAATTAGTAAAATATTACAATTTGTACCTTTCTTCTAAAATAAAGTGGGACAGTCATTTCTCGTTTGTGAAACTTTACTTGTAAAACTCCAAAGAGCTCTTAATTTTAAAGACTTTATGTCTATTCAACAATTACCAAGTTGTGATATGAAGCAGCCCCTGGAGCTCAGAATGAGTAACACCAGGACCTCACCAGTTCCGTCCTTCCCTTCACACCATGAAAGCTTCACCTCTGCGGAAATGAAAGACGGGAAAGTCATCTGAGAGCATGGAATAGGGTCTGCCTCTGTTGGACAAGCCAAGGGTGCTATTCATTTTTCTCCAACAGGAAAACACAGGAAAGAGAATGAAGACAAAGGTGTGAACAGTTCAAATGACAGGCTATGGAAATTATCAAACGCTCCACATGAAAATCAAAAACGTATGCCAGGACATGAGGGTTCAACACCACGTTACCAAGTAAATGGTTTTCCTATAAAGGCAGAGCCGACAGTTGATACTCCTGTGAGTGTTTATGACTCTGGATTTTTTAACCTTTCCATTTCAGGGCTTTGGGCGGTGTTTCTGCACTTAGGAGATGTGTGGAAGGAGCAACAGCAGATTTCCAGCTGCAGACGCCCCAGCGCCTCAGGGGGAGCCCGTCTTCCAGAGTCACCGCAACTGCCACAGGTGGGTCACTGTTTGCTACTTGTTGACACACTTAAAACGTGTTTTGGCAGAATGCACACTCCAAGAAGGAGCCCTGCAGGAAGACCCGGGCCAAGCCAAGCTGTGGGCCACCACTAACCCCACCGAAGTGGCCAGATCCCTCAGAAACGCTGGAGCAGAGGAAGCAGCCCGCCCCAAACAGTTTGTGTCCTATTTATTCAGGCAAAGGATATTCATTTCAACCAGCAAGGGAAATGTTAGGTTATGTAACACTGGGGATCAAGAGAATGAGGCTTTTTTTTTTTTTTCTTTTTCCTGGAGACAAGTGTTGTGAAATAGTCCAGGAACAACCTCCAGTTTCCACAGTCACTCCTGCCCCCAGAAGCTTCTATATCACAAGATGGGCAGTCAGAGTCCTGGGTTCTGGGGTGGGGCTAGTGTTAGGAGAAGCCAGAGGAGAAATGGTGTGTATGGGACTCTCCCCACATCTCTCGCTGCCCCTCCCCCAGTTGAGCCCATCAGGGTTATGGGAAGCTTAAGCCACACAATATCATCCATCATTTCAGAACAACCATTTCAATCATCCTGAGGCATTTTTCCTGCCTTCTCACAGACCAATGCAACCTTAGAAAGAATTCTTATTCATGTGGTCTGCTGTGTAGAGCCAGCCCTGAAGTATAATTAAGAATTATTCAAAGGAATCTCAAGCAGGACTAGAGTTGAACAATGTATTAAAGTTCCAGGAGATGAGCAGCTGCTAGGGCCAGGGAGACGTAAGAATGTGAGCCCACGTGAGGTCTCAGCCCGGAGATGGTCCAGAGAGTGAGGGGTGGATGGAGTGTGAGTGCTAGGAGCAAAGAATCCAAACCAAGACCCCAACTGGCTGACTGAGTAGGGACAAGGAAGTGACCAGCAACGGTCTCAGCAGTTGGTAAAGCTCCAGGTGAGCAGGACAGGTGAAGAAGTTTCTCAATAGGCCATGGAGCCTCCGGTTCTCCCAGGCCTGGAAAGTTCCATCTCTGGAAGACACGGGTATAAGGCCAAGACTTGGTTACAGAGAAGCAAGGCAAACACAGTCAATGGACAGGATTTTAGAGAGTATCTAGGACACCAGTTCATTTTCTTCATTCAGTAATTATTTATTGAGTATCTACAATGTGCCAGGTATTGTTCTAGGTGTTGGGCACATAGCTGTAAACAAATAGACAAAATCCCTGACCTCACGGAGCTTATATTCTAGTGGAGGAAGGGAGGAGGCAAACCAACCAACCAATAAATAAAATTCAGAGAGAAGGCCAGATGGTGACAAGTTTGAAGGTGAAGATAAAACAGGGAATGGGGACAAGGAGTCCAGGGCAAGGGTTGAACTTTGGAGTAGGGCGATCAGACAGGGTGACCTGAGAAGATGGCGTTGAGCAGCCACCTGAAGTCAGTGAGGAGACAAGTAGCTCCCTGGGGGAGACCATTCTGGGTGTACAACAGCCCAGAAGAGTAGCAGGTGCAAAGACAGGAGTGTCCCAGACATATCTGGGAAGCAGGGAGAAAGCAACCGGCTGAAGTGGTGCCCACAGGGATAGAAGAAGAAGAGGTAGAAGAGGTAACAGGATCGCCAAGTTGTGTAGAGCCTTGAAGTCCGTCCAAAGAGGATTAACTTTTTTTTTTTTTTTTGGTGAGGAAGATTGGTCCTGAGCGAACATCTGTTGCCAATCTTCCTCTTTTTGCTTAAAGAAGATTATCCTGAACTAACATCCATGCCAATCTCCCTGCATTTTGTATCTGGGATGCCACCACAGCACGGCTTGATGAGTGGTGTATAGTCCGCACCCAGATCCGAACCCGCCAACCCCAGGCTGCAAAAGCAGAGCATGCAAAGCCAACCACCACGCCACTGGGCCAGCCCCAACTTTTTTTTTTTTTATTGAAGTCATATTGTTTTATTAATATTATATAAATTCAAGTGTACATCATTATATTTGACTTCTGTATAGATCACATCATGTTCACCGCCAAAAGTTTAGCTGCCGTCTGTCACCACACACACAGGCCCCTTCCTCTCTTTCACACTCCCCCCGCCCCCTGCCCCTCTGGTCACTACCAACCTGAATTGACTTTTACTCTGAGTATGCTGGAAAACCACTGGGGGCTTTCAAGCAGGAGGGACATGATGTGGCTCATGTTTTTAAAGGCTCACTACAAATGATTAGTATAGACTGGAGAGTGCATGGGGAGATGGGAGAGACAGGGACCAGTTAGGAGGTCACGGCCACAACCAGATGAGAAGCGATGGTGCCTGCACCAGGGTGGTGGTGGCGGGCGGTGCCAAGCAGTTACATTCTGGGAGTATTCAAAAGGTAGAGCCGCCGTGTTTGCTGATAGATCTGATGTCCAAGGAATGAGAGAAAGAGAAGAGGCCAGAATGACTCCAAGGCTTTTGGCCTCCAGAACTCTAGCATGGAGTTGTCATTTACTGAGACGAGGAAAGTCCAATGCAGTGCAGGTTTAGGGGAAGGGAAAGTTCCAGAGTCCAGTTTTAGACACGTTCAGTGTGAGATGCCAATTTAGAGAGCCAAATAGATATGGCAAGTTGGCAAGTGGAGATCAGTAGAAAGGGCTTGGATGGAAATATAAATTTGGGGTCGTCAGTATATGGACGGTATTTATAACTTCAAAGCCCGTGACTCCAGGTTGGTGACAATGGACCCCCATCTCTTCTCTTTGACTGCCAGGGTCCCTCCCCTCCCTGTCTCAGGCTGCCTGTTAGCTCTCTCTTCTCTGGCTTCACTGGGGTTTGCTCTCTTTGCTCCTGGCTGTTACCTCTCTCTTCACCCCAAGCACAATGACTTTTTTTGAGTCCCATTCTCTCAGAAAGCTCTTCTTTGGATGTAACAGACTAAAAGATAAAAACTAAATTAACAGATCTATAGGTCTGTAAATTACCTTTCCAAGCTAACGTCAGTTTTTTTTTTTAATAGGGGACTTGTAGGCCATGTCAAAGGAACAAAGCATGTCACATTTCGGACATGTGGCATCCTTTGAATTGCACAGGGGAAGACAACTGGCTCCAAGACTGAAGGCATCGCCTTAGAGACACAAAAGGGACAAGTCAACCACACTCAAAAAGCAATCTTTCCACAATTGGGTCCTCATTTTTGACAAAAATATATTCCACTGCAATTTAAATAAAGGCAACCAATACTATTTCATTCCATTTTGTTCAGCATTTTCATAGTATCCTAAATGCTCCAGGAGTTCCACTGAAGAAAAGCATTTTTTTTTCTTAATTTAAGAAGAGCCAGATAGTGTGGGAGCAGTGTCAAAAGAGGAAGCCTATTGAGAGCTAGAAAAAATCCATAAATGCGCGTTGGGCCCAGACAGGCGGCTGGTACTCGGCTTCCTGCCTGGAAACACTTCCACGAAGCAGTTTACTCTTGGTTATCAGTAGTTCTCCATCCTGGCTGTCAACCGAGGAGTCTTTACCAATGTCTATGCCTACACAACACCCTGAGATGTTCTGATGTCCAGGGAGAGACTCGAGCATCAATCTATATATTTTTTAATCTCCAGGTGATTCTAATGTGCAATGAGAGTTGAGAACCCAAGTTGGATTCCTCGCCATTTCTCTAAAACTCCCCCATCCAAGCCCATTCATGTACCTCGCACACATATAATCAAATCAGACTGTGACATAGCCAGTTCCTCATATTACCATTTCTATGCACTTACTTCCTGCTTCTTTCTTTACATTCGCTGTTACGTACTTTTCATTCATTTTCTTTCACATGTTTGACAGTACAGCTTAAGAGAATTTGTGAACTTTCATTAGTGAAAAAGAATAACTCCCAAGAAACAGTTCCAGCATCTGGGAAAATAAAGCCAAAACAATACAATATTCCAAACTTACGCCTAGCAGTCCCGAATTTGCAAACTCTGCTGCAGAAATTACACGGCGTACCCCATTCCCAGAGCGATTCTATTATTGACAATGTGGGTAAAGAAGTAAACAAAAAGAGCCATGCTCATTTCAAGCCGCTAAGAAACACAGGCCAGAAGGAAAATAAAATCAATCAACCTTTGCCAAGTGGAAAAGAACAAAACCAGCAGGGACTCAAGATCTATATTCAGCTTTTGAAGGAATATTTCAAACAATAGAGAACAAATACTGGCTAATTACTCAAAAGATTTACAAACAATGTGACGGAACAATACAAACTGAGTCAATACTACTGGGCATGCGTTTCTTCTAGAAAGCAAAACTGGACGCTCGGAACTTCGTTAAAACGCTCTGCGTTATTTGTACTCATTCACAGGAATCCTCTCGCTCAGAGAACCACTGGCTGTCAGTAATATTCTCTAGTCTCACCTTAAAAATCTTTGTGAAAGATTGTCAGCAAGCACTTTAATTTTCATCTTACAGAAAAGGGAGACAAAGGCAGGAAGAGGTTAATTACTCCGATCAACAGAGTGGCAGTTGTGCTGCCTCTGGCACAGCCAAGGGTAGGCACCAATCTCTGCTTGTTGGTGTCATCACTAACCAAAAACTTTCCATCCATTTTCTCAAGGAAATCAATGGCTACAGTTTCATGTTCTACAGCCTAAGTCAAATTTTCCTTCTTTTCCAAGAACTCCTTCATGAATTTCTCCTTTGTCTTTCTTTCTCCAGACTCTGTCTCCATTTCCAAATTGCCTTCCACGGTCCAAACTCTGTTATAATTAGCTCTAAGGCACTATCCAAAAGGCTGTCTTCTGCTGGGATTTTGGTGACTATATGTGTCTTTAGACAAGCAGCCATCTGCTAGGACCTGGTAATGGTCTCTATTGGATAGTGGTTTCTCCGGTGAAGCAGCTGACATGTGTGGTGAGGGGTAGATGGGGAGAGGGTGCGGATAAGGGACTCCAGAAGGCCTTCCCCGGAGGGGTGCTAAATGCAGCGTGTGAGGATGCCAAGGCAGGGGAGGGAATGGTGCCCAAGTGCTGGCTCTGTTAATTAACACCAGTTGAAGATAATTATGACAAGACCACACAGGGAGAGCACGATGTTTCAAGCGGAGTAGACCATTAAGGAAACAGGAGGACTGAACTGTGTTTCATGGGTGGTTGTGAAAAATCTTCTACGTGATGGACAGAAGGATGCTGAGGGTTTTAGTTCTTTGGAGGAACCAGAAAGAAAAGCCCACACCAAACTTTGCCACCATAGACTGATCACTACCAAATCATCCCAAGTTTTCTCAACTCATTTCAATACATGTTAATAAAACAAGAACTTTACAATCTCAGCCCAAGAGAGAGATGTGGCTAGTGCCTCCCATATCTCAGTCCATTAAGAGCTATTGCCCTTGAAGACCAAGCAGGACCAGGCAGGGACCTGGCCACTGTATTGGGAAGACACTGGAAGAAACGCTGGTGAAACAGGCTGACTTCCCTGGGCACCTCCTGTCTACCCACCCACGCTCGCCCCTCAGCTCTTGGCTTCCATCAGTCCTGCTTCCACTTGCATTCTGACCTTTGTGGTGTTTCTAACTCTCTTGCTTTCCTCCCTTCCTCTCAGATACAGGGTCAAAACTTCAACTTTACTTCCTAACTCATCCCCACCTCCTGTGCACTGGGATCCTAGGGTCCTGCAGACCTTGCCTTGCGTGGACCTCAGCCGCTCTCTGCTGCCCCCACCTGGACCACCTGGTCCACAGTAGCATCGGCTGATGGTCATCCGACAAATTGGCCCTTAAATCCAACGCAGCTTTACCTGATTTCTGGCAACAATTTGAATTTTGCTAATTTTGTTTCACCATAGCCTGACTTAATATATGGATTCCAAACAATTCTTAATATTTAATGGCCAATTTATGCTAGTGAGTAAACGAGCTACTTTAGGAGAAGTGTTTTTTTAATGTAAGTGCAGAGTTGTGATAGCATAGTAAGCTTTCTGAAAAGTCCAGCCTAAAATGATAGGGTTTTTTTTAACATCACTAGGACACACCATGTAAATGTAAAGTTATTCCAAAAAGCAACCATTTACGTAACATTGATTTTTTCTTTCTTCCTATTCCAAATTTCTTGTAATAGCAGTAAAGAGGGCAGGAAGGAGAAAGAGGAAGAGAAGGAGAAGGAGGCAACACTTTTGGCTTTTGAAGCAGATTGGAAACTTAGAATAAATTCCAGCATCCGAAACCACTGAGTTAACCATCCAGCCATTTGCATCCAAAGAAACAGCAGGAGCATAAATATGCACCTGACATGTTCACCACTGCATCACCAGCACCTGGCTGGAATGAGATACACAGTAGGTCTTCAACAAGTATTTGTTGAATAGATCGATGAATGCACATGTAATTAACAGCACTTTGTAAACCACGCATTCACTCAGTGCACTATAAATATTGGCTACTTTTTATCGCCTAGAAGTTACAGCACTTGCTGGTCATATGCACAGATACTCAATAGCACATACCCACTTCTCTCTCCTCTGATGCCTTCGGTTATTTCTACCTTCGCGTTCCACGTTACTAGTCAAAAATGGGTCTAGGAGTGAGAAAAATATTTATTTTCATGAATCACCAAAGCACTTCAATGCCCTAGCTCACAAAATAGTCATCTAAAAACACATCTCTACGTTTTTCCTTCTTTAGAAAGCATTGCAATTCTCAATGGAAAGCTAATGTGGCCTCACGAAGAGTTTCTTGTCCGTGTACTTGCACCAGTGTCTGGAAGGTATATGGTGGGACTGGTGAGTCCGGCGGTCTTAAGTAAAATGGAACTGCAACTTAGATCCAATAGAAAATTAGGCATTATCTTTTATAATGGAAAAAATCATTTAGTTATAATTAACACCCAAATTAAGCACATTGGGGATAGATATTTGTTTTCAAAATGGCAAAAAGTGACACGGAATTTTTTTTTTTTTGAGGAAGATTAGCCCTGAGCTAACTGCTGTCAATCTTCCTCTTCTCGCTGAGGAAGACTGGCCCTGAGCTAACATCCATGCCCATCTTCCTCCACTTTATATGTAGGACGTCTACCACAGCATGGTGTGCCAAGTGGTGCCATGTCCGCACCGGGATCCGAACAGGTGAAACCCGGGCCGACGAGAAGCGGAACGTGTGCACTTAACCACTGCGCCACTGGGCCGGCCCCAACATGTAATTTTTTATAGACTATCTTGATATACTCAGGATTGAGATATACAGTCTCAGATAAATCCAAAGGCTCAGTACTATATGACGGGAGCAGAGTCGCCCAAGCTACTTTGAAAAAGAGTAACATTAATACCATGGCATTTTAATTAACTATGGAAAAAGAGACCTACAAAATAAAGAGAGATATCATGTAATATAACAGGTTATATTAATGTAATATAAAGGGGGTATGACGGTCAATAAACTGGAGGGTCCAAACAACATAGCAGCTAAATATATAAAGCAAAAACTATTTAGAAGTATATGAACTTGATTGACTGAAAGACGATTATAGGTGATGCCAGTACATCTCTTTTAGAAGTGAATCAATATTACATTCAATTATCTGCCTTTGATAGTGATATAGGGATCCTGACATATTTCAACTAGAGAATATTTCTCTCATTTATCCATCAACCATTTCCAAAATTTCATTATGAACTAGGGCACAAAGAAAGTGCTTAAAAAAAATTTTTTTTTAAAGTATAGGTTTACAGGACAAATAACCTGATAATAATCCAGTAAAATCTGAGTAAAAAGAGATAAACAAAATATTTACTTAAAAATTGAGAGATATATAACTACCTTTAAAATTGAAGAAATCAAAGGTGATATTCAAACTGTCTGGACGGCAATGGAAAAGAGGCTTCAGACCAAAATCTATGGGTCATGAAAGAAACTGACTTTTTAAAAGTTTTTTACATATGTCATATATATAATTATGTATAATTATAATTATAGCTATACATCTATATAACTTTATCTGTATATAACTATGTAGATATAATTATACATAATTAACCTACAATTATCTGTATAATTATATTGATACAATTACATTCCAATGCATGCAAAGATTTACCACCACACCAAGCACATCAAAATAATTACATCAATATAATTACATGATACATGATATAATAATTTCATCAATATAATTATATAATTATAATTATATAATATGTGATCTTATATAATTATATATAATTATATTAAATAATAAATACATAATATGATAATACAATATATTATATATTATAATATATGTGTTATATATAATATATTTATTATATATATTATATAATATAATGATATATGATACATCAAAATAATTATATATTACAATTATATATATTATACATAATTTAATACTCATTTTAAGAAATCAGAAAGGAGTAAATAAATCCAAAATAATTAAGAGAATGAGAACCTGAAGCTAAAGAAAGACAATAAAAAAATAGAAAGAATATATAAATTTGAAAGCTGTTTCTTTGAAAAGACCAATAAAATAAATAAACTTCTTATAAACCTGACACAGATAAAGAAACATGGAGAAAGAATTAAAATATGTAAAATAAGAAAGAGAAACCAGTAGTGTTTAAGAGAATCACACATGCAAACCTAAGATGATATTAAAAACCTACTGGCAAATCTTTCTAGAAAAATATAAATTACTAAAATTGAAATTGTGGGAAAGTTGAGTAGATCACTTATGGAGAGCAGGAAAGCTTTTAGAGCTGTCTTTGAATAGGGGTCTGCGACCTAATGGGATCACAGCTGAGTCCTATTTAACACACAGAGAAAAGACGAATTATGAGAAAACCTTCTTTCCCTACACACCCCTGTCAGGGCCCCCCTCCTCCGGGCCAGAGGTGTGGAGTGGGGTCTGGTGCGAGTAGGGCCAGTAGATGCCCCCTCTTCATTCCCGCTTTTACTTTGGGTCCAAAGCAACAATGAGGCTTGAAGCTGGGCCGAGGTGAGGAGCAGCCTGGGAAACCTGCCCTGACCGGTCTGGAGGCAGCAGAGATGGCTGGTGAAGGGGAGCGGTTAACACAGTACACGGCTGGAGTCAGGCCTGGGATGGGTTCCTGGCACTCCCACTGACTAGTAATTTAATCACTCTAGGCCTCCATTTTCTCAGCTATAAAACGGGACTACCAGTGGCAGCCACTCCAGGGGTTCCTGTGTTGATGAAATGAGCAATAAATGCACACAAAGATTTACTGTGGCCCCAAGCACATGGTAGAGGCTCAAAAAATGTGAACCATTGCTGCTCTTTCGATTAGGCCAAGAAAACTCCAAAAAAGATAAAAGAAAGCATGAAGAGCAGGAATTTCTGACTCCTGCTTACCCACCTTGTACTGGCAATTCCCGGGCCTGCTCTTGAAGAGATTTCCTCTCCATTCCCTGGGGGCATAGCTGCACCACCACCTCCTCTCCTGTCACACACCACTTCCGCTTGGACTCCTTAAGACATTCCTCTGAAACCTATTCTGAGCCCAGAGCCACCCCCTCACCTCCTACATATTGTGTTACTTCATGGTTTTTAGAAGAAGGAAAGGTAATTTGACTCGATGTCCTCAGCTCCTTCCTCTCCTCTTCAAAACATGTCTTCTTCACCTAGATCTGCCTTCCATTTTTCTCACGTAGTAGAGAAAGATACATTTCTTCATTCATTCAACAAACATTTCATTGAGCTCCTACCATGTGTCAGGAGGAAAGGAAACCGTGATGACAAAACAGAAGAGGTCTCTGCCCCAATGAAGCTTGGACGCTAGTGAAAAGAGGAGGACGATGAACCAATAAATAAAGGAGAAAACATCCAGTGGTCATAAATGCTATCTAGACATGGAAAAGTGAGTAATGGGATAGACGCTGATGGCTGCTTTGGAGTGGATGGTCAGGGAAGGCCTTCACAAATTTAAAATAAGAGCTGGGTGTTGCAAAGGAGCCAGCCAAGTAAGGCTCTGCAGGAAGGGTGCTGTGGGAAGATGGAATAGCTAGAGCACAGGCCCAGGCAAGAGCAAGATGGCAAGGCTAGGAAAATGCAAGAAGAATAAAAGGTGGTGGGAGAATGGGGGAAGATAGAGCTGGAGAGGCGGATAGGAGCCAGTCCCTAGGCGGCTTTGGACGCCCACGTAAAGAGCCTGGATTTTATTCCAAGTGCAAAGTGAGGCCATTTTTCCTCCCTCTAAGACTAAGTTTTCCCCACCCCGTGCATTTATTCCATAGCTTCTGGCCTGGTCCAAATTTACCTCCAACAAACCCTCTTCTATATCTTGCATTTCTTCCCTCTCCCATGTGTCCTTCCCCTCAACTTTATAGGTGCTTAAAGATCTCCTGTTAATTAAAAGAACTAAATTTCCTTTGATTCTGCTTCTCACTCCCACCAGTCCCATTTATATAGGGTCATGCACCACGTAGTGACATTTCGGTCAACGACAGACCACATGTACGACAGTGGTCCCATAACATTAGTACCATACAGCCTAGTAGTGTAGTAGGCTCCACCATCTAGGTTTGTGTAAGGACACGCTATGACATTCACACAATGACAAAATTACCTAACAATGCGTTTCTCAGAACATATCCCCATCATTAAGCAATGCATAACTGTACTCATTTTCACTAAACTTCTTAAAAAGCATCCTAATGACAACAAGCACATACCTAGCTTATTACCTGCCAGGCTCTGTTCTGAGAGCTTCATGTTTATTGACTCATTCAATCCTCACAACAACCCTATCAGGTGGTTACTATTGTTATCCTCATTTTACAGAAGAAGAAACTGAGGCACAAGTAGTTAATAACTCATCCAAACTCACTCGAATAGCAAGTAGAAATCCCAAGACTCCAAATAGAACATTCTGGTGCCTGAGTCTTCACTCAGTCTGGACTTGGTGCCCCTGGGGCTCACCAAGTGCTCTTTCCCTCTTTGGAAGAAGAATTTTGCCTCCTTGGGTTCGTCAAGCGATTTTCTCAAGGGCCTCATTGTCCTTTCTTCCCCCACCTTCCTCAAGTTCTCCGTCGATTTGACTTTGTTGACTACCTTCTCCTTGGTGGGACTCCTTCGTCCTGCAGTTTCTCTGCAGTTCACCAGTAACCCCTCTCCTACCTCCCCCGACACCATCCCATTTCCAGAAGTCAATACCCAGTTGAGCAATGGCTTCCTCACCGGCCCCGCTCACTTCAGGCTTCCCAGCTCCCAAAAAGCTTCCCCACCACTGCTGTGAATCTCTCTGAAGCCCAGTTGCAGCCAACACCCTTCTCAGATATCTGCTCTGGTTCCATATTTCCCATAGAACAAAGTCCAAATGCCTTTAGCCTGGCCACAACCTGCCTTTCCAGAATTTGCCACAGGTCGGCTTCCTGTAATCTGCTGTGGCTGAACTGAGCTCTCACTATTCCCATAAATGCCTGGTGCTCTTCCACTCTCCTGGCCTTCTCTCCATTTGGGATGCCACTTCCAGTCTCCAAATATCCAAATCCTGCCATGCTTAATGGCCAAGCTCAAATACCACTTCTCTGATGATGCAACAGGACGTAATATTTCTTTCCTTTTAAATCTTTAACAAATAGGAAAAGCAAGTGGGAGAACTGATAGGGAAGTGGAGGGTTCTCTTATC
The DNA here is from genome assembly GCF_041296235.1 of Equus asinus. Classification (NCBI taxonomy): domain Eukaryota; kingdom Metazoa; phylum Chordata; class Mammalia; order Perissodactyla; family Equidae; genus Equus; species Equus asinus. The sequence goes on from NC_091790.1 coordinate 37,024,891, forward strand.
CCACTTGACACCTTCTTTGCTGTATATTCGTTATGCACATGCCTTTCTTCCCAACTAGATTTCATGATCCTTGAGGTCTGATTTATCTTTTTATCCCTTAGCATTTTTCCCAAGAATACATTCAATCCTATTTGCTGACCAAATGAATATATACATATAGCAATATAGACTTAGAGACATAATTCATTGCTCTGTCCTTTTCTGGATCATTCTTCCTTAGCACTCTGAAGGATCAGGCTTGTCTCTGAAACACCTTTGTGGTGAACTTGCCATGACTCAACACATCTTCAGGTCCACAATAAATGTAGAGGCAACTCCATCTTTCCGTAGAAATGGCTGGTTGTTCTCTTCCTTCCCCGCTAATGGGGAGAGACCCTGCCACCCCCTAGGCCCCGCCCAAGGTCCTGTATAAACAGTCTCCCAGGCAGTCACAGTTTGCGTTACAAGATCTTGAGGGTCTTTATAGACAATATCCCTGTCTTCTTGGGTTAAATTATTTCTGGCATTCAGCAGGAAGCCATGTAGACACAAAATCATAAAAGACAGGTGCTAGGCTGGGGGCCTTATGTATCAACTTAACCAACCCCCTCCTAGCACGGATGACAACGCTGCAGCCCAGAAACCTGAAGTGACTTGCCCAAAGCACTAGGCTTTCAACAAATATTTAACTATTTATTATGAGCAACCATCAGTGTGCTGGGGCCACCGTGATAAAAATATAGACCGTTTATGACCCTATATGACTGTCTGGTGGGAAAGGAAGTTAACAAAAGGCTATTTTAATAAAATGTCAGCAAGTGTTCTGATATGTAAAGTATTGATTTCTATGTGGCCATACAGCCTCCTTGTGGAAGTAAAGGAGGTTGTAACTAAAGGACGAGTAGACATGAGTCAGCAAGAAGGAAGGAGGAAAATTCTAGCTAGCTAGTGAAATATAGACCAGATATCAACTCTGTAAATTTTTGTCTGTCTCACTCTGCTTTTGACTCTAGCTGTTTCCCACTCTCTAACTCTCCTCTTCTAATTCTAAATTCCTACAACCTTCCAACTTCTTCACCATTTTTCCCACCTCTCTTGACTCCTTCCCTCCCTCTCTCCTTTCCTGACTCTCCTTCTAGCCCCTCCCACCCAGCTCACCTTACGCCTCCATCTGCTCTCTTGAGCACTTCACAACGCTTACGCTCTTGCCTGAGTTGAGGTACCTTGAGAGTAATAACAGAGCCATCTTCTTGCAGTGTGTGCGTTCACTCATTCCACAAATGCTCACAGTTAACCATGTGTTTCCTGAGAAAGGTAGAGACCTCAACAGGGTAGGTAGGAATCAGCCAGGGGAAGGCCTGCTTCACAGCAGACGTGCTTCTGGACACAGAAACAGATGCGTGAAGGCCAGGAGCTCCAGCGCTCTCAAGGAACTGAGAGGTCATAGACGTAGATCAAGGAGAAGACAACAGTAGGCAGGTAACATCAGTGGAGGATGGACGGGGGAGACAAGTGGCCCAGGAGCTGTGGGTACTTCTGTCACACTCATCCACTGGGAACCTGATTACGCCTCCACAGGAGAGTGGGAACATGCCATTTTCCCCATAGAAATAGCTGAGAGTATTAACCAAAAAATGCTCTTTGAAAGTTTCAGTATGATAACGGCTAAAGGAGAGACCATGTGTCTCTCCCTCCACACCAGCTATGCAGCTTCTTTTCCTCGCTTTTAACCACTGATCAAGAGAGCCAGTATTTGGGGTCCTCTGGGGGCACGAAACTTTTTTTTAACATCTCCAAACCTGACTTAATTTTGTCAATGTAGTTTTTCTCCCCACTACAGCTTTAAATCAATTTCAGAATGCCAGTTCCCGATAGGGGACACGTCTCAACAATTTTCTACGAAGAGCCCGAAGAAAGACACTGAAATTAGCCAATTTCTTCTGATCACGATAGTTGTGCTAATGGAATTTTTTTCAGTAATTTCTTAGTTTTTCAATGCAATTCTTTAGACTCTGACAAAGTAAAGTGTAATTTTTAAGTGATACAAGAAAATATAGAAGGAAATAACCATCCAAGAGATTTAGAGGAATTGAAATAAAATAACTAAAATGATTTAAGAATGAAAATGGTGCAAAAATCCTTGTCTCTTTGGAGCAATAATTTGAGATAATGTCTCTGTATCCCTAAGGGGGAATATGGATAAGAATGAAATCATTTCTTAATACACCACTCTGCTTTTGGAACATGTGATAAAACATTTTTATGAGGTGATTTAGAAATCATTTATTTTTGAAGTATTGGAAGTCTTCTAAGTCTTGGAATGGGAAAAGGGAGGGAAGGTATGTTTTTTAAAAAGAGGAAAAGAAGACTGCATGAAATGATAGAAGGAATAATACCGGCCTCATGGCATGATGATGGGGCTCGTCGTCCCTCGGGCCATGACCAGCTGGCTGTCACCCCCTCCCCAGCCCCTTCGCCTTCAGCTGGGGCATCAATAAAAAGAAGGGGCCACTGGCTTAATATCTGCCAAAAATCAGAGTTCACCCTGAATATAAAATAAATTGTCCACATTTATTCCCACAAAGTTCAGAGTGGGCTGAGAAAGGAGTATGAAGAGGAGAAAACAGCCGTGAGTAAATTGTTGTGCAGAAGACAGAGGAAGCCACACAAACACGGTCAAAACCAGCTGCTCCAATCATGGGAGAGGCCGGCTCGCTCAGGTCCAGCAGCTTCCAGCTCTGGAGTCTGTGCTTCCAAGTTCAGACCTCATGACTCCCTCACCATATTGTCTCTTTAAAACCAAATCTCTCGGAGGCCAGTTTAATGATGAAATTAACAATGATTTATATGTCTTGACAGATACTTCTAGAAAACAAACCACTTAAAAAAATCAGTGGACTGGATGACGCTTGGCTTCGAGTCCGATTCCCTGTTACTGTGTTAGGTCTCTGAACCACCCCACCTCATTTCCTTGTTTCACGGAGGCAGCATCCAGCCAGGAAGATGAGAGCCTGCAAGCGACTGTGCTGGACACAGCAGGGAGCAAGGAAGAACATTAATTCCGCTCATTCTAAACTACCCCCCACAGATGGCATTTTAGGTGTTCCCAAAACTTGATTTAATTTTTATCCTGCTATTTCTGTTCATAATAATAGTAGTAATGCTACAAAAAAATATTTGAAGGACTGCAAGTTTTTGGCAGTGAGACATGGTTTGTACCTGTTTTGCAGTAATTTGCAGTAATACTTATTACTCTGTAAACTCAAACTCGTCATAATAATAAAATGGTTATGAGTATGATCTCTTTTTCCTAAGACCATTTTAGACACACTTCACCGTCTTTTTTTCCCTATTTCCTTCTCAATTTTGAAGTGGGAGAGTTTTGTTAGAAGTGTTTAAAAGAAAGAGTGGAAGGCAGAAGAAATTAGACACATCATCTTCATCGTAGCTGACTTCCAACACCACCACCAACTGGTCTCTAGTGTGAAAAAGAGAAACTAAAACTGCACACAGGATAGAGAAATTCTTTTTTTTTAAAACTTTAAGAAAACAGTGCAGTTTGGGTCAAGAAAAACCATTTTACTGTTTTTGCCTCGCAGGTGCTGTATGTATGAACTTGTTTGGGCGTTCAATCGTTGACCTTTATCAGATCGGCCAGAGAGAAAGATTTTGGCAGGTCATGCTGTCAAAGATAAATCTGGGCCTGGTATTTTTCTGCCTAAAGAAAAATTATCTTCTCTTGTTATCTAAAGCTTCATCCTTATCATAACCTGATACGTTTTCATAGTTATTTTTTTGGTAATAGTTTTTCGATTAGCTACTGGGTTTCACAGTAGATCATTTTGAGACTATGTCAATACCAGCATTGCTTAAGTTCTCTCAATTAATTGACTTGAAAATGTGGTAATGGTGTCCTTGTTTATTTGCTCTTACAGAAGGGTGACCTTCTTCCAGCAATCCTTAAAAGCAGTGTTCGCTTCCATCTGGTGGTAATGGGAGTTTGCAGTGTTTCCTAGAATTTAAATATGGTTTTCTCCATGGGATCTTTATTTCCTCACTTCTAAGTCACCATTTCAATCTTTTTTTTTTTTTTTGGCTTCAAATTATGGTTACCCTCACTCACTTAGCAAGGGTGTGATGTAACTAGTGTGGAATCAAAGAATATAAACCAACAGGCAGTGAGGAAGCTGCAAAACCCATGCAAGATCTTTCATAGAAAGGACATCTTTGAAGAACTGGGTCTGAGGCAGAGAAAGCCAACACAATCACCCCAGAGAGAAGCCCACACCAACAGGAGAGCATCCATGAAAACCTACGTGCTCTGAGTTCTCTTGGGAGTTCATCCATTTCCCTTTAGGTTGCCTATTCTCTCAGAATCTTATTTCTCTGCTATCTAGAAGAATTGCTGCTTTGTTTTAGACCATGGCCAAGAAACACCTACAATCAAAACTTCTGTGATGTGTTGTTCTTGTGTCGTTCTCTAGTTGTTCCATGTGTAAGGCTTTTTTCTCCAACAAGATTGTCATCTCCTTGAATATAACACTGCACTTTTTGGGGCCACTGTTAGCACCTTGCACAGTTCTGGGGACATGGCAAAAGCTCTAACAGGAAGTGAATGGAATTGAACAAAGAAGAACAAACCTAACTCTCATGTCAGTGATTACGAACCCACACTAATGCTTCAATTATCATGGGCAATAAATGTAAAAAAAAAAAATTGAAACCAAATGCACCAATCCTTTGGGGGAAACTAAGTCTGAGCCTATGCTAGTCCAGTTCTTACTAAATGTACTTAGCAACATTTAGACTGTTGTCCAGAAATTCACTTAGTCACAGCAAAAGAAAAGATCTCGAAATAAAAGTGATGAGTAGATAAATATGAATGGGATTTTGAAGTACCCAACCCACATGAAGATCTAGAGGCCCTTCACTAATTAATTACCTAATTAGTTTTTAAGCCAACTCCTTACTGTGGTGGAGACACGATTTCAACACCATGTGTCCCGGGTGCTGTATAAAAAGCTCTCCACAGGGCTACCGGGTGGTGTAATGGCTAAGTTCACTCACTCCACTTCGGTGGCCGAGGGTTTGCAGGTTCACATTCCCTGTGTGGATCTAGCACCACTCTCCAAGCCATGCTGTGGCGGCATCCCACATACAAAATAGAGGATGACTGGTGGAAATGATAGCTCAGCAACAATCTTCCTCAAACAAAAGCAGGAAGATTGGCAACTGATGTTAGCTCACAGCCAATCTTCCTCACCAAAAAAAAAAACCTCTCTTGTTACCACATGTAATTGAATAATCACTGAAAAGGAAACTGAGGCTCAAACAGGTGAGAAAATGTATCCAAGAGCATACAGCCAAATCCCACCTTACCAGGGACCAACCACAACTCTCTGTTTAATAGATAACTATGAAACTCAGGTGTTTAAGAGACTTACCCAACACTACAGTGGATTTGGGTCCCAACCATTCCTAGAATCAGGTCTCCTGAGTCACGCTTTAGCTACACTTTCCATTACATAGAATAAACAATGACTTCATTTACTAGCTGCACAAGTTTAACAGGAATTTTCCAGAGGAGCATGGGAACGCTCTACGTTTTTTTTTCTCATAAACAAAACCCTTTGTTTTCCAAATACATGAAGACTTTGCAAACTATTCTATGCAACTAATTTTGAACAAAAACTGAGAAGGAATGCAGTTGTCACTCATTTTTCTCTCCTTCCTGGGCCCCGGGGCTGAGGGCTCCTTCAGGGAAGAGGGAGCAGAATCTCCGAGCAAGTCCTCGTGGTCCATCTGCCCTGGCTGCCACCCCTCACTCACCTTTGCTCTTCTCTGCTCTTCCTGCCATGAGCCCTGGATTTGCTGATGCAGCAGTGAGGGACGAGGAGGTGGGGAGAATTGGCAGCCGAGTCCTGGGCAATGTGACACAGACTTCGAGCTTGGCTCAAGACCCAGACAGACCTGGATTTGAAGCTTGGTTCTTTCACTTCCCAACCGTTGATTGAGGGCAAGTTGTTTAACCTGTCTCCAATCGCTTTTAAAATGGTGCCTACCCCAAGCGTTGGTATGAAGAAGAAACGAAATCATCAGTTCTCAATAACTATTAACCATGATTATTATTTCCCAGAACTGGATGGAGAGCTTTGTTGTTGCCCATTAACTATATGCTGACAGCTAAAGAAAATGGAGAAGGAAGTGGTGAAACTCTGAGTTCTGTGATGGGTGGCAGGTAGAGCTAATCATCACCCTGCACACACCTGGAAAGCCAGCCGATGTTAAAATATTGAGATGACTCCACACCAGTTGTTAAAGAGCCACTAACCTGAGTCCCCAGAGCACCCTTTCATGCCACCTCAACGGCCTCGGCCCCTCCCCAGGACTCCCTCCTCCTTCTCATTCCACCCAACAACTAAAGGGTTAGCACTTGGCAGGGTGGCAGATGGGTCATGGGGAGCCGCTCAGAACTCTGCTCATGTGCCAGTGGCCAGCATCACTTCTCATTGGTCAGTGCTCATACAATACAGGCTGTGCCCATAGCTATTTTGAATATTTGTGTTTGAAAAATGATTGTGTGACATTCAGTCGTCTTAAGCACCAAAATGAAAGCCGTGCCTATGGGACCAGGGTAAGTGTTTTTGGAACCTTTGTGCTCCTTAGGAAAAACCACTTCTTCCTCCTATTGGAAGCAACCCCTCCCCCAAGAGACACATCTTGGGCAGCGGAATACAGGCTGGCCTTCAGCCTCCACTTACCTTCCATCGGGACACCATGTCACAAGGCACTGCCTTATACAGCAGCTCTCCCCTTCCTACCCTCATCCCTCAGATACAGACTTTAAAACAGAAACCATACTATGCTGCAAAATCTTTCTAAGGAAGTCCAACAAAGTTGTGATTTTTCCCATGGTGTCTACATGGGAGCTGTTTTTAAAATATCAACAAACTATTTTAATGATTTTATTCTTCCCCCCCTCTTTTTTGTTCCGTGACTATTGCACTAGCTCTTATAAAGTAATCCCAGTGTTGGTCAATTTTAACTTTACATTAGAATCACCTGGGAAGCATTTACACAAAATGCTGATGCCTGGGCCCAACCCCAAAGCAAGTAAATCAGAATGGGGGGGGGCCTGAGCATCAACATATATTTTAAGGCTCATCAGAATTATCTAATGTACACCCAAGACTTAAAGCCACTGTCCTACAAACCGCTAGAGACATCATTCAGAAAGATGTAGAGTATGGGTGCTGACCAATGTGTGTGCACACGCGCGTGGGCGTGTGTTATCCCTCTCACTTGTATTTAGAAATATTTATTGTGAGAGTGAAATATACATACAAAAGAGTCTACATAACACATATGTATGTTTTTTAAAATTAAAACAGGGAAAAAGTACCTGAAATACAGTCCACTCAACTCAAGAACTGGAACTTATCCAAAATACGCAAAGCTTATTTTTTATTGCTCATTTCAGTGTCTTGTCTTCCCCCTGGCCAGGTAACCACTACCTAGAATTTTGCTTCTATTTTTTCCTTTTTTTCTTTATAATATTTTGCATAGATTTTGTACTTTGAAACAAAATCTTGTTTGCTTCTGCCTGTTTTTTAATTTTTATGACTGGACTCACACTGGAAATATTCTTCTGAGACTTGGTATTTTTTGCTCAGAATTATGTTCTGATGATTTTTACATATTTTTCATCTCATCCTCACAACAACCCCATAAACAAGGTTTTGCAGACGAGGAAAGTGAGGCTTGAAAGGGCAAGTAATTTGACCAGAGGCACGTTCTAACAGCGGTAGAGATGGAGTCAGCACATAGATCTGTCTGTCTCAAAACTTAGCCACTGAACCATGGTGACAAACCATTGTGCTGAACTTGCCACAAAATCATAAAGAATATAAGAAATAAAGTCTCTAGAAAACAAAGTTGAAAGTTTAAGAACACAGATTATGCCATTTCCCCATGCCTAAGCTATGCTGGGTTCACTGAAGTTGCCGGAGCAATTCACAAAGTCCTGTGCAGAGTTTACTGGGAATTTTACATTTTCCCATGGAATAAATGCATTCATTTCACCTACCAGCTGAGTGTAAAGAACTGATGTTTTTCCGATTTCTTTGAAACTATTGCACTCTAAAGTGCTAAACGCATGACTATACAGACGTATCTATTATAAGATGGACGTATTGCATAGGGATAAATGCTAGAATTCTCAATCTTTTTACGGTATTAAGTAAAGATGTTTTTCCCACAAGCAACTGTTAACAGTAATGTGTTATTTTAAAGACAAGTTATGACTAATAGTTCCTTGTGTTTCTGCACCTGTTGCGTCCTTAATTTGGCTTTAATGATCAGCCGTAATCTGTTATGAATTAATTCTAGGGGTAATCATTACGAGTTGTGTATATCACATACATTCTTTCTCTTTTTAGCTTAGTTGAGATTCACACTATAAACCTTTAGGCTGTTGATTTGAAGAGAAAGCTCGTGGTGAGATTGGAGTGTTGGCAACAAAGACATTTGCCTTGGTGACTTAGTCCTATCACGAGTCTAATCCCAGACCTTTCCTACAACTAGGGAGTGGAGCCTTCCTTCAGAGGCTGGCTCACAGCATCCTATGGATAAACCCAATACCGATTTATTCCTCGGCCACGAGAAAGTCAGTGGTAAAAAAGGCTGGGACTCTTGCATCACTGGGCAAACCACATGGCAAACCATTTTATGAATGGAATTTTGAAGATAAACAATGGAACCAGAATAGGGGGGAGTTGCTGGCTGATGGTATGTAGGAAAGACTTGTCCCTGGGACTGAATGAATCTGGGGTTCTAGTCACCCCCTCTACTGGTCAATGCTTGCCTTAGCACTTCTCAGTCAGTCTCCCTTTAGTAAGCCCGAGGATGGCTATCTTCAGAAAAACCTAATCTAGTATTTTTATGCACATTCGTCCTATAGTATTTAAAAACTGGATTTAAATCCACTCTTGGCTGCTTTCCCAGTTCTGTGATTTTAGTTACACATAAATTCTCTAAACCTGGGCTTCCTTGTCTATAAAGCACATAATATTCCTTCCTCTCAGGATTGTGTGAGGATTAAATGAGATAATAACTTGAATGCACTTAGAACAGTGTCCACTGCATTGCAGGTACTTAATAAATGATATCTACTATTATTTTAAATAACAATATTAAAAGCACTTATTATTTATAAATTATATTTAATATTGGCATCTTACTTTTTCATGGAGGGGGAAACAAAGTTATATAATTGACCCATTGAAATGAACAACAGTCCTTAGAATAGGGCTTTGTGCATACTGGGGATCAACTGTTTTTATTAAATAAGGAGTATTAATAGGCACAATTTCAATAAAAGCAGCAAATAACAGCACTGATTGTGTGTGAGTGAGGATTATAAACACTTCTTAAGGGGTCGGCCCCGTGGCCGAGTGGTTAAGTTCGAGCACTCTGCTTCTGTGGCCCAGGGTTCGGATCCCGCGCGTGGACATGTCACTGCTCGTTAGGCCATGTTGAGGCGGCGTCCCACCTGCCACAACTAGAAGGACCCACAACTAAAAAACTGTACAACTATGTACTGGGGGGATTTGGGGTGAAAAAAGCAGGAAAAAAAAAAAAGATTGGCAACAGTTGTTAGTTCAGGTGCCAATCTTTAAAAAGGAAAAAAAACACACTTGTTAAATTCAGAGCTCAGAAATGCAGAAGGGAAAAAAAGATTTCAGAATCAATAAGCACTTTTGTGTGTCATTTCATCTACACAAAAGAAAGTATTTAGAGAAATTAAAAGGTCAGACTAAACTGAAACTCATTTTTATTGGCAAAAGTTTAAAGTTACCTTTAGCATATTTCATCACACTGTAATCCAGACCATCAACAAATATTTACTGAGGGCACTCAAGACACTGCAGTGTGGGCTGCGTGTATGGTGAGGTGACATAGAGAATTACTAAGATGTATACCATAGGTATTAATCCTGGATGATTGAGAGCTAACTGGGGAGATAGAACATAGCATAAAAATAAATCTGTAAAAAAAAATTGTGAAAAAACCAACCCACAAAATTTTCCAATGTATTTTGGGATGTCCCTACGTACTCTGATATTGAAAAAATATTTTAAAACATAAAGCTTAAGAAGAGGGAAAAGAACAAATAATTCTCTAGTCATTACACATTTTTTTTAACAACCACACAAAAGAAAGATTTTAGATTGAGTGACATGAACAGGTCAATATTCAACCATTTTTTACATGCAAAACCAGAAATTTTATATGGTTCTGCCTTCATTTCAGTGAGCCATTTTTAAAAGTCGAATACAAATGAGTCTATGTGTAACACTTATATTCTTTCCACTTTAACCTCTTGCTTATTTCTTCTGGGACATTTTCAGATTTGAGGTAAATTTGGGGAGAAACAAATCACATAATGTTTAAACTCAGGGATTGAAAAACTAGCACAAAAAGTTGATCAGTGATGCAGAAAATTTCACCCGATACATTTCATAAAGAGCAAAAACTTAAATGCACGTGGTAGATCCACTCCAGTCAACCGTGTGAATGCAGTGATAACATCTAACAATCAAATTTGAGAATAATTTTCCCCAAAAATGACTGATTTTGCTTAGAAGATTATGCAGATTGTGAACACCTATGGAATACAATTACCACTCAAAATATTTAACTTCATAACTGATTGTAAATGGTTTCAATGTAATATAATGGGTAAAGTTTTATTTTTAAAGGTTCATAATCATTCAGTTTGACAAATGTCCCTTTTCTCATGGTTCGATGGATCTTAAAATTTGAAATTCATTTTTACTTTGCTGTGTATTTTCAAAATAATTTTAAATTCCTGCACAACATTAAACTTATTAATGACCATAAATCTAAAATCTGCATTTTTAAGAAGAAAGACGTGATAACCTTACCTGAATAGACAAAGAAAAATTAAAGCAAACAAAATGTGTTCCCTGTAGAAACGATATAGACTACTTTAACGTAGTTGAAGAGAATTTTGGCTACCATTTCTTGATAATCTAAAAATTCTCCTAATGTGAAAGACTGTCATCATAATTTAGGAACTCTGAAAATTAAGGAACCAAGTAGCAAGTCCTTGAAGACACCAACCATTGTGCCCATATATATCCTACATCTGTATCTTGGCATTCACTTTGTAATAGACAGATGCTCTTTCTGCCTCATATGATTTTAACCCATTGTGTGAGGCCCTTGTCTGATTATATCTTTTCCTAGAAATTACAAAATTATTTTATCCAAGGTAAATTTAATAGAGTAGAAAAAATGAAAATGTACCTTTTTTAACAGGTAGAGAGCATAATTCCCAAACAAATGGACTGGTATCAGATTCTGAAGATATTTGAAGCAACACATTCATTTATCTGACTGGTCAGAACCTTAGTACCTACCAAAATAAAATCTATTAACCAAATATTTTTTTAGACAAAGCTAACAGAGTTTATCTAGACGTTGATAGCATGCCTGGGAAAGTCATTTCTGCTTTCAGATAAATTTTGTTTACTGAAAGAAAGCACAGAAGAACTGCCTCAATCCCCATCAGTAAATTTTCCAAAAGATGGCAAATATGCTATTCACAGTGAAGGGAAATGCTGACCACCACTGGTGTCCATGGTGGATGCATCACAAGTTAGTGAAAAAGTGATGTAACGAGTAAGAAGCTTGCATTCTGAGCCTTAGAGCTAAAACATTGTATTCAGAAAAAATATCTTGCAAAATACTAATTATAATGGGCAACAGGTTAATATTCTTAATATATAAAGAGCTCTTAAAAATTTACTTTTAAAATGGAACTTATGAACAGAAAAACTAGTAAAAGATTTACAAAGACAAAATACTAAAGACCAATAAACATAATTTTTAAAGTTCAACCCCACTGGTAATCACAGAATTACAAATTTTTTAAACTGTATTCTACCAGTTTTGAAATAATATTTGTGGTGCTGGTGGTATAGGGAATGAGTACTCTGGAACACTGGTGGCGGAAGTATAGACTCTTACAACCTTCCTAGAGTGCGATTTGACTTCAGTTCAAAATCTCAAAACATTCAAGGAGAAAAAAAAGCTTTCCTAGTGTCTCATCTCCAGTTCAGAATAATATAATTGAAAAAGTATCCCGTCGCTGAAAGCAAAAGAAAAATCTTTTGTATATGTAAAGGATCTCAAAAAATTCAAAACGTTATAGACTCAGAAACTTAGTGTTATAAGTATAAACTTATTTCCAAAAGTAGCCTCTAAATGGAGGCCTGTTAGAAGAATAAACATATGAGAATAGACTAGACATATCTGAAAGAAGAAGAGAGTTACCTCACAAGTTATCTTTAAGCATTACTATAAAACTAAAGATTGATGCCATAATAGACAGCTCATTAACACAACCAAATTACAAGTTTAAAACAGTACTGTTATGAAACGAATTATTCCCCCCCCCATTCACATGTACCCAGTACCTCAGAATATGATCGTACTTGGAGATAAGGTCTTTAAACAGCTAATTAAATTAAAATGAGGTCATTATGTTGGGCACTAGTCCAGTCTGACGAGTATCCTTATCAGAAGAGGAAATTTGGACGCAGACACACACAAAGGGAAGATGACAAGAAGACACAGGGAGGCCAAGGGGAGAGGCCCCAGTAGAAACTCACTCTGCTGACCTTGATCTTGGACTACCAGCCTCCGGAACTGTGAGAAAATAATTTCTGTCGTTTAGGTCACCCAATCCGTGGTATTTGTTACTGCAGCCCTAGGATACGTGGACCAAGTATTTTTAATAATTTAATATATGATGAAGATGGCATTTCAACTCAGTGGGGAAAGGATCAATTCAACAAATTATTTTGAAATAACACATTTGGAAAAAATGAATTATTTTGAGATAATAATTTGTACCTATACTATAAAACTTAAATGAAAAAGACCTGGTTGGTCTTAATTTTTAATGAAAAAATTACTATAGTAATAGAAGAAAAATAAGTATAACCTTGAAGGATAGATAAGCTTTTCTAAGCAGAATCCATGTAGGAAAATATTGGTAGATTTGATCTATCATGTCACCTTTCTCAAATATCAACCTTTGATTCATGTATGGGTCTGTTTGTGGGCTCTCAAACCTATTAAATTCTATATAGCAAAAAAATCCCATAAGCAAAACTAAAGGTAAAACCACAAATGAAGGAAAATATTTACTACATATAGAGTAGACAAAGAGTTTTTTTTTAACATAAAGAGTTCTTACTAATCCATAAGAAACAAATATCACAGCAGAAAAAATTAGCCATCCATTGACAAAAGAAGAAATAAAAATGGTGAAAGGACATAAAAAAATATTCAACTGCACTGTAATAAGAAAAATACAAATTAATGAATGAGATAGAATTTGTGCTCAAACTAGCAGACTTTTTAAAATTAATAACATTGAGCGCCTTTTATGGTTAGCACTTCTAAAAAGATATTGTTTCCTACCCAAAGTCCAATATACAGTCACCAAGTTTCCTGCAAAAATTTTAAAGTTTGGTTTTTGACATTTAAGTCCAGAGTTTGGGCAACTTCTCGGACCTCTTCGAGCTTCCGTTTCCTCTGTCAAAAAGGAAAGGTTATCTTGTGGATTCTTTGGAGTATTAAATAAGAGTTTCTGTAATGCTTCTGAAACGGTGTCGGGCACAAACAGATATTCATGAAACCTTTGGCCGTGGCTCAGGGAACTCCAGGAAGAAGACAAAGAAAAAGAGGATGAAGAGGGAAAGGAAAAGGGAGCATGAAACGGGGTAAATGTGCTCCTTCCTCTCGTAGAGACAGAAGAACCTCAAATGCTTTAAGTTTCCATAAATTCCTTTATATTCGTTATCTCATTGCATCCTCACAATGGACTCATGAAATGGACAAAGCAAGTAATGTTTTTCCTTCTGTACTAAGGAGAAGCTGAGGCACCGTGCTGAGTTAGGGACAGAGCCAGGCCTAGAATCAATGTTCTGACCCAGCCTCTGTGATTCCTCTGCTGGTCCACATTTTTTCGAACATTTGAAGATGACACCTACAACTGCCCAGTTCAGAAACATCTCCCTCCCCCACCAAAATCAGAATATGATTGCCACTGATATTACACTCCGAACAATCTCTTCAGCTATGTATGCAAAAAGAAAATAGTTTTATATGTGCATAAAAGTGATAGATACTAAAATTATCGTCTAGTCTGGTCATACAATTAGGACAACTACATGCAAAATATTTCAGATTATGTTACCTTATGGACATGAGCTGCAATTCTTCTCAACAGGGGCTGCATATCCTCTGACATATTGTTCTAAGTTGCATCGGCTATTGAATCAACACGGACATTGGATTGTGTGACAGCATCAAGCCAGGACGAAATCTGACTTCTTAGTGTTCCTCTGTTAGAGAAAAGATGGCCTCATAAAAAATTCTTTCCATATTTTGTATTTTGCGATTTCAACAATATTTAGGGTAGGAAAGCAAATAATTCCAGCAAATGCATCATTGCTATAAAGTATAGCTATGAAAGGAGACATATACATTCCAATACAGAACAATAGCTGGCTCTCATCACAATTTCAATAATACAATTAAGAGCCCGTAGTGAATTTATCCCTATAAAGGGAGTTGCAATTCAAGGTAGGCTCAAAAATGTTAGAACGAAGAAACATTAGAAATTATGACTTTAACCACCATCCCCCACCTCCATTTTTAGATGACGAATCTGAAGATAGGTTCAGATTCAGAGAGGTTAAGTAACTTTCCAACCTAACATAAATACAGAGCAGTAAGACAATGGGAAGACTTCAAGATTTGGGCTCTGGAATTTGAGTTGTGTCTCTCCATCATGCCACTTCTATCACCTTTCTTGTGTCATTTAATAATCTATACATAACCTATATGTATATTTTGGCAGTTTGGGGAAAAATAGTCCAACTGTTTTCTCATGGTAAAATGGTATAACTATAAAAAATAATAGTGTCTACATCTTAGATTGTAACGAGAATTAACCAAAATGCTCTTTGTATTAAAAAGGGCTTTGTAAACTGTAAATTTCCAAGCAAATGTTGGTTATTAGTAATAGGATGCTGAGTGGTAGAAATTTCTTACTGTTTTCTCAGACTGCTGGATTCCACCAAGAGTTCCCAAAAGGCCGAGACTGTCTTATTCATCAGCCTTAAAACCTATCACAGCACATGGCATACAGAAAGCACGCAACAAATATATGTCAAATTGGTATGTTATTTTTGGAAATCACGTAATCAGAATAAAATAGAAGAAATCTTGTTTCCGTAACTCACATTACTGGGTAATTCTCTGATGACTTTTCTTTTGATCTCAAGGAAAATCTCTATGTCCACTAGGACAAGTTTTTAAATTAGGGAGGAGGGAAACAAGATGGTAGACTGAACCACGCTTCTTCCCAACTCCACATCCCTAAAAGTGAGAAGAAAAAAAAAGAAAAGATCAAGTTCCTATGTTCATTTTTTTAATGACCTTTGGGCTGCATTCCAGAAAATTATTTGACTTAATCTTCTAGTTCACTAGTTATTCCTGTCCAAGTCCTAGATGCTGTTTTTCGTCTCACCTATTGAAGTCTTTTCTTTCCAGCACCACGTTTGTATTTTCTAAGGTCTGTTTGTTTCTCTCTCATGGATACAGTATCACGACATCTCCCTGACGTGTTTATAGATATTTAACAGTGCCTATCCTAAAATCTGGCTCTATTTGTTTTATTAACTCTGTTTTCTCTGTGTGTTGAGTTTGAAGCCTTTTTCCTCTGTGGGTGACCCCCTGGATGTTGTTTTGTTTTCATACTTATCTTTTATTTTGAGTTTTGATATTAGCTTATCTGTGAACACTGTATCTTTTTATCAAAACCTTCTCCTAGAGATGTAGGGAGAGCGGAATGTGTTGCCACAGAGTGAAGTAATTACTAGTTAGGGGGTGTGATGTTCCCCATACTCTTAGCAGATGCCTGCTTGCCAGAGCGCTTCATGCCTGTCCAAGCCAAGCGCCCCCACTCACAGTGTCTGCTGGAGGATAACAATTTTGTCATTTGCTACTTGGCTGCTGCCCGTCTTCCTGGAGCTGTTCCTCAACCAGGCATCCTCTCTTTCACCATTTGGTCCCATCTCTGATGAGGGGTACCTCTGGAGATGCTTCTACTGTGCTAGCACTGCTCCCCTGTGCATGGTTTGCACAGTATTTTCCTCTCATAGGTTCATCTCGAAACATCTAGTGTGTCTGGGCTTTCTCGTATCTCTTGACCTATCAAGGTCACCCCTTCAATTTCTAGCATGGCTATTGATTAATTCTTTTATTTCCTCTTTAGGCCAGATCCAAAAGTTCAACTATTTGAAAATAGGAGTGCCTGAAGGAGGGAATAAAGAGAATGGAAGAAAGGAAATAGTGCAACAATAGAAAGAGAAACGTTCCAGGACAAACAAAAAAACCTCAGATTGAAAGGCAAAAGTAAATAAAAAAATGAAACACATCATGCATTACTGTAAAAATTTCAGTACACCAAACATAAAGAGAAAATCCTCAAGTCTTGCAGAGAAAGAGAAAATAAGAACAGATCTTCAACTAAGAAAACAGAATCATATTGACATCAGACTTTTGTTCAGTAACTCTAAATGCAAGATGCTAATGAAGGTCAGAATACAAATATTTCTAAATCCAACAAAAGTGTGAGAGCAAATAAACACATTATCACACTTGCAAAGTTAGAGAAAATTCATTAGCCACAGACTATCTAAAGCTTTATTGGAGATGTTTTCCAAAAAAAAATTTAATCCAAGACATAGAAGTCAGATCAAAATGTAGTGATAACTAGCATAAGGATAGACATAGGTCAATGGAATAGAACTGAGAGTCAGAAATAAACACATGCATTTATGGTCAATTAATTTGACAAGGATACCAAGACAATTCAATCGGGGAAAGAAGACTCTTTTCAACAGTGGAGGAAAGAAGTGTCTTTTAATGGGGGACAGCTAGATAGTGACCCTCAAAAGAATGAAGTTGAACACCTACCTCACACTATATACAAAAAAATTAATTCAAAACAGATCAAATACATAACTGTAAAAGCTAAAATTATAAAACTCTTAGAAGAAAACAGAGGTATAAATCTTCATGACCTTGGATTAGGTAATAGTTTCTTAGATATGACACCAAAAGCAGACAACAAACTTTAAAACTAATGATAATTTGGTCTTCACCAAAATGAAAACTTCTGGTTTCAAAAGATACTATCAAGAAAATGAAAGCCAGCACAAAGAATGATAGAAGATATTTGCAAACCATATATCTGATAAGAGACTTGTATCTAAATATATAAAGAGCTCTTACAACTCAACAATAAAAAGACAAATAACTTCATTTTTTAAATGGCCAAAAGATCGAATACATGTATCTCCAAAGACAAATAATGGCCAATGAGCACCTGAAAATACACTCAACATCATAAGTCATTAGAGATATGCCAATCAAAACCACAAAGAGATAGCACTTCACACCCACTAAGGTGACTATAATCAAAAAGATAGACAACAAAAGGTGTTGGAGAGGATGTAGAGAAATTGGAACCTTCATTCATTGCTGGTAGGAATTTATAATAGTGCAGCTGCTTTGGAAAACAGTTTGGCAGCTTCTCAAAAAGTTAAGCATCGAGTTACCATAGGACCCAGCAATTCTACAGCTAAGTGTATTAACAAGAGAAATGAAAACTTACATCCACACAAAAACTTGTACACAATGTTTATAGCAGCATTACTCATAACAAACAAAAAGTTAAAATAACCCGTACATTCACCAATGAATAAATGGGTTAAAAATGTGGTATATCCATATATTGGAATATTATTCAGTCATAAAAAGGAAGGAAGGACTGACACATCCTACAACTGATGAACCTTGAAAACATGATGCAGCATGAAAGAATCCAGTTACGAAAGGCCACATGTTATATGATTCCATTTACATGAAATGTTCAAAACAGGCAAATATATAAAGACAAAAAGTAGATTAGTGGGAGTTTCTTTTAGGGGAGACTAAAATATTCTAAAATTAGATTGTGGTGATGGTTGCACAGATTGTGAATATACTAAAAAAACATTGAACTGTACACTTTAAATGGTTGAATTGTATATTATATGAGTTATATTTCAATAAAGCTGTTTTCTAAAATAACTAGTTAAATAGAGAATGTTAGAAGCATTGGAATGTGTTGAAAAGGATACTAATAAACTGTGAACAGGAAGAGAAAAACCAATGGGATACCACTAAGCGATATTCAGAGGAAAATTCAGAGCCTTAGATACGTTCATTAGGAAACCAAAAAGACCAAAAATAAATAAGATATGCTTTCAGCTCAAGAAAGTAAAGAACAACAAAATAAACCCTCCCCCAAAAAAGGGGAAGAGAGGAATGAATAAATAGAAATGCGGAAATCTATAAATTTGAAAATAAAACTAAATGGTAAATTTAAAAATTGTTGACCAATAATACTTAAAGCTTTCTTTGAAAAGAACAGTAAAATAAGCATAATGATATTAGAAGGTGCTCTCCACATGACTTGCTTTTTCCTGTCCTCTCACTGCAACACTCTCCCCAAAGTATTGTGCTCGTGTGAAGCGCCCCTCCTCCAACTCTACGAAGTTAGCCTCAGAGTAGACACTCCATCTGCTTTCACCAGCACCTCTGATGCTCAGTGGCTGAGAAAGTGCAGAGCCCAAAGGTGAGGGCAAATATGGTCAGTGGGATGGTGGGGACCACTGATGATTCCCTCACCATCGAGACACCTCTGCTGAGGTTCTGAGGGTGAGCGACAGATATCACAGCGATCTCTGGCGTTGACATCGTCATGAACCATCATCTGCTGAACCTCACAAAAGAATCTTATAAAAAGTCCATCAACGATTACGTGAAATTAATCAAAGGCAGACTCAAGGAAATGAAACCAGACAGAATAAAACCTTTACAAGCAGAGTTGTGAGCAAAGCAGGCACATAGCACATGGGGTTAATAACACTTACACCAACAATAGGTAGCACTTACCTGTACCAAGCACAGTTCCAAGTTCTTTACACACTTTAACTCATTGAATTGTGACACTATTGCAGGCAAATACTATTATTGACCCCATTTTACAAATAAGAACCTGGGGCAGAACTGTTATGTGCTAATAAATGGTGGAGCCAGGATTCGAATACAAGCCTTCTGGCTCCAGAATCTATGCTCTTAGCCACTACAAATAACCCCAGTAACTTAAAAACAGCAACAAACTTGAATCCAGATGGCAGCAGGATACCTTGACTCAACAAATAATTTCATTTATGAATAGCTCTAAAAAAGAAAAATATTTTGAAATTTGGCTAACTACTTTAGACTGATGAAATGTCGTTGTAACTGGCTGTTGCTTTTCCTCATCCACAGAATATCAAGATTTAGACAAATAACTTGATATCACCTTGAGTTCTATACGGTTGTTTTCACTTATATTTATTTTTACAGAGGCTTAAAAAAAATTTCATGTAGGTCATCCAAAATAAAACATCAATTTTTAAAAAATGGAATAAAAAGTTTATAAGTATAGAGATTTTGAAAACTAAGGGAAGACTAGGTAAAAACTGGCAGGAAGACTGAAATCTACATAATACAGTTGAATTTCTAAAAATAATATGAACCGTCAATATTGGTACAAGAATAAATCAACAAATATACCAGTGAGCATGTAATAAATCAGAAAGTTACTCAAAGTCCATCTCCTAAGAAAGGCACTGGGTCTGAATAGTTTTACAGGCAAATTCTATAAAACTCTCAAGTAACAGGTGCTATAAACATAAACAAGCACCTCCGAGACCAGGGGGCAGGAAACGACAGCATATGTTGGCCCACCACTTTCCTTTGTAAATAAAGTTTTATTGGAACGCAGCCACACCCAGTCCTTTGCATACAGTCTGAGGCTGCTGTACTGCAACAAAGGCAGAATTCATGGCTGCTTTACTGGGACAAAACCCTAAGACACTTACTATGTGACCCTTTATGGAAAAATTTCCTAGAGGAAAGAAATCCAGGTGGTCAATAAAACCTCAGTGGTGGCCATGAAAACGCGCCCCCCACCCCCAGATCACCTGCTGTGGGAAGCATAATTGACAGACGTCCTGGCTGATGTATTCACACTGAGGCCACTATTCCCATGGGCTGCTTCAAGCTGGTGACTCAGCAGGACACAGCTGCTGGGTACAGGACACCTCTGACAGCTTACTGGCTCGAGGGCTGTACATGGGCCTGAAGAAAGTGTTCTTAGAACTGTTAGACCTGCATGGCGGTCTGACAGCTTCCACCACATCCTTTGCTCTCTCCCCTTTCTCTTCACAAGCATTGTCCCTGATAAACCTCTTGCACAACTAATCTAGTCTTGGTTTCTGCTTCTCAGAGGACCTGAACTAACGTAACATGTAAAAATTGCTACCTATGACTACTCTTGCATCACAAAAATGCAAAATAAAACAACCACCCATCATTTGTCACTCAATCAGATTAGCAAAATTCTAATTTGATGCTATCGATTGCTGGGGACGTTGGAGAAACTGATTTTCTCATAATCTTCTGAAAGTAAATTGGTTCAGCCATGTAAGAAAGCAATTTGAGGAGTGCACACTTTAACCCAGAAATTCTGCATCTCCGTGAGAAATGTTTGAAATATGTACAATGAACCGTATGTAAGGTATTTCACTGCAATGTTGTTTATAATTATGAAAAATTTGGACTATCCAACAGTATGATTAAATAAGTTATGAAAGGTCTATGTTATTAAATACCATGCAGGATACCATGGGAGGGGAGATAGATGTGTATGTTCTGAAAGATCGCAAGGACATCCCATTAAGTGACAAAAGCAAGATGTTGAGTAATGCATACTATACAATACCATTTATGTTTAAAATACACCCAAAAACCTATACATCTGTGTCTCTCTATACACACACACACACTTACATATATGTATAAATTGGTATCAGTGATTATGTTTAGGTAGAGGAATGGAATTAGGAGTGGTGTAGGAAATTTTAGCTTTACCTGATTTTTTGTTAATATTCACAAGGAGAATCTATTCATATATTATTTTCAGGGAAAATATTTTTTTTTAATTCAAGTGATAGCAGTTCTTCTCTTCTTTCTCCCTATGGGCTGCTCAGCAGTATCTGGGGCCGCATAAACACCACACACAATGGCATATGTTACATAGGTAGGATCTAGAAAATCCTCGGAAGATCAAGGTTACAGAAAAATCACCTTATCTGAGCATTTGTTTCTACTAATTCAACAGATAAGCACTGCATGTTTATCAGTGAAGAATCCAGAAAACAACTACTTCCAGTAAACTTTCTAATAGATAAAAGAAGACATTCAGGATAGACAGACAGACAGATAGATAGATAGATAGACAGACAGACAGATAGGTGGATAGATAGATAGATAGATAGATAGATGATAGATAAACAAGAAGAAATACAAGCACATATATTCAATAATTATCTAGATGTATCAAAACATAAATTACCCTATTGTTTGTAATCTGCCGTCGGTATGACCCAGACTAAGCATCAGAAAGAAAAACTTGCTGTGTTTTCGGGGGCAGGTTTTACAAAGGGAACTGACAGGCCCTGAGGAGCTCTGAGAAACAAGCTGTCATTCTTTGGATGAGGTAAATACTTCTGTCCTTGGGACTCATAGTTAGATAAAGCATTTTGTGAAGACCAAGCCTGGAACCGAGGAACCTCGCCCAGGCCACACGCTGGTTCTTTTCCCACTTACTTCCATGGGACTCATCTAGGAAAGATGAAATAATTTATTTGTCAGCCCATCACTATCCATCTGTTCCTAATATCTCTCCAGTGAAATCTTTGAATACTGCACAAGCAGCACATCCATTCCTAATAGCAGTTAGGGCACGTGTTTTGGCTTCCTCTACAAAACCATCAATAACTCTGAGCTAAGTTCTTGTCGCCCTTAGCCATCTCTTCCATATTAGACCATGGAGCAAATTGCGGAGCAGGATTTAGCAATCACGTAAGCAACAACATTTCTTAGTGTTTGAGGTTTTATGGTTGTTGACAGCAAACTGAGCGATGACTGGCTGTTATGAATCAATTTGCATCCCAGGTGTTGGGAAGTTAGGGTTCTGTAGGAGCTTTGCGTATGGTCACTGCAGGCTGGCCATCTAGAAGTGAAGTTTGCCCACAGTCTTGTCCCTTTACCCACCCCTGTCCCATCTACAGTCAGAATATGCCTGTACCACAGGGATTCTTGAGTTCAAGTGTCCTTGGCCTAAGGCCAAGCACAGTATAGAGAAAGAATACCAGCAGAAAGATATGTTAGCCCCACGCCCCCTGTACCAAGGCAAAGCTCGCTCCTGCCTCCTAGCACCAAAGTCTTAGTCTAACTGCCTGGAGATTCCAGGGGTTTGCCTGTCTCTACCAATGAGACTTGGCATTCCTCCCTCGGCTTGTGCAAACACAATTTTATTCTTGTTTGTGCATCGTTAGTTCATTTAACATAATGATGACTAACATCTGTGGAGCCCCTGCCATCTGCCTAGCACTTTCTACCCGTGTTCACATTTAATCCTCACCCCCACCCCACGAGACAGGCATTACTTTTGGTCCCATTTTACTGCTAAGGATGAGAAAGATACTTTGCCCAAGATCACACAGCTTGAAAGTGGCAAATCAGAAGTCTGAGCTGCATCTCTCTGGTTTCAAAGCCCAAGCTCTTGAACACTGTGTAACAGAGTCCCCAAATATGACAGTGCCACAAGCTGGTCATCAAGTGGCATTCAAGATTGTTTCTGACAGATCCAATTTCACAGAAACTTTAGAATAGTTTTAAGTTAGTATACATTCATTCATACATTTATTCATTCGAGAAACATTTACTGAAGGCCTACACACCTCATCTGAGATGCAGCAAAGATTCAAGTATCAGGAAGATATTGTGTCTCAGGAGTTCACAGTCTAGCAGAGGAGGCAGACACACAAATAAGCACAATACAGCGAGATGGAAGAAAAATAATGGAAATACACTAAGTTCCCCTCTTCTCTACAGATTTTCCCTATTTCTCAGCCTTTATTAGCCTATTCTTTGATAATTTTCATAATTACATTTTTGCAGCTTCCCAAGAATGTTTATTATATTCTCTCCTTCACATAAAATTATCAGATTTGTTAAAGAACCAACAACTTAGCAACGATAAATTTGATCATGATAGCTGATATATTTATATTTGTTCTTAAGATTTTTTGTTTTATATTTACACAATGCTAAGATTAATTTAAATCTCTCAAACATTATTACCTTAAAAGAAACTGTTATGGGAGAAAATATTTACAAAAGACATATCTGATAAAGGGCTGTTATCCAAAATATATAAAGAACTCTTGAAAGTCAACAATAAGAAAACGAACAAACCAATTAAAAAATGGGCAAAGATCTGAAGAGCGATCTCACCAAAGAAGACGTAAGGATGGCAAATAAGCAAATGAAAAGATGCTCGACATCATATGTCATTAGGGAATTGTAAATTAAATCACCAATGAAATACCCCTACACACGTATTAGAATAGCCAAAATCTGGAACATTGACAATACCAAATGCTGACAAGAATTTGGTGCAACAAGAGCTCTCATACGTTGCTGATGGGAATGCAAAATGGTACAGCCCATTTGGAAGACAGTTTGGCACTTTCTTACAAAACTAAATAGACTCTTACCATATGATCCAGCAATCATGCTCCATGGTATTTACCCAAAGGAGTAGAAAACTTATCTCCACACAGAAACTTACACATCAATGTTTACAGCACCATTATTCATAATTGACAAAACTTGGAAACAACCAAGATGTCCTTCAGTAGGTGAATGGATTAATAAACTGTGGGGCTTCCAGACAATGGAATATTATTCAGAGCTAGAAAAAAACGAGCTATCAAGCCATCAAAAGACATGGAGGAATCTAAAATGCATATTACTAAGTGAAAGAAGGCAACTGAAAAGGCTACATATTGTCTAATTCCAACTATATGACATTCTGGAAAAGACAAAACTATGGAGACAGTAAAAAAAATTAGTGGTTTTCAAGGGTTAGGGAGGAGATGGGAATATATGCGCAGAGCACAAAGGACTTTTAGGGCAGTAAAACTACTCTGTATGGTACCATAGTGATGGATATATGTCATCATACATTTGTCAAGACTCACAGAATGTATAATACCAAGAGTGACTCCTATTGTAAACTATGGACTTTGGGTGATAATGGTGAGTCAGTGTAGGTTTACCCACCGTAACAAATGTACCACTCTGGTGGGGGATGTTGATAATGGGGGAGGCTGTGCTTGGGGGTGGGGGAGTACATAGGAAATCTCTGTATCTTTCACTCAGTTTTGCCATGAACCTAAAACTGCTCTAAAAAATAAAGTCTACCTTTAAAACACCTGTTCACCAAATTGATGTTGTTTTATTTATTCTATCTTAGTCATGGATTAAATGTATTTTTTCCCTGAAGATTTATAAACCTCTTCAACGCCAAAACCACTCAATTCATTTCATCTAAATGCAATGAATAAAAAGCAGTTCAGGAAAGGGAAGCTGAGTCATTAAGATTCGGTAGCATTTGGTACATGTACCTAAGTCGTCTCGTGTAGCAGGGGTAAGTCGCATGTCACATCTAGTCAGCAGCCACAGTGCAAACAGGCTCGTGTCCCTCCAAATACAATGATGTTCGATATAATCTAGTCCACTTCTTAGAGCTCTCCTAAAATAACCCATGTCCTTACTCTGCTCTTCCTACTAACCACATGTTTTAGAAAAACACCATTAGGGTGCAACTGGCACTGACATTTTCCAAATAAAACATTTGTTTCTGAAAATATAAATTGTCTTATTTTTCTGTTGTAAACACTGGTTTTGTTGGCAAATGGACATGCAAGTTGCAATTATTGTGGTGAGGCAGTTGGAGTGCCTGTGGGGGTTTTTTTGTGTATTTCCAAAGGCCAGCGGCCACAGTGCTGGCTTTCCCACGAGCCAGGAGTCCCGGCAACTCCCTAGGTGCCTCTGATGGACTTCTTGGCAACAGGACAGGGGCCCATGATGCAGAAATGCTACTCTGAGCTCTTTGAAAATTCTCTTTCCCCACAGCTGTCGGTTTGCCATTGGGATTATAGCACTAGTGCTGTGTTTTTATTACTACAGTTTTAGCACAAGGTTGTGTTTCACAGTATTATGCAAACATTACAGAGGGTGTTTCAGCCATCTATCGATGCATAGCAAACCGCCCCAAAAAAATCAACGGCTTAAAACAACACTACTTTATTATTTCTCATGACTCTGTGGGTTGTCTGGGCAGTCCTTCTGCTCATAACTGGAGTTTCCCCATGTTGTTGCACTCAGCTGGAAAACTGGCTCAGAGTCGGGCTCAATCAGAACACTGGCATGGCTGGGCCTCTCTCTCTGTGGTCTTAGCATCTCTCTCCAAGAAGAATGGCCGGGTCTGATCTTTCTTGCATAGCATCTGTGTTGCGAGAGGGCAAGCTCCAACGTGCACGTGCTCATCAAACCTCTGCTTACATCACACCTGCTGATGTCCCCCTGTCCACAGCAAGTCACATGGCCAAGCCCAAAGTCAACGTGGAGCGGGGAAGTCTTGTGCATCTAAACGTCCATGCCACTGGCTAATACGCATGCGCAGATACAGCTCCCGCTCTCCTTTAGGATGGGGCACGACCCACCTTCAGGTCCTGGAATGGGTTCCTCTGCAGAGGAGTCAGAATAGCACAGAGGAATGGCACTGGTTAGACCACCCAGAGGCATCATCTGACACCGATCACGTCACCTCCCTTTGGCTATTTCTTCAGCTTTAAAATGAGGCTAATAACAGTGTCCGCCTCAGAGAGTTTAGGGGAAGATTAAATTAGATAAAGCTTACAAAGAGCTCAGCTGCGGTCTCTGGTACATAAATAAACGGTAACTATGATTATTAAGTGCTTTTCAGAACTTTTTTTTTGGAAGCTGCCACTTCCTTGCAACAAGTCACATACTCTGAGAGAAGCCTGCACAGGATTTTATCACCTGTGGGGGACTGTCTCAGGACTATCAGCACAGCCTCGTAGCCTGTATGTCAGCTTACTTCTAAGATATAATCCAAGAAAAGTTTTAAATAAGCTACCTGACTTAGCCAGAAAAAGAAAAAAGCAATGTAATTCTCGAAAGTATGTGACCCATGTCCCCCAAAGTCATATATTGACTATCCTGACAGTTGATATGTCAGCCCAACCTCTAGACTGAGGGTAATAAAATCAAATTGAATGGGCGAAGAATTACACTGAAATGTGCTCTTTTTAATCTTTTACTTAATTTTATGTCTTTTTTTGCTGAAAGAGGAAAAGTTCAAAAACAAATGCTGAGTCAAATGTTTAAAGAGGCATAAACACTTTGTAGATTTTTTTCATGTGTTTTACGTAACTAAAGTTCCACAGATACGACAAGCCATTAAGTTTGCAAATGGTGGTGCTAGAGGAGTATTTTATGTACTTACAAATCTATCCAGTTGCTTTAAATACTATCACAAGCAAAAGGAAGCCAGGAAAGATATGAAATTACAATGATTCCTGCAAATAATCTTCACAGTTCGCTATTGCTTGTAGATGCCAAGGTCCTATAAAGAGCAAGATGTCTTAGGAAGCTTTTAGATAAAATGGGCAGCTTCAAGACCCATTAGAACGTCTCCTAAAATGTGAAAATTTCAGTCTTCCTAATAGTCCGTTTTGAGTATTCTTTCACTTATACTTACCTTGGACAAATAATGAAAGCAACAGAGACATCCTCGTACAGTAGGAAAAGCGTGAGCTCACGCTTTCAGAACTGAGTGCAAATTCCACATTCTTCCCCTGGCTAGTTTAACGACCCTGGATGAGCCCCTTCTAAAATCATTTTCACTCTTTTCCCCCAATCTGTAAAAAGGAGAATCATGATTCCTGCTTTAACGATTGTTGTGAGAGGGTCTGGCTCCGTGGCCGAGTGCTTAAGTTCGCGCGCTTCGCTGCGGGGGCCCAGGGTTCGGATCCTGGGCGCGGACATGGCACCGCTCGTCAGGCTACGTTGAGGCGGCGTCCCGCATCCCACAACTAGAAGGACCTGCAACTAAGATATACAACTATGTACAGGGGGTTTGGGAAGATAAAGCAGCAAAAAAAAATAAAAAAGAATTGTTGGGAGGATTATATGAGTTATTGTAGATGAAAATGCTCGGTGCACCATTTAGCACAGAGTAGGCATTTGTTAAATGTTTATTTGTTCTGCCTTCTCAATAGGCTTTTCTTTTTTAAAACCAATTACCTTCAAACCTACATGGCATTAGAAATAAGTCCTTATTGAAAGCCTCAATCATTGGCAAATTTAAGCCTTTATCTAAAAGCTCTACATTAAGGGATTAAATTCTTTACAAACCTTAAAAGTGAAATTAACAATCGCCTTCCAAACATGGGGCAGGTGAACTAATCGTACACTTCATTTTCAATACCTCCCATCACGCTCTGAGAATGAATCAGGAGATTTTACACCTATGTGCATAATCAGGAATTTAATTAAAGCCAACTAATATTTTTTAGGAGTATAATAGTTGACCCACAAGTGCATTTGCCATCAAGACTGCTTTGTGAGCTTAATCCATCCTCTATTAACAATTACAAGGTACCAATCACCCTTTTTGTTAATTTTCCCAGGTAAGCAGCAATCAGGTCGTTAGCACACAGAGCGATCACAACACTCTTACTCACAAATGGAGAAACTGCTGTTGCAAGGACCAGAACCCACTCTCTTGATTCTAAATCCACTATACACTATGTCATATAACCAAGTTCCTTCTGTGAGCAGCCTTAAATCCTTTTTGTTAATTAAGGGGCAGAGGAAGGGGAGAGTAAAGTATAGTGAATATTGTGGATTGGCACTCAACATCTATTTCTCCCTTCTTGTAGTGCAGTATTTTTTTCAAACTGCCAGTTGCCATCCATTAGTCAGTCATGAAATCAACTTCATGGGTCAAGACCCGCATTTCTTAATGGAATGGAATAACCCACAGTAGCATAGAATTGCACAGCAGAGAGTAGAATAGAAGCCATCGGGGGTGTTACATTGTCTTGTGAATCTTTTATTTCGGGTAGACATGAATGCGACTATGTGCATGTATGAGTCAAATGAATTTTACAATAGAGTATGTCAAAAAGTTTGAAAAATATTGTTCTAGGATTCCTTTCTGTATCTCCAACTTTAAGAAGCTAAACAGTATGCTTCCTGGAATCCCTTGAGAAAAGATCCCAGTGTGATTTGGGTTTGGCCTGTCAGATGCCCAAGCGTGAGATCTGGAAGATGGCAGTGGTCACACCTCTACTGCCACAGCTGTTTCTGTTGGCAAGCATTGTGGTGGACACTTTTGATCTTCTGCAGCATCCTAAGCAGATGACTCAACATGTGGTCACGAGATCCATGTGTCCTGAGAGGCAAGGAACTAGGTGTCCATTTCCTGGCCCAGATGGCAGCAGATGCAGTGACCTTCTGGAGTTAGAGGCAGGAGAGGAAGCACCCTGAAAGTGGTGGCTTCCAGATCTTGGTAGTGTCAATGAGATTCTGGCTCCACTGGCTTTCTGACTATAGAAGTAGCAGCAGCTCTCTTGGTGGTTCACTTCTGTGATGTGCCTCTGGAAACTTCTATGGAAAGTTCAACCTCAAGTCTATTTCTTCAGCCCTCACACAATTCTGTAAGTCACTTAATACCCTATAATAAATCCCTTCTTGCTTAAGCTACTAGGAGTAGTATCTATTCTGTACTCTACTCTGTTAAAACTGACAGGAAATGGAAAAATAAATAAAATAAAGACTTTTTTTGGTACTCAACATTATACTGGAACTGAGTTATGAATCTCTATAGAGAATTCTATAAAGAAGTAGAAAACCACGTACTTTGTAGTCATAGATATTTTTGGTTTGGTTTTGTTGTTTTTGGTTTTTGTGGGTCCTATACCACAATAATACCTGTTGATTGATTGATTGATAAAACCACATGATGCTAAATACCAAGATGGCTTGGTACCTTCATAACTGGTTGCAAGGAGAATGAAAGAGTCTGTCTTAGATCAGATTTCCTGGAAAGACTCTGAGATGGGAATTTGGATGTGGGGGGTTTGTTGAATTGTACACTTAGAACAAAACCTGTGAGAAAGCGGGACTGGGCGGAGGAAGCAGTTGCACTGTGACACAGTTGCAACTGCTAACAGGTCTCAGCTGATGTTACTGGGGGAGAGGGGAGTTCTGAATCTGAGGTGACCCTTCAGAGTGGTTCTGAATTGAGAGAAGAAGGCCAGGACTTTGTACCCCCACATTAACCAGTCACTGGATGCAAGCTGCCCTTGGGAAGGGTCTGTAACCCCAGATGAGGTAACTCTCTTCAGCCAAGGGCAAGTCCTTGCAGGGGACTTAACTATGGGTTGTCAGAAGCCAACAGCTCTAGGCAGCTGGAGAATGAGTGCTTCAGTCCCAAAGCGGGTACCTGGGTGGTGAACCACAGCATCTGCTCAGAACCCAGAGAAGTCTTTATCATGTCCTACAGTTTCCTGAATGCCTCGTGAAGACATTCAGCCCAGTCCCTATCAGAAAACACGAAAGGGATGTTCTCCATATATAAATAACGTTCAGCATTATAGTAACAATAAAATCTATTTTCCACTTAGCAATACATCCAGTTAAGTGTGATTTTCAAATAGAGCTTTGTGAGCCTGGAGCCAGAGAGCACGAGTGTGGGCTTTGTGCCCTATCTTTTATTTCTAGATCAACAGTGGGTACAGTCTCTCCACTTTTATTTTAGTTTATTTTCTTGGCCATTACTACTTTGAGTAGTAGCATTTTTTTATGCCATCCTCTTCCCTGCTGTCCACTAGGTCAATAATTAATCACAAGTTTTCCTGAAAGATTGAGGGAGAGGCAGCTTTGTAAAAAGGAAAATTCATGGGACCAGGACACAGGAAACCTGAGGCCTATTCTCAGTTCTGTCTTCTTTCTCTCACTCTCCCTCTTTCCCTCCCTCCCTCCATTTCCTAGGAATAACCATGCCTGCCCTATTGTACAGATCCAAAAAAGTAATGCACATGAAAACATCGTGGTAAGTAAGAATTATAATACATCTGTAAGCTTTCATTATTGGTCAACTGCCCACTTTATAGTTACTTATGCAAGTCACGGTGCATTGAGAACCCATCAAATCTGCATACAGTTGAAAGCCTTGGTACACAAGGAGAGGAAGAACCAACCTACCCGGATGGTCAATCTCCATCCCATTAGCGGGTTCAATCAGACGTTCAACAAATGCTCATTGAGCATCAACACGGGCCAAGCACTAGACACACAGTGAACAAGTCTGCAGGAGGCAGCACGGCTGAAAGTGAGCACTGTGGGCTTCACTTCTCCAAGGCTCGATGTTTGTTCACGAAAGGAGATAGTACCATAAGGGGCTGTTGCAAATAAGTGCTTGTAGACTTATGCACAAAACACCATGGAAACTCATAGGTGGGTTACCCAGCCCAGCCTTAGGATATCAGAGACATCTCTTTGGTGAGGATGACATCCAAACTGAATCTTTAGAATAAAGTAGGAATCAGTCAAGCAAGGGGAGAAAAGATAGACAGTCCAAAAGGTTGCAGAGCCCTCGAAGTGAGAAAGCACCGGAGAAACTGCAGACGTGGTTTTCTGTAAAGTATGGTGTTCAGAGAGAATAAAGAGAGGTGGCGAGCCCTGTGTGCCATGCTGGCAAGGCTGGCTTTTCTCCAGAGAGTAGGGAGAACCAGTGAAGGGCATAAGGCAGGGGGCGATGGGGTCACATCTGTATTTTTTTTTGAATGATCACTCTGACTACAATGGAGAAGGGAGGGGACAATCCCTAGTGCCAGGAACACCAAAGTAGAGCCTGAATGAGGAGGAGGTAATAGGGTATAAATGAGTAAGAGATAATTAGGGTTAATATCCCATTAATTAATGTGGAAGAGATTTGGATAGATGAGGGAGAAGGCAGGAAGTGGAGCAGACAGGATATAACAAGATTCATTGAGCACTTGTAACATCCATGTTCTATCCATCCAGGCACCTTATCTACATCAACTCACTGAATCCTTACAAGGCCTCTACAGGGAAAATAATCTTATCATTCCTATTACTCCTGAAGCACTACAAGGTTCA
Source organism: Equus asinus (assembly GCF_041296235.1). Taxonomy (NCBI): domain Eukaryota; kingdom Metazoa; phylum Chordata; class Mammalia; order Perissodactyla; family Equidae; genus Equus; species Equus asinus. The sequence continues at coordinate 37,056,199 of NC_091790.1, forward strand.
AAGAGGTTATCGACTAGCCCAAGTCATTCAGTAGAGCCTGTATTTGAACTCCAGCCTTTTGTGCTCAAATCCTACATGTGTCCCCTCCACACGGTATTGTCGCATACATTAGTATGAAGATCTAATCTAGATCTAATCTAGCCAAAGTTCTAATCTAGAGAGATAAAGGTTGACATCACCATCATGTTGATAATAATTAAAGCCACAAGAGTAGATGGAACTGGTTAGTGGTATTTAAACAGCGATGATGTTAGCTAACATGCATTGAGTATTCTCTATGTGCCAGGATGTTTTCTAAACACTTTACATTATTTAATCCTTACAGCAGTCTTTGAAGAATATACAACTATGTACCAGGGGGCTCTGGGGAGAAAAAGGAAAAAATAAAATCTAAAAAAAAAAAAAAAAGTAACAGAGATTTGCCAACAAAAATGTAAGAGCCAGTGAGCGGGGACAGAAGCCAGGTTGCCATGGATGACAGCATGAATGGGGCGTAAGACCAGAAAGACAGCCGTATAAACCACACTTTGAAGTGGTTCAACTGTGAAGAGGGAGACAGAAATAGGCTCTAAGTAGAAGTTGTTGTGGAGTAGAGGGAGTGATTCTTTAAGATGAACATATTTAAATACTGATGGAAATAAGCCACCAATGAAAGTGAGGTTGAAAACATTTCAAGAGAGGAAAATAACTGGTGGGACTAGGTTGCTGAGGATGCGAGTAGCCAGTTAGAGGAAATAAGCTGAGACAGGAGGAGAGAAGGAGGAGGCAGGGATGAGGATGGACACATATCAGACTGTGTTCGGATCTGATATTGAAGGTATTTCCTATAATGGCTTCTATTTTCCAGCTGAAATAGGAGATGAGATTATCTGCTGACAGTGAAGAGGGAAGAAACAGGGTAAGAGCCTTGAGGGAGAGAAGAATATTTGCAATAGTCATTTTGAAAAATGGTAGTGACTCTAACAGAGAAAACAGTGAAGGATTACCAGTTATTACAGAGGGCTCACGTGAGATCAAAGGCCATGAATTTGGCATGCCACTTAGCTGCGATTTTGTGTGATTTCCTTCAGTCTCATTCAGTGAGACAAGAAAAGCAGCAGAAATATTGGTAGTTGGGATTAACTCCAAGTTGAAGACAGAAGGGCAAGGGCACAAAGAGTTCAAGGTGTTAGGAGGAGAGTGATTGAAGAAATGAACCATAATGTCTAGGCTGGCTTTAGATGGAGTGAAGATGGGTAAGACTAGCAGGGAAAAAAATACGAGGACCAAGGAAACTCAAAGAACAGCTATTTGGGAGTAAGAGATAGAGGTCTGGGATGGTAAGAGATTATGGAGATTTTAATATAAGATTTCAGAAGTGGAGAAGGTCTAGGTGATTAGAAGTTCCGGAATTTGACCATAGATGTATGTTGTGTATCAGTCCAGCTTCTCTTCCTTTGGGGAACTTTCCTTCTGTCATTACATGTGGTCCTGGTTGAACAGATCATCCTGGAGCCTCACCCTATCCCACCCTCACTACAGGGATTGGCATGGAATGCAGGCCAATGAGTTCATCCCCTGGCTACAGTGCTTGGTTCAAGGATGGGTATATGACCAAGAGGAGAAGATCAGACTCTTCTTTGAGATTTCTTCCACAGATGCTGGAGGCAGAGAGTCTCTCTTTTCTCAGCTCATGAGTTATAAAGACCATGTAGCTGCTTGTCATCTTTCCTGGCAGCATGGAGGAACCCATCTTCAGGAGAAAGTGAGACCAACATGCAAAGACAAGCAAATCAAGATAATAATTTTGAATCCCTGGATCAAGTCATGCTGAAGCTAGCCTACCCCTGAATCTTTCAAATGAGCCTTCCAAATTCTCTCTTTGGATTAAGGTGGTCTAAATTGGATTGCTATAAACTTCAATCTAGGGTGTGAGTGGTTGGAACAAAAGGAGATAAAGGTATGAGAGCTGAGATGCCCAAGAAACTAACGATATAGTGTTGCATGGGTTTGCCTTATGGGCATTAAAGTCATCCAAGATGAAGGTAGTACTTAATGAGCATGGCGAAGACACCTAAGATCCATTTGCAAGAGTCTTGTAGGAAGAGCAGACACTATGATAGTAGGGCAAGCGCAATGAGGACCAGAAGAAAGTTATGTATCAGTCAGCAGGAGCCTCAAAAACTTTTATACGAAGGCAACGGAATAACAGTATGGAGGCTGCATAGGGGAAAAAGAAGCACACAGACCCCACTTGCTGATGAGAAGCTAAGTAGGATGTGCAATAATTGGATAAAGAGCGTGGAGCCTTCCCGGTCAAAGGTTATATAACCATGAAATGTTCCCCCAGTGAAAATTAGACTGCATTTCTAAGTCCTAATTATCATTACAATGTCAATAATATAGACATTTTTTAACAGCTTTTCAGCCCACCAACCCTAGACCTTGAATCACTCACTGCTGTTCATCTGTAAGATAGACTATAAGGTAAAAGTGAAATGTAGACAGATCAGGTTTAAATTTTTTCCTAATGGAGATATTTTATGCATATATTTAAATGTTTCAGGCAATGACCAGAATGATAACCTCAGTAGCAATTACCACTCAAGTGTATTTGGTAGAAGAGTTAGTATTAAATATTTCAAAACTCTATTTAGAAAATCACATCAATCTAACACATTTTATTGGGCAACATAAAATATACATGGGTATTATGGAAGAACAAAATCTAACATAAAAATGTGAAGCTGGCCTGCCAAGTCTGGAATGAATGCTGCAGAGGGAAAGCCAATAAGCAACTGGCACTTCAACAAAGAGGGAAATGGACTTATTAAGGGATTGTCAATTTGTCCAAATGTCAAATAGTTAGTTAGCGTGCATATGGACCATATACATGGACACAATTTATTTTTCTCAGCCCATATAGTCTTCCCCATCAAAATCCCTAGGGATTATATTCAAACATTTTTAATATTACTGTGTGTATTAAAGATTATTATATATATGCTTGTCATATATTTGAAATATTATATAAACTTATATTAGGATAAATGGAATGTAATTTTGGATAATAAAGAGAAAGTGTAGTACTAACCACTATGGACCATTTCTAATCTCTTATGTCAATCTAGAGATGTAATAACTCAAAAATGGAAAAATAATATTATGACAGTGTATGTTTTTAAAGTAATGCTGTGAAAAGCATCTTTGAATGGTGTCAAAAATAAATTTATAGAGAAAAATGAACGAAGTTCATTAAAGATTGTATTTGGACAATGAAAACAGAGAGAATGCACAGAAATAATCCCCCCACCATCGGACCCCTCTTCTATGACCTGAGCAAAGCAGAGCCACTTAGCCTCCAGAGACCCAAACAGTGAAGACACTTCCTCCTCTCTGGGTGAGTGTGGGTCCAGAGCGGAAGCCACTGCATCTGTGAAGCATATGAGGGACCCTCCAGAGACTGCAGGCCTTCCTCTGGGAAAACACGAGGCTGCCTCTGCCGCCTGGTGCAGACCTAGCTTGCGTCCTCAGGCAGCGTTGTGTGGGTGTATTTGCTCAGTTGCAAAATGCAACTTCATACTGTCCTTGCTCACGAAGGACAAAGCCAGGCAAAGCTGACCCACCCCGCAGTGGAGATCCTCAGTCATTCTTCCTCTGCGTGGTCTGTTACCCAAGCTGTAAGTGACACACTCGTTCATTTTCTCTTAATGTTTGGGTACCACCTATTTTTCCCCTCTTCTTTAATCAGACACCAACGTTTTTTTTAAGGGACTATACAGAAAAATTTCGTATGGCAGAAATCAGGTAACCAGCCAAAAGAGTAACACGTTTTTCTCAGTGAAGAATCTTGTTTCCTGAAAAATGTCTGTGAAATACAAATTTAAAAGGAAGGCAGAAAATGACAGTAATTCTTAATAAAATCCTGATCCTGGAAAAGGACCCTTGCTGTGAGAGCATTTGATATATTGGTGAATGAAAGTGTGTAAGATTTCTTTGTCTCATAGGTTTCACGTTAAAGGTCTCATTTTTGAAGTACTGAGACCAGTCTTGTTGAAACATTAAAAATTACCACCAAATGTGCTCTGGTAGGAACATTTAAAACAGGTAAGTTTCTTACAGGATCTCAGAACCATGTATGTTTTATCCAAATATTTGGTGTATTGCTTTTTAAAGAAATCATATTGGTTACCCTCATAAATCTTAGTTACTTTCAGACTTCAATTCTTGATTGTATGGATGTTTTCCTTCCTTCGTGCAGTCAATTTCCACCAGAACCACAGAGATTCAGGGGAAACCGGAGGGCTGTGGAATAGTAGAGAAAGCACAGCCTTTGATGTTGAGCCAACGTGGTATACATTCTGTCACTCACCAACTGCAATCTCAGAGAGATAACACCCTCTCTGAGCCCCAAAGAGGTTGTAACATAAAAATATTAAAGCTTATCCATGTGGATATTATGAGAATTAAATTGGGTAGTAAAGCCTCTGACTCATAAAAGATGCCCTATAAACGTTAATTCCCTACTGCCATTTCTCACTCTAGATACACGATCTACAGGAATTCTTCTGGATCCTAAAGTGCTAGCAAATGAAATAATAGTGTTTTTAGTGCCGTACATTTACCTACGACAGGCACCTTTAGGATCTCTTTTTGCCAATGATGGAGTCTGCTCTGTCATCAAAGTATACAATATTCACACACAGATCCAATTTCCAAGGTTAGGGGAATTTGTAAAATTGAGAACTGCGTGCCATCTCTTAGCTTCACCTCCCTCAAGAGATGTAGCGTTCAATGAAGAAATTTCAAGTGGTCTTTCAAGTGCCTGTCTCGCCTGGTAGTCACATCTTTGAGGCAGGCACAGGTGACAAAGTGATGCTGATGTGAATGGATCAGTCTTTCAAGACATTTGATGATTTCATAGTCAGGAAGAGCGAGGCTGGTCAGGTTCAAGCCCAGCATCTGGGAAACCACCTCTCTGAAGTCTACCAGCTGCAAAGTCAAACAGAAACACATTAATTGAGAGAGCAAAATGTATCAACTACCGCTAGGCCAAATGCAATGCAAAAACTGTGAATTTTTGTATGAGGTGGGCAAATTACTCTCACTAGCCTTAATTCTCTCACTTATAAAATACAAAGGCTAGTGTTCTAGAGTCCTTTCAAGAATGAACCTTTGACGATTTCATGTCTACTTTTCTGATAAGCCACTTAATGTGGTATTGGCTACCAAGTCAACAATCCCAGTTCAGCAACCATGAATGAGACTCTGACCTCACTAAAGCTCCATTTTCTCATTTCCGGGGTGGGAATGACCATACACCTACCTCCCAGGAATATTCAGAAATTCAGATCAAATGAAAGGATGACCGTGTGTGTGCTCTGCAAACTAGGTAATGCTTTACAAACGTTGGTGTGGTTGTGTCTATGGGTGATAAGCACTGTGCACTGGAATTTTAACTGGGCAATGAACCTCTTAAACTAAAGAAAGAATAAGTGGAAAGAAAGCAGAGGACTTCAAAGTGATGATCAAATCACACAGATTGCCACCTCACAACCCATAACATTGGACTCTCTAAGGCTACTCTCTCTCCACCATGAAAAGAAAACTTGGAGGGTAGGAGGCTGGAGATAATGGATGAAATGTGCCTCATACCCCTTCAAATTCTCATAGACTGGTTGCTGTGATTCTAAGCTAAGGCAGAAGCAGATAAATTAGGGGACCTGGGCAATCCCTCACTAGAAGTACCTTTCATTTTAGAAAAGGTGTGATCCAACCTGAAGACAGTTGTTGCATCCAGAAGAATTGCCTTCCGAGTCGTCCCACCACATGTTCCTTCACTTCCCAACCTCCTTCCTATGCTGAGTCCAGGCTGGAAACCACAATGCTCTCTTCAGCCCAGTCTCCCCGATGAGAAAGCTTCCTCAAACTCTTCTGCCCTTTCGCATATGGCCAAAGCTCTGTTTCCCTCTGAGGACACTCTTAAAGTTTGGCCTTCCTCAACTCTGCCTGACACATGAGCCAAAGCAGAGGTAGCCAAAGAGGAAAAATAACCTAGGATCAGAGCCCCCTCTATGCCTTTTTGAGCTTCAGAAAAAGAGCTGATGAAAGCCAAAAGCAATGGAGGTCAGGCTGCCCAGCACACGCTCCCTTATGTCTGACCTTCTGATGGGCTCCGCAGATAAAACCCCTCCTTGCAACCAGCCAGCACTGAGGACTGTTTGATGGTTTACATCTGGGCTTGGTTGGCCATCAGGTCTGGGTGCCACTGTTTGAGATTTGGGATTGTTTCCTGCAACTGATCTCTGCTGGAGATAAGGTTTCTCTCCAGAGGCTGAAGCCCTGGTTAACGTTAGAAGATCTGGGATGATGCAACTTAGAGGCAAACAGGGGACACAATAAAAACCTCTCCAGAACCAGAACCTGGCTCTTCACAGGCTTCCCACTGCTGTGATAAGAACATCTTTTCTTTCCTACAATTCTGGCCATGAGAATGCGAATTATTTTTCTTGGTGGAATAAATTACAATGGTTCTTTTAATACCAAAAAGACACTAGGGGACAGGCAACTATGTTGATATGAAATAGAAAGCTTTGTAAATTGTTTATGAAGAAATGTATGAATAATTATCAAGCTTTTGCATTGTCCTAACTTCCCTAAATAAGGTTTCACCATGAAATTTCTACCCACCTGCTTTTCTCTCTTTTCTGCTTCTTCCAGAGACTTTTTTAGGGTCTTCATTTCACCAGTTATCGCTTCGATCATGTTCCTGGCCCTCTCTTTATCCTCTTTAGCCTCATGCTCTGTAGTATCCAGTTCTGACTTAACAGACATTAGCTTTTTCTCAGCTTTCTCCTTCATCTTCTCCAGTTTGTCTCTCGATTTATTTAAGTCTTCAATAGCTTTGGTCTGTTCCAAAGCTTTAATCTAAGACATCAAGAGAATACTGGTCATTTCTTTCATATTCATTTAGGAAAATTGTATAAACAAGACAAGTCAGAAGTCAATGGAATTCACTTAACTTTTTTTATGAATGAAGAATAGAATCCACTCCAGTTATACAGACTTTGCTAAGCATATATGCTGGACAATCAAGTCTTAAGACAGCTAGAGTTTATAAACAGCACACTGGAGAACCACTATTTGGAAAATACATGAAATAAAATGGTAGATAGCATGATTCCGGGGTTAAGTATTAAAATAAAGTCTGCTGGCACTCACACGCAGGCTCTAATGAGCTCCACGGGTGAAAGCAACTTGCACTTTTTGCTCCTACCAATGAGTCGTCCTTGGTACAGAAAGATTAGGAAGAGCAAAATACCTCCTCTTCTAGTGGTTTGCCACAAGGAAGCCCCACCTAAAATCCCCTTGGCAAGTCATCATCGCTGCTGTGAGGAAAATTAGCAATTTTTCAAAAGAAATTTCTTCTGACTTTACCAATGAGTATGGGAGGTGGGAGGCGGCCACAGCACTCCACTGAAAACAAGAGGGAAGGAATGGTACCTCTCTCTAAGAAGCTGTCCCAGGATCTTAAAGCCAAAACAGAGCATCTTGGATTATGAGGACCATTTTCTTTAGTAGGTTAATATTTCAAATTATGCAGATCTGCTTACAAAAGGAATTTGAGTAAAAAGGAACAAAATTCTGATGTATACTACAACATGGATGAGCCTTGAAGAGATCATAAGTGAAATAAACCAGACACAAAAAGAGAAATGTTGTATAATCCCACTCATATGAGATACCTGGAATAGGTTTATTCACGGAGATACAATATAGCATAGAAGTTGCCAGGAGCTGAGGGAATGGGGAGTTAGTATTTAATGGCACGAAGTTTCCATTTAGGACAATGAAAAGTTCTAGAAATGGATAGCGATGATGGTTGCACAACATTGCAAATGTACTTAATGCCACTGAATTGTAGACTTAAAAATGGTGTAAAAGGTAAATTTTATGTTATGTATATTTTACCACAATTAAAAAAAAGAATTTGAGGTAGTTCTGCATAATTAGACACAAAATTTGTTAAACTGACCATTAAAAATAAATGTGAATGAGCTACCACTTAATCATAAGATGGCTATAATCAAAAAGACAGACAACAACAAGTGTTGGTGAGGACGTGGAGCAATCGGAATGCTCGTGTACTGCTGATGGGAATGTAAAATGGTGCAGGAGCTATGAAAAGCAGCTTGCCAGTTTTCAAAATGTTAAACATAGAGTTAACATATGAACTAGCAATTCTGCTGCTAGGTGTATAAATCCAAGAGAATTGAAAACTTAAGTCCACACAAAACCTACGCACGAACGTTCGTAGCAGCACTAATTATAACCACCAAAAAGGGAAAACAACCCAAATATCCATTAACTGATGAGTAGATAAACAAAATGCGGGTATAGCCATACAAAAGAATACTATTCGGCAAGAAAAAGGACTGAAGTACGGATACATGCTACAACATGGATGAACCTTGAAAACATTATGCTCAGGGGAAGAAGTGAGTCTCAAAAAAACACTTATTGTATGATTCCATTTGTGTGAAAGATCCAGAAAAGGCCAGGGGCTGGTGAAAGTGGGAAATGGGGAGTAACTGCTAACAGGTATGGGGTTTCCTTTTCATGATGAAAATGTTCTGAAATTAGACAGTGGTGATTTTTACACAACTCTGCAAATATACTAAAAACCATTGTGTTGTACACGTTAAGAGGGTGAGTTTCACAGTATGTAAATTATATCTTGATAAAGCTATTATTGGAAAGTGCACTTACAAAGAAACCTTTAAAATGCATCAAAATAAATAACTGAAATAAACGAAGAAGTACAAATGGAAGGAACAGACAAAGAACAAAGACCAGGAGAGCTCTGAATTTCGTTCTGAGCTTCCTAACAGTTCTGACAAGACCTACAGGCATATTCTCAAAGAAAAAGCATAATTTTATGTTTCAATTTTGTTGAAAATCATTTAAAAGTTAACAAAGAAAAGTGATAAAAGATACCAAAGAATGAATTTGAGTAAAATTTGTTTGCTGTCTTCTCTTTTTTCCCATCTCTTCTTTTCTAAGACGGGAGGATGCTTTCTTGCTGCATCTGCCCGCATCCTGCTGTTCCTAGGGCAGAGTCTCGGTTAAGGAGAGAGTGTCAGAAAGGAAGAGAGCCTGAGAGACCAAACTGGTCTCCATGATAAAGAGCTGAGAGACAAGTGAGAAGAAGCAGTCTATGTTAACTAGGCCACAGGAGCTGCTTTTTGAAGAATCTTGGAATGAGGTGATAGCAGTGTCACACAGCAAGGAAGTAAGAGAGAAAGAGAAATGGGGAAAGATGCTTAAAAATATTCCCACTCCTGATGAATGAAAGCCACCTTTGTATTTCTCTTTTCTCTTTTTTTTTCTTTTTTTGAGTAATAATAATAAAGCTAATAATCATCATTTAGTTGCTGGACTGTTGATTATTTATTGATGAAGGATTTTGAGACTGTTGTGATTTATCTAGATTACATTTGGAAGCTACTGTCAAAGGCTAAAATCTTTACCGAGGCTCCAGCTTAGAGAGCATCTTCACTGTGACCGAGTATCAGAATTATGGCGCAAGGAGCACAAGTTGAGCTGATTTAAACTCTGAAGTTTCCTCCAATACCACTGGAAAGTCAGAGGAATGGTAGAAACTATTCTAAGATCAGAATTATGATATGAGATGGGGGAAAAGTGACTTCTTGGGATATAGATGTCTAGGTGGAAAATCAGATTTATACCACCTTGTGTGACTTCACTGAATTGAGGAAGTTGGAATCAAGTACTTGAGTCAAATACCTAAACTGGAAACTTGATTTTACCTACTATAACACATACAACTTCTTAAGAAATTAAATTTCTTCCCAGGGAGAGGAGGTCAATGGCAGACATGCTTGGACAAGTTCAAAACTTTTGAACTGGTTCCATGCAAGAGAGAGGAAATCTCTTGGGAAACTGACAGCTGCTCTGAGACCTACAATCAAGAAGGGTTAAGAACAACCCTTGTAGCTTGGGAAATATGCAGGAAACAAAGTATTAACAACAGCTGGAGAAGGGACCCTGGGTCAGCTCCTTAGTCGATGAAATGGCACCAGCAGAGCAGCACTTGAGACAAAGAAAAGACACCCACGAAGTGCCGGTCTACAGGGCTGACCATGGAGATCATTCATGGATTCCCAGTTATCACATCAAAATCAAAATCAAAAATTAGATCCTAGCATATTAGAGTATTGTCTCTATGTTGGCTCCTGAGTGTGATGACCATATTGTGGTCACACGGAAGAATTCACTTGTTCTTAAGAGATACTTGGTGAGCATTTAGGAGTGAGGTGTCATGATGTCTACAGCTTACTCTCTTTCTCTCTCTCTCATTAGGCAAAATATAACAAGCAGTATAACGTTAACAATCTACATGAACAGGAAAAGAGTGTCTGTATACTCTTCTTGCAACTGTTCTATAGATTTGAAATTTTTCAAAATAAAAAGTCGGTAAAGGGAACTTTCCCATGCATGATCAATACATGCATAATGCATCTTCTCAGTAAAAATGTTTGAATATATATGTGTATTTATTTATAAGTTACATAAACAACTGCTCTAAATAGGTAGGTTGTCAAATAGTTTACAAATTGGGGACATTAGATGGATGAAATCAATATCAATTTTGAAACCAAGTTATCTCCCTTTAAAACAAAGAGATTCCCTTCACGTGCCAACTCTCCCACTACGGCAGAGAAAATCTGTGGCAAAGCGGGATGTTGCTGGGATTGGAATGTTGAATTCAAAACCTTGAGTTAACAGAGAGGAGATACATTCAGCCTTTCTGCTCAGATTGGAAAAACATGCACAGTGGGCCATCTACCAAAGGCGACAGAACACAGCTTGGAAAGCTAGGAACACATAAATCAAGTCCTAATGAGAAGAATTTATAGCCAAGAATTTCCGAAAAATATGAGACTTTATCACAATCCTGAGGGCTGCCTGAATTCTTGTTGTCAGGGAGCAAGAGCAAGTAATGAAGTTCTGAGCCAAGCCACCAGGTCAGAAGTGGGAGCCAGCAGCGGGGATGAAGGCCTCAGCCTCCTAAGTCAAACCCAACAAACAAGATTCCAGGGAGCAAGACAGGGCTAAGTCGGTTTCTTAATGTTCCTAAGGGAGCTTCTCAGATCCAGCCCAGAGTTCAGTGAGAAACCGTGTCCTTAACATTCTTCCAGTGGGACAGAGCCGGTCATAAAGAAGACTGAGGTGCCACCCAGACCCCAGCGAGGACAGAGAAGATTCCAACTGTGCTTCGTTTCCGGTCAACATCATATCTAGTGTCTGCCTCCTTGAGGGAAAGAATTGCAAAATCCGGTGAACAATTCTCTCTCATGTTACAAGGGCCAAAGGCACTTAAAGAGAAGGTGATTCAATTTAACATTTGATGTGCTGAACCTCCCAGAGGAGCTAAACTCTCCAGCTGGAGGGTTTTCAAGAGGCTGCATTGAAAATCCTATCCTGCAGGAGCCAGGCACTGCACACAGGCTCTCTAAAGGAGGTGGGGTAGCAAAGTAGGAGTGTTTCCCAGTTGCCCAAATAGAGGCTGTGACCCGTCTAAAGAGAACCATAGAGATTTAACTAGGAGGAAACAGTAGCAGAAATCAAAGGAGGATGTTTAACTTTGCAGTCTGCGCACACCTCCACTCCCCTACCACTCCACACCCGAGAATGTTCCTTCTTGCAGGTTCTGCTTGGGGCATACATTCAAAATGGGGAGAGCTCAGAACAATTCAAGATCAATGAATCTACATAATCAGAGCTGAGTCCAAGATGGTAGGTTAGGAAAAAAATATAAAGAAAGGCTGCACTGGCTGGTCTGGAGAAAGTTCTGGAGGCAAGAAGGAGCATGGGGAGCAGCTATCTTGTGTGGAAGATTATCAAGAGAGTTAGAACGAGGCTGAGATCTTTGCTGGTGGCTGAAGAAGGTGATCCCCTTGGTGTCTCCTTGAGAGACTACAATGAAGGTAATAATGGCTTTCCACTAGTTTTTGATTGTCTGACTACTGAGTTTGGGCCACGGCTCCCTACTAAGAATGGGCCACTTGGTACAGACTAAAAGCGGATAGCTCTCCACCAAATATTCATTCTTTCTTTCTTTCTGACTGCCCAGAATAAAGACTCACTTCTCACACTGATTTCATCTGAGTGAGGCCCAGGGACTAAGTTCTGGCCAACGGAGACATAAGAAGTGTTGTAACATTCCTAGAAAGTGGTATAAAATGTGTCCCTCCAGCTTTTTCCTGCCTGATGACTGGAATAAGGCCAGCAGCCAGCTTGCACTGAGAGGTGGCATTGAAGATGAAAGCTGTTGCTAGGATAGTGAAGCAGAAAGATGGAACAAGCCAGTATTTCCAATGACCATGGAGCTATCCTACTAAGTGTAGAATGTCTACTTCTAAGCTTCTTTTTAGTGAGAAAGGAATAGACATCTCTCCCATCTAAGCCACTGTTATTATGGGGGGGGGTGTTTTGATGTATTCAGCTGAAACTAATCATAACTGATGCAGGCTATGAAGCAATGGTGTTATGTCAGTTACACAAAGCATTTTCTGGATGCCCTGGAGTTCTGCCACATGATTTCAGTGTCTGCATTTGCATTTGTGCATAAAGCTATGCTTACGCCAATTAGTAGTACTACTTTAATTATCCTAGGTTAATGAGGAAAGAGCAAAGGTAGAGTTAATACACAAATAACATGTTCGTGCCAAGCAAAGGCCAACCTGTGTCATGGTGTATGCACAAACAATGTATCCACAGTAGTAGAATGAGTCACATGGTGGAATAATCGCTCTGCCTTTACAACACAGACTATAGGTGCGCCCAACTCAACAGAGCCTGTGTTATGAGGGATTGGTACCACATATTCTTATTAATGGTGATTTTGGTAAAATAACATAATCTAGCATATTGAATTAATATTGCTAATTTTTTTAATTCTATTTTTACACTTTATTTTGATTTCTAAATTGATTTGGATTTTATAATGGGAAAAACATAATAAGATTAAGAAATTTCTCTGTAGTGTTAGGGTTGTACATATGAAAGCAATATTACAACAAATTATTTTGACGCAACACAGGGAGGGGAATCTATGAAAGAATATTTTTCTTTCAAAAAGGGATTTCTATAATACTTAAGTTTGCCTGCCAAATTAAAATTTAATAATTCATCTGGAAAGGTCTACTTTTTTCTGGTCTAGAATTAAGGGGGAAATTTACTGCATGGGTCTTAAAGAGGCAGATTTGGACATCCTAGGAGTCAAGGTCTTCAACAAGGGTTTTGCAACAGACAGAAATGCATACAAAAACTTGCCCACAAATGTTCATAACAGTCTTATTCATAACAGCCAAAAAGTGGAAACAATCCAAATATCCATCAAATGCTAAATGGATAAACAAAATGTGATATACCCACACCATGGAATATTATTCAACCAGTAAAAAGAACTGCGACAGTTAATTTTATGTGCCAAGTTGGCTGAGTCACAGTGCCCAGATATTTGCTCAATCATTATTGTGGATATGTCCATGAGGATGTTCTGGAGGTGAGATTAACGTTTAAATTAGCGAACTCTCAGTAAGGCCGATTTCCCTTCCATAATGTGGGTGAGCTTCATGCAATCAGTTGAAGGTCTGAATACAACAACAGACTGACTTCCCCTGAGCAAGAGGAAATTATGGCAGCTGACAGCCTTTGGCCTTGAACTGCAACACTGGCTCTTCCTCAGTCTCCAGCCTGCCAGCCCATCATGCAGATTTTGGACTTGCCTGCCTCCATGATTATGTGAGCCAATTCCTTAAAATGGATGTCTCTATACATGTCTGTATATAATAGATCTCTCTCTCTACATACATATGTACATGTATATATGTAGATAGATATGTGTACATACATGTAGAAAGAATACAGCACTGACACATGATACAATATGGATGAACCTTGAAAAAATTATACAAAGTGAAAGGAATCAGAGGCAAAAGGCCACATATTGTATGATTCCATTTATATGAAATATCCGGAATAGGCAAATCCATAGAGATAGAAAGTAGATTAGTGGCTGCCAAAGGTTGGGGAAGCAGGGGATGGGCAGTGACTGCTGATGAGCATGGGAGTTTTTGGGGGTGTGGAAGGGCATGATGGAAATGTTCTAGAATTAGGGAGTGGTGATGGTTGCACAACCTTGTCTAAAAACCGCTGAATCGCACACTTTAAAAAGGTGAATTTTATGGCATGCGAATTATATCTCAACTATTTTTAAAAAAACACATGGAAATGTAGTCCAAATTATTGTTTTATGTTGACCTTCTACAAATGGTGAAATTAATTCTTAATTTAGTAAGTGTAGTGGGTTGAATTGTGTCCCCATCTCAAAAGATTTGTCCACTCAGAGCCTCAGAATGTGACTTATTTGGAATAAGGGCCTTTGCAGATGTAATTAAGGTAAGGATCTTATGAGGAGATCATCCCTGATGAGGTGGGCCCTAAATGCCATGATGGGTATTTTTATAAGGGACGGAAAAGGAGAGACACACAGAAGGGAAGATCACGTCAAGATGGAGGCAGAGGTTGGAATTATGCAGCTGCAAGCCAAGGATGGCCAGCAGCAGCCAGAAGCCAGAAGAAAGGCACGGAATGGTTCTCCCTCAGATCCTCCAGAAGGAATTCAGACACCTGGCTTCCAGAATTGTGAGAGAAAAAGTTTCTGTTGGATTAAGCCACCCAGTTTGCAGTAACTGGTTATGGCAGCTCTGGAAAACAAATACGGGAAGGCGGTTTTTGCCAATTCCAGAAATGTTACTTTCTGAGTAGTAAAGTTAGCGCAGTGACAAGCATAGGCAACGTACAAAGATGGACGGTTGATATCATTCATCTGTCTCGGACACCAATAACTCAATGTCTCAAAGAAAAAAATAAAAAGCTATTTTGTAGTGGAAATCTCTGATAAATTCACGAAGTGGGCATTTACTGTGTTAGTAAGTTAGAGAGGTCTCTCAGCTCCACTGTAAGGCAGAGTTGGCATTCTATTGAAACAGAATGAGGGGTCTGAATAGACCCTGAGTCAGTCAAGTCCAGTCTCTCCTAAACCTTTCCTATATCTTATCTGTAAAAGCGTGTGGACCTCCTTAGGCAAAATAAACCAACAAAGTAAACACACAAGCCAACTTTATTTACTTCCCCAACTCTCTTCTTTTCATCCAAATATTTCATCCAAGTATTTCACCATCTTTGTTTCCACTTCTCCTTCATCCTTCAGCCAAATGAAATTCAGCTTATTCTCAGAGACCTCTCCCCATCACCATGATCTACTACCATAGACGCCTGAGCCACAGATGTCCCAAAGTCAAGTGCAATGAACAGTCCTTCAGTCTTTATCTTACTGCTGCACTTGATGCAGTTGATCAAGCCTCATTCTGGAGACCCCCTGCTGGCCTCAAGCCTCTGTTCCTTTTTAGTCTCTTTCCTATCAATTTCACTCTCCTGCTTGAACCTCTCCAGTGGCTCCCCAGGACCCAGAGGGTAGGTCCAATCATCTTAACATGATATGCAAAGCCCTGTGTGACCTGGCTCTTGCCCACTGCCCAGCTTCTTCTCCCACCACTCCCTGACTCCCAGAGATTACCATGCTGTTAGCAGCAGCCAATCGGAGCTTCTATTCTCCCACTCATTGCACTTAATTATCACTCTCTTCTCCAATCTATTTGCCTATATTTTGAGTATTCCACCTCCACAATTTTTGTCATATCCACATCACCTGTATTAATCATTTCTTTCTTTAACTCAATCGCCTTTTTAACGTAAATGAATTTATTTTAAGGGGAATTTTATATGATTTCAATAGAATTTGCCACAAAGGTAGACAATAAAACAAACACTGAATAATGAAAACAAAACAGTATTACTAGGTACTACTGCTTGTACTCAGTCCTGAGCTTAAGGCTTATTCTTCATTTAAAAAGTAGATTAGCAAGTGTTCCAGAGGTATAAAGACATAATAACCTCTAACTAAGATTTTTCTTCTTGATAATGAAAGAATTGAAAGCAAAATTAAAGGGAATAAGTTTTCACTTCAGGATTGAACATTATATAACGCCCTGCCAGGTACCACCTAGAACCATTTTGTATACCACCAGAGGGCCGTGCCCCACACTTGAAAACATTACTTGACACCACTGATGCCAGAATTGGAAATTCTTAAACCAGACACTGTTACTAGAACCACATGTTGCAAAATAACATCACCCAGAGAGCAAGACTTTATTATAGGAATCAGGCTTGCTTGTGAAAAAGCCACTTGTAAATAATTATAATAATCCAGGAAAATGATGCAGACCTAAGGCAGACGAAGTTGAAACCAAATGGGAACATCATATTCTGTAGACACAGGACTCCATTTCCACTGCTTTCCTATTTCTTCCTTCTCTTCCTTCCTTTCTTTCTTTCTTTTTTGCTGAGGAACGTTTGCCCTGAGTTAACATCTGTTCCAATCTTACTCTATTTTATATGTGTTGCTGCCACAGCATGGCTGACAAGTGGTGTAGGTCCACGCCCGGGATCCAAACACATGAACCTGGGCCATTGAAGCGGAATGCATGGAACTTTAACCAATCAGCCACGGGCCAGCCCCTTGTTTCCCTGTTTCTGCTATCTGCCACGGAAAGTGGGGGCTACTCTCACCTCAATGCCATTTCTGGTTGACAACCATTCAGGGTTGGCTTGGCCCCAACATCCTACTGCTACTGTCAATATGCTTAACCTGGAAGATTCCATGCCTCAGACCCAAACCCTCAATGGGCACCCACACTGCCATTCACCAGGAGCTGTCCCACTTCTAAAACTGCTGTCATTCCCTCTCATGCAGCAGATGCTGAACAGTATTCCTGGGTGTCACAGACCGGGAGCTCCTTGCTTCATCACGACTCCCTCTGCTGTTAGACTTTGTTCTGCCATGCTCCATTTCTGCCGGCCCGTCTTATTTGGGCCTCTGAGTTGCGGTAATTCTGAAGGTTTCACCAGCCCCACATTACAACTTCCAGTGATAAAATTAGTTATAATGGCAACTAATATTTATATCATGCTTTACATTATATTTATTCACTATAGTATTATATTTTAGCTTTACAATATCTGGAAACATGCAGAGAGCTGGCTGGAACCTACAAGTCAATGTCACAGAGTACTGACAGCCCTTCATAGGGGCCAGCCAGCCTCAATCACAGGTGGAATTTCAGCTCCTTGAAGAGAAATAACAAAAGCAAGGCAGGCTCCTAGTATCAAGAGAAACAAGAGTCTCTGAGATTACGAAGGTATGAGTACAGTACAAAGAACAAAGCAGGAACCCAGTTAAGGAGAATGGGGGCTCAATCATGGAAGTAATGCAGATTTTATAACTAGTTAACAGTAAAATGAACACCAAGGTTGAGTAAATTCCGACTTTCTAAATTAAGCTTCTTAATTTCTCTTGAGGACAGGAATAACCACATTACGTAAGAAACAGTAAATTTGTTGGTAGGGACCAAATTTCCCAGCCATGGAGTGGAGCAAATTGGGGATAAGAAGCCACGGAGCTCACATTGAATCTTCCATCACTACCACGTCTTGTTTCTGAAACACACTGGTAGTCTTATTAGGAAAACCTCATTCAGGTCCTTCTTCTGAGAAGCTAATATGCATTAAGCTTCCTTAGGGTCACTCCCACTTAGTTATTGACTACTCAATATTATTCTCTTCCCCTTGACTTTGTGGAGCTCTGCACAGTTGAATGCATGAAAATCCACAATGCCATTGACCCTTCCTTTCTATCAGAGATTTCTTTGAAAAAGTTGGACTATTCCACTGACACATTCTTACAATGAAACATGTCCTTTTCTTTGTGATTGAATTTACTTCCCCACTTTGAAACCCAAGTCCACTTTGCTTATCATTCCTATTTTATGCATTGGTACCCATCAACTATGAGAGCCATTCTCATCTATCCTCCAACATGAGAAAGTCAATGAACAGAAGAGGGTCTTCCTAGGCCCAGGGGCAGTGGAGTAGCAATAATAGTAGGTGGGCACTCCAGGCAGTGCTTCTGGAGTAATCCAAGATGTCACTACAGTCCGTTGATAGCTGGAAAACCGTATTGGAAACACAAGAAGCTATCTCCCTTCCTTCTCAACCAAATTGAGCCCAAACAGAGGAATTTTAAGTGGTGTAAGAGAGGCTTTATCAAAGATTAAGTGTTTGCTTCAGATATATACCTGGTGGACTGGAGAAATACTTGATCCATAGATCTGTGGTCTGCAAAGTGGAATGCACACGCAGAAAGATTTAGAGATTGCTGCCATGGAAAACTAAGGTAACTCTCCAGTAGTGTAGCCCTAAGATTTAAACGAACACCATCTTCTTCCTCTGTCACCTTTTGGTCATCTATGGCGTAGAGTTTTCCGCATATCTATGTGTGTATTTTTCTAACTCCCCATTAAATCACTGCTTACAATGTCTTCTTCTGCCTTGGAAAACGGAGACCAGGTAGTTCAGACTGTCTCACTGAATACAATTTAAGAGGGGAACAAGAAAAAAAAACCCTCCTTAAAAGTTCAAAGAGCTTATAAGATACCAAAAACTACTGGACCAACATCCAGGAGAGGCTTGGAACTCGAAGGTGCACAAAGTCTTTGGGACCCTTCGTTCTGTGGGAGCGTTTGCTAATCTGGAAGGGGTGGCTGAGGGGTTTAGGGCATTTTGCCAGCCTCTCAGAGATGGAGCACAGGAGTCAGAACCTGGTTCCTGCCTCTGATGGGACCCCCAATAAGTCACTCCTACTGGGGACTGGGTCCCTAAAAGGCTTCGTCTCACTAGTAAGGAAAACGGGGGAAACTCTCTCCCCCATCTAGTGTGTCACTTCACTTCATATCAACAGAGAGTCTCAAAATACCTTAAGGCTTAAATTTGGATTAAGATGGGCCAGAGCTATGAGGTTAAAATGCCCTCTGGAATCTAGAAAAAGAAAATAAATATCCTCTCTGGAGGAGGAGAACATCACCCTATAAACCTCAAATTACTTCAACAAAGATAATTACGAAATCTCCAAATACTTGGAAATTCAGAGATGTACTTCTAAATAATCTGTGTATCAAAGAAAAAAACCCCAGAGAAAATTAGAAAATATTTTAAACTAAATGACAACCAACCTACTATATAACCAAACTTTTGGGATGTAGCTCAAACAATACTTAGAGGAAAATTCACAGCCATAAATACATGTATTAGAAAAGAAGGAAGACTAAACATTAATGAGCTGATAAACATCTCAGGAAGATAAAAAACAAATAGCAAAATAAAGTAGGAAAAAAGCAAATAATAAAGAGAAGAGAAAAATTTGATGAAAGAGAAAACCTATGTTTCATTTTCAAAGCTCTGTATTACACCTTGGCTATCATGGCGAAGTTCCTCCTTTTTTTTTGCTCCATGACGTGCCCCCTTATTAGCTGCCTTACCACTGGTTTCCACGTCTTTAACTTTTTCTTCCTGGCTTCTCTGGAAGTACTTAGGGGTCCTTTATCTCTCTAACAAAACAGTGCTCCTATGGCGCCATACGCAAGGAAGTCAGGGGCTGCGTGCCTCCAGCCTGGAGATAAACAGGCCACACATCCTATGGGTCAGGAACAGCCAGAGCAAGGTCCAGGCACATCAACTTTAGGATAAGCTGTGTTGTCTTTTGGAAATGAGAAACCAGTTTCCAACACCAGCACCCCAAACTGTTGGAGCAAATGGTATTTTCTAACTAACCATATTTCCTCTGGCTTAAAATGTCTTTTCATTCCTGCACTGCTCAATCTTTCTGGGATGCTTCTCTCCCCTCCTTCTTCCTGAGATAGTGTCTAGGTGGATGAAAATCCGTGGGATGTTAGCAGAGGTGATTCTGGCCCACACACTGGCCCGAATCTTTCCTGTATCTGATATCTGACTGGTGAATTTGTGAAGGTTTGTTGATCAACGTCAAGACCTGCTCATTGGCCTTGGGTAATTCAAGGCTTGGCTGGAACTGCCACTGGATCGCAGCTTAGGTGATCTGGCCAAAGCCTCTCATTCAGGATCACTTTGTCCCTCACTTGAGGAGACCACCCTACCTGCGCCTACAGTGAGCTGTCCAGCATGCATCTTGAGCTATCTTCCATATCCGCCACGAGTGCAAATGGAAGTTCAGGCTCCAGGGAACCGGGATGCAAGCTAGCTCTCTGCTCAGCACCTCCCGCAGACGCTGCCAGCCAGGGCGAGAGCAGCAGCATGCTGACTTCAGGGATTCCACCCCCACCGCACCACACCCCAGCCCCACAGGTCAGTCTCAAAGTGTGAGGGGGGTCAAGGGTACTCACCTTGATATTTTCTCCCCACCCGTGGTAGTCCATCAGATGGTTTCCCTTGCTTCCCCCTTCTTTGTGTTCAAATACGTCCCCTCCCCTGAGCCATGTCTGCCCTTCCCTTCTCTAGGGAAATAACCCTCAACTTAGTGGCCTGGTCCTGATGGCAGAAGGACTTTAGAGGCAAAAGAGCTAATGACTCAGAAGGGAAAATACAGTGAGAAATATTTCCTAAAATTTCCCCCACTACGCATATTCGTGCCCACTACAGTTTCGCCCACTACACATCTCGTCCCCACTACACATATTCAAGGGGTGGCTTAATTCCAGGTTCTTTTTCCCTAGTGGTCTGTTTCCAGCTCTGGAAACATTCCAAAGGTCTGGTTCAGAGCGCTCGTCGGCAAAGAGCCAGGACATTATCATCATCCGTATTCACAGTATGCATATCTGCCAGGGACGATATGTGCATATGAAGTTACATATTATCGCCAGTGGCACACATACGTGACACTTACATATTTTGATTAAATTCTTTTAAGCTTTTAATTTTTTATTGAGGTCATATTGGCTTATAGCATTGTGTAAATTTCAGGTGTACATTATTATATTTCAGTTTCTGTATAGACTGCATCGTGTTCACCACCAACAGTCTAGTTTTTATCCATCACCAGACATATGTGTCCCTTTACCCCTTTTCCTTACCCCTGATTCCCTTCCCTTCTGGTAACCACCAATCTGTTCTCCTTATCTATGTGTGTGTGTGTGTTTGTTTATCTTCCACACGAGTGAAATCATACAGTATTTGTCTTTTTCTGCCTGAGTTGTTTCACTTAGCATAGTACCCTCAAGGTCCATCCATGTTGTTGCAAACGGCACACTTTTGTCTTTTTCATGGCTGAGTAGTATTCCAGTGTATAAACCCAGGAAGCACATTGCCCCAGTCCGCTGTCCACTTCTCTAGTTGGTGTAATGCCCCCTCCAGAGCATGTTAAACAGTTACCTGCCTGACTCTTCAGCAACTGTGACTTCGTTTCAAATATCAAAGGGACTCTAAATTGATCTAATACGCAGATTTGTGTAATTTTTGCATTCCTCCCACAACTCAAGAAAATCGAAGGAAGGGTTCATCTTTTTTTTTCCTGGTGTGTCCATCATAAAGCTGTCACTCTTTTGCATACACTTTCATGGTAATGAGCAAAAAGCAACAAGGAAGTAAAGCTGAGGACTTGCCTTGAGCTCACTGGTGTCAGCCAGCTTGGCTTTAAGCTGAGTGTTCAGTTCTTGACACACGCTCAGCTCTTTCTGCAGCCTCTCCACCTTCTTCTGTAACTTCCTTATGGTAACATTGGCCTCGTCCCTCTCCGCGGCCAGGGCCGTCCGCACCTGCCTCTCTTTCTCCAGCTGGGCTATTTTCTGCCGGAGCAGGTTCATGTGCAATTCTTTGCTCTCCAGTCTTTCTTTCTGAGTCTTTAGCTGGTTTGATACAAACAGGGATTTTTTTCTAATAATAATTGAACAGTCAGTAAATATAAATGAATTACTCAGATAATGCTGATCTTTATCTAGACTTCAATAAGACTAATTTGGAAAGCATCAGAAAAGGTTATTGGATTCCTTTTCCTGATTGCATTTTTCATTCCTATTTTTCCAAGAATTAATTTTGTAGCTGCAAAGTATGAGACAAAAGAGCCACCGAAAATGCACAAAGCAGCAGGCTTTCAACATCTGATTCCCTCCAACAATTTGTGCAGCGTGATAAAAATGTAAAATTACTTTTCAAACTACTGAAATGGGCTTATCAAGAGAAGAATATAATAAGACAGAGAGACAAAATCCTCTTCAACAGCCCAAGGCAACTATGCTTGCACCGGTCTTTTCTGAAGGAAGACAGGGTGCAAATTATTACTGAAAACCTAGACTGACTAATTTCAGTCCTTTAGAACCAGACTGAGAGGCACCAAGTGCGAGAGTGGATATCTTTTGAAAGTAAGCTATACCAAAGAGATTTTTAAGAAAGCTTTGTTTATATGTTTAAAATCTTAGAAATCGAAGGGACTTCAAGAAGGGTCTAGTTCACTGGTGTCTTTATTATAGGACGGCCTATACCATCCACCACCCAAGCAGAGAACAAGGTTTTCAAACAGCACTTATCATTGACAATCAAACTTGATGAAGGAAATTATAGTGAGTTTTAGCAAAACATTATGGACTCTAACAAGGAAAAAATTCTTCCTGGGTTTCACATGTCACAATTAGTGAGTGGAATATTAAGTACAGAAACCTTTCATCTGTCACAAACATTGGGGATTGGAATTGTGTACAATTACAGAAGCCCTGAAGACTGTCACATTTTCCCTAATTATACTCTTTGCATTTATAAAGTGTTCGGAGGTGTGACGGACTTACCGAAATGAGGGCTTAAGTACCTTGCTTAACAGTGACAGCGATGTCCATACCCAGATCCATTTTTAAGAGGCTCTTTTAATATTTTTCTAATAAACTCCCTTCTTTGAGCTTCTCCATGTCAAATTCCACTCTATTGTAAATGTACACTGGTAAGTTCTGTACACTGGTAATTTTAATAATGACACAATGCTTAAGAAGGAATGGTGTTCAATATGGAGAAAAAATCAATTATCTGACGAGAACTTCAGAAAGAATTGTGGCTCAATTTGATGTCTCCAATGGTAATGGGGTTGTCTGCTTTCTTTTATAAAATATTCCCAAAGATACGGTAAATGGAGAAGAGGTCAAATGTGAATAGAACATCTTTTATGTGCCAAGAGTTCAAAAATGTTATTTATTAAAAATTAACAATCTCTTGAGGTAGGTATTATCCCCATCTTAAATATGAGGAAACAGAGACAGAGAGGTATGCAATTTGCCCAAGGTCACACAGCTTGGTGGAGCCAAATTGGGAACCCAGATGTGAACCATTACACAGCCTGCACACTATAATTCTACCATAGAATTTTCTCCTAGGAACTATTATAAGAACACATCTGTGTTTTCCTCTTTCTTTCCCAATACTAATAATTATATAACAATTATATTTTCATCCATTCATTCATTTAGTCTAAACTGTTTCTAACTCTTCCTTTGAGCGAGGAAAAAGTAAGCTCTTCTCCTCTTTCTACTTTATAGCGCAATAGAGTTTATAAAGGCACAGCCTGCTACATGTTCCCATTTTCCTTTTCTCCCCTAGTAATAGAAACAGTGAATTTTTCAGCCAGGGAAATGGCTGGCCAGAGTGAAGGCTACAGTTTCAAGCCTCCTTTGCAACTAGGTTTAGCCATGAGAATGTATTTTGGCCACGGAATCTAAACACATGTTCACATAGCAAATTCCAGGAGCCTTCCTCAACAGACAGCTCACGCATGCTCTTCTGCATCCCTCTTCTTCATCCCTTTCTTCTGCAACCTACTGCCTGGAACACAGACATAATGGTTCTAGGCACCATTTTGGACCATGAGGACAAAGACCACCCTAGGGATGGGAGAATAATGAGCTGAAATGAGCCTGGTTCCTTGAAAATTTTACAGAGCAGAGCTGCCATGCTCACCCTAAGCTGCCCACCTCCAGAAATTTATGTGAGAAAAGAAAAAACGAAACACTTTTGCTTGTTTAAGCTATTGTTAGTTTGGGTCTTTGTTATTCATAATCAAACACAACCTTAGGTAATGCACTTCCAGCCCTTCAGACTTGAAATAGAGACTCAGACTCTAAGTATATTCTTATAATATGTTTTCTAACCACCTCAGTAAATACAGTGGGGGCTAATTATCTTTCAATATTTAAATTTCTCAGAAATGTCTTCTTTCAACACTCGCAAGTTTTAATCTCCCCTACCTTTCTCTGTAAATTGTGGGCGATAGTCTTGTTTTCAAGGACTGCGTTGCTCTCAAGGCGGACCAGCTGCTCTACGCGAGCTAAAACTACATCCAGACGCATGTCAGAGCCAAGTTCAGCAGCCATCTGGTCCAGTTTCATCTTCTCTGAGAGCTGATCCAGAAATTTAAGATACTAAACCCAAGAACAAAAATGAAAAAAGGGGCACAAGAGTAAAGTAAACAGATGATCATACAGAGTCCTTCTCTTTCTCCCAAGCTTACTGGGAGTTCGCACTAAACCCGGTATGGAGCCTGGCACCTGACCCCAATGTCTGGTGATGACCTTCTGAACCAGCCTGCCAGTTCCATGCCCTGCTCCTTCTCCAAATTCTCTTGACTTTCCTGGTTAGTGACCTTGACGTTCAATCTAATATTATACTGCACTCTTTTTAACCCTGTCATGTCACAAATTTGGCATGCTCTACATCTGTATATTTCTGCTTTGGCTACATGCTACTTCCACCATGCTCCTTCCAGGCCAATATAGCTCCAGAGATCCACTCATCCATGTACCTTTTTGGGGCAATTTTTTCCACCTACTTTGGCCCTTGGCTTCAAAGGTGGAAAATGATGACTTAATCAGTTACCACTTTACTCTTCTTGGCTTCTACGGATCACTCCAAAATTAATGATCTCCATATAAACTTGGACAATGTTTTGGTTTTCTAAGTTAAAATGCTTTAGAAAATGTCTTGAAGAATCCTTAATGTATCTAAGTTAAAGGAACAACATTCTAAAATACAGCCATATCAAGGAAGTCAAGGTTCATATTTTAACAGGTTACACTTACAAAACTGTTCTAGAATCTTCCTCCACTTGCTTTCCGTGGCTTATCTGGCCATGCCCAGGCATAGAATAACGCTTACTAAGTGCTTGCTAGATGAGTAAATCAATCAACAAGATTTCTATACCATAATTTCATGATTTGTGTTTTATCTTTGAAATGTTCTCATTGCAATAACACCTCACCCATCTGGCATTTTCAGGCAATTATATGTTTAAATAAGTATAATTTCCTGATGACTGAAGCATGCCAGCTTAAAAGCCCAGAACTATCTATATTTTAGTCATCAGGATGAAATTATTTCTAAGTGTATATTTTCTAATTTTGCTAAATAGCATTACATAAAATTGAATCTCTTCTTTATAAGTCACAGTCATTACAAATACCACTTATTTTACTGTGCTACAAGACAATAAGGTGCTTTTGTCTCTGATCATCATTTTGTCACTTCTTAATGTTGTGTCTGCTCTCCACTTGGAATTTTCCATTTCTAACCTGTGTGAACAAAAGTGAAATAACTGCTATTGTTTTTATTTTAAATGAAATAGAGTTGGGATCTTTCACACAAGGTACAAAAGCCTCTTTTTCTATTTCTACATGTGGCCCATCTACTTAGCATAGAAGGATCTACAACAGGCAGGACGGAATTAAGACAAGATTAAGTCAAGACCCCACAGTGGAAGCGCCTATTTTAAGGATCTTGGCAATGTAAGAAAGTCAAGGTTGCTGGAAGGATTACTGTATGTTTCGTTCATTTGAATCACAGTTTAGAATGTATATATTCTTTTTTGTGGGGAAGGGGCACCTGGATAGCATGAATATATTCTATACTATTTTGTGTAAACCTCAATGACCTATATGTAAATCTAAATTCTGTATAACTTTGCTTTGCAATTTTACATGCTTAGGATCCCTATGAAGACATGCCTTTCATAGGCAGTTATATATGAAAAATTCACCATGGACAGAATCGGTTTACATAATTTACTTTCATAACTGAGAACTATTTTGGCACAATCTCAATCAAAATTAATGAGTCATTACAACGAAGGGAGGGAAGAGACACCAGTCTATCTAAAATTCATGCCTTTGATACATTTCTCCTATAATGTAAATAATGTTTATTGACTCCTCCCTAAGCCCTGGAGAAACCCAGGGAAAAGATTTCCCCTGGGCTCAAGCAGTGTGAAGTGGTTTGAAGAAGATGAATTAAAAAATCAATGAATAAGGGATATAAGCGGCACGGCAGACACAGGCACATGTTGCATGAAGGAGAACTAAGTCTCTTAGGGAAGACTTCCAGAGGAACTGATTCTGGAGCTGAGTCCTCAAGGGTCAGTTATTACAAGGTGAAGGAGGTAAAGAGAACATTTTCTCAGAGAGTACAGCAACGCGCAGTATGAGATGCTAAGGGAGCTCTCTTTCCTTTGGCCAGGCAACTGGCCAGCTTTTTACAAATTTGAATATGAATGTTTTTGACCCAGGCATCACTCACCACACACCCTACCAGGGCCCTGCTGGTCCCAGGAGGCCTCTGAGTGAGTTTGCCACCATTGGCTGGAGAGATCGCAGGCGATGGGGAGCCTGGAGAGGGAAACTGGCTGGGTCACAGAATGCTCAGCCCTGGAAAGAAGGAATCTGTAGCTGATGCTGAGGGTCGTAGAGAGCCCCTGACCAGTTTTAAGATGGAAAAAGATAAAATTAGACATGCATTTTATTAAGACCTCCCTGGCAGCAGTGGGAGAATCAGCTAGAAGGTTATTTCTGTAGTCCATGCAAATTATCATAGTGCTCTGAACTGAAGCACTGTTACTAAATACAGAAATGGGGGTGGCATCTGAGGCATATTAAGGAGATGGAATCTACAGTGCTTAGGAATGATTTAAAAGAGGGAAGCATTGAGGATCACTCTTGGGTTTTGGGTTGAACAACTGGAGGCAAATTATCTTGTCATCACTGAGGCAGGAAGGGGTAAATTGGGGGAGAGGTAATCATTTCCATTTTGAATATGTTTAGTGCAAGGTGTTCATGGAACATCTATCTAGATGGAACAAGGTCCAGCAGGCATAGTTCCTCCAATTTAACATCTCATGCTCAGGTGCAGTATTTCCTTTCAAACTCAAAATTTCAACCAACGCATCTTTTCAGCTATCTGATAGAAAAATTCCCTTCACTCTCCCAAATTTCTCAATTCAACCCCTTACCTTCATTCACAAAACCAATGCTTGGTCCAGACCCTTATTATCTTCCGATCTGGACTATTCTAAGAATCCCCCACGGGACTCCCAACCTTTAATCTCTAGATGCTCAGAGCCAGTCGGCCTCCAGAGAAAACTTTCTTTTCCTCAAAAACCTTCTATGGCTTCCCATTGCCTACAGAATAAAGCTTTGAGTAATTAGCCTGTTCTATCTCGATTTTTCCCACCTGCCTCCAGAGCCACCTCATGCCTCTGGCCTCACCAAGCACCATTTCCAGTCCCCCTGTGCCTCATTCCTCTTCTAAGCAGTCCTGTCACACTTCCATTCCCTGGTCCTTCCTGCTGTTCCCTCTACCCTGAATCTCTTCCCCACCTCTTCTGCCTCACAAATTCCTACGCATTCTTCAAAGCCCCTCGCGAATGTCACCTCTGGTGTGAAGATGGCTCATTTCCTCACACACAGAAACAAGAAAGAAGTAATTACTCCTTTATCCAAGTTCCTGTCAAATGTTATACCTACCTCTATTATAGCACTAATTGTACTAATTGTGTCCTGATTCCTCTGTCTCATCCACTGGACTAGGATTTCCCACAGATGCTTCTTGTGCATCTTTGCATATCCAACCTT
The DNA here is from genome assembly GCF_041296235.1 of Equus asinus. NCBI lineage: Eukaryota > Metazoa > Chordata > Mammalia > Perissodactyla > Equidae > Equus > Equus asinus. Next base: position 37,084,068 of record NC_091790.1, read on the forward strand.
CAACGTAGGCATGATGCTTCCTCAATTTTGTTTGAGTACAGAAGAATGAAAATGAATGAGTTTCCAGAGTACACATTTTTCAACCTAAGAGTATTTGGCAAGCCAAATTCTGCACCTGTGCTGTTGACACATTTGTCTCTCTTTCCCTTCCCCTACGGACTCCCATGCTTCACAGATACGTACCTTCCCAATCTGTTCAATAAAACCTTTCTTTGATCCTGTTTTTCACAGCTTCTGCTTCTGCCTCTTTTCTCTTTGGTCACCAGACTTCCTAGTAGTCTACTGCGAAAAGTCCCTAACTCTTCCCTTACTAGTGGCTGTTCAGCCCAATGCAAACTGGCTTCTCTTCTCCGCCACTCTACTGAATCTGCCTCTCAGAGGTCATGGATGATCTTCCCATGGTCAAATCACAACTGTGGACCCCTTCTAATCTTCTGGGTAATTGCCATTGTCATTTCTGAGTCTCTCCATACTGCAATCTCAGCTCCACGATGACGTCACATTATCTTTCTAAAACATCGTGGTGTGTAAAAATTGCTTATTATATCTCATATTCTACAGAATAAAGAATACTCAATCTTCATAATTCCAAGCCATTCCAGTCTTCTTTCCTGCCATAGCCCCACCAAGAATGTCACATTCAAGCCATATGGGAATAATCATTCTGCAGCCTCTGAAGGTAATGTTATGTACTTGCAAGCTTTTGCGCAATTTTCCCTGCAGTCTGCCCCTTCTCTTCACTAAAATCTTATCCTTCAAAGATGAACTTAATGATTTCCTTCCCTGTAAAATCCTCCCCTTATCCAGAAGTTATCCTTCCTTTCACTGCTCCTATAGCACTTTATTAATCAATACATCTCTCATAACACTTATAGTCTTACAGTACAGCAAATTATTTGAATGTCTGTCTTCTTTATTGAATTATGGGCCTTTTAAGATCAAGAACTATATGCTATTCATACTTCAGTTTCCAAACCTTCAGGGACTCATATATAATAGGTGTTCAATAAATACCTGTTGAGTTTAATTGAATTTAATTGAATTAATTTCAATTAAGGAAGCTTCAAAGAATAGGAAGAGACCCCAAAAAATATCTACCATGCCTTGAAATTTACTTAGGACTCAAAACTTAACCAATCTACCAAAGTACCATACAATTAGAATGTTTTCAGGTAAAATTTTATACTGCAACAGACACTTCCACCCATGGACGTGTCCTCAGGTTATTACTTTTTGTTTCTCAAACGTCAAGTTGTCTCTCAAAACATCTCCAGAAATCAGCTCTCCCTCCAGATGTGTCAGCTGACCCTGAAGAGCTTCCAGCTTGTCTTCGGCTTTCTCGGCTCTCTGTAGAGCTTTCTGGTGAAACCCAGACTCATTTCCCAACTGTTCAACAAGCTCCGATATTTGGGCTTCAAGCTGGGAGACCATCTGGAAACAAAGCAACAGAACAAGGATAAGCTTTGTTTGAGATGCAACAAAGTGTTAAAATTTAGTGCTCAGCCCAAGCAACATGACTATTTATAACACCAACTTCCAGATTCTTTGTAAAAATTAAATAAAAACAGGTAATCGGTAGATGTATTTGCCTCTGCTTGAAATAAATCTGTATTTGCTTTCTAATAAAGCACTTTCAATTGGTATTTTTAATTTTTATGTAATTCCTTAAACGGGTTGCTCAATAATTATTACAGATGATATTTACTTATCCCTAAAACAGCCATTAATTTAGGAGTTTCAAAGCTTAGTAGGAAAGAGCTCAGACAGAAAATACCTTAAAAACCTATAAAAGTGTCATTGGCCAGAGGAACTCTCCCACCACACACAGTGGATTAAAGATTATACAGTGAGTTCATCTTTATAAGCAACCTTCAGGCTTGATCAGGAATTCAAGAGCATAAAGATATTTTTTCAAGCTTTTTGTCAATTTTCTATTGAATATTGGGTACTCATGCACTCAACTTCAGTGGTTCTGCCCCTGTGCCGAATAGTTATCTCGTAATGTTATCACTTTAGCATTTGAAAGGTCAAAATTCCTTTAACGTGGTGACTCTAAATAGGGTCAATGGCGACGTACAAGAAGGCAGGAGACTCTGATTACCCCCTCCTCTTCTATGGCATAAAATCACTGCTTCTCCAATAAAGACCCCAAGACTCTTCACAACCCCCAGAACTTGGCTTCTCTTAAACCAAGATGTAAGTTTACCAAAGACCTCAGGTACACTTTGAGAATACTCAAACTGATTCTACCAAATCGAGTTTTCATAAAATATTGAATTCAATAAAAACACCAAGTTTGAGGGGGTAAATTTGTCATTTTTATGGTTTGTTTTAGAAGAGAAAAGGAAAAATGTAATAGATATTTGCATAGTACCATTTTCACAGAAATGGAAATATCTTGATGGTTTCAGATTTACAGTCTCAGTCTAAAAAATAAAATTCTGCTTGCCTCTCTATAAACAACCATGCTTAAACGCAAGAAGACATTCAAGCTGTCTTCAAATATTTGGAAAGGCTGTTATATGGAAGAAGCACAGAAGTTGTTCTGAGTTGCCCACAGAGCTCAAGTCGAGGACCAACAGGTAAAAATCACAGGAGGAATTCCACTGCGGTGTAAGGAAGGCTTTCCCCTGGTCCCCACAATTTCAAAGTAATACGTGCCCATTGTAAAAGATTCATTAAAAATGAAAAAAAGTATAAATAAGCAAAAACTAATCCCCATTATCCCACCACCCAGAGGCAACAACGATTAATATTTTTAAATAATTTATTTTTATGCATTGCTAAAATATAGTTGAGACAGTATTATATATGCACTTTTGCATCTTTGGGGTTTTTTGGGTTTTTTCCTTTTTTTTTTTTTTTAACGTATGCTTTTTTGGGTGAGGAAGATTGGCCCTGAGCTAACGTCTGTTGCCAATCTTTCTCTTTTTTTTTTTCTTCCCCAAAGCCCCAGTACATAGTTGTATATCCTAGTTATAAGTCCTTCTAATTCTTCTATGTGGGATGCTGCCACAGCATGGCTTGATGAGCAGTGTGTAGGTCTGCACCCAGGATCCACACCAGCAAACCCAGGGTTGCGTCACTGAAGCAGAGCGCATGAACTTAACCCCTATGCCACCAGGCCAGTCCCTGTATCTTTGTTTCTATCTTATATTTTAAGCATCAATCCATGTCAAATAATGGCTTCTCAGTCTCTGGAGATGGCCAGAAGTTGGCCAACCATTTGTTGAGAATGTTACGAGGTAGCCTGAAATGCTACAATCAGAAAGTTAGACTACTTGCTCTCTAAACTCTCTAATCTGTGTGTCCGTGGCTCTCAAGGTCCCAGGCCTATAATTCAATTCAATCTATTTTCCTCTGGCCACTTGAAATCAGATATTTGATGACAAGCTGCTCAGCAGCACATCCAAGGAATGGTATTTCCTAAGGAAATTTCGAATTTCACTATAGAGTATGAGTCTCTGAGAACGCTCATTTCATGTTTCCTTCCCTTAGTACTTACTAACTAATAATGGATCTGATTTTAACCTTGGCACAATACAAAGCAACCTACAAAACAGGGGCCATCAACCAACTTCCCCGAGATACTGCCCCCTGCGGGGCTGTTTAATGATATTCTAAGATACAAAGTACGACACACGCTTCTGTGCAGCGGGAGATGTGGTTTCACCTTTGACTCCAAATAGGAAGGGCGTCTTTCTACCTGAAGAGCCTTCAACAGTTCTATCCACCTGTTGACCTAGCAAAGAGAATGAAACCAAAGAGAAAACAGACGCAGGAAACCTCAGCTGGAGAGATGGAGAATTACGCGATCACTTAGCCACAGTCAGCCTGCTGCAGAGGTTACCAGAAGGAAGCAAAGTCTTCCATGGAAATTAATCAGTAAAGACTTCATTTTGAAGATGACACCACGAGCAATGGCAGGAAGCTAGACTAAGGGAGTGATAATGACCCTGAAGGAAGAAGCAGACGTCCTGATGTAGACCAGACCATGGGACAGGGACTTTGGACTCAGAGAGTCCTGGTTTCAAGTTCCCCAGTCTATCACTTGCCAGCATGTTAGCTGAAGCAAGTAATTAACCTCTCTTAAACTTACAGACTCTGCCATGATGATTACATGAGCTACTTCAAACAATTTGAGTAGCATGATGTTTCATACCCAGTTGAAGTTCAGCATGTTGCATCCATTTTTTTTAACGTGGTTCTTGCCTTCTTTTTTTTTTTTTTGAAGACTGGCTCTGCGTTAACATCTGTTGCCAATCTCCCTCTTTTCTTCTCCCCAAAGCCCCAGTACATAAATGTATATCCTAGTTGTACGTCATTCTAGTTCTTCTATGTGGGATGCCACCACAGCATGGCTTGATGAGCCAGGCTAGGTCCGTGCCCAGGATCTGAACTGGTGAAACCCTGGGCTGCCAAAGTGGAGCACATGAACTTAGCCACTCAGCCACGGGGCTGGCCCCACATTGCATCCATTTTTATCACCAGTATTACTATTTCCAGTATGTGGGTTGAGTCAATCCTAAGCTTTTGTCGTGAGAGTTAAAGGACTCCTTCCAGGAATTGTCCTATGTCATGTTTCTCAAACTATTTTCAGTCTGTAGAAACTGTTTTCAACTAGAAGTCTTTCTGTGAAGGACAAATATGGGGAAAATGTGCTTGAATCAAAGGAGGGTGGGTCCCTCCCGCATCCTCACCCTGTGTGGACCTGAAAATGTTCCAAGGAACCTGAAGGCTCAGCAGAGCACAACTTTTAGAGCCGCCCTTATGCAGACGGCTGGACGTACAGAATCTACCCAGCCGCCCTGGCAAGATTCTGGTGTCCAGAGAGGAGCGAACAGCTGAGCATCTCCCCATATTGCACACATCACAAGACTTAGCTTCCTAAGGTTATTTAGATCTCAGTGCATATGGTACCACCAAGTTTTTTCAGAGCCAAATTTACATAAATTATTCAAATAAATTAACATTCCAATCTGACTCATTCTCAGGACATCAAATGCTGGTGCTCGGGTGAACATATGCATCCTGCCAAAACTGTAAAGTTGTGCTGTGTTTTTCACACCAAGAAGTCTAAAGAATCAATAAGCTTTTCTTTTCCTCTTTTCTTCAACATCATCTGTTAACATGTCCCCGATATTCTGTGAGACAAAATGTATCAGGGATTTCAACACTAGAGATGTAGGGAATGGCGAGCAGGTTGTGATAAAGAATACAGACCTCAATTTTTTTTTTAACAAAAACGGCACCGAAGTAAACTATACTTCAAAAACAAGCAGCTTGGTTTTTGGAAATGAAGTCATAGTGCCCTAAAAAGAATTAATTCATTTCCCAAGGACAAGTACTTGTTGATTTTGCCAGAGAGGCATTTCTTCCCTAAGATTAAACCAAATGGAAGCACGAGAGCCATAAACTGAACAAAGAGCCACTTGGGTCCCTTAAGAACCAGTGCCTTTTGGGCATAAACAACTCTTTTATGATTATGCAAGCTATCATGTTCACTTAGGAAATATATGAAGTAAGTTATCAGGAACCAGGAACATAACATCAATCAAATTCTCCTTCCTTCTTGTCAGTATGTGTGGTCAGCACTATTGACTGACTAGCCCTCCTCCCCTTTGTGGGTGTCAACTTTTGTTATGGGTTGAATTGGCTCCACCAAAAAGAGACATGTTGAAGTCCCTTAGTACCTCAGAATGTGACTTTATTTGGAAATAGACTCTTTACAGAGACAATCAAGTTAAAATGAGGTCATTAGGGTGGACCCCAATCCAATCTGGCTGGTGTCCTTATAAAACAGGGCAATTTAGACAAAGAGACACATACGAATAGAAGGAAAATGATGTGAAGACACGGAGAGAATGCCATCCATAAGCCAAGAACTGTCTGAGGCTATCAGAAGCTCGGTGAGAGGTATGGAACAGATTTTCCCCCACCACTCTCAGAAGAAACCAGCCCTGCTGACACCGTGACTTTGGACTTCCAGCCTCCAGAACTGTCAGACAATACATTACTGTTGTTTAAGCCACTTAGTTAGTGGCACTGTGTTATGGCCATCCTAGGAAGTTAATATACTATAGAAGCTGGGAAAGCTATAATCTCTGTGCTCCCTCTCCCAGATGCCCTTGTAGCCAGGGGTGACCATGTAACATAATTTTGGACAATGAAACATCAGTGGAAGTCTGCTGAAGCTCCTGGGTAAACGTCTGGTTTAGTATATTGGAGAATTCAGAACTGAGCAGAATGATGAGATCAGAAGGGGGCGTCAGGGAGTTATGGAGCACATCTCAGGTCCTTTCGGGCATCAGATTGGGTCCCCACAGCTCCCACAGGGCCGCTGGACTAAGAAACCCTCCAGTGGAGGAAATATAACCTTACTCGTGCCCTAAAGAGAACAAAAGAGCTGTCTAGATGAACGGTGGTGAGCTTCTATCAATTTGTCTTTAATTTAGGAGATGACATAGAAATCGATCATGTCATGTCCTCTCTGTACGTAATCAGTTCTCATCTGGATGATCAGCCAGTTACAAAACATCTAAAAGTATGAAAAAGATTTTTGTCTCAAAATTCTAAACTGAAATCTGAAAATGTCACAACTTTCTGTCATTGTGCAAATCGCTATTTCAAAAAACACCTGCTACACGTGTCCTCAAATTTCAAGGCTAAATAACATCTAAATATTCATTAGGAATTTCTGGGAACCCAACAGTGGAATATTCCTCTAAAAGAGTGGTTTTCAATTGGGGGCGATTTTGCCCCCCAAGGACATTTGGCAATGTCTGGAGACATCTTTCATTGTCACAAATTGGGGAGAGAAAGGGTTCTATTGGTGTCTATTAAGTAGAAGCCAGAGATGCTTCTAAACATCCTACAGTGCCCACAACAAAGGACTAGCCAGCCCCAAAGGTCAAAGGTGCCAAGGCTGAGAAATTCTGTTCTGAAATACAGTAAAGCTTCCAAAAAGGAAATCAGATTTTGCTGTAAGCAGGAAAGCAAGCAACAAGTAGAAATGACCTACTGAAAAAGTGTGGGTGGTGTCCGGAATTCTACTGAGAATTGCAAACACAGGAGAGTGAAAATGACTAACAAAGGGGTAAAAAGAAAAGCAGCGTTCAGGCGGTAGGAGCTGACAAGTGAAGTGGAGAATTTGCCAGGCCCAAGCTGAACCACCATTGGCCTTCATATGGGTATTACTCAACTGTCAACTGTGTGTTTAAACCATGGCAGCTGGCAAGGGGAGGCAGCCTCCTCAACAAACAGACTCATCAATTTGTAAAGCTCCCATTCTTCAGAAACATTTCTAAGACAATATATGAAATCCATTTTCTCCTGATTTTACTTGAAGATGAGTCACCCAAGACACCAGCTATATGCTTGATTTCAGGCTTTTAAATAGTGAAAGCAGCTATTGAAAAAAATTACAGGGTAGCAGAGGCAGACAAAGGCACTGAAAAGACTCTGAATCATTCTAATTTTTATGGGGAGTGGGGGAAGGCGCATCCAGCTTAACCAATTTACATCATTTTGCTTTAGAAAATAAACATATACATCATGCTGACAATTTTATGCCGTGTTACACAAGCTGGAAGGAAAATAGTTTTAGGAAAACATTTGGAGAAGTAGAAGGAAGCAACAAAATGAAATGGCACAGAACCATTAGCTATTGAAGAACGTCTATTACTATTCAAGGTAAATAACTTGATGGAGTTTTTCTCAGTCCTGGAAATAATTTCCTCCCCGAGTCCAGCACCTATGTGTGTACCGAATCACGAGAAAAACTAGCTACTCTCAGAGACCCACACATGGTACAGGGATGGACGTTTTATATCTACAAAGGGAATCTGATGCTCAGACAAAGGAGTCGCCAGGGTTGCTCCTACAGCACACGTGAATTTTGGAGAATTTCTAAAGGGAGTTCAAAGTGTTTTATTGTTAAAGGAAATTTAGAAATGCAACCCTGAACTTTGAGTCAGTGATCTCTCCAAGTTTCTTAGGAACAATAAAAGATGGAAAAGTGCATTTTCTCTTTTTGAGCAAAGCATGAACTCAGTAGAAGAAATAGTCTCATGGAATTATACATAGAATTTGGATATTATTTACTTTAAAACCTCATTACATAGGACTTCAGCAATTTAAATTTGATGATAATTTAAATAGAGTCGGGCTGAAGTTGACTCTGCTAAGCAAAGCTTTATAGAAAATGAGAATTATTAATAGTATAACAAGATAAAATTTAAAAAGCTTCAGTGGTTTATGTGAATTAAGCCATTTTTCTCCACTTGTTAAATGGGTCCCCTAAAAAACTGTTCTGGGCACCAACGTATTGCAAACAGGAGGAGGAGAGCGAGGACAAGAAAGGGCAGCAAGAGTTATTATTTATCATTGTCATTTGCCAGAAAGTGGATTAAGGACTTCACAACTTTTTTTTTCGTTTAATGCTTACAACAAGCCATAACCTTATGAGGCACATACTGTTACAGGTCTAGGAACCCTTCAGTGCAATTCTAAACTCCAAAAGGAGCTGAAAACTCACAGTTTTTTTCCATAATGCATTTGCTGGCAGAGCTTGACCTGGCTGGATTTGGCAGCCAACCCTGACCTGAGGTGACCTGAGGCTATTCATAGTCCGGGTGAATCCCAGTGGTAGAGTTGCTCCCGGTTTTGCTGTAGAACCATGAATGTGGCTGATTACGGGGTGCTGCCCCAGACCCCAATGAGGGTGAATGCATAAGACTGCTTTCTCTATTATCTTTCTGTGTACAATTTTATCTTTGTAAACCCTAAAACATTCTGAGTTCAAAAACACATCGGGCCCCAAGGGTTTCAGATAACCTGGGCTGTCCCTGTACAGCAGGTGAGGAAACTAAATCTCAGAGGCTGGAATCTCAGGACCTGCCCCAGGTCACCCCTGGAGTGAGTGAGTTTGCAGTAGAGACAGGATTCAGCACGGGGTCACTCTGACTCCAGAACCCGCATCGTGGTTAGCTATCACTTGAGTGACTGTCCGGGCTTGGTAAGTATGATGTACAATTGAAAGTCATAAACCCACATTTAAATGATACTTTGAAGTAACTTAGACATCTCATTTATTGAGATGCTAAATGAATGAGTTTACTGTGCTTAAAAAACTTAGAAGCCGCCATTACCCACTCACCCTTTTCCTGCTCTCTTCCTGGCTGCCCATTTCTCGAATCCCCTCCAGGATGGCGTCCTCAGTGGACCTCGTCAGGCCCATGCTACCCTTAAGGAGGGCTGCGATTTTCTCCCTGAATGAGGAGCGCTGGCTTTGGGAGGCCGCGGCTGCATCCACACTGGCCTTCAAACTCTTCTCCAGTTCACAGGAACTTTTCTTCAACAGGCTCAGCTCCTGCTTCGAGGCCTCCCAGACCCGCTGGCCAGCAAGCAGCCTTTCTTGGAAGATCTTAACTTCCCTTTCCAAAGCTTCTTTCGCCTCCACAGCACTGAGCAAGTCCTAATATAACCACAGACAGTGAAGACAGTAACATTAGCAGCCAATTAGGGACATGTGCATTTTCTTATCACTTACTTTGCTTACTAATGACCTCAAGGAGTTAAGAGTTCAGTGCTCATTCCATTTTTAACTCTAAGTTTCCTATCCTCTCTTCATAAAGTTATTAAGTTGTAAAGGTGATGTCAGGTTAATTTAGGTGTCTAAAAGAGAAAAGAGATGTTAAAAAAAAAAGAACACTGACATATAAGCCTTTTCTTTGTGGACCTCTAGAAAGAGTTAATAAAAACAAATTGTTGGCTAACATGCTAGTAGATTCAGTCCAGAGGTAGCATATGCTTACAGAACTGTCTGTTCTCAAGCTTGGTACACACGGAAATTGATTTTGAGTAAACCATAAGCCCTAACTAGGAACCAAAAATTATTTGAATGAAGATGTCTCCTTAATACTATTCTAAATAATAGAGTAGGATTCTCCTAAAGACATCACTGTGTAAAGAAGAATCAGATTTTTCTTTCAATACTCGTTGACTATGTATCCTCTTGTCTCATAAAGACAAGACTGATGCCAATAAAACCTGAAGGAGATGAAACAACTAGCCATTTGGTGGGTGGGAGGACTGAAAACAGAGGGAGATAAAGTACCACACTGAGAAGAATAATTTTAACTAATATAATACGTATGATTAGGTTCATAAAAATAATGAAGGGCATTGGGAGGGTTCTCTGTGCACCTACTTCTATTTGCCAAAATCCAGAATGATCCAAAGAGTCATGAAAGGGCCATCTTTAAAATTATTATATAAAAAAAACACATGTTGACATCAAGCTCCACAAGACATGAATTCACATCAAATAAGATTAAGCAGTTGGTTAACCACTGCTATAGTATTGCAGCCTAGTTAACTGGCAAAAAATATTTGGTTTTTTATTAAAAATAGTATGTTGGGGCAAAAATATCTAAAAAGGAACAATAGCTTTGAAGAACAGATTCTAAACTGGCCAGTTGCAAACATCCATTTTGCTGTAGAACTGGCCATTAAAAGGAGTTTATCTCCACCAACATCTTGGAGACAGAAAAATGTTGCTTGAAATGCTACTTGCTACTTTTTATAGAAAAGAGAGCATCTTATTTTTTTTTTTCTTATGGTGATTTTTTTAAATCCAGGAAGTCTCAGGCATCCATTTGAAAGAAAAGTCATGGACTGGGGAGGTAGTTAGAAGTCTGCCCTTTTCAGAGATGTAATAACTAAACCAATTATGGAACATTATTCTGTGAAATGCTTAGCTTCTCAGGGTCCTGGCAACAGCTTCATTTCCCCACTCCCTTTCCAAACTAGTCCTCTTTGCAGAGAAGCCCCACTCCTGCTGCTAATTAAATTATGGCCCTTAAAGTAAAGCTCAAGAGTACTTTATCACCAATTCAGTGTATTTTTTTATTCTTTATTTTTTTGCTGAGGAAGATTCGCCCTAAGCTAACATCTGTTGCCAGTGTTCCTCTATTTTGCATGTCAGCCGCCATCACAGCGTTGCCACTGACAGATGAGTCATGTAGGTCCACACTCAGGAAGAGAACCCAGGCCACCAAAGCAGAGCGTGCTGAACTTAACCACTAGGTCACCGGGGCTGGCTGCCAAACACGTCACAGATTTCTTTTCAGATAGTAATACAACAGCTGCTCAATTAGACTAAGCAGTGTCAGCACTGGTGATCAATTGGGTCCATATTTTACTTAGAAACTACAATTTAATGTGTGGATAGAAAATTGAGGTCCTAAATTCAATGATGCAGGGATGAAACTTAACTCTTCTCCCCTGGGTTAAAAGCCTATAGAATATAATATATTAACTTTTATATTCAAAGAAACCCCCTTAAGCTAAAGAGAGGCATTGCCATGACCAATAGAGTGATGTTTTTATCCAAGTATTTACAAAAGGTCCTCAAAATACACAAAAAACATATCAGAGGCTTGAGCACTATAGACTTAGTATCAGTTTGGAGTAAGCTAGTCAACTGGCAGCTGGTACCAGGAGACCAACACACACAATGCAATATTTCAGCCGTGAGGAATATTTTCCACCCCATTGTCAGATGGTCAGCTCACTGCCTGAGAGACAAGGGCCAGAACAGTGCGCTCACAAATTCAAACTTCCCACATTTACATCTAATAAAAATCAGAAAATTCATTTGTGATCCCAGACTACAGAGGCACATGGCAGCAGGTCAAACTTCTTTTCCGGACACGTGTCAGCCCACTGAACTATTTCTCGTGTGAAACACAGGACTCAGGAGCCAGTGACAAGGCCTTGGGGACGGCCGCTCCCCCAGCACTGTGATTCAGGGGCCCTGAGCTGACCTGCTGGAAACAGATGTCCTTAGTCCACAAATGCAATTACCTGTAGTGCTATCAGGAGGAAGCGGCTGGAGTGGAGTCGGGTTGCGTGGCTACCTCAAGGACACACTGAAGTAATGAGACATCGGTAGCATTGGCCAGGACCTGGGGACTGCTGTCAGACCACACTGACACACAGAACAAGAAACCAGGAGCTCCCTCCGAGAAAAATCAGGGCTGACCTCCACGGAGGAAACTGCATTTGCAGATTTGGATAGACCCTTATAGAGACAGTGATGGGACTCACTTAAAACAAATGTTCTTAATTAACAAATCTTTAGATTCAGTCTTACTAATGCAACAAATGAATAATGACCCCTTCACAATTACTTTTAACAAAAACGTTTGTAAATAATATGATTAAGGCATTCAATTTAGCTTCCCAATTAAATGTGTCTGCGTTAAATAATGAAGCCATTCAAAGGTTTGTGTTTTTGAAACACAACTGATTTCTGTTATGATGCTGCTAACTGTGATACGGATCAGGATGTGCATGAGCTCAACTTGCCTCTCAAAACTACAATTGATTGCCCTCAGAGCAGAGAACTTCTGGCTTGAGCTTAATTCATTCAACTCTAGACAACTTTTGTAAAATTAAAAATCAGTTGGTTACTTCTACCTACCGCAAATAAGATTAACAAATAAACTCAGAAATTCCCCCAAATAGACACCCTCATACATTGCTGGATGAAGTGTGAATAGGTGCAATTTTGGCATAAGGATCTAACAAAATTTGAGATGCACATATCCTTTGACCCTGCAATTCCAGTCCTAAGAATGTATCTGTGGGATCGGTTACCAAACACGGACAATGAGGTATATGTGAAGTTAGTCAATTACAATGTAGCAAAAGATTAGGTACTGCATGAATATTCATTGACAGGTGGCTGGTTACACAAACAGGAGACATCCGTACCATAGGACACTATGTAGTCTTAGAAAGAAGTGAGGAAGCTTTTCATATCCTGATATGGACAACTCTCCAAGATATAGTTAGTAAAAAACAATTAAGGTGCCTAACCATGTGTCTAGCACCATTTGTACCTACATGAAAAGAATCTCAGGCCAGCCCAGTGGCTAGTGGTTAAGTCTGTGCTCTTCTGCTTCAATGGCCCAGGGTTCACAGGTTCAGATCCTGGGCGTGGACCTACACACTGCTCATCAAGCTCATCAAGCCCTACCGTGGCAGCATATCACATATAAAATAGAGGACGATTGGCACAGATGTTAGCTCAGGGACAATCTTCCTCAAGCAAAAAGAGGAAGATTGGCAACAGATGGTAACTCAGGGCCAATCTTCCTTACCAAAAAGAAAAAAAAGAGGATCTCTAGAAATATGCACAAGCAAATGCCAATTTTGATCATCTCTGCTGAAGGGAATTGCAGCTGGTAGGCAGAAATGGAAGGAAGATGTGACAGAACAGTGACAACTATGACAACACCTAGGGAACTTTGTCCATTTAAAATTCTGAATCAATAGTGTTATGAACATATACACACACACACACACTAAGCTTAGGCTGCATTGGTAGACGTAAAGTATCTAAAACAAGGGAGGTGATGTCCTGCTGCTTTTCCCTCAAACTAGACCAAACCTGGAGTTTTGAGTTTGAGATTCAAACTCTAACATAGATAAAACCCGTCCATAGTGGTGCTTTTCAAAAGGCAACTTACAGACTAGTGCCACTCTTGACACTCTTCCCAGTCCCGACAACGTAATTTGAGAAATTAAGAACAAGAGTTTAGTAATCTCTATAGCAATTTGACATCGATTTTTTCGTACCATAAGAATTTAATAATCTTATATTGTTATATAAGATGTTTATTCATGACTTAGGTGAAATGTAAGTAGCTTAGCAAGTAGCTTCAGGTTTTACCAAGTACTTTTCTGTGGATAAGGGCATTGACATCAATTTTTTAACAAGATATGGACCCATTCCGGTTTCGTTGAACTCACAAGTTAAAGGGCACGTGACATGAGCCTCATTTCTGTTGTGCAAGTAGGAACACATTACTACATGTGATATTTTAAGATGGGTTGCCAACTATAATCCAAAAGTGAAAATTATGTTTGGGGCTGCCCCCAGGCCGAGTGGTTAAGTTCACTCTTTCTGCTTCGGCGGCCCAGGGTTTCACTGGTTTGGATCCTGGTCAAGGACATGGCACTGCTCACCAGGCCATACTGAGGTGGCATCCTACATGCCACAACTAGAAGGACCCACAACTAAAAATATACAACTATGTACCAGGGGGCTTTGGGGAGAAAAAGGAAAAAATAAAATCTTAAAAGAAAAAAGTCTGTAAGATCCAGAATCCATTTCTTTCATCAAAAGTTAATTTAAATTTCCATCAAAAGATCACTTAAATTTAACAATACCTTTACGCAATAAAGTGATAAAACTGTCTATAGATGGAGAACTGAAGATGGATTTTTGAAAGCACAACGTTTGTTTAATTTTGGATACAAGTTGCAAATAAATATCTTGAGCTAGCTGAAATTGCCCTAAAACCTCTTCTATTGTCAACAAGCCTCTGTGAGACTGGCTGTCTACTGTAAGTGCTTTAAAAGCGAAACATAGAAACAGTTTTAACATACATTATCTCCTGCATGTAACATTGTCATCAATACAACCAAAATGACGTAAGTTAAGAAGCAAGAAGCTTGGGGCTGGCCCAGTGGCGCAGCAGTTAAGTGCACACGTTCTGCTTCAGTGGCCCAGGGTTCGCCGATTTGGATCCCCGGTGTGGACATAGCACCACTTGGCAAGCCATGCTGTGGTAGGCATCCCACATATAAAGTAGAGGAAGATGGGCACGGATGTTAGCTCAGGGACAGTCTTCCTCAGCAAAAAGAGGAGGATTGGCAGCAGATGTTAGCTCATGGCTAATCTTCCTCAAAAAAAAAAAAAGAAGAAGAAGCAAGAAGCTAGCTCATTGTCACAATAAAACTTTAAATATTGGCATAAGTGGTATTTGTTCCAAGTGACCACATATGACTTTAATAAAAGGATTTCAGTAATAACTTTTTGTTCAAATGCAATTTCAGAATGACAAAATACTATCAGTTTAATAGTATTCTCTATATTAAGCCCACACACGTATTTTCAAAGAAGAATGTGTACAGTTTATGTAATTCTTTTCTTTTCCCCATGTTTATTCTGATTATATTTATTGAAATTGAATTTTATGCCTCTAGCTTCTAATATTTAACAGTTAGACTTGTGCCTCATATATCTTTTTAAATAATTTTCTCTATTAATTCATTTTTAATGACTTTACAAAAGTATCGGTCAGCAATGAATTGGAAATAAAGAAACACTGACCCTTCCCACAGATAGTTGGGAAAAAAACAGACTAGAGTACATTCAGAGTTTAGGAAGGAGAATGGCGGAAGTCTTGAAATCATATTCTTAGAGGAAATATGAAAAGAACTAGAACATTTAACCTGAAAATGTCTTCAAATAATAGAAAGACAATCATGTAGAAGGAGAGTTAGGTCGGTTCTGCTTGGACCCACGATCGAAGGGAGTGAAAGCTGTAGAGGAACATTTTACTTCAAAATGTGGAAGACCTTCACAAATCTGAGCTGTCCCCATGACATCATCAACCTTGGAAAATAATAAGAATTTGGCTTATGTTAGAAATTCTCATTTCTGACAAACTCCCTACAAGTTAAGGTTAATTTAGCTGCCCACGAGGCCAGCGTGTTCCTGGGCTTCACTGAGCGCTGCAGATGCTCTGCCCTGGACTGGCCAGACTGTGCCGGGAGGACCATGGACAGTTCCCATCTGGAAATTTTAAGAGAGACGTTGTCAAAATGGAATGGGTTCGGCATCACATGCTAGGGCTAAAGCCATAATAAAAAGATTGATGTAATCACGTTATTTTAAATATTGTTCTCATTTATTTTAAACGTGTCAAATGAACCTAAAGACAAACCATTGAAGACTTATAGTTACCGAACAGAATGTAAATATTACAAGCTGTAACAATGTAAATACAATGACATAATAAAAATTGGGAGGAAAAAGAGGGGAGTAAAAGAGTAGGAGGTAGGGGCCAGCCTGGTGGCATAGTGGTTAAGTTCACGTGCTCCACTTTGGCGGCCCAGGGATCGCAGATTCAAATCCTGGGCACGGACTGAGGCACCGCTCATCAAGCCATGCTGTGGTAGGCGTCCCACATACAAAATAGAGGAAGATGGGCACAGATGTTAGCTGAGGGCCAATCTTCCTCACACACACACACAAAAAGGCAGGAGGCATTAAATTCCTCATATTTCATAGCAGAAAGTCTAAAAGCACTATCTCATATTGGTGAATCAGGAATAGAAATGTATAACTTTAGAGTCAATGGTAATTATCAAAAGTCAATGCAAGAGTGTAAAAGTAAGGCTAGAAGGGGAAGGAGAGAAGGTTTTAAATTTTCTTCAGAGTCTTATGAACAGTTTTAACTTTTTATAATATGAGCAGATATTATTTTAGTGTTTATTTTCATTTTAATTCCTCACCCAAAGCCTAGAACTCACCAAACCTCACAATTGATAAGAAATAAGGTTCAAGTAAGAAAAGTTTGAAAGATCTGGGCTGTTCAGATAGAAGAAGAGACTTAGAAATTCATGATAAATAGTCTTCAGATACGTGAAGAGTAGCCATAAGAAGAGGGATTGCCGTTTATTCTGTACAGTTTCATTAAGATAGAACCAGGATGAGGACGTGAACTATAGGATGCTGATCTTGACTTGCTACGGTGAGGAACCGTCAAACAGTTAGACTGCCCAGAGGAGGTGGACCTCCTTGAACAGTAGTGAGTTCCCTGCTTCTGGAGGAGTTCAAGGAAAGGCTGGACACTAGCCATGCAGGGACATTAGAAAGATGATTCTTATTTCACACAGAGAGTTAGATGATTTAGATTCTAAAAGACCTTAAGGTCACTTCCAATGTTATGATGCTGGGATTGTAAAGTGATCTTTTATTATTTTAGTAATTTATCCTGGCTAATAATTTCTCACTTCCAGGAGCTATTTCCATATGCCTGTAATCCTAAAATAAGCATATGTTTATTTCAATCCCTAGATAAAAGAAAATACAAATAAGAGAGGGAAACAAAAACACTGAACATCAATTATGCACTAGGCTTATCCTGACGACTTCATGTAGATTATATCGTTCAATCCTAATAGTGATTGTAAGAGATAGAGCCTTACATTATTTTCCTATTTTACAGAGAAGAAACTGAGATAAGTCAGACGCCTGGGGTCACACGGACAAACGGTTCTGGAGCCCAGAGAGAAGCCCCAAAGCCTGGCCTCTTAGCCACTCTGTTCATCATGTCTCTTATGCTCTCCTCTCTTACACACATGACTGCAGAAAAACAAACCAGAAGGGGTATCTTTCCAAACCAGGCCTGCCTGAATCCAAAACAAGTATTCTTTCCTAGCTTCAATTCTAGTTATTGGAAGTAAACAAAATGTGAACCATATGAGGAAAAGAAGCTGTTTGAAATCCAATATGTAAGATGAGTTTTGGATCCACTGATTGGAACGTGTATAGTCTGTGGGAAACATGTATGTGGCCTGTGTAGGTAAAGTGACTACTTTCCTCAATATTGGATTATTTCAAGACAACTAAGGGAAAAGGTACCAATCTTTGATAGTTTTTAAAACATACTTTAATATTGCCTACTAAAGATTTTCAAATAATGTATTTTCCATATGTATAATAAATCACCTGGATTTTTATTTGGGAAATTTTCATAAAGTAACTTAATAGAATCATCAAGGAAATCAGAAAAGCTGAGTTTGGTAGAGTGAGCATCCCAGCCCTGCAGAAGCTTCCACGTCTGCAGTCATTCTGGACTCCACTAATAAAGCAAGTTTCCTACCTCAAAAACAGAGCTTTAGAAAGCATTATGAAGACTCTTCTCGAGCCCATTAATGTGTCAGCAAAACCACTTGACAGTATTTTTCACTAGTAAATCTTTGGAGTCATACTCCTATGAATGAGCACTTTATTAAAGAACTCAACTTTTTATTGCCCATATTTTTTTTTACGATTTTTATTATTTTGGCAGGAACTTCATCCCAAAGTGAATGTGTTTCCAAAGTCTGAACAACACTGCATCAGTCATTTACAAGTAAAAACGCTTATATAAGAAAAGGAATAAATCCTGGTTTTTTAATGTGCTCTTACAACACATTTTCATTTCCTACTGCTAATCTCCAGAAATCCATTTTTATAGGTAAATATTAAGTTCTTCATAATTTTCAAGGTTTGATAATTTAATAACTACTATTTGTAATTGAATTAAAGTTATTCCTTCACTGAGGAAATTTGCATGGCTACTTACTGTTGTTGTTTTACTGATAAATAGTATTTGGTATCAGACTTGTATGTAGGATGTAGATGTGAATATATATGTAAGGGGATTACTGATGAAAGCACAATAATGTAACGACCAGGGTTCAAATCCTAGCATTGACACTTAATAGCTGTGTGAACTTCAGCAGAGTACATAAGCTCTCTGAGCACTTAGCACAATGACTGAGCAAAGTACATAACCTCTTTGAGTACTTTAGCACAATGACTATGCTAATGGTAAGTGATCGACTACTGAAGACTATTAAACTAATCATTGTTGACAGTATTAACGTAAAAAGTCTGAGAGCCTTAAACTTTACTTAGAAGGTTTATTGATGGGTCAAATATTGAAAGTGCAAATCTGAAGTAATTTTATGTATAATATAAGACAAAGCAAATGAGTAAATATTATTATTAGGATTCAAAAGATACTAATATAAAATGAAAGATGTTAAGAAAAATCTAGAATATTACTTTTAATTAAAAATATCAGTACTAATTACTAAAAATGTATTTCCAGCTCTATCCACTGAAAGAAATGATATTCCAATAGCAATGAGCACACCTAAAGCCTAAATCTTGCTTTCTAAGCAGCATTTCCCAGTAAAAAGAGCCAAAGGTCCTTTGAGAATAAGCTTATTTAGTTCTGTGGCCTGGAAATTTTAAGTGAGGCTAAGATATCGTATTCTATCAGAAAGCAAGGAAGTGTTGAAAGACTAAAGGAATCAGATGACATGGTCACAGAGACCATCTTGAAAGGACTCCTACTAGAGAAACTTGGTGGATCTGAAGCACCAAAAAAAGAATAATTGATTGTAACACAATAAGCAAATAAAAATCCATGTGTCCCTAGAACTGAAAAGAAAAAAATAAAAATCTTGTCTTTATGGAAGAATGCCAGCTAATGAGTAGAAGGAATGATAAAATTAGAGTGTTACCATGTTGCCATGCCTGGTGTAAATTAATCCAGACAAGAATCAACAAATGATACCACTGCTAGGTAAGGTCAAGGGGGAAAGAAATAACCTGCCAGAGGAGTTCAACAAAGATGGCAGCATAGGCAGACTCTGAACTCACCTCCTCCCTCAGACACAACAAATTTACAACTACTGCTGGAACAATTACCCCTGAAAGAGAACTGAAAACTGGACAAAAAGAACCCCACAACAAGGGACAGTGCTGACTGAGGTGGAAGAGGCAGAAATTCCTTTGTGTAGAGAAAAAAAGCCACTTTCACAA
Source organism: Equus asinus (assembly GCF_041296235.1). Taxonomy (NCBI): domain Eukaryota; kingdom Metazoa; phylum Chordata; class Mammalia; order Perissodactyla; family Equidae; genus Equus; species Equus asinus. The sequence goes on from NC_091790.1 coordinate 37,103,530, forward strand.
GCTACGACACTTCACTCCTGGCCAGGAGCAAACCTAAGGTATGCAGCCTTCCCTGGAGGAGCAGGGAACCTGAGTGGAGGAGTGTTAACAGCTTTTGGACTCAGCATAACCAAGATGAGTGTCATAATATCTGGCTTCGCTGGCTATTAACCACAAGAGGGAATAACCCCAGAAAAGCTATTGGACATAAGGGGGGGGGGGAGCCCACTCTTAAAAGGGCCCATGCACAAATTCACCTGTTTCAGAAGTAACCTAAAATAACCAGAAAGAAAGATGCACAGTTCTTTGGTGAAAAGAGACTCACCTGATAGGTTCTGGGTGCATCTCAGTGAGAGGTGAGACCTCTCCAGGGATTGAGACATTGGCAGTAGCCATTTATGTGACTTAGTGCAAGTGTGCTGACACAGATGCCATTGGAATTCTTCCCTTGGATTTTAGTGCAGGGGTCTGCCCCCCACCCCCCGACTAGAGCACTGATTTAATCCAGCTCAGCCAGGGAAGGCCCCACCCAAGAGCAAGTCCTCAGGCAACTTTTGGCCCACATAGACAGAGTGGCTGGAACCTCTGCAGCTGGGCATGTGAATCCACCTCTGGGGGCAGGGCATGTGCAAGGAGCAAGTACAGTGTGTAGCATTCAGTGGGGTGTGTGGGGCCTCTGCAGTGGGGCAACTGGGTCTGCTTTAGTGGGTCAGGGCATGCACATGGGGTGGGACTATGCTGACAGGATGTGCGGCCCTGCAGGTGGTGGGGCTTGTCAGCTGCAGCAGACTTGTGCTTCTCAAATAGCTCCATAGGGGATTGGCTCCACCTTCCAAAGCTTGAAATAGTTGGGTGCTCCTATGCATCGAGCCAGCCCCACTCAGCTGCAATCTTGAAAGAACTGACAACAGCTTTGCAGGCCAGAGGCCTACAGCAATTGTAAGCCCCTGAACCTAGCAATCAGCCACTCTGGGAGCCTACTCACTTAACAGAAAAATTGCAACAGGAATGTGCTATTAGACCTTGCTTGTGCTGGGGCTTCCTATACCCAATAAAGTGGCCAAAGGGTCCATAGCAGCCACACACAGCTGAGCATTAAAACCAGCCAGCCAGGGTAACAGCCTAGCCTCTCTGGGCACCTGTAGCAAGAGCAACCCAGCCACAACAGAAGGACACACATAGTCCACACAAGGGACATACCTGGAACATTTGGAACTGGTTACAAGAGGGAAGCACACTGCTGGGCCTCATAAGGCCACTTCTCCAAGATCAGGAGATGTAGCTGATACACCCACATAATACATAGATATAAGCACAAAGAAAGGAATACATTCCAAGTAGGTGAACAGGACAAAACGCCAGAAAAAGAACTAAAAAAAAAACAGAAATAAACATTCTATCTGAGAAAGAGTTCAAACAAAAAGTCATAAGGGTTCTCACTGATCTTGGGAGAGGAATAGATGAACATAGTGAGATCATCAACAAAGACATGGAAAATATAAAAAAGAACCAGTCAGAAATGAAGAATGCAATATTGGAAATGAAAACTTCACTGGAGGGACTCAATAGCAGAGTCAATGATACAGAGGAACAGATCAGTGAGCTGGATGAAAGACTAGAGGAAATCACCCAAGCTGATCAAATAAAATAAAACAGAATTTAAAAGACTGAGGACAGTCTAAGGGACCTCTGGGACAACATCAAGCACTCTAACCTCCGTATTATAGGTGTCCCAGAAGGAGAAGAGAGAGATAAAGAGGCAAAGAATTTATTTGAAGAAATAATAGCTGAAAACTTTCCTAACCTAAAGGAGGAAACAGACATCCAGGTACAGGAAGCACAGAGAGCACCAAAGAAGATAAACCCAAAGAGGCCCACACCAAAACACATTTTAATTAAAGTGTCAAGAATTAAATATAAAGAGAGAACCCTGAAAGCTACAAGAGGAAAGCAACAAGTTATATGCAAGGGAAACCCCATAAGGCTATCAGCTGACTTCTCAGCTTACAGGCTAGAAGAGAGTGGCATGATATTTAAAGCGCAGAAAGGAAAAAACCTACCACTGAGAATATTCTATCCAGCAAGGTTATCATTCAGAATGGAAGAAGAGGTAGAGTTTCCCAAACAAGCAAAAAACCAAAGAAGTTTATCACCAAGAAACCAGTTTTATAAGAAATGCTAAAGGGGCTTATTTAAGTGGGAAAGAGAAGACCACAAAAAGGAATAAGAAAATTACTTTTTATAAAGCAATAAAAGGACTAGTAAAGGCAAATATACAATACAGGTAGCAGATCAATGACCTACGAAGATAATATGAAAGTCAAAAGATGAAAGTACTAAAATTATCTATTTCCAGGATAGGAGGGTAATGGATACACACACACACAAAAAAAAAAGGTTAGATATGATATAAAAAACATAAACTGTGGGATAACGGGAGTAAAAGAGTAGAGCTTTTAGCAAGAGGCCAAACTAAAGAGATCATCAACTTAATATAGATTGATATATAAATAAGTTATTATATATGAACCTCATGGTAATCACAAACCAGAAGCTATAATAAACACATAAAAAATTAAGAGAAAGGAATCAAACATAATACAAAATTAAGAGAAAGGAATCAAACATAATGCTAAAGAAAACCATCAAGCCAGAAGGGAAGAGAGCAAGAGAAGAAGAAAGGAACAGAGAAGAACTTCTAGAACACCCAGAAAAAAAGTAACGAGATGGTAATAAGTACATAAGTACACACTTATCAATAGCTACTTTAATTGTCAATGGTCTACATGTTCCAATAAAAAGGCATAGGGAGGCCAATTGGATAAAAAATAAAAAGACCCATATAAGTGCTGCCTAAGAGAGACACACTTCAGACATAAAGACACTCACAAACTGAAAGTGAAGCGATGGGAAAAGATACTCCATGCAAATGGCAATGAAAAGAAAGCTGGCGTAGCAATACTTATATCAGATAAAATAGACTTTAAAACAAACTCTGTAACAAAAGACAAAGAAGCACACTACATAATGATAAAGGGAACAATCCAACAAGAGGATTTAACACTTGTAAATATCTATGCACCCGACATAGGATCACCTAAATATACAAAGCAATTATTAACAGACATAAAAGGAGAAATAGACAGTAACACAATAATAGTAGAGGACTTTAACACCCCATTTATACCAACAGATAGGTCATCCAAACAGAAGATCAACAAGGAAATATTGGCCTTAAATTACACATTAGACCACATGGACTTAGTAGATATATACAGAATATTCCATCACAAAAGTTCAGAATACATATTCTTTTCAAACGCACATAGAACATTCTCCAGGATAGAAAACATATTAGGCCACAAAACAAGTCTCAATAGATTTAAGAAGATTTTAATAATACCAAGCATCTTTTCTGACCATAAGGGTATGAAACTAGAAATCAACTACAGGAAGAAAATCAGAAAAGCCACAGATATGTGGATATTAAACAAAATGCTACTGAACAATTCGGTCAATGAAGAAATCAAAGGAGAAATCAAAAAAAATACCTGGAGACAAATGAAAATGAAAATATGACAGCCACACAACTGTAAGAGGAGGCAGGGACAGCCTGGCCTGCACAAACACTTTTGGAGCTGCAGCCCAGCCCATGGGAGCACCCACCATGCCACAGCAGCCCCACCAGTGGGAATGCTCTACACCAAGTGGTGGCAGCTGAGCTCCTGTGAAGGCACCCACCCACAAATGCAGCACAGGTGAGAAGGCTCCTTGCCCATTTGGAAGGCGCCCTCACCTGTGGAACACAGGAGCCCATGGGATCCACCAAGTGGTGGCTCAGCCCCTACATAGGAGCCCCTCCTGCTTAGTGTGCAGCAGCTCAGCCAGTCCCCTACCAAGCACAGAGGCCCTACCTAAAATGCCTGACCTACCCACCAAGTGCAGAGGCCCTGCCCACATGAGTGTCATCTGCAGAACAGCTGGGGCCAGCCCAGGTGAACACAGAGTAGCCCTACCTGCACAACTCCAGCAGATGGGGTGAGATCAGGAAACAGCTCCTGTGTCCCCACCAGAGGTGGCAGGTGGAATCTACAACCTGATACTACCACAAATGCACCTACAAAGGACCAATTCATCAAACAATGTGAAGAACTACAGTAATATGTCTGACCAGAAGGAAAATGACAAGTCTCCAGAAACCAGTCCTGAAGTCACAGAAATTTACAATCTAAATGACAGAGAATTCGAAATAGTTGTCATAAAGAAATCAATGAGTTACAAGAAAACTCAAAAATACAGTTCAATGAGTTCAGGAATAAAATTAATGAGCAGAAGGAATATTTCACCAAAGAGACTGAAACTCTAAAAAGAAAACAAACAGAAATTCTGGATATGAAGAACACAATTAATGAGATAAAAAGTAATCTAGAAACTGTAAAAAATAGAGCTGATGTTATGGAGGATAGGATTAGTGAATTAGAGGACAGAAATATGGCAATGCTTCAGGTAGAGGAGGAGAGAGAACTGGATTATAAAGAAAGGAAGAAATTCTCCAAGAAATATCCAACTCAATTAGGAAAATCACTATAAGGATTGCAGGTATTTCAGAGGGAGCAGAGAGGGAGAAAGGAGCAGAGAATTTATTCAATGAAATAATAGCTGAGAACTTCCCAAACCTGGGGAAAGAAATAGACTTACAAGTACATGAAGCCAATAGAACTCCTAATTACATCGATGCAAAAAGACCTTCTGCAAGGTATATAATAGTAAAACTGGCAAAAATCAATGACAAAGAAAAAATATTAAGAGCAGCAAGGCAGAAGAAAATAACCTACAAAGGAGCCCCTATCAGGCTCTCAGTGGATTTCTCAGCAGAAACCTTAAAAGCTAGGAAAGAATGGAATGATATATTCAAAATACTGCAAGACAAAAACTTTCAGCCAAGAATACTCTATCCAGTGAAATTCTCTTTCAGATACAATGGAGAAATAATAGCTTTCCCAGATAAACAAAGCTGAGGGAGTTCATCACCACTAGACCTCCTGTACAAGATATGATGAAGGCAGCCCTCCTACCTGAAACAAAAGGCAAAGGTTTACAGAGCTTAGAGCCAGAAGATAAATAGACAGACAAAATCAGAAAATTGAAGCTTTCCATCATAATAGGTTATCAAACACTTACTAATAACATAGGCGATAAAGGGAAAGAAAGCATCAAAATAACTATACACACTTCAATTTAGTCACAAACTCACAAGAGAAAAAAGAAGAATTTGTTACAACAATAACTCAGAAGGGGAAGAGGAAAGGGATGCAATCTGCTTAGGCTAATGGAGATAAGAGGCTATCAGAAAATGGACTACCTCAGCTATGAGATCTTTTATACAAACTTCATGGTAAACACTAAACAAAGAGTCAGAATACAGCCACAAATCCTAAATAAAGAGAAAACCATCACAGAAAACCATAAAACTGAAATGGCTGTCAGAAATACAAGGGAAGAGAAAAAGGAAAATATAGAACAACTGGAAAATAAGAGATAAAATGGCAGTTTTAAGCCCTCAAATATCAATAATCACTCTAAATGTCAATGGATTGAATTCTCCAATCAAAAGACACAGAGTGGCTGGATGGATCAAAAAACAAGACCCAACAATATTCTGCCTCCAGGAAACACATCTCAGCTATAAAGACAAACAGAGACTCAGAGTGAAAGGATGGAAGATGATACTCCAAGCAAATGGCAAGCAAAAGAAACCAGGTACAAGCCATACTTATATCAGACAAAGCAGACTTCAAGATAAAAAAGAAAATGAGAGACAAACAGAGGCAGTATATAATGATAAAAGGGACATTACACCAAGAGAAAATAACACTTATTAATATATGCACCTAACACAGGAGCACCAAAGTATATAAAGCAACTATTAACAGACCTAAAGGGAGAAATTCACAGCAACACAATAATAGTACAGGACCTCAATACCCCACTTACGTCAACGGATAGATAACCCAGACACAAATTCAACAAGGAAACAGTGGCCTTAAATGAAACAATAGACCAGATGGACTTAATGGATACACATAGAACATTCCATCCAACAACGGCAGAATACACATTCTTCTCGAGTACACATGGAACATTCTTAAAGGTAGACAATATGCTGGGAAACAAGGAAAGCCTTAATAAATTTAAGAATATTGAAATCATATTAAGCATCTTTTCCAGCCACAATGCTATGAAACTAGAAATCAAGTACAAGAAAAAAATCCAGGAAAGCCACAAATATATGGAAACTAAACAACCATTAGATTAATGAAGAAATCAAAGGATAAATTTAAAAATACCTGTGGGGAAAATGAAAATACAGCATACAACCTCTTGTGGGATGCAGCAAAAGTGGTTATAAGAGGGAAATTTAGAGAAATACAGGCCCACCTCAACAAACAAGAAAAATATGAAATAATTAATCTTAAGCTATACCTAACAGAACTAGAAAAAGAAGTCAAACAAAGCCCAAAGTCAGCAGGAGGGAAATAATAAAAATTAGAGCAGAAATAAATGAAATAGAGGATTTAAAAAAAAAACAGTAGAAAAGATCAATGAAACTAAGAACTTATTCTTTGAGAAGATAAACAAAATCGACAAACTCTTAGCCAGACTCACTAAGAAAAAAGAGAGAAGGCTCAAATAAATAAAGTCAGAAATGAAAGAGGAGAAATTACAATAGATACCACAGAAACACAACAGATTATAAGAGAATACTATGAAAAACTACACGGCAACAAATTGGATAACCTAGAAGAAATGGAGAAATTCTTACACTCATACAACCTCCCAAAACTGAATCAAGAAGAAATAGAGAATCTGAATAGACCAATCACAAGACATTGAGACAGTAATCAAAAACCTCCCCCAAAACAAAAGTCAAAGACCAGAAGGCTTCTCTAGAGAATTCCATCAAACATTCAAAGATTTAATATCTATCCTTCTCAAACTATTCCAAAAAATTGAAGGAGTCAGAACACTTCCTAACTCATTCTATGAGGCCAATATCATCCTGATACCAAAACCAGACAAGGACAACACAAAGAAGGAAAATTACAGGCCAATATAGCTGATGAACTTAGACGCAAAAATCCTGAACAGAATATCGGCAAACCGAATACAGCAATACATTAAAAGGATCATACACGATGATCAAATGGGATTTATTCCAGGGACATGGGGATGCCTCAACGTCCGCAAATCAATCAATGAGATACACCACGTTAACAAAAGGAAGAATACAAACCACGTGTTCATCTCGATAGATGCAGAGAAAGCATTTGACAAGATCCAACATCCATTAATGATAAAAACTCTGAATAAAATGGGCATAGAAGGAAAGTAACTCAACTTGATAAAGGTCATATATGACAAACCCACAGCCAACATCATATTCAATGGTGAAAAACTGAAAGCCATCCCTCTGAGAACAGGAACCAGACAAGGGTGCCCACTCTTACCACTCCTGTTCAACATAGTACTGGAGGTTTTGGCCAGAGCAATTAGGCCAAAGAAATAGAAAGAGAAATAAAAGGTATCCAAATTGGAAAGGAAAAAGTGAAACTCTTGCTGCTTGTGGATGGCATGATTCTACATATAGAAAACCCCAAAGAATCCATCATAAAACTATTAGATATAATCAACAACCATAGCAAAGTTGCAGGGTACAAAAATCACCTTACAAAAATCAACAGCATTTCTATACACTAACAATGAACAAACATAAAGAGAAGTCAAGAATATAATCCCATTAACAACTGCAACAAAAAGAATAAAACATTTAGGAATAAATTCAACCAAAGAGGTGAAAAATCTATACACTGAAAACTAGAAAACATCATTGAAAGAAATTGAAGAAGACATAAACAAATGGAAAGATATTCCATGCTCATGGATTGGAAGAATAAACATAGTTAAAATGTCCATACTACCTAAAGCAATCTACAGATTCAATGCAATTCCAACCAGAATCCCAATGACATTCTTCACAGAAATAGAAAAAAGAATCCTAAAATTTATATGGAACAACAAAATACCCCAAATAACCAAAGCAATCCTGAGAAAAAAAGAACAAAGCTGGAGGCATCACAATCCCTGACTTCAAAATATGCTACAAAGCTATAGTAACCAAAACAGCATGATACTGACACCAAAAAAGACACATAAATTGATGGAATGGAATTGAAAGCCCTGAAATAAAACCACACATCTACAGACAGCCAATCTTTAACAAAGAGGCTGAGAATATACAATGGAGAAAGGAAAGTCTCTTCAACTTGGGAAAACAGGACAGCCACATGTAAAAGAATGAAAATAGACCATTCTCTTACGCCATTCACAAAAATAAACTCAAAATGGATCAAAGACTTAAAGGCAAGATCTGAAACCATAAGACTTCTAGAAGAAAATATAGGCAGTACACTCTTTGACATCAGTTTTAAAAGGATCTTTTTGGACACCATGTCTTCTTGGACAAGGGAAACAACAGAAAGAATAAACAAGTGGGACTTCATCAGACTAAAGAGCTTCTACAAGGCAAGGGAAAACAAGATCAAAATGAAAAGACAACCCACTAATTGGGAAAAAATATTTGCAAATCATATATCCAACAAAGGGTTAATCTCCAAAATATACAAAGAACTCACACAACTCAACAACAAAAAATCAAACAATCTTATCAAAAAATGGGCAAGGGATATGAACAGACATTTCTCCAAAGAAGGTATATGGATGGCCAATAGGCACATGAAAAGATGCTCATCATCACTGATCATCAAGGAAATGCAAACCAAAACTACACTAAGACATCATCTTACACCGTTAGAATGGCTATAATAACCAAGACAAAAAAATAACAAATGTTGGAGAGGATGTGGAGAAAAGGGGACCCTCATACACTGCTGGTGGGAATGCAAACTGGTGCAGCCACTATGGAAAACAGTATGAAGATTTCTCAAAAAATTAAAAATAGAACTACCATACGACCCAGCCATTCCACTACTGGGTATCTATACAAAGAACTTGAAATCAGCAATTCGAAGAGACTCACGTACCCCTATGTTCATTGCAGCATTATTCACAATAGCCAAGACATGGAAGCAGCCTAAGTGCCCATCAACTAATGACTGGATAAAGATGTGTGTGTATATATACATATACACACAATGGAATACTACTCAGCCATAAAAAATGACAAAATCGTCCCATTCACAACAACATGGATGGCCCTTGAGGGTATTATGTTAAGCAAAATAAGCCAGATAGAGAAAGACAAACCCTGTATGACTCCACTCATATGTGGAAGATAAACAAACACATGGACAAAGAGAACAGATTAGTGGTTACCAGTGGGAAGGCAGGTGGGGGGTGGGCACAAAGATGAAGGGGTGCACTGATAAGATGACTGACAAATGATAATGTACAACTGAAATTTCACAATGCTGTAAACTATCATAATCCCAATAAAAAAAAAAATGGGCAGAGGATCTGAACAGACGTTTTTCCAAAGAAGATACACAGATGGCCAACAAGTATATGAAAAGATGTTCAACATCACTAATTACTAGGGAAAGCAAATCAAAATTACAAAGAGATATCACCTTACACCTGTCAGAATGGCTACAATTAACAAGACAAAAAATAACAAGTGTTGGAGGAGGATGTGGAGAAAAGAGAACCCTCATACACTGCTGGTGGGAAGGCAAACTGGTGCAGCCACTATGGAAAACAGTATAGAGATTTCTCAAAAAATTAAAAATAGAAATACCATATGATCCAGCTATCCCACCACTGGGTTTTAGCCAAAGAACATGAAATCAACAATTGAAAGAGATTTATTCACCCCTATGTTCATTGCAGCATTATTCACGATAGCCAAGACGTGGAAGCAACCCAAGTGCCCATCAACCGATGAATGGATAAAGACGATGTGGTATGTAAACACAATGGAGTACTACTCAGCTATTTAAAAAAAGACAAAATCGTCCCATTTGCAACAACATGGATGGGCCTTGAGGGTATTATGTTAAGCAAAATAAGCCAGACAGAGAAAGGCAAACACTGTATGATTTCACTCATATGTGGAAGATAAATACACACATGGACAAAGAGAACAGATTAGTGGTTACCAGAAGGGAAGGGGATTGGGGGTCCACAAAAGGGGTAGAGTGGCACATATGCACAGTGACAGATTAAAAACTAGACTAATGGTGGTGAGCACGATGCAGTCTATACAGAAACTGATATATAATAATGTACACCTGGAAATACACAATGTTATAAACCAATATGACCTTTATAAAATAATTGAAAAAAGAAATCCTTAAAGTTGAACAAAAGTAAGACATATTCTTTACAAACTGTTTACTTTTAAGTGTTTTGTATTTCTTTTTTTCTAATTAGAAAAACTATGTGTCAGGTGGCCTCTTGAAGTCACTGAACCCCAGGCTGCCCCCAGCCCTCCTGCGGAGAGCAGCCTTTTGAAACTGTGGTCAGTGATGCTGGTGTGCTCACCCACATCTCCTTTTCAATTTCTGCTCCATAAACATGATCACATATGCACACACACTTCGCATACTGTACCTGGTTCAGCTTATCTTTCTCTTCAATACAGGAGGCCGCTTTTTTCTGCTCTCTGTTTACTTCTGAAACCAGCCTCAGGATCGTTTCTCTGCTAGCTTTTGCCTCCATCTCATGGACATTTATAGTCTCTTCAAGAGTAACAATTTGTCCTTTCATGAATGCATTTTCCTTGCACAGCTCTCTAAGCTGAAGAGAAAGCAATTACAGCCATCTCATAAAAATCAACAATTTCGCCCCACTTTCTCTAAGCAACTCTGATCTATATACCTCATTGACTGCATTTGCATATGAAAACAATGAAAGCACCATCCCACCATCCACTCAAAAGATCACATTTTCAAAGGCAGTTTCTAAACACTGTCGTTATGTGCAAACCTGGCAGCCGAATTAAAACTAATCAAAAGGTAGCCAGCCACAAAGTAACAATGATGAGAGTTCAACCAAAAGCTTTCCAACAGAACAAGCATCAGCAGGCTCTGGCTGCTAAATAATCAAGAAGCAATGTTCTACAGAGGTTACGGCAGGTGAGGGAGCGAGGGAGTTCTATTCACGCCACGTCGGCCAGCACCAGCTGTGAGCAAGGTGCTACCTGGCTGAGGTGGGTGGCAGAAAGACAGAGAAGAAGACAAGACTCTCTTTTAAAAAAAAAAAAAAATCCCAGGGCCACCCAGTCGTGTAGTGGTTAATTTCACATGCTAGGCTTTGGCGGCCTGGGGTCCCCAGGTTCGGATCCCAGGCACGGTTCTACAGACAACTTGCTCATCAAGCCATGCTGTGGCAGCATCCTACATACAACAGAAGAAGATTGGCACAGATGTTAACTCAGGGCCAATCTTCCTCACCAGAAAAAAAAACCTCTGTAATTAATATAAGCAAAGAAAAATCCTGGATAACATGCTCAAGCAGTGGTTATCATTGGGGTTAGCAGGGCTTTCGCTCTCTATGCTAGGCATTTGAATTGTCAAGCGGGAGCATTAGTAAGATATGTAAGATTTACAAGGAGGGAAAACAAACCAGGCTCCTTAGCAGCAGGGAACCAGCCATGCAGACAAGTTCACTCTGTAAGGCCAGGGGACACTATAGGAAGACCTGAATTTCCCCATTTCTGTTAAGACTCTCTGTAAAAGTGACAAACCGTTCATCTTCATGGTGCCAACAGGGTGCCCTGCTCCAACTTAGGGCTGTTCCCTCTCTCCTGAACACTTTTCCTCTTATATGTGTGCTCACTCCCCAACATCCTTCATGAGTCCCCCTCTCAAAGGGCACTCTTCAGCTGGTCTGCCTAAGCTGGCGTCCCAGCCTCCTACCGGATTTGCTCTCTGTCCCCGTAGCCTGATTTGTTTTTCTTTGTTGCACCTTTCACCATGGGGGATAATATTAGATATTTGTTTCTTTCCTCTCCATCTTTACCCCACGATAACGAAAGCTCCAGCAGGGCACAGACTTAGTCTCGTCTCACTCCCTGCTGTATCCTCGGCACCCAGACAGTGCCAAGCATGCAGTCATCACTCGCGAAGTATTTGAGAAGTGAATGAATGTCAAACAAGTTCTTAGGAATGCCTCTTTTCCACCAAGTTTCCTTGGGAGTGTGAACCCTTGTGTTTATGATGGCTATGAAAGTGAAGAAATGGCTTTGAAATTAAAGGAGTGGCTTTGGTCCACTTCTCAGGGGAACACTTAGTGAATGCTGATCAAGACAGCAGCCTTCTTGCTCTTGGCCAGTGATTTTCTTTTAAGACAGGTTCCTGTTCAAGCGATGGGGATGCTAAAGCTCTAGGGTCCTAGTATGTGTTTTCAAATGCAAGTTCTATTATCATTCAGATATGATGAGGCCAATAGATCAGGAGACAGTTGCCACTGCAAAGATAGTCTGTTACTCACAGTTCCCAAGAGGAGGGGTACCCATGCCATGCAGGACCACACGGGGAGCACCAGGGTCAGTAGGAGACAGAAGGAGCAAGGGGAAATTGTGTATTCCACAGGAAGGAATGGGTGAGGCAGCGTAAGCAGGCTTGGGATTGGCTAGTTCGAATAATTTCAACAGGCTCTGTAGTGTAGGAGCTGTCCCTAGGTGTCTGGTACCTGGCCCTGGGGTGATCAGGGCAGGTGGCTAGTGGCCCAGAGTGTGAGAGCCTGATAGAAGAAGTGATTGGGGTGTGGGTTCTGGGTTAGTTGGTTTGCTCCAAGGAGAGTCATTTCTAGGAATTGGCTGACCCTGGGAGCGGCCGTCCCTCCTGGGTCAGCAAGGCCCCAGATGTCAAAGGTTAGAAATACAGAAAATAAAAAGGGATGATTAATATAGTATCAACACGCAGATTAGCATCTGCAGATCGTCCCTGATGTGGGAAAGCATGTCGTAAAGGAAGGAGCTTCTGAATTCCCTGTTCTTTTCCCCATCACTTGGCTTTAAAGGCAAGCCCCCAAACTATACTGTCGACTTTGACAGCCAGGCTCCTGGTCACATATTAGCAACAAGGAGGAGGAGAAGACGCATCTGGCACCCTCAAGGGTATCAGACAGATCTAGGCCTCAGCTACCAAAACCCATCGGTGAAGTCAACACTTCCAGAAGTAAGATGAAACCATTTTGCAGCTTTCAGAGAGTTCCTGGGAAACTTCCTAATAAACAACTGAGAAGTGGCCTTTAAGAACGACTGCATGGAAACCCATCAGGAAGCAAGGATACAAAAGGTGTGTGGATGTCAAAGATGTGGTAAGCGCTCAAACACTTTCAGGTGCCCTGATGAGTCACTATGGGCCACGTGAATTATTCAGTTGATATAACTAATTTCCATCTTAATGGCAACCTACCATTAAAGTAGGATTTTCATTATTTGGTTCCAATGTAAAATTAAAAAGTACTTTAGAATTAATCTTAACCTTATATTCAATAAGTATCCCCAATATGACACACAGTTGGTTTTGTTTTTGGTTGGGTATGTGTGTATTTCTGTGTATAACCAAAACAAACAAACAAAAATCTTCCTAAAATACATCATTAAAATGAATAATTAATTATATTGACAAGCTAAATATATTTTAGACGAAACAATTAATCTAGAGGATAATTAATCCCAAATAACGCTAGAAAGGATCTTGGAATTGAGGCTCAGAGAGGTGATATGGTTTGTCCCAGGTCATACAGTATATTAATGCTACATTTGGGCCAAAGTCCCATTCTCCTGCCACCCCTAGACTCAACCGCAGCTCTTGCTTTCATGGCACATGTCAGAAGGACACTGAAGTTGTGGGCTCTTTAACTCGCATACAAACACCTTCAGAACGACGTCTTCTTCTGACGCCGCTCCATTTTCCTTATTTGGATCTAAGCAGTCATGAAGTTGCGCTAGAAATTCCTCACGTTTCCTGCAATTCGTTGAGATTTGATTCATATTCTTCTCATTTTCCTTTAAACACTTTCTATCAAGCAAATAAGAAATGAGTCAAGTTTTAACACCATAGAAGATTAACATTCACCAAACGAAGTTCAGAACTCAAGCTCTCGGCGAGGAATAACTAATCATCATTTTCAACACAACACAGCTTCCCAGACACAGAGCACATCATTGTCGCGCAAGCCCTGTAAGAGATGGAAAAACCTGGAAGCAATTCTGGGCACTGACACTTCACAGAAATGTAGCAACATCTTCATGGCATCTTAGATCTAGTAACAGCGAGGGAGACAGACTCTTTGCCGCCTGTCCCCGATCTTCCAGGATCTGCCGAAGTGGCAGGAAAGTCTCTAGATCACACATGGATCCATATAGTCATGGGTCTCTGTTGGGCCCCATAAAGGTGGACAGTGCTACTACATTAGTTTTAGGAGACCATGCTTCCTTTTATTTTCCAATGCTATACAGTGATCGATAAGGGTTAGTTAGGCATTCCCTGGTTCATGGTCAAGCATAACTATAAAAAACAATACATCAAGAGCACGAGTTGTTCCCACCTCTGGAAAAGAGGTGTTCAATCACCAGCAAAGCTCATTATAGTCTGCATACACCCAGAGTTTTCAAAGAGTGTTGGAATGGCCCAATCAAGGAAAATCACTTATTTATGCCCCGCTCTGAATATTTTATTTCAAATCTCCGATAGGTTTGCTAAAATAGCAGGGTCTATTTCTAATGCTTTTAGATCATCAAAAAATGGACATATTTTAAAGGCAAATTAGAATCATTTTGGTAATTTGGTATCATTTTTTCAGTACCCTAGATAATAAACGTGATTATTGCTTTCCCTTTTTAACATGTTGAGTGTTTACTGCAAATTCTTTCACTCTATTCAAAGATTAACAAAGCATATAATTGCATATACTCAAAAACATATCATATTTCTATTTAGAAAAATGTATAACAATAAAAGACCAACATCAATAAGCTCTTATTTTCAGCATATGAAAGGTAATATTTGTTCTCTGACTCATGGACGACACAGCAAATGCTATAGTTCTGATTAACATATATAATTCCAATCCCAAGATTTCAATCTTACTTCTCCATTCCAAGGTTCTTTAAACTCTTTCCACTTCTATTTTCATTTCACTTTGACCCAACAAATTTCCAGGAATCTATCCTAAAACATAATCACATAAATGTGAAAATATGAATATACCTGGATATTCATTACAGATTGGTTTATCATTTTTT
This sequence comes from Equus asinus, assembly GCF_041296235.1. Taxonomy (NCBI): domain Eukaryota; kingdom Metazoa; phylum Chordata; class Mammalia; order Perissodactyla; family Equidae; genus Equus; species Equus asinus. Next base: position 37,118,783 of record NC_091790.1, read on the forward strand.
GCATAAGTAACCTAAGTCCTTATAGGAAATAGCAAAGGGAACAAGTGAATTATGATATTTCAAGCAATAGGATATCATGGGCCATTAAAATGATATAGTGAATGACTTTTCAAAATATCTACAACATATTATTCAGTAAAATCATTCATTACATGATGTCATTTGTGTGCAATATTCTTAAAATCTGTTCAACAAAATGTTAACTCAAGCTTTTATGCTTTTATGGAATCACCAGGTTTTGAGTAATTTTAATTTCTTTTTGGCACTTTTCCATATTTTTTTAAATTATTTTACGAGTATGTATGATTTTTATTATTCATTTACTTAATAAATATTTATTGGGCACTTACTATGCACCAGGCCCTATCAAAGGTATTAAAGATATAGTAATAAACAAAGCAGATAAACATCCCTGCCTTCACAGAGCCTACATTCTAGTTGGGAAGAAGGACAATATCAAAATCTTATTGTATGTAAAATGTGTAGCATGTTATAAAAGGGCTGGAGAGAAAAAACTAAGCAGGAAAGAGGGAAGGAAATATTTGTGGTGAGCGAGTAAACTTTTAGCTGTAGTTACTCATGGAAACTCTGACTGAGAAAGTGACTTTTCAGTGAAGACGTAACAGAAGCAGAGAGGCAGCCATGTAATAACTGGGGGACGAGCTTTCCAGGCAAAGGAAGAGCAAGTGCAAAAGTCCTGAGGTAGGATCACACCTGGTATGTTCAAGGGGCAGCAAAGGAGCCAGTGAGCTGGAATGGAAAAAAGAAGAGAGGTGATGGAAGCAAACCAGGTCAGGATGAGCCATTTAGGTCACAGAAACCACTCTTTATTCCGAGTCAGATGGGAAGTCATTGGAAGGCCCTGAGCAGAGGGCTGATATGATCGAATTTGTGTTTTAACAGCATCACTTTGGCTGCAGGGGGCAGAGGCAGAAGAGGAAAAACACTTACGAGGCTGTTGGAATAATCTGGCTTGGACCAGGTTAGTGGCCATGAGGGTGGCAATGGGAAGCAGTCAAAATTTACATTTATTTTGAAGGTAGACGCGATGGACTTTGGTGAAGGATCAGACATGGAGTGTGACAGAGAAACAGAGCTAAGGATAATTACCACGATGTTTCACCTGGTCAACTAGAAGAATGAAACTACCATTAAATGAGATGTGGAAACATCGGGAGCTGTTTGGGATAGGTCAAGTTTGAGATGCCTGTTGGACGTCCACGTGGAGATGTCTGGTAGGTAGTAAGATGCGTGGGTCTTGCGTTCTGGGAAGAGATCCAGGCTAGATTTAGAAATGTGGGAGTCACTAGCATTTAGACCAGACTGAAAGTCATACGACTAGATGAGATCACCGAGAGAGTGAAGTTAGACAGAAACGAGGAGCGGTTCAAGGACCGAGCCCCGGGGCACTCCAACATTTGGAAGTCAAGGAGAAGGGGAGGAAACAGCAAGAGACGATGACAGCAGCTGGAAAGGTAAGATAAAAAGCAGGCTTGTGTAGTGTCTGGGAAGCCAAGAGCAGAAAGTGGTTCAGGGAGAGACCAACTGCGAGTGATATATTGAAAGGTCAAGTAAAATAACGACTGATCATTTAATTTGCAGTGTGCGGTCACCAGTCACTTTAACGAGTGGTTTCAGTGGAGCAGATCCAAGAGAGGAGAGAGGAGAGAAATTGAGACAGCGATTATATATAAATATTTTAGGGAGTTTTGCCGTAAGTGGAAGGAAAGAAAAAAGACAGGAGCTGGAAGCATGAGCTTTTTTTTTTTTTTTTTTTGAGATGGAATAAGTAAAATAAATATCAAGTATCTTATTAATAAAGTTATCTAAGTTATACATAGAATTATAAAAGCACATTTTAGGAACCACTAGTTCCAATTTTGTCTCAATAATCACCTTTGGCCAGAACTAAGTGTGGAAAACCTCAATTTCATGAATTCTCTGCAAAAACTGGCAATAAAACCTAACGAAGAGTGTTCGAGGTGGTCTGGGCTTCTGGGGTATTTTTATAACTAGCTTCTGAATAAACACCTCCCTCTGGGCCCCCCCACCACCTCCAGGTAAACGTCCACTTAGAGGAAATCTTCCATATTGTACAAATAAGCATTTGCAGCTCTAATCAGTAGGACATAAATATGCTTAGGACGAGGCCTTGTTTGGACTCTTGGTGACATTTAGAAATGAGCTTGGGAAAAATCTTCAAGACCCCAAAGATATTTGAGGACAATACATATATATATATAATTTTCGAATTGAGTTTCAGGGCCAAATAATGCAAAATGCCAGTACCTTCAAGGGTAAACTCTGCTGTCAGAAGCTAGTATTTTAACACTAACTCAACTAAGCCATATCCTGAAATATCCTTACTGTAATTTTTCATCGAGTTCTGCCACTGTCTTCTTTAACTCCCGGTTCTCCTTGATTGCGGTGTGAGCCGTGATTTCTGTCCTAATTTTAGAGGAGGAGAGTGCTGCTGAGTCTTCTTCTAGCTCCTGAACTCTGTCTCTCAGAGAGGTGAGGAGAGACGATTTCCTGGCATTGTTTTCTTTGTAGTTTTCCACTTCAGCTTTCAACTCTTGACAGGAAACTTCTTTCGAAAGCATCTTGGATCGGAGATCTCGAAGCTACCATGGAAATGAGGTAAAAAAGAGGAAAAGGATTTCAATGGTATAAGTTTGAAGGACCTTTAAGAAACCCCAACCCATACTTCAAAATTTCACTCTTTTATTCATATTTTAATCCAACTTTACTTTCTTGTTTTCGTATTTGTATCTGTATTACCAGATGGGAAGTTAGGCCTAATTAGTGAGCTTCACGTTCTTTTTCAAAACCAGTTGAGCAACGTCTTATGGTGGTTTAGTCTCACTCAAGAGATAATTGTGGTGTACTTTGCAAAAAGCAATAAAATATTTTGCAGTAATAACTCTCTTTCTAAATCTGTATTGCTACTATCGCTGCTGCCAATGAAATGGGGAACCTATAAGTCACGCTATTTAGGATTTCACGGCCACAACAGTTTGCCAAGCAAATACAGACTTTTCACCATATCACCACATTCCTCCCACATGCCTTCTGGACTTTTATGAATTCTGTGGCATCAAAGTGTTGAATAATGTTTGTGCCCTGTTAAGGTAAGATGTCAGGTCCACCTTATAAGAAAACTTGATGAATGCAGGTATTTCTTTGGAATTGTGAGTATGCATGCATATGTTTATTCACACACATCTTATGGACTCATTGTTCAATGGGGTCCTGGCAGCCCAGTGAGACCACTAGTTACCTCACAGGCAAGTCTGGGGTTCCTCAGGGCCACCAGGCTGTGGGCAAAATGGGGATAGGCAGACTGTCTCAGAAATGCCACTATAGACCTGATCCAGCCAGAGGTTGGCTGGATCCCAATCATCTTCCTAGAATTTCCCCCAGCCAGTCAGAACTACCAGCAGAAAAGGATTCAGAATTCCAGCCTAAGAGCTCCGGATTACAAACAATCCGTATTAAAGGAACATATTCTGAGAGATGCTAAGAGTCCTCGAAAGCCCTTGCAGAAAAAAAAGTCCTCAGGTGCCTCCAGACCCCTCAAGGCTGTGGAGCTCCTCTGAGAACTAGAATCCAGCCCAGGCAGCATGGCAAATGCATAACCTTTCAGGAATTCTCTAGAACTAAGGGGTAGGTGCACAATAAGAGAATAAGTTTAAACTTTGCCGAAAGGTTGAAATCTGCATCCTGCCGTGCTATTTGTAATCACCTCTACGCTCTGCTTCGCTCTATAAAGAAGCTAAAAAGGCCCATTTCTGAGTTACAAAGATGCATAATCTTACCTCAGACTGAGCACATTCGAATTTGACCAAAGTTGCTGCAAGGTCACTTCGAGCATTTTCAGCCACATTCCGATAGTGGTTTAATTGCTCCCGAGTGACGGGGACTTCCAAAAGATGATCGTAAGTTCCCTGATAGGGTTCCCACTAAAGACAAAATATAGAGAAGAGTCATAAACAGTCCTTTCTGTGCAGCTGTGCAAAGCAAGATGAAATACAGAAGCATTCCCTCAGCCCAAATGTGTCAAAAATGCTACCCAGAGAAATGTTGTGTTCAGATCACTTCATCCTCACGCTCAAAGTTCTGAGGCGGGAGACAGCCCAGGCACAAACAACATGCTCCCCCAGGATGGCAGTGAGGGTGGCGTTGACAAACTGGCCTGTGCCACTTCAGAGTTTCCTTCCACCCAATCCAAATGCCATTTGAGCTCTGACCAGAACCAACAGAGTTAACAAAGGCATGGCAGAAGAGACACAATGTGACACCACACCGAACTAGGAGGCGGTTTTTATTGTTCTTCTGTTTCCAGACTACAAAGATGATCAACTCACCTCGTCTGTGGAATAAAGTGTTTCATTTGTTTATGCAAGAGATCATGTGAGTTAAATGCAAAAGGCTGCCTCCTTCCTAATTATTCCTGGTGCCATTTATTCTGCATCTCATAACCTATCTTGGGATCATGAAGGTGACTCAGAGGAATGCCTGAGACCACTGGTAGTGTGATGGGACGTGAAGAGTCCTTGCCCCTTCTAGAAAGGAACAGCTCCCAAGGCCACTGATGGCTGCCAGTAACAAAACATGGATCCCAGCGTGCCCAAATTATCCCAATTTTTCAAGACAAGTCATATATCCAGACTTTTCAAGGTAAAACGTCCCAGTTTTTGCACCTTGGTTTAAACGCTTAATAAAGAAATCCTGTACGAGCCAAATAAACTCATCTGCAGAGCAGATTTGACGAGTGTGGCCTGTGGGTCACAGTTGACAACATCTAGTTGTGTTTCTGTCCTGCTTCCTTCAAGAATTATTCCTGAGCTTGGACAGGTCCTATGCCCACCTCCAAGAATTTTCCAGGGCCTGTGGTCTTTGTGAAAGACGTACCAGAAAGCCACTCATTTTTGAAGGAATATAAAAGAGGTCACATAAAGGAAGTTTTCCTGGAATTATCTAAGTGGACTCAGAGGACACCCCAGTAAAACGTGTTTATGACCGCCCAGCTACTCAAGTGCCAAAGACTACTGTTTGGAAAACTCATGAATGTAAAAGTCATCTTAAAGTCCTTCACTTTACAACAAGCGTTGTCATGACGAGCGTGTTTCAATCCACGAAATGCCAAACCAAACCGTCAGTGCACTTAGTAACAGCCTGTGTTTGCCAATCAAAACACACATCCAAGAAGATGGTAGGTGTGTACGCCTGGGGAAAAAGCATAAAACGTTTAACTGCATCTAATAAGAGAACCACATCCTGTTCAGCCTCCCCCAATATTCAGAAGGACCTTCTCCACCCTAACCACACAGCAAGATTGTCTAAAATAGGCCACGTGAGGACCTCGGTCACTTACGAGGTTGGAACTATAGGATCCATGGCACGCGATTGTATAAAATTCGTTAGGAAAATAAGTTCCTCGGTAGCTATGATTCTTTCTTTCAATGACTAACATCCTTTTTTAGGAATGACGTTAGTAGTCATCCCGTAATTTTATGCCTCCTCCTCGTGAAGAAATATTGTGTCTAGTGGATGTAATATTAAGAGTCACACAAGACACTTCAGAGATGGCCCTGCATTTTAGGAGGTTACAATCTAGGGCAGAACACCAAAAGCGTTAGCATCTTCAAACGCTCATGGGGGAAAGAAACAGCCCATTAGGATATCATCTCCTCTCACACTGGACCAGCGCCTACGTTCGGAAGACTCCTTTGATTACTGAGTTTAGAAGACAGTTGCTAGGTCTAAACCACCTTTAGAGTCCAGCAGACTGGAGATTCTTCATCAACGATTTACCGAAACCCTACTCTGGGTCTGAGCTTGCAGTCTAGTAAGCAAAAGAGCATCTATCAAACAAGCACACTCATGATTGCATGATTACAAACTGAAATAAGGCAAGGAAAGAAAGGCATTGACAAACAACAAAGGAAACTGACCTAAGATTAGGGAAATGGGAAGGAAAGATTTCCCTAAAGAAGTAATTAAATAGGAATTAAAGAGGCAATAGGTATTGAAGCATTCAAATAGCCAAAAGTCCGAGCAAAGGCCCTGTGGCCTGAGTCTGCCCTGTGTGGTCAAGGATCTAAGAAAAGCCAGTGAGGCTGAGGGACAAGAGCAGTGGAGGCAGCACTCGAAAAACAGCTCTGAGCTCATTAATATAGTTTAGTACCTGGTAGGGCTTCTTTTTCAGAGTATTCCTGGCTTTTCTTACTTGTGCATTTTACCATATGAAATTCAAATCAACTCATCAAATTCCAAAAAATCCTGTTGGTATTTTTATTGGGACCACATTAATGTTATAAATAAACTTCAGGAGAATTGACATCTTTTAAATGTTGAGTCTTCCAACTGAAATCATTTTTTCCATTTGTTCAGGAATTCTTTTTTTTTTTTTTATTTGAGGATGATTAGCTCTGAGCTAACATCTGCCACCAATCCTCCTCTGTTTTTGCTGAGGAAGATTGGCACTGAGCTCACATCCGTGCCCATCTTCCTCTCTTTTATATGTGGGACGCCTGCCCCAGCATGGCTTGATAAGTGGTGCACAGGTCCGCACCTGGGATCCGAACCAGCAAACCCTGGGCTGCCAAAGTGGAATGTGCAAACTTAACTGCCATGCCACAGGGCTGGCCCATGTTCAGGAATTCCTGTGTGTCTGTTAGTAGCTGTGGTGGTTAATTTAATGCGTCAACTTGAGTGGACTGGATATTTGGTTAAACAATATTCTGAGTATGTCTGGGAGGGTGCTTCTGGATGAGATTAACGTGTGAATGGGTAGACTAAGGAAAACGGATTGCCCTCCTCGGTGTGGGTGGGCCTCATCCAATCCGTTGAAGGCCTAGATTCTTCATCGCCCAGTAGCACTCACGTTCTGGCTTTACGAATGCTGGTGCTGTGTTCGGCGGTGCAAAGATTCAGAACTTTCACAGCTGCATTGTGAAGTGTACCACGTAGCATCATGATGTGCGCTGATTCATCTGACTTCATCCTTCCTGCTCCGAATTCAACCTTTTCTGAGAATTGAGACCATGATCCCTGATTTCTTTTTGTTTGTATCTGACTACATCTACCTGTGTTCCATTTTTTTGCTTTCGACCTTTCTGCATCCCTTTTTTCAGATGTCTCCTATGGAAATAAAGTTGAGTGTGGCTTTGTGATCAGTTCTAAAATTCTTTTCCTTTTAGTGGATGGCTTTACTAGGTTTTCACTTGTTACGATGACAAGTAAGTTTGATCTTAGTTCTGGTGCATTATGTTACGCTTTACTGCTCTTCAAAATTTTTCACTACAGAGGCTGTTTGCTTTCCTCTGTTTTGTGTGTGTTACATCTGATAATCAGGAAGGTTTGTATTTTCGTTCTAGTTTTAAGTTGATAACTGTAACTTTAAATAAAACCTTTTTTTCCGATTTTTTTTTGTGTGAGGAAGATTGGCTCTGAGCTAATTGGCAACATCTGTTGCCAATCTTCCTCTTTTTGCTTCGGGAAGATTGTCGCTGAGCTGACAGCTGTGTCAATCTTCCTCCGTTTTATGTGGGATGCCACCAGAGCATGGCTTGATGAGCAGGGCTAGATCCACGCCTGGGATCTGAGCCTGTGAACCCCAGGCCATGGAAGCGGAGCACATGAACTTAACCACTATGCCACCAGGCCAGCCCCTAAAACCTTAGTACCTTTCATCTCTCTATTTATTTAGGTGATATCTACTAATTTGCTGCCATAGCATATCTCCTCTTCCTTACCCCTTTCTCCTTCTCTTCCAACTTCTAATTTATGATCTTTATATTACCCTTCTAAGTACTTCTCTTGCTAGTGTAGCAGTAAGTTATTAGATGAGAGAGATCAAAATGCGCATGCTCCCTCTCACCTCCCCTCCTCATGTATGCTAACTAGTTTTCTTTTCAGGGAACTCTAATTATGCACGTGCTTAATCTCTTTTGCATGTATTCTATTTCATTCATTTCCTCCGATTCCTTTTCAATTCTTTGTTTCCATTTCATTTTTCCTGTTCTTCTCATTTCTTCTCTTCGTCTGCCTGTCTCCCTGTGTACCTTCCAGCCTTGCTATTGTAGCTGGGACAGTTTCACTTTTTCTGTCTCTTTCTGTCCTGAGCTCTCCCAGGTCACATTTCATCTCCTCTTCTTGCCTTGCAGTAGCTTTCTTGAGGTCCTATAGCTCTCCTTTCTGAACATGCTTCAGATATGTCAGCTTCACTCAACTATTTTATTCATGATGAAATATGTGGTCACAATTTTTTCTTGCATCATCGCAAGTTTCGGTAGACATTCTTCCTCTGTCCTATTTTTCCTATTTCTTCCCCCTGGCTTTTTTGTTGTTGTTGTAGCCTTAAATAATTCCTGTGCTATCTCTTTTTGGATTGCTGATTAGAAGGACAAGCTGGGGAAGAGGTTTGCATGCAAATAGGAGTAGAAAAGTTGGGTCATTCAGGTTCCAGCCAAGCAAGAGCTTCCCTAAAACTCATGGTTTTGTGTATAACTTCATTTGACCTAGAGATCATTCTAGCCAATGGAGAGACAACTGGGGGGCTTAGCACAATGCAGACTCTCCACGGCCCCCCTGCCCCACAGCTTCCTACAAATCTGGCTTGCAGAGTGATTTTTATTTAGCCTTCCCTCATTTTGGAATCCAAGTGGGTTCACAGAAGCTCCCACTGCCAGTTCACACACTTCCATCTTCTCTTGCAAACAAGAGATTTCAGCTTATCTCCTCTAAGTTTGCCACTTGTCTTTTTTTTTTTCAGCGAGGAGATTGAACCTGAGCTAACATCTGTTGCCAATCTTCCTCTTTTTTTTTTTCTTCTCCCCAAAGCCCCAGTACATAGTTGTATATCATAGCTGTAAGTCCTTCTAGTTCCTCTATATAGGATGCTGCCACAGCATCACTTGATGAGCAGTGTGTAGGTTCGCACCCGGGATCCAAACTGGCAAACCCCAGGCTGCTGAAGCAGAGCATGTGAACTAACCACTCTGCCGCGGAGCAGGCCCATGCCACTCATCTTTGAAAAATGAGCTTTCCCAGCGCTTTCTGCCATTTGCAACTGTGATGCCCCCTACACACACCTCCGCTAACCTCCACTGCTTTGGGAAGGCCCTCCACTTATTTTGTGTTTTAGAATTTCAGCCATTTCTTAACTGCAGCAAAAATGGAGTTTGCTTCTCATTTTCTTTGTTGCTTGTGGCTAATTTCAAGGAATAGGAAAGAGCAATGCTAACTATACATCATTATTTTAAAACTAGAAGTACCTAGATAGATAGATTTTTAAACTAAATAGCCCTTTGGTAGCTTAAAGGCATTTTAAAAAATGCCCTTTTTACAATTCACATTTTGAAAAAAAATCTGATTGAAACAATGTGATACTCAGCAGGAAATCAATAGCAGGATCAATAGAAACCCTAGGAATTGTCCTTAATCTCTAGTCCTCAGAAGAATTTAGTATACGAAAAAAGAGGCATGACAAATAGTGGGCAAAGAAAATATCGGTCAATAAATAGTGAAGCTAATTACTAAAGAAAAAAAGGAGAAAGACTAGCGCTGTACTACACATTATAACCAGAAATACACATGGCCAAAAAACACATGGAAAAGACGCTCATTTTTTTCAAAAAGTCTTCAACTTTTTCTATAAAGCTTAAACAATCTTCACTCTAAAAAAACTAATTTTACCCCATTCAAAATGGCAAGACTTAAAACTCATCCATTTGTCCTCACCTGAGGACAGTCTAAGATATTAGGTATCTCTCAGCTACCCCATGAAGCAATTTCATATTAATTTTAGAAAGCCAACTACATATGATTTGATTCTGCTACTGATATTATTATGATAATGATTGAAATTGCTTCGCAGGGTGGCTCATAGTCTTTTTAGAATAAAGGATGGTTTCAAAGCTCAATGGCATAAAGAAGAGAGAAGCTTATTCATAATTTAGTACACAATGTGCCCAATTATCTGACCTAGGGACAATGCCTTGGGCCAGTCTTGCTACTATGGTATGGTTGTCTCATTATCCCATGGACAAAAAAAAATGAAAAGAAAATGACTGCCTATCTCTGACACAAAAAAAGCTCCTAAATCCATTCCTCTCTCTCTATCCCATAACCAATCTCCCCTTTGTTCCAGCATATTCCATACTGCAGTGCACAATTGTGTTAGCAAGGCTCTTCCATTACAGAATGCTTCCTTCAGCCTCTCTCTCCCTCTCTCTTCTAGCTTCCCATACTGCCCCAGTGAGCAATCTTCCTGCTCTCTAATTTCCTCCCACCAAGTAAAGTGGTGGTTCCCTAATTTGCAGTGCATAAATTCAGTCTTGCAAGTTATGTTTCTCCAGCCTATCAATGCTCCCGTCAATTTTTGACAATCAGTCCTTCTCCCGCCTTTGAAGGACCTTCCTAGCCAGCCTGTTTTCTTTCTTCTGATATCTGCATTTGCTTTCAAGGGCTCACTAACACCTGCAGGGGAGAGCGTGAGGGGTGTGGGATCCGGGAAATAAATCTGAGCATCTACATCTTCGTGGCTGTCAGAAAAGCTTTGGAAGAGGACATTTCTGCATTAAATCAAGTTTTGTGAAATAGCTGATCTATTATTTTCACATGATTTTCTCATCCCTTTTCTCTCGGATGTCACTCTTCTTCACTTAAAAACGCTTCCCATTCAATATCCCCATTGAAAGGAACACAGTATTCCAAAATATTCTTAATACTCTGGCTCTGCTAAAAGAATTTGAGACATCTTTGCGTCGGGTGGGGAGCAGCTGCAGTGAGAAAAATTTAAGTGCCAACCTTTCGGGAGTTTGCTTCAAGTACCAATCCTGGTGTGATTCTAAAATACACATATATTATTAGATATATAATTACATATAATTAATATGCATAACTCATATATAACACAACTAATTTAATATTATTGTATGTATCATATATTATACATATTAATATATCTCATATATTAATATGTTATGTGATTATACATATATAATCACAGCTAATATTTACCGAACCAGGAACTAGTCCCATTTAGTCTTCTGAACACCCCTCTGAGTAGAGAGGGTTCGTTCTTATCCCCTTATCTGAAAACAAGGCAGTTAAGGCCCAAAAAGGAAATTCTATTGCCAAATAGCAAACAGCTAGTAACAGATCTGGAAGCCACGGTTGCTTTTCTAAGCTTTCCCCCTTTTAAAATAACTTTAAAGCATGGTGAATGAACAGGCATGTAGAACACCCCTGCCACTGTGGGGGCGCTTTGGCAGGTCCCCTGTGACCCCCAATTCTGCTTCCAACTCTACGTGAATGGTCACGTTCGCAGGGTCCATCAGCACAGGCACCGGTGAACCATCGCACCTCGCTACAGTCTCATCCCTGAGACGGGACTCTAGAAAGCAGTTCAAAGAACCCAACTAAATCTACTTGGAGCCACACGGATAGATCTCATAAACGTGCTATTTTTACAATAAAGTAAATTAGAGAACAAAACAGTATGATACCATTTATTTTTTAAATACATATTAAACAAAATAAGATACTTTCTATAGGCATGAGTATGAATCAAAAAAATGTTTTATTTAATGATCTGAAGCATACCCACCAAATTTAATTACCCCTGGAGTGACTATAATTTTAGTATTAAAATTAATTTCCCAGTTAATTAAGTAAAAGACAACTGAAAGCATGTTGAAAGAGTCCAATTTACTACTTCTTAATTTTCACATTCTAATCTTCCTGTATTTCAGACTTGAGAAATTGAATGCCATGCTTGTGAATTCCTTACTGGTTGCAGAGGCAGCAGGAAACCCCAAACCTGAACCTCAGCGTGCACAAAGAAGGCAGAAGCAGAAAGAGGAGTCGCTGATACTCCAGCAATATTGGAATGCGTTTGTTGGACAACTATAGAGTTTTGACTACATTTGGAACAGGAAGTTCATCACTAAACTAAATGGGATATAACTAATATTATAGCCAAAATAGTGTCTTCAAGTATAAAACAAGAATTCAATGATTTTTCATGCTTTTCTTCACTGTAAGAAGATCTCCAATTAACAAAGGGCAGGGCAGAGAGAGAAAATGACCTAAATAACTTCTGTGTGACATCCAATCCTTGCTTTCTCTTCCAAGGTGGCCCTTAGCTTTGCCCAAAGAAAACTCATGAAAAATGATGCTGCTCTGTCATTTCTAGGAGCATTTCTTCTGTGAGAAGGAAGCCGTGATGTCCAGCATACACACTCTTAATGGCAACAAAGCCTCCACAGAGGACCATTGTGGAAAAAAAGAGAAGACAGTGGCAAACATTAGCAACACGTGATCTCTCCAGGTTTCACTTTAGAAAAAAAAATCAAACCATTTTTAACCTTCCTGTAAGAATCCTTGCAAAGAGACAAAGCAAGATCCACGATTAACGTTTTAGAACTAATTTTTCTCTCTTTAGAGTCCAGAATAAATCAGATCAAAGGCAGATTTCAAACCTTAAACCACAGTGCTTAGCAACTCTCATTACTTATCATGAGGAGGATGAGAATGTCGTCCGCAGGCTCTGAAGACAGACTAAAGTGAGTAGACGCCTCCCTTTTGAAAGATAGAACTCATAATCCCCTTTATAACTAGAGCTCACCCTCTCTCCTCTCCACGTCCTGCATCATATCCTCTCCACAGGCTCCAATACAAAGCATGCAGGCCAGCCCCGTGGCGTAGAGGTTAAGTTCACATGCTCCACTCCAGCAGCCCAGGGTTCACCAGTTTGGATCCCAGGCACAGACCTACACACCACTCATCAAGCCATGCTGTGGCGGCATCCCACATACAAAATAGAGGAAGATGGGCAGAGATGATAGCTCAGGGCCAATCTTCCTCAGCAAAAAGAGGAGGATTGACAGCAGATGTTAGCTCAGGGCTAATCTTCCTCAAAAAAAAAAAATAGCACAGCAGGGGGCAACTGGGGAAGACAAAGAAGGATCAGTGAACCACGAAGAAAATCAACTAGTAGATGGTGTATTCACCTTAATAATAATCCTCTCACTTTTCTCATATTTACAGTTTAAAAGTTTTCCTAATGCATTTCTCCTCTGTCTAATTTTCTGGAGATCTTAACCAACCAGAACTCCCACTGACCACACTGCCATCTTCCAGGTGTGTCTCACAGCAACCTATGCTTTTCCTTCACAGCCCTTAACACAAAGGTAAGGAAAAATTAAATGTGTAATTAAGCATTTCATGTCTCCATCCCTCAGAAGACTGTGATGTTTACTAAGTCATACCTAGCACCTACACAGGACCCCACAATGCAAATGCTCAGTAATTATTTGTAGAATAAGTGAAGGGATGGCCGGATGCTCTTTTTACTAACATCCTTGTCCTCTCATTTGATTCACTGCACGCTGTCATCCCATTCTCATCTGCTACACCAAATGCCACCAGCCCCTGGAGCTGGCTGACTCCTACTGAGCCACTGGCCCCAGCAATGGGCTGGGTTAAGGAGCCCACAGACAGTGCCACCGCACTGCATCTCAGCCTGTCCCACTCCAGCAGCATTAACAAAGCAGAAACCGCAACTATGTCACATAAACATAAGCCCCGACAGGAGAAAAGTTGCCTTCCTTTTGACCCTGTGGGTGTTCTGGAACACACTTCCGAGTAACTGGATAGCTACTCCTACACCAGGGCAGGGTCATAAACTCAAGGCAAGTCCCCTCCCACTCATGTTTCCTGTAATCCTGACAGTTTACCAAAGGTCTAGATTTCAGAGAATGACTTCAACTTCCATCCTAAGTTTCAGGTTTATTTCTTATCCAATGTCAAAACAAGAGAAACAAAAGAGGAAGTAAGCAAACAGCAGTAAAGAACAATTAAAAGAAGGAACGAAAAAAAGGAAGCGAGTATCATATGATGTGCACTTGCTAGAAGTGGACCACAGTTGACTCGGCTCTTCCAGCAGATCAGTGAGTGACACCAGCCACTGGGGCCACAAGGTAAAGCAAACAGGTTGCTCAGTAACAGCACACCTGGCCACTACAGGAAATCAGGACAAGTTTCAAAACCCACAGAACAATCCAACGGCATGATGCCAAGCCTTTGTTCATTAAAATCACATCTGTAGCAGGTTCAAAACAATGGAGTCCAAGGAAACATCTATCTCGAGTTCTGGATTTTCAAAGATAATTTTTTTTTTGGCAAGGAAGATTGGCCGTGAGATAATATCTGTTGCCAATCTTCCCCCTTTTGCTTGATGAAGATTGCCACTGAGCTAACATCTGTGCCAATCTTGCTTTATTTTATGTGAGATGCTGCCACAGTGTGGCTTGATGAGCAGCACTAAGTCCACGCCCAGCATCCGAACCTGCAAACCCTGGGCCACTGAAGTGGAGCACGCAAACTCAACCACTAAGCCACCGGGCCAGCCCCTCCAGGGTAATTTTTTTTTTTTTTTTGAGGAAGATTAGCCCTGAACTAATATCTGCCGCCAATCCTCCTCTTTTTGCTGAGGAAGACCGACCCTGAGCTAACATCCATGCCCGTCTTCCTCTACTTTATATGTGGGACACCTGCCACAGCATGGCTTGACAAGTGGTGCCATGTCCACACCCAGGATCCGAACCGGCGAACCCCTGGTTGCCAAAGCAGAACGTGCACACTTAACTGCAGCGCCACCGGGCTAGCTCCCTCAAGGATAATTTTGAAGGAGAGCATAGAATGAATGAATGCATGTTCTTCAGCCAATCCTCTGAATATAGTTTGACAACGTTAATTTAGTTATTATCAGAAACACATTTATGAGGCCTCTTGTCCAGGTATTGATTGCATTCTTCATCGTCTAGATCCAGCTTCCTGCTAAGACCAGAGACATGTGTCCTATATCTATATATGTCTATATAGCCAACTATATCTATATATGTCTATATAGCCGTATCTATCTAACTCCAACTTTCAGCCCATTGTTCACCAAAATGTTGTTATGCGGCACATAGCTATACAATTAAATTATTGGTGGGAATGTAAATTGGTGCTTCTTTTTGTGCAATATGTACAAATTCCTTAAAATTCTTATTCACTTTGACCCAGATGTTTCTCTTCCAGGAATTTATCCTAAGGAACGAATCAGAAATTCTAACAGATTTATAATAGTGACAGATAAGAAAAAGAACTAAATCTCCCAAAACAGGATAATAGACTAAATTACAGCTTTATGATGGAATATTGTGAATCTCAACATTTTTAAAGAATACTTAGGAAAATATTAATATTTAGTGAAGATAGGACACAAAATTAGAGTTATAGTGTGACCCCAATTGTGTTTTTTTTAAAAGCACAAAATATACGTGTACAGTCATACACCACAAAATGACGTTTCAGTCAACAATGGACCACATATATGATGGTGGTCCCACAAGATCAGTACCATACAGCGTAGGTGTGTAGCAGGCTGTACCATCTAGGTTTGTGTAAGTGCACTCTATGATGTTCGCACAACGACACATTTCTCAGAACGTATCCCCATGGTTGTGACACATGACTGTAATAGTTTCACGACATTAAGGGTCACTGTTTCATCAGTCCCTTCTCAGTATTTCTACATCACTTTGAAGGTGCCTGCATTTTAATATTTATCAAATAATAATAACAACCATAATATTAGTTCTCTTTTGAGGACTTGATATAAACAGACACAACGTAAGCACTGTGCTAACATCGTTGCACTCGATCCTTACAGCAATTCTTACAAAGGGCGAGGGGCTCACACTTGCCCAAGGAACCGCAGATAGTGAGTGACAGAACCTGACTTCAAGCCCACCGGTCTCTGTGATTTTTAGTCCATGCTTTACCCAGGAGTCTGCATGTTTTGTTTATGCAACCTATCAGTATGAATTTATGGAATAATTTGGAATATTCATTTACATGTAAATTATATATATACATATTAGGCACATTACCAAATATACACAAAATATAAATTAAGATGAGATTAAAATAAATAAAAATTCAAATATTTTCTCCCTGAGCGTCTCATAAACCTTTTTGCGCATTCCCTGTAGCCACAAGCGCACTTTGGGGAGCACGGCCCTTACTTTCCACACTAGTTTTCATGTCTCCCACTAAAATGTAAGCACCATGAGGGCAGGCCCTGGGTCTTTTCTTCAGCACTGTATCCCCAGTGTCTACAACAATGCCTGGCACTTTGTAGGCACTCATGAAATACATGTTGAATATTAATAAATGAATGAATGATTCAGGTACAAGGTTGTGGGTTTGAGGGCAGAACCTAGAAATCAATTATATTTATATGCCTAGCACCAAGCACATTTCCTAGCACATGAAGGACCCCCTATAAATGTCTGTTGAGTAGATATAGAGCCAGTGTTTGCTAAATGGATGGGTGGATGGATGGATGATGGATGGATGGATGGGCAGATGGACAAATGGATGAGTAGCTGGACAAACAGAATGGAAAATCTTCTTCCCTCTGTTCACATCTCTAGAGTCATCATATCAAAGATAAAAATAACTGGCTGAACTTATTTACTTAATTATAATAAAAACTTACTATTACTAAACAACGGTCCCATTGGAACAAGTATAAGTGGAATTTCACTCACCTCTTGTAAAAATACAAAATAATAAATAAGCCTCATATTTTCAAAATTAGCCCTGGCTGTGATCAACCTAGAACAGAGATATGAGCTTCAGAAGAAGCCAGAAAGAAGAGGAGATAGTCAACCAAGATACATTGCAGAAATAGGGCCATGAATTCCTCATCCACTTCTTGTTAGATAAGGATAAAAGTTTAAAACATCTATGAAATACTTACCTTGAAGGAACCAAAATTACAACCCTTAATCCTTGTCAGGGTGAAGCTCCCTTCCTACCTAACTTGTAATTTTTCTGTGTCTTGTTATGAAAATATCTTGGCTAATAAATTTGCAATTGTTTCTTTAACACATCCAGTCTTTAGAAGCTTATTGTCACTTCCTGTGTAACAGTTAATCTTGATCTCAGGGTTTTACATGCTAGACGGATGTTCTGGGAAATTACAATAATCCACATTCTGTAACTTCAGTATCTTTATTCTACAACCTTGCTGACACATGTCATTTACATTCACTTGTTAATTGGAAAACATTAAGATGTTTTGTCTTGCTTTTCCCTCAGTTATGACTGTGATAAATAATTCATCTCTGAAACTAGCATAAATGTAGAATTTTTCTTTGAAGCTCTTTAAACAACTATGAACCTCTCTTTGCTTATTTCCATTCTTGGGGAGGAATGTAAACATCATGAGAAAATTATTATTAATAATAAATTATATATTATTTATATATATAAATTATGTATATATGTTATAGTCACCAGTAAGTAACTACTTATTATGCTAGGTCTGTAGTAAGCATGATTCAAATGCAATGTGGTTTAATCCTGAGAGCACCATGTGAAGCTGTTACTACAATCTACATTGTATAAAGAGGAAATTGAGGTTCCAAGATGATAAGGAATTTATTTGATCAAATCTCACAGCTGCATTTTCTGGCTCCTGTCCTCTCTCCTCCGCTCCCCTCCTCTTCCACCTCCTCTCCTCTCCTATCTCAACTCTCTCTGGCTCACTCTATCCAGCCAGTTCCAGAGCCTCAATCAACAACCATGAAATTAGGTTCTTGTGTTATTTGCTTTCATGGCGCCCAATACTTATCTTTCACATTATCATCGCTTGTAACTTACTTATTTGTATGATTATTTACTAATATCTACTTTCCCCATTAGATTATAAAGTCTGTAGAAGCAAGAAAATTCCTATTTTGTTCACCACTGTGACTGGGGATCAGTAAATATTATAGAATGAATGAAGGAGTGAATGAAATGGCACAGCCAGAATTCAAACCAAATCTAACTCCAAATCCTATACTCTTGGTCACTATATTATTGTCCTATATACATCTGTTTAAACGTCGAAACAATCATTTCCCCTAAATTGAATTATTTTCTGACCTTCAATATTGCTGTCTGCACATCTGGCTGTTGTAATAATGAGTTGCATCTCCATAAGTAAAGTTCAAAGAATTTAACTTGAATCGATTCATTTCCAACCACTGTTTGGAAGACGCCCTGTACTTTCTACAAGTTCATGAACATTGTACAGGTTGGCTCTAGTTAATTTAGAAGCTTATATTTTAGTTTAATATAAAGTTCTTCGAAGTTTTTTTAAAAATCTGTTCTTGTGAGAAAGATAACTTCTTAGGCTGGATGCAAAGAAAGTCACAGGCAAATTAATTAACTTCACGTCCTATTTTAAGTGACTAGCAGTTTTTTAGAATTTATATTGGATATATCTCCATGGGAGGTATCGGGTATACTGTCAAGACTAATAATGAATGCAGATTTGGGAACATTGTCACATATGGAAGAGCGTCTGTGAGAGGAATGGGGGAAACAAGAATCTCTGTTGACAACTAGATGGGACATTTTATTCATCATCATCCTATATATATCTGTTCACATGTTAAAGACACTAGAACTCTTTCCAAATGGGATTTTTCCCCTCCATCTATTATAAAACACTTGATAAATTAGTTTAAAGTGAAACTTTTTCCAAGATGTAATACTTTAGCTCCTGTGCACAGCGCTGTGCTTCAAACTCCAACAAGTTGTTTCTTCAAATTGACTCAGAATATTACCCTTAGAGTGAACTTGAAATACAGTTTCTCTCATCTTCCCAAAGAGCAGTTCTCTAGCACCATGAAATTGTCATAAGGAGACTTAATTCTTGTTGGACTTCATTTCAATATTCATCAGTTTCATGTCAGCCTATAGAAGGAGCGAGCAATTTTAAGGTAAATTTTTCTATTACCTGTCTCTGATACGAACTCTTCTATTACTCATCAATGCTTTCTGTACATCGTTTCTACACATCGTTTCATCTCCCTAGCTTTGTAAACTCGAATAAACCCAAATATTTTAATTTTGCTTTTAAGTAAATGCCAGCCTGCCCATTTTCCTCCATGAACAGGGGATAAGCATTCTTCTTTACCCAAATGGCATGGTTTTAAAATCATGAACCAGAAATGGCCTTAAAATACATTGTTAATGACTATCAGAAAGAAACATTTAACAGCCAATATAGCCCAAACCATAATCATTGTTTTTGGCAGCCATTCCCTAAAATTCTCATTGTTGATTCTAAATAAATCTATCCAGTAAGTCAACTCACTCCATTACTCGGAGGTATATTGTGCAAGTAAATGTTGCTGGTGGGTCGATGGGGATATAGCTCAGGCCCCTGCTTAGAGGATCCGCAGGAGCTCACAGGAGCTACAGTGCTCCGGATTTCCAGAACTCGGCTTTCTGAAACAGAATTCTTTAAAGTTTCAAAAGCATTGTTTTGCATATAAACAGCAAAGCCTCGAAGACTCCCAGCACAACAATTATTCCTTCAAATTGTAGAGAAGAGAACAATCCGTGCTGGAGAATCATTTTCCCACCCAAAAGGCTCTAAGACATGGAAAAAAGAGAAGTGGAGGGGAGACGAGATCAGCGCTGAGATGTTGCCCGCCCTCTTAGGAACTGACACCTGAGATGAGGGGTGGGAGGCGGGGGAGTAATAAAAACTCCGGCTTCCCAGGATGTCACCAGTGGAGATGCATGCTTCTTTGAAAAGCCCTTCAGGCAGCACAGCTTCTGGGAGCAGAATGAATGACAATGACTGAGTGATGTGCCCATTGGGCCTGAGGGCAGCTCCACCTTCAGCACCCACTTCCCTAGGAAAGCAAAAAGGTAGACACAAATAAGGCAAAAGTCTTAAAGGTCTTGGGATAGGAATAAGGAGCATGAAGCCCAGCTGGACCTTGAGGAGCCAGGGCAAAGCCAAGGACTTCAGCAGAGACTGATGTCCAAGTCCATGAGGGAAATCGGAACCAAGGAGAGCCGAGGATCGTGCTCAGCCAGAATGCTCCTTCCCTGGTGCCAAGATACCCCTAACCACACCCCATCCCCACCTGCAGGAACTTAATTCACGTAAGGGAGAGAAGGAGTGAGGAAATTGGAATAAGTTTCCTTAAATTGACCAGATGGTGTTTTTCTTCTAAAGAGAGGAAAGACTGTCTCCTGAGCTGAGTTGTTATAAAAAGTTTCATTTTTGCCCAACTAAGTTACTAGCTTCTAAACCTACATAGGTAGTCTCTGTACTTCAGGCACTCACCAAAGGGAGCTATCCATCTTCCACTAAATACCTAAAAAACCTGGCATGGGAGCAAGGAAGTAATAGAAACTGGCTAACTATGTACTTCAGGTTCCATAAGTTAAAGTGGCAGAAAGTTTATTGCTCTAGAGAAGTAATTTCTCTAAGGTAGAGTGTCATATACTTCAGCCTTTAGGGATAAATGTTATGAGAAACGTTCATATGAAGAAAGTTTCTGCAATTAAACACACTGTCCACTGTGTTCCATCATAATAACACCTTATATTGGTTGGAAGGCCTTTGTCCTAAACAGGGAGTGAGTGCTGGCTGTGAGCTCTGAGTGTGTGTGTGGTTAGGCTACCTTTAGCAAAGAGTGACTATTAGCTTGGGCCGCTGTAACAAAATACCACAGACTCTGGGGCTTCACCGACAGACATTTATTTCTCCCGGTTCTGGAGGCGGAAGTCCAAGATCAAGGCGCTGGCTGATTTGGTTCTGGAGAGGATTTTCTTCCTGGCTTGCAGATGGCTGCCTTCTTGCTGTGTTTTCATACGGCAGAGAGAGCTCTGGTCTCTTCCTCTTCTTATAAGGACACTAACCACATCCTGGGAGCCCCACCCTCACCACCTCATCTGGTTACCTCCCACAGGCTCCATCTCCAAATACCATCACACGGGGCTTAGGGATTCAACCTACGAACATGGGAGGGATGCAAACATTGAGTCCACCTCAGACTGCAAGATGAACTGCAGATTGGGAACAGTAAATCTAGCGGATAAGCACGTGTGGGGGCATGGGGAATTAAGGCAGCCAGTCCACGTTCTGTTCATCAGTTAATCACCCTGATTTCTTCCTACTGCCTAATCCATATCCATATCTGCCAATTCCAAGCATGGAACCTTCCAGAGGTCTCTGGGAAGAACAGGTCTACCTCCACTGCTTCCTTCTCCTATGTCATTTATTCATCATCAAGATGTCACTGCCTTTTTGTATTTTCCAGAATGGTTAAAAAAAAAAAATCTGGTCTTATTCTAAGCAGTGTTGGGAATGATTCTTTTTTCTGTTTTTCCTTCTTTTAATGGGATTTAGAGAAGCAGAGAACATAAACACACGTACTCAGCCCACCTTGTTGTTAGTGCTGTTGGGTCGATTCTGACACCTAGCACCCCTGTGAACAGCAGAGTGGACCCCTGCCCGGTCATTTTGGACCATCTTTTCACCTTCTGCTGCTATGTCAGTCAATGCTCCACTGCTGTTCATAGGGTTGTCATACGGGTGGCCAGTCCTTCTTCCTAGTCTGTCTAGTCTGGAAGCTCCACTGAAATGTGTCTACCACAGGTGACCCTGCTGGTATTTGAAATTTCGGTGGCATAGCTTTCAGCGTCACAGCAACACCCAGCCACTACAGTATGTCAACCAACAGACGGGTGATGTGGTTCCCTGACCAGGAGATGAACCTGGGCCAGGGCTGTGAGAGCACCAAATCTTCACCACTAGACTATCAAGGCTGGCCTTCAATCTTGAGTGAAAAGCCCAAATCAGGTATTAACACTCCCATTTTCACAAACAGGACACTGAAGCCTAGAAGGGTTAAGCAACATTCACAAGGTCTCACATTTAGCAAATGGTGGGGCTAACTTACACCACGTCTTCTAACTTGCTGTTTTCTATGTTTCTGTTATAAGCCTCTTCAAATTATTTTCAAAGTTATGATTAGTTTGTTAATATTTCTTAGAAAATTTGAAGTGGAAATGAACCTTATAACATAAAGAAACCAGAACTAGAGAGGTTAAGTGATGAGCTCAAGATAACAAAGTCAGTTTATTTCAAAGTCAATAATACCCAGGTCACTTGACTCTTGGGTTAATATTCATTTTAGGCCAAAAAATATTTGCTCAATGAATAAATGACTTCCTGACTAGGTGCCTATAACAGGAAGAATTCACTCCCTTCGTGTCCTTTCAGTGTCCCTGTCTGCTCCCCCTCAACCATCACATGGTAAAATTCAAGGTTAATTTAAAAATTCCTCCTCACTCTCTACTGGGAAAATCTCTTATTTATTCATAATTTCACAAACCATCTATATGCTGATGAGCCCTGAATATATGATGATCCCCAGCTAAAACCTCTCTTTGGGGCTCAGGATCTACATATCTAACTGCCTACTGCGTGTAACGTGGACACCATACAGACACCTTGCACCCAACACATATAAAACTGAACTCGTGCTCTTTTCCCCAACCGGTTCCTTCTCCATCTCCCTGAATGG
Organism: Equus asinus; assembly: GCF_041296235.1. NCBI lineage: Eukaryota > Metazoa > Chordata > Mammalia > Perissodactyla > Equidae > Equus > Equus asinus. The sequence goes on from NC_091790.1 coordinate 37,141,234, forward strand.
TACCAAACATCCACCCAGCTCCTCAAGCCAGAAGCCTGAGCTTCACAATCTCTCGCTCCCTTCTCCCAGTGCCAACACATCCATCTTGTTGATTCTCACATCTAAATAACTATTCACTCCCAGTCTTGTCCACCATCCAAGTCGAGATTACCACAATAGCCTCCAGTCTCCCCCACATCACACTTATTCCCCACCCTCACCCTCCACCAAATCTCTAGTCCATTTGTAGCCAGAGAGATTTTTTTTAATGTAGAACTGCTCAATATATCCCAAGGCTCGAAATTCTCCAATGGCTTTCCCCTTGCTCTCAGGACAAATTCCAAACTCTTCTAAAGTCCTACATGGTCTGACCCCTGCCTGTCTCACTAACTTCCTCTCTCTCTACTGTTCTCACCTCCCTGTCCACTCCAGCCACACTGGCCTTCTAGACTTGCCTAAATGCACCTCACCTCTTCCCATCCCACAGACTTCACCCACACTTTGTGTCTTCGAGAAAGCTTATCCAACACAAGCAACACCAACCCTTTGCCTAGCTAACTCCTACTCATCTTCCCAAGCTGAGCTTAAATTTTACTTCCTGGGAGAAGACTGCCCTGATCACCGAGTTCAGAGAGCACTTTTTACTCCTTACCTGACTTGACTTTCCTTTAACATTTGACACACGAAGCATACTCTCCTTGAACGCTCCTTTTTCATCTCCCATACCACCGCCCTCTTAAGCATCTCTACTTTCTCTGACTTATCTGGCCCTCCCTTCTCAGTCTTTCCTGCAGCTCATCCTCCTTCACCCACTCCTTAACTTGGTATTCTCTAAGGTTCTGTCCTCAACCCTCTTTCTTCCATCACTTGAGACACCCTCACTGACTTACTTCATGCCCTCCTGAGATTTCAACCACTTCCAGTATCTGATGACTCCCAAATCTGCATCTTGAGCAGAGATTCACATTTCCAACTGTCTACTGAACATCACCTGGATGTCCTCCTGGTGCGTCAAAGTCAACATCATCTCCCTACCACTACCACCATTGCCCCCAGTAACCTTGGCAAAACTTCCCCTCCCCCATCCGTTCCCCTGGTCTTCTAGAGCATCCTGTGGAATTGTTTGCTTGTCTTTCCCTCTAGATCCTTATCTGAGGCCATTATCTTTACTCCAGCCATGACTGCCTCCTTCCTTTTTTAAGCTTTTATTTATTACCATTTATTAGTTGCTTAGCTACACTGTAAGCTCAATCGTTAGAAACAGTGCCTTCTACTTTTTAATCCACGTATTGCCAGAAACTTATATTTTCATTTCAATCTTATCGAAAAGTTGCAAGAATAATCCAATGAACTCAAGTATATGCTTCACTTAGATTTTCACCAATTGTGAGAACATTTTACCCCATTTGATCCAGTGCATGTGATAATGATGATTGCTGAATCATTTGTGAGTAATTTGCAGACATCACGGCCGTGAACCCCTAAATCTTTCAGCGCGTATCTCCTAAGAACAAGGACATTCCTTTGCACACAACTGTCAAAATCAAGAAATTTAACAACTATACCATTTTATTCACCATTTATGTTGTAATGTTCCATAGCGCAGATATAAATATGTTGCATGTAGTTGTCAGGTATCTTTAGTCTGTTCATCTGAAACAGGTTTTCAGCCTTTCCTTTTCTTTCATCATATCAATAATGAGATAAACTGACATAAGGTTCCTCACATGATGCACTGAGAAGAGCACAACATCTCTCCTATAGATTTGCCAAAAGCGCCAAAAATGATTAACCTGAACCTATGATGAGGAAACATTAGACATACCCAAATTGAGGGACACTCTACAAATTGTTCTCCTTTTAAACACATTGCCCTCATTTCCATCTGAGAGCCTGCAGTTGCCTTGTTATTTCTGAGACACCCCCTCCAAGCATCGTTCACAACTCAGCACAGATGTCACCTCCTTGGAGAGTCCTCTCTGCCCCCCGCATCCGGACAAGACCCCACCCTTCCCCCAGTCCATCTCTACCCCGTTACCCGGATTCCTTGTTTTTCAAAGTATTTACCATTCTCTGAAATTCCCTTGTTGATCTATTGGTTTACTTTTGTTATCTCTTTCCCCGACTAGAATAAACTTTTATGAGAGTGGGACCTTATCGAAGACAGTGCCTGCTTGAGAATAGACACTCCTTTTATAGTTGCTGGAGGAAAGAATTTCCATATCTTCAGTGCCTAACAGAGTGCCAAAGACTCAATGGATGTTCGCCAGATGGGTGAGTAATTCAACGTATGATTCACTAAGCAAATATTTCTGGTTCAGATCTCCTCCTAAGTTGTCATTTTTGCTTACTCCAAACATTCACAAGATTTCAACATCAAGACTTCCTTTTTGGTATTCTCCACAACTACCCATTCCTTTTACCCCGAAGTAGAAGAGACTCAGGGAAATGTGCTAATTATAGTCAGGTCTTAAAATTATTCCTCTTTGCACTGATGTTGAGGTTAGACTATGATGGCCTGAACGTGCTGAAAAGTGCATTTCTGTACAAAGCTAACAGGGAAGATTCAAGACAGAAATCATAAGATAAATTAAGTCAATGAAAAGCAAGTCATTTCAGTTACTCAGAAGTATAATTCGTATATTTATTTTTATTAGCAATATTTAAAATAGTTTATTCACGCACTATCCAAACACATAGCTATAGAAGCCCTAATCAATAGTTACGTTGCTATCAGTAAGAGAAAGAATATGGTGCTACTGGTCCACCTCAGCAATGACTTTGAACTCCTCTCCCGTAGATCAAAGCCACCAGAGCACCAATTTCAAAGGGAAAAAAATTGGAAGCAAAACAAAGAAAAAAAGAAACCTTGGGTAAAGAACATAGCATAAATAATTCCTGGCCCAGCAAATATTACTCCCTTTTTCAATTAAACTTTTTTTTAAGTTGTCCTTGAACACAGAAAAAGTAAGTCTTTATAATTAGTCCACTTAATTCAAGTACAAACCCAGAAGCACTCACTATTGTTTCAAATATACTACATATTATATTTGGTAACATTAAGTAAATACACACACAATCTTTTAGAAACGCGCAAAGGAAAATTTGCTCTCTGTTTGGTGTCCAAAATGTTTTTCTCTCCTACCTGACCTTTGAACGCTTTCTCTCATGCCGCATTCTAAAGCCCGTGGTCAAAGAATAATTAGATAACAAGAGAAACTGAGTGTTGCAGTTAAAATAAACAGAATTGAATAGACAGAGGAATTAACTGGTTATCATTTATTTTTTAAACTTTTATTCTGCAATACTTTTAGACTTAAAGAAAAGTTGCGAACAGAGAGTTTCTTAATATACTTAATATACTTCACCCAGTTTCCCCTCATGTTAATAACTTGCATAACTGAGGCACATTTAATAAACAGGAAATTAACACGGTACAATACTATTAACTAAGCTACAAACCTTATTCAAATCTCACCAATTTTTCCACTAATGTCCTTTTTCTGGCCCAGGAGCCCACATTGCATCCACTTGTTATGTCTCCAAAGTCTCCAATCACGACCTTGACCCTTTTGAAGAACACCGCTCCTTTATTTTGTAGAAAATCCTTCAAGGTGGTCTGTCTAATGTTTTCTCATGACCAGATGGTCGTCATTTCTTTTTGATAGTGTAAATCCTTTTTTTATTTAAAACAAGGGGAAAACTTCTAATTACTTATCTAGTTCAATCCCTACCAACAGAGTACACTTTGTAGAATTTTGTCCAATTGATTGTTTCATAGTCTAAATGTATTTATTCTCTTGGACAAGGGGGACAAGTCAGCCTGTTAACTTCCACTGCCATATTCCAAATATTTTATATACTTTTCTTCTTCTTCACAATGACTTAGCCTAGTTTGTATTTGTAGCTTTTTAATAGCTCCCCTACCACACTGTTGTCTGGTTGATCTCTCAGATGCTAACAGAGGTATGTTAAGAAAGTTCTAATCTGGTTTGGCTTTGTCTATATCTGCTTATAGACTTTTGCTTCTGCCAACTTTTGTTTTGTGTATTTGGAAGCCGTGTCTTGGTGGCATGTTACTGCACAAACATCTAGAATTGTTACAACTTCCCAATGAATGAAAAGCCTTATTATTATGTGATGATGACATAATCTGTATATTATAGTGACTTTCTTTACCTTTAGTAATACTTTTTTGCCTTAAAAGTATTTTGTATAACATTATCATATCTAATTAGCTTTCTTATGCTTATTATTTGCCTGGTAAATAATACACACTTTGTTTTTCAATTTTTACATGCTTTGCTTTCAACTTTTCCATACTTTTTTTATTTAGATGTGTCTTTCACAAATAGCATATGCCTGGGTTTAAAAAAATCAATCTGACAATTTTGTTAGTTAACTGAGTATTTAGTCATTTATATTCACTGTAATTACTGATATATCTGTATTTGTTTCCATCATCACTTTTTCTTTTTTATCTGCTTTTTTTCTGTCCTTTATTGCCTTTTGGGGCAGACAGGTTTTTTCTTTATATCTAGAATAAGGAGCCTTCTGACTTATATTTGTATGAAGACATATGATTGAAGTCAGATCTTAAAACTGAGTTTGATTAAAAAGAGGGGGGAATAAAGAAAAGAATAAACCAGAAGAGGTTTTAAAAAGTGGAAATGGATAGCACCTCATACTAATTAGGATGGTTACTACAAAAAAGAAAGAAAGAGAGAGAGAAGAAGGGAGGGAGGGAGGAAGGGAGAGATGGAGGAAGGAAGGAAGGAAGAGAAAGAAAGAAAGGAAAAATACAAGTGTGGACAAGGATGTGGAGAAATTGGAACCTTTCTGCATTGCTAATGGGCAGGTAAAATGGTGCAGCCACAATAGAAAACAGTATGGCAGTTCCTCAAAAAATTAAAACTCAAATTATCATATCATCCATCAATTCCAATCCTGAGTGTGTACCCAGAAGAACTGAAAGCAAAGTCTTGAAGACATACTTGTATACTCATGATCACAGCAGCATTATTCACAACAGCCAAAAGGTGGAAACAACCCAAGTGTCCATGAACAGATGAATGGACAAACAAAACACAGTATAGACATACTGTAAAATGGAAGATTATTCAGCCATAAAAAGGGAAGAAATTCTGACATGTGCTACAACATGGGTGAACCTTGAGGACATTATGCTAAGTGAAACAAGCCAGACACAAAAGGACAAATATCGTATGATTCCACTTATATGAGGCACCTCGAGTAGTCAAATTCAGAATCAGAAAGTAGAAGGGTGGTTGCCAGGGGCTGGGAGAGGGGCGAATGGGGAGTCGTTGTTTAATGAGTACAGAGTTTCAGTTTCGCAAGATGAAAAGAGTTCTAGAGATAGATGGTGGCAACGGACGCACAATAATGTGAGTGTACTTAAGGCCACTGAAGTGTATGCTTAAATAGGATTAAAATGATAAATTCGATGTTATGTGTACTTTTCCACAATTTTTTAAAAAGTGGAAATAGTGGGGAAATAAAGGGAAAACCAATTTTACTTCTTTCTTAATTATACATGACCAGCTCTGAGCCCTTTGCTGTGAGGAGCTACAGGTGTTGCTAGAGCATGTTGCTGTTTGTACTTGCTGCTCTTAACAACCTGTCAGGCAGTTACTCCATGTAACCCTTGCTTTACAGAGAGGAAAGAAACTTGCTCGACTTCCCAACAATGGCATACACTGAAGCCATGACTTCAGTGCAGCTCTTCTAGGAATGTGAAAACACTGACATAGCAAAGGGGCTGACAAGCCACCATATGTTTGTGGCCTCTGAGAGCAAATCCGAGCCCTTCTCACCAAAGGACTGCTCTAGCTTTTTACTGACTCATGATATTATTTTATAATTTGATAACACTTTTCAGCCTCCATACCTTATTTTAAGCCCATGGCTAAGTTACACTGCTCTGCTTAAAGCTGTATTTGTAAATATCCCCAAAGCCTGTCTCTGTCCTCCAGGCTGGAGCTGTTACACTTCAATTCACATAATATTGCTCTTAGTATTTGTCACATTTTCTAGCCTAGTAAAGTGCTGATGATTTGATTAGAGGTAAACCCAGCTTAAAACGCAGCATTAAATTTGGCTCAAGGGTCATACCGATGAAACAGTTATCTCTGTCTGTTTCTCTTGATTGTGAACTCTTAGTTCTTTATTGAGAGTAAGGACTGTGTCAGATTCATTTTTGTATCCTCAGTCCCTCACACAGATTCTCAGTAACGATTTTAAGGTGGTGGCTGAGGTCTCGATGGAGGTGTCCGTGATGGCCACAGTTGTGGGTAGTAGGGGTGTTGACGCCAAGGAAAATCCAAAAGTTACAAAAAATAATGAGAGGCAATATTACTAAGCTCTTATTCTGTTATTGTATTGGCCACTTTACATACGTTAACTGTGAAATCCCAAAACTACACTATGTGATACGTATTCTGATCTCATGTGTCAGATACAGAAATTAAAGTCTGACATTAAGTAATTTTTTTGCCCAGGTTATCACAGATAATGAGTGCTATAATCAGGATTGTTTGAACCCAAAGCTAATACCTCAGTCCCTGCAGGTTTTTACTTCATACAGTTGCGTGCTATCCCAGCTTTGCATTTTAATCTGTTTTTCAGTGCATCGTGGTGTGGAAGGAAAAGCACTAAACTTTCAAAAGAGACACATTTAAGTTCCTGCTCCATCATTTTCTAAGTGAGCAAGCCATTTTGTCATCTATACAATAGGAAATTCCTGCCCTGCCTACCTGAGTTGTAAAATGATCTCAGATGAAGTATTTAGTAAACTGAAAAATTAATTATAATAAATGCTGGCCTTTCTGTGTCTACTTTTATTCTCAAAAAAATTTAGGTCTTTCAGGTCAATTAAATTCTTGGTGGAAATTTTCCTGTATGTGGGTAGTAAAATTTATCCTAAAAATCTCAATATTAATCAATGAGATTACTCAATATGATCACTTATTTATTCCTAAAACACTTATTTTTCCACCTTTACAGTGGAAAACTCTGGAAGATTCCAACAACTAGGACCATCAACAATAATGGGACAAAATGACACCATGCACCTGCTAGTGATGCACTGAGGCACATCACTTACATAGGATTCCTACCAAAATCTCATCGTGAAAACAATCAGAGAAACCGATTCTACAATACAAATGCCCTACATTCAATAAACATGTCAGTATCTTTGAAGACAAAACAAGTCTGAAGAACTGTTCCATTTTTAAAGAAACTAAAGACACATAACAACTAAATACAATGTGATCCTGAAACGACAAAAATGTTTTGGTAGTAAATTGGGACGATTGGCGACATTTTAGTAGACAGTGTACATTAGATGATATTGTTGCAACAATGTTAAATACCCTGAATTCGATCACTGCATTTTGGTTAGAGAACGCCCTTGTCCTTAGGAGATACACACTAGGCTATTTAGTGATGAAGGACCATGATGTCCTTAATTTACTTTCAATTGGTTCTCAAAAAATATATAAATAATACATATGCTGAGTGAAATAAGGCAGAAGGAGAAAGTCAAATACCATATGATCTCACTCATAAGTAGAAGATAAAAACAACGACAAACAAACACATAGCGATGGAGATTGGATTGGTGGTTACCATAGGGGAAGGGGGGAGGGCAAAAGAGGTGATTAGGCTCACATGTGAGGGGATGGACTATAATCAGTTTTTGGGTGGTGAACATGATGTAATCTACACAGAATTCGAAATATGTTACAATGTACATCTGAAAGCTACATATTGTTATAACCCAGTGTTACTGCAATTAAAAAAATTAAAAATAAAAAAAATTTTTTAAAACATCATATCATAGGAATGATTGAATAAATTACGATAAATTCAAAGGATGTAAAATCCAAATATTAAAGAAATAAATTTGAAGAAAATAGAGAAATGTTCTTTATTCAACATCAATTAGAAGTAGTATTTACAAGCTGTATATGTAGTTGGAGGCAAATTTTATACTAAAATGCACTCAACATGTATACTCACAGAAAAAATTTTGGAAGGAAATACAATAAAATGTTAATCCCTATCAAAAAATATATATACAAAGAATATAAAAATATTACATACTTTTTTGTACGGACTAACATGCTTAATTCCGAGCAGACACCATATTGGGATAAAATATGAAAATGTCAGATGGAAGAAAAATTAGCTTTCTTTGTAGAAAAAGGGACTAATTTTCCACAAATATACAAGTAATCAGAGAAATCTAAATATGGGTCAGATGTAAGGCGACAATCAATGCTGCTGAATATTGGAATTCCTCTAGCGTATTGGAGACCCCATCCAAGGTCTTGAATCTAAGAGCGTCCCCCAGGGATAGATATATATATCTATATATATAGATATATATATATATACACACACACATATATATACACATGTATATGGCTAGTATGGCTGGGCTGAATACACCATTCTCCCGTCTCTGGCAACTACCCTTAACATTCTCTATGTCTAATAGGACCTTGAAGCCAGGTCCAGAAAGGGATGCTTAAGCCAGGCTGAGCCAGCCAGAACTTTCTGTGTGTGTATGTGTGTTTTACAGAATATCCGATGCTTGAAAGTCCCCAATGCCTAAATGCCTCCCGGGAGTAAACGAGTAAATGGCTACAGCGACAACTGAATTACCAATGTTTCCAGGGTGATTAGCCACGAAAAGGCCAGCGATTTTACTCAGGACAGGCGTTAATCCTACCACGCCAGACTTTGAAGAAATTGCTCCGAATGACGTTTTAGAAGCTCAGTAAAGTGAAATGAAGGAATTAATTGCTCTTGAGAGAGGGGAGGGGGTCGAGGAGGCTCTACAGCAGCCAGACACACTGCGTTTAGAGTTTAAGCCGTTTAAACGGTCAGAGAAGCAAACTGGCACAGCCGAAAGTTCAGACGCACTTCACACATTCGCGGCCTGCCCACAACTTCCTGAAACTGAGCGGCCCTGACAGCTCCGGTCGGCTTCCCAGGCGGGGCCGCATCCACCGTGATCTAGCCCCGCGCTCAACAGGAAAAGTTTGCAACCCAAGAGCGTCTTTGCGCATCCCGGGCTGCCCATCCCTGGGTGTTAGGAGACGCCACCGGGGCCACCCCCGCGCGCGGCCCGCGGGCCGGGACCGTACCTCGGGCGCGGGCGACGAGGCACCGAAGGCGGCGTCGCTGGTCCGGTCCAGGCTCCTGGAGCCCGAGGAGCCGCCGCGGCTCATGCCGGAGCCCCAGGCGCGCTCGGACCCGCAGCGGCGGGGAGCGAGGCTGCGGCGGGGGACCCGGCGGGCGCGCGCGGGCCGTCTCCTCGGGCAACCGGTTTCCAGGGCGGGGAGGCGGCCAAGCCCGGACGCTGGCGGCGCCCGCGGGACCCGGCGGCCCGGCCGGGCTGCGCACCAGCAGGGCGGACCCCGCTGCTCCGAAACGGGCCCCGGGACGCGGGGCGGACCCCGATCCTCCCGGGGGCTCCTCTCGGGCGAGGCGCAGCGGCTGAGCGGCGGCGGCGGCGGCCCCATCTGGCCAGGCCAAGGCTGGGCTGCGCCGCGGACGCGCCAAAGCGACTAGGGGACAGCGGGGTTGGGGGTGGTCTTCCCCGTGGGACTCCACCGCGAGCGCAAGTCCAGGTCTTGTCCTTAAGTCAGGGACAGGTGACAGCGAGTGGTCAATGTCAACGGTGCTGGCACGCGTGAGGTGTGGGAGCGTGCTGACACCAAGGTGAACAAGCATTTATTCAGCACCTCCTGTGTGCAAACGCTTCTGCTTCTTCCAGCTCCAGGGCCGGCTTCCCGGGCACGCAACCTGTGCAGCTGCTCGGGTCCCGGACTCAGAAGAGTCCCGAGCTCGGCTTAATGCTCTACTGCTCCAGTGTCGAAATTCTTAATGATTTTTGAAAGAAGGGCCCTACATTTTCATTTTGTACTGGGCTCCAGAAATTATGTAGCCCGTCCTGGCGAGCGTTCTTTCATTTAAACTTCCCAATGACCCTGCAGGGAAATATACGTAGTGATAATACTGGTGTTAGTAACAGCCACAGCGTCTGGTTATGGAACACGCACGTGTGTTCTGAGAAGAGCTGTTCTAAGTGCTTTCGATGTATGATCTCGTTAAATCAAAGAAGATTATGAAGTGGATATTAGAATATTCCATTTTTAAGATGAGGAAACAATCATAGAGAAACGAAATAAACTGTCCAAGAGTATACAGCAGGTCGGGGGCAGAATGAGAATCAGACCCCAGACCACAAGACTAAAGCACAGAGAAGGCCACTAACCTGCCCAAGGTCCCACTATTTGCAGGAGAACCTAAAACTGGAACCCACATTGACCTGACTTGAAGGTCCTTGCTAGACCTGTGTGCTGTTCTGAAATTGAACAAAATTAGAAATGTGGTAGCTTTTCTCGGATTTCATCTGATCATCCTACATGCATCCTTCTTGTCTGTGAAGATTTCTTGGCCTTGACAATGGCTTTTGATTTTACAGTAACATTGCCCCATCTCCAATCCAGAGCCACCTCAATGCTTTCACTTGAAGCAACATTAATAATAATAATGATGATGATGATAATAATAGTCCTTAATGGAAACAAAGGCTTTCAGAAATCTCCTATTAATAGTATACTTTGTAGTAAACAGGTTTGTGAGCTGCAACTTTTACTTGCAGGAGAGTCGCTACACACTTGAAACATCACTCAGTGAAATGATGCTGCCAGAGGAAACCCAAAAGTGGATGAAATTTCAAGGCACCTGGAAGAGAACCAATCCGAGAAAGGCCCTTCTCTATTACGTCCACATCCAACTGTCCGAATTCAATTTCATCAGGTCTAATTCTGGTCGTCCTGGTCACCCTTGAAGCTCTTCTTCACGACAACGGAAGATAGAAATTCACAACGGTCTTGAAAAGTCAGCGTTGGTGATGGAGGTGTTAGTTAACTAGAGGGGAGGAATGCTTTCACAATGTACACGTATATCAAATCATCACTACGTACACTTTAAATATCTTCCAAATTTATTTGTCAACTATACCTCAATAAACACACAATAAAACATTATTTTAATCAGTGTCAAACAGATTTTTCTCTATGTGAAAGCAATGTACTTTTTGTGGTAAGTGGGAGCAGAAAAAGTGCTTGGTTTGGCGTCTGCCCAGTTGCCTTCGAACTTTCTGGGATGTCAAGACACAAAGTGAGTGACTCTTCAAGGTTGCATCTGTTGACGGGTCCTTTGAGCGTTGAGAGGGAGGGCTTTGAGTCCGGATGTAGGTCTGAGCTGGACCCTGGAAGGGACTGCAATGGGACCAGCCAGCCCTAAGGTGGTGGAACCTGCAGGCTGGCAGTGGGGGAACTCTAGATGTGATGACAGTTTACGCACAGGAGGGAAGTACAAACACACAAAGCAGCCCAGATTTCTCTCAACACTGCACGTGTGGGCAATATATTATGATCTGTAATCCCTCAGTACGGACTTCTGTTTTTCTTTACAGTGACATAGAGATGGGAAGCTTCCAGCTGTGTGACCCAGTAAGTCTCATATAACTGCTTCTTTATAGAAGAGGGATGGTCCTAGTTAGATGCCAGGCTGAGTTTGGACCACGGTGTATAGGAACTCTTCCGCTGACCACGCCTTTGAAGACCAACACTGAGCATGCTGCACCCAAAAGAAGACAGCAGGGCAACAGTAGGTGGGATACATAGAGGAGACAGCGGGGAGGCAAGGAGGCTGCAGGAGCGCTGTCACCGGCCAGGTGAGAGCTGGGACTAGCAGGAATGGGGGTGGTGATGGCGACGGCGGAAGATCGGAGGTGGAATCAACAGTCTGAGCTGACCAGCCGGGCTAGAAGGCTAGTGAGGCCTGCCAAGCAGCAAGGAGATGAAGCGGAGGAGGGAGGAGGAGAGAGAGTTCCGTTTGGGACAAATTTAGTCTGAGATGCTGATAGGGGAAAGCAAACAAATATTTTGCCATTTGGGAACAGGAAGTCCTGGGCACATCCAACTTAAACCAGAATTTCCAGCTCCTGTTGTAACGTTAAATTATATCCTGAAATATATTGATACACCTGGCAGGCTGAGATACGTGTTAAATAAATAGAATATCTGAGACAAGATAAAAATGCCTCATAATTCACTCTGGAAGGAGATAAAGAACTCTCTCCTCTGGCATTTGGATTTTATTCTGGAACTTTCTTGTGGGGTCAAACATTTATTACTCTGGTTTCCTCCTTGTGTTTGCTTACTTGTTTGTTTTGCAAATGTACATGTTTCTCATAGGAACATTTGTAACTCGATAACCACTTTGGGGACTTTTGACTTATATTTAAAAGCTTGTCCCTGAAACCACTATTGTGACATTTTAGTTGTCTAAAGATTGTTTTAAAAGAGTATGCTTCATTGAAATATCATCCTAAATAACCGAATGAAATGTTGCCAAAGGCTGCAAACAACTTTAGTCATCTAATGGAAGATTCCTTGATGAGATAGAAACCTCTGGAAGCTACTGCTACCAGAAGTGACAGCATTTAAAAGTCTTCAAAGCCATTCTCAGCTCTTTCTTAGGCTTGTTCCAGTTGGCTTGCTGATCTACGATCTCTCTAATAAATGAGTCCTTCTTCTGCAATGATTTGAGTTTTATCAATTCATTCATCAGGGATTCTAAAGCAAATCCCCTGTCCCTTACTTGTTCTATCATGACAGTTCGGCTAGTTGTTAAATAATTTATGAATGTCATTTCCAAAAATCTTCATGAATTTTTGTATCATTTATTTTTAAAGTCCATTTTCTTTCTTTTCCCCACACATATGACTGTTTCCAGTGTATGTCATACCTAAAATAAATGTGACGCATTTTATAACATCACTACAGTCTAAGCTTGGAGAACCTCTGAGCTCCCTTGATGGAACATACCAACAGAAAAAGCCTTCAGTTTCATCATTAAAGTAAATTATGGATTGTTCTTTTTAAAAGCAAAATCCTTATCAAAAATCTAAAGTACTTTAAAAATACTTTACCTGGGTAAATATAAGGTTTTGAAAAACATCCATGATAAATATGTATTTTCTGGACCTACTTGACTTTTATCTGACCTTAAATTCAACACTTTTTAATTCAGTTTTAATCTATATTTTCTCAACTAGCCAAAAAAGATGTCTTGTACCTAGTACCATCTCTCATGGCCTTACTGAAGCAACCATTCAGTCATAAAATTGCAAGTTTATAATAGTTTAACATGTTAGGACAAATTTGGAGGGAGTCATTGGGCAATCAATGTTAACATTTTTCTATTCTAAAAGGAGAAAGCATTTTCTTGCAGACTGCCAGAAGAACCACCTCACCGTAAGTCTCTTAAAAGGAAAAGTGTCAACCAGTCAGGAGTCTGGGATGAAGCGAGAGCCCAAAAGACATTCCTTGACTCCTTTCTCCTCCTCATCCCCTTGCAGCCAAGTCTTTTCCTAAAGTCTTTCCCTTTGCAGTTCCCCTGGAGGAGCTGGCAGTCAAGATTCTTAAGGATGTGGATTAGTGACAAGTGATCCTAGGACAAGGATGTTGAGGAAGATAGAACAGGGTGTGGGAACAAGCCACTCAAGCATGTGGCCAAGCCTGGAAACTGTCCCACCCTGTACCTGCCTCCCCCCAAATCCCCCCCCGACCCCCCTGCCCTGCGCTGTCCCCACTCCCCAGCCTCACATCAACTAGTCATTAGCAGGTGGGCAAATCTTCAGAGAAAGAGGCAGCCTCTTATAGCCAGCACTCGCTGGAGCTCCTGGGAGGAGGGGTATCTCCACTAAGCAAAGGGATTCCAGAAAGAAAAACACTTTCGACTACACAATTCAATCTCAGAAATGACTCTTCAGTCTATTTCTCCTTTTGCCATGCTCACTATCATTGCCTTAGAATAGATTTTAAGGAGTTTTTTTTTTTAATCTGGTTTCACACCAGTCTGCTTCTAATCCATTTTCAAACCAACACAAGAATTATTTTCCTAAAACCCAAATCTGATCAGATTCTTGCCATGTTCTCAAACCTTCAGGGAAATCCCACTATTTATAGGAAAAGAGAGAGAGTCTTAACATATATGGTTCTTTTTTGCATAATTTTCATAGGTTATTATTTTTCCTCTTCAAATCACCTCCTCTGAGGCGAGTTTTATCATCTTCTTATTACAGATGTGAAAACGAAAGTTCAGAGAAGGAGCTTGCTAGTGTTCACACAGCATAAACGGCAGTACAGGTATTCCAAGTGAGTTCTCTTGGCCTCCAGGTTCTCTACTCTTTGTTATCAACATTATCTAACAGTCGGTACTTCCCAAAGTTGAACCCATCCACTCTGCCTGCTGTGTTTCCCTTATGCAACGTATGCTACAGTCCAGGCTGCCATGTACCATTGATCAGGTTGTGCACTGTGCAAAGGCACAACATTTAAGGCACATCATCCACAGTAGAGACGTTTTTGCTATTTTGAAATTTCTTTGTATTTTTCTTACACTTTTGTTGACTTTAAAGATGGGCAGTTTGTACATTTCTTATAACATTTTTTTCAACTGATAGACATGAAGTATCTTTTCTAAATGGTTAGATATATACCAGCTGCTTTGAACTATGAAGGAGGAACAAGTTTGATAATTGAATAATACCTAAAACCATTTGGGTTTGTAAATAAGAAACTGGTTTTCTGATGCACTATTCAGTGCTTATCTTTAAGTTTTAAAAATACAATCAATCTTCATTACTTGCGAATTCACCTACTCACTGAAATTTACTTACAGCTCCAAAATCAATACTCATGGAGCTTTCGAAGTCATTCACAGATTTGCACAGTGGTGAAAAGTTCGAGTCATCCCACATGCACATTCCCAGCTGACACCAAGGAAGGTGATGCTTTGTTTCAGTTGCATTCTGTAAACAGGTATCCTTTTCATCATCTGTATAGTGCCACTTTTTTCTTTTTTTCATCTTTGTGCTTTTATTTATTATTTTATTTATTTTTTATTTTTTGGTGATTTCACTGTAATGTTGTCTAGTATCCCAAGGGCACTAAGGCTGTGATGTGCCTTCAGGCATGAGATATAGCACTGTTGGCCATGAGTTCAAGGTGAATGAATCAAAAATGTATATTAAACAAAGTGTCTTTAAATGGAAACACACGTCAAACAAGGTTACATATTGATCGGTTAATGAAAACGCTGTGACCACAGGCTCCCGCGAACCTAACCCTGTACTTCCCGCAGGAGCAATAATTCAGTGTTTGAAGTGACTTTACAGAATATAACTCCTATGAATAACTAAGAATCTAGTATATTCCACTGGAATTAGTTGCTGAGCAAATTTGACATTCACATTGTCAGCTTGTACAATTTGCTGTTTACTTCTTGTACAGAATCAAATCTAAGTTTCCAGTTTAAATCTACAAGTATTTTCATTATGACAACATTGCCATCAAATAATTAATATTTAATAATGGGATAATTAAGTGAGATAAACCAAATGTACATCCAGTCTTTTCAGGTAGGTGAACATGTAATATGAATTTTTAAAATTATATATTGTTAAAAACTATCACCTGAAGGAAAGATGGAT
Source organism: Equus asinus (assembly GCF_041296235.1). Classification (NCBI taxonomy): domain Eukaryota; kingdom Metazoa; phylum Chordata; class Mammalia; order Perissodactyla; family Equidae; genus Equus; species Equus asinus. The sequence goes on from NC_091790.1 coordinate 37,156,817, forward strand.
TTTCCAAAACACTCCACAGGTAAAAAGTTTTGAAAATTTACCACACATGACAAAATGATGAAAAATCAATCTGTGAATCCTTGTTATTTTTTCTGCCTCATAGTATTTTTTATTCTATCTATATTTTAAACCTTTCAGGGATGAAACAATGAAATTAAGAATAAAAATGAGTTCAAAGATTTGCAGCATTTATCACACGTTCTAAAAAGCAGGCAAAATGTTACTTGAAAAAAAATAATAACTTTTAAATGCCTTTGCTCTGTATTAATTTGGTATAATTTTAGAAATAAAATTAATGTTATCAGCAAAAAGATACAGAAATCAAAATTCATTGTGCATAATACCCTTGAAAGCATCTAAAAGATTATGAAATTCTTTGAAGAAAAGTGAAGCAATGATGCTTACAAAAATATTTTTGGTTGTTATAAGCAATATGATCTTTAAAAGAGAGGTTTACGATATTGAAAGATTATCACTGCTGTACGACTTCAGTAGACACATTACTGAGAAATTAGAACTGATCCACGTAATTGGCAGATTTTCCCCCAGACAAAAGCCAGCCCTCCTTCTTGGTAGCTGGAAATAATAGACCACGCAGTGAAAATGTTGTGGGGTCAAGCATTTCCCTGCTTTAACAAATTGGCAATCAGCAAATTGAAATCAGCTTATAAATGAGATGTAGTTCTTTTTATATTATGAAAAAAAAGGCACCAGTACAGTATAAACATGTGTGAGAGATCTTGTCCTTTTTTAAAAATACTAAAAGTTGGGGCCAGCCCCATGGCATGGTGGTTGGATTTGCGCACTCTGGGTCAGTGGCCCAGGTTCATGGGATTGGATCCCAGGCACAGAACTACACCACTTAACCATGCTGTGGTGGCATCCCACATAAAATAGAGGAAGACTGGCACAAATGTTAGCTCAGGGCCAATCTGCCTCAGCAAAAACAAACAAACAAAACCTAAAAGTCCTTGGATTTATCCCTATTCTTGGAGGCCCTCAAACAGTGGACAGGCCTTGGAGCTGGGCTGCCTGGGATGATATCCCGGAGTTGCCATCTCCTGGCCTTGTGATCTTGGGCAAATGTCTCCACCTCCTTGGGCCTAGTCCCTTATCTGTACTATAGAGGTAATAATAGCACTTAAACCATGGGGTTGTTGCAAGGATTACTTGAGTTAAGACACGTAAAGTGCCTCATACAGAACTTGGGACAAAACACAAAATAAGTGTCAGCTATTAGCATCATTATTTTAAAATACGGAGTAGAAAATTCCCCCACAAGACACTGCAAAAAAGGACTAGAAAATCAACATGCTTACTCATTCTAAATTACTCAGAACTTTGGAAGATCATAGGCTTAAAAACTTTTTTTAACTACTCAGTATGTAAGAATAAATTCTTAAAGCATTTTTTTCCTTTTGGAAATTAAGAATTTTAGAAAGGGGTTGTAGGTAGCAAGCAGGAGCAGTGAAGAGATACCTCACCTCCAAAAACTTGGAAATTAATTGGCCTTCTACGATTAAACCAAAGCAGAGATGGGCAGAACACCTTCTAAAGACAGTATTTCCTCTTCGGGTGATGAACATGACGTAATCGACGCAGAAATCGAAGTGTAACAATGTACACCTGAAATTTATATAATGTTATAAACCAAGGTTACTGCACTTTAAAAAAAAAAGACTTTACAGCAAAAAAAAAAAAAAAAGACACTATTTCCCCACCCAAGACAGGACTGTAACTTGACTGAATATATTAACGTATATAAGGAGAGAATATGGTAATCACAAAAGAGGCCAGCGCACTATGGAAGTTCAAGGGGAAGATATTGCACCTCAAACGCTCATTTCTTGTCCATTTGATAGCTTGATTTCTCATCTAAAATAATAAATAGGCTTTCAGGTTTTTAAAGATCAAGATCCCACCCTCAAAGCCACAAGCCTGTGACCACGAATTCTTCCCTAAGGACCTCATCTTCCCTCGGGATTCTCATCTATTCACAGGCTGTGTCGGGGCGTGCTCAAGGTTACAGGATCCTAATGTCACAGTTATGTTTTGTCAGAATTACTGTAAGACAGTGATGAAAACATGACTGCGGTTTTTCGGGTTCTTTGTGCTCCCTTACGTTGGCGCTCATGAAGGACCAACGTTAAGAATTCCCGCAAAAAAATAGGATAATTTGCCAAACATTTCGTTAAAATCAACTTTCCAAAGCAAATGGGGTTTCTAAATTAAGCAAAACTCCAGCTTCTTCTGGATCTTTCAGATGTCTTTATTATTTTGGAAAATCTTCTGGCTTTGGGTGGGGGAGTGTGGGATTTTCCTGACCCCATTTTAGACGCGCTTTGGGTTTCTTTTAAAATTCTGCCAACTTTCTTTCAAAAAACAACAAATAATTCTTGTTAATAAAAAGTTTGTAGAGGTTGAGAGTGAAGACTGTTGCTCATATCCACTGCTGTGGCTTCTCAGTATCGATACTAACTTCCTGCTGAGGTTTTCACAAAAGTATTCAAAAACATTTTCATGATTTTTCTGACTCAGCCCAGGCTATATTTTATTACCAATTGAGGTTTAGTCAACCCTATCCATACATATAAATTGATCCTCATCTACTCTTCTCAACATCATAAAAATAGTCTAATTTTTGGAAAGAGATTTTTATCTTCTGCTGATTCACAGATTTGACCTCAATTAAAATACCCTCTTTATAAGCTTGCATTGCTAGTCATAAATTTCCTTGGTCTGTAAAATTTCCTCTAATAAAAGAGAAAAAGAAGGAAGCAAGATACAGGAAGCTACGCATTCAGTTAATCACTTTTTTAAAAAAATGAAAGCCTCAGACTCCCCAGGACAGATGTCTCTTGTGATGGTTCCTAAAAGTTTCATCATTGATACAAAATACCGATTTATGGAGTGTAAACTGCCTTTATTTCATTTGCTAGATCAGCCGCAATTACTTAAGACCTTCTCAATACTCGTGATCAGAATGCACAGTGAGTTCAAAAGAGTAAAAGATATTTAAGTCTAATCTCAAGGACTTTCAGATTAAGGAGGAACAATGAGATGCAGAAAATAGAAAAACGATAAAACACAACCACAAAAGAGTTAGTCACAGAACAACATTGCAAACGTGGTAAGTCAGAGCTGGAGTTGTAAAAGTATCTGATGATGGGTTGGGAAAGGCTTCACTGGGGAGATGAATCTTAGCGGAACTCTGAAAGATACAACGAGAAAAAGTAAGAATTTTCCTAGCTCCTACCACACCATGCTTCAGGGGTAGCCATTTTATAACATGTGAACAAAACTCTGAATCCGTTCTTAGACATTTCGGTTTTCACACGTAGTTGTTACCACATAAAATTGGGGATCTCTTGCCAGAGGTGCATTAAAAAAGCCAATTATCACAACATCAGCTTTTGGGAAAGGAACGTAGCTTTATTTTGTGAGACTAATCCTCAAGAAGACGGGAGGCAAGTGCCCTCAGATCTGCCTCCACCATCCAGGGCTTGGGGCACAGTTTATGGGATGAAGGGCTGGGCAGTCTGAAGTGTGGAAATTCATGACTGGAGGTGAGGAGAGGTGCGGTAATTGATGATCTGCGCAAGCATGGTCAAGCTTCATGCCTCTTCACAGGATTCGTGTTCCCAAAATGGTGGCCTTACCATGATCTGAGGGTGAAGTTTTTAGCTCCTTAATGTCAAAAAGGTCAGTTATGGAGCATTTGCACACGCCCAGTTGATCGGTTGGTGGTCTCAACCCACCTAAAGTGGACAAGGGGTCTCAGTTCCTGACAGACAACTCTTAATTACTCTGTTGATAAGATGGTGTTGGTTGAACTGGTCCTGGAGAGCTTGTGGTTTCATAGTCACAAAAACTCAGACATAAAAGCCGCCTGACTTGCCCCAAGGCAAAAACGTAGATCCAGTTCCCAGGGTTATGTTTTCCAATTTTTGCATCACAATCGTATATGTGGCAGAGACTGGTTAGCTGTTCACTAAATCTGTTGGGTGTGGCCCTGAATTCTGGCCTTTGGTGTGTGGGCAGAAGTGAAGTACGTCACTTCCGGGTTTGGCCCATGAAAACTTCCTGTGTAATTCTGTGTGCTCTCTCTTCCCCTGTCTTCTGGCTACGTCCTGCTTCCAGGAGGACATCTAAAGCCACGTTTCGGGGTGGTAGAATGGGGAGAGGACTCGGAAGCCTTTGAGTTCAAGCCCCAATGCAGCTACTTACAAGCTGTGTGGACCTCGTGAACATCTATCTGTTGCCCCACAGATCAAGTCAGAGTAATAACAGCCACCTCGTAGTGCTCTTGTGATGATATGACACAGTATGTAAATTCTTTTATAAACAACAAAGTGCTTTGCAAAATGTATGATAGAGCACTATTATTATTATGAGAGGCAATGTAAGTGGTGGTAAACACTATGGGTTTGAGCCCTTTTGACCTCGTTCAAATACAGGTTCTGCCACTTGCTACCACTGGCAAGTTTCTTATTCTCTCAGAGTCTGTTACCCCGTGTGTAGAATGGAGCAAGTATAGTACCACACCCAGACATGAAGACCTCAGAGGAAGAAGAGGGTTAACCCCTTCCATAAGCCTCTTTTTAAGAGCGGGGAAATCTCTTTCAGAAGCCCTCCAGGGACTTTGCCTCACCTTGGCCAGAGCTGCATCCTACCCCTAAAGCAATCATTGGAAAAGGGAGTGGTACCAACATGGGGAAGGATGCTTGAACAAGATGGTGGCTGTGCCAGGGAAAGTGACTTTTGTATAGTCATTCAACAGTGTCAGCTTCAGTTTCTGCCCTTGGAGTCCTGCTGCTGAGGCAGGCTCCTCAATATGGTAAGATTCTATTCTATTATTCCATATTAAGATTCTTCTATTCCATGAAGAATTTCTGTCTATGGTGTCTACAGTCTATGTTGTGGAATATTTTTGATCAATTCTTTTTACTGAAAATAAATTATATCCTTTGCTTCTTACTTACCAATATATTTCATTATATTCTCATGATTTGTCTTATAGAAACCATTTAAAATTTCCGAAATGGCTAAGCTTGCAAAAGCTCTTTGTCATAGGTACCACCGATCTGCCCAGTGTGAAGGTAAGATTCATCATCTTATGGATGGTAATCATAAGGGAAATTAAGCAGTCTTTCAATGGATTAAAGAGAGATTAGCAGAGGGAAAAAGTAGAGTTTTCCATAAAGAAAAAAAATGACATTAAAGTAGGAAGAAGGAGGTAGAATTTTCCACAAAGGTGAAATACCAACTTTGTGGATGAAGAGTGAATAGGATTGCCCTGTGTTGGTGCATGGCAGAAAATACAATTAGATTACAAAATCATAGAGCTAAAAGCAAGTTTACTGGTTACATAGAAGGACATTAAGTAGCAGAATGATTGAATGCCTAGCTAAAAATCACATAGTTAATCAGTAACAGAGCTGGGCCTGGAATTCAGATTCCTTGCCCAAGGTACCAACTCTTTGAACAAGAAGCCACCTCATTAATGGAAGGTGGCTGATGGGTTTCTCTAAAAGCATCAGTATTAGGGTTTAAGTTCAAATCACATTCCCTTTGGGAACCAATGAGAAGTGAAATAGAAATATAGAATTAAGACGTATTTCTACAGGTTAATATAAAATTCTGTCTCATTTAATTTTAAATAACTTATCAGTAATGCTATCAATGACCCCACAGGAATTGGAATCATTTATATGAACAGAATTTTGGATTTCACCAAGACAGCAAAACAATTTTTATATCATTTCTTTGGTTGGAAGAATGAGCCAGTTCGTTCTTGTCAAATCACTTCCATCTGTTCACAAAGATAATTTCCCTTCAAAATAACTACCCACTGGTTTTCAGCTGGTTGGTGGCCTGAAACATGAGAGGCGTCCTTTTCATTACTGGATTTGCTGACGTTCAGCCCTCTACACTAATGTTCTAGAAAAGACTTCCTTTCTCAGTGTGGCGTTCAGCCTATTGTAAAATTCCATGTACCCAATGATACAAAATGTAATGATACAGAGAAATAATCCCCACTCCCACCCCCTCTCATTATAGATCACTATTTTAAAACATATAAGTGGTATTTAGCTCTTTTTCCCTTCTTCTCCTGAGGCTCCACTTATTAATAACTCTTAACATGGCTTATCATCCACATAATCTCATGGTTCAAATTTCCATTGAGAGTATGTTTACTCATTTTTAAAAGGAATTTAATTACATGGTTACAGATGATGCTAAGGGCATAGTAACTTCAAATGCAAAGCCATAACTTGCGTTTTGGAGTCCAGCAAATCAGGGTTTAAATTCTGCCTCTGTCATTGACTCACTGAGCAGTCTTGGGCCCAGGAACTTGAGATCACTTGGTCTCGGTGTTCGCATATACATAATGGAATAAAAATATTTACCTCCCAAATTTTTATGAGGGTATCATACCACATTACAAATAAAGCGCTTAATGTTGGGCCTGGAACATAGTTCTTCATAAATGTATCTATTCTGATTATACTGTAGCTATATATGTTTATAGATTATACTGTATCTGTATATTAAATGTATCTAGATATGTTTGATATTCACTGATTGTCAATAATTATCATAAAAATTGAGAATATATGTGAAAGAAATTGGGGTTGAATTTTGCTTCTTGTCATATTTTAAACAGCTCCTTCAGATTTCTCATTTTTAGGACCTCTAAAATATTTTGATAAAAGTCCTAAATAGGAAAAACATTCCAACTCCTTTTTCATCCCTTTTCATTTTAAAAAACCTCCAAATGAGAAGGTTAAGGACGACTGAATTCATGTACGCATGTGAAATCTTTTATTTCTTTTAAGGGTGCTTTAAAGACCCCGAAGTGGACAAGAAAGGATTAGTATTAAGTGACGTTTGAGATGGGAAGAAAAAAATACAGTATAATGTGTCTCCTCTTTGCCTCAGAAAAATAAAAATAAACCTTGGGATGCCTTCCACCAACTTTTTTTTTTTTTTTAAGATTTTATTTTTTCCTTTTTCTCCCCAAAGCCCCCCGGTACATAGTTGTGTATTCTTCGTTGTGGGTTCCTCTAGTTGTGGCATGTGGGACGCTGCCTCAGCGTGGTCTGACGAGCAGTGCCATGTCCGCGCCCAGGATTTGAACCGACGAAACACTGGGCCACCTGCAGCGGAGCGCGCGAACTTAACCACTCGGCCACGGGGCCAGCCCCATGCCTTCCACCAACTTTGTGAAAAGGAAAGATGGGAAATTGGAGGAAAAGGAGGAAAATAAGGGCAGGTGTTCTTAACTGCTTTTATACCATGAACTCTTTCTCTAAATGAAATGCTTAAATGCCTTCGATAAATAATACAAAAGGGAAAATTACATTGAAATAGTTATCAAAACATTAAAAAGATGAATATGTAATAAAGGCACATATGTTATTCATTATTAGCACATTAAGTAACAAGGTCTACCAATGGGTCTAATATGGTAATTTTGACATAGTGAGGAAACTATAATTCAAGACAGCTGAAACGATTGTGACGCAGGATGAGAAGATCTGTGATTTCCACAGGTGTCAAAGACACAGCTACTGCTAATACTGCTGAGGTTCCTGGCCCATATTCAAAATTGAAGGAAATGCTAAATTTCAGTTAGAGATTAATGAAAACAAAGATGAAATTTTTTCCACCCAATTTCACCCCTTGGATACCTGTTGAAGAATTTCTGCGTTGGAGACATACCGAACCCAATTTGTATCTCCTTAAATTTAAGCTAGAATTGGAATATTAGGTATTTTAAATCTCAATCATGGTAAAAATTAATTTGCTGTATTATAATTAATAAAATCAAGAAACAAATATAGTATTGCTTCTTTCCTTTAGTTTCTTGTGTGCAATATTCAAGCAAAGTTTAAGTGAATGGAAAGCAATTATTTTTATTTTCTTACAGAGTTTTTCTCGACTGTGACTTTTCCACATCATTAACCAAATTCTATTTCTTTTTTCCACTTTTCCTGAATTTTAATTTTATTTTCAAATTCACCTATTTTGATATACTTCTGTGACAAACCACAGTAATACCTTGTTACAAGCGTCACATGTAGATATAAAATTTAAGCCAAGAAAGAAATATTTTTTATATTTTATATTTAACATATTTTGTTAGCATCAACCTTACCGTGTTTTACTCTAGTAGACACCAGAATCCTAGCTCCAGTGTTATGATTTCAAAGTCAAAACCACAAGAATGTGTGCAGTCAACAAGGAAAATTATACTGTGCCAGTTTTTCTTGCTGAAATCTCTGTACTAAATAGTACAGAAAAAAAAAAAACCCAGCCACTTTACTGTACTCCCCCTTGTGCCTAAACTTTGTATTGAATTCAATGAGGATTGAAAGTCATCAGCATGACATAGGGTATAAATTTAAATTTTTAAAAAAAGGAGAAAAGCCACTTCTCATATAAAGCAATTTCTCAATATTGAGAGTTTGGAGCTGTAAGTCTAATACAAAAAGCTATTCCAGGATGACTAGAATAATTGAGTGGCTTAAAATAATTTGCAGTAAGTGAAGACTTGCAAATCTTAATGGATATTCATTATCTGAAGATGTTCATTTCAGCTTCTTATAGTAGCAAAAATTTTGAACGGTTTACGTAGCAAAAGAAATACGATCTAGCTGTATGATGAAATGTTTGTAGCCATTAAAAATCACATTTTGGGGGGCCAGCCCTGTGGCATAGTGGTTAAAGTTCTGTACACTCCACTTGGGTAGCCTGGGTTCACGGGTTCGGACCTCAAGCACGGACCTACACCACTCGTTGGTCATGAGGCGGTGACCACATATAAAATAGAGGAAGATTGCCACAGCTGTTAGCTCAGGGTGAATCTTCCTCACCCCCCCCCCCAAAAATCACATCTTTGAAGAATTTTGAACAAATGGGAAATTGATCACAATATAATACTAAAGGAATAAAGCAGCATTCAAAGATGCACACATTTATGGAAAACTACCAATTAAATAATATACATTTCTTTATTCATTCAACAGGTACTAACTGATCTAAATGATCAGGCTTTCTAGCAGACCCATTTCATCCTTCAGACTTCAATTTAAATAGCATCACCTCAGAGGTTTAAAAAATTATTTCAAACGCTGGAATTTGTCACCTATCAACCCACTCTGTGCTCAATATTGTGTGGGGGGCAAATACATAGAAGACCCAGTGGGTGGCTGCTCCAGGAAATGTATGACTAATGGGAATCAACAATTTAGAAGTATCTTCCATAAGAACTAATTTTCCCTTCTGTTTTGTAAAAGGTCTAAAAAAGGGGTGAATATTAAATAAATTGAAAATGGGAAACGTGACCCACCAAAGGAAAGCAGAAAGGAAGGAGAACGATGTGAACGGTGGTCTCTAACGGGATGGCGCAGAGTGTACTAACTGATGCTCCATAGCAACAGTATCTCCCCATCTGTAGTTTGCAAAGGAGGGGAAAAGGTCAGGGTTTATGGAATATTCAGGTGGCCACTAGGGGATGCCAGAATGCCGACAGCTTTCAGCATGACTCGTTTCCCTTGGGGAATCTGGGTTTGAGATTGAATATAGTTCAAGTGAACCAGAAATAACTTCTCCTTTTCCAGTAAAATTGTGAGAATGTGACTTAGGTCACACAGTTAATAGGAGACCAGGGATTAGAAATCAAGCGTTTATGAGTCCCAGACCATTACTGAGTTCCAGGTCATACTGCTATCCAAGAAAACAAAATCTTCTATCCCTGCGGCAGGACACTGCAAACTAGACAGAAACTACAAAAGTAAAATGACAATGACAACAACAACAAAACCAACGAACCAAACAGAAATGCCGGAAGTTGGAAATACACTTTAGAATTAAAAAAAAAAAAAATTAAGTAGTATGATCCTGCTTTTTTTGTCTTAGAAATGTAAAAAATATGTCTATACAGGGAGAAAAACTTAGAAATACATGTGCCAAAATCTTAATAAGGGAATTTGGAGGTGGTGGGATATTGGTCTTACTGTTTTCTGGGGTTTTTTCCCTCTGCTTTATTCATTTTCTATAGTTTCAAGATATCACTTATGGCATACCATGAATATCAGACATTATATTAGCACATTATCTAGGTAAGACATGTCTGTGTGGCACCGTTCAGTCTCCCCTACGCCCACCCCTAGTCCTAGAGGGGAGAAGAAAAGTTCTGTGGATGGAGAGGCTCCTGAACAAGGCCCACGGGGGTTTCTGGCAGAAAGAGCTGTTAGGAAAACAGGTGGGAGAGGGAAGTTTAGTAAGTCTAGCTCTGAATTGTGTTTTTGACCCACCCTAGGGTTTCCTTAAAATGCAAGTAAAGGGTTTGAACTATGTGGACATTGCCTTTTGTGGAGGGTATTTCTTTTACATGACCTTGAGGTTGAAAAGCACTGGTTCTGGCTTAGAAAGATTCAACAGCATCATGCATTTCATCAAACACAAAATGCCACCTCAAATTGTAGAAAAAGCTGGATCATCCCAGCAAATCTTGTCCATTTGCTGTTTAATCAAAAAGTAATAAAAAGTAACCCATGGACTATAAACCACCACCCTCCACCCAATTATTTACCTGCCCTTCGTCCACATTTCCTTAATATACCTAAGATATTAGATCTATGTCTTGATAAAAATGCATTGCACGAAATTTATAAGCTGCTTGCTTGATCCAGGAGTTACTTCATACTTAACCAAGTATGGTACTGTTAGCAGTTGAAACAGTTGAAGATGCTATTTTGGGAAAGTTTCCTGAGATAACTCAATTCTGCAGTGGAAGACTCACCCCCAGCTGACTCCAAGGTTTCAGCTTTCTCCATCAAGCTCCTCTGTACCTATGCCAAACATATATTGGCTGCATTTGCTGGGGTAGAAACAAGTGAGGGAGCAGGAGAGGACCATAGGCAGAGCCCTGTCCACTGGGCGTCTCGGTCCCTCACTTCACTGGCCCTCAAGGGATGTTAAGGAGTTCAAAAACCAATGTTTTGCAACAAAAGGAAAAATAGATAAAGAGGATTTCATCAAAATTTAAAACTTTTGTGCTGCAAACGATACTATCAAGAAAGTGAAAAGACAACCCGTGAAATGGGAGAAAATATTTTCAAGTTATTTATCTGATGAGATTTGTATGCAGAATATATAAAAACTCTTACAACTCAATAGTAAAAAGATAATCTTCCTTTCTTCCTTCCTTCCTTTCTTTCTTTTTGGTGAGGAAGATTGGCCCTGAGCTTACATCTAATGCCAATCTTCCTCTTTTTGCTTGAGGAAGATTGGCCCTGAGCTAACACCTGTGCCAATCTTCCACCATTTTGTATATGGGATGCCACCAGAGCATGGCTTGATGAGTGGTGTGTAGGTCCATGCCCAGGATCAGAACCCATGTACCCCTGGCCACTGAAGTAGAAAGTGCAAACTTAACCACTATGCCACCATGCTGGCCCCATAATCTAACTCTTAAATGGGCAAAGGAATTGAAGACATTTCTCCAAAGAAGATATACAAACGGCCAATAAGCACATGAAAAGATGCTCAACCTCGTTGGTCATTAGGGAAACGCAAATCAAAACCACAAGGAGATACCATTTCATACTCAGTAGCATGGCTAAAATCAAAAACACAGACAACAACAAGTGCTGACAAGGATGTGGAGAAATTGGAGCCCTCATGAATTGCTGGTGTTACCACACCAGGTTCATTTTTGCTTGTCACCTGGAAAGCCAAACACCGAGACAATGAGATTGCAGCAGAGAGAGAGTTTAATCACAAGGCAGCCATGTGAGGAAACGGGGAAACAAGTTTCAAATCTGCCTCCCAAAAATGGGGCCTCAGAGACATTTATGGGGTAGGGGGCAAGGTGGTCTGAAGTGTGGAGAGAGGGGACTGGAGGTGAGGAGAGGTGAGGTAATTGATGATCTGCACAGCGTAGTCAGACTCCATGCCTCTTCATAGGACCCGTGTTCACAAAATGGCAGCATGAGCATGATCTGAGGGTGGAGTTTTTAGCTTCTTGACCTCAAAAGGTAACTTGTCAGGCATCTGCATGGGCCCAGTTGATAAGTTTGTGGTCTCAACAGGCCCAAACTGGACAAAAGGGTTCTAATTCCTGAAAAACAGCTCACACACCCATCACCATGGTGACCCAGGCTCCAGGGAGATGTTATCTATAGGAGCCTAGTGGGAGTCAGATAGCATATTGCCTAAGCAGCACAGTTAACAATGGGCGGGTGAACAGGTGAAAGCTAGAATCAGTAATTGCAAAAAGGAAAAAAGCTTTAGTCACTAGCTCCCTAATCATCAATGGTTAACCGTTGAATGGTTTCACCGGTGGGAACATAAAATGTTACAAATGTTTTGGAAAACAGCTTGGCAGTTCCTCAAAACATTAAACACAGCTGCCATATGATCTAGCACTTCCACTCCTAGATTTACACCCAAGAGAACAGAAAACACACATGAACACTTGCACATGAATGTTCACAGCAGCAGTATTCATAATCGTCAGAAAGCGGAAACAACCCAAAATGTCCACCCACTGATGGGTAGATAAACAGGGTGCATCCACATGTGGTATATCCATACAGTGGAGTATTATTCAGCAATGAAAAGGAGTCAAGTCTGAGACATACTACAACTAATGAGCCTTGAAAAGAAACCAGTCACAAAGACCACGTATTTCATAATTCTAATTATATATGAATGTCCAGAACAGGCAAATCTAGAGACAGACAGTAGATTACTAGTGCCAAATGTCAAGAGGGGAATGGGAAAGGACTGCTAATAGGCAGATGATTCTTTTAGGGGTGACAAAAATGTTCTTAAGTTGGGGGTAATAGCTGCCCAACCCTACAAATATACTAAAATACTGTACATTTTAAGTAGTTGAATTGTATCTGAATCATATTTCAAGAAAGCTGGTCAAAAAAAAATCAGGGGCCAGCCCAGGGGCATAGTGGTTAAGTTCACGCACTCTGCTTCAGTGGTCTGGGGTTCACGAGTTTGGATCCAAGGCACAGACCACTCCTCAAGCCATGCTGTGGCAGTGTTCCACATACAAAATAGAGGAAGATCGGCACAGGTGTTAGCTCAGGGCCAATCTTCCTCACGCAAAAAGAGGAAGGTGGGCAACAGATGTTAGCTCAGGGCCAGTCTTTCTCACCAAAAAAAAAAAAAAAAAATCAACTGGCAAATCTACAGGAGGGCCCTCCCTCCTGCTAAGCATTGTTTTAAATGCCATCTTGAGCCGACTTCCTCTTCCACAGTGCCACTTTCCTGCTTGCTCTAGTTTCCTTGCTCTTTCTTGTAGGAAGTGAACTACTTCCTCATACATTCTAATTTCCTGTTCTTAATAAAACATGGTAAACACAGAAAAAAACTCAAGGCTTTGGAAAATGTACCACATTCCACCATAGTTCCCACTGTGGCTATGAAGTCAATACAAATACACAATTGTGTTCTAACCTATGTCAAGTGTCTAGAAATAATTCTAATATGCTCAGTACCTTAGTAACAATGTTTAAAATGGGAACACATATAGATAAGGAAATAGAGTAAATTCAAATTATATATATATTTTATATATAAGCATTATATAAACATTTTACAAAAAAATGTTTAAATACTTAGTGAGGGCGCAGACTACGGCTTCTCTGAAGCGACGTAATTTAACAAGTGCTTGAGCAACATCTGTCACACACATTCTGAGTCTCCGCATCACAACACATCTCATTGTTAATCCTCCCTTCTTGACTTTCCCCAATTGGAAAATAAAACCAACGAGATTTTCAGTACAATTCATTTTATTATTCTAGTGCAAGAAAACATTTCCAGGTTTATTTCCAATTTCAGTTTCAAAACAAACTGACCTGAAACTTACAGTCTTTCATATCTGGTGCTCACCAATAAACATGTAAGAATATAAAAAATGCATTAACTTGTTGGTAGTACCACAAATTCAATGCATAAGAATCTTTTCTATCTAAAGCATTTTTTTAAACTGCAGAGCAATCTAAAAACCTGTTCATCTAAAACACTTATGGGTTAAAACAATACATTTCAATTGATCATAGATATCACAAATCGATTGTAAAAGATATTACAATTCTTCAAATACCATTTGTTTCATTCTGTTCAGTCTGGTGTTTCCTGACATCCACTCCACAGGTCGATCAAATGCATGTTAATAAAACAGACTATTGAAATGAAATAAAATTCAAGGAGAACAAAATCTAGAATTAACTTAGGAGGTAAGTTTTACTTTTGTGTGTTCAAATATCACAGTTGTAAGACATGCCTCTCTTCACAAAACGTATTTAAGATGTATATTCTCATGGAGCCCTTGTTTCTAGAGCCCCAAATCAAGTTAAATAAAATTACATGCTTCCTACAACATTAAATACCATGCAGCATAGTACTAAAAAAAAAAAAACTGTTGGGGTCAGCCCTGTGGCGTAGCAGTTGAGTTTGGCACGTTCCACTTCAGCAGCCCGGGTTTGTTGGTTCGGATCCCGGGCATGGACCTACCCCACTGTCAGCCATGCCGAGGCAGCAACCCACACGTCAAGTGGAGGAAGACTTGCACGGATGTTAGCACAAGGCCAACCAAAACAACCCCAAAATGTTAACTTTAAAAGCAGAATTCATTTATATGTTGCTTTGTCTCCAATTAAAAGTAAGTTCATTAAAACCACTGGAAATTATGCATTTAACTTGAATTAAGTTACTAAAGTTTCAACATAAATGTAAATATCTGTAACTAGCTAATCTATCCCCAAAACAATGTAGTGAGGCAAAATGTTCAGAGAAAAAAGCATTCAGAGCATATGCAAGTGAGCCCTGAGGGGCCAGGCTTCCCAGAGCTAAGGCAGAGCTGCCACAGTACTAAACCCACACCTGCTTTTCTGGGGATGAAAGTGCTGTCAGATCTTTCTACACAACCCAGAGTTCCAAAACCAGGTCAAAGTGGACCATCGAACTGAAATATTCCATATTTCCCACAGGTCAGCCAGCCGGGCTCAGAGGCTGCGAGCCGCTCCCCTTGCCCAGGCTGCAGACCGACCTGAACCTCAGCCTTCAGTGTTCTTATACTGCAGAGAGGCGCGGGGTGGAAGCCACTCAAGGCCTGATGGAACGAAACGGTAAACTCCCACTTTCTGTCGCCTGTCAACTTCCTATAATTCAAATCACCCTTGAATAAAATTAAATGTGCCTTTTGCAGTTCGGCATATAAGTCAGGTGCGACCTGAGACATTGCACAGAACTCATGAGGAAGAGTCCAAAATATATGATCGTGATAAACCCATCTGCCCGTTTTTATATAGTTTTCCCAGTCGGTCCCACACTTGGACATCCACTTATGATCAGACCGTTTTACTTGTTCAATTAACCAGTTAAAATCACGGACAGTAGTATCAGAAACAAACCATGGAATCATTTTTCCATAAAAATGGATCTCAGTCGCCAGTTTAGAGGACAAGAGGAAGTCGGCTAATACTAAATCTGTCACAAGTTCAAACCCAGAATTATCCAGAACAATATCCACTCTAGTAACAGGTACTTTTTCTCTTGTTTTCTTGCATTTGGTAAGCAATGACCAAAGACGTTCCAAGTCATTCACTAAAATGAAAGGTTTTAGGTCTTCCAAAGAATTTATTATATTGGTCTTCTGAGAACTGGTTTCCCCGCCAGATAGAGACAGATCGCATCTATTTCCCCACAGTGAAATCTGAAACAGAAAGAGTACCAAACAGTTACCCTTCTTTTGAATAAACAACAAAAAATTTTATTACGTAGGACATGGGGGGAGGGGCTGCTAAAAATATTCATAAAATCAATTTCTACAAAACTCTTTAACATAAAACGTCCATCAAATTTACACCTCTAATAATGCAAAGACTGTTTTACAACGAAACCTTTAATTGGTCAGTATATAACGACCAATTAAAAAAAAATGAGCCTGAAAAATCTTAATGACCCATATTGTTTAATCTGCAGGAAAGTCTTTGTCTCTTACAGATATGAGACCATGTGACCAGAGCCAGGAGACACATGAAAGTTCCTTTCCAGTGCCCCTTACCCGCTGTTTCCTTTACTAGCTGTATAACCCCAGGACCTGGCAACCTCTCTGGGATTTGCTTCTCTCATTGATAAAATAAAGAAATTGGACAGGGAGATGTCTAAAGACCCTCCAACTCTAATAATGTCTTATTCCACTTTAAACTGAAATACTCAAGCTTATTTTCTAGGAAATGGTACGTAGCCCTATTTTTTCTTTTAAAGCTATAACTAAAACTATACGTTTAGGACGGCAGGCTCTGGAATCAGACAGACCTGGGTTCAAGTCCCAGCATCTCCAATTAATGATCCTCAGTGAATTACAGACAATCTCTAAGGCTCAGGTTCAGCAGCTGAAAAAGGAGCTAACGATAGTACTCACCTTGCAGAGTGACTTCGGAGAACTAACTGACATACTCTGTAAGCAATGTACCCGACACCTGGCGTACAGAAGTACTCAATAAATATTAGCCAAAATAGACTCTACCCTTCTGTGTCAAAGTGAGAGGAAAATGCATGTTCCAACTAAGAATATTGTTTTTAAAAGATAAACAGAGAGGTTTTTTTTCACGTTTCAGCCTTAAAGAATAACTCAAGTGCACGAGTCTGACGAACAAACACAGGGGTACATGATGGCACCCCCAGCGAGGTCAGGGGCTGGGCTCAAATCCTGCACCTTTGTCACACCATCATCCAGTTTGTAATTCTGTATTTATTTGTGCCATTACTTGATTGTCGATATTCCCTCAAGGTTACAAGTTCTAGGACAGGAAAGGTTGGTCTCTTTTTCTCACCATCACATGCCTGGCATCTAGAACAATGCTGGACTGAGTAGGACTAAAATATTTGTGTGGACAGTGGTGGTGCTCTGTGGCTTTTAAAGAGAGATCAATATTGGGGCTGGCCCCATGGTGTAGTGTTTAAGTTCGTGTGCTCCGCTTCAGCAGCCAGGGTTCCAGGGTTCAGATCCCGGGCATGGACCTACACTGCTTGTCAGCCATGCTGTGGCAGCAACCCACTTACAAAATAGAGGAAGACTGGCACGGATGTTAGCTCAGGGCTAATCTTCCTCAGCAAAAAAAAAAGGAGAGAGAAAGACAAAAAAGAAAACAAATCAATATTCCTTGCAAACTAAAACACCTCAGGCTTCTCATAGCCAGTTAACCTGCTGGTCATCATGAGCACTAATGGGAGGCAACTTTGGCCTCCTTGACTTGGGAGCAGAGTGGCAGTTGGGGTTAGCTGGCTGAATTAGATGACAGAAAACGGACTGGTATTCTTTCTTCTTCACAACTGATTATACTTACGGGACAAAGAGTATATTCAAAGAAGACTATTCCTTGAGAGAATGGGCTAGCTAGGGGTCAAGGGGGACAAGCGGATCTTCTCTTTTTTTAATTCTAAGCTAAGCATAAAGGAGAGCTCACAGGGGCAAAGATAACTAGGTCTGTGAGCTAACAGTACCCTGACAACTTTTCTTCCAAACTCAAAATGAGCCTTTTCCTCTCGGTCATTCAGCTGACTCTGTGGGCCCTTAAAGTTTCATCAAGACCACGTCACATCCCACAACCTGTCAGCACCTTCTGCAGCCTCTACTTTCAAAGTCTATCCAGATCTGGTGACATTCACCACCTCCTATGCTACCACCTTGCCCCAGTCATCCCTCACCTGAGTCACTTCAGTAACAGATCGCCCTGTTGCTACCCTCGGGCCCCTTCAGTCTGTTCTCAGAAGTAATCCTTGAAATAGTCATTTAACGCTACTCCTCTGATCAAAGAGCTTCCCATTTCATTTTCAGTAAAATTCAAAGTCCTGACCTTGGCTTACACGGCCTCCCATGCCTTTCCAGCCGCCCCCCACCTCTCTCATTTTCCTTCTGAGAGAATCCCCGTGCGGTTTCTCACACACACCTGGCAGGCCCCCCTCAGAGCCGCTGCAGAACTTCCACCCCAGCTGGGCACGCTGGCGACTGCCCCTTCACTGGCCTGGGGTCCCGCCCCCTGCTCAGCAGGCCCCTCCCTGACATTGCCTGCCCCCTCCCCCTGCATTCCCAGGCCCACTTCTTCCCTGCTTTATTTCTCTCCTAGCACTTTCTAACATCTCCTTCTGGAAATGTTGCTAACTGTTTCCGGGAAAAGTGAGGGCTAGGGAAATTGCTGTGTCCTGCACGTTCTCAAATAGTTCTAATTCTAATCACGTATTTTAAATTTTAGGATGTTTTGAATGAGAATTAAAAACTAAATACAAGCTAGATGAAGGAATGTAACAAAACCATATTAAACAGGCCAGTGGCCACCAGAGAGCTCCCAGCTGCTGATCCTAACGGCACGCTCTCAGGCCGGGCTCTGCGCTCAACCTCCCGTGAACAGTCTGGTTCAATTCTCACATCAAATCACGAGGTACACATCACTGTCCTCATTTAACAGATGAGGAGACGGAAGCGCAGAGAAACTAAGTAACTTGTCTCAGATGCAACGACAAACAATGGACAGGGCCAGCATTCAAGCCCAAGCTGGGCTGGGCCAACGAAATGACTGTGGCGTATTCTCTCAGGATGAGAAGCTATGAAGCCAGACGCCTCGTGCGCCACTAAAATCACCTCCAGTTGGAGCAGAAGAGGTTTCAAAACCCATTTTCAGAGGTTAAATGGATTTGCATTTCTTGAATAATACTATTACTAAAATGATAAAAAATGATCCATTATAACTAAAATGACAATATATACATGATTTGTTGTTAAATGTGTACCAGTTTATTTTCTACCTGTTTAAATAGAAAAAAAATATACTCAGGATATTAATTATCACATTTACCTGAAGAAGCTTAAAAAACTCATTTTTCAGCTGATTTTCATCTAGGCCTTCAACAGCGCTTGCCAACGCTTGCAGGTGGGTACATAAAGCAATGACAGATTCCTGCGACTCAAAGAAATTCTGGTCTTTTGATTCTTTAAATACATCAAAGTCATCGATTGGGGGACTAAAGTAGGAGAAAAACATCAGTGAAACATTTATACAACTCTGCACCTTTTTCCTTTAACATTCTCATTTCTTTAACTGCAATTCTTTAAAGGAAAAAGAATAGTACTGTCCAGGCGCAATAATTACTGATGACAGACACTGGATATAATACAGATAATCAAATTCCACAAAAATAAATCCCCAAACTAATTTTAATTAGTTGTCAAAAGTTCCCTAATCAAATATTTTACTGAAAGTATTAAATAATTATAGTGACTACATCCATAATTATTTACCCAATAGTGTCCAGAACAATAGAAAAAGAGAAACAAAATGTTAAGATAATTGCTTTAGATCAACAAACATTTTTGTGGGTACTCAATGTGGCAGGGTTCCAAGTAACAAACACACATAGATATAAACAGAATATTTGAATGCAATGCAGTGATCACAAATAGAGTGAAACCTAGAGAATTTTGAGAACCCAATGACTACTTGAGATAAATCACACTTAATCATACTGTAAATTTTATTATAGTAAGTTTTGATCATTTATGCGTAGATTTTGGGGGGGGCCACTTTTCCCTCCAAGTTGCCTTTGATCCCAGATGATGTACGTGCCATGGCCACACCTGCATGCTGTCCAATGAGAGATCAAAGAATATTAATCCGGCCTAGGAAGACCAACACTGCGGTATAAACACTAACATAAGAGCCTTTACAGGAGCAAACATAAAAGACATTCAGATCATCTGAATCACCCATTTTAGGGTAAAAACAGTATGAATGATGTAATGGGATTGATTAAAAAAACCCAAAAACATACCAGAATGTATACATCCAAATGACTGCCGGCTCCCTCCAGTCAGTCCATCCCTCGGGAAGCTACACTCTTAGTCCAAGGATGCTGCCATTGCTCAAAGCACTTTTGGAATTCCTCCTTTGGAACCTTCTTCAGAACCTGTGGCACTTTGTTAAATGTCCTCTCAGCGGTGGCAGATCTTCATCCTTTGGAGTTAATTGCTTTTTGGAAACAGCCAAAAGTCACTCCCAGCAACTTCAGCAGAATGAAGTGTGCAAATCAAATGGAATAAAACATTTTTTAGTCGAAATGAGTGACTGAAAAATAATGAGACTAATTTTCTTTTTGAGGCTTGCAAATACGGCTCTGAAAGAAGTTCCGAAGAATTAAAAGATGTTTTTAGCAATGGCAGCATTGCTGAAATAAACCAGTCTCTTAGGGTGACTGAAAAGGATAAAAATTATTTGGACGCACAGGTTCCAGTGCAAGGGTCAGCAAACAGCAGCAACCCCATCTGGTCCGCCACCTGTCTTTCATGACCTGTAAGCTAAGGATGGCTTCTACGTTCTCAAATGGTTGCAAATAAATCAAAAGAAGGATACTACATTATGACACATGAAATTGCCATCTCAGTGTCCATAAAAGAGGTTTCACTGGAATACAGTCATGCTCGTCCACTGACCTCCTGTCCACGGCTGCCTTCACGCTGCAAAGACAGGGCTGAGGAGCGGCAACAAAGACCACGTGGCCCCCACAGCCTAAAATACTTAGTCTCTTTACAGAAAAAGTTTGCTCACTCTCATTCTAGTGTTTTAACAAATCATTCTTTGCTTTAAAGTCGCACTTCAGATTAAGAACGAGCCTTATTTCTTATATTTAAGAGAGTAAACTCACATAACTATATATGATGTCTGATTTTAAAATGTTTGCCATTTTAGAACCTACTGAAGCTGACTATGTGCACACACTATGCCCCGGTGGTTCACTCCGAGGTGTACACCCAGCAGAAATAGACACATGTCCCCAGAAACATGAGTTTGAATGCTGGTGGCAGCACTCTTCATGATAACCCCAAACTGGAAACTCTTCAAATATCCATCAACAATAGAATAAGTAAACAGATTGTAATATAGTCATACAATGCAATGCTATACAGCAATGAAAACGAATGACTTACAAGTATAAGCAACAATACAGATGACTCTCTCCAACATAACGCTGACTGAGAGAAGCCAGGTACAAAACTGCATCCCACACAATTTCATTTAAATAAAGCTTAAAAATGCGCAAAACCAACATAGGTCAGGATAATGGTTATCTTTGAGGGGTGGTGACGGTAGCAACTGTACGGGGACCCAAGGGGCCTTCTGGGGTCCTGGTCCTGCTCTTTACCTGGGCAGTGGGGACACGTGTGTTCTGGTAAAGATCGCTGAATACCTAAGACGTGCACTGTTCTGTACATATATCACACACTAATAAAAGCTTAAAAATGTCTGCCATTTTCTCTACACTTTCATTTTTCAATATCTGAAGTATATTTACTTAATATATTTAAATTTCACATATGGCTAAAACCTTGAACCTTAATTTGGAATTGCAGACTAGTCAACTATTTAACGGTAATAAAAACCAAAACATGTATCTCAACAAAAAAATTAGAAGCACAGTTCAGTATAAGAGGCAAAATCAACGTAAATATGTCTTAAAGCTAATGTGTGCTTTGGGATCCTAGAAAAGTTAAGAAAACCCTTCTTTGGTCACTTGGGGCTGTCACTGACCCAGGCTGTCACTGACCCAGGTTCTTTCTTTTTTTCTTCTTTTTTTGGTTTTGTTTTGTTTTGTTTTGTTTTGTTTTTGGTGAGGAAGATTGGCCTTGAGCTAACATCTGTGCCAATCTTTCTCCATGGCTTGACAAGTGGTGTAGGTCCACACGGGGGATCCGAATCCACAAACCTGGGCCGCAGAAGCCGAGTGCGCCAGACTTAACCACTATGCCACAGGGCCGGCCTCCTAACCCAGATTCCTATAGGTGGAATTCTTCCTACAAGAACCCTGACAAGTTGGACATTTAAAAACGACCTCAGGGGCCGGCCCCATGGCCGAGTGATTAAGTTCACATGCTCTGCTTCGGCGGCCCAGGGTTTCGTGGGTTCAAATCCTGGGCACGGACATGGCACCGCTCATCAAGCCATGCCAAGGCAGCGTCCCACATGCCACAACTAGAAGGACCCACAACTAAAAATATACAACTATGTACGGGGGGGCTTTGGGGAGAAAAAGGAAAAATAAAATCTTAAAAAAAAAAGGCCTCAGAGCTAGTTCCACTGTAGGACGGTTGTTGGTTACACTGAACGAGAACCTGAGGTCTGGTACAATATAAGACAAATCCCCGCCGCAGAGGTCACCTTAGGAGAGTTCCACACCCAAAGCTGATCAATATTCTTGTTTCTGGAACTTAAAGATAAACTTTGCCTCTACTCAAACCAGTGGATCTCATCCCAGGACGCACAATACATTCTCCCTGAGGCATGGAAAGAAAAAAACTGATGCCCAGGCTTCATCTCAGACAAATTAAATCACCAGTATCTATTTTAACATAACAATTTAGAAATCTGTAAGTTAAAAAAAAAAACAAAAACCCCTCCTCAACTGGGTTATAAATGCGCAGCCAGGTTTAGGAACTTCTGCCCTGGATTTTTAATTCTCTGAACCTGATCCACCTCTAAAATCAAACTCGGAAACAGAATTCCGTTGGTCTTTCTACCTTCCAAACTCTGTGCAGGGTGCTATCCAGACTTTCAACACCTCAGCAGCTTTGGCTAATAGCACAGATATTTTCCAGAATTATGAAACTGTCACCAAGAATGTCAGACTCACGTTAGTCCTCGACAGATATCCAGCCCTACTAGTCGGAAAAGCACAGATTGATGAGAGCTCTAAGCTGATCTACACAGACCAGGCCCAAATATTGGTTCTGCCATTTACTAGCATGTCACCCTGGGCATGTTATTAACCTTTTTTTTTTTTTTTTTGAGGAAGATTAGCCCTGAGTTAACTGTTGCCAGTCCTCGTTTTGCCGAGACTGGCCCTGAGCTAACATCCGTGCCCATCTTCTGCTACTTTATACATGGGACGCCTACCACAGCATGGCTTGCCAAGCGGTGCCATGTCCACACCCAGGATCAGAACCGGGGAACCCCGGGATGCTGAAGCAGAACGTGTGAACTTAACCGCTGTGCCACCGGGCAGGCCCCTGTTATTAACCTCTTTGACCCTTAGTTTCCTCAACTGTAAAATGGAAACCATAATAACACCTACGTTTCACTGGGTTGCAAAGTAACTGAACCATAGCTGGTTTTCAATCTATGGCAGCTCCTGCGATTAGCAGTAGTCTTTTGCTTGGTGCCTTCTGTGTGCCACAGTGTGTTAGGTTTTTATCAGTGTTATTTTGCTTCTAGAGCATAAGTCCTAAAACATACTTACTCCGCAAAAACAACAAATTGTGATTTTTTAAAAATAATTTATAAAGATTAAGACAGAAAGAGCTAATGTATACTCAAATTTATGCATGTGTCCCGAAATAATTTTTTCATTTTACTATTAGTGCTGGTTTGGTTGATTGCTTTAAATTATCCTATGCTATGTTTAGGATCAGATGCCAATGGATTCCTCTTATTCAGCAAACCTGTCAGCTAAAAGAATGATCCACGTTGCATTTTCTTCTGCTCTATAAATGAGTTCTATTATCAGAATTTTCCTAGGAAAAATTAAATTAGTAAAAATAAGCCTATAAAAAGTTATTTTGGACATCTATTTCGCTGTTAGAGCCTTTTTAATCTAGCCATTAAAAAAAAGCAGAGCTAAAGAGTAAGATAGTGGATTAAACAATGTGGATTCACTGTTGACTCCTTATCCCAGATCAATTCTGACACATTATCCAATTTTATAAACAAAACAGATGCTTGCTTTGTCCCATCTTGATATTTTTATATAAGTAATTATTTCAAATTAACATTTTTTGCTCAGTAAATATAACGTTTTACTCTAGAAGAAAAGTAACTCTTCCAAAGAATTTTTAATTAGTTCCTACTCCAGATATTCAATCTTATGTCTATTCCAGGCAAGTGGATTATAATTACCAAGAACCTATTGTATCAACAACATTTGCAGAAATGTCCAACAGCGCCATTAATATTTGCTGCACTGAATTCAGGCTTCCACTGGGTTTTATTTTTAAACTTATCATTTTCTAATTTTCAGAAAAGCATAAATTATCTAAGCATTTGTCACCTGACGGTTCTGTACGCACCTTTGGATGATGGCTTCATGAAGTCTACGATACATGTAGCATTCTACAAACAACCACGGTGAGTAAAACCACCTTGGTTTCCCATCACTTTCATTTAAAAGACTTTGCTGATATTCGAGGTACTGATTCCATATGTCAGTATCAACAAACTTCTCAACTAAGGGGACAATTGGTTTATCTGTCTGCAGTTCATTCCGTAATTTAGAAAGAAGAGAAATAGCTTTCTTTTCAGCTTCCACACCTCTCTGCAGAAATATGAAAAAAATTATAAATATAAATCTGTACAAACATATACGAATAATCTATATAGAAATAAAATATATATACCCACATACATATATATAAAATTCCTCTAGGGTAGCATATTTTTATGGGCCTAAACTTAAGAAGGAAAAAATACTACATTTCAACGCTATATTTTATGTCCTTCGCAAACTATTATAAAAATTTAAATAGCAGTTAAATGATGGCCTAGCAGTTAAAGTTTGTCGCCCTCCACTCTGGCAGCCTGGGTTGGGTTCCCGGTGCAGAACCACACCACTCATCCATCAGGAGCCATGCTGTGGTGGCAGCTCACACAGAAGAACCAGAAGGAATTACAACTAGGATACACAACTATGTACTGGGGCTTCAGGGAGGAAAAAAAGAGAGGGAGAGAGGAAGACTGGCAACAGATGTTAGCTCAGGGTGAATCTCTCCCAGCAGAAATAAATAAATAAATAAATATAAATAAAGATTAAAAAACACAAATTTAGAATTCTTAAGTTGAAAATCAAAGAATACACACAGATCTATCAACACTATCCTGCCTAATCTGTTTTGCTTTTCTTCTTTAAGTTTCATTTTATAAGCTAGAGTTCTTTATCTTTAGGTGGAATGACCATTACCCCAGATGGAAAATTGTTTATTGTGTTTCTGTTAATGAGTTAATAATAAAGTTAAAACACAATTCTTACCTCTCCATGTTTCTCAAAAAATTCACTTTTATGTCGATGCAATGTATCAATAGCCTTGGTTAAGATCTGCGGTGTTCTGTCTTTAATTGTTATATACGCAAATGATCTAGAAAGAGAGTCAGACACTTTACTTAGTAGCATTAATACTAAAGATTGGCCATCTTTCAGTTTCTGGAACACTTCATTTAAAATTCTTTTTCATACAACCATTACAAGGTAAACAGTACAATACAAGGTAAACCAGTATTGTCCAGCTACTATATTAAGACATAGGAAAATCTGAAAATGTCTTTGGAGTGTCCTGAAAGCTAAGCAGTCTTCGTACCTCTCATGCCAGATTCTCCCCTGGGGTCTGTTTAATCACTCTTACCTTTCCCATTCTATCCCTTGTGTTTTCCGTAATCAGAAACCAGTTTAACAATGCAACAGGACAGAAAAAGAATGAGTCTAAAAATCACACAGGCTCTCCTCCCAGGTCTATTACTCAGTAAGCGGCTTCACCTACTTAGAAAGATGAATGAGGGGAAGGATGTAAAACTGCCTGGGAGACCGTACAGTGCCAGAACACAAAATGAAAGATAGAAAGAACGGAAGAGACTTATGAACCTGCTTCTCTCTTTTCTCTACATATTCAGTCTATATTCTGAACCAATTTTAATTTTTTTCAAAAATTTTTCCTGCTGCCCTCCCTACCTCACAATGACCCCTTCCAAGCTGTTCTGCCCCCAAACAAAATTAAGGCATGTTACCATCTCACTCCCCCAACCAAGAAATCAGAGATTCTCTAGAAGTGTCAAAAGAATGAAGAAAGCTGGGATGAGGAAAAAGGAGTACACATCCATCAAAAAATTTAAAATAGTCTTGATTTCAGACATATAAAAACCAAGATTTACAAATTATCATTTTATATATAATTAGTTTGTTAAGGAAATACATGATTCAGTTAGAAAAAGCAGATGTGAGTAAGGGATGAATTTCTGTGCACTTGTCAAATAGAGAGCACAGAACTTAACTGATCAGTTCAATGATATCTTCAGATCATCAGAGAGAAGAACAAAGAAAGTTGATAATTTTCAAAATACCTCTGCCCAAATTACCTCTTCTAACTTTAATTTGACTTCACCACACTTCTAAAAACTCAAGTACCTTATATGCATAGTAACTACTATGATCAGAATTGAACTTTAAAAATCATTACTAATTCCTTGCAGGAAGACACAAATTTCAAGGCAGCAGACACAAAAAAGAAGTGACAGTCCTTTGAGATTTTATTCAACTGGAAAGTATTACTATTTTTCCAGCTACTAAAGTTCCTCAGAGGCTTGCGTCTCCAGGGTAAGGTCCCACCCAGGTCAGGACTAGGGTGAGGCCAGAGGCGCCCACCGCTCAAAAATTAAGGATGCAAACACCCTTTATTATC
This sequence comes from Equus asinus, assembly GCF_041296235.1. Classification (NCBI taxonomy): domain Eukaryota; kingdom Metazoa; phylum Chordata; class Mammalia; order Perissodactyla; family Equidae; genus Equus; species Equus asinus. The sequence continues at coordinate 37,183,341 of NC_091790.1, forward strand.
TGCACGACCCCGAGGGAGCGTCTGCTTAAATGTGGGGCCATTCGTACCTCTCTGGCCTCAATCTACTCCTGATAAAGTCACTGTTTTCTAGATATTCCTGTGTTTTGCAATATTTTGGAGTAAGGACACATCTCAACGATAAATCTGGCCATTCAATTTATACAAATGGATATACAAACTGTTTTACGAACGTCCACAGTTTCACCTAGAATCTGTGACATGACGCCTAAAACGCAAAAAGCCACAGGCATTTTTAACAGTGGCATTATAAATTAACCTGAGCCTAGGAAGAAATACGTTTCTGAATACATCTGAGATTCCTAACTTGTACAGAGAATCTGAGCCCCCCAAAAGTGCGTTTATTAAAGTAACTAAAGATGATTAAAGCCATGAGCTGCAATACTCTGAAAGGGGGAAGAGGGGATATAAAGTCTCGAGACAGTCAAGCGGGAGTGAAAAAACAGAGCGTCAAACCACTTTAGAGACAAGTTAACGGCTCGATACACATTAACAGGAGCCTAGTAAAACGCCCGACGGATCCCCGCCGAGGGGGCGGGGGTCACCGGAGATTTCCGCCGGGGGTCGCAGTCCGTTCGCTGCGGTCCGGGACCGGCTGCACCGAGCAGGCGCCCGGGGAGCGGCGCCCGACGGCGGGACGGAGCCCTGCGGCCGCCGCGGCGTCCCCGCGGGGAACCCAGAGCCTCCCGGCGGGGCCTGGCTTCCCGCAACAGTGAGGAGGAGGGAAAGGAGCGGGGGCCTGGGCGGGGAGAGCGACACGAACCCTTCTTCCCGTGCCGACAGCGACGCCGGCCGCCCCGCCATCCCCCGCCGCGCTGCCGGCACCGCCGCTGGGGCCGCACCCGCCGCAGGACGAGAGGCGGGGCGAGCGCGGAGGCGGGGCTCAGAGAGGGAGGGACGCGCGTTAAAAAAAAAAACGTGCTTTTGAATGACGAAACTTTATTTGGCACCCGCAGAAGAGACAAGCAACGGTCAGCTCGAGGACGCGGAGATCTTCCGGGGACGAAGGCGGGGACAGCGGCGGGCGACGAGAGGAGCGGAATCAGGAAGCGGCTGGAAGGCGGAAGCAAGCAGCGACCGGGAGGGCCAGCGCCAGGGGCGCGGAAAAGGTCGCGGCGGCGCGGGTCACGTGGTCGGGCGGTCACGTGGCGAGGGCGGCTCGCGCCTCGCCGGGCCCGGAGCTCAGTGCGCCTGCGCAGTGCGGCGCGCTGGGAGGGGCGCCCGGACTGGGCTGGCTGCGGGGAGCGGGAGGGATCTCTGCTGATCTGTCAGTGCTGTCGTGGGGGCCGCGGAAACTTGCGTCCCTGGCGCGTCCCTCTTCTCTTCCGGCGGAGAGGTTAGTGCCCTGCCTTTCCCTAGTGGCTTGTACGGTCCCGCCTTTGCTCTCGTTCGCCTTGATCCTCCGGTGTCACAGGTGTCACCGGCACCGCCATGACCCCCTGCCTCTTGCAGTGATCTTTGGTCGACTTAGCCGGCAGCAGAAAGCACTCAGTCTACAAACACTTCCTGAAGCCCTTTTGGACCCAGTGCACAGCGGTAACTGCAAAGATAAAATAAGGTTGAGCCTAAGGAATTGGAAGGCATGCTCCCAAAGATTAGCGCCGCATCCATAGAATCGGAGCCCAGCTGATCTGGTTTGCTTAGTAGATAATGTGCCCGAGAACTGATTAGTGCCTCGTATTTCATTCAGAAAATATGAGCTGTATTATCAACTGTCTCTGGGCGCTGTGGTCACGGAAGACACAGCATGAACAAAAAATCTCTGTCCTCAAGAAGCCTGCATTCTACAGGGAAGAGAGCGACAAAAATCTCCTATCCGTTCCTCTCCTATTTTTTTCCCTTAGCATTGTCGCTATTTAATATATATTTTGCTGATTTACCACTTTTACTGTCTGTCACCCTCAGTGTGATCTAAGGTTTAAAAGATAAGGATTTTTGTCTATTTTCACCTGTAGGACAAGGTCTGTCACATGGTAGGAACTTAGTTCATATTTGTTTTGTGAATTAATAAATTAAAAGTAAATGTATGCAAGGAATGATAAATGCAACGGAGAAATATAAAGTGGAGGGAGACAGAATGGGTGCTGGTGGTGCATTTTAAACGAAGCAGTTGGGGAAGACTTCACTGGGTAGGAGATATTTGAGCAAAGGTCTGAAGGAGGGGAGGGAATGAGGCTAACAGATACCTGGAAGAGCATAAGGAACAGTAAGTGCACAGATCCAGAGGCCAGAGTGACAGGAACAAAATGAGCAGGGGAAAGAAGTTTAGGAGATGTTAGAGTGGTGATAAAGGGTGGAGAATGGAGAGCCATGCAAGCCATTTGAAAGGCTTTGCCTTTTATTTCAACTGAACTGTGAAGCCATCATCAAATTTTGTGCAGAGGAAAGACGTGATCCAACTTCAGTTTTCAGAGGATCACTTTGGTTGCTGTGTTGATAAGAATCTGCAGGAGGGCCAAGAACAAAAGGAAGAAGACCAGTTAGGAAGCCATTACAATATAATCTCTGGGAAAGATGGCAGCTTGGACCAGGGTGCTAGCAGGTTGGTGGTAAGAACTGGTCTGAGTAAAGTTAGTGGGATTTGCTGACAGACTGGGCATGGAGAATGAAGAGACAAGGCGGACTCTAGGCTTTTCGCTTTAGCAAAGATAAGGATGTAGTTGCTATTTCATGAATGTGGGATACTGTGGGAAGAATAGGATTTGCAGCAAGATTCCAGAAGCTTGGTTTTGAGCCTGTTACATTTTTTTATGCGTATGAGAGTGATTTAGAGATAAATATTTGATCTTGATTAATGTATAGATGTTACATAAAACTGTGAGATCACCAAGAGCTGAGAATACAGAAAAGGCCCAAATACTGAGGCTTGGCTTTTTCCATTCTTGAGGGGATGGGAAACCAGAAAAGAGATGGAAGGTACAACCAATGAAAACAGCCAGTGTGGTATCCTAGAAGCCAAGTGCTTCAAGGAGAGTAGAATGCACAGCTGTATCAGATGTTGCTGATAGGTCAGGTAAAATGACGACTGAGAAGTGACCATTGGACTTAGAAGTGTGGAGGTCATTGGTGGCCTTGACAAGTGGGTTTTGGCAAAGTGGTGGGGATGAAAGCCTGATTGGAATGGGTTCAAAAAAAATCAGAGAAGAGGAGTTGGAGACAGTGAATGAAACACCTCTAAAAGGAAAGGAGCTCAGAGAAAAGGTGCAGTCTATGGAAAGGAGGATGGAGTCAGGGGAGAGTTGTTTCTATAAAGATGGGAGAAATTAAAGCACAGTTGTATGCTAATAGGAATGTGCCAGTAAAGAGAGAAAAATAAATGGCCTGGAAGAGGAGGGGAGAAGGGCTTACTCAGTCCATCTGGAGGCAGGAAGGGATGAGATTCAGTGTGCAGATGGAGGAGCTAGCTCTGGATGGGACCACGAGCAACTCTTCTGTAGCAACAGAAGGGAAGACAAAGTATAAGGGCACAGAAGCAATAGGCGGGTAGATGGATGATAGCAGAGAGCTTGTAGAAGTTCTCTTCTGATTGTTTCTGTTTTGTCAACAAAAGGTAAGCCAGGTAATTACTGAGAGAGAAGAGGAGGAACATTGAAGGTGTGAGGAGAGAGTGGAGAGTAGAATACAATAGGGAAACACGGTTAAGATGGTTAAGATCGTTGAGCAGTGTGAAAGGCCCACCTGAAGCGAGTGGTCGTGATTTTGAAGTGAGACAGTGTGGTTGGTTGGTTGGTTGGGTAGTTGGTTGGCTCTAGCTACTGTCAGCTGCAGGAGTACAGGCACAAATTAGGTGAATTATGCTTAATTCAGGTAGGGGGTATGTCACGTGGGTATGTGGAAGTGAGAGGGGTGCAAGAGATTTGAGGTGTGTGGAAGAGAGAGATTATAATGGTAGTCCAAAGAATATCAACTGGGTGTGGAGGAAGTGAAGTGGGGACTGGGGGGCAGTGAAAAGGTGGTTGGATAATTGCATCACAGGTCCTATTGGGTTGAAGAATTATTTGGAATTGGGTGATAGAAGTGATCTTGAAAGATCAGAGGTGGTGTTTGGAGAGTAGAATGCTTGAAATTGAGAATATGAGGTTGTAGTTATTGGTAATACGGTCTAGAGTACTGCTGTCCAAGAGAAATAAAATCCAAGCACAAACAGAATAACTTTTCTAGAAGCTTTAAAAATAAATGGGTGAAGTTAATTTTTAATTTACTTTAGCCCAGTATATCTAAAAATATTTCAGCAAGCAATCATCATAAAACTTATTGAGATATTTTACTTTTCTTGTTTTAAGTATAAATTACAAAAATTTTTTTAAATTTTATTGAGCCACATTTCAAGTACTCAGTAGCCGCATGTGCCTAATGGCTGTTGTACAGCTTGGAGTGAGTGGCTGAGGAAGGAAGGAAGACCACGATAGGTCAGGGAACTTGGGGGCCAGGAGATGGGAAGAACCATGCCCTCGGCCGATCTGCCTGGGTATAGAAACCATGAAGAATTACAAGGATGATGTGGAGGAGCATGTGAATTCAATGCCAACAGTGTTACACAGAGCTCTTAGGGTAATTAAAAACCTAGTGTACTTTTTATCCTTAGTTTGTAACAAAATTTCACTTTACTGAGATGTGTTTCCGTTTTTAAAAAAGACTAAATATTTTTGTGTGTGTGTTGGACACCTTAAATGCTTCACCTGTGTCTTTCTCTGCAAAGAGAGGAAGCACACCTGTTGTTTGTCCTGTAGCTCTTGCCTTCTTTGTCCTAGGCTTCACGGAGCCTCTGTGGGAAGGCAGTCTTTAGAGTGTGCAGCTGAGAGTTTCCTAGAAGAGGATGGAAGAAGCCCAGTCTGTGTATACAAATTTATGAAATTTTTTATAATTTGTTTTTTCAGAATCCCCTAGTTCAACTGGAAGGGCATAGTACCATTAAAGGTGAACTAAAATAGCTAGTTGGACTAGAAGTAAACACAGAATGCCCACTTTTGAAGGTATTTTGAAAGCAGCAGGTGCTACCTCCTAACTACGGCGGTGACGACTCCTTGTCGTCTTCCTTCTAGAGGGAGTAAGATGGCGCAGTGGTCGCAGTGTTGTGTTTGGAATTGGAAAAGCCGGGGACTTAATTACGTCTCTGAAATGTGCTAACTGTGAGCAGTTGGCCTCTCTAAGCCTCAGTTTCCTTCTCTGTAAAATGCCTCACGGGGTGATTATGAGGTGAGGCAGAGTACTCGGTGGGTGGAAAGTACTCAGTAAGTAACATCTTGGTCTCTCTCAGTTCCTCCTCTACGTCATTACAAAGGATATGTTTCTTGAACATATATTTGACCATGTGAGTCTCAGATTTAAAAGCTCTGGCTTCCCCCTACCCGTAGAAACTCTTTAGGATCAGTTATGATCTGGCCACTGGCTCCTTTTCAGTCCTGGTCTCCTGCAACTGACTCCTCCCTCCCCTGAAGCCGCTCCCTGGGTGTTTCATTTGCTGATCCCTCTGCCCTTCAGAGACCCAGTTCAAATGTCACCTCTGTGCATACGTCCCACTCACCCCTCACCCCCCATGCTCCCTTCTCTGCACCCCACGGCATTTGGTACATAGGTCTGTTTTAGTGTTTATCACATTATTCTGTCTGTTTCCCCTGCAAGACTGTGAATTCTGAGATCCTTGATTCATACCTGTATCTCCGTCATCTAACATGTTATTTTGTGAAAGAATTATTGATTGTCTCCTGTAGACTTGCTTTTAAAGAACAAATAGTTTATACTGTAATAAGGGGGGAACTTACTTACATAGACAGTTTCCTTTGTCTGGAGTGTGTATGTGTGTGTATGTGTGCATGTGTGTATGTCTCACATCCTGTACCCCCATTGCCATGGCCACCCCCAGCCTGAAAAGTGCCTTCCCCGTGGAGAAGCAGCTGAAATCTTTCTGGGAGCCTTTCTGAGTCTTCATGTAGAGTTAGGCAACCTCCCCGTGAGTTTCCTCAGCACCTTGTATGGTAGTTCTTTTTAGGGCGTAGGGCCTATTCCTCTGAGTTAGAAGGAGCCCCTGAAAATGCCTGTCTCCTCGGGGAGACCATTGGCCCCAGGATGGGAGAGAGCCTGTCCTTTCATGGAAGCGTCCCTGGCACTAGCTCATTGCTTATCTCAATGTAAAGGCTCAATAAATTTTGCGTAAAGGAATTTATAAGTACAGATTTTTTAAAATAGTTCATGTGCTTATGAAGTAAATGAAGAGAGCCCATTGCTCTATTTTTCTTTTTTAAGGTCCTTGTCATGTCAAAAGCTTTATAATCCTGTAATCTTCCAGAAAGAAGGCCAAAGGTCAACTAAAGGAAAAGTGATGGAAATACTTATATTTATTTTTTTTAACCTTGTTTTTTTTTTTTTTTGCTAGACTTAGGTTAAGAAGTATCCATTTTGCAATTTCTTTTTTTACAGAAGTAAGCTTGTTACCTAGGAAAATATTATATAAGTTTTAAAACCTTTTTGAAAAAACTTGAGCTTTAAATTCTTCACTTCTTTTTCTTATAGCTTGGGATGTGGTAATGTCAACCAGACTTCTCAGAGCCCTGGCTGGATCTCACTGTATTTTATCAAAAGCACGTCAGTGCCAAAGATTTGTTCCTCGAACGGTAAAATCACTCAAGGAATTTGAGACTGCGTGTGGCACCCTGACAAGAAGTCAGAACTTGGATTTGTTCTTTCCTGGTACAGCAGCTGATGGTTTGAACCAGTCCCAGATCCTGGAAATGAACCAGAAAGCATCAAGTACAAACGTACACTGTCCATTAAATGCTGTGCGTCGCCGGCATGGAAAAGCACACCTTCCAACCAGCAAGTCTTTTGGTACTCACAGGAAAGTGACTCACAAACCAAACCTCTTAGGTTCTAAGTGGTTTATAAAAATATTAGAGAGGCATTACTCATCTGTATCAACGGAAACACTTGTTCCTAAACAAGATTTTCCGCAAATCAAGAGACCACTAAAAGCATCGCGGACCAGGCAGCCCTCCAGGACCAACCTCCCAGTTCTCTCTGTGAACGAGGTAAAAACATGTGGTGGTTGCACCTCTGTTTCGTAATGATCGTTCACTCTTTACACTGTGTGTATTGCACCACAACCGTACTGCCAGTGTAAGAGAACTGGCAAACAGCTCAGCATGTTTTCATCAAGATCTTTGAAGCCTGATAGTAAAACCTTTATAGCCAAAGGGAACTAAAAATCTTAATTAATTAATTTATTTTGGTGAGGAAGATTGGCCCTGAGCTAACATCTGTTGCCAACCTTCCTCTTTTTGCTTGAGGAAGATTGTCGCTGAGCTAACATCTGTGCCAGTCTTCCTCTTATTTTGTATGTGGGATGCCACCACAGCGTGGCTTGACAAGCAGTGTGTAGGTCTGTGCCCAGGATCCAAACCCGTGAACCCTGGGCTGCTGAAGCAGAGCGCATGAACCCAACCACTACACCGCGAGGCCAGCCCCCCCAAATCTTGATTTTAAGAATTAGTAATACATATAAGGACAGAATCTAGGCAATGAAGTATGAATTTATGGTTTATGAAAGGTTTAGTTGTTGGTCTAAGGAAACTTTGAAAGAGGAGACTAGTGTTAAGGGCAGTCCAGGAATGGTGATGTAAAAAACACCCATTTAAGAAGAATCAAACAGTAGAAATTCTTCATTAAATTAAAAAAATTTTTTTAGTAACTATGCAGACGGGTAAGCTCGTGTTAGCCGCTGGTGACTGCCTGGGATGGGGTGGTGAATGATGCGGCGAGGCACGATCAAAAAGCAATGAGAAGGTTTTTGCTTTTTCATCCTGTGAAGATTGAAAGGGGTATTTTTATTCACTAAAAGGTTTACAGGAATTTCTTACGTACAATCGCATTTCTCTTTTAAACGATAAATATTTAAGGTCAGGGTCAAGCCCGTTGTTAACCTTTCTATCTTGCATAATACCTAGAACTGAGCCTTATGCCTAATGCATGTTTGTTAAGTTGGAAAGAATGGAAAAGAGGCAAAGGCATCTTTGATGTCAGTAGTCATCAACATCAAAAACAGGGATGGAAAATATTTAAAACTTGATCAGGCCTGCTGAATCTATTAGAAAACAGGCTAGAATGTCTGTCTTAAAATCTGGATTCTGAGAACTAGGCCCTGAGTGTGTTTAATTGGTTGTGGTTTTTTCTCCTGCCCAGTTGAATTCCTTTGAACAAGTATACAGATTCTCAGGTTATGAAGTTAGGCGTCAATTAATGATTTTTAATTTGGATTCTAGTTTTGTTTAAATTCTTGTATGGTTTCTCTGAACCCCAGGTGGAAAGGATGGGAGAGTTACCCATGTATTGCTCTCACGCCTTCTTCCTAGTTCCTGATGGGGTTTTTTGGTCTTTTTTTCTTTTTTGAGGAAGACTGGCCCTGCGCTAACATCCATGCCCATCTTCCTCTATTTTATATGTGGGACACCTGCCACCAGCGTGGCCTGACAAGCGGTGCCTAGGTCCACACCCGGGATCCCAACCCGCATTTCCTGGGCCACCAAAGCAGAATGTGTGAACTTAACCACTGCACCACTGGGCTGGCCCTGCTCCTGATGTTTCAGTGACATTACTTAATTGTGTGATAACCCAGGAAATCCGGTATTTAAGTGACTGAGATGAAATTAAGTGTAAAAACCTGAATTCATGGCAGATCCAAAAAGGAGAAAGATCACCCCCGTTTTTCCTTTTGTTACGTCTACAGCACAGAGCATAATCAGGTTTCCTGCGAAGAAGCTTGTAAGGTCAGAGATGTCGCTTTTCTTGTGGTTATTGGTTGAAAACTATCAAAGAGGCATTATTTCTTTGGGCTGTCCTTAGACTTGGAAGCAATTTTCCTGAATTCATTTTTTTATTTTTCTTGAGGATCTTTTTTGTGCTTCCAGGAAAGGATTTGAAGTAGATTTTCAAAACTTAATGCCGTTTCAAGTGAGATAATAAAAGCATTACATTTAAGATAGAGCAAAAATTGAGACGAACAGAGAAATAACTGTTACCAAGTACCTGGTAGGAATAGCTAATCTAGTTGAACAGTTCTGAGAAGCCCAACAATTAGAGAAAGGACGGAATCCTCCTGGGTGGTATGTTTCTTGTTTTCTGATGGGGGAAAAAAGAAAAACATGAAAATGTCTTACAAAAAATAATTTTTCTATCACCAAATTGGAGTCATATAGTTCCTGGGTCCTTATATAGGAGATATAATATCATATAATAGACATGACATTAGTTGGAGTTTTGCAAAAACGAAAACAGGATGTTGTCTCTCTGAAAGCACAGGGAAATAATAGAAAATCTTACGTTTCTGAAAGCATTTTTTTTTTAATCTTTTAAGATTTTGTGTGTGTGTGAGGAAGATTGGCCCTGAGCTAACATCTATTGCCAATCCTCCTCTTTCCTTTTCCCTCCCCAAAGCCTCTGTACATAGTTGTATATTCTAGTTGTAGGTCATTCTCGTTCTTCTATGTGGGATGCTGCCACAGCACGGCCTGATGAGCAGTGTGTAGGTCTGCGCCCAGGATTCAAACCGGTGAACCCTGGGCCGCCAAAGCAGAGCACATGAACCTAACGACTTGGCCACGGGGCCAGCCCCTCTGAAAGCATTTCTGTGATCAGAGGTAATATAGTTTTGGAAGTTTATTTGCTGATGATCTTGCTTTTCGTAGGCGAACACAGTCTTGAGGTGTGACAAGGTGCTGTGTCCCTGGGGCTGAAGACTGGCTTCTCTCTGACCCCTCCTTCCCCATGTGGGCGTCACGAGGCTGGCAAATCCTTTGTGGGGGCAGAGCCCTTTCTGCCCCTCTCGACTGTGACGGGAAAGGACTCTACTTTGTACCAGAAAGCAGACGTGCTTTGTGTCGTTCACCCCACGTGCTCCTGTCTCGTCCTCTTAGCCCTGCCACACAGCATGCCCTCGGAGTTGACTGCATGGGGTTACTCACCCACCCTCCATGCTGGAATCCACTCTTTACCTGGTCTCCCTTGCTGAGATCGTAGCCTGCTGAGATAGTCAACCCACACCCCTTGGTTCATCATTTCTCATGGCAACGACTGTGCTTCTGCTGGGTGTGTCCTCTCTTCCAGGAGGAGGACACTGCAGCCCTGAGCATCATGGAGCCTGGAGGGGAGGAGATGCCAGGGTGCCCACAGCGGTTTTCAGGCTCACCCCGCAGTCTGTTGTGAAATTAACTAGTGGGTGGTTAATCGCCGTTTGTATTTTAATAGAACAGAAAATAGCAGAATGCATTCCTCCTGGTAACAGTAGATACCTTCTGTGAAGCTTTGTGTCAGTTATTAGCGTATGTGCACATATGTGTGTGATGTGTGTACTGTGTGTGGGAAGGATTTATCACCACAGGTTGCAGTCAAAAAGCTTAAAAGCTAAAGCATACTAGTAATGTAAAATCTATATGTGTTTTATAGCTTTCGTCTGTAATCTGTACGTAACAGGAAAACATGCACTTTTCCCGCAGTAGTATAGAAGCAACATGGCTGTAATGCACTAATTCTCTTCAGTAATAGAACGTGAGTAAAAATAAACTTTCTTTTTTAAGGTAGTGTTCCATCAGAGTGTGTGATGCTCTAAAACAGGAATCATCTGTAGATTTCTAGCCCCATCTGCTGGAACATGTTTTCTGTGGCCAGAAAAATGAAACACATACTGAAACATGTGGTTTTCTTGGCTTTGGGTGTATTTTTTTAACATTTTAAAATGGAAAGACTTAAATTTAGGTCTGAAATGCAATAACTATTTTAGGTTTGTTTGGCACGTTTATTTAAGAACAAGGTGTTGATCCCCATCCTAAAACCTGAGATTTGCTATCTATATATATATTTAATGGTTAATAAGTAATGATTTATTATAAAAATCCAGAAAAAGACAAGTATGAAAATGAAACCTTATCACAGAGTAACAACACCTTTAGTTAATAGTGATGGGGCCGGCCTCGTGCCCGAGTGGGTACGTTCGCACGCTCTGCTTTGGTGGCCCAGGGTTTCACAGGTTCGGTTCCTGGGCACAGACCTAGCACCGTTCATCAAGCTGTGCTGAGGTGGCGTCCCACATCCCACAACTAGAAGGACCCACAACTAAAAATATACAACTATGGACTGGGGGGGCTCTGGGGAGAAGAAGGGAAAATAAAATGTTTAAAAAAAAAACGCTTTTAATAGTGAAAAAAGTGCAAAAACAGGACACTCCATAGTCCTCTTTCCCTTTACTGGATAGATTTAAATACAGTCTTGAAATTTAAAAGCAAGGGAAATAAAAACCAAAACAAGATGTGTAACAAGTCAAACTGAAAAACTTTGTGAGTCGTTTATTAATAGAAGAAGCCATGACTTAAACAGAGACTCAGATCAGGATGTTTAAGGACACAGAAAGTGGTGTGGCAAGCCATATAAGCTGCGGGACATTGGCCAGAACTTTGAGCCAACTTAGTAGGATACGATGAGAGAAGAAAGGTGACAATCTTCAGAAAATCTGCAAACGTCCTTAGAATGGCTAAGTAAAAACCAATTGTGGGGGCCAGCCAGTGGTGTAGTGGTTAAGTTCATGTGCTCCGCTTCAGCGGCCTGGGGCTCACTGGATCCCAGGCATGGACTTATGCACCACTCATCAAGCCACGCTGTGGCGGTTTCCCACATACAAAATAGAGGAAGATTGGCACAGATGTTAGTTCAGGGCAGTCTTCCTCAGCAAAAAAAGAAAAACAACAAAACAGTGGTGTTTAAAAATTTATTTATAATCTGACTATTTGGATACCAGAATATCTTTTCTCATGGAAGTCATGATTGAATGCTTTGTCTTGTCCCATTTTTGAGAGTGCACAAAAGTATGAGTTTTTAGCCAGATGGGCCTAGTTGATAACATAAATGATGATGAAGCAGACGTGAGACAGTGGGGAGTGGTAGGGACTGTGTGAGCTGCAGAATTGGGCCCCTCCTCAACCCTAGTCCAGATCTTCCACTTGGTCCAGAGATGGTGGAAATCTGGATTTTGTGTGAAATCACAATTTATTGTTGATAGTTCATTCAAATCTTGAAAACCCTATGTGGGTCCAGTCTTGAGTTGGATAATCCTCTCGGCTGCCAGTTTACAATTCTGATTCTAGAGGCAGTCGGCCTTTGCCATTTCTAGTGCAGTTATGGGAAGATCCTCTGCTGGACTGGGTCTTGACCTTCTTATCTCCTCTTTGTACCTCCTGCTCTTCCCACTCTGGCCCAAACTAAGCATGTCAGCTGTAATACTCCCAGAGGTCATTCTGACATGCAGCCTCATGTCCTGCGATTTTGCTTAGCAAGCTTCAGTAAATTTGCTGGGTCTCGCAGAGGGGACCCTGCCTATTATGGCTTTACCTGATGCCTCATCACAGGTTTCCCTTCTTTCGGCAAGCTTGTTCTCATCTCCTGTCAGCTCTTTGTAACTGCGTGAAGCCTTAAAGGAACAGATGGTGCCAGCAGCTCTCCACCTTAAGCACATGACTGATTCCTGTGATCCAATAACTATACTTTGGCCATTTGGACCCGTATGTTTTCGTATATTGATGTGTTCGCACCTTCATATGTGACAGTGGGAATCAGCGTATCAGGTGCCTGCCAAAGGAAGGGACTGCATCCATTCTGCCTCACGCTCAGCAGTTTCAGCTTTGTGTGACTTTTGTTTTCTAACTGAATTAAAATGGTTTTGCTTATGAGCAGATACTGTATTGCTTTTAAGTTTTTCCGTTTGTGTTGTGACCTCAAGTCTTCTGTTTATTGCTCTGCTACTTTTCCAATCACGTGTTAGACTGTGTAACAAACTGAGGAAAAGGCAAAGCAAGGTTAGGCCGTTTGTGGAGAAAGGGCCAGGAGTTAGGAAACAGAAGTGGGAGGAAGGAAGGAGTCAATATACTGCTTTTCTTGAGTTTCATACTAGGAGTGGAACAGACAGGGAAAGAATTTAGGAGGTGAGAGGAGTAAATCCTAGGAATAAACTTTGATTTAGTGATCCATAAATATCTTTGACCAGTGTTGGGCCAAGGTGCCATATGTATCAAAAGACAATAGAGTCACTAAAATTCGGATCAACAGATATTAAAATATAAAATTATGAACATATCAAAATATAAAATTATGAAAACTCAGATGTGCACTACTTGATAAACTTTTTTCTTTTAAAGATTTTATTTTTCCTTTTTCTCACCGAAGCCCCCTGGTACATAATTGTATATTTTTAGTTATGGGTCCTTCTAGTTGTCACATGTGGGACACCACCTCAGCATGGCTTGATGAGCGGTGCCATGTCCGTGCCCAGGATCGAACCAGCGAAACCCTGGGCCGCCGAAGCGGAGCATGCGAACTTAACCACTCGGCCATGGGGCCGGCCCCTTGATAAACTTTTTAACCTCGCAGAAGTTTTTTGTTTTTGTTTTTGTTTTTTTCTTTATATATTTTTTTTATTGAGTTATTGATAGGTTACAGTCTTGTGAAATTTCAATTGTACATTAATGTTTGTCAGTCATGTTGTAGGTGCACCACTTCACCCTTTGTGCCCACCCCCCACCCCACCTTTCCCCGGTATCCACTAAACTGTTCTTGGTCCATAGTTTCAAATTCCTCATATGTAACCTCTCAGAAGTTTTGATGGTTTAAACATATCTGTATGTGCAATAATAATAACTATAACAAATGTTGAACTTGTGTGCCAGTCTTGGTTCCAAGCAGTTGACATTCATCAACGTCTTTAAACTTCACAACAGCCATATAAAGTAGGCATTATTGTTATTCTGATTTTTTTAAGTTATTCAGATTCTGTGCCTGAACTCTTAATGCCTATGCCAATAGTTTTCAAACTTTATTGACCACATCCCATAGTGAGAAACATGTTTTACATTATACATACATAGCAACTCAGTATACGTGCATAGGCATATATAAGTGACACAAAACTTCATAAAATAAAATTTACCCTTACTATAAATAATGCGCTGTAATATTTTCTGTTTTATTCTATTTAATTTTTTTTAGGAAGCTGATTTGGGCCAACTGAATTGATACCAGGACTCACTAATGGCTTGTGACGTACATTTTGACAAAAACATTGCACTATGCCATATTGCTTACCGTATGTATACTGTCCAGACACACACAACACAAGTGTATACGTGTATACACAGATGAGCCTCATGGTGCAGGAGCCAAGGCACTAACCACACTTGGACACATGCTCAAATTTACAGAACTTTTTGTTTAATATTAACCAGAATTGGCCAGCCCCGTGGCTGAGTGGTTAAGTTCACGCTCTGCTTCTGTGGCCCAGGGTTTCGCTGGTTCAGATCCCGACCATGGACCTAGTGCTACTCATCAAGCCATGCTGAGGTGGCGTCCCACGTAGCACAACCAGAAGGACTCACAACTGGAGTATATACAACTATAGACTGAGGGGCTTTGGTGAGAAGAAGAAAAAAAGAAGAAAAAAGATTGGCAACAGATGTTAGCTCAGGTGCCAATCTTTACAAAAAAGATAGTTAACCAGAGTAAAAAATGTGTAATTCCTTTGTAGATTTAAGGAAACCTCTGCCAGTACAAGGCTAGCAACAAATGATCAAATGACATCAAATACAATGTTGCTGTGAAAAAGAGCCACGGGGACTCAAAGTTGGAGGGACTAACTATCCGGGTGCCCATATGACTTGCTATTTTGTTCATTCTGTGCTTGAGAGAGCTAGGGAGTGGCTCCCCTTTCAGGATAGCCCGTCCCACTTTTTTGACTAGCAGGAGAAAGTTCTTTCAAGATTGAGCTGAAATCTGTCTTCCTATACGTGTAACTTCTTTCTCTACATCCTTATCATGTCCTTTGTGTGAACCTTTGAAGCGTTTGAAGGAAACTCTCGAGTGCTGGCTTTGCAAAGTGGAGTTTTGCAAGCTGACAGCCCTCACAGATGCTTCAGCCTCTTGGTAACCCATGTCACGCTCCTCTCGCTGGAACAGGACCTGATGCACTGCACAGCATTTGCAACAGCGGATGAGTATCATCTTGGAAATCTCTCTCAAGACCTGGCCTCCCATGGATATGTTGAAGTGACAAGCTTGCCTAGAGGTACATCTTCTTGAGCCTGGGGCTAAGTATGTGAAAATGTGTTAGAAAATAATTTTCCTACGATACTGTCTTAAATATGCATTTGTTTATGTTTCATTTTCTGTTGAAACAAGGATTGTAGCATAAAAGTGGTATAGAATCTCTGTACAAATGACATACAAAGATAAAAAAAAATTTAGTTTTTTTTAACTTAGTTCCAGATTAGAAGCAATATAATTTATTGAGCTTTATTTATAGGATCACTGTTACTTGGGATGATGAAAGACCATGATACTTCATTTCTCTCACATTAAAAAGTTATTTTAGGGGCCAGCCCAATGGTGTAGTAGTTAAGTTTGCACGCTCTGCTTCAGGGGTCTGTGGTTTGCTGGTTTGGATCCTGGGCACAGACCTACACACTGCTTCTCAAGTCACGCCGTGGCAAGTGTCCCACATGTGAAATAGAGGAAGATGGGCACAGATGTTAGTTCAGGGCTAATCTTCCTCCAAAAAAAAAAAAACTTATTTTGGTATTACTGAAGAACTATGAAATTGATAGAAATGTTGGGAAGACATTTCTTTAAAGAACAATTTAACAGTACAATCCAGTACTTTGAAACTAACAAAATTAGTTGAAAGATAAACACAATGAATATTAAAAATGAGAATCAAAATAAACTTAAGATGGGGGGCCGGCCTGGTGACACATTGGTTAAGTGCACACGTTCCACTTCGGTGTCCCGAGGTGTGGCCCAAGGTTTGCCGGTTCGGACCCCGGGTGCGGACATGGCACTGCTTGGCACGCCATGCTGTGGTAGGCGTCCCACATATAAAGTAGAGGAAGATGGGCATGGATGTTAGCTCAGGGCCAGTCTTCCTTAGCGAAAAGAGGAGGATTGGCAGCAGTTAGCTCAGGGCTAATCTTCCTAAAAATAAAATAAAATAAAGATGGTAGGATAGTATCAGAAAGGATCCTTGAGAAAATACCCTGCTTTACATTAAAAAATAAGTAACTTGGAACCTTTTGATGGAAATTCACAAATTTACTGCGGAGGAGCAAAAATAGCAAGTTAAAAACCTCCCTGCTAGATAGAAAATTCTAGAGTCATTGACCCCGGAAGAAACAGTGGAAATGTCATTGTGCTTTCTCAGCCTTGGTTATCTGAACAATTTGTGCTATTTGATGGCAAAACCAGACATAATTGACTTATGAAAACAGAGCTATGTCCAGGGTGCTAAGATAAAACAGTGCCCAGGGTGTCCTTGGCTGATTCCAAAGGTTGTCAGCAGGGCGATTACATTACAGGTGCATTATGGGCGTGAAGCCTGCTCCTTCCATTCTCACTGCCCTGGGTCTTGTCTATTTCATTCGTGTTGCTCTCGGCTGCATAGGTGAACTTTGCCCTCCATGGGATGTAGGACTTAGGGAAGTTAGAGTTTACTCAGAAAAGGTAGTTTAGGATTTGGTGCCTACCTGAATCCCCCATTTCTGAACCTCCTACCAGGAACTCTGAAGCTTTGAGGATCCTAATTTTGGGTTAAGAAATTATATATAACTTTTTACATGTAAATATTAGTGTTTTTATTCATTGATATATTAACATATGTTTATAATTTATGTTATACAATATATACTTATGATAAATATTAAACTAATACATAAAGAAACTACTTATTTTTTTTTTAAAGGTTTCCTTTTTTTCCTTTTTCTCCCCAAAGCCCCCTGGTATATAGTTGTACATTCTTAGTTGTGGGTCCTTCTAGTTGTGGCATGTGGGACGCCGCCTCAGCATGGCTTGATGAGCAGTGCCATGTCCGTGCCCAGGATTCGAACCAACGAAACACTGGGCCACCTGCAGCGGAGCGCGCAAACTTAACCACTCGGCCACGGGGCCAGCCCCAGCAACTACTTACTGATGAATATTTGTGTATTTATGTATTTAATGATATTTAAAAGGTTAAAATATTTAAATAGTTACAGATGACTCCCGTGGTAGTTCTCATGATTAACTTTGAAATCAGATATGTTTTCAAATGGTCAGTATCTTTGTTTCTGTGTATGTTCTATTCTCCCACAATTTAAAATTCAGCAGAATGAGTAGTTTGAGAGTATTCAAATTATGTTATTAATAAAATAGTATTTAAAGGAAGAGAATATATTAATGGTTCTTCAAATTTTATTTGAAATTAATTTTGTAGAAAGAAGTTTAATTCTTAAACCTTAGTTGTATTAGAACTAAGACTTTGGTAATTATTAACTGGACTAGTTATTACTGAATCAAAATGGGTATGAGTGAGTAGTTTAAAATAACACTAATAATAGTATCACAGGTTGTTCAATATTTTGTGAAAGTAATTTCTTGTGGTCTTTTCATTTTTGTATGTTAACTACTTTCAGAAACTATAGTAAAAGATGGATGTGTTACAGAGCACTTGATGGCGTAGGAAGAAATGACCATAAGTACTTCATTAAAGTTTTGTAGGTCACTCTTAAACCTTGTGTTACCTTGGGACATAGCTTTTTGCTCATTTATTTTAAATCACAGATGCAGCAAATATTTTGGTGATGGGTGTGGAAAATTCTGCCAAAGAAGGTGATCCTGGAACCATATTCTTCTTCAGGTAAGAGAAGAAAGCAACTCCACTGGGAGATGGCCTTGTGCTCAGGTGATGGTGCTCTTTAAAGGGGCTCTTGACAGTCAGTGAGTTCATCATGTGTTTGTGGTTTAAATCACTTTATTATTGATTCTTATTTGATCTAGGAGAGTTGGTCAGTTTTAGGAATCTTTACTAAATCCTCTTAGAAAATAAAGAATTTCTAAAAGCAGTAAATATTCTTCCCCTGGCTTGTCTTTATTAGTAAATCTGGATTTTCATTCACTAAAAATACGTGAAGCCTTCTATTTCCTTTCATCTTCAGTGCCACATAGCAGACTCATGCTACCTGTGCTGTCTTTTCTTTGTTCTCCTTCTGGAGCTCTTTAGCGAAAGTTTTAGTCCATTTTACATTTCCAGAGACTTCAGACCTGGGAACCTGACTCACAGAAAGTTATTCCTTTTATTTAAAGGTTTTTTTAATACCAAATACTCCAGAGTAGCTGAGGGGGAATGCTAATGATAATAGAAGCCATTTAAAATAATTTCATATAGGGGGCTAGCCCCACGGCCCAGTAGTTAAAGTTCTGCGCACTTCGCTTTGGCGGCCTGGTTCTCAGGATGGGATCCCGGGTGCGGACCCACTCCACTCATCAGCCCTGCTGTGGAGGCATCCCACATGTGAAATAGAGGAAGATTCCATGGAATGTTAGCTCAGGGTTAATCTTCCTCAAGCAAAAAAAATAATAATAATAATCTCCTGGTATCCTCATAACACTTGAAGAAGGTCTGTTATTCCCATTTTGCGGCTGTGGAAACTGAGGGTCAGAGGGATTAAGTGAGTTACCCACAGTCGTGGGACTGATAAGTGGCACAACAGAAGCACATGGAACGTCTGTCAGAATCCAAACTTGAAGAAAGATTTTGTGGACTTAGTCATAGTGGTTGATGATAATTGGAAGCCCTGGCTTTGTTCCTGTCGATGGCTCACCTTCGTGTTGGTGTTACTTTGGAGATAATCAAGAGTTCAACGTTTTGTCCAAGTAGAATAGCGTCCCGTTTGACCCAGGTGAGCAATTTGGATTTCTGAGGTCCTCTAGGTCAGCTCTGTATCCAGTAAAAATACAGCAAACCTCATATGTAATGATACGTTTTCTAATAGCCACATTTTTAAAAGTTAAAAGAAAAAGATGAATTTAATTTTGAACACACTAATAATATGATCTATTGCCTGAAATTAATCCTAATAGTATATTTTATATATATTTTAAGTGTATTTTATTTAACCCATTATATATTAATTAAATATTAGTAATTGAATTAAATACTTAATCAGTAATTAATGAGATTTTACATTTTTCTTTTCATACTAAGTCTTTGAAACCTGGGTGTGTGTTTTACGCTTGCATCGCCTCTCACTTTGGGCCAGGCGTATTTCAGATGCTCAGTGCCCACACGTGGCTTCTGAGCGCCATATTAATAGCACAGCACAGCTCTAGACGGAGCACGGTGCCCAAGACCTGTCCTCTGCCCGTAAGTGATTCTCTGAACTAAAACTCTGGCTGTGGCTTTAAATACCTCTCAAATCCGTATCCTGAGACTTATGCTGGCCTAGCGCTACAGCTTACTGCCTGGGCTGCCTGTCTGTCCCCCAACGCCACCACCAGTCTGTTCATCTGTTGTAGGCAGGATAATTTTTCAATAGGTGGTTCTGATCACTACACTCTCTTTTGTAAAATTCTGTGGAATTTGACCAAACTCCTTGTCACAACACAGAGTTCCTTCAGGGGTCGGCTCCCTCCTACCTCTCTAACTGACTGGCCACTACTTGCCAACATCCACAGCCATTCAGACAAGTAGCTGTGTATTCTGAGATGTTTCCCTGCTCCCTCAGGCTTCTCCCTGAGCCCAGGGTCTTCCCTCTGCTGTCGCCTCCTCTCGTTTTTTCATTTGGGTGGCTCTGCTCGTCCTTTAGGAACTGTGTCCCTCTGATGTACGTCGAGTGTCTTCTTCATAACACTGTTACAGCGCTGGTAACGCTCTGTGGTAATTGGTGTCTGTCTATCAGTCTTTTCTAGATTGAGAGTTCCTCAAGGATGGGATCTAGACCATACTCATCTTTGCATCCAGACGCTAAGCACAGACCCACACACATACTAAGCACTTAAGAAGTGTTTGCAGAATGATACGGGCCATCACATTTCTACCTTTCTTTCCTTTCCACCTTTCCTTCCTCTGGTGCAATAACCAGAGCCATAACTCCTTTTTTTATTTACTCCCTAAAATAGCTCAACACGTCAGACTTCAGAAATCAAAACAAGTTCATTTATAGTTTTTAGACCTTAACTTCTAGCAAAGCCAGAGTTGGATTCGAGGGTCTGCTGGGCTTCATTGTAATTCTGCTCTGAGCGTTGTGGGGATGGGGTGTTATTCCCAGGGGTCTTCCGCCGTCTGAGGCTTTCGTCTGTCTCAGTCTCGGTTCCACAGCTATTAAAAGCATGAGCCTTTATTCTTTTCCTTTAGCAGAATCTGCCTAATGAGAGCTAAGACAGGTCTCAAAAATTTCCTTATTCTGATTTCTGTACATCAGAACTGAACCAAGTATGAAACAGTCTGGATACATGAAGTTAGATGGTATTAGATTCAGGCGTCGCTTAACGACATGGATACGTTCTGAGAGATGTGCTGTGAGGTGATTTCCTCGTGCGAACATCACAGAGTGGACGTCCACAGACCTAGATGGTAGAGCTACTACACACCCGGCTCTAGGGTCCTCATTTTGTGGGGCCACCATCGTGTATGTGGTCCATCATTGACCAAAATGTTGTTATACAGCGCATGACTGAACAAGAATAGTTATTTATTCTGCAAACCTTGTGCGAAATCATGCATTTTTGAGAGGTCAGGTTTTATGAAGAGTTCAAAAAGTAACTTTTGTTTTACCAAATCTATCTAGGAACCGTAATGTCAAATCAATAATAAATCATCTATTTTTTAATTGCATTCTGGATATGTTCTAGAAGTTACCTAAGCATGGCTTTATGTATGGTCCTCAAGAATGTATTTTACCTTTAACTTAGTTGATTCTTTTATTCTTTCAAATCAGAGAAGGAGCTGCTGTGTTTTGGAACGTGAAAGACAAAACTGTAAGTATTAATAAAGTATGAAAGTATAAAAATTTAGTGTCCTGAGAATAAATTGTTAATTAGCACTCAATAATCTGAGCCATTGGAAGATAAATTAACAGATAATCCTTAACTTATTTGCTCTGCATTGTGTGATATTTATCCTAGCAGTTTCACCTTCTAAAATGTATTGTATTTTGGCTTGTAAGTTTCCTACATTTTTCCATTCTCTGGGCGCACGCTGATTTGCGAAGAATCAGAACAATTCTAGTACGCTGCAGACAGAAGGGATTATATTTCGTACGTGATAATCTACAAAGTGAATAATGTACACCCAGTTCACTGGAAGCCGGCTGCACAGAGTCTTAGTTTTGATCCAGTTTTGCAGAACTTTATCACTCACAGGGAGTAATTTTTTCAGTGTCCCAGTCAGGATATGTTTCAAACAACCTTTTTAGAAGCAGTTTGGTAATACACATGAAACCTTTGTATTTAACTCAGCAATTTCACATCTAGAAAGTCATCCAAAGGATAGAATCGCAGTTCTGCACGATGAACGACCTACAGAAATGGTCATCAACGCATTATTTACAACAGCAAAAGTGAGAAATAACCAGAATGCCTAATAGTAGGAAGTTTGGTAAATACATGCATAAGCTAGAGTATACTACGGCTCTTAACAATCATGGAAAAAGACCTATTCCTGGGAAATTGCTTGTGTGTATGATACAGTTAACTTAAAGAACAGGTTACAAAATAGAACCAATGTAATCCTGGAGCTGGTTGAAAAATATGCCTCCTACAATCCCAGTTTTACTAAAAGGAAATACCTGCCACACACACACACACACACAGACACCCACACACATGGAGGGGTGGGGGGATTCCTGAGGAAAAGGAAATATAAACGACCAATAAGTATAAGAAAAATGTAACACAAATTGTCAGTTTGAGATTGTGGAGATGTAGAAGGCTGATGATACCCAGTGTTTTTAAGCATGCTCTCACAGATGTTTGGGTTCCAAAGCTGGAAAAACTGTTTTGAAGGGTGGTTTAGCAGTATTTATCGAAGTTATAAGTGTGTGTGTCTTTTGCTCTAGCAATTCCTAAAGAAATATTCCCACAAGCCTACACAGACGCACACCTAGGCAGGTGCATTGCGACTTTGTAGCAGTGGCGAGTAGAAGCGATCGCCCGTGGGTGGCATTTGGGATGGTTAAACAAACCGCGGCTGCTCCATTGAGGAGAACAGCACTGAAAATGTCCATATGCACAGTATGCTCCCCTTTCATGTAAAAAAGAAAATAAATGTATATGCACATGTTAAAAAGTCTGGAAGGCTATGCGCCGTGTTGAATGGTTCCCTTTGGGGATTAGGAATTGAGGAGAGCAGAGAGAGAAGGTCACTTTACCTCCGTGTTGTTTAAACTTTTACAAGTATGTTGCTTAGACAGTTTTTAAAAAGATGTGAAGGATACAAGCCACAATGTTACTAATGGTTTTTTGGATTGTGGGATAATGATAGTTTTTATTTTCTTCTTTATTCTCATCTGTGTTTTCCAAATGTAAAAACGAATATGTCATCCTGATGAGTTTAATATCACAATGAATTTGCCTTTTCCTTAAAAACTAAACAACAGAAGAGATATCGTGAAATGTAATGACGTGTTATAAGCAGTAACACTGTTGTAACATCCTTCTTTACTGAGGGAGTCAGGTAGAATTTCCGATTAGTCTTCCTTTTATTCCAGATGAAGCATGTGATGCAAGTTCTAGAAAAACATGAAATTCAGCCCTATGAAATCGCCCTGGTACACTGGGAAAACGAAGAGCTTAACTACATAAAAACAGAGTAAGCCACTTTTTATCAAATTTACAAAAAGGACGGCTGGAATAACTAGGTAAAGCAGTAGAAGAGGTAAATGATTTATGATTGTGGAGACTAATTTTAAGAAAAAAGTTATTGGTTCAAATACAAGGCCTAAACAATATAATAAATATTAGTAGGTGAACATTATTTTTATAACTTCTTAGGCTACCCATAAATTAAAACAAGTAGATGGTATAACCCCAAAATGGTAAATTTCCTCAGCAGCCTGAATCAGTAAAATTGTATGCCTTCATCAGAATGAACCTATCACATCATTCTAGTAATGTTTTCTCTGAAATAAATCCATTTTTTCCCTACTGATTTTGGGTATAAATGGGATGTGTAGTGAGGGTCTGATCTAAGAGAACCCTTGTAGAAATGGGGGTGCCTGCAAAAAGTGGGGGCCTGACATACTGTTCTCAGGTAAGAAATAGGTAAGCAACATACCAGCTGATTTTCCTGTGTCAGCAGAGGGAGAAAGTGAAGAAGGATGTTAGGGCGGAGAGAGAAGGCCGTGCGACCTTTCCTCCTGGAGTTACCCGCCTAGTGGGATACGATAAAAAGAGAAAGTCTTTGTCGTAAGAAAGGAAGCGATGAAGCAGGGCTTTAGGGAAACTTGGAAGAGATTCCAGCTGTGGAAAGACCAGATGGGAGAAGAGCTAAGCGACAGTGGCCAGCAAGGGTTAGCTGCACACACCGTGCCAGGTGCCCTTCTAAGTGCTTTCCATGCATCGTTCCGTTCAGTCCCGACGAAACCCTGTAATGCCATGAGCTGGCTCTCAGGTGAAGTGCGGAGAGGCTGTGTCTTGCCCAGCGGCTCCTGGCTAGTCAGTGAGGGCCCGGGCCCATCGCGCTTGCCCTCAAAAGTGAGAATGTGAACCTGAGCGACACAACAAACAGCTAACGGAAGTTACTAATTTTCTTATGAAGCACTCAGCCTTTGGTTAAGGTTCCATGGATTTCCCTGCTGTGCTCTGCCTCCAGATCAAACTGTTCCTTACTAGGCACTCTCCCCGGCCCACCACAGACACACACACACACTCACACTCACACACACTCACACATTGCAGTCTGTGGAGGAGTAAAGTCCTCGGCTCCTTGGATCCCAGCATCAGTGATTTATTTTCGTCCAAAGACCCGCATGGCCGCTGCCAGCGTGTGGTTACCTGAGTCCTGCCCGTGGTTCCGGGCCTCTGCTGCCCCCCTCAGTTCTGTGCAGGCCCGAGCTCCTTCGTAAAGCATCTTGTCCACTCTGCTCCTTCCCATCGTCTCTTTCTCCCTCCACCCGAGGGTGTCAGCCGATTCTGCCTCTCCACCCTCTCGTTCGGCCTCCTGTCCACCCCGTTTTCCATCTCTTGTCATCTCACGTCTTTTGTGAAGGTTTACCCTGTACTTTTCCTCTTTGCTTGTGACATTTGCCTTCTCGAATTCCCTCCCTTTCCACAGCTCCCCTGTCTCCCACCGCATCCCCACCACGTCGGTGTGATTTTAGATTACACTGTGTATATAGTTGTTATTCAGCAATTTTTCACTTAGCAATTTATTGTGATCATTTTCCCTTTCTATTAAATATCCTTTCAAAACATGCTGCTTAATTTTTGTTGTGGGAAATTCCCATAAATGAACTTTTCTCTTCTCCTATTGAACATTTAGTTTCTTTCCTCATTTTTTACTATTAAACATTTGACCACAAAATTTTTTTGTACACCAGTCTTTGCATCTTTGATGATTTCCTTAGGATCAGCTCCTAGAAGTGGAATTACCTGGATCAAGAGTATAAGAACTTCTATAAGACACTTGATTCAAATTGCCAAAATGACCTCTAGAAAAATTGTAAGGTGACTTTTTCGAAAGAAAAAATTAAAGTGCTCTTAAAGATTTAGAAGATCATTTTTTTTTTTTCCTTTTCACAGGGGGCAGTCCAAACTCCACCGAGGGGAGATCAGGCTAAATTCAGAGCTAGACTTAGACGACGCCATTCTAGAAAAATTTGCTTTCTCAAACGCTCTCTGCCTTTCAGGTGAGTTACTGCTACTTAGCAGAGAAAGTACTGCCTCGTTTTCTTTTCATTGAGGGAAGTTCAAGTATTTGGTAAAGATTTTGGCGTGTTTTCACAGAATACGGAGCAAAGCCTTAGCATTCCTTTCCTTTTTTTTTTTCCTCCAAAAGAAAAATATTCATAGTATAAAGTATAAAATATAGTATCTGTGCTGCCTTACTCATTCTTTATTAATTGTATTGATAAAGTTGACCCTCTCCAAAAATATTTTTTATATTCTTATTATTACCACCTTTGATTTCTCTCCCCTTCTCTCTGCGTGATTGCTAGTCTCAGGTTGTCTCTAATCCAGGCAGAGAAAGCCCAACCCCGTGGCTGGGCCCAGGCCTCCGTGTAGAAAAACACTCTCAAGTTTTTCACGGGAATGGGCCAGAGAGTTACAGCAGCTCTAAGTTTTTTCCGAAAGATCCGTGCACCTGAGTAAAACTGTAGAAGTTGTCTAAGAAAAGTTTTCACCCCTGGTCTACACTAGGCTGCTGCGTGGCTTGTCCGTACCGCTCTAGGAGGCTTCAGGGCCTTCCGAGCCCAGCTCACAGCCCTGGGGGTGGAAGGGGAAGCTGGGAAAGCCTAAGTCCGCCTCGTCTGCAGAGCCGCCCTGCTTCCGGGGTGAGCCTGAGACTTGGGTTTCCGAGGTGCAATATTAGAAAATCGAGTTCTACCAAATGTTGCTTTGGTCTGGAGCAGGGCGTGGAAGTGTCCTCGGTTTCTTCTGTCTTTTTCCACTTCATGCTGGCCTTTATAATACTAAATAACTCTTCTTAAATTTCACTTTCAAATTTTTGGCACATTTGTTTCTTAAACTATTGTTGAAATGGTGGTGAAGGTACTACGTAATTATGCATTTTTATAAACATGAAGATGATGATAAAGAAATGTTCCATTGTTCATTTTTTTCCCCAGTGAAACTGGCTATTTGGGAAGCATCACTGGATAAATTTGTGGAATCTATTCAGTCGATTCCAGAGGTAATTATACCAATTTTATGCTTATTTTCAAGTATAGATTTCTATTTGGGAAAAACACAAATTTCCCACTATAACAGTATAGTTAGGAGTACAATAAAGTGTTAATAAACACTAGGAAAGCTACACTGAATTTAAGCAAAAAAAGAAACCCCAATTACATATAAAATGTTGAAATAAGAAACTTCATATTGTTTTTTTTTTTACTTTTTAAAACTTAAAATTCAAATTACGTTCCTCTGATGGTGCAGTATTTTTTAGAGTGTTTTTAGGGTTTTTAATTTTTTTTAGTTTAATGTCTTTTAATAGCAAACATACAGGAAGAGCACAAAAGACAGACAACATTAAAAACATGCACGTAGGACAACTCAGAAAAGTATAGTGAATGGATGGAATCTACTGTATGACAGAAATGCTACAAACACCATTGAGTTGCCGTCAATAAGAAATTTGCTTGTTTTAAAAAAAAAATCCAAATGTGCACATTGTGCAGAAAAATTTAACAGGTCTGTTTATAATTGATAGAAAGTTGAACTGCTGAAAGTTGTTCTCTGAAACATTTTGACTTGCCATTGATGCTTCATGTCCCCGTATTTATATTAAAAATTCACACACAAATGAAAATGGAAAAACAGCCAATACCTGTTTCAATAGGGTTTCTGCCCCCTATTTTTCCACTTGCAGTCATATACTTAGGTACTTTTTGACCCCATGGAAAAAAAATATTTAACATTCAGAACTACAAATAACAGGAAGGAGAGAATTTTTTTTTAAAGAATGAAATGTTTCCCATCGTAGTGGGTTCTTAAGCACGTTCTCCACGTATGCGCGTGCTAGCTGGATGTCTTTTGGCATAATCATTACACGTTTGACACAAATAGCACACAGGTTGGTGTCTTTCAAAAGGCCAACCAGGTAGGCCTCACTCGGCTCCTGCAAACCACCAGTAGCTGCGCTCTAAAAGCACAGATCTGTTTTGAAGTCCTGAGCAATTTCCCGCACCAGACGCTGGAAGGGAAGTTTGCGAATCAGGAGTTCAGCGGGCTTCTGACGACGTCTCGTTTCACGGAGTGCCACAGTACCAGGCCTGTGACGATGAGGCTTCGTCACCCCTCCAGTAGAGGGTGCACTCCTGCGAGCGGCTTCTGTAACCAGTTGCTTCCTCTGTGCTTTACCACCGGTACAAAGCTGGCAGTCATCTTTGTACGAGCCATGGTATAGGGACCTCCTCACTTACCCCACTTCTCCTTCGGCTGGAGCTCCGTGAGCTGGAGGCAGCGCCGGTGGTGGAGAGCAACAGTGCTGATGGTGCAGGTTTTTTTTTTTGAGGAAGATTAGCCCTGAGCTAACTGCTGCCAGTCCTTCTCTTTTTTCTGAGGAAGACTGGCCCTGAGCTAACATCCATGCCCATCTTCCTCTACTTTATATGTGGGATGCCTGCCACAGCATGGCTTTTGCCGAGCAGTGCCATGTCCGCGCCCGGGACCCAAACCGGCAAACCCCAGGATACTGAAGCGGAACGTGTGAACCGAACCGCTGCGCCACCAGGCCGGCCCCGGTGCAGTATTTTTTTTTCTTAAGATTTTATTTTTTCCTTTTTCTCCCCAAAGCCCCGCGGTACATAGTTGTATATTCTTAGTTGTGGGTCCTTCTAGTTGTGGTATGTGGGACGCCGCCTCAGCGTGGCTTGATGAGCAGTGCCCTGTCCGCGCCCAGGATTCCAACTGACGAAACACTGGGCCGCCTGCAGCAGAGCGCGCGAACTTACTGCCACGGGCCGGGGCCCCCGGTGCAGTATTTTTAATGTAACTGAATTAAAGAAAAAAGTGAACTGTTTCCTGAGGAAGGAGATTATGACCACTTTTCTTGATTAAGAAGTCTTTTGATAAATTATGAGAAAAATTGTGGCTTGAAAAATGCATATAATGTTATTTCAAAATTTCACGGGCATTAAAAATCATGTTTACTGTAGTTGATTTTGTTTTTACTGTAAAAGAATAATCTGATATACTCAGGCCCTGCTTTTTCAATAAAAGATTAGGGATGCTAGTGGGAAATGCTAAATAATAGAAATAGAAAATGCTAGTGGGAAGGGAGATGGAAAAAAGGAATATGAAATTTGTACCTAATAAGATTTTGAAGTCTCAGAGTGAGGTGACTGGGAGATGCTCGTTCAAGAGACAGACGTTACATAGGATCAAAATTATGCTGCTTCAGGATTTGCGTCATGGTCCTGTTACTTATCGGATATATGTGCCTATGTGTGTATGTACGTATGCATCGTTTTTCCCTCCCAAATAGGCTTTAAAAGCTGGGAAGAAAGTGAAACTCTCTCATGAAGAAGTTATGCAGAAAATGGGTGAACTCTTTGCCCTAAGGTAAAATTTCCTCTGTAAATAAAATATTTCATATATTTAACAAACCCAAGAAAACATTCTTATAATTCTGTACTAAAGAGCAAACGTTTGTACCTTTCTGGGAATTGCAACTATTTTCATTTCATTCACTATAAGCATGGAGAACTCATCTATTAGAAGCAACTGGGCTATGAAGGAATGTACTGGAAGAAATTCTGCATGGGCAAACGAGATCGTAATTAAGCTACAGTAAACCTACTTCAGGGAGCGTAGTAGGTGTTCTTTGAAGGTAGAAAGGTATATTCTAGAATTTGGATAATGGGAATTCTCAGTAAAAATATATCACTGCTTTATAATGTTCAATAGACCTAATTGCTGCCGGAAAGTTATGTACCATATTTCATTGACTCTGAGACACCGTAAGATGCCACGGGAGAGTAAAAATGCTGCCAACTACACTCTGATACAGTGCTTTTTTATCACAGAATTTTAATTTTGCACTTACTGAAATAGCTCTCTTAGTCTTACTTGGATGTCATTTCTCTCACATTCCCTCTTGGGCAGACGTGGAAAGGAAAGCATAAGGGAAATCAATGGTTTAAGGCAGTGACAGCTAAGTCACGACTGCCACCTGTGAGACAGCATCAATTTTCAAGATGCCTCCCGTCTTCAGAGTTGTTCGAATGGGGGGAACTGTGACTTCAGTGATGAAGTACAATAATGCATCATTTTGAGTAAGCATCTGAAAAGGTTTTCAGTTTATTTTATTCCTGTGATTTTCCCAGGATTTATGGAATGGCGCATCCTGAATCTCGGCGTTATTTTCAGTGGGCATCACCATTCAGTGTTTCATTCCTTGTGGTGAATGGGATGCGTTACTTGAATCCATCGTAAATAGTTTACCTGAGAGCTGTTTTTCCACATCCTCCTTAGGGACTTGGCCTGGAGAGAAGTGCTCCAGTGTTTCATCATCCATGCCTTTCTCTGGCTCAGGGACCCTAACTCAGGGTACCAACAAAAATAAAAAACCCATTCATGACGAGCATCCCCCAGCACATCTAAGGTCTTGAGTGCTCTAAGAAGTGGGGTAGACAGATTCTTCTTTCCTCTTCTCGTGGTAACGCAAGTTTGATACAGTGAATTATAATGTCAAAACTCAGAAGTTAGGACTAAACATACTTATTTCGTTTGTGAATAGTTTGTGAACAGTTTTGTGAAAAACGTTTGTGAATAGTTTTTATAGAGTCTTACTGTTCTTATCCTGTTTTCTCTGTAAAATAAAAGTGCTCATATGTTATTAAAAGGAATGTGGTAAACCTATGAATAGAAATTGAAATAGAAATATGGCAGGTTATATTAGGTGAAAAATTGTCACAAATTACATATGGTATGATCCCATTTGTGTAAATAAACAGTAAATATTCATATTTATCTTCATATGTATACATACTACAAATACATGTACATGTGCATACATGCGTGTGAGTGCACGCACACATATGGACAGAAAAAGACCTGGAAGGACACAGCAAAGTGTCTGCAGGGCCTGAAGGATTTGAGCTGTGTGTTAGGATAAGAGGGCCTACCACTGTTTTCTGAATTCTTCCTGAGGATTTTTCTTTTTTATATATAATGAACAGCTACTTATGTGTTACTTTTATAGCTTAAATTTTCATTTAAAAGTAAACTCAGGAAGGGCTAGTCCCATGGCATAGTGGTTGAGTTTGGTGTGCTCCGCTTCGGCAGCCCAGGTTCACAGGTTTGGATCCTGGGTGCAGACCTACTCCACTCATCAGCCATGCTGTGGCAGCGTCCCACATACAAAATAGAGCAAGATAGGCACAGATGTTAACTCAAGGCTAATCTGCCTCAAGCAAAAAGATGAGGAAGATTGGCACAGATGTTAGCTCAGGGCAAATCTTCCTCAGCAGAAAAAAAAAGGAAGCTCAGGTCTCTTATGTAAAAAAGGTAGAAATTAAGTGAGAGAGAGAGAGAATGTGTGTGTGTGTGTGTGTAGTTGTTTGTCCAGTGTTTGCACAAATACTAGGAGGCTACAGAGGAAATTAACAGTGGTGACCTATCAGGGGTGGGAGAGAGGGAAATATGGGGATAAGACTAGGAGTAAGAGTGATCAATTTTTACCTTTTTTCATCTTTTTTATTTTTGAGCCGTGTGATTACCTATCTATAAAATATATGTGCATGTATATTGTAAAAAACTTTAATGAAAACAGAAACAAGCTTAGAAATGGAAAACAAAATGAGTTTTTTCTATCTACTTCATAAATATTAATACAAAGATTGAATTAATTTGGTTGCAAATTTCGAAATTCTTTTATAGATTTTTTTATTTGTATATTTCTTAGAAGTATTACAAAAATCAGCATTCAAAAATATTTTCATAAAGCACCATATAGATAAGAAATAAAATAGAGACCATGATTTTTAATTCAAGATGAAAAATAAGAAGCTCTAATTTTCTTTTATTTAAGACACCGTATAAACTTGAGTTCAGACTTCTTGATCACGCCTGATTTCTACTGGGACAGAGAAAACCTGGAAGAGCTTTATGATAAGACTTGTCAGTTCCTCAGCATTGCTCGTAGAGTTAAGGTAAGTATTTTGCCCTTTTACAGAGAGAGAAAGACACAACGTTGCCTATAATTTCTATGACCATGCTAAGAGAAATTTTAAATTAAGTAAATGTGTTAAACTGCTTTTGGAGCAATATCTTATTTGAATTCTATCCAGATCTCTAGATTTCCTCTTCTACTTCTGTGTGCAGACAATTTCAACTTACTGCATCAAAGGATATTCTGATATTTGCTCCACAGACTAGATGGGATTGGCGAGAGGTTGGAGGCCTAGTGGTCCATTGGGAAGTTCTCATCAAGTTTCAAGCAAGAGTTCATGGGGTCCAGAATGTGATGGTGACAGTGAGAATAGAAGTGAGTTTGAGAGAGACTCCTCTAAGACGAATCAAGTGCTTGGTGATGGGAGGCCAGGGAGAGGGGAGAGTAAGGATGACTGATGTTTGCCTGTGGATGGCGGGCAGAAGGATGGCAAAACATAGAGAGTGGGGACAGGAGGAGGTGAGGAGCCAAATTTAAGATACGTTGAGAGTAGAGTAGCAAGAAGACATCCAGTTAGAACTATCACACAGGCCTTCGGCAGTGTGGAAGCTCAAGTTGGGAAGAGAGACATCAGTATCAAGATAATGATGAAAGTGGGTGGAGGTGGTCATGATGAGGTAAACCACGTGGGGAAAGAGTAGAAAACAAAAAGGACATTAGTACGATGTGTGCACATAGTTCTGTGACGTTTTATCATGTGTAGTTCCATGTAACCACGCAATCAAGATACAGAACATTCCTGTCACCACAAAGACCTCCTTTGTGCTGCCCTTTTATAGTCACACCATCCCCCCGTCGCCCACCATCCCTAACCCCTGGTGATGAGTAATCTGTTCTCCATCTCTACAATTTTGTCATTTTGAGAATGTTATATAAATAGAATTGTACAGTATGTCACTTAACATTGGCTCTTTACATGAGCATAATGCCCTTAAAATTCATCCAAGCTGTTGCCTGTATCAATCTCTGTCTTCCTGTGAGTTACTTAAACATTTTTTGGAATTCCATTTTGACTTACTGATATTGGGGCTTTTTCTGAGTGTATCTCTGCATAGACACTTAGTGGCTGCTCTAGGTATTACATTATACATACATAACATCATATTTCCAACTCTCCTGGTTTCGACGTTTTACCAGATTAAATCAAGTGTAGAAACCTTACTACCCTTTCCCTCCATTTACCCTCCAGCGTGTACAATATAATTGTCATAACCATTCTGTAGACATTGAGAACTTCGTCAGTGCTATAACGTTTGCTTCAACCATCAAACATAATTTAGAAAACTCAAGAGGAGAAGGCAATTCTATTGTATGTATCCATATTTTTATTCTTTCTGTTGTTCTTTTTTCTTTCATGATGTTCCAAGATTTCTTCTTTATCCTTTCCTTTCTGTTTCAAAAACCTTCCTCAGCCGTTCTTTTAGGGTAAGTCTGTGGAAACATGTTCTGTTAGTTTTCTTTCACATGAGGATGTCTAGAGCTCCCCCTCCTTCCTGAAGGATATTTTCACTAGATATTGGACTCTGCATTGATAGTTCTTTTCTTTCAGCACCTAAAAATTGCTGGGCCACTGTCTTCTGGGCTCTGTGGTTCTGATGAGAAATCTGCTATCGTTCTGTGACATGGATGTCAGATCTTTTCTCGTCCTCCCACAAGTCTTTGAGGCTCTGTTCACTTTTGTTCTAGTCTGTTTTCTCCCCATTGTTCATAATAGGTAATTTCCCTTGTTCTTCAAGTCTTCAAGTTCACTGACTCTTTCCTCTATTACCTTCCTTCTCCTGTTGAGCCCATCACTGAGTTTTTAAATTTGGGTTATTGTATTTTTCACTTCTAAAATTTCCATTTAGTTCTTCTTTATGTTTTGTATTTCTTTGCTGAGGCTTTCTGTTTTTTCATTTGTTTCAAGTGTGTTCATGATTGCTTATTGAAGCATTTTTATGATGGATTAAAATCCTTGTCAGATAATTCCAACATGTGATTCATCTTGATGTTAGTGTCTATTGGTTGTCTTTTCTCTTTCTCTACAACTAATTTTAATACCTCCAATTTTCCACATTGCCTTAAGTGTTATGTTTATGATCAGTGATGCTGTAAGAATCAAATTTCAGTGGACTCCATCAACAGTTTCAGATACTAAATGTCTCACTAGATACAAATTTGACAATCCAGTTGTCTGGTTAGGCATGAAAAGCCTTGGCCTTTTATGGTTGTGGACAGTGTACACAGGCTGAGGATCCAGGGGATGAAGAAGGGGGAGACACTAAAAGTTTTATACAGATGAGCCATCTCCTGAGGTTGTCTCAGTTAACTATTACTGTGAAACAAATTGCTCCAAAACTTAGTGACTGAAAACAGCGCTTACCATCGTACAGTGTTTATTGGTCAGGAGTCTAGGAGCGTCTTACGGGGTCCTCTGGCTCTCTCACAAGGCTTCAATCATATCCAGGATTGGCCGGGAAAGATTCCCTTCCTACTCCTAGTTCACACATGTGGTTGTTGGCTAGATTCAATTCCTCTCAAGCTGTTGGGCTGAAGACTCAGTTTCTCTTGAGCTCTTGGCCAGATGCCTCCCTCCGTTCCTTGCCACATAGGCTTCTCCATAGAGCCTGTCACAACATGGCAGCTTGCTTTGTCAGGGTGAGCAAGTGAGAGAACGAGAGAGGGCGAGAGAATGTTAGCAAGACGAGTCACAGTCTCTCCCGTCGCTTTTGCTGTATTCTCTTTATTAGCAACATGTTAGTGGGCCCAGTCCACAATCTAGGGGAGGGAATGACACCAGAGTGTGAACACCAGGAGGCGGGGATCTTTGCATGGCGTCTTAGAAGTCTGCTTTCCATAGCCTCTGAAAAAGTCTGAAGGCTTTTTGAAAAAGGTTTTGAAAAAGGCGGCAAAACTTTAGAAGCCTACTTCATCGGCCCTGTGACCGACATCATCCTCACACTACTGTTACTCTAAAGATTCCCAGCTTCAGGCCACCAAGGCACTTCCACCACTGCTGATCTCCTTGTGTTCAGAATCATCAGTGAACCAACTGCCACTGCCACTGCCACTTGACCTGTGCGAGGTTGATGTCAAAAGAAATGTTCTGGTCTTTGACCTGGGAGGTGGCCTTTTTTATGTGTCTGTCCCCACTATGCAAGACGAAATTGTTGATGACAAGTCTACATCTTGAGGACACCTCCTTGAGTGAAGAATACCTTGACAACCAGTCAGCCAGCTAATTCATGGCTAAGGTCAAGTGCAAGCATAAGAAGGATATTCACGAACCAAGAAGGCCGTCTAAGCCTGTCCCTCTGCTACTTGTAGTATGCTGGGTGTGTTTTTTCTTCCAGGATCAAGGCCAGTGTGAGGTCAAGTCCCTGCACGAAGTGACTGACATCTGTCCCTCTGTTACACACTCATAGTTGGAAGAATCGGATGCTCACCCACTCTCTGGCACCCTAGACCTTGGAGAAAGCCCTGTGTATTGCCACCTAGACAAGTCACCAATCCCTTGTGGGTGGCTCTATCTGTAGCCACAAGATTTAAAATCTCCTATGAGAAGAAATAAGACTGAATTTATTCACAGACAACATGATCTTGTATGTAGAATATCCTATAGCGTATACAAAAAAGCTACTAGAACTAATCAGTGAGTTTATCAAGGTTTCAAGATACTAGGTCAATACATAAAAAATAATTATTTTTCTGCATACTACAGTGAAGAATTGGAAAATGAATTTTTAAAATACCATTTACAATAGCATTGAAAACTTGGAATTACTTAGGAATAAATTTTTTTTTTACGTTCCATTATGTGTCCCTTAACAACAGGGATATGTTCTGAGAAATGCGCCTTTTGGCAATTTTGTTGTGTGAACATCATAGAGTACACAAACTTAGATGGTCTAGCCTACTACACACCTCGGCTCTATGGTACTAATCTCACAGGACCACCATCGTATATGCAATTCGTTGTTGACCAAAAGGTCATTATGCGGCACATGACTCCCAGAGGCCGGTCTCTGTCCCGGTGCTTCTGGAGTGCTTTGCACGTGTTCCTCAGGAGCAGCACTTCACACGCTGCATCGCCGTGATTACATGTGCAGCTTCGCTTCTTGTGAGAGCCCACTTCCTGGCCTTCCACAGCATCCTTACATGGCTGGGAGAAGGCGCGCGCTCCAGCGTCTCTTCCTCTTCGGAGAAGGACACTAATGCCATCAGAGGGGCTCTACCCGCATGACCTCTTCTAAACTGAGTCACCTCCCAAGGGCCCTGCCTCCCAATAGCATTGCACTGCGGCTTAGGGCTTCAAGATAGGGATTTTGGGGGGATACAAACGTTCATTCCATGACACCAACAGTCCCTGAAAATCCGCTTTAATTTTACTTTAGGAACTAAAATTCAAGATTCGTTTAAATTATCTTTATAAATTACATATTTCTACCACATCCTTATTGGATTCTATGTTAGGAACTGGGGCAAGATAGCTAAAAGTGGAAGCAGCACTGTATTAGGGGAAAAGGGACTGAGAGGAAATTGGAGCTACACTCGTGGGATCCCTCCTCTCCTTCCTTGAAACACGTCAGCGAAAGTGATGGGAGCCGCTTTCCCCCTAAAGATACGATGAGTACACTGGAGACAGAGGGCTGATTTGGCTCCAGGGCCCAGCGGGCGAGGGATGTGGATACGGACCTGTAGTCGGTAAATGCCTGCCAGTGTGATGGCCGTGGGGGTTTGAATTATGTTTCATTCTGTGTGATGGATTTGGACACTTTGTTCCTGAAAATTCATTGTATAACAACTAGAACTTTTGCGTGTCAAAATTCCTTTGGCCACTGACAGTTTTCATGGGACTCTCCTCACGTTCCATTGAATCTGTCTTCCAAGTATCAGAGGTGTCCTATGACTCTACCATTGTCATCCGCCCAGCTTGGTTCAGTCACTACAACTAGTCGTTCTCTGTTCCATTCCCCAGTCTCATCCTGAGCTCTCTCTCTGGTGTTAGAGCTTCCGCATGAGTTATGAAGCGTGCCCACAAGTTCCCCAGCTGCATTTCTCAGAGCATCTTCTTTGCACCCCGAGGGCAGTTAGAACTAGTTGGATTATGTGAAGATTATTTAGAATGAGGTAGAAGAATTTAGCCTCCCTTCCTGTGCTCCACACAATGCCGGCACTATAGATGATACAAAAGAAGAGTAGAGCTGGTCCTGACCTTCCACAAGCATTCCGGTCTCACAAGAAGGCACACAGAACAGGGAGAGGAGTGGTAGTGCCAGGAGAAAGTTGTGCATATTTTTTGTTTGTTTTTTCCCCAGAGGAAGGAATCCTGAGAAAAATAGGGGTGATGAGGCATGAGATGGGCTGAGCAGCAGTCCAAAAAGTTGGGGACGGAGGTAAAGTCATTTCATTTGGTAATGAAGAGATCACTGAAAAAGATCAGAGAGTGGTTACGGAAGTGTAGGAAGGACAGAAACGAGTTGGCAGTGGGTTCTTCGCTCGGTTTTCTCAAATCGATGTCCTCTGAGCTTCTGGCATTGCTTCTCCTCTCCTCACGCTGCCTGCTCCTTGAACACTGTCGTTCATCTCCATGACTTCTACTCCCACCTCTTCCTGATGGTTCTCATGTGTGTATCTCGAATCTCACTCTCTCCTTTGCCTTGCGGATGTTTCCAGTCACCTAGTAAATTCACAGATCTTCCACGCTGACATATCTCGTAGCATCCTTTTTAGAATTAATTACGTGTCACTCCCCACTAGAATGTAGGCTCCACACGATCAGAGACTATGATTCTTTTCTTTACTGTGAGATTTCCAGTTCTTGTTAAGGCCCCACATAGAGTATGTGCTCAATAAATATTTGTAGACTTAATCAGTGATTACGATTTCAAGGTGAAACTCACTGTATTCTCCCAGAAAATGTTGAAGCTTCTCTCTTCTCTATTCTGGCTAACAGCAGGACCAGCTGACCTCACCCAACCTGTTGGTCAGCCCCAAACTTGAAACTCATCATGTTTCCTCTTTCTGCTTCATCCTCCACATCCAGTTAGACAATCCTTTTACTTTCTCCTAAGTGTCATTCCTTCATGGGCAAATGTTTATCGAAAGTCTATATGATAGATGCTGGGCTGGTGAGACAGGGCGGGTTACCACACTGAGCCTTCTTCCAGCCCCCAGTTACTAACACGCATCCCCACTGCCATCCACCCTCTTCCCTCACCCTCTTCGCTGTCTCTCAGCCTCGAGACTGGACCCTTTAGCCAGAGGACACGTCTGTCTTATTCACATTCCACCTCCTCTGCCCAGTCCGGAAGAGTAAATATTAAACAAATATTTGAGGACTGAACAAAGGACTCCTCCCCATTGCCTGCAGAATAAAGCTCCAGTGTTACAGTAGGGTATTCGTTTCCTACTGCTGCTGTAACTAATTACCACAAACTGGCTTAACACGGCACGTCATTGTATAACTCTGTCAGTCAGATGTCTGACCTGGGAGTCAGCGAGCTAAAATCAAGGTATGAGCAGGGCTGCATTGCTTTCTGGAGGCTCCAGGTAGGGTCCTTTTCCCTGCCTTTTCCAGCTCCTAGACGCCACCCACATTCCTTGGATTTTCCCATCTAGCAAAGGCAAGTGGAGTCCTCTTCACGTTGCATCACTCTGGACTCTTCCGCCTGCCATTTCCACTTCGAAGGACCCTTGTGGTGACACTGGGTCCACCCAGAGAAGCCAGGATCATCTCCCTGTCTTAAGGTCAGCTGATGTGCAACCTTAACTCCATATGCAATCTTAATTCTCCTTTGCCGTGTCATCTTCACAGGTCCCAGCGATTAGGGTGTGAATGGCTTTCAGGGGACTGTTACTTGCCTACCACATGTGGTCTACGTTACTTTTCACAATTTGGTCCTAACTTACCCAACCTCACTTCCAAGCCCTTCCCTGCAAGTTTTCCGCTGTCTGGCTATACTTGCCTCTGAGCTGCTTCCTCTGCTGGAAATGCTCTGCCCTCGGCGCCCCACCTTATCTTCCTGGCACCTGCCTATTTAGAGCCTGCTCACATATACCGCCTCTGTGACACCGTCCCTGTTGTGTCCTGCTCCCCCATCGGTGTGCGTGTAACGTGCATGACTCTGTAGCCAAATGAAATAGGAGGCATGCATTAGTGGGGACTCTCTCGCTTGCACAAGACAGAAAAACTATTTGAATGCTCCTACTTGTTTATCACCACGTACTGACTCACATGACGGAGCGAACAGGGCAGAGCGTGGGAATGGGGAATGTCTATTGCACAGGCCCAAACAGGTCATCAGTGCTGTCTCTCCTCAGCATCCTCTGTGCCAGCCTGGCCTCCTGCTTTCTTCTCAGTGGCATCCTCTGTAAGATGGGGAGAAAGGGGTGTTTTCAGAAAGAGGGATATCCAAGCTGCATTTCCCTCTGCCTGGCAACTTCAGAGGATCAGGCCATGTGTCCAAGCCTTGGGTAGCCATGTGCTAAGGGAACTGGGCATTGTGGTTGGTGAAGCCTGGGTCTTGTACCGACCCCACCTACCCTCGGGCTTTTCAGGGGAGGGGCGTGGTCAGGCAGGTGTTGCTGCCATGATTGGCAGCATCGCGTGGTTGGAAATAGTGGGAGAGTCACTCCCCAGAAGAGGGGCAGGAGGGAAGGGTGCTGGGCAGACCCCAGATAACAGTGGGGCAGAATGAACTCAGTAGGGAATCAAAGTGCCGTGGGAGCACTGAGGAAGGAGCAGAGGTCGGGAGGGTCTCACAGCCTGCGCCTTCCCCCTGGAAGAGGGAAGATGCCGCCATGTACAGAGCGATTGGACTGAGTGAGCTGGGATTGTTTTGTGTTATCGAGAAGGCAATGGTAAGATGTTTTAAAGCTTTTGAGCAGAGCAGTGCCGTGGTCCAACCTGGTGAGGATGGGAACTCTGATGCCAGTGCAGAAAAATGGAAACCCCCATCCACCCAAAAAAAAAAAAAGTTTTTGGGAGGTAGTGAATAGTTGATGAAGGCCCACCAGGTGGTATTAAGAAATGAGAAGCAGGGGGCCAGCCTGGTGGCGTGGTGATGAAGTTCGCGCACTCCACTTCGGTGGCCCAGGGTTCACCAGTTCAGATCCCAGGCACAGACCTAGCACAGCGCTTATCAAGCCATGCTGTGGCAGGTGTCCAACATGTAAAGTAGAGGAAGACAGCTCAGGGCTAATCTTCCTCAGCAAAAAGAGGAGGATTGGCAGATGTTAGCTCAGGGCTAATCTCCTCAAAAAAAAAGAAAGAAAGAAATGATAAGCAGGGGCCAGATTCAAGACTCTTCAGAGCAAAGAAGTGGTGTCAGGAGTGGGGATTAGAGAGCACAGGTTCCTGTCCTGAGTGACTGAGAGGTAATGTGACCTGAGTTGAGATAGGAACCCAAGAGGAGGGACAGCCTTGAACAGGATGTCAGTTTTAGTTTGAGAAATGCTAAATTTGAGGTGCTGGCAGGAAGCCCATAAGAAAATGTCTCACAGGCAGTTAGAAGTTCAGGTAGAGGAGAAGTCAGGATTAAGCACTGATATTTGGGACTTATCAGAAAACAGATGGTGGTGTAAATCATTCTTTCCCAAAATGTGGGATATGTACACTTGTACAAGAGATGAACTTAGGTGACGCATGGACCCCGCAATAACATTTCAGCCTTGCAGCAGGTCACATTTCTGTTTCTGTCGAGGAGAAATGCTTCGTTTGGTTTTAGTGCATCTCGATGGGTCCTCTGAGGTGCGCTACTCTCCCACTCCATGGGTGTCAGGCTCAGCTTCGTGTAGCAACAGTTTCACATCATACTGGATTTCCTTTTATGGCAATGATAGTTTCCTTTTAAAATAAACATTTCTAAGTTAAGTCTTTTGGAATGTGAATAATAGTACAGCTGGCACCATATATCACAGAAATAGTGACGGTGGCATGGAAATGACTGAAGTTTAGGAAGCATCTGCACAAACCAGCGTGGGTGAGATCATGCGAGGAGAGTGCAGAGCTAGAGGACACGGAGGACAGGGTCAGGACTTGGGGAAGTGTCACCTAAAGGCAAGAGGAGGTAAAGAAGAAACAGGAAATGATGATGGTCAGAGGCAAACTTAGTTCTTAGGGCAGAAAAAGCCAAAGGAACTGTGCATTTCAAGGTGTCATCACATGCTTGAGTTAACTGAGGTCTAGAAAAGTTGTTAGGTTTACTAATTAGGAACATTTAGAAGTTTCAGGGGAGTTGTGGTGATATATTCAACTTCCAATGGTTAAGGAATAAGTTGGGTGATGAGGAAATGGAGGAAGAAAACGTTATCTGTTCTTTAGTCAAAGTTGAAAGAAAATGGAAGAGGGCTGGGTCTGTATTTTGAAGAGAGGCTTAAGGATGAGCATGTTTATAGACCAAGATCAAGCAGCCAACAGAAATAGGAAGAGGAAGAGAGGGAGGGAGGAAGGAAGAGGCAGGAGGAAGGAAGGAAGGAAGGCAGGCAGGCAGGAAGGAAGAAGGCAGGAGGAAGGCAGGCAGGAAGGAAGGAGTGTTTTAAACATCTATACAGATTAGAAACTACAGGATGGCCATAAAGTCTGGAAACATGCACAAATATATGCTTATTGGTGTGGGCCCACGCGTCCTCTCATTAGTAAGGCAGTGTAATGCTCTGCACTGTCACAGTGAACATGGTGCACTAACACATTTTGACCAATCCTCAAGCATGCATCTGTGACTTGTCTCCAATTTCCACTGACCAAACCTGTACCCTCAGCATACCCGGTAAGTAATCAATGGGAATCGAACTATTTTTAAAAATTGTTTCCATACTTTCCAGTCTACAAAAGAAAGTGAGATAGAGAGAGGTTAGGAGGTATAGCTTGCCGTGGTCACATCCAAGTCTTAAATTCAAAGACTGTTTTCTGGGAACGGCCTCAGCGACCTCGTTGGAGGCTTCAGAAGGGAAGCTCTGCATTTCAGCGCTGGAAGCAGCGCCGTCTAGTGGCGCGTCGCAGCAGGTCAAGAGTTAATGTTCTGGGCTTTTTTAACAGTGGGACTTGCGGTTTTAGTAGGTGAACATTGTGTCTGTCATCTTAACGCCGTGCTAAAAGAATCATATTTCAAGTTTGCCATTCTTAACTGCTAAAAATCCAAGGGCAGCTACCAAAAACTAGGACTCAAAAACTTAATTTTTAGATCTCCCATCAAAATTTTAGAAATGTAAGAGCTTCGGTATGTAAAATCGTCTCTTGCAGTTAAATCTGTGCGTTACAAAATGTCTCTAGATGGATTCACAAGAGACAGGTGACATTGGCAGGTTGCCTTTGGGGAGAGGACTGGGGAAGAAGAATTGAAGGGGTGATTTTTCACCATTTACCTATTTTAGACGTTTAGAATTTTGAAGCATGTGACCGTGTTACTTATTTTCCTAATTAAAGTTGTTTATAAATTTATAATACAGGATGCTTTTTTAAATTGCGGTCACATTGGTTTATAACATTATATAAATTTCCGGTGTACATTATTGTATTTCGAATTCTGTGTAGATTACGAGTTCACCACCCAAAGACTAATTACAGTTCCCTCACCACACACACACACACACACACACACACACACACACACACACACACACACACACACACACACACACACACACGCCTAGTCACTGCTCTCACCCTCCTCCCTCCCCACTCCCCCTCTGGCAACCACCAGTCCAATCTGTCTCTATGTGATTGTTGGTTGTTTTTATCTTCTACTTATGAATGAGATCATACAGTATTTGACTTTCTCCCTCTGACTTATTTCACTTAACATAATACCCTCAGGGTCACAAATGGCCGGATTTCATCATTTCTTATGGCTGAGCAGTATTCCATTGTGTATATATACCACATCTTCTTCATGCATTCGTCCCTTGATGGGCACCTAGGTTGCTTCCAAGTATTGGCTGTTGTGTATAATGCTGCGATGAACATAGGGGTGCAAGTATCTTTATGCCTTTGTGTTTTCAAGTTCTTTGGACAAATACCCACCAGTGGAATAGCTGGATCATATGGTAGATCTAGTCTTAATTTCTTGAGGAATCTGTACTGTTCTCCACAGTGGCTGCACCAGTTTGCACTCCCACCAGCACTGTATGAAGGTCCCCTTTTCTCCACATGCAGGATGCTTTCTAAGACTTTTCTAATGCAGGTCATGAATGAAAAACTCCAGCACTGCATGGAGCTGACAGATCTGATGCGCAATCACCTGACTGAGAAGAGGGCGCTCCGCTTGGAGTGGATGATCGTCATCCTCATCACCATCGAGGTAGATGGCTTTCTTACAGAATAAAGGTAACTTGAGAGAGAGAGAAAATGATAGCGGGAAAGAGCATGACTTTGTCCTAATCCTTAAGTCTATTTGGAAGTGAGGTAAGTGTCAAGTGAATACAGTAGTATTTTGCAAATGCATTGTGACTTTTGGAAAAGTTCCACATTTTTAAAGATATCATTTAGAGAAAGTTCTAGCTGTAAATTCATAATGTGAAGGCCAATAGCAAGTACTTCTGCCTCAGATCTGCAGCCTGCCATGGGGGAAAGACACTTATGTCAAGAGCATTTATCATTAATTACAACCTTGGAAGTCATTTTAGGCTGTGCCAGTGATTTGCCACGAAATTACTAATTGTCACTTTTTATCACCCTAAGGTAATGTTTGAGCTGGGACGAGTATTTTTTCTGATCAAGTGATGACCAAAGAAAAAGCACCACTGCGAGACAGAATCATGTTCTATGATCAAAATAAATGCCCAGTTGGGGGATCGCTTATTTAATAGCTATTTAATTTTTTAAAATCAAGTTGTTATAACAGTCTTTTTCAGCTCCTAAATGTATTGCTGCTTGAATAAAAATTATGAACAACCTGGTGTTTGGGTCTATTAAAACTGACAATTTGAAAGGAAAATGTTCATTTTATTTTAAAGAACTTTGGCTAAGTTTACCATCTAGGAAATCTAGGCAAGATACTCACTAAAGCCAAAAGGCTTAAGGTTTGGACACTCTTCCAAGCCTGTCCCCAGGGAGTCCCAGGCACGGCTCTGGCTAAGAGAACCATAGAGGAACTCAGGAGTGTTGAAATAAAGATCGAAAACAAGACAGGCCTTTTGATGCCAGAAATGAATTTTATATACCTATTTTAGGTGCCATAATTTGAGTATGACTGCTCACTGGCACTTTGCCTTTTATTAATAAATACTTTCCATCCTTTCACTACCAAGTTAGTCAAAATATTCTTCCCACAAACTTTTTTTTTTTGAGGAAGATTAGCCCTGAGCTAACATCCGCCAGCCAATCCTCGTTTTGCTGAGGAAGACTGGCCCTGAGCTCACATCTGTGCCCATCTTTCTATACTTTATATGTGGGACGCCTACCACAGCATGGCTTGCAAAGCGGTGGGTAGGTCTGCAGCCAGGATTTGAACTGGCACACCCAGGGCTGCTAACATGGAACATGTGAACTTAACCACTGCGCCAGCCCCGAAACATTTTTTTTAGTTTTGCACATACCTTGGGTTTGGGGAAATTTAAAAATATCAAGTATAAAGAATTTAACATTACATGCTTAACATCTTGAATTGATAACATTTTTTTTAAAGTCCTTTTTATCTTTGTTATTTTTATAAATCATAACTCCCCCTGCCCCATTACCATCCCTACCACAATGAATTTAAACATTTTTTTCATGCATTCTATATATATCCATGAACAGTTTTACTGTTTTAAACTCGGGCACTGTCATTTTGCAACTTAACTGCTACATAGTATCCCACCAAGAGAGCACACACTTGCTCCCCTCACTGATGACATTTAGACATTTGCTCTAGGGGTGCGAAGGTGAGCATCCTGGTGTCTTTTTCAGCATGTGCCTAGAGTTCCTCTTGAGTAGCAGGTCTTCTGAGGTGCCTACACCCCAAGGGTAGCAAAGACTTTCCAAGGAGAATGTAGGCATGGATAGTTCAAAAACTGCTTTCTGTGCCGAAGGCCCACAAGTGCACTTCCATAGACTTGCTGGGCCTGTGCGCACCCCTGCAGTGTGTGCAGCCTGTCCTCCTTTCCCGTCTTCCCTCCGCACTGTACAGAAGGCACCTCTCAGGCACCTCGGATCTTAGTTTGGCGCACGTTATTTAAAAACCTTTAAATATATTTAACCTATGTTTAATCATCTTTGGGAAGCCAAACAGGAGCACAGTTTGAGATACTGGTAAACAAAGCCTCCTTTAATGGAGACCATATTATCCCCCATCTATTAACAGGCATTTCCAATAGAATTTTACGCCAAGTATCAATGTGTACAATTTGCTGTTTGGGTCAGCTGTGTACTAATTATAATAATTTTAATAGCCAAAAAAAAGAACATGAACATTGGGGGCCTTATGGTCATGGCAAATTACAATTTAACATTTCAACTTGTATACAAATATGTTGCAAAGAACAAAAAGACGACTTTCAAGCACGGAAATTTATTAGGATAACGTTCTGTGGGGAACGTAACAGTTTTCCAAGGAGAAAAAGGAATAACGTTAAATTGAACCATTTACTTAGGTTTAAATGGATCATAGTGGACATCAACTCATTATGGTATTACATGCCACTAGATACATTAAAGACAGATATAATAATTCTATTTTTAAATAATATTTATGATACATTAGAGGTTACATCTTTTTCAACTATTTAAATTTATGATAAAAAGCTTCAACTTAAGTTAGAGAAAAGTTTCAAAAATTATTCTAGGTATAACACAAAAAAAGTTTTTCAAGATCACAACTTTTCTAACAAAATGACCAAGAAATTATACCAGAATATTGAGGAAGGCCTAAAATGTTAAGTACATTCACCAGCAGCTCCAGAAGCAGTCCTCAAAGTGGTATCAAATTTCTCTCTTAGTAGAGTACAGAGCTTAAGACCAACCTGGATTTGAATTCTTGCTCCACAGCCACTCGCTGAAGCTCTCTGGGCCTCAGTTTCCTCATCTGTAAAATGGGCTCAATAGAGCACTCCCTCACAGGGCTGCAGTGAGGATTAATGGAATTAATGTACGTGAAGCTAGGAGAGTTAACTCCTGCTCCAGTCCATCTGGGTGGAAACCCATGTATGATTCTGAGATTAAGTGGAGGCTGAGTCGCA
The DNA here is from genome assembly GCF_041296235.1 of Equus asinus. Lineage (NCBI taxonomy): Eukaryota > Metazoa > Chordata > Mammalia > Perissodactyla > Equidae > Equus > Equus asinus. The sequence goes on from NC_091790.1 coordinate 37,228,165, forward strand.
TCCCCAGGACGCTCCTTTGAATCCACAGTTAAGACACGTCGTGAGTAGGACTTACACCAGGTGTTGGTGAATCCTGCGCCGGGAGGGACAGTTCATTTCGATATGAAGCAGTATTTCCCTGTTTAACGTGAGCTGGCTCTTCAGTGCAGGCCCAGAAAGGCTGTCCAACCTCCGCGGACCTGGCCTATACCAGGAGCTGCCACACGCCTTCAGGGCGCCTTCTTAGACCGCCGCGGCAGTCAGAGGCAGAGACGTTTTCATTTATAAAATCAATACATTATTTTCTAGTATTATTTTTTGACAAAACTTAGCCTATTTTTAGTTCTTGTCCTGTCTCGCAACCACTTAGTTTTCCCAAAGTATGGTCCTCAGACAACTGCATCAAAGCCCTGGGCGCCTGGGATTATTACTGACTCCTGTGTCCACCACGAGAAGCTGAGGCGGCAGCTGGAAATGTGCTGCTTACAGCTCTCCAAGCTCCTTAGGTCCACTCACTCTTGAAAACCACAGACTTAGAACCTATTTATTGGTCTGCACTCAGTGTATAGATGGACTTTGAATAACTCATTAGCACTCTCTTGCTCCATTTAAAGTGCTAAGCACTACACCTCACGGCTGATTCAATTCTTTCTAGCCCTAATCCACCTCATACTCTCCCCTCCCTGCCTTTACAAATTCTGTGTCGCGTGCGTGTTGGGAGAAGGTAAGGAGGTTAAGTAGAGGAAATTTTCCCGAATACCTCCACTCCAAATCTATTTCCTTTCGACTCCCTCCATTGGTTCTGATTTGCCATTTGGAAGGAAGATTTCAGGGCACTATACCAAATTCCCTTTCAAGGGAGCTTTCCTCAGAGGCAAACAGGATTTTGCAAAGGCCACATTTTCACTCCTTCTGCACAATTTGAAACAAAATGTAGATTTAAATGTTTCTTCAAAAACAGACAGAATGTTTCAACATCCCATAGCCTGTTATAATAAAATAGCCTGGGAAGTATGCAGGATTATAAAACCTACTCACAGAGACAGTCATTTTCTCATGCAATTCAACAAAAACTTATCCAGAAGTTACGATGTGTGACTCTAGGCTCCAAGACAGTGGTGAAGCAGACAGAGAGGGCCCCACTCCCATGAAGCTTCCACTCTAATGAAGGCAGCGGGAAACAAGTCACAACTGACTGAGTAACCTGCTTCGAGAGAGAGACGCTCTACAAGGAAATCTACAGAAGAGGTGCAGAGGTGGTATGAAAAGTCAGGAAAGGGGAATACAATAGTTAAAGAACTTAACATTTACTTTCGGTTTAGACATCACTATTTGACTTGAAACTCAAAACACACGAGATCCTGTATAAGCTTGACTTTTAATTGAGCTTCTGCACGAGACTTGAAAATTTGCTTACCATAACAATTTTTTTAAATATTGCTAAAACAAAAATATGGCGTGCTTCTTAAATTCATCAAATGAAGACTTACAGAAGGCGACAAACGAACGAAAGAGGATGTAATTCCAGTCAAATCTAAACCACTAGACACCAGTCCTTAAATTCAAGGTTTTTGATCTTAATCAAAAAAGCCTCATGTGGTTTGGGTTCTGCTTATCTGAGAGATTTTGACTCGGAGCACCCTGATGGCAAGTAAAAGGTTAGCTGGGATCCTTGTCCAATGCTTCACTAACGGAATCTGGAACTAGAGTCCTCGAAGTTTATGTGGCCCCTTCAGATCCTGGGTTTCCTGAAGCAGCCAGACTTGCAATGGTAAGCTGGGAAAGGCCTGGGCGAGGCAGCCACCTGCTTATCCTCCCTTCAGACCACATTGTAGGAAGTAATGAAACAGCCAGCTTTTTAAAATCAGGACTCTGCTGCAACTCTACAGACCTTTAACACGGATAAATTACTAGAACCAGGAAACTCGCCTACCAATGAGCAATCATCGTCATAAAGAAAAACAAGTTAATATCATACACACCCAGTTTTTATCAATCGGGGGATGCAGTTTTTCTCCACAAATTTCATCATTTCACTTTCAAATATAAGAATCTCAAGTCAAACACAACTCCATAAGCAAAAATTCAGATTCGTATTTTGTTTTTTAAGAAATATTTCAAAACTAAAATAAGTGTCTTTAAAAACCAGTTTTGACTCTTGATACAACTTGGATCCATCTTCGCTCCACTTGGCTGAGTGAAAGCAGCCAGTCTCAAAAGGCTACATATTTTAGGATTCCATTTATATAACGTGCTAGAAAAGACAAAACTGGCGATGGGGAACAAATCAGTAGCTGCCAGGGGGTCAGGGGGAGAGGACGGTAAGTACATAAAAGGCCAGCATGAGGGAGTTCTCTGAAGTGACAGAATGTCCTGTATCCTGATTGTGGTGTGGTTACACAAACGTACACCTCTGTCAGAGTGCAGAGAACTGTACACCAAGAGGAGGAAAGTCAATTTTACTGTATAATTCTACAAATTTCTTTAAATCAGTGATTATTTCAAAAATATATTAAAAATCCTATCATTTACTGAGGTATCGTGCTAAACCCCCCGACGTACACTCTACTTTATACTCACACGACCCTATGAGATAAACATTATCCCTATTGGAGTAAAACAAAACACTGAGGCTCAGAGGTCAAGTAACATGTCCAAAGTCAAAGAGCTCAAGGGAGGGAGCAGGATGCCAACCCAGCTCTGCCTCCAAAGCCTCTAGGCTATTTTTTTTTTAAAGACTGGCCCTGAGCTAACATCTGGTGCCAATCTTTTTTTCTTCTTCTTCTTCTTCTCCCCAAAGCCCCCCAGTACATAGTTGCATATTCCAGTTGTGGGTCCTTCTGGCTGTGCTACGTGGGACACCACCTCAGCATGGCCTGGTGAGCAGTGCTAGGTCCACGCCCAGGATCCGAACCTGTGAAACCCTGGGCCACCAAAGCGGAGCACGCAAACTTGGCCACAGGGCTGGTCCCTCAAAGCCTCTCTTCTAAACCACTGGGATAGCTATACTGTCCACGCTCTATTCAGCTGCCACTCCCAAAGATGTCAGGAGGCTATGAAGTCTCCTACTTAACACACTACAGATAATGTGACGATGCGCAGAGGAACAAAACATGATTCTAGGGCAGCACTGTCCAACGGCACTTTCTGTGACAGGGATGTTTGACATCATCTGCGTTGTCCAATATGGTAGGCTCTAGCCACACGTGCCTACTGAAAGCACATGTGGCTAGTGTGACGTTACTTTACACAGCCACAAATGGCTAGCAGCTACTGACCTGGACAGCACAGTTGTAGAGAAACAATCCAACAAGAAAGTGCATGCCAGAGAAAGAACCAACATATCAAAATGTGATGGCACCTCACCAACAATAAATCAATGCAAGGTAGATGTATAACGAAGGAGTAAACTGAGACACGCACAACCCTCAAATATGTCACAAAACTAAGTCTATCTTTCAAACATCTACTCACCCTTCAAAATTCAGTTTAAACATCAACTTCATTTATACTACCACAGCTCTTTGCACATGTCTAATGTAGAGCAAACTGTATATTAAGTATATGGTGTGCTCTTCTCTCCCACCGGACTGTGAGCATCTTACAACAGAGACAGTTATTAACATGTACTCCACCAGCACCTACTACATATACCCAGAGGCTTTCTACAACAAACATTTTTTCATTCGGTTCTAGGGGGGGAAATTATCATTTTAGGTCCTTCAACTACAAATTCAATTCAATTCTGCAAGCATCTGAGTACCAGCGGTATACATAAAGGCAGTCCCTGGAAGGAGCTTACAGTGGGGATGGGGGCTATAGGTAGACAGACAACAAGTGAGAAGAGTCATCACCCAAGTACTACGACCAGGGCTTGAGGGCAGAAAAGGAACCATCAGGTGTCCCAGTGGTAAGAGAAACTTGAACAAAGCAGACATTATCCAATTCTCTAAGAGAAAAAGACTAAGACAATTTACTCTAGCCCCACCTATTACTCACAAAAGCCTATCACAAAAGCCTAATGGATTTAAAAGAAAAAAAAAATCAAGGAAGGCCTTAGAAATTTATCCTAGCTTCCCCACACTACCAAGGGCCGGGACTCATCCTGCTCCTTGTGCCAGTATGCCACAACCAGTCTTAGAACAAACCCTTCTAAATCAAAAGTTTCCATGAAAATGGCACAGCAGAGACAAGTGGTATACTTTTCTTTACACTTATCCCCTGATTATCTTTCAGTTATAACATCTTTTAGGGCCTGGAAATGTGCTAACTAGAATAGTTTCACAGTACAATCTCATGGTAATAGGCAGCATCTAGAACTAACAGTAAGTAAAACAGTTTGAATTCATTTAATAAATACATTTTCTGTTTCCTCTAAAAATCAACAGCGGGTACTGGTTAGAGGAGTCTGCAAATTCTAAAGACACCAAGCATTATCCGTAGGGCACGGAGGGGGAAAGTATAACTTCCGTCATGTAGAAGAAGCTTGCGAACTGGAAGACTAGAGAACGAGAGTTTACACTGTAACTTCCCTAGAAAAGATTCCAAAAAAATCACCAGCCAATTTGCTCACCTTTATCAGCACACAGATTATTCATGACAAAAGTCAGAGAAAATGTTTAGTTTTCCTAGACTGAATGGCCTCGGGCCAGTTAATTGCTTAACTTCTTTGAGCCCGCTTTCTCAAATTTAAGATTGAGGAGGGACTGAGACTAGAGCCCCCAGAGAAAAGTGACTTAATTAACTAAGATAATTACTTACAGACTGACTTCAGCAAGGCTTCTGATTCAACCCTAATTCACCCATAAATAGCAAAAATACAGAGCTGCAATGATTAAAATATGACAGAAATTCCTTAATACTCCTCCCTTTAAGACTTGGAGCTTAATTTCTCTGCCCTTGGCTGTAAGCTGGACTCAGTGACTTGCTTTTAACCAAAGGCATGTGGCAGTGATGGTGTGGCTTCCTCTCTGCTCTCGCCTGGATCCCTCACTCTGGGGGAAGCCAACCCCCCCACGCTGTGAAGACACTGAGCAGTCCAGTGGAGAAGGACTGAGACCTGCGAAGTGCGAGCACTGGCGCCGGAGGCTGAGCCACCTGGGGAGCAGGTCCTGCAGCCCCGACAACAGCCTGACTGCAACCTCACGAAAGACCCCGACCCAGAACCACCTAGCGAAGCTCCTCCCGGACTCCTGACCCACAGAAACTGAAGCAGATAAACAAATGCTGGTGTTAAGCCGTTAAGTTTTGGGGTAATTTATGACAGCAAGAAAACTAATATACCAATGTTTTTTCAAACTGGGGACCCTGATCCATTTGTGATTGAGGAAATCAATTTAAGTCACCACTATCAGCTTTAAAAAAAAAAGAAATAGTCAGAAAAGATAGAATATATAACTCATTATAATAAGTACTATTTCCTGGAAACTGTTTCACTTTTACACATGTGAGTACTGGGTAGAATTTCATAAAATGTATTTCTTAGAAACACAACCGAAAAAGTTTGAAACCTAACAGCCTGCCCTAACAGGTTTGAAACTAAATTCCCTAATATAAAGGGAATCCTTGAGGGAATATGGTCTCAATAACAACCAACTATAAAATAAGCATTTTCTATGAACTTTACAACCAAACCAACGAAATGTAAGACACTCTCAAAATACATCTTTTCTGGTTTATACGTTAAGCTTGATAAAAGCACAGAAAGTGTGGGGGCTGGCCCAGTGGCACAGTGGTCAAGTGCGCATGTTCTGCTTTGGCGGCCCAGGGTTCGCCAGTTCGGATCCCAGGTACGGACCTACACACTGCTTGGCAAGCCATGCTGTGGTAGGCGCCCCACATATAAAGTAGAGGAAGATGGGCACGGGTGTTAGCTCAGGGCCAGTCTTCCTCAGCAAAAAGAGGAGGATTGGTGGCAGACATTAGCTCAGGGCTAATCTTCCTCAAAAAAAATAAAACCCACAAAAAGTGTGTTATCTGCCCTAGACTTGTAACTCAAGCATATAAAAAGCATGTCGGGGGGCTGGCCCCGGCTCGCGTGCTCCGCTGTGGCGGCCCGGGGTTTCGCCGGTTCGGATCCTGGGTGCGGACACGGCACTGCTCACCAGGCCATGCTGAGGTGGCCTCCCACATGCCACAACTAGAAGGAGTCACAACTAAAACATACAACTATGTACTTCGGGGATTTGGGAAGAAAAAGCAGAAAGAAAAAAGATTGGCAACAGTTGTTAGCTCAGGTGCCAATCTTTAAAAAAAAAAAAAAAAAGAAAAGCATGCCATTTTCCTAATTTAAGAGACGACCCAAGAGGACATCCTTCACATATGCAGTGAAAAAAGCTGCTTTGGGATCTACCCACATTCATTTCCTCTTACTATTACTTTTATCATCAATGTTCAAGGATACATCTTCAACCTGAGCACACACAAATTTTCACCAAAAGAGTCAACTACAGTACTATGGAACGGCTTTCTGCCCAGTGTCCGAGGCTCACTGGAAGTACCCTCTTCAGGACACAAGCAAGCACGTCTTCTTCTGGGTGTACCTCAGCATAACACATCTCAAAACTTTCAGCAGCACAAGACTCTGCAGAATGTTTATGACTTAACTTTTGATGACTCGACTCAGATCATTTGCTTGCACTGTGATTTTCTCTGAAGTAAAATGTGTGAAACTATTTTTGAACTCCTAATTTGCCAAATGTATTTTCAAAATGCAAACTAAAAGCGTGCATAAACACTAAACAGATGATTTAACTCAGTTTTCTTAGTACTTAACTCTGAGCATTTGTGGCTCTCCCACAACCAGACTGACAGCCTCCGGTGGTCCCATCCTGAGATACACTACCAGCCCTTCTCTGCAAGGACTGTCTTCTCTCCAGCCTTTGCATATGTACTCATCTAAATGTTTCTACGGCAACAAGTTGTAGAATGCAAATCCAATTTGTATAGCATTCCTATTACTCGGTGATGGCGACTAAAAATCAAAATAATTGGCAGACTTGGCAAAAGCCAAGTTGGCACGCCTATGCCTTGGGGGAACCAGCAGCAAAGGAGCCCAGTTCCAAATCCGGGCAGCAGCTTTTGAAGAGAAGACCAGGATGTCCCGGACAATACTTTCTCTAGAAACGAGATTCAGAATTTCAGAAATAACCCGAGCTTATTTCTATACAACTACATAGACCACAGTACTGGGAGACTATTTGCTCCTCCAAGAACAAGCAGAGCTAGTCTGAGTCAAAGCCAATTACTCTAGACACAGAGGCAAGCCATTTCTACCCAACAGCTTCAATCCCAAACTGTAGCATTAGTTTTGCCCACTTTAGTTTCTCCTAAATCAGTTCACTCTCCATGTGAGCACCCATCAGACCATAAACTTGAAAGTTCACAGTCAAGGTCTAAAAGAATTAAGAATCCAAAGGTCTCTATGACTCTCTCCCAATCCAAATCAGTTTAGCGTCCCAAGGAGATGAAACAGATCTCAGCTGGAGAGCCAATTCAAGGCCCCTGGCATGTCAGTCTGAAGGCCAACTCTGATGTTTTAGTGAGAGTTCACTAGAAATCCTTCTATCAGGGTCAGAAGTTGCTTTTGCAAGACAGGCATGTAACCACTCCACAAGTCACTTATCTAGCTAATCAAAGAACAAGAAAGTTCAAGGCAGGTATAGACTAATTCTACTATTCACTTTGGGACCACTAAAGTTACACAGCTGCTTATTTTGTCTTCAAAGAAGGAATTAGTCATCAGTAGCCCCGGGTATAACCGGATTACTAAACTCTGATTTTTAGGAGGGACACTTCTGTATGTTAAATTAACTCTTAAGATAGGAAGGTGGCCTTAAATATTTTGTAACCTCTGTGCCAGGGCACTGTGCTAAGGTCTGGCTATGCAAACTAATGGGTTCCACATCAAATCAAGGACCTTATAACTCGGATAGCATGCTTTGAAACCAAAGAGTACTCTGGAAACTGCTGCCTCCATTTCCTTACGAATCAAGCCAGTCTTTTTGAAGTCTTCGAAATCCCAGACATGTAAAATAAAGAAATCACTAAATCCAGTCCTGAAAGGACTAAACTGTACTTCCAAAGCTACAAATAAAATTCTAGCAAAATGGCAAGAACACAAAAGTCAACTTTAAAATGTTAAGAATGACCATCAGAGATTCTAAGTCCATGTTTCAGGACCTCTAAATTTAACAGAAGGGCCAACTCTGGAATCCACTCCAACAGCACCTCAGAGACCAAAACTTAACAGGAGAATAAACGGTTCTTAAGTAACAAACGTGATTTGCAGACTGACTTTTTTCGGAACAAAGCTTCACAAACTAAAACCCAATTACTGACATAGCATCAAATTCCACCCTAACAGAAACGTCTTACATCACACTCAACTAGTCCGTGAGGAAGCACGTCTACCTCGACACCCAACACAAACAGGCATTTCGACTTCAATCTGACTTTTCAAGGACCACTGGTGACAGCAAGACACCAGTGATTTACAAGGATCGCCCTGGTTCTCAAGTCCACTGCAGTCCAAGTCTTCAGATCAAAACTCAGGCTAATACGGGGAGTCAAGGGGCAAGGGGAGAGGCCCAGGGATGTCAAGCCGGAGAAGCCTGCAGAAGGATCCGAGCGGTCGTTCTCCATCCCTTCCCCGAGCATCTCCGGGATGGTCCTACCTAAACCCTGTATGTACACATGGGGCTGGTGACTCAGGCCTCCAGCCCCAGTAGGTGGAGAGAAGTTTCCTCGCCTCGGCTGCACATGCTTTGCAGAAGTTTGGCTGGAGCGGAGCGCGGAGCTGGGTGGGAGCGGCAGGGCAGTGCTGCAGGCGGCGGCGGCGGCGGCGGCAGAGCAGCAGGAGGCGGAGGCGGGCGGGGGGAGGGGAGGCGGCTGGGGGGGCGGAGGGGGCTCTTGCCGCCACTGCTCTCTCGCCGCCTCTCCCCCCCGGCGGGAGCCGCTCTCAGCCTCTTTGCACTAGTCGCTCCGCTCTCTCGGTCATGTGACCTTAACGTAACCGGACAGGAAAAGCCCCGCCGCCGCCGCCGCCGCCGCGCCGGAGACACCGACCGCGGCGGCAGCAGCAGCAGCAGCAGCAGCGAGCGCAGAGGCGGCGGCGGCGGGGAGAGCGCGGCCAGGGCTGCCCAGCGGGGCCTCCTCCACACCCCCGCCGCAGCAGCAGCAGCACCGGCGACAGGTAAGCGCGCGCCGCCTCCGCCTCCCGGGGCCGCTGCCCACGTGCCGCCCCCGGCCCAGGCTCCGGGGAGGCGGAGGGGGGCGGGAGCCGCCGGGGCTCGCCAACCGTGCCGGCAGCGACGGTGGCAACAAAGAGGACGAATGACCCCGGCCCCGGGCTCGGGGGGAAGGCAGGCGGAGGGCCCGGAGCACACGGGCCTGGTTCTGGGAAGCGAGGGCTCGGGCGCCCCGCGGGGGCGGCGGCGGCGGCGCCTGGCGCCGGGGCTCTGGCCGCCTGACAAAACCATCCCCCGGAGCCAGGCGGCGGCGAGTCGGCGGCGGCTCCATCCGGGGCTTTGCGGGAGGGGGAGGGGACGGAAGCCGAGAGGGCGGGCGGCGGATCGGAGGAGGGAGGGAGGGAGGAAGGGGAGGGGGGCGATTCGCGTTCCGTTCCCCGTCGCCGGTCCCTCCCTGCCCGCCGCCACCGCGAAGCGCGTCCCGAGCGGCGGCGGCCGGTGAGCGTCCCGCGCTGGAGCCCCGAGAGGCGGGCCCGTCAGGTGCGTACTCCTCCCGACGCCTCGCCGCCGCCTCCGGCTGCTGCCGCCGCTGCTTCTTCGGCGGCAAGGCCGCGCGAGCTGCGGAAGTGGGTTTGGGGGAGGGGAGCGGAGAGGGAGGGGGAGGGGAGGGATCCGGTCCGACCGGAGCAGGCCCGGCCTCTCTGGCGCTTCTCCCAGCTGCAGCGGCTCCTACAGCTGCTGCCGCTACTGCTGTGGCTCCGCCTCCTCGCTCGCGGGCGGGGGCGCGCACGCGCGCTTCCGGCCTCCTCGGGTCTCGCGCTGTCTCCGGCTCTCGCGCGCGCTCTTCCCCTCTCCCTGTCTGGTCACCCCCCGCCCCCGGCGCCGGGGCTGTTGCGCCGGCCGGGGCGTTGCGCACGGCGTAGGCGTCGGCATTGTGTTAAACTCCGCGGGACTTGGGGCGAGCGCGCGCGCGCACGCGGGGCTGAGGGAGGCGGAGAGCGTGCGGCGCGGCCGGAGTGCGTCGCCCCACCCCTCCTCTCAACCCCTCGGGGCCGGGGGCGGGGCCGGGGTGCGCGGCTCCCGGGCCCGCCGGGCCCCTGCCGGTGTGGCCGACCCCGCCCCCGGCCGAGCCCCCGCCCCCTGGGGCGGGGCGGAGCGGGGCGGGGCGGCCGTTGGGCCGCTCTCCCCTGGGCGGGGGCAATGCGGGCGTCGGTGGGCGCCGCCCGGTCGCCGCTGCGGCCCCGGGCGCGAGTGTGGGCGCGCTGAGCCGGCGGCCTCGAGCTTCCGCTCGGCGGGTGATCTGCGCCCCGATAAGGCCGAGGCCGGCCCGGAGCTGCGCTGCGGTTTCTGGCTGCGCCGCCTCGGGGCGTGGGACCCGCGTCACAGCCGCGCTCCCGGCCTCACACCCCGGCGGGGCTCGGCGGAGGGGCGGTGGGGCGCGGGGGCCGCTCCAGGGACCCGAGCCGTGCTCGGTGTAACGAAGCCCCCAAGCCTTTAATTTTTAATCAAGGCTGCCGAGAAAGTGATGATACAGAAGATGCTCAGGAAGCACGGGTTTTGTCTCTTGTAGCTGGTAGTGAATTGCAGAGGGCAGTAAAGAGGAAAGTAGGGTAGCAGAGCAGGCGAGGCAGTGCTTGGACCGTGCAAATACTGTTAGTTGCTGCCACGCCGTTTACTGCAGGGGCTTCCAGCTGCTGCCTTAGGGGAATCAGCCAGGCTCTTTGCTCCCCACCTGTCTGCAGTGTTCCTTTGCTCTTCATCATAGAGTAAGCCCACATGGGGTACGAGCCTCGGTTGTGTTGCTTTCCATAGGTTTTTTTTAGTAAAAGCACAAAGAAAGTCGCAATTACGGGCTCACAGAACTCCATGTGCTCTGGGTTTCCTTAAACGGACTGCCCTGTCCTTTCTAGCATGGACTGTCTAGGTGGACCTTGTTGGAGCACCGGAGCAGGGTGTACATACCGCGAGCACTTTGCTCAGAGAGGCCTGAAATTTTCATAGAAAATCAGAATTAAGACATTTCAAATCATTTCTCTGATTTATCACAAGCCAAAATTAATTGTTAAATTTTCTTTTGCATCCTAAGTAACCTTAGTCTCTATCCAGGGTGTTTTCACACTGTTACAGGTAATTTTTAAGTAGAAAGTTTATAAGCAATACTACGTTCCTTTAAACTGGGTGTTTTTCACCGTAATTTGTGGTTTATTTTCTAGCCAAGGAACTTATCGGTTACCGAAACCATCGTAAGATCTCAAAGTACAAGAAGTAATATACCAGTGGTATTAAGTGCCACCAAAAGTAACAGTGGAGGGGTCCATTAAAAAGTGGCAGATAAACCACCCCTAAAGCTTTGTTGTATAGTCCAGCTACTTACTTGTCAGTTTTAAAGCTTCTCTTCGAAGAGGGTGTAAATAGGTGGTATTCCACAAGCTCTTCCACCCAGATACTCCAGCAGCAGAGCATAAGCGCTAAACATTTAAGTCATAGAATAAAAGCTGCCAAGGTGACAGTTTCTTTTCTATCTTAAAGATTAATGTGAACTTTGCACTGTCCTCCAAAATCTGTACTTTTGTAATATAAAAATTATATAAAATTTTCTTTAACCCAACCCTCTAAGAAGATGCACCTTGTAAACCCTGCATATCCCAAAAAGGGCCTGTGATTTCTCCAGCTTGAGAATGGCTGAAATGGAGGTAGGGAGTGATGGAGATTTCTGAGGCATTGGCCTGGGATCAGCTTCTTGAGATCAGCTTCGGTCATCTCTTAACTGTCTCTTGGTGCTTTGTCCCTAGACCCGCTCACCTTTCCCGGAAGTAACTCTGGGCAAGTAGTGTGGCGCCAGGCTGTCACAGTAAATGAAGAACTGCTGATCAGCTGGAGGCTTCACCATCAATTGCAAAAGGGCATGTGTCATTTTTCCTACTTCCTTATGGTTGTCTGATCACCAAGGCGTGACCTCGAAAGCCTAAAAGGGAATTGAGACTTTTTATTTTCCTGAAGAAGGAAAAAATGTAAACATTCTAAGCATTAGATCGAGAACATTTTTTAAACCTTGTTTATGCTCAAGTAGGTTATAATTTTTATTAGCAAATTAAATTTTAATTAGAATATTACTTTATGTTGATAGTAAATAAGATTCAGTGTTTTACAGTGCTGATAGGGTGTTACATGATGGAGTCAGTAGCTACAGAACAATTAGCATAAGTTGACAGTCCAAAACATTTAGGACCTTTTTTTTTGGTGAGAAAGATATTTGCCCTGAGTAACATCCATTGCCAATCTTCCTCTTTTTTTGCTTGAGGAAGATTAGCCCTGAGCTAACATCTGAGGCCGTCTTCCTCCATTTTTTGTATGTAGGATGCCTCCACATCATGGCTGATGAGTGGAGTAGGTCTGCGCCCCAGGATACGAACCCACAAACCCAGGCTGCCAAAGCGCAGTGCCCGGAACTTTAACCACTCAACCACGGGGCTGGCCCCTAGGACCATTTCTTTTTATGGTACAAAGGCCAAGTTAGAGTCTGGTATTTATGCTCAAACACAAAATCCGCAGTTCACATGCTTGTGGTATGCATCATGTGACTTTCTCATTTAAAGAAAGCTCAGTGTGCAAAGATAGGAGTTTGTAAAGCACTTTTATGTATCTGGGTAAGTACGTACAAAACAACTTTTCTACTTTACAAGAGGTTTTAGTGTACACTTCCTTTAGACAGTGTGCACCCCTAAGTTCTGCACCAAGCCAAGGTGAGCATCAGAATCATCTTGAGATGGTTTCAAAGTGTGCGTGTGTTCTCCCATGCTACGCCTAGTCACTTAGATTGTCCAAGACCCCAAACTGACTCTGAACAGGGGTTGTCTAAGTGTGGTCTCCGGTCCCTTGCGAATCCCCAGGACCCTTTCAGGGTTCCACAAGGTCAAAACTATTTTCATCATGACACTAAGACGTTATTGGCCTTTTTCATTGTTGACAACATGTGTTGACATTGGAAAGATCTGCATAACTCACTGAGCTGATATTTTCCAAATGGCCACTGGATGATGTTAAAATTATGCACGAATAAAAGATCCATGCAAAGTGCAAGAGAGAGCAATGAATTTTACTGTAATAGAGTAGGGAAATTTCGTTCATTGAGATACTTTTATATCACACAAGTAACCTTTGAGAAACTACCATTTGTCAAGTTTTGGTGTAGTATCAAAGAAGAATATGCACACTTACCTGAAAAGGCTATTAAAATACTTCTTTTTCCACCTAAATATGTAGGTGAGGCTGGATTTTCTTCAATCCTCAACCAAAACAGATTTCACAACAGAGTAAATGGAGAAGCAGAGTAAATGCAGAATCCAGATGTTTTTATTAAAGAGATTTGTATGGGGCCCGCCCTGTGTCCGAGTGATTAAATTCACTTGCTCTGCTTTGGCGGCCCAGGGTTTCACCAGTTCGGATCCTGGGCGCGGACATGGCAGCGCTCATCAAGCCATGCTGAAGCAGCATCCCACATGCCACAACTAGAAGGACCCACAACTAAAAATATACAACTATGTACCGGGAGGCTTTGGGGAGGAAAAGGAAAAATAAAATCTTTAAAAAATAATAATAAAATAAAATAAAAAGAGATTTGTAAAAATATAAAAAGATACCACTTCACTATTTCTTTGTTATTTTGGAAAATATAATTAGTTTTTCATAAAATGTTATTTATGTTGACATGCAATGGGCTTATTATTGCTATTTTTAATTAAATTAATATGTTTTAAAATTTTTCTCAGTTTTAATTTCTCTTATGGTAAATATCAATAGTTATATTCCATATAAACAAAAGTTCTTTCTTGTCCTCAGTAATTTTAAAGAGTGTCCTGATACCAGAAAGTTTGAGAACCCCTACCTTAAAATATTGAAATAAATTACTCAGTTAAGACTCTGAGTTAAAACTCATTTGCAGCTCCTCTCTGACATACACTATAGGTGATTATATTTTCTTCAGCTTGAGTTTGTTAATCATCATACAACATACAAAACAGGAAGGCAATATCTACTTTGGTGGGTTATTAGAAGCAAATTAGGTTAGGTTTTAAATTTTGCTGTTTGGCCATATGTAGCTTTCCTTAAAATTGGTTGTAGCATAATGCCTTTAGAATTATCACTTTAATATCCACTCTTTATTAGCCATAAGTCTCTGACCTGCTTCTCCTTGGCACATAAACTGTCCCTGAACTGCCTCCTTCTCACCTCAACTTATACTCAGAAATTAAAAACTAATTTTAACATTAACTTCAGCAAAATATAATGGAAAAGACAAATCTTTTACAAAGGCAATGCTTTCCAGAGTCAAAACAAGTGTTACGGTTTGCTCATGTCCCTCCTTTTTCTAATTACTATGGAAGAGGACTGACTAAAGAAATGCTAAGAAAATTATCCTAATTGTCACCACAACCAAATAAGGTACATTTCCTAGCTTTGAAATACTTGAAAAATATGCTAAAATTCAAATGACCGGCCTCATTCAAGTTTACTTTATGGGTCTTCAAATATTAATTATTAATAATACTCGTTGAAAAAGCCATTTTTTCAATAGTAAGTGGTCTAAACTGCTTGAAAGAATCAATCTTCCTCGCGGGTGGTGCTATCTCTGTTACTGGTATGTCCCGTGCATTCCAGCGTTCATTTATGCTTCTCTTAAATGAAATCACGGGCTTCCGAAGAAGACCCTTTTAGTGCCTTGAAGTGGGTAGTCTAAGTGGTATTTAGTATCTTAGAAGAGCTATTATCTTTAAAAAATGAATCATCAATTCCCAAAAGCTGTTTCGTCTCCTGTTCTTATACTGAAAGTGAAAGAGGAACTTAGGTTGTCAAAATAAGTTATGATTATATTCATCCCATTTGGCTGCCCGTCCAAAAGGTGAGTAACTTAAGGATGAGCCCACATGTGCTATGTGGTGGAAGCTGGAGGCACTCGACGTCTGGGTGGGATCCCGTTATCAGTGTGGGAAACGGGTGAAGATCAAAGCCAGAGCATTAAATCATATACATGATCATTTATATTTGGCTTTGAAACTGTTTTTTACAGTTTATCAACATGATACGTCTTAAAGTCTTGGAATTTACTTAAGAAAAAAATCACTTTATACACATATACATACATAAAGAAGACGTTCTATGAAAACCTGCATTTAAGAATTGCCTCCCCGCCCCGACTCTACTTTTCTTCAGATCTTCTCTGCTCACTATTCTGATTTAGGAAAGGTAAATTTTTTTTTAAGTTCCGTTTACAGTGTTAAGTGGTTGGGGGGGCTTTATTTGGGTCTTCAGTTTCGTGTCAGATTGTTGGCCCCCTGTGACTAGGATGAATAAGAACTTTTAGGAATGATCTGTAGAGCAAGGTAGTGGAAAGAGCATGAAATTTACACCCAGAAGACGAGTGGTCAGTTGACTCCTGTTTGCAGTTTTAACCTCTGTGAACTATCACGTAGTGATTGAAGGCTGTGACTTCTGGAGTCAGACACACCTGGCTTCTCCAAAGATTCTCCGACAGAAATCATGGTCCAGACTTCGGAGCTCCAGACCAACAGAACCAGCCTGTCCTCTACATCTCTGCTTGGCTGTCTCAGAGTATCTCAGTCCAGCATGTTGAACCTAACCTCATGGTCTTACCCACAAAACTGGGGGTTTTGCCTGTGTTCCCTCTCCTGGCGGAGCCCCACAATCTATCCGGTTACACAAGTTAGAAGTCTGGGAGTCATCGTGGACACCTTCCTCTCCCATCCTCCTCCATCTCAGCCACCAACTAGTTGGGTTGACTTTTTGTCTTCTAACTATCTTTCTAATCCTGCCCTTCTCCTTCCATCTTCATCACTACCACCCCTCCCCCCGCCCCATCTGTCCTCTCTCTTCTAGACTACTGGAAGATCTCCCTTCTCAACCACATCTGTCAGGTCTCCCTTCACCTACCTCTTTACCACCCCCCCCCCCCAGTTTGGTTAGTTCTGCAGTTGCAGGCATCTGATCACACAGATCAGATCAGAATGATCTATATATTGTAGATCACATCACCCTGTCTAAAACCCCCTTCAGTGGCTTCCCACTGCTTTTAAAATGCAGACCAAAGTCCTTAAGAAGACCTGCGTCGCCAGCCTCATCTTGACTCATTCTTCTCTGACTCTTTGCCCATCAGCCACACTGACCTTTCAGTTCCTTAGTTGCATCTTGTTCCCTCCTAACTTAGGGCCTTTGCAAATGCTGGTCCCTCTGCCTGGAATCCATCTTTGCCCAGTTAACTCTTCTCATCCTTCAAACATCTGCTTAACTGGCGTTTCCTCACAGAAGCCTTCCCTGACTCCCAATCCCCAAAGGAGCCCCCAGTTTTGTGACGTGAGATTTCCTTGTATTTTTCTTTGATAGCTTTTATCAGAGGTGACTGTTATAAATTTGTGTACTTATTTGATTGCACCCTGGAACTCTGTGTTCTGCATGCCGTTGCGTCCGCTGTGCCCGGCACCTTAGAAAACTATCCAAATATTTGACCACTTCCGGATCCGCTTCTTAAGAGCTAGCCCTACCTGTGGGCAAGTTACTTAATTCCTCCAAGTCTAAATCTCTTCTTCTGGAAAGAGGATAACTGATCTTTGGCGCATCATAAGTGGTCATTTGTTATTAATGCTGTGGTTGTTAATTACTAGAATTAATAATGACTTGAAAGACAACAATATACCATGGTATTATCAAGGATTAAATGTTATGTGTGAAGGGTCATTGTAAACTATAAAGCACTATTCATAACTTAATCATTAGCATGAAGAAACACGAAATGGCGTTTTAAAATTCTAAAATCTAGTATGCAGTAAATCAATGAGATTTTTTTAGGTTAATCTAGGATAGATAGAAATTGAACTTTTACCCCAAATCAGCCAGCTAGTGAGAGGCCACACCATGACTGGAACTCAACGCTCTTCTCCCCTCCAAACATACAGTTATTAATTTATTTAACAAGTAGTGAACACCAGACAATATTCCAGACACATGGGATAAAGTAGTAAATGATAAATGAGACTGAGTGCTGGCTTTCCGGAAGCATCAGGCAGGCGTGTAAACTGGCATGTTCACAGATCCTCAGGAGGCAAGAAGAGCCTCCTAGTCTTGAGGGTCAGGGGAATTTTGCAGAAAACAGGTAGCGCTGGAGGAGGTGGGGCATGCGGTAAGTGGTATGTGCCTCTGAACGTGGCGTGTGCAAAGGTCCAGTGCACAGGTTCCAAGGCTCTGTTCAGACAGGCCCCCTCTCCTGATTGTGTAAGTGGAAGTTGAGTTGCTAAGCTGCCCAGCATTGGGTGGAGGCCTCTGAACAGTGAGTGTTGGAGACTGTCAGGAGCCCAAGAGTGGCCTGGGCCTTCAGGACCTCCGGGAGAAAGAAAACTCCTCTTCTTTAGCTTTTCTCAGTTTTTCTAGAATTTCCAACATGAGTGAAATAACATTGTTATGTCTCCATTATCATCGACATACTCAGATGAAACTGGATTTTTGATAACGCTTGAACTTCAGAACAAGTGGGACACTTGATGATCTCTTCGTAAAGATCACCAGATGGACAGTCTTGTATCAAGAAAAGAATTAGGCACAACTTAATGTCATAAAGTAAAATTTTATGTTGTAATGTTTTGGCAGTAGAAAAAAATGATTTTTCCATATATTGAACATGGTGCCAACTGTCCTTCCTTTAGAAAGATATTCTGACATTATGTCCATTCTGCCTATTGATATTTAACAGTCCCCCATTCCTACTGGGAACATGAATACTTTATGTCTTTTCTTGCAAAGTAAAGAGGGAACCACACTCGGGTGGACCCCCAGTCTCAAGGTCGTTTGGTTTGTGTTCAGTAGGCCTGTGAAACCCGCAAGTCTGGAAACCATTAGTGTAGCTCAGCACTAGAGCATGTAGCGCAGAGTCAGCTGGGGTTAGGGCATGCGGGACCGGCCAAGCTATGCTGAGGAATTTGGTTTTCATCCTAAAGGCAGTCGGGAATCACAGGAGGATTTAAGCAGGATAGCAACATCAGATGTGCCCTTTGGAAAGATCGCTGTGGATGGATTGGAGAGGCTAGAGCTGGAAACAGGGAGATGCGTGGAATGGCAGGGCTAAGGCATGGCGCTTGGATAAAGAGTTCACATTGGTGGGATGTGGTGACCGACGGCTGTGGGGAGCGAGAGAGGTGGAGGCCAGAAAGGGGAACTGAGATTCCTGGCTTGATCAAGGGCTGGGTGATGACGCCATGAGCTGGGGATACAGAAGGAACAAGTTTGTGGCTGTGGCTTTTATTGTCCTTTGGGGGAAATGGGGGTGAGGGGAGGGGGAAAATGTGAGTTGTTTTGCCCAGATTGAATTTAGAGTTCCTGTGGGACAGCCAAGTGGAAGTGGATCAAATCACCGAAGAGAGTCTGCAGAACGAGAAGTGGGCTGTGGACCAAAGGCAGAGGAGCATCAGCAAAAGAAGAGTCTTTGATGGAGATTAAAATAGAATAGCCAGAGGTGAGATGAAAACCAGAGCACAGTGGCCTGGAAGCCAGGACAGAATATTTATGGAGCAGGAGGAAGCGGGTGAAATGCCGCAGAGAGGTCGAGTGAGCTGCTAGTCCATAGAGCTGGAGAACTGAGGTCCTCTGGGGAGCTGAAGTCCTCTGTGACCTTGTTGAGCCATCTCAGCGTTGGCGGGGAGGGGGGCAGGAGGGATGCGGTTGACAAGCAGACATCCATTTCCACAAAGGGGGAGTAGCCCCGAGCAGAGCCAGCGCATGAAGATGCTCCGTCCTCAGCCTGCGCAGCATTCTTGTGCAAGCAAAGCCTCATGGAAAAGACTATGAAGGGGGCCCTGATGAGGAAAGAAGATTTGGAAAAGGGCAGTAGTGTCAGCTGAGCTGGGGTGGGATAGGAGCCGCTGGTGATACACTTCTGGTAGAATCCAGGCCAGTCCCCGCCCTCCTCCCTTCTCCCTCCTTCTTCCTCATTCCTCCTCCTTCTCTCCTCCTTCCTCCCTTCTCCCTCCTACTTCACACTCGATTTTCTCAGGCTCATTCACATTGGTGAGAATCTAGGGGGGTTGATTTTATTTTTCTTCCTGAGAAAGGTTTTTTGGTGCCTAAAATAAGATTTGTAAAAATTGATCTGTGCGGAAGTTTTTTCTTCTATGTGAATTTTGAACATATGATTCGTTCTCTTCTTTTTTCCTCCGTTTATTTGGTTTTTACACTTCTCTGAGACTCCTGCACACGTGTTCTTCCCTCTATATTTGAAAGACATGTTCAGTTTGTTTCCTATTCTAGATGTTCCTAAATTGAGATCCTAAAAATAACTAGTAGACACCCTTAAAAAATAAATGATTCGCAGTTTTATCATGGCTTCATCCTTATGGTCTTAATAAAATACTTATATTAGTCTGTTTATGGAACAAGAAGGAGCCATACATTTTGCTGTATCAAAGGAAGTGATATGTATCGGTTAATGTTATAATGAGAAAACCTCAAAATCTTCCTATAAAATATTGATAAATTTGGTGACATTAAAACATAAAATTATATATGTTAAAAAGCCTCTATAAAACAAAGTCAAAAGAAAGTGCAAAAAATATTAGCAACATGTGTGACCAAGGGCTTATTTTCTCATATACAAAGGGTTTTAAAGATGGATAAGGAAAAGACAGCCCCATAGAAAAATGGGCAAAGCACATGCAGAGATACAACAGGAAATATAAATGATCAATAAACATAAAAATGTACTCAGTTCATCATTAAATCCATAGAAGGTAAAATGATATTGGCAAAGATTCTTTAAAAAATAGCAATACCCAAAAAAAAAAAAATCAAAAAAAAAAAAAATAGCAATACCCATTGTTGGCTGGAGTCTGGGGAGACCGGTGTGGGTGGGTGGGGTGGACAACTGTCACCATAATATTTGAATCTCTTACAACAAGTATATATCCTTTAAAGCAGCAATAAAAATAGTATTTCTTAGGGGCCGGCCCCGTGGCTGAGTGGTTAAGTTCACGTGCTCCCCTTCAGTGGCCCAGGGTTTCACTGGCTCAGATCCTGGGCACAGACATGGCACTGCTCATCAGGCCATGTTGAGGCAGTGTCCCACATGCCACAACTAGAAGGACCCACAGCTAAAGTATACAACTACGTACTGGGAGAGTTTGGGGAGAAAAAGCAGAAAAAAAAAAGAAAGAAGATTGGCAAACAGTTGTCAGCTCTGGTGCCAATCTTTAAAAAAAAATAATAATAATGTTTCTTATTAATTTGAAACAAACAAACATGCCTACACGTAGTACGTTCTGACAAATCAAATGAACCCCAGTTTAAATCCCACTTGCGTTATGGATTCCATAATCTTGGGCGACCCACCTAACCTTTCTACGCCTGTTTCCTCATTTGTAAAATATGGGTGGCGAGAGCTCAAAGAGCTCAAGTTAGTGTGAAATTAAGTGAATAACGTGTAGAAATGAATGGTTAATAGTAAACACTCCGTAAGTAATAGCCACTCTTGTCCTTGTCACCAAGGGATAAATAGTAATGTGTGACTGTACTTGAAGCTCCATCTGCGAAAGTGACACCGGAAGCTGCCTAAACGTGTAGGTAATTGTGATCAGAGTCAGTGCGTGATAAAGCAGCTCATCACAGTCTGCTTTTAGAGGATATTATTATACCTTTTTGTAGAGGAAGGCAGGTTAGAAAGATGGAAAATGAATGTTCTGGCACTTTCCAGAGAACAGCCTTGAAGACAAGCTTCTAAGCGTAGATCATGGTGGAGATCAGGTTAGAGATGTTTCCTTGTAATCTGGGTTACTTTGCAGCCTGGCAGCGTCTCTGGCTTTCATCCTGAACCCCATGCTTCTTCTCTGCCGCCCCTGCCCCATCTTAGTACTTTCACCTTCTCTGACAGACACACAAAACGTTGGATAACTAAGTTCTGAGCCATACCATTGATGCCCGTGCTTAAATGAATCCTCAGTCTAGGTCTTTGTACCTCCATCACTGCAAGCCCTGCTCCTCTCATCTTTGGATGTGGCTCTTGGGGAAAACACGAAACTTGACATCCTGGCTTCTTGCTCTGTGACCTGATCATTCACTTAAAGTCGGATTCTCTTTCGTTCTGGGAATCATTTGGGAGCTGGCTTGTTAATTTCTGAATCTGCCCCGACCATCCCCAGAACAGGAAGGAGAGTGGGGAGTTCAGCACCAGCTGAGTAAGAATTGCTGTGTGTCCGTTTTGTTTTTCTTTTTTTGTTTTTAAGCTTATTGGTAATGCATTCTTCACAGTAGCTTCCCTAATTCTGAAGATAAGCATCATAGTTATCCATTGTAAAAAATCTGGCTAATTAATTAATATGGTGGACTTTTTTTTAATTAGCTTTTTCTTTTGACATAGCTGTAGATTCACATGCAGTTGCAAGAAATCAATCATTTGAGAGATCCCATATACCCTTTACCCATTTCCCTCTGCTGGAAACGTCTTGCAAAACTGTAGCACAATATCACAACCAAGATATTGACATTGAGACAGTTGAGCTAGAGAGCATTGCTGTCCACAAGGATCCCTCATGTTGCCCGCCTTTAGGCAAACCCATTTCCCACCTGCTCCCCTCACCCCATCTCCACTACTCATATGTTCTCCAATTCTGTAATTTTCAAGCATGTTATATAAATGGAATCATGCAGTAGGTAACCTCTTGGGGTTGGTTTTTTTCACTCAGCGTAATTCACCCACCTTGTTGCATGTATCAATAGTTCATTTCTTCTTATGTGACTGAGTAGTTTTTTGTTCTATGGGTGTACCACACTGTGTTTAATCTATTTACCATTGAAGAACATCTGGGTTGTTTCTATTTTTGGGGTATGAGGGATAAAGCTGCTGTGAATAGCCATGTACAGGTTTTGGGGTTTTTTTTTAAAGATTTTATTTTTTCCTTTTTCTCCCCAAAGCCCCCCGGTACATAGTTGTGTATTTTTAGTTGTGGGTCCTTCTAGTTGTGGCCTGTGGGATGCCGCCTCAGTGTGGCTTGATGAGCAGTGCCGTGTCCGTGCCCAGGATCTGAACCAGCAAAACCCTGGGCCGCCGAAACAGAGGGCGCGAACTTAACCACTCAGCCATGGGGCCGGCCCCACCATGTCCAGGTTTTTGTGTGAACATAAGTTTTCATTTCTCTGGGATAAATATCCTTGAGTGCAATTGCTGGGTTGTATGGTAGTTACATATTTAGTTTTTTGTTAAGAAACTGCTAACTGTTTTCCAGAGTGGGTACACCATTTTACATTCCCACCAGCAATGTATGAGCAAGCCAGTTTCTTGGCATCCTTGGCGGCATTTGTTGTTGTCATTATTTTTTATTTTGGCCATCCTGATAGGTCTGTAGTGAAATCTCATTGTGGTTTTAATTTGCTTTTCCTAATTGCTAATGACGTTGAGTATCTTTTCATGTGTTTATTTGCCATCTGTATGTCCTCTTTGGTACAGTGTCCTTTCAAGTCAATTGCCCATTTTCTAACTCAATTGTTTTTTTACTGTTGAGTTTTGAGAATTCTTTATATATTCTAGATGCTAGTCCTTTGTCAAAGGACTAGTTTGCAAAGCTTTTCGAATATTTTCTCATAGTCTTTGGTTTGCCTTTTCATCCTATTAACAGGATCTTTCACAGAAGTTTCTAATTTCAATAAAATCCAGTTTATCAATTTCTCTTTTTACGGATTGTACCTTTGATGTCAAGTATAAAAACTCTGTATCTATCCCTAGATCCCTAAGATTTTTTCCCATTTTTTCCCCCAAAATTTATAGTTTGGTGTTTTATATTTGAGTCTGTGATGCATTTTGAGTGAACTTTTAGATAAAGTATATGACTTAGATCAAGGTTCTTTTTTTTTTTTTGGCCTATGGAAGTCCAGTTGATCCAGCACCATTTGTTGAAAACATTATTCTTCTTCCACTGAATTGCTTCTGTGCTTTTGTCAGCAAATTGTGCGTATTTATGTGGGTCTACTCCTAGTATTCTGTTCCATTGATCTGTGTGTTTATCCTTCCACCAGTACCGCACAGTCTTGAATACCGTAGCTATATAATATATCCTGAAATCAGATAGACTGATTCCTCCCACTTTATTACTCTTTTTGAAAATTGTTTTAGCTGGTTCTTTACCTTTACACGTGCATTTTTAAATATTCTTGTCTGTCTAGGAAAGAAATCTTGCTGGGATTTTGGTAAGAATTGTGTCACTTTGGGAAAAAATGGGTATTTTTACTCTGTTGAGTCTTCCAAACCATAAGTATGGTATGTCTCTCCACTTATTTAGATCTTCTTTAATTTCTTTCATCAGCATTTTGTAGTTTTCAACATACAATTCCTATACGTGTTTTGTTTCATTTACACCTATGTGTTTCATTTTGGGGGGATTGCAAGTGATACTGTATTTCTAATTTCAGTGTCCATGTGTTCACTGTTAGTATATAGAATTACAATCGATTTTTAGATGTTTATCTTGTATCCCATGGTGTTGCCAAACTCATTTATTAGTTCTAGGAGTTTTTGTAGATTCCCTGGGATTTTCTACATAATAATCATGTCATCTGCAAATGGGGACAGTTTTATTCCTTCCTTTCCTGTCTGCTTGCCTTTTATTTCCTTTCTTGCTCTATTGCACTGGTTAGGACTTCCAGTGCTGTGTTGACTAGAGAAAGTGGCCATTCTTGCCTCGTTCCCAATCTTAGGGAGAAAGCATCTCTCTTTCTAACCGTGAAGTACACTGTTCAGTATAATGTTGATCGATGTGTAGTGGGCTTTTACAAATGCAGTGTGACTCTGGGAAAGGAGCAGGCTGCTGATTTCATGCCCCAGCCCCTCTAAGAGGCACGTCCCCTCCTAGAGAGAGTCAGGCCCAGTGACGAGCTTGGGTGAAGTGTGAGGAATGAAGATCTTAGAATTTGGAGTCTGAACATTCAGATTTAAATGTTGACTTCCCCACCCTCTACTGATGGCCTTGTTGAATTACTCACACCTCTCAAAGCCCATTTCCTCCCCACAAAAGGAGAAGGGCTCCCATCCCACTCCCTCACTCTGAGTGTGAGCGCCCAGGACGGGAATGAATGTGTCCTTATTATCTCCTGTCCCGGCAGCCCTGTTCTCGCAGTGGGAGCTGGAAAACTGCCCCAAACTTAGGAGATCTTGACCCCACCAGGCCGCAGCCCCACCTTGATTTATTTATCTCTGCAGAAGATTTGACACTTCTGATGGGTCATTAGAATTGGCATTTGGAATCTTAAACTAAAAGACTAAATGGTCCAGGAATATTTGCTGTCTCAAGGGCAGACTACCCGAGTTCATTTCCTGGCGCCTCCGCTTACCATCTGTGCAAACTTGGACAAATCACAGAATCCCTGAATTCACCCTAAATACATCATTCTATAACAGGAGTAAGGACCGAACTACCCAGAGGGCTGATGTGAAGACCACGCAAATTAATTCCTGTAACGTTTTGAGCAGTGCCTGACGCATTACTGTGATCGTTACTATTGGTGACTATAAACGACACATACTAACTTGTGAATCACCTTTCTTAAAAAAAAAATTGTTTGCTTTGCAGATTTTTAAAAACATGGATTTGGCCAACCATGGACTTATTCTCCTGCAGCAGTTAAACGCTCAGCGCGAGTTCGGTTTCCTGTGTGACTGCACGGTTGCCATCGGCGATGTGTACTTCAAGGCACACAAATCAGTTCTTGCTTCATTCTCCAATTACTTTAAGATGTTGTTTGTCCATCAGACCAGGTAACTAACGTGGTTGCTAATTTCTAATGACTGTGGACTCTGACTTCCGGGGCCCTCTTTCCCCCTAAACCTGCTCTTTGCCCTCAGCAAGACCACGGGTCTCGCTGCCCCTCCCCAGGCTCCTGTGCTCCCAAGTCCCTCGTGACTTCACTTGCCTCCTTCCCCATCTTGGTTACTCAGGCTTTCAGGAGCACTTGAGAATCATGGACCTTCGAGCCCTGAGCAGCCCCTCCACCTCCAAACACCCTCGCTGGTGTCACCTGTAGTCGGGGTCAGCAGGGTCTGGTCCATTACCAGCCAGCTGCAGGACCTCCTTAATGCCTTCCTCTCTCTCCTCCAGCCCCAGCCCAGGTATCCCCTGACGGTCAGTGTTTATCCTTGTCTCCAACTCAGTGAGAAGCTTGATGGCATGAATTCCCCCAATTTCCTTCTTTTCTCTCTTAAAACATATCAATCTCAGTCTCTGCACTCAGTTTTTTCATCCCATCTCTCCTATCTTGCAGAAGAGGGCCTCTCCATGTCTAAGGAGCACCATCTCCCTCCCGCCTCATGCTTCCAGATGCTACCCTTCATTTTTATCCTGTGCTTTTCATTTTATATTTTTACACACCCCACCCCCAGTCTCTGAAAGATCAGCGCTTTCTTCCACTGCTGTCTACTTGAGTTATGGGGCTGCTTCTCCTGTATTTCACCACGAAAGTTCTTGAAAACCGTCTGTGATCTAAGGGTGATCTGTGGCCTTGCTTGTACTTCCTTATCCCACACGCTTCCTATCCATTGGCGCTGCGGTTTCTACCCCATCACTCGACTGAAATCTGAAGTCATTTCTCAAAGGTCACCCCTTCAGCAAAACCACGGCTCTCCTCTCAGCTCTCTCGTCCTTGTCCTGTGCAGCATTTGCTCCTATTTTCTTCCCTGTTGAGGGTCGTCATCTGCATTTTGATAACTCTGTCCCTTGGCCCTCGTCCCTCTCAGCAGGAGCCTCTGTGAGTTGGGGTGAGTTTTGGGCTTGGGCTGTCCTGCTTCTTTCTGTGAGCGTTCCCGTTGGGAGCACATTTGTTTCCTGGATCTTGCCCCTGGCCCTAATCTTTCTCTCTCTCCACAACTCCATTTCCCAAGGCCCCAGGCTGCCTGCTAGATATTTGGAATTGAATATCCTCCTCTTATCTCACTTAGCATGTCTACAACTGGGTGAAGTCTTCCCTGTAGCCCCTCCTGACTTCGCCACATTTTTATCTTCAAGTAACTCATGCTTAAAATCTCTCTAAAATCAGATCTTATCTGTCCCCAAGTCGGGTTTTCTTCAAAATACCTTTCATTAGTCTTTCCTTCTCCTTCTCACTTCTATGTTCTAATCATTTTCCACATTACTGTCAGCTTAATATTCCTAAGCGTTGCTTTGATTTCAGTGTGCCTTTGATCAGAAACCTACCAGGTCGTCTTACTCGTTTGATTGGAAACCTAGAGGATACCCATTGCGTATCTAAACAACGCACAGATTCCTTGTTCTGTCTTTCGAGGCCCTGCTCGGAGCCTGACCTCCTTCCAGCCTCGTCTCCGACGGAACCCCTCTGGGAGGCCCCCCTCTCCCGAACCACAGTTTGCTGGTGTTCTGCCCACTGCCTAAGTCCCAGGTCACTTGTCACCTCTTCCCTGACCCCTCCCCTAATCAGGCGAACCAGAGTGGTCCACAGCGACCTCTTCCTCTCTCATGTTTCATAGCACTTTATTTATGCCATTTTGTAAGATCTGCACATTTTCCCTTTCTTATTGTTATTTGTGTACTTACCTCCCCTCCTCATTCATAAGTTTCTCGAGGGCAGAGACTGGGTTTTACTAATTTTTTTGAACACCGCAGTGTATAATTCAGGTATTTGTAGATAATAGCCACTGGATACATGTCTGGAGGAGCAGGCTGGGCAAATGCTAAGATTAATGGCAAGCAGAGGTGGCTTTATCTTGTGACACCAAAGATGCTCCCTCCTGCTTCATTGTCAGAGACTTCATGGCTAATGGGTGCTTCAAAGTCTCAACACAGTGAATTAAATTGTCTTAAAAAGTAGGAAGATTTTAATTTTGAGGAATAAAAGAATACAGTGTAATGAGTTTTAATTAAATGCAAGAAACTTAAGTATAAGGCAGTAAGCCCAAGTTTAAGCAGTAGTGTGTTATTGCACAGAGGTGGCACATGCCATTTGGGCTGCCACCCGGTGGCCTTGCCCGCCTCGTTGAGAGAAGCCAGACAGGAGGAGAAGGGCAGGAACATGCTCTGAAACCAGCACCCCCCAAGGCACTGTGCACTGCCACCTGGCTGCTCAGGAGAGCACTGAGAATAGGTGTTTCCGCAGCTTAGCGAGTTGTATGTCTGTAGTTACCACTAGAGGTCTCTGTCCTATGTTCGCTCCTCGAAGGGGTAAGTTTTAAATCCAGTAGCCTGCAGACTTGGAGCTCTCAAAAATACAAACTGAAGAATAGGCCTTGCTAAGGACAACCTTTGACGATGTCTAACATTATTTAAAAATCCTTATTTTCAAATTTCTTTAAGCCCATCTTTTGAGATCCTAGTAAAAGGAAAATTGAAAATTAAATGACTGGGAAAGTTGATGTGAAGGGCTTGTGGCTGTGCTAAACTATATTTTCCCTACATAAAAGTGTTATGTCACACAGACATCTGCAGGTCACACCACTTAGGTGTAATTACATCGTAGAGAGCTGTGTGCTTCCCAGAGGACTTGAAAGTGACCAAAGTCTGGCCCCCAGCGAGCTGAGTGATTAAGAAAGGAAGTCAGGCTGCCTGGGAGGGAAAGCAAAGGATGGAGACGGCTGGCATGTGCCATAAGGAACTTTCTTAAATAATTTTTTTAAGTGTCTGTGTGTGTATATGTGTATACATGTACTTCTGCTTTAAGAAAAAAACCTAAACAAATCAAGATAGATTGGTGTCTGGCAACCTCCCTGGGCCCTGGGCGCTGGCAGTAAAGCCCCGGGGACTCCGCATTCCTCCCCCTGGTGGTTTCTCCCCATCTCTGTGGGGGGGGCGGGGGGACCTTGGAGTCCTTCCCTCAAGGCCTCGCTGGGCCTCCCCAGCTCCACCCTTCTTTTCCGTCAGAGACTACACAGAGCTCTTTAAAATTTGAGAGGTTAAATGTTGAGTGTCCATCCTTCACAGGTGGTAGACAATGGACAACCTATACAGTAACAAAAGAGGGGAAATTATGAAACTTACAACAGAGGTTTTTATGGAAGGGGACCCGGTGTCGTGGTAGTTACCTCTCCTGGATACTGAAAAACACAGCCCCATGTGGGATTTCTGCCTGTCCCTTTTCTTTTCTGGGGGCTGAGGGGCTCACTAACTATCCCCTCCTTCTGCCTGAAGGAACATTCCATCCGGGCAGAAGAAAAGGTGCCCTAGAGTCTCTTGGGGGTATTTGCATCTCTAAAGGCTGTCGTTTCCCAGTTTACTAGGCCTCTGCCTGGCCCTGGAAAGATCCCTCTAGCTGTCTTCCCTTTGGAGGGGATTGTTTACATTATTCTTCTTCTCCACACATCATCCCTGAAGTTTTGTGCTGAGTATTGAACTTCCTTAGAGCATCTAAATATGGGCTAGTGTACACCTAATATTGTGGGCACTCACCTCATGCTTAAAGGGAAGACCGCCTGTATTTGCATTCCTATTTAAAGGAAGATAAATAATTTAAAAGACTATAAAAAAAACTCCAAATAAAGATATGAATGATCTGTGTGTCTTTTTTAAAAATAGTCACATAAATTCTTCCCTTTATACTATCAAAGGAGTGCTAGTTTCTATGCTTGATCTTTATTCTTTGCTTCCATACTTTGTAGTTAAACATTTTGCATGATTATTTCTTTGTAGTCATCTTGAAATGTACACACATTGACACATTGATAGCAATTCAGTACTTATTCAAGTCTGTCCTGTCACAAATTGCTGCTAAAGTCACTTTTTCTTTTTTTTAAGAGAATAAAATATTAAATTTAGAAGAGCAGGGCACACTGCTCCTATTTTAGCATATTGGAAAATATTTGTTAATAAGATAAACAGCAAACGGAGCCAAAAAGAGTTATAGTAGTGAGAAGTAGTATAACAAAAAGTGATTATAAATTCTAAAGGCATTCAAGGAAGGTGACTTTGAAGTTGAAAATGCATTGTCTATAGAATACATTCACTCAGTAGATGATGGCACACACCTCGCAATAGGCACATACATATCTCACTGATTTCTCATGATGCGTTGGAATCCCTGTCATTGCCGATGTTCTAGGAAGAGTGCTCAGTGACCTCTTGATTATTGCTGCTTGATCAGGATGGTGTTTCTAGAATGATGCCAACACTAGAGTCTAAAAGTTAGAAAATCAGCAACACCCCAGCTGCTTTAGGTGCCTCGGATAAGTCACTTGACTTTTCGGGACCTCAGTTTCCATATCTGTCTAATGGGAATAATCAGATCTGCCTTAACTACTACACAGGATTGTTTTAATGCTCTAAAGAATCTTGACTTTGGAATTAGACCCAGATTTAAATCCCACTTCCACCAATTACTAACCCTGTGAAGTTGAGCAAAGTTTTAATGCCCTTGAGCCTCAATCCCTTATCTGTAAAATGAGAATGAATGGCAGTTAAATGAGATAATGCCTGCAAAGCTCCGCTGCGGTGGTGATGACGATGGCGATGATGTCGATGATGATGATGATGATGACAACGATGCTGCTCACATTTGATGAGGAGGGGAGCTGTCCAGAGCCGCCTTTTAATGCAGTCTAGCAACACTGGGAAGGTGATCTGACGCCGTCAGAGCTGCACTGCAGCTAGCCTCCCCTTTAGGGCACCTCCACCTTCACGGTGGAGCCAGATCAGAGCACCGAGCGAATTAGGTTTTATTTTTCTCTCATTTCCATTGTCTTGCTCTTAGGCACCTGTTCTTACTAGTCCAGCTCCCTCATGTCATTTACAAGTGAGGAAACTCTCTAATCAGGTAGATTGCCTTACCTTAAAAGATCTGCTCAGCTCTGCCGCCATTGGGTCAGTACAGAATCCTAGACTTTTAGCTAAAGATCTGCCAGGGCGGTGATTCCTAACCATTCCTAGGTCACAGGCCACTCTCAGACTGATGGAAAAGCAATGGATCCTCTCTGTGAAACACAGAATTTTTTGTAGAGAACTCTTGAAGTTCTCTATAAATGATACAATGTTACATAGATTAGTAGGAGAAAAACTGCTTCAAGAGTCTATGAGTAAAGATATCACATTTGTTTGACATGAACTTTTCCTTCTTAGTCCTTTAAACACATTTATTATATTTCTCCCTGTTTTTAATATAATTAAATTTAAACTTATATAGGTTCCAGTTATCTGTCTTGAGTATTCCATTCCATTTCATGAAACTTACAGTAAGAAATGGGGAATGTTCGTGTTTCATTTGCCTTTAAAAGCGCTGTTTTTTTCTTCAGGCTTATGTTATTGAAGACGTAGATTGACACTTAACAGACGTTTTCCTTGTTTCTTTCAGTGAGTGTGTCCGTTTGAAACCAACTGACATACAGCCTGACATCTTCAGCTATCTCTTACATTTGATGTACACTGGAAAGATGGCACCCCAGCTGATTGATCCTGTTCGATTAGAACAGGGGATCAAGTTTCTACACGCTTACCCTCTGATCCAGGAAGCTAGCCTGGCCAGCCAAGGAGCCTTTTCTCATCCTGACCAAGTTTTCCCGCTGGCTTCTTCCTTGTATGGCATTCAGATTGCAGACCATCAGTTGAGACAAGCCACCAAGATTGCCTCCGCACCTGAAAAACTTGCCCGAGAACCACGGCCGCAGGCGTCGAGGATGAGCCAGGAGCCGGTCCCTGAGGCCTCCCAGCTCTCTCAGCTGACTTCAAATCTGACCCAGGTGAATCGGACACACATGACCCCCTCGGATCCCCTGCAGACCTCACTGTCTCCGGAACTCGTTTCCACTCCCGTTCCTCCCCCTCCTCCTGGGGAGGAGACCAACCTGGAAGCTTCTTCCTCTGATGAACAGCCTGCATCCCTCACCATAGCCCACGTCAAGCCCAGCATCATGAAGAGGAACGGCAGCTTTCCAAAGTACTACGCCTGCCACCTGTGTGGGCGGCGCTTTACCCTCCGGAGCAGCTTGCGGGAACACCTCCAGATCCACACGGGGGTGCCTTTTACATCAAGCCAAGCGGGAGAGAGCCGTGTGCCCCTGTCTCTTTGTAGCAATGCAGCTGACCTGGGAAAAGACGCCATGGAAGTGCCTGAAGCTGGGATGATAAGTGACAGTGAGCTGCAGCACATCTCAGACTCTCCAGTCATCGACGGACAGCAGCACTCGGAGACGCCGCCACCCTCTGACATCGCGGACATTGACAACCTGGAGCAGGCGGACCAAGAGAGGGAGGTAAAGAGGCGGAAGTACGAGTGCACGATATGCGGACGCAAGTTCATCCAGAAAAGCCACTGGCGGGAGCACATGTACATCCACACGGGGAAGCCTTTCAAGTGCAGCACTTGTGACAAGAGCTTTTGCAGGGCCAACCAGGCTGCCCGGCACGTGTGCCTCAACCAGAGCATCGACACGTACACCATGGTGGACAAACAGACTCTGGAACTCTGCACCTTTGAGGAGGGCAGCCAGATGGACAACATGTTGGTCCAAACCAACAAACCCTACAAATGCAACTTGTGTGACAAAACGTTCTCCACCCCCAATGAGGTTGTTAAACATTCATGCCAAAACCAGAACTCGGACGTTTTTGCCCTAGACGAAGGGCGTTCCATTCTCCTGGGCGGTGGGGACTCGGAAGTAACGGAAACTGACCACCCAGTGTTAGCTTCCATCAAAAAGGAACAGGAAACAGTGTTGTTAGACTGAATGTTACTTGCCTTTTTAAAAACTGTCATTTTTACAAAGACTATCTTCCTTCCCTTCCCCCAATTCAGAACTATAGTTCTCCATGGCATGATGCGAACAGGACCCCGGGCCCTCTCTCCTCGCCGCCTTCCGCCGTCCCCAGCCCCTCCTCCCTAAAGGTTTTGTGCATTATCAACCTGGAACATATTTACTTTAATTCAGGGGATATTGGAAAGATAATGGTCAGTAGTACTTATAAACTCAAATAGATTTTGAGAAGCTTAGATTATTTCAAAGCATACTTGGAACTAATGAAGGGTATATAACAAAACAACTAGAATGCAATTTGGTGAGCTAAAATTATGAGTGTCCCTGGGTAATAAGTCTTCCTTCTCAGAAAAACGATGTTCGAAAATACAGCATGCTTCTTAGACATACCGCTGGGCTCTGAACTATGCAAAATCTAGAAGGTGTGGGAAAACTTTAAACCCAAGAAAACGTTCTTAGGATTCATCCTCCAGGCGTCTTATTTCAGAATGCATCCTTTGAGATTATGTCCAGTCAAGAAAAATCATTAGTTAAGAAATCTACTTGAACAAAACACAAAAGAGAAAAAGTAATAATGTGATGGCAATCTTAATTTTTGGATAAAACATGACAAGCTGTGAGTTTGTGTGATTGTAAGAGAAAATGTGTGGGTACTCGGTGTAAACAGGTGAACTAATGCACATGCCTTATCCAGTTGCTGGCTTCTTTCAAAGTTGAACAACGACAAAGTACTGTATTTTAGTTTTTGACAAATTTGTTGGTTGTTTTAAACATCAGATTTGAAGGTACTATTCTATACGTTGTCTTTCTGATTAGAAAAGGACAGCCCATTCTCACAGTTGCCAATGGTAAACTTGTTTTAGCACCAACCATCTGCTCTTTATTCGGAGTTCATACTGCAGGAAGAAGGGTACCAGGATGTGTATCTTACAGGGGAGGTTGTGAGCAGAAGATGTAGTAACTTTAATGTCTTTAAAAGTTCATGCTAATAGTTTACTGGCAACGTTCATTGAAACATCAAAAATGGCAAACAGAAATCAGGACAAAAGAACTAACTGCTCTTGGGGAAAAAACTTGATTTTGATGTTTGGTCTCCAAATTTTTTTTTTTTTTTTAACACCTGGAATTTTTTCCATTGGCCTGAAAGCAGTAAAATTTGTCCATTAATCTTCGCTTGGGCCAATAACAGAGTGGTCTCACAGGACAAAACAGGAGCCAGAAATAAGGACCGAAGGGGAAGGGGAAACAGGTCATAGCTGTGCTGTGCGTCTATGTTAAAAACTGAATATCCCGTCATCCTATTTCATGTATAGTTGAGTTCTCAGATTTGTAAGTTTTTATACATACTTTCATTGAATAAACATTTAATTAAATGGGAATATGATTTTGTCTGTGTATTACTTGGTCTACCCAAAAAGATGCAGGAAGGGGAAGTAGAAAGCATCACCAAGGCGTCACTTTCTCACTGGATCTCCTCTTTCTGTCTGCAGAACTTTGGGCAATTCCCCTGGGTGGCATTTTCCACCTTTTCAAAATGAAGACCTTGAAAACTGCATTAGGGCATAAGATGGTGAGAATCAAATGAGTAAACTCCATATGAAGATGCTACAGTCTGAGTTTGACCAGGAATGGGTCTAGAGAAGGTCTTATCCAACTTTCTTTTACAAGAAGGGAAAGAGGCCAAGAGGTGTTTGCCCAAAGATGACACACATTCATGCTATATGAACCTAGATTATTAAATATTGAGAGGTTTCCACTGGTTTCATCTTTTGCTTTTTAAACTATATTCACACCTCCCAACTTAAATGAGAGTGTTGTGCCAAGTTAACTTCTCTGAATATCTGTGAAAGGGGAAATCTGGGTGATCCTACATAGCCTTTCTCATCACCCCCAGGCAACCTTGAAGGGACAGGAGGTGCAGCCAAAGGGTTCTGAAGACCAGAAAGTCGTGGGAATCACAGGTCCTTGGTTGAGGAAGGGAGAGAGGTGAGCTCCCACAACTTGGTGGAGAAGGAGGGGCTGACGTGTTCACCTCCTCATTTTATGTGGGGTGCAGGGGTCTTAGCACCAGCTTATGGCCACCGCCTCCACTGTGACAGACCCCAACAAGGCCAGTTCCCTCCCAAAATGAAGAGCTGGGGACAGACAGGGAAGCCCACCCACCCTACCCTGGAATGCTCCATGCCTACTAACCCCAAGAGGTTATAAATTTAAGTTTATTCTGAGTTTTTGATGGTACCAGTTTCAATAAGCTTTGGAAATTTCAGCTGATGGCATGAGCAACCTGAAGACGTAAGCTTCAGAATTAATTTGAGGGATCATTCTCCACGTTCTAGCCCCTATTAACACCGCTGGTTCTATTACTTTTCCTTTCATAGGGAAAACAAAAAATGAGTCACTCATTCAACACATGTGGGGGAGAAGATCCAAGATGGCGGCGTGAGCAGACTTCTTTGTCTCTCCCCCTTCGAATCCACAACTAATTGGACATTCATCGCTTGACAAAGGATATCTATATAGCATCTCAGGACGTCGGAGAGACCCACACTGCTATACATCGGAAGGAGGACGGACTTCCCTCCAGGAGGAGGTGGAGATAGGTGAAAACTCTCCAATCCCGACCCCCGAACAGCCTAGAGCCTGCGGGCGGCTTTCTTCCAGCGGACGCCCCCAGAACATCGCTGCACGCCAAGGGCAGGAGGGAGCACACACCAGAGGAGCGACGGTGGAAACAGGTGAACAGAGCCCTACCTAAGCACCCCACAATTACACCTGAGCCCAGAGGGAAGTCCAGAGTTTCACACCGGAGGCCGTGGGGAAAACCCCTACCCACCATTAGCGGAGAGGTCCCGCCCAGCATCCACAACGCCTGGGGGCTCCCGGAGAGAATCCCAAATGGCGCGTCAGCCCGCCAGCTGCTGCGGCAGGCTCCACTGACCGGGATTTTGCCCGGGAGGAGCTCGGGACTACGGGAAATCTCCTGGGAGAGGACCGGGGCTGGGTGGAGCTCCAGTGGCTGGCTATGCAGCCCGGGGGAGAAACTCTAGAGTTCCGTCCCGGCAGCAGGCAGAGTCTTTACCAGCCATTATCGGAGAGACCCCGCCCAGCCTCCACAATGCCGGGAGGGTCCCAAAGAGGAGAATCCCAGGCAGGGCAGCAGCCAACCAGCTGCCACTGAACTCAAGGTATCTGGCTATCCCCCAGACAGGGCAATGGGCTCCCCGAGATCCTAGGGGAGAGGACTGTGGCTGGGTGGAGTTCCAGCGACCCAGCTCTGTGGCCCAGGGGGAAACTCTACAGTCTCAGAGAAGCTTCAGTGATAGCCTCTGCACAGCACTAGTAGAGAGCACCCATCCGGCAACCACAAGGCTGGAAGACCCTGGGACAAAAGTAGCATAGCTAGGCGAGCTAACCACAGACTGTAGAAAATGCCCATAGCTCTGCTGTGACCCATAGTGGACAAGCGAGGTTTTGTGGGCGCCGACAGTGACAGAGCTGCAAATATAAGTGATCCTGCCCCTGGCCACTAGGAAAGCCCATAAAACCACTGCAGACCCCAAGGAGGGAGCACGTCTAGGTGGTCTGCAACAGTAGGCACCAGCAGTCTGAAGCCCCCCTGTGATGGCCTCCACAGCTGAAGAGGGAACCCACAGGATCACTGTGACTGCGAGGAGGGGCCCAGGCCCAGTTAGCAACAGCTGATAGGGTTCCTGGTTGGAGCAGTATAAACAGCTGTCCCCCCACCACACCAGTAGAAACAAGTGGAAGCAGTAACTAAACTCTTTCTCTATGCGGAGGCACAAATCTACACCATCAAGCCATATGAAAAAATATATTAAATCTCCAGAACAGAAGGAAAATGACAAACACACAGAAAACAATCCCAAAGACAATGAAATATACAACCTAAATGATGATGACTTCAAAACAGCCATCATTAAAAAATTCAATGAGTTAAAAGAGAATTCAGATAGACAACTCAACGAGTTCAGGAGCTATGTCACAAAAGAGTTTGATACGATAAAGAAGAACCAAACAGAAATACTGGAAATGAAGAACACAATAGAGGAGATTAAGAAAAATCTAGACGCACTGAACAGTAGGGCCAATAATATGGAGGAAAGAATTAGCAATTTGGAAGATAGGAATATAGAAATGCTGCAGGCAGAGGAGGACAGAGAGCTAAGACTAAAAAGAAACGAAGAAACTCTCCAAGAATTATCTGACGCAATTAGGAGATGCAACCTAACGATTATAGGTATACCAGAGGGAGAAGAGAGGGAGAAGGGGCCAGAAAGCCTATTCAAAGAAATAATGGCTGAGAACTTCCCAGACCTGGGGAGAGAGATGGAACTTCATGTGACAGAAGCCAATAGATCTCCAAACTTTATCAATGCAAGTAGACCAACCCCAAGACATATAGTAGTGAAGCTAGCAAAAGTCAACGACAAGGAGAGAATACTAAGGGCAGCCAGGCAGAAGAAATTAACCTACAAAGGAACCCCCATCAGGCTTTCAGCAGATTTCTCAGCAGAAACTTTACAGGCTAGAAGAGAGTGGAATGATATATTCAATAATCTGAAGGACAAAAATCTGCAGCCGAGAATTCTCTACCCAGCGAAAATATCCTTCAAATATGATGGAGAAATAAAAACTTTCCCAGATAAACGAAAATTAAGGGAGTTCATTGCCACCAAACCTCCTCTTCAAGAAATGCTCAGGAAAACCCTCATTCCTGAAAAATCAAAAAAAGGAAAGGGACTACAAAACCAAGAGCAAAGGAGATAAGTAGAAGGACAACAACAGAGAGTAGCAGCTCTCCATCATTCAACAGATGTGGCTTAAAAAGTAGATTTGTAAAGTACTGTAGGATTTTATTTTGCCATAGGAAATACGGTTTTCATGGGAAGAAAGCATTCCATTAAAACATATTTGTCAATTATTCTTCAATAAAGCTGAAAATAAACAAGGTAGCTTTGGATAGTGCTGTAAGAATGGAGAATAGAGTGGACCCCAAACCTTCTCCTTGTTAAGATTATAGGAACTAGCCACTACTGTTTTTTGTAATTTCACCCTACAAGAAAGGGAGAGCTGAGGCATTCAAAATGAACCCTTCAGTTCAAAATGGACTTCATTCACACATTTCAGGTAAAACACCGAATGGCAGTGTTCAAAAAGATTAGGCACTTAGAAGGCTGTTTGGAGAGGATGGTAGGTGCATGGTACCTCCCATAATGATGGGAGAGGGGGAGCCCTTGTCACTAAGTCACTAGGAATGAATTCTAAGAGAAATTATTTGTATGGGGCATGTAGTTAATTGTAATAGAATGTGACTTGTTCTTCAGGTTGACTTTGCGTTTTTATGACAATTTTCAGAACCCTCAAAATAGCTAAATTGCATTTTGCTTTGTTTTAGTCTTCCATGTTGGTCTAGAACAAATTATTGCTAAACATCATTTGCAGGTAAGCAAGATTTAGGCTTAGAAATCTTTAAGCAAATAAAAAATTAATTATCTCAAGATACAATCAATTAATCTGCCTTTTCTAGAACTCGCTTCTTAAACAATCAGAAGAATAGCGACTAAACTGTTAACAGCTCTCTCAATAAAATAAAAAGTAGCCTGAGAATCTTTAGTGTAAAAAAAATGGACCAGGATGAAATGATATTCTGGTGCTTTCAATCTCTTCAGGCAAATCAAAATATTTTTGGACACAAAGAATGGTTACTAAATTCTTAACTCAAGCTTGTGCTGTTTTCTGGAAAATGGACAGAAGCAGCCCCTGCTTGAAGTCCCTGGTTGCTGTGACGATGGCTCCTTGTGAAGAACGCATTGTCACCTGAAGGGCTGCATGGGGAAAAGGGGAGACCCCGTATTGGGTGTCCACATGCTACGTGCTTATCTTTACTCTTCCTGACACTCCTGTCAGACACGTGTCCTGTTTTTACAGATGGGGAAACTGAGGCCCAGAGACGTAACTTTTCTTAGGTTACCCAGCCAAAGAGAGACAGCCAGGATTCAAACCCCTATGTGGCTCAAATGATGTTTTCCCAAATGAGCAAACATTTCTATGGGCTAGAAACAACTGGAAGGGTAAAGCTTTTTCAGCTGTTAACCTGTTTGTTTTGCTGTTGCGGCAATTAACTTCAATCCGTTTTGTATATTACTACAGTGGTCTTAAAACTTCAGCACATCAACATCTTCTGGATGGCTTGATAAAACAGATGGCAGGCCCGCCCCCCGAGGGTCTGACTCATTTGGTCCCGGGTGGCGCCCAATAATCTGCATTTCAACTGGGTTCCCAAACGATGCTGCTGCTGCTGCCAGTAGCCGCATTTTCAGAACCACAGCACTGCTGTGTAATTTCTGCTATAGTATTGCTGTCCTTTCTTGGGTCTGCTTTCTTCTCAGAATTAAAATAGCCAGGGGAGCTAATAAAGGGCCAGAAAGCAATCTGTGCCACTTCCAGGATACTTTCTTTGAAGCAAGGTGCTCCTTAATGAGACAGTGCAGAGGAACTAGCGCAGGAGCCCTTGGAAGAATTGCGTGTTTGAGGGGCCCCGGGATTTATTCTAATCCTCTCTGTTCTCATCTAATGGCCTTTGTAATGTGCAAGCACAGAAAAGAATGCAGCCAAAGTAACAAAATGCCCTAAGGAGTTTTTGAGGAAGCCACCTAGACGACCCCTCTTACTGTATGAGAGGCAAGGATCCAGATGAGGAAACAAAATGGCGTCAGGGAATTAGCCAAGATCATCCAACGACATCCCGTTAATTACAGAGCCCAGGTCTGCTGATTCGGGGCCCTTTCAGCTACCAGGACACTGCCCAGGAAAACTTTCCTAGCCATTAGTTGTTTAAATTTGTTTCTGTAAATTTTTTGTTAGCAAAAGAAAATGGACTAAAGAATTCTTTTATCTTTCCAGTTAGGCAGAGATGCCTGTCAGCAGACAAAGGTCACACGGGCAGCCAGCCAGAGAGAACCGATACATGGCCAGGGCAACCCTGGGAAGGACCCTGAAGAGACTTCAGGTTTGGCTTCCTCCCAACCAGAGTCCCCCACCCCATGTTGCACCCCCACCCCCTTCAAGTCTCCCTGGGGAGACGTGCCAGCAGGCCATAAATGATGAAAAGGCCACAGGAAGAGGAGGAAAGAAAAGAAAGGCACACGACACACAAAGTGGATGTTTTATCCTTAAAAAAGAGCATGTCTAAATAAGTTGTATATTTATGATATTTCAGGAAGACCAATATCATTCTTCTGGGTCCACCAAAATATCCAAGGACACAGCAGCCATCAGCAGTCGCAACATTGCGGCTGGTGACCAGTTTTATTAAAGTCTCTCCCTCTCTTCTAATTCCTAATGGTCACGCATTATGGGGGCATTTTGCTTTCTAGGTTATAAAGCATTTTCACAAGAGGGAAATCTTGGGAAGTAGTTAGTTATGCATTCAGAAATGAGGAAACTGCTGTGACAGGGTGAGTGGCCCCAACAGCCTCAGCTTTCTTAGTCACCAAAGTTTGTGCATGAGATCTTAGGAAATGTTGCACAGACTTGTGTAGGTTATTTTTCCCTCCGCGTCTCCAAGGACACAGAGAGGACCAGAGACCCACTGCTGCCTCTTTGTCCTGTTTAGAAGACCCATATATCCAGCTGACAATTCTGCATTTACCCCTGGAGATCTCATAGGTCTCGCAACATTTTCAAAACTAGTATTACTCTTCCGCCCCCATCCATGTCAGGATGTGGCTCCATACCCAGGTTGGCAATCCTGAAACTTCATTCTTCACCCAACCCTGTTCCCATGACAGACAATTGGGTATCGCAACTTGTTAATTCTACCTCCTAATATCTCTTGATCTCACCCACATCTTTCCAGCCAAACAGCCACTACTTTATTAGAGACCATTATCAGCTCTTGCCTGGGTTATTATAACGTTAGCTAGTCCCTCCCAACCTCCAGCCTTTAATTCTCTAGAAGCCAGAAGCAACTGTCTAAATCCACTGGCATTTGAGGTAGAAACTCCTTTCTCAAAAAGGGCTAGCCTAAACTTTGTGGGATCTTAAGCATCTGAGGCCCCAACTCATTAAGTTCCAGTAACACCCTGGCTATAGTGATCACAAAAAGCTACAAGGGAGAAGGGTGGGACAGAGTCATAACCCCCAAGACTGCCTTGGGGATCACTAACACAGAAGGAGAGCATCACTTCCCTGCTCGACTATTTTAATGACTCCGCAAGATAAACCGCACTCCTTAAAATGGCCTGCTGGCCAACTCTGCAGTATCATTTCTGTAAACTCTTTAGAAAGAAGCCTAATTGTGTTCTGTTTCAAGTTCTAGAGGCAACCCCACCTGCTTTTCCCGGAATTAGGTGAGCTCCTGAGGCGACCAGGAATAAGTAGGGTCAAGTACAACGTGGGTTTTAAATTAGCCTAATTTATAGCATTGGCTCTGTGCTCCTTGATTATACCCAAGTTGTTTGAGATAATTTGAACAAATAGAAGGAAAAGCACGGGCTTGAGTTAAAGCTGGGCTTTAGCACTCAACATCCTGCTGTGGGAGAATGCTACACTGGGTCCTACCTTTGTCATTTAGGAAGTGACATTCTACCTCGTCTCCAAACATGAGTGTTATCGCAAAGCTTCTCTGAAGAGGTTAGGTAAATACTTCTCGTGTCAACATTTTTAATGTCAACAAGCAATGGAAGAACACGCAAAGTTACGAGAATACCTCGCTCCGAACCGTACGCCACTCTAAAAAAAGTCATAATTATCTTCACCACCAAGTCCTGGTCACCTGAGCCAAAACCTGTTATCACTTAAAAGCCGGTGATCTAAATCTCAACTTCCTCATGTAAAAAAGTAGGCCCTGGGTCATTTTCCTACTTGCGGTGATACAGGCTGGAGATGGTAAGGAATTTGGTGGAGTTGAAACTTGCATTTGCACAAGAATTGTGCCACGCTGCCCAGCAGATCCGTTTTCAGAATCACAATCAAAATGAATAGTCGTGTAGACTTGAGGTTCCGTGACATTGGTTGTGTTGAGGTTCCAACCTCTTAGTGCCTGGGAATCCTTGGACCCTATCCATTTCCTTCTTGCGGAGTTAGATAAGGGGTCTCTAACTCTGGTCCTGATTATTGGTTGGGATTTCAGAGAAGGTCTGTGCAATTATCCAACAACTGTACACAAAACTGTGTTCACTTTTGGGAGCTGGAGGTTGGACAGACGCTTAATGAGATTCTAGTCAAAGGGGCCCAGACCCAAAAAGGTTAAGAATCACCGACAGAGATTTTTCTGCTTTCACACGTATCCCGGATACATTCCAAACTCCCACAATGCTCTGTGGACAGCGTCACAAAAGATGGCTAAGCAGTTTTAAGTAGAAGTTGAACGTGTCATGAATAGCACAAGAGTCAAGAGAAAAGGAGTCAAAACTGGTGAAATTACGTAAAGGAAATCCATGGCATTTAACTAGGTTGCATTTATTTAGATAAATGAAAATTTGCTCCCAAACAGAACTAGTAACCTAATATTGTCTCAGATTCAAGGAAATTGCAAAACTTGAAGCTTACACGGAAAGCCAGAATTTCCAGCCCTTGCCTATCTGTAGCTCCGAACATGGAGGGAAAATATCGGAACAAAGCATCTGTGGACAGAGAGGCAACTCACGTGTACCGTCAGCAAAACGACCCGGAGGCGAACATGTTATATTCCTCAATTACAAGAAGTGGCGACAGTTTACAAGTCTTGCATTGTGTTCTATTGTACATGGCTCCATAGAAATGCCGAAAACAGCAAAATTGAGGCACTTGCTCCAACTTCGGCAGTATACATTGGATTATTACATACTTCATAAATTAACAGCAGCTTTAGAACTATAACACAGAATTGTCTTTCAGCTACTGTTAATAGCATTGCTCTTGCTAATAAAACAGTGTTGCTTAACGGACATAGGAATAGAGTTTGCACAGCAGGACTCCAGGGCAGATCCGGATATTGGTACCGAAAAGCACAGTCGTGAAGCAACTACCACCAGAAAACCAGCTGTGATGGCCAGAATGACCTGGCCACACATGGTATGAGAAGGCCAAATATGGATGGGGTGAAGTGGCAGGATGGAATTGAAACCAAAAAAAAACCAAAACACAAAACTACCCAAATCTTCAATCTGTTCAAAATAGCACAGTTTCTTCCTACCATAGAGAGGAAGTCAGTCAACATTTGAAACAACCATAAACTCGTTAACAAATTGCTGTCATCTCCAACACCTTTTAGTCAATCTTCAAAAACTGACACCAGCACGTGGATCTTTTTTTAAGTTCAAAGTTGGCTAAAGAAAGATATTTAGATCAAAGAGGTTTTTAATTTTGAGTTTAAAAAATTTTAATCATTAAGCACAGGTGGCTAGTTTATATATATGAATAACTCCTAAAAAGATATTACATGTTTTCCAACCACAAGGCCATACACTGTGATCACGAGATGTTTGTTTTGTTTTGAGGAAGATTAGCCCTGAGCTCACATCTGCTACCAATCCTCCTTTTTGCTGAGGAAGACTGGCCCTGAGCTAACATCTGTGCCCATCTTCCTCCACTTTTTATATGTGGGACGCCTGCCACAGCACGGCTTGCCAAGCAGTGCCATGTCCGCACCTAGGATCTGAACTGGCAAACACCGGGCCACCGAAGCGGAACGTGCGCACTTAACCACTGTGCCACCAGGCCAGCCTCACGAGATGTCTTTCTAATATGGCCAATTTTTTTTTATTGTAGTTGTGTTTGTTGGTGTAAGAGAAATTATTTTCCAGTTTTAACAGCAAATCTTCTTTCTGTTAAAAGACTATTCTAGTCTTTCTAGAATGTTATGCTTTAAAATCGTTAATGGGCCATCAAAATTTGAGTAAAATTAAAGCAGCATATACACCAGGCTAGTTCCACATGCAAAAAAGTGGAACTTCAGGTAGTCAGGTGACTGCTCTTTGTGTGGCAATTGTCTGACAGAATCCTTTCTATATTAGCACGAATCATAAATCATTTGGACATTTAAAAAAATTTGCCAAGATCATCTGTAAGGCAAGGCATTTTTACTATGAGGTCTTCTTAAAATTTCTTTCTAGAGACATTTGTCATTAACAAATATTAACACAGAAAATTGACCTTTTCAGAAAAGATGCCACCAGATGGTAGCATTGCATCAGTGCTGTCACTCTGAGAAGCTCTGGTTAATTTCAGCAGCTCCTCTGCCATGACTTCCTCTGAACATCAGCTCAATGTGGTGTGAAGCGGTGACATCATCTAGTGACTACATTGGAAAGTTCTAGCTTATCTGCTTTTAGATTGCAGTAAACATACATCCCCAGGCTTCCTCATATCTAATAAAACCAGCAAATCTAAATGAAGCAAATATTTTATTTAAATCAGTTGTCAAATCACAATTTATCCAAATGAACAGACTGCAACATTGTTCTTAGAAGAGTGGGCACAAATATGGCAGACAATCCAGCATCTATCAAAATACCATCTGTGAAGAGCCTGACTTCTTTCATGCTGTGCGTGAACGGGGTCCAGCATGTGAGAGTAGAATCAAAAACTTAAAACAGTCAATTCTTTTGATGACATGAGAAACATTTCACCGCTCGGCCTCAGGACTAAGCACACTCACCTGCCCCGACAACCATGACAATAGGAGAAAAGACTTAAAGTTAATCCATTACTGGAAAAAGCTTCCTTCCAACCTCCACTGGGCTAGAAAGGAAAATTTCACAGTAACAATGGAACATTCTGTGTGTTTCAAAAAAAAAAAAAAAAAAAGCTTTTTATTTTTAGCACACTGTGCATTATAGAAAGTGACCAATTTCAGAGTAATACTAAACACAGACCTAGTCCTTAGTGAATTTTTAAAATAAGAATTGTAGCTTCTGGTCAGGAATGTTGTTTCTAGGAAGCTCTGTTTTCACAGGGTATAACTGAGGCTTAAGGCTTCCCCATGGCGGCACGCCCCATCATATAGTGTGTGATACAAAGGAAATGTATACTACACTGCACACTGCCTGAAACATTCAGAAAAAATATACAATAGATACAGAAGGAGGAGTACTTAAAACATACATATAAATACATAAAGAATGATGCTCCAGTTTGCGAAGTAGGACCAGGTGTTGCCACGTCCAGTTCCAGGTT
Organism: Equus asinus; assembly: GCF_041296235.1. Classification (NCBI taxonomy): domain Eukaryota; kingdom Metazoa; phylum Chordata; class Mammalia; order Perissodactyla; family Equidae; genus Equus; species Equus asinus. Next base: position 37,272,235 of record NC_091790.1, read on the forward strand.
AAGAATTTAGGATGTTAAATCAGAAACATTATATTGTATCAAGGGACATTAACAGGGTGGTCTTGAAAAGAGGAAATGCTAAATGGCTCTCGCTCCTGATGCAGCCTCAGGATTGTCGGGGGTTCGAGACACGAGATCAGCTGACGTGCCTGCTCTTCGGGTCTCCGAGTTCTGAAATCTCGCGGTCTTGAGTCTTCTCAGCAGCATTCCTTTTTCTTCTACTACTTGTCTTCACATTCTGGTCTTGCAAATACACCATGTACCTATAAAAAGAAGCAAGAATCAAAAGTAAATAAAATCTCCCTTCCCTCCCTCATTTAGTTAACAGAATAGTTGAGAAAGTGAGCTGCAGTAACTGGAAACCGTAAGAGCATAATTTAATTCCGTAAGAAAGCAAGCTGGTGGGGGTCCGGAAAACATCATGCTGCGTGGCCACAGAGCTGAGGGCTGTGGTTGCCCCACACCCACAGTTAGGCTGGTCCCAGGCACTGGAAAATTTTTTAAATGCTTGTTACTACTGCTGGACAAAATCCATTTTTTCTAGAGAGCTATAAACTAAATTTCAAGCAGTATGACTGAAACTTCCTTTGGACTTTTAGTTATAAAAAATTCAATAAACTTGGTATGGTGCTCCGCGAGCACGACATACTGCTTATGTCTTTGAGCCAAACACACACACAAACGCACACTTGTGCACACACATTTCCCTTTATTTTCTTTGAAAGCAGTCACATTGGCGGTAAAATGAAGTTGTTATTTTCATGACACCAAGAAGACTGAATGGCATTTCAATGAGGAAAAAAAGGGAAACTAACCTAGACTCCTAATCTAGTTGATGGCTATTTCCCCCAGTTGAAGGTTCTGCATAAATTCATAATTATTGGAACTCCTGCTTCCCTTATAACAAATTGGCCATCAAATGGCATAAAAGAGGGAAAAATACTTTTAGAAGACCTGGAAGCTTACTTACATGATGTTTTAGGATTCTGTAAGTTCTGATTTTGCTGGTTCTCTCTCTTCTTTCTGTGTTTCCTCCTGTGTTTGTGTTTTGCTCTCTTTTTCTGAATCGCTGTGCACTTTTCCTTCCTGAAATTCTCCTTCCCGGCCAGCTTCCTTCTCTTTTAGTTTTGGTCCATTTGCATCCGAGGACTCTCTGGTTAAGCCTCCTGAGGCCTCAGCATCTTCCAGGGCCGCGTTCTGGTCCTCAGGGTAATCAACAGCGCCACCCTTTCCATCTTCCTGGGATTCAAGCAGTGACTTCTCTGTTCTTTCTCCTAACCCGGCACCATCATCTTCTTCCGGCACAGACTTTGTTCCAGTTGCTTCTCTGTCTCCCTCTGATGGGACAGTTACCTCTTCAAGCTGCTGGTCATTTACCCTGGAGCTTTCTACTTCAAAGGTCGTGGTCTCTTCCGAAGCGTCCTTCCCATCTGTGGAAACATCTGAATGTGTGTGCTCCACAGTGGTGAGCACAGACTCCTCTTCGGCTGCCATGGTAGGTGTTTCCTCCTGCACAGAGGCCTGAAGTTCCCTCTCTCCTTCCTCAATTTTCTGCCCAGCTTCCTGGCTGTCAGCTATTACGGGTTGAGCCTGTGTCTGGAAGTCAGAGGCGGCTGCTTCTGCACTGGCTAACTGGTCAACGACCGTCTGAATTACATTTTGCACCAGTTTACCGCTCTCAGTCTCAAGTTTCGAAATCTCATTTTCAGCCTTTAAATCTGCCTCTCTTGTTTCCACCTTTCTGACTTCCAGAAAGACAACCTGCTCACCATCTTCATCGAGCTTCTGTTTCTGCGACGTGGTTTTATCTTCTTCCAGGTCAGCATGGATGCCTCTATCGGGGGTGGCAGATATTACTTCCAGTGTAGATTCTGCCTGAGTCTCAGTTCCTGTGGGTGCTGCCTCGTCCCCCGGCTGAGCACTCAAGTCTTCATCTTTCTCAGAGGATTTTTCTTCTGGTACTAAATGTGCGTCTGCAGATTCCAAAGTTTCAGCCTTTGCTAAAATCTTGACGGTTTCTCCTAAGACCTTCTCCTCCACCGCTGCCACTGTTAGAGCTAACGGTGCCTCAGAGCTCTGAACTTCAATTTCTGTGCACGCCACCTCCTCTTGAACTAGCAAAGACGAACTTTCTTCAAAACTGACAACTTCCTTTTCCCCATCTATGACGGTCACCTGAACTGTCTGAACTAGTTGCTCACTGAGCACTTCAGACATGGGAACAGCTGGTTTTTGCTCAAGTTTCTCTTCACTCATTTGGGTTGGCTTTGCTTCCATTTTCTCCTTTTCTTCTTGAACGACCATCTCACTCTCTACTGGGGTTGGAAGAGACTCAGCTTGACTCTGGATTTCAATATCATCCTTCTTTTGCAACTCAGCTTCTTCAGGAACTTCATCTTTAAGGGTAACGTCAGTTATCTTTTTCTGACTGGGTGTTATTTCCGTGTCTGTAGACACCTCAAGTCCTTCGACAAATGGGACGTCTTTGGTTTCCTCATCAGCACCTCGGGCAGCCTCTTGAATCACCTCAGTCTTTGAAAGAACAGGTACAGTTTCTGCTGATAGCTCTTCATCCGTATGTTCTAGAACGTCTTCCATTTTTGAATGTTCTTTATTTTCTTCCTGGGGCTGAAAAGTAGACGGTACTGGAGATATCTCTTTCGGTTCAGGAACTGCCTCATCTTCTCCGACCTGTGATTGTGTACCAGATGCCACCTCCTTATCTTCATGGATTTCCATGACCTTGTCTTGCTGTGTTACACTTAGAGCTTCAAAATCTGCCACTGGGGTGCTTCCATTGGTCTCACTGTCTGTAAGGGTTTCAGCTGAGTCTGGAGCAACAGCCTGTTCTGGTATAATCTCTGATTTTACCCCAACCAAGGTTTCAGCTTGACACGTGGTTACGAGCTCACTGGACTCGACACTCCCCGTGACTTGAGGAATTTTTTCCAAGCTTTCTTGGATGGGCTGTGCAATCTCCTTCTCTTGTGTCAAAGTCTCAGTTTTAGTTTCTTGTAGGTGTTCTTTCAACACTACGTCCATCTCTTCCTTCACTTCTACTGCCTGAGAATCTTGTGCTTCTTCCACCTTCTCTGGTGTTTTTGACTCTTCCCTCTGCGTCGTCTCCATGGTGTCTTCTGGCCTTCGGGCGTCAGGCAGCTGAGATTCTTCTCTCACTTTTTCTGCGACGGCTTGCAGGACCTCCTGAGTTCGCCTCTCTTGGTCTTCTGCGTCTGGCATGCCGCCTTCCACCTCCTGAACTGGTGTCGCTTCCTCTGTGGTGTCTGGAGACTCAGTTAACTGGGAAACAGCCGAGACCATGTCCGTGGTCTCTTCGGCGCCAGAAGCTTCTGTTGTTTCTTCAGCACAAAATGCCTCGGTAGCTGTCACAGCTTCAGAGGTGAACTCCACCTCACTGGCATCTTGGCCCTCAGGCAGAGTTTTGGGAACAATGGGCGCTTCCTCGGCAATGACTTCTCTTTCAAATACCTCCCCAGTTTGCGGTTCAGCATCATCTTCGGCTTGTTCAAGAGGTTCTGTCACAGAGGCAGATATCCAAGAAGGCGACCTTTCCTCAATACTGGTGACGGCCCTTGTCCCGTCGACGACAGCCACGGTCACCGCTTGAACCAGACTCTTACTGAGCTCCTCAGACACATGAACAGCCGCCTGTGGCTCAGGCGCCTCCTCTTTTTGGGCTTGCTGAGCTTCGATTTTCTCCCTTTCGACTGCATCGTACTCAGACAGAGGTACCACGGCCGGGACATCAGAATCATCTTCGTTGACCTCGGCTGGCCCCGTATCTTCAGTCGTGGCTTGTTCTTGCTTCCCATCTGCCCTTTTCTTCCTTCGTCCAGGAATAAACTTCTTAATGGAAACCCAAGACTCTTCTTTTCCGGGTTCAACATCCGAGGCGGAATGTTCTAGACCAGACCCAGTTCCAGAGTCTTCACTTCTCTCTTCCAGTTTCGCCTTGGGTTTTTTCCTGGAGGTGACTAATCTCTTAAATGACTCCCAGGTGGAAACGCCCTCCCCTTCGGAGGGGCTCCCAGGCTGCTCAGGCGAGGAGCTTCCTGGCCCTTGATCGTGTTCCTGGGAACCAGCAGGCACAGTGTCTGCTCCTGTTTCTTCTGGCTTTTGGCTGTCTCCTCCCACTGTTTTTGGTCCCCCTTCCTCGTCGGAAGAGGATGCTTTTCTTGCTCTTTTCTTAGAAGATCCCACACAAATTAGAGCTTCCCAGGACACCGACGTGTCCACCTTGCGCTTCGGTTCTTCGGGCTTCTGCTCCTCTCCGTTGCCTTTGCCTTCCTCCTGCATCTCGGAGGCGGCGCTCTCAGTGGACGACAAGGTGGCACTCTTCATCTTCTCCAGTTCCTCCTCTTTATCACTTTCAGAAAGCCTCCGCACACGTTTCTTGGGCGTCACCATCTTTTTGAAGGATGCCCAGGGAGTAACACCCTCTCTCTTTTTTTCTCCGTCCGAAGTCGTTCCTTCTTCAACGTCCGCATCCTGGTGGACATCGGCGATGCCCTTCTCCAGACACGTGATCTCCTCGGGCTCTTCAGGGGACGAGGCAGAGCTCTCGCCCTTCTGCTCGTCTGTACTATCTGGAGAGTCTGCTGAACCTGGGTGTTCCCCTGACTCTTCATCTTCTCTTTTCCCTTTCTGTTTCTTTCCAGAAAGCTTTTTTAAGCCAGTGCTGGTAAACAGTTTCTTTAGAGGACTTCCTTGCACCTTTATTCTCTCTTGTGACGACAGCATTTCCGCCTCGCTTACAACGCCTTCGGGCTGTGTAGACACTGGTTTTTCATGAAGACTTAGTTCGCTGGGCTTGGTCTGTTCCCCTCCGGGGGCACACGCGTCCTCGGCCTTCAGATCCTCAGCAGGTTCAGCTGCCTCAAGTTCCACATCTGCTTCCACCAATTTCTCAGGCGGCAAAGACTCTCCTCTTTCCTCAGCCTCAGCTGTCTGCTCCTCTGTTTTCTTCTCTGTAGTGCTCACGTGGACTTCTGCAACAATCTCTACTTTCTCATCAAATATTTCTGTGGCTAACGGGGCAGTTTTCTCTTCAGGAGGTCCCTGCACTTGATCGCCAGAGGGCACCGCCACTTTTTCATAGTCAGTTAACAATCCGGCGTCTTTAGGGCCCTCTGTGGGCTCCTGCGGGTGGGGTTGTTCAGAAGTAGCCAGTTTCTCCGAAGCATCTTCTGTCTTCCCATTCTCTTCTGTGTCTACTTTTTCTGCCTCTTGTTCCTTCTTCTTCTCTGACGCTTCCAGCTCCTCCTCCTTAGGCTTCCTGAAACTCGTCTTTTTTCGCCAGCCAGCCCACCCTTGAGTGAAGAATTTCTTGAAGGGGGATGCTGTTTCACTGGCCACCGGGCTGGTCGGGGACTCTGGAGATTTGGCGGGTTCTGTTTCTTGTTTCTCTTCTCCTTCCTCTTTGCCCTCCCCAGCTGCTGGACCAGACTCAGCCGGAAGAGGAATTTCTGGGCTGCTCTGCTCGTGTTTGAGAGTCTCTTCAGGCTTCTCCGTGGACTGTCTCAGTTCGCTTTCCTTCGGTGTTGCTTCTCCGGTCTCCCGGCTGGGCTCCGGGTGGTCACCAGCCCCATCGGATCCTCCGGCGCCTTCGCCTTCATCTTTTTTGACGGTGAGTAGCTGGACACTGTCAGACTTCTCGGCCTTATCCTTTTTCACAGTGAACTTGAAGCCGACAAACTTGAACACCTTCTTAAATCCAACATCATTAGCCTGGGACTCGGCAGCTTGTGTCAGCTCTTCCAGATTACTCTCTGAAGAAGGAATCTGTTCCATCATTTCAGGCATTTCCTCCTGCCCATCCTTTGTGATGTCCTGAACAACCGCCGCGTTAGCAGCCATCTCTTTATCTGAGTCCCTTTCACTCACATCTTCAGATTCTCTCTGTCCAACTATTGACAGAAAAAAAGAGAGGGGAGGGGGACAAGGGAGAAAATCATTACAATTCAAGAAAAGTAAACATTTTTAAAACATGACCAAGGAATACTTTTTTTTTTTTTTTTTAAGGAAGATTAGCCCTGAGCTAACATCTGCTGCCAATCCTCCTCTTTTTGCTGAGGAAGACGGGCCCCGAGCTAACATCCATGCCTGTCTTCCTCTACTTTATAAGTGGGATGCCTGCCACAGCATGGCTTGCCAAGCGGTGCATAGGTCCACACCCAGGATCCAAACTGGTGATCTGGGCTGCTGAAGCAGAATGTGTGAACTTAACCACTGCACCACCGGGCCAGCCCCTGAATACTCTCTTTAATGTCAGGCAATTCCAGGATAGGGTAAGGGTCTTATCAGTATTTGTAAATCTCAATAGATTAGGCAGCATCTCCTTCTTTCAAATGACATTTAAAAATTCAGGTTCATTGGGCCAGCCCCATGGATGAGTGGTTAAGTTCGCACACTCCACTGTGGCAGCCCAGGGTTCATGGCTTGGGTCCTGGGCACAGACCTACACACCAGTCATCAAGCCACGCTGAGGTGGGGTCGCACAGAGCAGAACTAGAAGGACTTACAACTAGAATATGCAAACTACATACTGGGGCTTTGGGGAAGAAAAACTAAAAGAGGAAGATTGGCAACAGATGTTAGCTCAGGGCCACACAGAGGCAAACTGGTATGGATGTCAAATTCAGGGCTAATCTTCCTCAACAAAAAAAGAGGAAGATTGGCAGTGGATGTTAGCTCACGGCTAATCTTCCTCGCCAAAAAAAAAGAGACAGAGAGAGACAAATCAATGTGATTTAATAAAAGGAGAAGCACCATGCTAAATTAAGAAATTTAAGTAATATTAACCACCAGAGATGGCAGGCATAGTTCTGGATTGGATATTCGTTTGGGCAAACCAGCTAAAGGACACTTTTGGGTCTTCTTGGGAAAATGTAAATATAATTTGGGATTAGATGAGATAAATTTTTACTGAAATGAAAGAGTAGAAATTTTGACTGAGAAAAGCAGGTTACCAAACAGTATATATATATTATGACCTCATTTTGCTTTAAAGAATCTGTCTCTTTCACATGCACACATTCCCATCACATATGATCTCCAGGGGGTGGGAATGTGACATATTTTAGTTTTGATTGTCTGAATTTTCTAATTTCCTACATAGGATATGTATTACTTTCTGTGGTAAACTAAAAGGTCAATTAAAATTGACACAAAGAAAGGTCTTAATAAACATATTCTAACAACATACTTAATGTTGCAGCACAAAATGAAGCTTAACAACTATAACTAGTCTCTATACCAATAGGGAACCATTAGAACACAGCAATTAATATTTGAAATATAATATTTGGAAATATAGAACCACACGCTTCCCAAAATCCATAAATTCCTTCAGTCTATATAATCCTATTCCCCACAGATAATTTTATTTACTTATATATTGTAAATATGTAAAACATATTTATAAATCTATGTTTACAAATTTCCATCGTACTATTTATTGGGTTTTCTCTGGAAACTGAAGCGTAGAAATTAACTAAAGAACTGTTGAAGGTGCTACACCAAGTTAAGACTAGAGCCCTGTTTCAGTGTGCCTTGGATGGTGCTGTAAGTTAACCGAATGTCCTTTTTTTCCCACTTGCTTTTTCTTTTCAAACATCACCAGATGTATGGATATTCATACATGAAAACGGTAGATTATCTGGGCCTGTTATTCCGCAGAGAGTAAGGAAGGGTACTGAGGACAAGTGCTAATTCTCCCCAGAGTGGCTGTGGGGGGCGGGCCTTTGCCCTGGTGACAGGGCCACAGTCGTCTCTGTCAAGAGTTTTGGGAATGAGCCAATCCTCACTTATTAGAACTGATATCACCATCTAAGGGAGCCTTAAAAAAATAAAAATTTGAAAATACTGAGAACTGAACATTTCAGATACCAAAGGAAGTTGGAAGGAAAACCAAAAATCTCATTATATGGACCTGAAGTACCCTTCCTAACAGATTTTCTTTTTTTAAAAAAATCACTATGGGGGCCAGCCCCGTGACCGAGTGGTTAAGTTCGTGAGCTCCACTTTGGCAGCCTCGGGTTCACCAGTTCAGATCCTGGGCACAGACCTAGCACCACGCAACAAGCCATGCTGAGTCAGTGTCCCACATAGCACAACCAGAAGGACCCACAGCTAGAATATACAACTATGTACTGGAAGGCTTTGGGAAGAAGAAGAAAAACAAAAAGATGAAGATGAAGATGTCAGCTTAGGTGCCAATCTTAAAAAAGAAAAATTGCTATGGAATACACACGTTAGTGACCAACTTTAGATTTCATAAACAAGAAAGAAACAAAGATCATCCACATTAAACATGGAGGCAAATATTCCAAGAGAGAGAAAGAGCCAGACATCTATGTCCCACCCCCAACAGTGTTGTTTTTAGGTCAGAGTCTTCCAGGGAACATTATCTTTCCATTATTTTTTTTTAAACCATGTATAATCTTCAGAAATGAGAAGACAATGCTGTCAGTTTCCATTTTTTCCCATTATAGACCTCCTTGTAGTTAAATCTCAAGATTTCTTTAAGTGCATTTCAATGAACTACTTCTTACAAATTTCCCCAATTATTAAAGCATACCCACCACAGAACTTTCTACAAACACTTCTAATGCAACACAAGAGACGTGACAGTCTTTTTTAAAAGGTGGATGATATCATTGGAAATACACTAGAGAAAAAAGTCAAACCCCAATAATAAACTGTGTTCCAGTACAGTATTATTAGTAATGAACACAAACATAAGTTTCCTGCCACATGTACGAGTTAAAAACACTCATTAACTCACTTCTAGAATTCATTGGAAAAGGCAGACGTTTTGCTAACATACTGGGAGAAAACAGGTATTAAACACACCATATTCCCCCCAATTTTCCCTCCATGTTCCTAAATCTGTGTTTCCATTTGTAACACTTTTTTTAAAATTCTGGGATGATTGGAATGTTTACAGTCAAATCTAAGGAAACAAGGAGGAACAGCTGCCAACTGGCAAAACAAAACAGCTATTGATAGCCCTGGAACAGCTTAGCAATATTCAGATCTTCTCTTTAGATAGAATGTTCTACGAGCTGAACACATAAAAAAAGAAATGTATAGAAAACATCACAGGAAAGTTTTAAATCCTAACTGGTCAACTGGTCTGTAGTCCCTTTTGACCTAAGTAATCCGGGGAGCTACTGTGGTCAGAGGAACCTTGCAGCCAGAGCCCCTGCTGGCCCAGATGACGCCTTTGTGCCTTGTGCACAGCGTGGGCAACCCAGCTCAGCCCTGAATGCAGCTGCCACTTACGTTCTGCACAAGGCCAGGCCCCCGTAGAGACCTTACAGGGCCCAAGGCCGTTTAAATTAGGTTTCAACAGAAAAATCGAACTCTGATCGCACACTTGCACATTAGAGGTATGTATCCTGCCCCAAAACACGTGCGATCACGAGGCGACCCACTAGGAGGCTTGCAACCCGCACTGAAACCCACATCTTATTTTTCCTGTTACTCGCTACACATTCCCCAGGTTGCAGCCCCAGCAGCGAGGCCTGTCCATCCTGCCTCCATCCCACATTTCGCTCGTTTCCAGACTCTCTAATGAAAGCAATTTCTGGCCTTTGTGATTTTTTGAGACCTCATCAAATTATCATTTGAAAATGATAATTTTCTACCTCTTCTCCTGCCCAAAGCCCTTCCCAGCTGACTCCAGCCCGCACAGTCACTATTCCAACCCCGACACCCCTTCCAAATCAGTGTCTTCCAGGCTGCGCGCTCTTCCGGCAAGAAGCACCGAGCGGCCCGGGGCATCGCCTGCACTGCGGTCCTGTCCTCAAATCTCCGGGTTGGATGAAGGCTACAAGGATGGAGGGTTTGGGCAAACCCTGCCGAGGGCAGGACAAGGTCCAGGGCAGCAGGGTCTTGTGTTCGAGCCGGGAGGGTCTCTCCACAGCCCCGGGCATCGCCTGGTCCCCTCCCAACACCTCCCTGCGTGCGTCCAAGGATGGAAGCCCACACGCCCGTCTTTGGCCGGTGCTAACGGACACCAGGCGTCCCGCCCGCCACGTCCCCGGGGCGAACCGCCGCGGGGGGACGCGCCACTCACAGCAAAGGTGGCTCCACCAGGGCATGGCGCGCGCCCTACAGAGGCCCGGGAGACCCAGCCTTCCTCTCCCGGCTGCCCCATCGCTGGATGGACACTGGCGGCGGAGGGCAGGCCGGGCCGCTGACGAGGGCGTCCCCTGCGGGCCACCGCGCGCGTCACAGAGGGCGCAGCCGCCTCGCGCCTGCCGTCCGCAACGCTTCAGGCCTCCCAACCTGCAAGGAAAAGCCCCCGGAGACCCCGTGCTTCCCCCCATTGGGGACTCTCATCAAATCCCAGCACACTCGAGGCCGAAAACCAGCCCTAAATGGTTAAATGACTGCCAACATGCCGCTCAACCTCACTGCTGTTGCGTTCCACTGCCGCTCTGTCATCCGCACTGCAATCCAGTAAGTGGCACCTTCCAAAAGCCACACAGCACGGCAGTGGCCGCGGGCACGCAGGGACCGGGGCATGGGGGTGCCTGGTTGCCACGGCTTTAATGTCTGGGGACCTCGCACATGTTCACATGACAAAGCATCATTTGGTGTCATAGAGAGCCCTAGAATTTGAAGCTAGAGGTCACCTGGTCCCTCCAAACCGGTTTACCGGGAAGGAAACTGACTTCAAAAAGGGTTATACGTGGGAAATGCAAAATAGAGCAGTCACTGCAGAAGACAGTCTGGCAGTTTCTTACAAAACCAAACACACTCAACATTGGATCCAGCCATCACGCTCCTTGGTATTTACCCAAGTGAGTTGAAAACAGGTCCATACAAAAAGCTGCGCATGGATGTTCACAGCAGCTTTATTCTTAATTGCAAAAACTCAGAAGCAAGCAAGATGTTCTTCATTAGGTGAATGGATAAATAAACTATGGTACGTCCAAACAATGGAATATTAGCGCTAAAAAGAAATGAGCTATCAAGTCATGAAGAGATATGGAGGAACCTTAAATGCATATTATTAAGTGAAAGAAGCTGATCCTAAAAGGCTACATACTGAAGGATTCCAACTATATGACATTCTGGAAAAGGCTAACGATGGAGACAGTGAAAAAGATCAGTGTTGCCAGGGGTAGGGCGGGGGAGAGAGGGACCCACAGGCAGAGCAGAGGAAGTCAAGGGCCGTGAAACTACTCTGTATGATACTATAATGGTAAACGGATGTCATTATACACTTGGTCAAATCCATGCAATGACACCACCAAGAGTGAACCCTAATGTAAACTATGAGGTTGGGGTGATAATGATGTGTCACTGTAGGCTCATCAAATGTAACAAACGGACCGCTCTGGTGGGGATGTTGATAGAGACACTATGCATGTGTAGGGGCAGGGGGCATATAGGAATTCTCCATATTTTCCACTCATTTTTGCTGTGAACCTAAAACTGCTCTGAAAGATAAACTCTATTTGTTTAAACTGGTCATATGACTTGGCCAGTGTCATATAGTAGGTGTGTGGCATCTCTGGTGGGCCAAAGGCTGGCACCAGGGCACGTCGAGTCAATGCGTTAAATAGGAGCAAAACACAAAGTTTGTCTTTTTAAAAGAACAATTAATTCTATATACTTTCAAAGCATTAAAATTCTTGTTTTCCGTAAATCGTTAAAACTTTTTAAAATTTGTAACTGTCACGTATGACAAGAAAAGGTATTTAGGCATGTCAACTCCCACATTTAGATGGAAAAATTGCTATATGTCTGGTGTGAACAGCAATTTAAATTCTATTTCAGCGTAAAAAGTGTTTTTTTCATGGTTACAGTCATGCTTTAAAAACAAGAAAGAATGGATATACCCTACCCACCCACTCATGGACAGTGATTCCAATGATGACCTGACCATCCTTTTGCAGCCATCAAGGTAAAGACTGGATAAAGCCAAGAATCAGTGGGTTCTTAATTGGGGGAGTGGGCAGGATATTTACATGCTTGATAGTCAAAAGAGTGAGGAAACCCCACTTATGCAGTGGAGAAGTCCGGCAACAGCTTAACATCGACCCATGAGGGACAGCTGGACACTGTGTGCAATACCCTGAGAAGGACACAGTAGCATCTGTGGCTAAGAATGCACAACCCAAATTGAATTAGGAGAAAACAAACAAAAAATAAAGAATTCGGTGGAAATGGAGAGAGGAGAACTATATGCTTCGAACATGTCAACGTCTACAAAGGCTACAGAAATGTTCCAGATTGAAAGAAAGTAAAGAATATGGCATGTAGGGGCCAGCCCTGGTGGCACAGTGGTTGAGTCTGGCGTGCTCTGCTTCGGCATCCCAGGTTCAGTACCCAGGCACAGACATACACCACTCATCTATCAGTGGCCATGCTGCGATGGCAGCTCACATACAAAACAGAGGAAGACTGGCAACAGACGTTAGTTCAAGGTGAATCTTCCTCAGCAAAAAAATAAAATAAAATAAAATAAAATAAAGCCTCTTACCACCCCCCAAAAGCATATGGCATGTAATACCCAATCCAAAGATGGATCCTATAATGCAAGGGGAAAATGCTAAAGGAAATTATTAGATTAACTGATAAAACTGGAATAAGGATGGTGGATTAGTATAATAATAATGTAAACATATGGCATTGATAAGGGTACTAAGGTTATAAAGGGAATGCCTCTATTCTTAGGAAATACACACTCAAGTATTTAGGAGTAAAGGAACATGCTGTATGTAGCTTACCCTCAAATGGTTCAGAAACTTTTCTATCTCATGCCTACATAAGACACGACACAAACCTCCAAGCTGGTTTTTGTTTTCGTTTTGTTTTCCAACAGAAGAGATCAAATGAGGTAAAACGCTAACAGTGGGTAAATCTAGGTGAAGGGTGTATATATAAGGATGTTCTCTATACTATTTTTATTTTTGCAACTTTCTGTAAGCTTGAAGTTATTGTTTTAAAAAAATCACTCAGATGAATAAACAAGTGCGGATAACTAACAAAAATAGAGAAAACAGCAAAAATAGAAGAGAGTGAAGAGTCACCCTACCTGATTTTAGAGGAGGACACTGGATCTTTGCCTCACATCATATACCATAACAGAAATTTTATGCATGTAGTAAATCATCGAAAAACTGCCCTCCTTCTCCCTCCAAAAAGAGAGAGAATTCAGATAGAGGGGAAGAAGAATGAAGAGCAGAAATTCTGGAGACAATCTGTTGTTCAAATTTCAGCGGCGCCACTTAAGCACTGGGCCCTTGGGCAAATTTCCTGAAGCTTCTTAGTGACGTCACCTGTAACAGGTCACCTCCAGAACTTCCTGCAAAGGCTGGTTAGGTGGAGGAAGTCCCAGTTGGCCATCTTTAATGATAATACAACAAAAACTCTAATGATTCCTTTGTTTGCTTCTTGTTTTCTTCAGAACAGAACTACTTATTTTTAATTACTTTTTACCGATTCCAAAAGTAATCAATATAAATTGTAGTAGACTTTAAAATATGGAAAATTGGGAATAACATCCATAAAGATAATGTCCAGAGATAATCACTATTAATATCTCTGAGTGTTTTCTTCTGGATTCAATAGTCTTCAAAACTACAACATAATGGCTGCATAATTAATTTTCACGTCTCCCTCATGTTAGACAATTTATGTTGGTCCAAGTCTTCACTATCGCACTACGTCACAAACATTCACGTGCACAAAATCACTGTCCAAACCCCAGAATGTGTCTCTGAACAGCAGAGGGCAGCATTGAGCAGCTTTCAGATCTTCCACACTGGACCTCTTGAGACTTTCCCAGACCTTCAGGACCAGAAGATGCTGCAGAAATCCACCAATACATCAACTGTAGGTGCCCTTTCAGATTCTGTAAAGTCAAACATCATATTGCACTTATTCTTACCTCTTTGACTTCCAACATAAACACTTCACAGGGAAAAAAACAGGGCACAGACATCTTGAGTTAGCTCCCTGTCCTCTCTCTTTATTTGTGAAGATCTAGACCCTTTCCTCATTTTGGGCCAAGAGCAAGTCCAATGTGGCCACAGCAGTTCTTTCTGTGAACTCCCTTCCTCACTTTTCCTTCTCTCCCAAACCAAACCGTATACAGTTCATCAAAATCACCCCACATTTCCCAGGGTCTGGCTGAAGGAGGAGATCCCCAGGCAAGATCATCGTCATTCCCACTCGTGTTCTAGTTTGTGGTTAGTTTTTTAAAGGTATTTCTATGTGCTGTCTGCATATGGTTCTGAATGAGTGAAAGATCACAGGTTGGTGAGCAAAAGGGAGGCTGCTAAATGCATACAAGAACAGCCTAAAGGATGTGGTGGCACGGACGAGAGGACCAAGCCAGCAGGTTTGGCTGTTGGGAATGAAGGGAGTACGTGAGTGACAGGAGGCTGATATTAATATCTTCCAGGTATCTTAAAGATAGCCCAATGTTCACCTGTTCAGACTCAGCATAACAGAATCCATTCACAACCATACTCACAAACATTCATTAATAAATTTGCTCTTAAGCAAGAATCTCAAACGCCCATAAAGTCAAAATACGACGCTCACTTATTCACTGATGCCACCATTCAGCTAGAAACTCCACATTCTCCCCAGGCATCAAAAATGGCCCAAAGGTTTGGAAAGAGAGTCAATCCATGAGTCAACCAGAAATGCTGTAGGAGGCAGGATTGGCTGACACTTCCAGCTTCATACTGTCCTGCTAGTCCCTGGTCCTCTCTCCCCACCCTACAGACACTGAAAAGGGCAGAAAAGACTACAGACCTTGCAAAGGTCCACACATTCTTTGGCACCACCCAGCACAGTCTTGCCTGGTATACAGCTTGTGTCGACATGTTTTTCCACATCCACCATTAGTGGAAGCAGCATCATCCAAGTCTTGTTTCTTACATGAACCCTACCACAGAAACCATGTCTTTCTGGTCTCTTCTTCTGGGAGGAGATTCTAATCATATGCCTGTCTGAGTGTCCGTATCTTGAAAACATTACTTGGAAAAGAAAAGAATGACTTCAAAAGTGACCTAATTTTCTGAACATGCCCTCGCAGGAGGTTCCTTAGGATGAAGGTATGGCACAGAGATGCAGGAAGGGTACAGGCTGGACACGCACAAAGTCGCTAGTGCAGCTTCTTGAAGCTGCCTTATCTCAGCAAGGCTTTGGTATGCTTTTTGTTTGTCTTCTGCTTTTCTAAGGGAGATGAAAGATATCCTCAAATAAACAGTGAAAGGGAGAAGAAAAACGACAACCAGCAGTGCACACTTTCTGCAGTGAACATCTGTCACTATATTTTCATCATTAGAAGTATGAACTACTGTCAATTACATTACAGGAAAACTTACAGTGTTAATAATGATCTCTTATGCGTTTTTTAATATTTTGAACAGCTTTGTCATCGCAAGTCCCTTCCAGGCTTAAAAAAAACAACTCTGGACTGAGGAATATTCATGAAGTCGAATGAACGTGGTATTACATGAAAAGTTGTATCTTTAATGGTGTCTCAAGACATCAATGCTTGAAATCATTTCACGTACAGAAACCCCACTTTGGCAGAACTGTTAAAGCTTTTCCCATTTAGGTGTTATCTTCTACTAAACTAAACTATGGTTATCTGTAGACAAATGTCCAGTGAATCTCAATGTATAAAATCAATCACAATGAATACAGGAAAATATACATTCTCCTTGTGAAAATATCATAATTCTCCTGCCTCCCCAGTCTCAAAGGGTCCATGATCCCAAAAAAGCAAAAGTTGCTTTCAGCATGGACACCCTGCCCTCAAGTTCCACAAAATGTAATAATCAGTTGTTCCAAAAGCTGCAAGATTGCCTTTCTTTTCCAAAAACTCAGAGATTAAGAGATGAAAGTATAACTTGTTTTCTTTTATTTTACAGGTATAAAAGAAAAAACAACACTTTGAAGGAATATTTCATATTCTGTATTACAAAATTTTAACTTTTTTTAATCCAAACTTAGCTATCATATTTCGATGAGACAACTATCATTTTTGTTAGAGAAAAAGTGCAATACCGCAAAAAGCTACAAGGCTGATTGTTTAAGTTTGGCGTAACCGAGTGTTCCCCACTCCCCACGCACATCGGGGCCGTTTGCTTCCACATCTGGAACTGGTTAGCTTTCCCCCACGATTTGCAGGGTTGTCCTGGAATTTTTCCAGGAATTCTCTGCATTCTAAATTCATCCCTTATATCCTACACACCCAACGTTCCTTGTTCTAACCTTCATTAACCACAAAACCTCCAAGGGGAGATGTTTCACTGAGATTAAAACTCAGAGAAGCGAAACCCCATACAGGAGCTCACAGGAGATGGTCATCATCGGCCCTGGTCTTGACAGTGGTGTTCAGTGATCCCTTAGACATCTGGGCAGGCTTGTAAAAATGTGGGTACCACTAGCCAATATCAGCATCCTTCACACCACGAGAAAGATTCTCACCAAGGCGCTCTGCAAGGGTGCTTCTTGTAGCTGCGGAGGGAGCACCAAGAGAAACTTCGTTTTCATGATGAAAAGGGGGTTCTGCAACCACTTTTTGCAGGATTATCGTGGGGAACAATAATGGCCACAGAGAATGAGCACTCAGTAAGCGGCAGTCATTACTCAATACTCAGACAGTCTATTTGCATAGAAAAGTGAGTTATAAATAAACTAGAATGTTAGGGAAATCAAGAAAGATAGTTTCCCAATTCAAAAAGCTTTCTTTTTTTTTTTTGCTGGCATGCCATGGATATATGGGTGGGGGAGGGGACGTGTCCATCATCATCGGGTCAAATTGCTTATTTCCTAGTTTGTAAACTAAGTTATTGCTACCATGATGTGAGGGAAAGGCTTCAGGGAAGGCAATACTATGGAATGTGAAAAATCAATCATTTCACAATTCATGTTCTGCTGCATCCCTATCAGCAGTTTGTGTGTATGGGGCCCCGGGCGGGGGGAACGGTCAGTCTTAAGTGTCAGCTTTCCCCTCCTTTCGGAAATGAAAACTCGTTCCTAAGAAGCTCTACAAAAATATCAATAGTCTTGTTTCTTTCCCATTAATTATAAACTTTAGGCACACTCCTCAAAGAAGGTAACACTACAACAAGGACGAGAATAACTTTCTTCCACATTTTAAATCAGTAATCCCAAAGTTAAAGACATCTTTGATTTTTAATTAATCTTTAATGCCAATTTTAAAACCTTCACTGCTTTTCAAGATTCTAACCAACGATTTCAAGACTACTGACTATAAATCTTCTTTATCTGGTAACTTGTCAGAGGGGAAACAAAAGCAGTTGAAACTCTTTGATTTTTTACTTCTTCCACTAAGAAACGTTTGCTCTTAAATTTTTGGAGTTAAGATTTGCTGTGCGTTTTCTTATCACCAGGAAAAAGTACCAAAATTTTGCTACATCCTCCATACCCACACTGTAATGAAAGTAAACCTCAAACAGCAACAGATCAATTACATGAAATTGCCTTAAAAATTAGACAGTCTTTCCTACTGTTTCTGTTCATTAATCATTCCACTGGGATTATCTGAACCAATTTTTTAAAGCCCCAAGTACCCCAAGTTTAGCTCTTACTTACTGTTAAAACGGACCACATTAGGGGCCAGCCTGGCGCAGCGGTTAAGTGCGCATGTTCTGCTTCGGGGGCCCCGGGTTCCCTGGTTTGGATCCCGGGTGTGGACAAGGCACCGCTTGGCAAGCCGTGCTGTGCTAGGTGTCCCACATATAAAGTAGAGGAAGATGGGCACAGATGTTAGCACAGGGCCAGTCTTCCTCAGTGAAAAGAGGAGGATTGAGCAGCTAGCTCAGGGCTAATCCTCCTCCTCAAAAAAAAAAAAAAGGACCACCTTCCTTTCCCACAGGAAACTCAGCAAGTGATAAATTAAATAGTGTGCTACGGATGGAACTGCACACAAAAAGCACCCAGGAAAGAGCTGGGGTGGTAGAAGCCCCAGGACACCCCACAAACCACACTCCCAGGCAAACTTTCTCTGCATTGGGCGTTTGTATGTTTCATTCACAGAAAAACAGATAATCTGGAAAAATGGAGAATTTGGTTTTTTTTATTTTGTAGAGTCTATTTAATAATAATTTCTAGGGATCATATGAACTTTCAAACTGAGTAAATGGTAGAAAGGCTGGTGAAATTAACTTGGGAAAGGAATTTTAAGGAAATCTCAAAATAAACAAGCTAATCTATAGGAAGTGTGAGATATTTTTAGTTTTGCTAAACTTTCACATCATTTAAAATTCCAAAGAAGGACAAAGCTTTGACGAAGCACTTATAGTGAGAAAAATTTTCAGTCCTAGAAATTCTATACTGTGCTTTTAAGAAAACGTAGATTTGGTGCGTAATGATCTCAAATATTTAGAGAAGAACAGGTTTTATAAATCTAAACCAGCAAATGGAGGTTAATTTTTCTTGATGGGTGAAAGGCAGAGAGAGGAAGAGGAAACAGGCAGATTCTTAAAGAGTCAGGCCACGGCACGAAGTGCACAAAACAATCAAAGTTTTGTTTTGTTAACAGAACGGCAAGGGAATTCTGCAAGTTTGATATATGTAACTTATTTGCTAGAAGGAAGTATTAAACATTATACTTCATACAGCCACACTTGTAGAAAGCAAGCTTATGAGGAAACACACATTTTTGTTTATTCATTGCCTAAATGCTATTGCCTGCCAGCCACCAATTTTGCGGTAACTATGGCCTTCTTAAAACCATCATTTAGACCTGAGTTGAAAGTTGAGTCTCATAAATCGCCAAGTGGTCCTTTACTGAAAGTTCCTAACAAGCAGGTCACAATGCCAAATATTGCAATTTCTCAAAAACAGGAATGTACTTTCTTTAGGACTACAGCAAATAGTTAGGCTGGCTTTCACAATCTATTTTCAAATTCATCCCAATTTAACATGGATCTCTTGGAAAAGTCATTCGAGGTTCCCCCAGGCACAGTGGAGAAGATTCCTTCACGGGTCGAAGGAAAACGTTAGGTTTCTCTGGTTCTTGCTAAGCCAGAGAGAAGGCTCTTCTGATGAGCACAGTGAGAGGAACAAATGCCAACCGCGCGTCCAGCCCCTGGCCTGGAGGCCCCCATCCAAACGCAGGTCGGAGGGAGGGAAGCACTTCCTCCACCTGCCGCCGCCCAGGGAGAACCCAGCAGACTGCCTTCTGCCTTACCTGTGATAGCAATGATCCCCAGCATATTTACTAGCACGCCTCCAGATGAGCGGAACAGCCCTGCCCTCCTTCGGCAGGTGGCTGAAGCGGCACGGGGTCTCCCCAAACCCGTGCAATCTTGCTGTGATCAGAAAGAACGCCGCGCCAAGCCCCCTTCAAGGATTCCGGAGAACTGGAGGTGCCTTCGGAGCTGCAGCAAAAGGCGGACTGAGGATGCATTTCCCTGGCTAATTATAGGAGGACCCAGCCCCCCGGGGCCGGGCGGGGGTCCGGCCCCGCCCCCGCCGCGCTCCAGGACTTGGCAGAGCGCTCCGCAGTCATGTGTTTCATTTTAAAGGAGGGGAGCCCTCCTTGTAGCTGAGCTCTTCGTGGTCACTAGGGCTCGGCAGAGAGACCCAGGGAGGGTTTAAAAGTTGCTGGGATGAATAAGACCGGAGTCAGCAGCATTTTTATCTAAACCATTACTTCATTCCTGGCACCAATCTACTCCTGTATCTCAGCTTTTCATATTACTTAAAGGAAATAGCCGCACAGATATTAAATTCTACTGCCTTTTTTGCATACTGTCTTTTGTATCCTTATTTTGGTCTAAAGGCTGATGAGGCGCAAAACACAGTTTCCTTTTTAGCACCTATAGTATTTTATATTTTCACCATGTTTCACACACACGTTGCACTGATGTGAGGGGCTAGCAGCTAGCTCTCCGTTCCAGGATTCTTTGAGAAGGGCTGTCACGAGGGAACATTGTGTCTTTAACACTTGATCAAGGCAACTTGTAAAAGGTTCGAATATTTGAGCATTAAATCTCTTATTTTTGTTTTATGGCAGAAATTAGCTAAGCTTTTAGACGAAACTATGCCATGTTCCAATACACAGACACGATCACACCTCTCATATCCAAGCACACGGCATGAAAACCCGTCAGAACCTAGTTTTTAAAATTCTGAAAATTTCAGGCAGCCCTAAATTCTTAAGTTCTTTTCACGGAAACTTCAGATTTGCTCTCTATGTTGATACACAGCGTGATAAACAAGTTGGTGTGTTCCTACAATTTTGGCACACTCTTTGGTATGTCAATTTCCTGTTTCTTCCTTTTCCTATTTATCACTTCACGCTTTGCCTGTCTGACCCCATTAGAGCCAGCCCTTCCCCTACGCAAACAAAAGAACGGTTTTATTATTGCTCTTTCCTCCAGACGGTGAGGATCTTACTCATTAATTCTTAGGGCCAGGGAGGAGGTGGGGGCCTGGGGTGGCCCAGAGTGGGCACAGGAAAGAGAACGGTGGAGGAGAAGGGAGTTATCAAGAAAAAGCTGATAAGCGTGTAAATTTCAGGTGTACATCATTATATTTCAGCTTCTGTAGAGATCGCATCGTGTTCACCACCAACAGTCTAGTTTTTATCCGTCACCATATATATGTGCCCCTTTATCCATTTCTCACTCCCCCCGTCTTTTGTCATAAGCCAGTATGACTTCAATAAAATAAGAAAAAAGGAAAGGAAAAAGCTGGGAACCGCGAGCGGGCGGGCTGGGGGCATGGCACGTAGTTGCTCCTTCCGGCCACTGGGGGGCGCGGCGCACCACATTAGGGCCCAGACAGAGCAGAGCTAAGGCGGTGTTGCCGGCAATCAGACCGTGTTATAAAAATCAGCTTCAGCCTCTCCACAGACCGGGCTTCCCCCTTATATTCCGGCAAACACCCAACCTGATCCAAAGTATACGTGGGAACAGGGACTGATGTGCCTTATCCTGATGCCTGGGACTGATTCCCAGAGCGAGCCAGTTAGCAGCTTCCTAACCTTTTATCTTCCTGGAGGAGTCTTGACTTTGGTTCACAAAGTGCTTCAATTATAATGAGATTCTGGAGTGTGTGAAATGCTGCTGGTGCTAATGGTGTCTCTGCAGTCAGTCCACACAGCTAAAGGGTCAGAGCAGCTCCACATTCCTCTCCTCCCCAACGCACGTCCCCAGGCCCGGCCCTGGGGCATCCTGGCTGTGCAGATCATGGATAGAGCCCCCTCTGGCTGCTGTGCTGGTGGTCTGCATTAAATGAGCAGTCTACAGTCTTCCCAAGCCTGATGATCAGCCCAGACACTATGCCCTCAGGTGAAGCCCAAGCCCCTTCTCTAGAGGTTTCCCCACACCTGGGGCTACCTTGGGGATCTGAGGTCTCAGTTCTGCATGATGTCTCAGCACCAGCTGCTGGGGACAGCACATGGCCATCCGCTGGTGCCACCTCTGAAATACACGTCCTCATCTTCTGGGTGCATCTGTTCATTCTGACCTTGCTTAGCTGTGGCACCACTCCTTTCCTTCCTATAAGTCGAAATTCTAAAAATAGGACAAGCAACAGCTGTTGCCCTGAGCTGGACAGGAAGAAACTTCACTAGTTATGAATTTAAGGCCCCAAACAACATTTTAAAAGGTATATATATTGCTGTTTGGTTTTGTCACAAACTTTTTATTCCCTTTTATGGTGTCGGTAAAGATGCTAACACAGCTTTGATATTCTCAAAGAAGTAGTTAAAGCCACGAGGCAGAGCAGCAGATCATGTGGCAAGTTGCTGACCCTCAGCAGCCAGTTCTGCTTTGATCTCACCTCTAGGAGTGATCAAGGACGGGCGTGTAGCACAGCGGCCCCGTCAGCCTCTGCGTGTCTGGATTTACAAAGAAAAGTCATCAATCAGGAGAAAAGCAGGAGGAAAGATCAGACCTCCGGTCAGTGTACAACGCAGGCATCTTTCTTTTGTTGTCACTTCTATTCCAACTTCGCTTGTTTTTGTTAAATCCGAATTTTTAGATGAAGGCCTCATCACCCAAAGCATAAATTATGGGGAAATGTTTACCATATCATAAATGAGTGCATGGTAAAAAAAAAAAGTATTTTCCCAAATCTTCATAGTTCATTCACATTTACTGAGTTCTGGCTCCATGTTAATTGCGCCAAGCGCTCAGAGAGACAAGTGGATATGGTCCTTGGCCTCAGGGAGCTCAGTCTTGGGTTGCAGACCACCTGAGGGAGAAGTGGGCACACCCCACTGCAGCTTGCTTCAGTAAGGATGGGGGGCAGGTGGGGGACAACCCTACCTGGGCACAGAGGAAGGCAGAGGGACCGGCATGGGCAAAGGCATGAAGAACATGACATTTAGGGAATCATAAGTGAGTTTCTTACAGCCACAAGCTCAGAGTCTACAGGGGAGGGGAAGGGAGGCACACCAGGGATAACTAGAAATGAGATTAGAAATATTACATGTGAGACCAGATTATAAAGGGTTTTGAAGGACATCCAACAAATAACCCAATTAAAAAAAGGGCCAAGGATCTGAGTAGACGTTTCATTAAAGCAGATACACAATGGCCAATGAGCACATGAAAAGATGCTCAACATCATAAGCCATTAGGAAAATGCAAATCAAAACCACAATGAGTTGCCAATTCACATCCACTAGGATGACTATAATCAAAAAGACAGACAATAGCAAGGAATGGAGACAGTGGAACCCTCATAAGTTGCTGGTGGGAATGGAAAATGGTGCACCTGCTTTGGGAAACAGTCTGGAAGCTCCTCGAAATCTTAAACATAGCTTTACAAGATGACTCAGCAACTCTACTCCTCGACATAGACCCAAGAGAAATGAAGACGACGTCCACACAAAAACTTGTACAGGAATATTGACAGCAGCATTATTCACAGTGGCCAAAAGGCAGAAGTGTATCTATACACTGGGATATTATTCAATAATAAAATGAAGCATTTATACATATATATAATATGGATAAATATTGAAAAATTTTGCTAAGGGAAGCAGCTAGTCACGAAAGAGCACATATTGACATACTGCTTAATCCTGTTTATATGAAATGTCCAGAATAGGTAAATCTATAAGACATAAAATAGATTACTGGTTACCTCCACCTGGGGCGCTGGGGCAAGAGAGGGAGTGACTGCTAACAGGTATGGGGGGCGTTCTTTATGGGGGACGAAAATGTTCTAAAATTGATCGTGGTGATGGTGTACAACTCTGTGAATATATTAAAACCCAGTGAAATGCATACTTTCAATGGGCCAATTGCATGGTATGTGAATTACATCTCATTAAAGCTTTTGTTAAAGCTAATCTGATATTAGTTCTGAAGGCTGCATGGAACCACTGGAGGCTTTGGAGCAGAGTTAGTGCCACGTAACTCGAACTTGATTTAGAAAAAGATAGCTGGGCCGTAATGACCAGGAGGAAGGTACTCCCGAAATAAACGGGATAGAAACTGTGGTGCTCAAGGTGAGGACGGAGTCAAAAGTGCCATCACCCACTAACTGAGAGATGCCTGTGGGGCCAGGGGAAGGCAGCTGAACGCACGCAAATCGATGAGATCACCTAAATGGGGTGATGCGTGTGAAATAACAAATACGACGCACACCTGAAATTTATGTTATCAGCTGACGTTAGCTCAAAAAAGAGAGAGAGAGAGAAAAAGGGCTAGGACCCTGAGGAAGAGGAATCTGAAAAAGGACTCTGACAACGGACAGAGATTAGAGGCGAGCACGGAGGAGGTGGCATCAGAACGCAAAGGCACAGAGGACTGCAAGATGGAAATGGTGGTCAACAGCCTGGTGACACAGGCAGAGAACTGAAGAGGCCTCACGGTCTGAGGAGGCGGGACCAGGACACAAATAGCTGCCATAAAGACAGATCCTTTACTCTCTTTCCTGAAAGGGAGGGGACAAGGGCCAATACACCAGAATTAGAACCCACACTAGGTTCATTCATTTCCTCCAAGCTTGAGTGTTTGACCCAAATATGGGAACTGGAGAAACTAGAGAAATGGATTCACCCACCAAATCCAGCCCTCCCGTCACCTCTCCTTTCATTCTCTTTTCAACCTGGCATTATTATATACTTGGAGGGAAATAAACCAGAACCCAGTGAGGTCTCTTTTCCTCTGGCCACTGTTACTTCTTTAAAATGCTTCAAAGATAACCTAAGGTTGAGTCAAGAGCTGTGGCAGACTGGGTAACCGACAGAGGAGATGAATACAGACACTGAATCTAAAGGACACTGGCAAGTTATACACAAGATGAGCAGGTTCTCCTGGACTCGTGTGTTTTCACGCAGGTCTCCGCCTCCTCTGATATGAACACAAGGACCGGCTGATTGAATGTTATGGTCCAGCTGAATTGGACATGTTTATATAACCACGGTCAGTGCCATTCAAAATCCAACGCAAATAATCCGAAGGCTAGTTCCTCAAAGGGACTGTTCGAAAATAACAGCTAATGGAAAAGCTCAGGAGGATTTAAAAATCACTTAACAGGACAATTTACAAAGCAAAGGGAAATTAAAAAACCCAATTCAAATAATAAAAGTGATATAAAAAGTATTATTTCTCCTCTCATTAAGTTCATGTATTTTTATATTCTTTGATTTGGCAATTCTACCGAATGAGAGGTATAGATTCATGTATGAAAATGTTTACTGCTTGAGACGTATAATATTTAGAAAGGAAAAAAATCCTGACACATGTAAGATTCTACTTAGAGGAGGCACCTAGAGTTGTCAAATTCAGAGACAGAAAGTAGACGGGTGGCTGCAGTGGCTGGGGGAGGGGAAGGGAATTGCTATTTAATGAGTTTCAGTTTTGCAAGATGAAAGCGTTCTGGAGATGGATGGGGGTGACGATTGCACAATGTGACTGTACTTAATGGCACTGATCTGTGCGCTTAAAAATGGTTAAGATGGTAAGTTTTATGTTATGTGTATTTTGCCATAATTTTAAAAATTTTACTTTTTTAAAAAAAGGACCCCCTAGGTCATCCCTCCCACATTGTATAGCCATGCGCTCTTCAGTCACCTGTCCTGGGATGTGATGGGAGGTTTATATTCTAAACAGGGTTAAACTGAGTCTCCAGGCGCAGGGAGTGGGGGTGGGGGGGGGGGGCAGGCACACCCAAGGACACCACCATGAAACGCTCCTTGAGTTTATGCATCCTACTCCCACGCTCCCCCCCACACTAGGCTCCAGAATGTCAGCAGTCAGGCATATGCATTCCAAGAAGAAAGAGTCTTCTTGGGGGAATTGGAGTAGCCAGAGAAGAGTTGTTGAAAACAATCAGATCAGCCTCCAGAATGTCTACCACTGCCCCAGTACACACGGCTTCCAGTCAACTTTTGAGTATGACAAATTAGCCCCAAATCAGACATGGAACGAAAACCCCAACTATGAAAGACAAAAAAAAAAAAAAAAAAAAAAGCAATTTGGAAAAGACAGAGGCTATGCAGAGAAATAAACTTTTAAAGAAATCCTCAGAGAGATCAAAGATATTGCAGCCAAGAACAAACAGGATACTTCAAAACGGAGTCTTTAGACCAATAAGATCAGTTCTTAGAAATTAAAAATATAGTAATATGAAAGCTAGCCTTGAAAATGTTTTCCCAGAATCTAGAGCCAAATACTAAGAGATAGAAAACAGAGGAAAAAAGAAGAGTTTTAATTAGGACCATTCTAGAAGTTCTAAAATCTGAATAATAGTAATTCCAAAAAGAACAAAGAAAAAGAGGAAAACGGAAGAAATAATTTCCCAGAAATGAAGTGCGTGAGATTCTAGGCTGAACGAGGTCATGAGAACCCAGCCTGTTGAAGAAATGGATCCGCATGGAGATGCACCATCATCAGATCTTCAGAAGACTGAGGACAAAAAGGACTCTGAGCTATACAAGCGATTAAGAATCAGATTCCAACAGAAATGCGTCTATCATGATGACACTGATGGAATCCGAATGTGCGTGAACGCTGAATGGAAATTAACCCAACTGGAGGACCGTTCAGGGCCAAGATTGACAAGCCTGAGGAAAACGTCGTACTTTTGTAAAAAGGTCATCACTGAGCTTACAAGGTTGAGGCCACAGACCTTGAGGTTAACCAGAGAGACTCTGCAGAGGATGCTGAGCCCCAAACCTGGCTCTGCCGAGGCCATTCCGCTGGAGAATAGATCTTCCACTTTATTTACAACTAACGATTATTTGGAAATTGGGAATTCTCTTAGTCTTATCTCTAGCTACTGTATCATGTAAGGCTGTATGTTTATGATCGTACTGAGTGAAGTACCAAGAGGGTGACATGATCCAGGGTAAGAAATACAAATCAACGTATATTACGTTTTTCTTTCTATCTCGCTTTAGAGCATTCAGCAACATCTTTCATTAAGGGACTCCTTTATATCCTTCTGTATCAATTTACTTATCTCCTCTAATCAGTTCTTTAGTACATAATACTTGGTTTAAAGCAAACTAAGTTATGTTTCAAAGAGTTTGAGAAATAAACTATTTTTTAAACGCGGGACTATCGAAATGGAAACCCAGTTGTGCTTGGCAAGCTTCCATCAAACACATTCATATCTGAAATATATATAGAAGCCCTGGCATTTTTCTTTTAATGTGAGACAGCTTGTTTTCCCTGGAGATGTTTTGCCTAGAGAAGAAGATGAAAGGAAAGACATGATAAATGTTTTCAAATACCTAGAGGGCTACAGTGTGGAAAAAGGAGGTGAGTCTGTCCTAGGTGATTCCAGAAGGCAGCGCTGGGAACAGAGGCGAGCAGTGGTACGGAGGCATACTTTTGCTCCAGTGGCATAACAGGCTTCCTTTTATGGAGAAACTCCCCAGACCTCCCAGAGCTTAAGCAGAAGAGCCTCCTGCATGGGGGCGGGACCCTGGTTTAGCCAGCCTCGAAGTTCCCTTCCACTGGGGCTTCTTGGTCTCAAACCTGACTTTTCCATCTGGTCAATCATGAAGGTGGCAGGTGTGGTGGGCGGAACTGTGTGCTCCCCAAATCCACATATTGAAGCCCCAAGCCCCGCACATCAGAATGTAACTGTATTTGCAGTGAAAGCTTTTAAAGAGGTGATGAAGCTAAAATGAGACCTTTAGGGTGGCCCGAATCCCATCTGACTGATGCCCTTATAAAAGGAGATGGGGACCCAAAGAGACACCAGGGATGTGTGCGTGGGGACACGGCAAGAAGGAAATCATCTGCGAGCCAAGGAGAGGCGTCGGAGAAACTAAACCTGATGACACCTTGATCTTGGACTTGCCAGCCTCCAGAACTGGTAAATTTCTGTTGTTTAAACCACCCTGTCTGTGATATTTTATTATGGCAGACCGAGCAGACTGATAGAGCAGGACAATGGCCTGGTGCTTGGTGGCAGTCGAAACATTGCATGTCCTGTTAAGACACATTAAAGCAACAGTCCGTTCAATTGATTAACTCTAGCATATGCCGCTTCTCACCAAAATAACTAATGCGTGTGCCATTAACACTGAGGGGTCTGGCGGACTACTTGATATCCAACTGTCCAGACACATCACTACAAAAGCAGTGTGTGAAAATTGGAAGTATGGCACTCAGGAACAGCCTCAACTGAGAGGCTAAAAAGTTGCAGAATTGAAGCCCAGAGAATGTATCTTCCGGAAGTTATCAGAGCATCCTTTATCTCACATAGGGACATGTGCTCTAGAACACCCCATTGCCAGAACCATTTGGGGGTTGCTATATTGGGTGAAACTGGATGTCTTTGAGAAAACACCTAAAGGATTTTCATAAATAAATAAAATGGCTGAAATAATTTAATGTTTCTGTTAGCAGCTTAGTCACGATTAGAGAACCGTTAGTGGTGGACCAGCCCAGTCCTGCAAGGGAAAGGGGATGGATCTTGGCATGTTACTCGGACAAGCCTATAGGCCATGTGAACTATGCTCCTCCTCCAGTGGGCCAGAACAGCAACCCTAGTCACAAACGGACTGCAGCACCCTCAGAACTACAGCCATTTATAGATAAGTCTTTGCAGTAATTTAAGATTGACTGACGGTCTTCAGTGCAAGTAGATAAGGCATTATTCAACATCTATCCGCCATCTTGTACCACAACCAATCCCTATGACAGAATTCAATCTTCTCCATCTAGGGAGAGAGAGGGTACCTTGTGGCACATTTATGAGGCAATTTCTCTTTCTTTCATACTTAAATGACTCTATATCGAGACATTCTTGAATAAATTTTCCCCTCTTGAACTTTTTGTTCATTAAACTAAAACTTCAAATCTAGAAGATGGCTTTTCAGATCAGACTAAAAGAAAAAGCATAAAAATGTTTTTATAAAAAGGCATAAGGAAATTGCCAAGTAGATGCCCGCCTGCCCAAGGTCACTTGGAGGTCCCTCAACGGCCAATCCATCATTGGGTTTTTAATGCCTCTATTACTAGCAATACTGATATCACTCAGTCATAGAATTTCAGAGATGGAAGAGAAGGCTCATTTTACCGATGAAAACACGCTCGGTGAGATAAAGGGATGTATCCAAGGTCACACAGAAAAATAGCAATTAAAGCAACCTTACACGTGTTTTAGTTCCCTGGAATGAACTGATTATAAAAGGGAGGGAAGAGGAATAGAAGTCTTGCTCCCCTCCCCCCCATTTTTCAAGTTCAAAGGAAAAAGAAAGGTTCGTTGCACAGTCAGACTTGAATACAGTTCAGAGGAAAAAGGTCTTCTCTATACAGCTTGGCTGTTAATTACTAAAAAATAAATCTGTGTTTCTTTAAAGATGAAAGCAGCGGAGTGTGTGGACTGGCCATTTGTCAATGATAAGTAATTTCAGAGAGGCACGCTAAAAATACTGCTGCGGAGCAGAGGAGGGAATTAAAAGCAATTCCCAGAAACTGGATACTATAGTCCTTTCGCCTAAGTTCAAGGCCTATTTTGTGAGTGTTCTCCCTAGTTTTCAAAACATTGCAAAACAGGATACAGCTTGAGAAAACGTCATGCAATAATATTGCATTCGAAATGCCAAACCGTTGCGGGGGTTGGGGACCCCTCTCTTTGTTGAGCACTCATGTTTAATAGCATTGCTAGGAGTCCTCACTTAATCACGAGCCGGCCAGGATCTGATTTCACATTTGCAGGCAACACTCAGATAACCAAGAGTGAGCACCCGTGAGAATCCAGCACAGTGGACTGAGAAGTACCTAGCTTTGTTGGGGCTGGTGCAACCAAGGAAAGGGAGCTGTGGATGAATCTGTAAAGCTGCGGTATTTAACTGTGCAGGAAATGAACTGATGTAACGTGAAAAGCCAACAGACCATCCTCTCCCGTATGAGTAAAAATGTAGTATTGCTAACTCAAACTTAAAACTGGGTCTTCATTTATTCGACTATTTGTTGAGCACTTCTTCTGTGTCAGACGCTGTTCTAGGCTTGGGGAATTCAGCACTGAACCAGTTAGACCCCGTCCGTCGTCCCAAGAAATCTCTGCCTTCATGGTTCTTCTATTTTAGCAGAGGTGGGGGTAAGAGAGGGGCATATTGAACGCCATATGTTGACAGCTAATGTGGAGAAAAATTAACCAGGAACAGAGGGTAGTAATTGGGGTGTCAGGCATGTCTTCACGAGAATACTAACAAGATACCTGTTACATCACAAATTGAAACAGAAAGGGGACTGAATCATGAAAATGTTTCTTCCCAATGGAGAAGGCAGCCTTTCACAGAAAAACAAGTATTTTGCAGGGGTCATCTTTTAAGAGAGACCTGGAACAGCTCAAGGAACTCGCCATCCAGATGAAGTTATTAAATGATCAAAAAGCAACGAAGAACTACTGGTAAGTCCAGAATGGATTTTCTCTAAGTTCCCAAGGCCCGCGAGGAATGGGGCTGTGATCGCGAGGCGGTAACCTCCGGGCCCATCTACATCCCAAAGGGTACACCAGGAGTGGCGGATTCAAACAGCAAATTTAATAAAAGCAAAGACAGTGACAGTAAGCACCATTAGAAAAATGAAATTCTCCAGTGTTGCAAATTAAGCTTCTAGATAAGTGATGCAGTTTTGTTACTGTATCTGGGGGGAAATATCCAGATGTAGAAAAAGTGGAATCCTGTGAGGTGTAAGAAACACTCTCTAAAAGACTTCTGCTTTAAGCAATAAGATTTTGGGGCTTTTTTGGGTTTTACTCTTCTTATGGGGATGAGGGGTTGTTTTCTGGGACTGCCTCCCCGATCAGAGGATACGAGCAGATATAACAGCAGTGGTCCACGAGCATGTAACCCTAAGTAGCTTCCTCCTCATTCTGACCACATGACGAAGCCTGTTTATCTGCTTAGCTGGCTAATACTTTTAATGCAGTTGGCCTCAAAGTGCCAAGGCCAAGCGCAGAGAACCAACTGATGCTCCATTGCTGCTGGTGTTATGTGTGAGTATGCAGAGAGGATAAAGCATAGGCGAACAAAAATTTAAAAACCAACAAGAGGACCGCCATTGTTTGTTTCCTCACACAAACAAGTGTGACCTGTAGAGGATGCAGAAAACATGGCATATTCATACGCTTTACGATGTTTGCTGGGCTACCCTACAGAAAGGCAAATCTCCAAAAGAAAACAGAAATCACTGCCTTGTAAATGATAAATTCAAATGTATTAAGATCTGAGACATCCCTCGATTACCTGCATAAGGCAATGAGTTTTAGGAGGCACTTTATTTAACAAACAAATATGTTATTATCAAAATAAAGACGTTTTTGTTTTATAATATTGAATTTTTCCATCTGTTGGGAATGGTCTGCCTAACCAATACTAAGATTGAATTTAAAAAAAAAAATCTAAGAGTTCTAATTTGCAAAAGTTTTAAATCTGAAATTGGACCTGGACCAAAATGTTTCTAAAATCATTCTTGTTCAGGCATTAACTCATGGAAACCCAAATAAGGCAAAGACTACAGAACAAATGACAATTTGGTTTGGGAGGGGTCTTTTAATTTTTTTAAAATCTTTTCAGCAGAACCAGACTTTGCACAAAATTAATGGCACTTGTGCAGCCCTTGTGAATGCTGCGTGGCATGGCATGACAGAACTTTCTAGAAGGAAAAGGGCTGCACTTCTATAAGCAGTTTTGATAAATGAGAAATCATCTAAAAAGAATTCAGAAGAAAGGGACTAAATGTCCAAAGCTAATTTTTTGTGAATTCTTTTTCTTTTTTTCATTTTAATAGCTATTTGTTTTCATGCCTGATTGTGTACCCTCTAAAAGATGACTCCCAAAACTACATAATCTTCAAGTCCCCCCCCAAAACATATATGTATGCTGCACAGCTTAGAAAATATTTAGTAGGCAGTTCCCTTTATCCATCATTTAAAGAAAGTTTTACAAGGAAACAGGATTCCATTTTCCTTATAGTGAAAGGATTGGTTCTGAATCACCAGTATTTCTGGTTTCAGAAAGCGAGCAAGCAAGTCAGGATGGGAAAATATTTTCACTTTTGACTTTGTCTACATATTGTCTATCATTTTAAATTAAAAACCCTCTGGCAGGACCACCTCCTGTTCATAGTTTTCGTCTATCCATTGATCAATGTGGCAGGACCAAATTCCACTGCTGGTTAATCCTCCCAGGGACCAAGATGGGTCAGATCGTCTTACTGAGGGGACAGTAGTAGAAACCAAGGTCCCCAGAATCCTACAATGGTTCCATACCAAAGTATGCCATAACCATAAAACCTAACCATCGATTTTAGGCTATCACTGATGTCCAAAGAAAAGCATGAAAAAATATTGTTTAATAACTTAGAATACAGACGCTGTATTTACATTGCCAGGCAGACAAAAATGGGGCAAGAAAAAACAGAGCAAGTATTCTAGGCTGCCTCAGAGACCATGATAAGCCAAATGAATAAAAGTTCTGCCTAAAACAGTCTAAGTTCATCCCAAAGCCAGGGCCTCCGGAAATGCCTCTGGTGGTGGCCTCTGCGGCCCTGGCCCCAGGGGGTCCTTTCCTAGGCAAGAGGGCCTTTGTGGACCTTTTGAAGGACGAGCTATATTAATTACTGGTCTTCCTGCAGCAGACATTTGGTATTTGCTCAGCCCCCCCAAGGCCATGTTCAGAAGCCTGAGTCGGCTCAGGGAGACAATGGAATAATCAGAGGGTGGGGACAGAATCACTTTCTATAAAAATCTGTGTTTTCCCACATGGTTGAAATGTGAAAGAAATCACATCTGGACGAAAGCAAGATAGCCAGCCAACCTCCAGTAAACATGCCACAGGTTAAAAAGGATTTCCAGGAGGCCTGCCCAGTGGTGGAGCGGTTACATTCGAGCGCTCCACTTCGGGGACCCAGGGTTCACAGGTTTGGATCCCAGGCACGAACCTACACACCACTTGTCAAGCCATGCTGTGGCACCATCCCACATACAGAATAGAGGAAGACTGGTACAGATGGCGGCTAAGCAACAATCTTCCTCACCAAAAGAAATAAGTAAAAAAATAAATCAATCAATAAAAAGGATTTCCATGTTATCTGGTATTATATGGAAATTTGGGCATCTGCTAATGCCTGTCCTCACCTGTTCTCTCAGTCCTCTTATCAATCCTACACATCAGATAAGATGCCGGCCTGACCCTGACACACCCTTGTGGCATATTTCAGTGACCCCACCTTGCCTACTACTTACTTTCTGAGCTCCATCCACTCTGCTTTCAGAGCCCTATGACTCAGCCTGTTTTCCTTTCTGGGTTTTCACTGAACTCTCTGCTCAGGCTACGCTGTTCCAATAGACAAGCCTGAGGATGCGCCCTGCACAGTAGCAGCGCAGCGGTGAAGAGCTCGTGCTTGGGAATCTGCTGGTCTGGGTTCGAATCTTGAGAACAACAGGGTAGCCAGCTGTAGCCAGTACAGGCCATGTGCACTAAAGGCGCAATGCCGGGACCCATAATAATTAAAGATGGAGAAGTGTGGGCTGTTACTCTCCTCACTATGGCTGGTGTCCCTTGTCTCACGTCTCAACAAATCTAAATGCCATCTCCCCTCAGTCCTCAGATCTTACTCCGCCTCTCAGAGTTCAAAGGATTGCTACACCTGAACACTGAGCAGCTCTCATCTCTTGCAAAATTCATTAGATGACCACCACGTTGCCTTGTCTTAACCTTATTTCTATCTTCTGTATCCTTCCATAGACTAGCTTCTCGCCTCGTAAGTGATGGACCATTTCTTAGCTCTCTTCATCTTCTCTGCCCCCAGAGGCTTAACCACGGAAGGCTCAAAACTGCTGTGGTTTGATTGGATTCAAAAGTCACCACGGGAAGAACAAAGCATGGGACTTGAGATTTTAGTTGGGGCCATTCCAATTATTTTGGTAGAAATTATTTGGAACTCTCACACTAGGTCATGAAAATCCTCTTCTGTGAAAACGTGTGTATTTCTGACTTTAGATCGTGCCTGTGGTGCTATATAAAGATCAGTGTTCCCACCAACTTCAAAAGCAGCTCTCCGCTCGAAGCAGCTCCACGGGGGCCAGTGGACAAGAAGAGAAACAGGTTCCACATGTTGGAGGAATCTCATCTAACCGAGGCCACGGCCAGCCTCCTTTCGCAGGACTTTCCCCCTCATTTGTCTTATTCACGTTACCGAAGAGTCAGATTGCCGTATGCCAGATCATCTTATATATCTTTCACCGTGCTTGTTAAATTATCCCTTTATGATCAAATGGAACGATGAGACAAGAACTCAAGAACAGAGGAAGGTTCTTCTCCAACATGGGGCCCTTCACACGAGACCTGCTAGTCAAGGAGCTTGATTCTGCCTCCACGGTGTGATTCCCCCGCCCCACGTGGGCTGAAATCAAACCAGTGATAGTGTGCTGAAAGATTCGCTTGCCAAATGCCCACGCCTCTAGAATCTCCAGGCTCAAGAGCTACAAAACATGCAGCATATCGTAGTTTCGGCAGAGAGAGGTGTGCATTTTGAAATGTGCACTACCAGAAAAATCCAGGCACCGTAGCAGGCTGCTCTCTAGAGTGAGAGAAAATGACTCTCAGAGCAAGCACAATTCCAGTGTTTCCAAAAAGAAGTCACATTCGACACCAGACAAGTAGTTGGGGCAAGACAATCATAATGAATAATAGTAATAAAGTTCCAGGTAAGGCTGTCTAAGAAAGAGAAAGCACGACTTTACTTTCTGTACCCAAGTATAGGTATAACTTCCTATACCTGAGTATAAGGGTTACTCCAATGATCAGATAAATACTTCCTTTTGTAACCAATGGATTGCTTTTGTTGTTAACATCATCCACCCCCAGTAGGGTGACAATACATATCCTGCCCAGGCCTGTGTTTACTGTTCTCCATGGATTTGTTTCAAGTGCTACCCGCCCTCCGGCCCCTGATTCTGCACTGGAGCCTGGAACAGTGGCTTACCATCATCTGTGACAATGACTTCCTCCTCCTGGCCATTCAGGGCTCCCTCCTGGAGGCTGAGCTCTTCTTGCTCGGCTAAGCCGTTGACAGTGGACAGCTGACCATTCTTCTGGAGGAGCTGTGGGGAAGACAAAACCATGTCAACTTAATTTCAATCTTCACTGCCAAGTGAGAAGCAATACCATTTAAAGGAGAAATCCCAAGAAATGGAGGTTCGAGGACAATGAAGATTTGTCTTTTATTGTCCGAAGGCTCCCACCACCTTACCACATGTACCGGGAGCAATTACCAGGCAGACAGGGCTTTCCTTCTGGATAAATGTGCGCACCATTCGTTCATTTCAACACCATGCACGCTATCCACACCCACCATTCCAGGCCTACTTGAGATCTAACAATGAGTCAGTCAGGTGTGGTCCCCATCACATTGAGCTCACAAACTACTATGGAAGGCAAACTTTTAAAAAATATTTTTGAGGGGCCGGCTCCGTGGCCGAGTGGTTAAGTTCGCGCACTCCGCTGCCGTGGCCCAGGGTTTGGATCCCGGGTGCGGACATGGCACCGCACGTCAGGCCACGTTGAGGCAGTGCCCCACATCCCAAAACTAGAAGGACGTGCAACTACGATATGCAACTGTTGTACACAGGGGGCAGTTTGGGGAGATAACACAGAAAAAAAAAAAAAAAAGATTGGTAACAGTTGTTAGCCCAGGTGCCGATCTTTAAATAAATAAATAAATAAAAATATTTTTGACTTAAAAGTTAAAAGAAACATTTCCTTGTGATTAGACGCAGGCCATGCCTATTTGACTCAAACATACAGAAATGACCATGTGTCCTTCTCAGGGTAGAGGGCAGACATTTAAACAAATAATTAAAATTGCAGCTATGGAAACAGTCCTGGGAGAAATGCACAGAGCAAACGACAATTAGCAGAGGGCCTTGACCTAGGCGGGGATGTCCAGAGGGCTTCTCCAAGGAAGTCAAGGTCGAACTGAGACCTAAGCTCCCAGGCGACGGGCATGTGAGAAAGGGGTGCAGGGGTGCAGAGAAGGGAGGCACGTTAGAAGGCGCCGTGGTTCCAAGGCCAGTGCACCCAGCGTGAACAAAGACGAGATACGTAACACACGCTTTCATGAGTCATTGTTTTTTTCCTTAAAAATATTACTAAAATGGTCATTTGCAATCTTCCCCATAGAATGGCCTGTGCAATTGATGTCGTCAGTTCCAAAAACAGTAGACATATAGAGATGTCCCTATGTCATTTTTTTAATCCTGAGACTATAGGTAAAAAATTTTAAGCCACATAAAAATAGCACAATGACCATTATGAGTCTAAAGATTTCAACAATGCTTTATAGGTCATAACATTGCTCATTTGTCTTAAAACCAACTTGGGCAGGTGCTATGGGTTCCATTTTATAGATGAGGACACTGAGACCCACAGTGATCACAGAGGGTAGGGTTGCTTGGCCACAGGTCCCACAGCTCAGCAATGGAGGTCCCAGGGCTCAAAGGCCAGGACTCATCAACTAGTTCCAGGGTTTTTCCACAACACGATGAACTGCTGAAGGACCTGTTACTACACACAATAATAAAATGCCTTCAAGAATATTCCACAGTACCTCCCTACTCCCAGGTCTCAAAGCTCAACCCTCCATTTGGCATCATTCCATCCTGCTCATAGGCCAACGGAGCACGCTGGCCAAACCACTGACTTCCATCAGGGCCTTGAAAGGATAGCGGGTTCAAGACCATCAATCCCGAAGGCTGGAATAGTGCTAAATTGATTTCACCTGGCCGTTCCCTGCTTCCAGCAAAGCCGTCCTTCCACCACACGAGCTGCCTTCCTGAAATAATACCGCAGTACTTGAATACTTACACTACAGATGGAATAGTTGGCTTCAAAATGCCCATGCTGAGTCCATTTATTAGAATACTCGGATCATGTTTCCATTTACAGTCTTCTCTTACCAAAATATGAAAGATAGGAATTTTAAATGAAACCTAAAGACAAAAGCAGGGGGAGAGAGGGAAGGTCCTCACAGTGACTATCAGTAAAAATGCTGGCATTTAAGGGAATTTTAACTAAATATCACTAGTTACGTACGTAAGTTAGACTTAGATTTGATTGGTAACATGAAAAAGAGCCAGAGGAGAAAAGCAGGAAACATTATTGTGGGCTACAGGGTAACCCAATGAATCTTACACCTAAAAAATGTGGACATACACACCATGATATGGCAAACTAGATGGGCAACATGACACGGCCGTTCTAATACCTCAGTTTCAATGCAGTAAACTTTTGGTCAAGTGTGTCCTTGCTTAGGAACAAGAACTCTGAAGTTCTATAGAGGTTAGAGTTCCACAGAGTTTCTACAATTCTTGAAAGAGTACTCCTAATTCTTTGTGAATTGTGAAATCCAAGAAATCGCTAACTGTAGCCAAACGGAGTATCTTTAAATGTGAAGGGTCCATAGGACACAGGCACAAACTTTTGTCTACTCTTGTAGAAACGTTACCCGTTTATAAAGAAGTACATTAGATGATAGAAAATGGGTCTGAAGAACTACCGTCACCTGCCACGCCTCCGTCTATCTGAAGTGTGACAGGTAAATTACGGATTAGTCATTCCCAGTGACCACAGGGCAACTGTCTCTACTTCAGAGAGGCACTTGATAAATTATTAACTTTGGTGACAATTTGGGACAGTGACATTATGGAAACTGAGTTTCGAGTCTATTTTATTATATTCACAGCTCGAGTCCAGCAAGGGTACCCAAGCTTTGACACCACGGGAGATGTCTCGAGTGAGTATTCAGAACCCATGACACACCAACACTCCACACAAAAACAGGACTTCCTTCCTCGCCATATTCAGACATTTCCACATTCAGAGATGCTTTTTACAAAATCTCATGGGTTTTTGTAGATGGATAATTCACTTTTTTCCATGCCAAAAAAAAGTTTGTTTTCCTTTTCTCCCATCCTGAACCATCAAAATAATTCAAAGTATTAAGGGTTCAGGTGCTTCTGAGAGTTATCATATACGTTAAAGTCACCTGAAAGCATAAGAAACCTAACCCACAGTTCTTTAACATTTGTTTAAGGGCTTCCTGTCTTTTCCACGTGTGACATATGCACATAAGCATTCTTTTTTTTTAAAAAAAGAAAAAGAGAATACATGCTGTTTTATAACCTGGTTGCTTCATACACTGTGGATGCTTTCTTATCAATAAACACATTATCTGGCTCATCCTCGTTCTTTTTTTCTCTGTAACTCAAATGCCCCCCAAAAGACAACAATTTATCCGTTATGCCCAGATAGACCTTGAAAGACCCAAGGACACAACCTAGTGACAAAGGGGCTAGGAAGTGTTGGAGCCAGATGAGATGCAAGGGCCATGTAATTCAGAGAGAAAGTAGTATCAGGACTGAAGCTTTCAAACAAGAAGAAAAATGAAATTTCTATTCCACTTTTTCCCTCCACAGTTTCCTCGCATAGCTTTATCCATACATCTTGTACTTGCTTTTATGAAAACAGTTATGTCTTTTGAGATGAGAACTAGACACGCTCCTTGCACTTAAACATAGTAAGCACCAGAAAACCTCTTTTCCCACTGGATTTGTGCTTCAAAAAGCGTAAATGCCTCCTTTGAGCACATCAAAACCCTGAGTGTTTTCAAGCTTATATCCTTTGAGTGGGTCAGCCAGAGTTTATTCCTGTAAAGTATTACCACATTACAACTAAACAAGCTTTAAAAAAAAAATCTCAAATGCTTCCAGCAACAGTGTTTTCCTCTCATTCCTGTAAGAATAACTGAGAATATCCAAAATGGTGGCCAAGGCATTGTGGAAAAACTACCAGCCGTCTCCGTTACCCTTTCTTCTCCACAGGACTGCCCACAACTTGCTCTGAACCCCTCTGTAGGGTACGCAGCAGGAATGTCAAGATCTTTAATGAATGTGTTAAACAATGAACAAAACAGATGAGCTCTTGACATTGTCGGGATGTTGGGGTAGAGGAGACGAGCCTGCTACAGTGACTACTCTCGCCACACCAACGATGCTCCTGGCTCTGCATCCTCACTGGATGACCAGCACAGGTGGGCCCCTCGGCCCAGAGTCCTGCCTCCCAGCTGGTAGATGAGGCCCCGGCCAGGGCATTTCACCCCAACTATTGCAGCAAACCCAAAGAGCAGAACTGTTAAGTGGCTGTAACCAGGAAGGAACCAGAAGTGGATCAATCTGACAAGGATACACGCACAAATGATCAGAATAAAAAGATAATCTGGAAGGAATTGTAAATCCATGACAAAACTTGTCAAGAAAACTCTTCAATGTGTTTTTTCCTTCATTCTAATAGAAAGTGTTTTGAAAGGAAACCTTTAAAAATGTCAACCAGAAGAAAATAGAAATCAGAATATAATTAGTAAACAATATCTCTGGAGAAAAGGTTTAAAACAGCTATAAATATTTTAAACGTACATACCCACTGGCTCCACCATCCCATTCTGATAGACATGGCTTTGCCTACTTATGCAGGTATAGGTACAATGATGTGCAATGCACAATAATTTATAAAAGCAAAACCCTCAAGTATCTATCAGTAGAGGGGGAGAATTAAATACATTATGAGACATCCAAATAATAGATGGCATCAAAATGAATGAGGTATTCCAGACACACAGATGTGGGTGGATGTCTCCGATTTGAGTGGAAAAAGGCAAGTTTACTGA
Organism: Equus asinus; assembly: GCF_041296235.1. Classification (NCBI taxonomy): domain Eukaryota; kingdom Metazoa; phylum Chordata; class Mammalia; order Perissodactyla; family Equidae; genus Equus; species Equus asinus. The sequence continues at coordinate 37,311,420 of NC_091790.1, forward strand.
GAATATTTGCTCAAAATAAAACAAAAATAACTCATTAATAGGGGTGGGGAGGGCTGGCTCCAATGTTTGCGTAAGCATTTAAAAATAAGTCTGGGGGGCCGGCCCCGTAGCTGAGTGGTTAAGTTCACGTGCTCTGCTTCGGTGGCCCAGTGTTTCACTGGTTCGGATCCTGGGGACGACGGACATGGCACCGCTCATCAGGCCATGCTGAGGTGGCGTCCCACATGCCACAACCAGAGGTACTCACAACTACAACACACAACTATGTACTGGGGGGCTTTGGGGAGAAGAATTAAAAAAAAAAAGAAGATTGGCAACAGTTATTAGCTCAGGTGCCAGTCTTTAAAAAAAAAAAAAAAGTCTGGAATAATATATACCAAATCTTGAACATGACAACCTCTGTGGATTTCTGTTTTTTCATTTTATCCTTTGCGGAGGGGTTGGGGGAAGACATGTAGTTTTCTTTTTATTCACTTTATCATTATAAAGGTGAAACTACATTGAACCCTAAAGTCCATCAATTCTTAGGCACTTAGCATGCTACTAACCCGGCTTTCCAGGGTTCATAAATCTTTCAGACCATCTGAACCAAGGGACCAGGCTGCCCAGATGCAGCTTTAACTCCTCTGTTCACATTATCTCCAAACGAGATTAGCATATTAATGTCCTCAGCCAAACCATTACTCAAAAACAATGACCAAGACACAGACAAGAATATCACGGTTCAGAGGCTCCTGATGCAGTGATGTATGTGTGATGTACCTACGGCACAAACATGTTTTACACACATTTGCTCATTTAATCCTCCACCTTAAGGAAGCTATTGATCAAGCCTGCTTGACAGCTGAGGAAGCAGAAGCACCCAAGGACAGAGCGGGTGTGGGGAAGCCAGGACCCAACCCAGGGCTAAGCTGCGTGCACAGCCTCCGTGTGAAGGACGTTCTGTCTCAGGACTGAGTCTGCTAGTCCCTAAGTCAGGAAACAACGGCCAACCCACTTCACAAAAACGGTACAGGACCTAAGAATGTAAGTCTGAGTCATCGTCCTGACAATACTGACCAGCCTAGGTTGTTTCATGCTGAAAGTTTCCCCTCTAATTTAGGTGTCATTTACAGCACACTAACAGAATTACAGGTGTCAAAGGTTTGCTTTTGTTTTGAAAAGTAACCATTTTTATTTCAAACTGATCCAAAGAGAAAGCTTTGTAAAATCCAAGTCTAAACACAGTTGGAAACCTTTAGGACAGAGGGTGAGGCACAGGAGAGAAGATGCTTGAATCACTTCAACAAAATTGATCCAACTCTCACAGTGAAGGTCACTGTGAAAAACAAAAACCACAAAACCACACAGAGCTCCGAGGGGGGCCGGCCCAGTGGCGCAGCGGTTAAGTGCGCACGTTCCGCTTCGGCGGCCTGGGGTTTGCTGGTTCAGATCCCGGGTGCGTACATGGCACCGCTCATCAAGCCATGCTGAGGCAGGCGTCCCACATATAAAGTAGAGGAAGACGGGCACGGATGTGAGCTCAGGGCCAGTCTTCCTCAGCAAAAAGAGGAGGACTGGCGCAAATGTTAGCTCAGGGCTAACCTTTCTCAAAGAAAAAAAGCTCCGAAGAAGGAAAGCAAAAGATAAACAAAAAATTAAAATAGGAAACAATTCTAAATACCCCAAATTTGAAGCATGCTTATAGCATACCTTCTAGGTATTAAAAGTGAGACCTACAAGGCATATCTAATAGTGTGGAGATTTTATGTTCTAGTATTAAATTTAAAAAGCAAACTAAACAGTTATAGATACAATATGATTACAAATATATATAAGAAAACACTGCAAAATAGCGACAATATTGCCAAATTGTTAACATCACAATATACCAAGTTATCATTGGGGAGGGAACGAGGCATATTTGATATTCTTTGTTTTTCTACTTTTCTGTGTTCTGTTCTTTATCTAATTAACATTATTCTTTTTACACTTGTGTGGTGGACGAGCTTTTCCTTCAAAAGTTGTTTTGTCTTGGTTTATTTATTTTTAGTATGGGCAGGAGACAGTCAAGAAAATGCTACTTGCCAGGGGTTGGCCAGTGGCCAAGTGGTTAAGTTCACGTGCTCCACTTCGGCAGCCTGGGTTTGTGGGTTCAGATCCCAGGTGTGGACCTACACACCACTCATCAAGCCATGCTGTGGTGGCATCCCACGTACAAAATAGAGGAAGACTGGCACAGATGTTAGCTCAGGGACAATCTTCCTCACCAAAAAAAAAGAAACGAAAATGTTGCTTTCCAGTAAAGCATTTTAATTCTAACTTCTACCAGCCACATGAATTTTCATGGGAAAATAGAATTGGTTTAAGATAGAACCTTAACAGTGAAATCATATGTCAAGAGCTTTTTCATGCAAACTAATCCACGTGCACTCCTCAACCTTGAGGACACAGTGGGCTCAGAAGCAGAGCAGACGGCCAGGTACTCTGGGACAACATTATATACATCAAATCTGGTATTTATAATTGTTCCATCATTGTCACAGGCTGAAACTTGGGAACTCCAGGCTAGCAAACAGTCAAGAAAACTTCAACACAATCAACGGAATTTCAAAATGTATGTTTTAAATAGCAAAATGTTTCATTCCTTGGTAATGATCTAATTTCTAACTAGCTCAAGATACACAGTAAGGAGTGCTAAGGGAAGCCTTATATAGTAAGGACGATACGGTAATATTCCACAAATTTAACAAAGATTTAAGGCGATCCACAAAAGAAAACCATGAGGCGATCTCTTAACTTGCAAGGCTTTTCAAAGAGAGAGAATATGATCGGCTTATCAAGTTTCAGGGGTATTGTCAAAACGTTGAGCCAAAAGCTCTCTCAAACCACACGAAATTGAGAAGAGCATCCACCCAAGGTCAAGGGCGACTCTAGTGACCTCTGAAAATGTGTTTATCTTTGAGAAACTGACCTTTCGAGATCTCTTTCTGATCCCAATTCCCCCCTAAAACATATGAAGGACCCCCCTGTAAGTGTGGCCACAGTCCCACCTCTTAAAACACTGGTGCCCTGAAGCCTCATTACCTTTAAATAAAACCTCTGCTTGTTTTTAATTTCATGCTCCTTCTTTCTACCCTTACATTCAGCAAAACAAAACCAACAAACAAAAATAGCCCTTACTGACGGGTGACATTACTTTAAACATGACCAAGTTAATTCAAAGGACCCAGAAAAGGGGGTGGGTAACTCACCACCATCATCCAGAGCCAATGAGGCTCCCTTGCCTCCAGCCCCACATGATGAAAAAGCACGGTCCAGCTCTCTGGACCCTATACATACTATCATTTTATCTAGCAAGTCTTTACTTCTGGGATCTGACTTAGAGACCACAGTGCTGTTCAACCAGACCACATCCTTCAACAAACTGCCAAAAGTAAAAAATACTCACCAAAAAGCAACTTTTTTTTTTTTTTTTTTTTTTGCTGAGGAAGATTTGCCCTGAGCTAACATCCACTGCCAATCTTCCCCTCTTTTTGTATGTGAGCCGCCACCACTGCATGGCCACTGACAGATGAATGATGTAGGTCCACATCCAGGAACTGAACCCAGGCTGCTGCCAAAGTGGAGAGTGCCAAACCTAACCAATAGGCCACTGGGGCAGGCCCAAAAAGCAACAATTAACCAAGTTCAAACTTGACTGGCTTTGAACGGTTTTGTTGTGCTCCATTAATTTAATTAAATCCTACTGGAAAAAATTCTAATGTTCAGAATACAAGGATTGATCTTATTTTGCTTTTGAAATTGCAATGCTCACTATTTAAGGGACGTTTCTAGAATACTATCTGTACAGCACATGAGCTTGTGGGTCCTTAAACGCCCCTGGTGAAGGCTGGATACACCAGACAGAGCATCTCTGGTCACTGCCTACAAATCCGCCGTCTCCTGTTTCTCGTCATTTTCAGTAAAATTCATGAAAATTACTTAACATAGTATCAGGAGGAATAACTCTGGACGTGAGAAAGAATGAAAGCTAAGAGAGAGCCACGCAAATCACTAGTTGGCTCTCAACATGTAAAATTAATTTTCAATTCAATCGAATGTTAATATTCAAGCTGTTGAATGTCTTAGAAAATATCTCATCTTGTTTACTTAAATCCCAAAGGACTTGACCACTACAGCGAACTCATTTTATTAAGAATGTTGTCTACAAATTGGGCCTCTAAATCTCAAAGATCAGCTTTTTTCAAACTGGTATCCAAGAACGTCAGTATACCGGGTGTATCAATGCCATTATAGAGACGCTACTGTGCATTCCGAACCCCTACAGAGGAAATCATTGCAGCACCACAGAACCCTTCTCGAGCCATCTATTCGCATCCCCCATCACTAAAGACACCACAGTAAATGTAGTATGTCTTAACACACAACATTTCAGTCAAATATTCCCCTCCTTTAAAAAGTTATAGTTGTTTTAAAAAGTACTAAAACTCCCGGGTTCTCTGGGAAAGAATGTAAAAGAAAACAAAACTCTAAATCTGGTGAGGTGGGAGATCAAGCACGCTGATTTCAGGCAAAGGGAATTTACAAGAACTCTGCTTGAGAGAAGGAAATAAAAAGCACTGCCGCCAAAGACAACATGGAGATGGTCCACCATGCAGAAGTCCGTGACATGGCACGCCTACCTTGCAAGGTTTGGAGCGCCCACCATATTTAGGTCTTAGCACAGAGAGATGGCTCCATAAATACAACTGAATAAATCTGACTCTTAGGCCAAGCCTCTGGCACCACCAGCATACTCGTCTGTGTGTGAAAACGATGCACAGGAATTGCAGGGCACGAGGCATCGTGGTGGTCTCCACCCTAAAATGTGCCACCTCTCCTGGGGCGGTGGTCTCAACGTTCCTGGGTAAGAACCACTCCTGAGCCTCACAGAATCAGAAAACAATTCTAAGAGCTGAACCTGAACTGTATTCTTTTTTTGCCCAATTTGCCTTAAACCTAGAAAATGCATCCAACTTACATTGTCTTGGATCAATGATACAATCCATCTAATGCAGATCTTATTCAAATGAACCATGGTGGAACTGGGGTGCCCACTCGGGGGGAAAAACTAAGCAACCCAACAATTTGAATGGTCCTTGTGTCAGGGACAGGGAGCAAGCCCCAGTCTCAGGTTACTTAGTGTCTTCTTAAACTTCAAGGCAACGCCGAAGTTCCATGTTTAACAGACAACAAAGCACGTAATGTCCTTGGTTAGTGATTTGACTTTGGGCCCCAGTGGGATGGCTCCTCTTACAGATCTTGTCAAGTCAGACACTCAGGATCCAGACCCCGAAAGCCTGTATTCTAGCATTATGACACAGATGATGAATATCCAAGACAAGCTATTTTTCCCCTTCTGAGCTGTACCTACAAGATGGACAAGACAAATCAATTTGCCATCTTGACTTCACAGGCCTCCACAGATCCCAACACAAAATAAGCGAGATATTACTGTGAAGAGAACGTGAAAACGAGTAGCTTAAAAGCACCAGATGGATGCTCCAAAACATTTCGGACAATTCTCATGCCTAGTTTCTTTTGAGTCCCTGCGCCTGCAAGTTCACGCTAGTTTCATTCATGGTAGATATAGAAGTCAAGATTCTGATTCCCACATCATCCCTATACCCGGCATCGTATTCAAGAAATTACTCTCTTGTTAGGCGGCTGCTTTTGTCAGAGGCACCTGTATTTGGTAGCAAAATAATTACATTACATCTTTGCTTAGGAATTTGATAATATAAAATGTTTTGAAATCCACTGCAGGCCAGACAAAGGCTACACAGTTTCTTAGTCTGACAGATAAACAACTTGACAAAGGAGGAAACCAACACCATCTCAAGAAAAGTTTAGATTTTAAGGTTCAAAAAATTTTAGATGCTAATTACTTCTTCTAATCAAACACACACCCCTAAGGCACAATATCAGAAGCTTAATCACGGAGGGAGTCAGTAACGAAAAATATACAGTGCGAGACTCTGCATAATAAACTCCAATATCCAAAACAAGATACAGATCTGGGATTGAATGAGAGTCCAGGGGTAGAGGCCCGAAATCACCTGCTTACAGGAGAGAAGCAAGGGGTGGGAAGGGGACACAGCAGAGTCTCTAAGTGAAGGCAACTGCTTTATACTTTTTTTTTTTTGGTGAGGAAGGTTGGCCCTGAGCTAATATCTGTTGCCAATCTTCTTCCTTTTGCTTGAGGAAGATTGGCCCTGAGCTAACATCTGTGCCAGTCTTCCCCTACTTTGTATGTGGGAAGCTGCCATAGCATGGCTTGATGACCGGTGTGTGGGTCCATGCATGGGTTCCAAACACACGAAGCCCAGGCTGCTGAAGTGGAGGGCACAAACTTAGCTACTGGGCTGGCCCAAGAGAGTCTCTCATAAGAAGTTTTACTTCCTACTTTATTTGTTTTAAGCAGCCCAAAGAAGCATGCATCACCACCTCTTGCCAGTTCTAAACCATCTTGATGACTGCAATACAGGGAGATGCCAACAGAAGTTTACTCCAAACTGCCCAACAAAGGCAACATACTAATATTTAATTAGGAGGATAACTGAGATCACTCTCAAAGTTCAATAACATAATTATCAGTCTGCAAGTTTAGTGGCTGTCCTGCCTTTGAACCACATTGCTTAACTGATTGCTGATTTTTTAAAAATCCAGTTAGACAGAATTTATCGATCACTCTGTTTCTACTTCAGTTCGAAGTCTGTGCTCCACTGGATTGAACCAGAAAATGAACAAGCGGATTTGCTTGTCATTCAACAGAATGAACTGCATTTGCAAAGATGGCCCATCTAAGCTAATGTGATTTAACCAAGAATCAACAATTGCCATCCTGTAATGTTCTGCTCCAAATATTTCTAGCACAATCACTGAGAAAGGAAGACACAGAGCAGAAAAGCAGCAAACTGCTCACCCACAAAGAGCCAACTCGTGGTTGCTGAAGAGCATCATTGCCTCCGAGGCTGAATTCTAAACTGCTTCTCCGTTGATTGTCAGCCTCACAGCTGCTTCTTTGTGAAGACAGCTGAGACTCTCTCCCGCCTGGAATGTTCAGGACTGAGGGCGCTCAGCAAGGAAGGAACCGGAGGGGGCCAGCCGATGGGCAGCAGGCACTACATGAAGGATCCCGAGGGACTCTGAGAAACGCCTCTTTCTATGTGAAAATCTCAAGAAAGTTTCCTATGCACTGCAGCCCGGATTACTCAATAAAGTTCTTGAACATTTAGCTCTGAGAGTGGACTCATAGATGCCGTTTTGCAGAATCCATTTAGGGTCTGGGGATGAATCAAAACGATGAACTAAAGTGGGTTTCTCTGACGTGTGCGCTTGGCCCTTACACCCCAGAATTCAAATGGCATGCTGCATGGCAAAACAAAGGTGACGTGAAGCCAGTCACTTGAGCACAGCCCGTGTTTAGCAGGAAGTCTGGTGGGAGTGACACAAGGACTCTATCTAGGCCCACTGTCTCACAAAAGACAGGTGGCGGCAGGACCCTTCCCCTGACCAGTAAAAATGCTACGAGGCGTCTCTGGATGCAGCACAGCACAGCACAGCACAGCACAGGGCAGTAATGCAGAAAGAGCCCGTTACAACGAGACACATGGGAGGGAACCTCAGCTGAGCAGCTCAGCAGCCGCGAGACATCTGATCTGAGCACGTTTCTCGTCCCGAGCCCACATTTCTTCACCTAGAAAATGGGGATAATACTTTGCCAAGTTGTTCTTGCGGCCACATCCCATGGAGTCAGGACCTCTGGAAATGGGACCCAGGAGTTAGCGGTTTCTCGAGCTCCCCACGTGAGTCCAATGGTCAGCCATGTCCCAGAGGCATGATACTGCCCAGAGGAACCTGAGGACTGGTAAATGGGGACATGGGATTTGGTCCTTTGCAGACACTGGAAACCAACTCTCAAAAGGAAAATCAACCGGAATGCAGGTAAGGTTATAAGAGGTAGGTTTACACGCACAGGGAAGGAGCTTTTATGCAAGTAAATTGATGGGCGGGACCTGGTGGGAGTAACTTCTAAGGAAGGGGAGGGGCAGTTACGTGCTGGGGCGGGAGAGGAGGCAAAAACGAGGAACTGGTGAAGGTTGGGAGTCACCACTGAGAAGAGGAGAGGAACGTGCATCTGATAAGAAGATGGTGGGGAGTCCTGACTGAACTCTGAGCCCTGGGGCCAGGGATCACCTGGGCTTGAGGTGTTCCTCGAGGAGCACTCAACAGTGTGGATGTAGAAATGAAGGGATTTGAGAATTGGAAAAGGGATGCAGTGGAAGAAATGAGATGGGGGCTGGCCCAGTGGCCCAGTGGTTAAGCTCATGTGCTCCGCTTCGGTAGTCTGGGGTTGGTGGGTTCTGACCCCGGATCCCAGGTGCAGACCTACACACTGCTCATCAAGCCATGCTGTGGTGGCATCCCACATACAACACAGAGGAAGACTGGCATGGATGTTAGCTCTGCAACAATCTTCCTCACCAAAAAAAAAGAAATGAGATGGCAGTGAGTGCTGCTTCTCCATTATGTGCAGCCAGTCCAGCCCGAGACTCGGCACAGCTATGGCCTGTTGAACGGACCTCCCACCCAGCCCTCCTTGGGGGTTTTCAGCAAAGATGGCATTCTGACCTCTGCCCCGTGTTCCTGTCACGTAAATAGCCCATCAGGCTGCCTGAACTCAGTGGAGAAGGAACACCCTAATACTAGTTCCTGTAAACAGTAATGGGCGCTAAAATAATTTTTCCAGAATGAAATAGCGACTATTCTAAGAACAGGTTTGTGGTGGTCAATCCATTGCTTCAGCCTCAGCAGTAAGCTTCTAAAACGTCTTGATCAGATGCCCTTCCCAAGTCACGCCTTCTGGACCAGTGACAAGACACTAAAACAAGGCAAAGCGAACTGACGCGAGCCCTAAACATGCTAGGGATCGTGTGACCTAAAGAGCAGAGAATCCCAATCCAGGTTACACACAGAAGCGTCTGCCATGCAGCATCTCTCAGCCTCTGCGTCGAAAGATCTAGAGTCAGGCCAACTGCTAAAACCGCTGGAGGGAGAGTGACACCTGGGTGGCCCCTCCGCCCTCTCCTTACAAGATCAGCGCAGCCACGGCATCTGTACTCAACAGTCCTGTGCTTCCGTCCTCTTCCAGGCCAGCCAGATTAGATTAAGTCATTCTAAGGGAGACAACACCTGGATAGAAAAACGGTGGCTCTGCTTTCCTTTTACTTTCTTACTTTCTTGGTTTTAAAAAATTACTCAATAAATTTGCAAGTTATTTAATAAGTTATACTGCACATATACCACACATATCTTCTAATTAGGATCTAACCCTACTCAAGGGAATGGGGGGCTGGCCCAGTGGTGCAGCGGTTAAGTTCGCACATTCCACTTCCATGGCCCGGGGTTCACTGGTTCGGATCCCGGGTGTGGACCTATGCACTGCTCATCAAGCCATGCTGTGGCAGGCGTCCCGCACATAAAGTAGAGGAAGATGGGCACGGACGTGAGCTCAGGGCCAGTCTTCCTCAGCAGAAAGAGGATTGGTGGCAGATGTTAGCTCAGGGCTAATCTTCCTCCAAAAAAAAAAAAAAAAGGAAAGGGGAGGGTGTTTCTAAAGAAGAAGAAGTTGGACAAAGCCTTTTCAATGGCAAAGCCCTACGAAAACCACAGCAACTTCAAGGTTTTAGGGCAGACATTTTTGTTTGGTTTTTGCTACCAAATCTAGACCCTCATACTTTGGCTTCCAACACATAAAGGGGGGTCAGGATATTCACTAAAATAGAAGCAGACGCTCTAAGAAGCCCAATTAAAAATACATTCAGTCTAGCCAGGCCTCACGGTGAGTTTGCAGAGAACTGCAAAGCCGGTAACCATCCCGCTCAGCCGACACAGTGGAGAATCTTCGCTTCAAGCTTAGTCTGCACGCAAAGAAAAGAAAAAATACGTATGTCCCATTTGTCAGTTTTTCAAAATCCTCCAGAAAAATACAAGCGTAAGAGAGGAAAGCACTTCCAGTAGGAATTTAATTATTACTTGAATGTAAATGATCTCATACCAGTGAAGTTTCAATTTAAAAAAAGAATCCATTAACCTACCTTATAAATCACGTTATACCTGTCCAAATAGCTTTTAGCGTTGCCAGCTCCTTTAGAGACCGTGTAGGAATGCCATCAATACCGTAATTTTTAGCTTCCTCAGGAATACAGGGCAACGCAGAGGAGGGCTCGTTCTCCACCTCAACGCGCTCCAAGGAGGCCTGTCCATTTAGGAGGCAGAAAGCATCGATCCGGGAGAAACCCACTCCGTCCTCCAAATGCAGAAGGTTTTACTTCTGAATAAGGGTGGGAGCAGTGAGGGGCAACTCAGACATATCCCAAACACCCCGAAATATGAATGCTACCTTCCAGGAGGTCTCTGTCATCCTGAGTTAGAGCTTCCAACTTCAGAACAGCACCTACTGTTTGAAAAGTCAGCCTGAATCGTGTGCCCCAACTCTTTAACCTAATGAACTGCATCTGCCTCCAGCTCAGCTGGCCCTGCCACCCCAGCGACTGTGGGATCTTGAGCAAGTCAACAGTGGCAGCTCTGGTTCCTGTTCGTCTTGTTCTATAAAATGTAAGCCCTGAGCTCTGAGGTCTGACCTTCTTTGAATAAGATCACATTCAGGACTTTCAGTCAAGAGGAACATGTCACTGTGCTCTGACAGCTGCAGAGACAAAGACCCGAAAATGGCTCGTTTAGTCCACAACGGTTTCAATAAATAATAATGGACATCTAAATGGAGGTGCTCTATTCCTGAGCCACTTGGCAAAGTAAATGATTTCCAGAAGTGGAGCCTTTAACTGCGAGCGAGATAGTCTCCCATTCTCCCATCTGAGTGACTACCAAAAGGAAGCTTCTTTTGTTTCTGTTTTTTAAGAATGCAAGCCAACGCCCGGTCTAGCTACAGGTGGTGGTCCCTCAAGAAGCAGTGTGGGCTTCTGGAAAATGCCTCCCCCATGCTGCCCTTGACCTTGAACCTTGAGAGCAACCAGGGAGAAACTAAGTGGATATCAGAACTCAGAGCTGGGCAGGCAGGTGCCAGCCTCGCTTGCTGACTTTACTGGAAATACGAACAGAATCCTTTCAACCTGAGGCTATTCCTAGAGCAAGCCTGTTTCTCCAGGGAAAAAGGCTGTGCCCTAAGAAGTGTCCTATCAATGAGCCACTCTCAAAATGGCTATTGCCTTCATCTCTTTTTATTTTAATTTATTTTTTCTTGTGAGGAAGGTTGGCCCTAAGCTAACATCTGTTGCCAAACTTCCTCCTTGCTTACGGAAGAGTGTCACTGAGCTAACATCTGTGCCAATCTTTTTCTATTTTATGTGGGATGCCACCACAGCACAGCTTGAGGAATGATGCCAGGTCCGTGCCCGGGATCCGAACCTATGGAGCTCATGAACTCAACCACTCCACCACCAGGCGGCCCCCATCTCTTTTTAAATTACAACCTCCAAAAGATGATTATTTTATAGATGGGAATGGCGACAAAGCCTTTGCTTTTTTTTTTTTTTTTTTGAGGAAGATTAGCCCTGAGCTAAGCTAACATCCGCTGCCAATCCTCCTCTTTTTTTGCTGAGGAAGACTGGCCCTGAGCTAACATCTGTGCCCATCTTCCCCTACTTTATATGTGGGACGCCTGCCACGGCATGGCTTGACAAGCGTTGCGTAGGTCTGCATCTGGGATCTGAACCAGCGAACCCTGGGCTGCCAAAGCTGAGCGTGCAAACTTAACCACTGCGCCACCTGGCTGGCCCCAGCCTTTGCTCTTTTTGGACCAAATGCTGACTTACAAGAAACGATTTGCTTTAAACTCACAGCATAGAAAAATTATCTTAGAAACTGGGAAATAGACTTGGGATTCATGACACAGACTGTACAAACGATTTCCCCTCCCCCTACAACCCACCCAAATGGTAAACTGTAATACATTTAATGTCTTTTGTTTTCTTTACATAATCTACTCCCCCCATTTTTTGCATGAAACTGATTTTTTTCTAAACAATAGTAGATTATGACTGGAGAAGTTACTGCAAAAAGCCTTTAATTGTTTTAAGACTCATTTTTTCTCAATTTTGTGTCTTATTCTTCCAAAAAACATGTTCTTTCTATCTTTCCCTAAACTCTCCATTGAGGACGGTAAGCTCTCTGGCAATCAGTAGTTTTGAAAGTCACACAGAAAATGAACTGTGGTCTCTCTGATGTGTACGGTCACCTCTGGCAGGAAAAAACAGCTCAATGGCAAACTCAACAACGTGAATCCTTACCAAGACAGAAAGATATCATTTGTATCCATTCATATAATAAAGGGGAAAATGGTTTTTGAGATTGAAAAATTTTTACATGAATTAGGTTAGCAGATGCTCTATAAAACTGTTTCCAGTCATTGCCTCTGGGGGGAAGGGGACAACATTTTCCTTTAAATGCAAGTTTTTATGATGGAATTGGTCTTACTCAATCCCAATATACTCCCCACTCTCTTGCTTCGTAAATTATGTTCTTCGCACTAACTGTTCTTAAAATAAAGTCACAGAATCTTGCAACCTAGACCCATACTCACTCATACTGCATCTTGCATTTCATTCTCTTTACTGACCTCGGTTCTAGCTTCACTCTCCAAAGCCACTCTATTGGTCTGCTCCAGCTGCTGTAACAAAATACCGGACCGGGTGGTTTAAACAACAGAAGTTTATGTCTCACGGCTCTGGAGGCTGGGAAGTCAAGATCAAGGTGTCAGTCGATTTGATTTTGGTGAGTGCCTGCTTCTTAGCGTAAGATGGCGACCTCCCTACTGCGCGCTCATACGGCGAACGGAAAGATGAGAGAGTGGGGCCCTCTCTGGCGTGTCTTCTTAGAAGGACGCACTCTGACCTCGTTTAAACTTAACTACCTCCTATTTATGGGCCCTATCTGCAAATACAGTCACTGGGGGTTAGGTCTCCAACATGTGAATTTCGGGGGACACGATTCACCCATAACAGGCGGTGATCACTGCAAGGGGCCACAAAGGAGGCTTCTGGGCGCTGGAAAAGCTCTACAAAGTGACCCAGGAGGTTTACACACACGTATGCATTTTGTAGGAATCCACCAAGCTATATCTGTGTGCTTACCGGGTGCAAGGTGACCATAAGCAAACAAACTTAAAAACCCCAAACCATCCATCTGGCTGCAAAGTTGTTTTCTAAACTCAGACAATGGAATGAAGGAGGCCAAGGGCGGAGGCAGAGAGGCGGCTCTTCACCCAGTTCCGAGCCCGAACCAGGGAGGAGATGCTGCTGGGGACGGGAAGGGACAGGAAGGAGCGACCTGAGAGATGTTTTGGAGATGAAGCCAACACAACCTGCCAATGGAAAAAGAAGGACTCCCAGGTTTGAGGCTTGCTTATGTCAGTAACAGTTTCTGAGTTTAGAAAAAACACATCCCGTTCATTGCTTTTAATCCTGAGCTTTCTGTTTTAATATTGAATTCTCTCTCTCCCTCTCTCTCTCCTTTCTCTCTCTCTCTTGCATTCTCTGAGCAGAATGCCGGGTCCCAACAAGAGGCCCTGGTCGCATGGTTCCTTAATCTCTAGGGACCTGTTTCCTCATTGGTAGAAAGAGGATTTACAGGTTTATTCGTACAAAGTGCTTAGGACAGCGCCTGACGCTTAGTAAGCACTCAATTCATGTTAGCTGTTAGGAAAGAACACATCCTTGCTTCAGGTACCCTTCACCTCCGTTGTGCCAGCCAACACTTGAGCTACGTCTTTTCTTGATACTACTTCTTTCTAGCAAAGGAATGATGTCCTAGGGGCAAGAGCCTAGAACCTGGGGATCACCTTGGGCTTTTCTGCTCCTCGTTCATCCCCATGTTGATGTTCCCTCGGATCCTGTCATTTCTTAGGTTTTCAGTGCTGTCTCTATCCATTCCTTGACTTCTGCCTTAGCTCAGGCTTCAACATTTCACGTTTGATTAATGCAATTCAGAGCTCATGTCTCTGCCTGTTTTGTTCTCTAACTCTCCGTCTGTCACGCTAGTCTCCTTTATTCCTAAAGTGGGACTCCCCACCGTCTACTACACGAGGCCCAGGCTCCTTATAAAAGAGCCTCCCTTTTCCATCATCTCCCCCTACCCTCTTTCCCACAGGTCAATCCTGGGCTGATCAGGAAGAAATCCTCCACGTTCTTCATCAGTCGCCTCCGCATTTTTACACAAGTGCAGGCTGGGCTGCAGCGAAGCCAGGATGAAAGCTCTAAATTCCATGAAGCTGGGGGCAGCATCTCTCTTACACATCCAGCACCTCACACATAATATACTTTAAGTGAAGAATCACTGAACTCAAGTTGGACTAGCCTGGCCTCTAGAGTAACGACATAAACTAGGGGCAGACAGCAGGGAATGGATCAAGTCAACAGACAAGAGGCATCAGAGGAAAAGCAATTGCTTCCAGGAATCTCTAAGAGCAACAGCACCATTAGACCCAGGCCAAAGAGCCCCCACTTCAGAGAGTGCCATCCTGGCCTCCTCTGACCCTTCCCCACAGGAACCAAGGGGACAAACCCATCCGCAATCAACATCCCACCTGCCCCGGGACCCAAGACTGCCGAGTTCTCAGGGACCCCTAGACCAGAGGGCCAGCTAAAGGGTGTTTGTTATGGTGGAGGATGGGGGTGGGGACAGAGCCTGGACAGTGGGCTGGACAATGATGTCCATGTGCTGGAGACCCCTGAAGGCGCAGGGCAGCCAGGAGTGGGAAGTGGACGGGCTGGGGGCTGGTGGCCCCAGCATCACCACGTTCGGGCGTGGAAGGTCTAGGGTCCAAGAATTCTAAACTGAGATCTGGCCTTCTAGGTCATTATGCGGGTTTAATCATCAGGATGAGAGGGTACAACATTTCATTTAACAGTTGATTAGCTTGATTAATAGTTTTTAACTATTCCAATATGTGGTGTGTGGGTCTTCGTTTGTATTCCCGCCCTGGGGCCTGCAAATGTTAGGAGTGAGTCTACACAAGAGCCAAATCCGGGCTCGGATCAGTCCAAGGCCTGAAGGGAGAGACTCAGCATGCTCCACAGAGGAAGCCCAGGGGTGCAGAGTCCAGTCTCGGGGCCGGACCTCTAGGATTCCAACCCAGGCTCCACTTACCAGAGCTCCGTGACCTTAGGCAAGCTGCTTCACCAGTCAGGCTGTGCCTCAGTTTCCTCATCTGTAAAGTGGGATTAATAGGATCTATACCTCATAAGGCAGTTGAGAGGATTACACAAGTTAATATTTGTAAAGTGCCTGAAACAACCCCTCAAACACAGTAAGCACCTGCAACAAAGAAAGGAGAAAGACAGGAGTCACAGGAAATTGGGTCCCAACTCCACACAGAACGCTTTACCCACCAAACGCCAAATCTTAAAGTTCTGTGGTACCGTCAGGATACGACGGGTTAAGTCAGGACTCCAGCTTTGCCTGGAAACCCAATCCCTGTGGGTAGGAAACTTCGAAGGAAAGACATTTCCAGCAACAACTCGCTAAAAAAAATTTGGAAAAAACTGTTAGCTGAGTGACTGCCTGCAGATGTGAAAATATAAGCCTTGAGCTTTGAAGCATATAATAAGACCCCAATAGGTAAAGCGGGCAATAAATACTGTTTATAACATGAAGTTAAATTACTGATTCAACACACGGAAATATATTTATCTGCTCCAAGAAACTAAAGGAACACAAAACTCAGAGGAGGCGTAAGATGCCATCCTCCACCTGTCAAGGTCAACGCTGCCAGTATCAGTAATACGGCAGCGAAATCCACACACGTCCCAGTGGCATCAAAATTGTCTCCAGAGGCATCAAAGTTAGCCAAACTTATGCAAGCATACCCTTTAGTAAGCTTCTCCCCAATTTGTAGAGGGAAGCTCAGAAGTTAAGCCACTGATCTTAGGTAAGTGGCCAACTGAGGATTCAAATCCACATCTTGACTACAAACCACCCACTCTTTCTACTTTGTCATGAAGCCTGGAAGTTGACCCTACAGAAATACCAGGAGGAGAGCACAGAAACAAAGCCGCTCCCTACAGAATGTAAACAGGTGCACGGGCAAAGAAAAAGAATGGCTTAGTTAACTATCTTTTAAATGACATGGAAACAAGGGAAGACTATTCTTTTTTTTTTCCCTTCTCCTTCCTGAAGCCCCCCACCACACAGCTGTATATTCTAATTGTGGGTCCTTCTGGTTGTGCTAAGTGGGACACCGCCTCAGCATGGTCTGATGAGTGGTGCCATGTCGGTGCCCAGGATCTGAACCAATGAAACCCTGGGCTGCTGAAGCAGAGCGTGCGAACTTAACCACTCAGCCACCGGGCCGGCCCCAGCGAAGACTATTCTATAAATGAGAGCTAAATGGGAGTGTTTCAGGCCAGCCCCAGTGGCCTAGTGGTTAAGTTCAGACCACTCTGCTTTGATGGCCCAGGTTCGGCTCCCGGTCACAGACCTACACCACTTGTCTCACGTCAGTGGCTCACATACAAAAAAAAAGAAGAAGATCGGCAGCGGATGTTAGCAAATCTTCCTCAGCAAAAAAAGAGAGTGTTTCAAGCTAAGTGCAACTCAATAAAAATTCACATGCTTATGAATTCATAAATTATGAGTTAAGTATATTGAATTAAATATAAATTAAAAATTCATGTCAAAATGAGGGGGTTGTTCAGAGTGTTTTGTAAAGTATCTAATATTATAATATTTTAAAAAAGGAAAGAGACATAGAGTAAAATTATGAAACATGAGAGCTTTGGGGCCAGCCTGGTGGCTTACCCGTTAAGTTTGCACATTCTACTTTGGTGGCCTGGGGTTCGCTGGTTCAGATCCCGGATGCAGACATGGCACCGCTTGTCAAGCCATGCTGTGGCAAGTGTCCCACATATAAAGTAGCCGAAGATGGGCACGGATGTTAGCTCAGGGCCAGTCTTCCTCAGCCAAAAAAAAAAAAAAAAAGATTGGCAGTAGATGTTAGCCAGAGCTAATCTCCTTCAAAAAAAAAAAAGTAGCGCTTTAAGCGTTCCATGTCAAGATCATCTAGAACAGTCCTCCATTATGCTGCTGAGAACAAAGCCCTGAAAGAATGTCCTGTGTCCAAGGTCACAGTCCTTGTTAGGAATAGAAACCACACTAAAGAATTCTCAGCTTCCAGGCCACTGTTCCCATCTCCTTCTCTCTCTATCTCTATTTTTTCTTAAAAAAAAACATTGTAATAAGATAATACCAGTGAATACAATCTTATAGAACACTAGAACCATAACCAGGTGCCTTCTGAAGAGTTAACGTGACCTTCTAAGTGTGGACACCAAATGCTACAGGTAGTAATGACTCTCAATGTTTGTTGTTCTCAATTGGAAATCCACTATAACTTTGTTTAAAAATTTGTTCAAGGAATTGTAGACAATAAGAATGAGGTAAGTTCTGATGAAGAACGCTTCTAAACTCATTGTCCTAGCTAAGTCATGAACTACACACTATCTTTTAATAACTACAGCACCAAAACATCATGGCAGACAGAAAGTGACCCCCAACACAACTGTGTTTAAGGAATGGACCTTTCCAAAACCCACAGTCCAACCGGATTTACAAGGCTTCTCTCCCAACAATCAACTACTTGGATTCTCCTTCATTGGGCATTTATCCACATTCATATATTATAGACCCAAAGATTATCTTCAACATAGAAATTAATTCACGGGGCTGGCTCCGTGGCCGAGGGGTTAAGTTCATGGGCTCCACTGTGGCGGCCCAGGGTTTCGCCGGTTTGGATCCTGGCCGCGGACATGGCACCGCTTGTCAGGCCACGTTGAGGCGGCGTCCCACATCCCACAACTAGAAGGACCTGCAACTAAGATATACAACTATGCACAGGGCGGGTTTGGGGAGATAAAGCAGGAAAAAAAAAAAAAGAAGAAGATTGGGAACAGTTGTTAGCTCAGGTGCCAATCTTTAAAAAAAAAAAAGAAATTAATTCACGAACTTTTCAAATACTATCTAAAGTGATAAAGTTTCATCATTGTAGATTTTAACTAAAATGTGAAAGATGGGCAAATTCTACTATCCCCCTGCCACAGCGTAAGAGAAAAGACACGTTTCCTCTCTGCCAGAAACACACACACAGGCGCACACACGCGCACGCATACATGCGCAGAAACCTATTAGCTATTCCCTAAGGGTCTGGAAAGGGAAGGCTTAACATGTCTCATATATTTCAGTGATTAATGCTTTATTTAATCTTAGGGAAAACACCAGTGCTCGGGGAGCCCAGACAGTTGAAGAGTAAACTCTTACAAAATCCACACATCACTCCTAAAATCTCTTCCTACGTATATTCTTATTAGCATTTAAAAATGCCTTTTATATTTGTTCACAAAGAACCAAGGTGAAAAGCTAGAAAAGAAGCGTTTATAGGTTGTTAAAATAGAGTACACCAAAAAAAATGGTTAAATAAGAAGAAATAGACTACTCTCAGGTTTGTCTTATTGTTAAGGAAACTGGTTACTTTTAAGACCTAAGAGTTAACCCAATCAGTAAATATCTATTGAGCGTCTATTATTTACTAAGCATCAAATTCTGAGTTAAAAGAATTTAAAAGGTATTGTTTCAAAGTATTTCACTTCTACAGAGTTCTCCGGTTGTAAACATCTAGATGTTTAGAAACAATATGCCAGGTGTCCTCTTTCCATCCATTTTGCATTTTAAACTCTTTAAAGAGGAGTAGATCCAGAAAATGAGTTTTATCTGTATGGATGTGGCTATTACGTGTTTCCCACACCCAAAAAGATAAAATCCAGGCTTTCTTTTAAATTAGGAGCACACATATTGCTTAGCGAAGCATTCTAGTCTATGTAACATTTATAACTGACAAACATTTCTTGCAGCCCCATCAATTAATAATAACCATGCTCAGACAGCTCCACATCTTCTCCTGCTTTGATGAAATCTGGAGCCCCAGTGCCCAGCCCCACCTGTAAACAGCTGCAGAAGTAATTACCCCTAGGAACGGACAGACTCATTTTCTTCTGTATCTTCAAGGTTTCATAAGCCGCTGTATTTGTTTTCAGGTTTGTTTTCCTGTTAACTAAATGACCAGGAGCAAGATTTGTTTAAGTTGCTTAAATTGCGTATGTGCCTATGGAAACACACATACAAGGAATTCCACCTCAAAACTGCCAAGAAAAAGTCAATCCTTCCATATCAATCCATCAAGGATAGTCTTTGTATTCTTATTAAATAGATAAATCAATAAAAAGGGACAAACTGCAGAAAGTGATGCGTAATACACCTGAAATTACACAATGTTGTAAACCAGTATGACCTCAATAAAATAAAAAGTAAATAAAAAATAAAAAGGCACAAACATATCAATGGGTTATCTAAATCTTCCATGAAAACATACGACTGTGATAAAGCACAATCGGCGACTTTCTTGGGGGAAAAGGTGAAATAAATGATAAATAAAGTTCCCCCAAATCTTGATCTCCCGGTGTATTGTGCTCCTGGAGCCACTCCCAGCCCTGCTGGCTTCCCTTTGTGCGAGGCTCCGGGAGGCTGTGTCCACAGGGAGATGCGCTGCAGTGCCTGCAGAGCACATTCCGAGCTGGGAGCAAACCGCATCCCTTCCATGCCTGATAGGATGAGAAGCTAACTGGGTTTCATCAGCCATCCTTGCTCTTTTCCACTAAAGCAAAACAGCAAAAACAGAAACATGCACTCAAATGTTTTCGCTCCTATGAAAATGTCTTAATCGCTTTCAAACGTGAAACAAACACCTGGAGGGGAAAACCTACATTCTCAACTCCTTCCTGGCTCTTTACTAACAAATCTTCTGCAACAATGACTCCAACTACCAGAACACAGGCCCCAAAAAATTAACTTCACAGTTTTAGCTTTGCTACATTTCAATTTTGTTCAAGATTTAAAAAGCTGTCCAGGAACATGGAAGGATTAAAAAAAACACAAGATTTACCATTCTACACTGAAAATTGTACTGCAAGGTCTCTTTAGGCTCAACACTAGCATAGTTTCTGTTTACACACAAAATTTCAGTCACTGGTGTCATCAATTAATTATCATGTTCAATCTAATTTTTATTGTTTACTAGCTATTTCCTTCCTGCAAAGATGAATGCTAAACAATTAAAACCAGTCTGTCTAGAGAATTGGAACAAGTCATTCTATTGGTTTAATCTGCATAAAGTCATTTAACAAAATAAGAATAAAAACAGTCCTGCAGTCCCACACTGGAGTGGAAAATACAGATGCATAACTTGATGGTTACAACATGACATGCAGGTGGTCCTGCTGAGACAGACGGCAGGAATACAATCCCATAAAACCCTACGCCTTCCAGGGATGGTGGCATAGTCTAAGATTTCTTGTTTTTAACATTCACACTACTAAATTAATACAGGGTGTATTAAGCATTCTGATAAACAGGACGATGATTCATTCACATGTCTTCCACAGCAGCATATGAACTTTAGAAATGTGAGGTCTCCTGTAATCGGGTTTCTCAGGGAACGTCTTAGTCAAGGTCTTTGGTATTTTGGAGGGTAGATTCGTTTTTCAACAATTCATTCTTCAACAGGTTTTTTCCCTTTTCTGGATGTGCAATGTACACGCCTTCATAAAGGGTTTACTCTGACAGCTCAATACCCTGAATGCGAGGATCACAGGAAACCTCCAACTTTCAACTACCCAGCGCTAGGTTCTCTCACACGCAAAGCCTCCGGCCGCAAGCTAAGAGCCGGCAAAAGGAGATGGAGGCATCGTTGCTGCGAACGTAGGATGGTGGTTAGCATAACGCGATCAGCATCGTCGTTGGACCACGTGTGGGCCAAACCAGTTTGTTAGAAGTTGCTTGGAATTCTTATCTCCATTTTCATACCATTGTTTCTGTGAGTCTGAGTTTGTTTTTTTTAATGCTTTCGAACTTAGCAACTATCTACGAAATTGTGAAACGGCACCAAGTCACAAGCATTCCTTTTTTCTAGGAATATACAAATGAGATGGTGGTTGTGTTAAACTGAAACATCTATTTTTTTTTTCTGCGACTTTTTAATCTTTCTACAGTTTCTAATTTCCATCTTTGTAACACTTAAAGACCTCTACCTGGTCAGGGGCAGCACTTTTTTTGTCTTGCTTTATCATATAATTCACAACTTCCTTCAGGAACAAAAAAAAGGGCATTTCTTTCTTTCTTTCTTTTTTTTTTTTTGAGGAAGATTAGCCCTGAGCTAACATCTGCTGCCAATCGTCCTCTTTTTGCTGAGGAAGACTGGCCCTAAGCTAACATCTGTACCCATTTTCCTCTACTTTATATGTAGGACGCCTACCACAGCATGGCTTGTCAAGCAGTGCCATGTCCACACCCGGGATCCGAACCAGTGAAGCCCAGGCTGCTGAAGCAGAGTGTGCACACTTAACCGCTGTGCCATCGGGCAGGCCCTGAGCATTTCTGACAAAACGTTTCTGATACACTTTAATGAAATTAAGATCTATTATTCCAGTGAACTTCTTCCCTGTCACTCTACCCTTCCTCCTCCAGCATCACCACTCATACCACGTGATCCTCAGGAACTGAGGGTAACCATCTTGGTCCCATCCTTTTAACCAGTCTAACAATAATTATTTAACCATTCTCTTGTTCTGTTCAATGTCCCAAAGATCTTCTATACAACGAAAGCCAGGCGTAGAAATGTACAAAGACTGATGCATGAGAATGTCACCATTTTGCAACCCCCAGTGTGATTCGGGCGAGGATCATCGTGGATGCAACACATTGGCAACAGAATAGTTGGCATCGAACGATCATATACCCCACAGAGGAAAGTACAGCTCTAACGAAGGGATGTGGTGGGTGCCCTTAATCAAATCAGCAAACTCAGCATCCCCTATAACGGGGCAACCAGGACTTTCTAGGACTCCTGGTGTGATGTGACAGTAAGTACTCAGTATCAGGTAGGCATAGTCTTGCTAAAAATGTTCAGCCTGATCTAATCATAGAAAAACAAATCTGACAAATCCACTATGCAAGAAACTGGCCTGGGCTTTCCATAAAAATAAATCCTGTGAAAAACAAAAAGGCAGGAGAAGTATTCTAGTTTGAGACTAAAAGAAACGTAACTGAATGCAATTCGGGGACCTTGATTAAAAATGTAAATGTAAAAGACACTTAAGAAATGAAAAGGGAAGTTTGAATACGGACTATATATTAGATATCATTAAATTAATGTTAAATTTCTCAAGTGTCATAATGGCGCTGTGGTTAAGCGGAATAGGAATTTATTCTTAGGAGACAGTACTAAACTCCGCAGAAGTGAAGTATTTTGATGTCTCAGAGTTCAGTTAAGAACAAAAGCTTACAAGAAAGAAGGAACACATATCTGGGGAAGCGTCTGTGACTGGTGCATCTTATAGAAGAAACCGCTTCTGTGTATTTGGTGAGAAACATATTTAACAGAACTTCTCGCCACCATCATTTGTGCCTGCCATGGGAACATTTTATTATTCGAGCAACTCCCCCATCTAGAAACAGTACTTCTTATCTAAGTCAGGACTGTAAGAACCATTTTTTCAGAAGCCAGAAAATCATGTGCTTTAATTGCACATGACATGTCGCAGAATCTTCACTTGGACTCATCATGGTGTCTGTCATACACACGTTCATTTCAGAAGACATCTTTAGTTTTTAGCTTTACCTGGGCGTATAGAAAGAATACCAGAAATTTAGTTCACTAAAGACAAGGTGGATCAATACCATTAGCCATCAAAGAAATGCAAATCAAAACCACGATGAAATACCTCTTCACCCCTACTAGGATGATGATATAGTCATGTGCCGCATAAGGACATTTTGGTCAACGATGGACCATATCTATGATGATAGTCTCATAGCATTAGTACCACATAGCCTAGGTGTGTAGTAGGACCATGCAGCGTTGTATAAATACACTCTATGATGTTCACACAACGACGAAATTGCCTAACGATGCTTTCTCAAAACATCCCATTGTCAAGCGATGCATGACTTTAATCAAAAAGGCAGATTAACAAGTACTGGGGAGGATGTGGCAAAACCAGAACTCTTACACTGATGATGGGAAAGTAAAATGGTACAGCTGCTTTGGAAAACCACCTGCTAGTTCCTCAAAAGGTTAAACAGAGTTAACACGTAACCCAGCAATCCTGCTGGTTGGTAAATACCCAAGAGAAATGAAAACCTATGTCCACATAAAAACTTGTACACTAATGTTCATAGCAGCATTATTCATAATAGCCAAAAAGCGGAAACAACCCAAACATCCACCAACTGATGCAAGAATAAATAAAACGTGGGGTATATCCATATAATACATTATTATTCGGCAATAAAAGAAATGAAGTACTGATATGTGCTACGACATGGATGAACCTTGTAAACATCACATTAAGTGAAAAAAGTCAGACACAAAAGGCTGCATGCCATGCAATTCCATTTATATGAAATGTCCAGAATAGGCAGATCTTTAGAGACAGAAAGTAGATTAGTGGTTAGCAGGGACTGGGGGGAGAGGGAAAATGGGAGGTGACTGTTAATGGATATAGGGTTGCTTTGGGGGGATTCAAAATGTATAATAGATTATCATGATGATTAAACAACTCTGTGAATGTACTAAAATCCACTGAATTGTACACTTTAAATGGTATGTTAATTATATCTTAATAAAGCTGTTATTTAAAAGACCTAGAACAATTAATACTCTTCCAGCTATTGAGACTAGGAAATAGCTCAAGGGAAAGTCACCCATCAATAACTTCCTGGTGGAAATACATCTGGCTCTAGTGTTCATTTCCGATTAATTACAAACAAGATCTACAGTGCTTCTTGAGCAACAATAAAATGTCGTGACAAATCAGATTTAAATGGTATTGACTCCTGAAGTAAACAAAATACACCCTTTGATTATGAAAACCCTCCCCAGATGCCTTGGCAAATTCTTGATAGAAATAATCTCCTTTTCTACTAAATTTGGAGGGGAAGACTGAATAGCATGACAGGTCTAAAAAGTTATCGAGAGAAATTCTTCACTAAATTAAAAAAATTTAGGAAGGATTTAGGACATGAAACTTAAAAAATCTTAAAACTCAGATGACATTTTGGGATTATCATCCACTCTAGAATGGGCAGGGCACGGTTACTGATAAGCCACAACTCCTTTTAGAAAGACAGCTAAATCTAAGGAGAGCCATTCATATGTCTGCAGAAATCTTTTATGAAAAAGATTTCACCTAAGATTCAACATCTTTCATCTTGACCATGAGATTGAGTCATCAGACATTAAATGTTTCCCATACCTGGTACTAGGGAGCTTCCTTCCAACATTCTTAACACAGAATTCATATTACACTAAACTTTGATATGCCTCAAATTTTAATTCTTTCCATAATACTAAAGCAAAGTTTTAGGGGCCAGCCCCGTGGCACAGCAGTTAAGTGCACACGTTCCACTTCGGTGGCCCAGGGTTCGCTGGTTCAGATCCCGGGTGCAGACATGGCACTGCTTGGCAAGCCATGATGTGGCAGGCATCCCACATATAAAGTAGAGGAAGATGGGCATGGATGTTAGCTCAGGGCCAGTCTTCCTCAGCAAAGAGAGGAGGATTGGCAGATGTTAGCTCAGGGCTAATCTTCCTCAAGAAAAAAAAAAAGTTTTGCAAGTTGATCAAATACACTGAAAATTATAAACCCAAGTCTGTGTCAATATTGACAGATTCAACCTAAACTTAGATATAGATAGCTGCCAAAGTTTTATTTTTGTTTTAAATACACATATTTCAGAACATGTTCCATTGTTTTAACAATGGTGACTTGCTTGGTCCCATGAGGGTTCCTGGGTGAAAGCTTAGTAGGAAATCAAAGGATAAAATGGGGTCTTTCAGGGCTGGCATCTGTCAGGCAGGAAGGTGATGCCCAACAAGTGTGTGTGGGAATCAGAACTGGGGCAGGCTACAAAATCACTTGGCTCTCTCCATCAGCAACGCCTAAAGAGAAAGGTTCGGAGGGCCCGAAGCACGGATGTCTCCCTATTGGACACGGAAAAAACTGGGAGCCTGGAGACCCTGCTTTGAACCATCTCAGCTACCACTAAAAGGAAACTGCATCCTACGCTTTCCATGGAGCCTTTCTTTTCCACTGTAATTTCCCGTCATTATCCCTGTTACTTTAAGCCTATGAAAAACCTCATTAATTAACAGCGATAGCTTGCCAACCTGTGAGAACAGCTACGGTGTCTTTTTACAGTTGCATTCTAGAAATTTAATAAAACTTGATAACAGAGATCAAAAATGGTATACAGGGGCTGGCCCAGTGGTGTAGTGGTTAAGTTCATGCACTCTGCTTTGGCGGCGTGGAGTTCCCGGAACTACACACCACTCATCAAGCCACGCTGTGGTGGTGTCCCATATACCAAATAGAGGAAGACTGGCACAGATGTTAGCTCAGCGACAATCTTCCTCAAGTAAAAAAAGGGAGATTGGCAACAGATATTAGCTCAGGGCCAATCTTCCTCATACACACACACACACACAAAATGGTATGTGATGACTACAGACACAAAATCTGGTCCTTTGTTCTATAAATCTATAACTCACCTTGCAAAATTTGTGATAGGAAATGGGGTTGGCGCTATGAAGACCACCCTATTCCAAATAACTCTACTCCAAACCCCACATTCTCTGTCCTCCAGGATTTGGCATTTTGTGGACTCTGTTATGACAATTAAAATACCCAGCTTTTTGGGGCCAACCATGGTGCAGCGGTTAAGTGCACACGTTCCGATTGAGTGGCCCAGGGTTTACCGGTTTGGATCCCACGTGTGGACATGGCACCACTTGGCAAGCCATGCTGTGGCAGGCATCCCACGTATATAAAGTAGAGGAAGATGGGCACGGATGTTAGCTCAGGGCCAGTCTTCCTCAAAAAAAAAAAAAAAAAATACCCAGCTTTTTACTTCCCTCCTGCTTTTAACCCAGATCCTCTTTTATCCTCAATTCTGTCCCATATTGATCTATCTGCTGCTTCTTCCATAATCCTAAAAATGGAAAATGTTAAAGAAAGTTTTGAAAAGTTGAAATGATCTAAGACACTGTCATTCTAACACCTCTTCATTTTCATGTACTCCTTTTAAATTTAGCCACATACATACAATTTTTATAGAATGGCTGTTGTGGAGTACAGTTCTGCATATTTCCCCCATTTTGAAACCATAAACATATCCCCAAGCTGTTACAAATTCTTCTCATGTGTCCTTTAAATGACAAGGACCAGGTGTATGTACCACACGTAATTCACTTAACTGAGCTTTTTTTTAACGATTGGCACCTGAGCTAACATCTGTTGCCCATTTTCTGGTTTTGTTTTTTCTTCTTCTCCCCAAAGCCCCCCAGCACATAGTTGTCTATTCTAGTTCTACGTCTTTCTGGTTGTGGCACGCGGGACGCCACCTCAGCGTGGCTTGATGGGCAGTGCTAGGTCCACGCCCAGGATCCAAACCGGTGAAGCCCTGGGCCCCCGAAGCAGAGCCCAAGAACTTAACCACTCGGCCATGGGGCCGGCCCCTTAGCTAATCTTTCACTATCTTAAGACAATGATAAACACTTGTAATAAACATTTTATGGAATATAGTTTTCCTTCCCTTGTATTATTTATCTGTTGAATTTCCAGAACTAGGAGCAACAGAACAAAGAATGAGAACATGCATATGGTTCAATGCATTGCCAAATTGCTTTATATTTGATTTTTGTTAAGCACAGGAATTTATGCATTTCAACGGGATGTTTATCTTCCGTCTCCTTAGATGCAGTCTTCTCTCCCTCTCCTCCAGAGATCCAGGGCCTCCCTCTGTCGTCTACTGCGTGCCTCCAGTCTGTCTGCTCTGGCGCACTGAGAGCTAAACCCCTCTTTATCCCAAAACACTGTCACCATCCCTAAGTTTGGAAAAAAAGACCAATCCATCATTCACTTTCTATTCTAACTTTTCAATCATTTGTCACTTTGAATGTCTGCCTTCACTTCTTATGCAAGTTCATAAAATATTAACTCAGTCAAGGCCAAGAAGTGTTTTATACCAGGCAAATTTTCCTAGAATTATCAGTCAATTACGTTTATTCAACCGTACATTTGACCAGCCTAGATTTAAGGAGAGTTGCTGAATTGCTCAATTTTGTCAAATCTCTGGTGAAATCCCGAATCATCATTAGTATATTCTAAAAAATCTTATAGTACGGGAAACTGAATAACAAAAAAGACTAGGAAAAGAAGAAAAAACAAAAAGGAAAATTAAATAAATTTGATTATTGGGTTTATTTTTAGTGACCAAGCTGACTCTTAGTGATCACCAATTTCTCCTCACCTATCTGCTGAGCAATCCATTCTAGGCCAGGAAAGATGTTATAATCACCATTAACTGTGGTTCCTTCTGATGCAAAAGACTGTTGGAGGATGGATAAGGAGAAAGAACAGCTTTTACATATGTATGTATGTTAGATTTTTTAATAAGCCTTATTATTCTTGAACCCGTTAAAACTTTTTTTTTTGCTGAGGAAGATTAGCCCTGAGCCAACGTCAGTTGCCAATCTTTTTCCACTTTATATGTGGGTCACTGCCACAGCGTGGCTGACAACTGGTGTAGGTCCACGCCTGGGATCTGAACCCCAAACCTTGGCTGCCAAAGTGGAGTGCACCAAACTTTACCACTAAGCCACGGGGCCAGGCTCTATTCTTGAATTTTAAAAACCTGAATTTAAACGAAGTGTTCCTTTCTTCCAGAAGGTTAATATATTCAGGTTCATTTTCTTCTGCTATATTTTTTCAAGTTCATTTTCTTCTGCTATATTTTAAATCTACTGGATTGAAGTTGGTTGAGCGAACTGATTTAATGGGTCATGAAATCCCTGCAGTGACTATTTAAAGTTCAAATAGCAACAGGAGCCCTTTTCTATACTTCTGATTTTCAAAACTTTTTAGAAAGAGCCAGCTGGATTCCTATGAAGGAAAAGTTTTAAGCAGCCATAAGAACCTAAGTCAGATCAGTTAACAAATATCACCTGCCCTCAGTTATTCAATGGTGACATTTTTCAGCTAAGAATATTTTGGGGGGCTGGCCCCGTGGCCGAGTGGTTAAGTTCGTGCGCTCCACTGCAGGCGGCCCAGTGTTTCGACGGTTCGAATCCTGGGCGCGGACATGGCACTGCTCGTCGGACCACGCTGAGGCAGCGTCCCACATGCCACAACTAGAGGAACCCACAACGAAGAATACACAACTATGTACCGGGGGGCTTTGGGGAGAAAAAGGAAAAAATAAAATCTTTAAAAAAAAAAAAAAAAAAAGAATATTTTGGGAGTTGGCCCCGTGGCCTAGTGGTTTAAGTTCAGCGCACTCCGCTTCAGTGGCCTAGATTCCATTCCTGGGTGTGGACCTACACCACTCATTTCTGGCCATGCTGTGGTGGCAACCTACATGCAGAGTGGAGGAGGACTGGCACAGATGTTAGCTCTGGGTGAATCTTTCTCAGCAAAAAAAAAAAAAAAAAAAAAATTTTGATTACTAAAAACCAGTGAACCATACACTTTAAATAGGTGAACTGTATGTTAGGTGAATTTTATCTCAATAAAACTGTTGCAACAAAGAAAAGAATGCTTTAATTTACATGTATAAATTTAACTTTGTCCTTAAAACATAAGCTTTTAGACAAATTCTATTTCCCCAGATTTAAGCTTCAGTCTATATCATCCTCTGCAAATGAGATTTTTGAAGCTAAAGTCATTATTTAACCAGAAATATTACATATATGTTTATATTACCTAAAACTGTATCTTTAACATGCATTTGGGTATCATGCTACTTTGATGCAGAATTTACTAGAAAGGAACCATTTATGACTTTTCATTAAATATTGATCTTATTCTTTTCTGATGTTAACAAGGAAAACTAATCAATTACTTTAAATATATAACATTTTAGAGCTAATAGGCTTTTGTCTGTTGTCCTCAAGGCGTGTCAGCAATTCATTCAAGGCCCCTTTCAGGGCCACACCCTGCTCCAGCTGACATCTTGGCACACACAGACTGCCGGGCCATCCTCCAAGCTCCTGGTCTCCATTCCCTGCCTTTCTTTCGTTCAATCCCTTCCGTACACCACTCGCTTTTCTCACAGAACAGTCCTTCTCCCGATCCCAAACTGGAGTCTGCACTGACAGGGGAAGAAAACAAAAGGCAGAGATTTGAAGTGGGTGGGCTCAGCTTCAAGAAGCAAGAGACAGGGGCCGGCCCCATGGCTGAGTGGTTAAGTTCGTGCGCTCCACTTTGGCGGCCCAGGATTTCACTGGTTCGGATCCTGGGCACAGACATGGCACCGCTCATCAGGCCATGCTGAGGCGGTGTCCCACATGCCACAACTAGAAGGATCTACAACTAGAATACACAACTATGAACTGGGGGGCTTTGGGGAGAAGAAAAAAAAGGAAGCTTTGGGGCCGGCCCGGTGGCACAGTGGTTAAGTGCGCACGTTCTGGCTCTCGGCGGCCTGGGGTTCCCCAGTTTGGATCCCGGAGACGGACATGGCACTGCTTGGCACGCCATGCTGTAGTAGGCGTCCCACATATAAAGCAGAGGAAGATGGGCATGGATGTGAGCTCAGGGCCAGTCTTCCTCAGCAAAAAGAGGAGGATTGGCAGCAGTTAGCTCAGGGCTAATCATCCTCAAAAAAGGGAAGCTTGGCAATAGATGTTAGCTCAGGTGCCAATCTTTAAAAAAAAAAAAAAAAACCACAATGAAATAAACATGTCCCAGGGAAAGAGATGGACAGTTTCGGACTCAACATCCATAGATGTAATGGTAGCCAGGGCAGTGGACCAAGATGTCTTCAGAGAGCTCGTGGAGTAAAATGAAGAAACAGCAACAGGAGGAATTGACTGTTTGTTGAATGGATGCCTCAATGACCAGTTTTGCAGGAATATAACTAAGAGAGTTGTGAGTTAGAGAAAGCCCAAAGCTACTAGCTCAGGAAGTAGGTAGTAATTCTAGTTCAAAAAGCAGTAATTCGCCGGCCATTAAGTATTAATTCGCCTGCCAGATTCTCAGAGAATCACCCCGTGAGTCAAAAAGAAAATTTAAGTTTAAGAGAAGAAAGGACTCTGAAAAAGTCACATGAACACATTTTTTCACATATAAGTCTAAAAGGCTGACAATTTCAGCTAATAAACCATCTTTTATATACAAGCAAAGAAAATGGGCTTAAACTCTGAAGTATACTTAAACTCTGCCCAAGGTGGTGGAAAATTGACTTCAGTTATGTAAACGCTTCTTGGAGGCCACGCTACCCTACACTACATGGAAAAGCATTTAAAAGTAAACAAAGGCCATGAAAAGAGCTTCACTTTGTCACCACACTCACTCACTGAATGGAAGAATATATAGAAGATGAAAAGAAAACACCCAACAAACCATTGGTTTTTGTCTTCTCTCCTAACCCTCAAGAGACAGTTGGGGAATGAAGGATAAGGAGGCAAAAGAGGGAAGTCGAGTGGGATATATACACCGGCAGGCAGAGGGCCTCTCAGACCACAGGCTTCCTTCCACTTTCTGTCTCTATCTATAAAGCCATCATGTGCAGAGAAAAATGGCCAGAAGCAGGAAGACCAATTTGAAGATGGATGCTGCATATATTACACTGGATAATTAAAACTGGAGAATGAGGAGAAGATCTGAGGAAGCAGAAGTAGGACCAACAGAACTTCACAATGGGCTGGATGTTGGTGAGTGAAAAGAAGAGCAAGAGAAAGACGGTGATACCATTCTGCAAGATGGGGAAGATACCAGAAGAGAGTTCTCTTTACTGGGAGAGGAGGTCAGCAAAGGGGACAGAAGAAACGCCGTTCTTGAGGTAAACTTGTCCAACACATAGATACGTGGGACTGAAACTTGGTGGCTATAACCGATTGTTAAAACCCTGAGAGAGGGCCAGCCCCAGCGGCCTGGCGGTTAAGTTTGGCATGCTCTACTTTGGCTGCCAGGGTTCAGTTCCTGGGCATGGACCTACACCACTCATCTGTCAGTGGCCATGCTGTGGTGGTGGCTCACATACCAAAAGAGGGAGATTGGCAGCAGATGTTAGCTCAGGGCCAATTTTCCTCAGCAAATAAATAAATAAATAAAATACAACCCCAGGAAGAGGACAAAATCCTCCAAGGACAGTGCCTCCATCTGGGCTGGCCAATCAGCTGGGGGATGATCCGAAGGGAGGAAATGTGTTTAAATGGAATGGGGGGACCAGCCCCAAGGCCCAAGTGGTTCAAGTTCCACACACTCTACTTCGGTGGCCCCAGGTTCACGGGTTCAGATCCTGGGAGCGGATGTACTCCACTCACCAGCCAGGCTGTGGCCACATCTCATACACAAAATAGAGGAAGACTGGCACAGATGTTAGCTCAGGGCTAATCTTCGTCAAGCAAAATTTAAAAAGAGGAAGACCGTCAATGGATGTTAGCTCAGGGTGAATCTTCCTCATGAGAAATAAAATAAAATGCAATGGAATGGGGTTCAACAGGGTAAAGCAGGATGGATGAACTAGGTCGTCAGGAGGGCAGAGCAGGGAGGGAGAAGACGGTCACCGTATGGGCCTGGCAGTCAGTGACACCCAAATTAAAGAGAAAAATGAGCGATACTGATTGTTATTTAGGTCTCCAACGGCCTCCACACCCAGAGAACTCTGATCATGGCCTGGCATCAGCTGTCTCCAGGCTATGATAGGGTGGAAGAGTGGGGACACGATCTGAATAACTAGCTGGCCAATAAAGACGAATCGTTTGCCGTTTACTTGATATCTTGCCATTCCTTGCTACCTTAGCAGATATTGTAATACATCCTGAAATCCTAGAAAGGCAGAGAGCATCAGGATCTTAGGAGCTGTCTAGTATTCCAGATCTTGACAGTATAAGAGACATCTTCTCGGCATCATAGCCAAGGCCCATGTCACATTGCAGTGGTACCCACCTGACCCAGACAAACAGGGGAAACCTCGAAATTGAACTCAAGAGCTGGTGAATCAAAAGCTCCACTTCCTAGTTAAATTTTCACTTTGTTGACTCTTTTCTTTTTTTTTTTTTTGAGGAAGATTAGCCCTGAGCAAACATCTGCCACCAATCGTCCTCTGTTTTGCTGAGGAAGACTGGCCCTGAGCTAACATCCGTGCCCATGTTCCTCCACTTTACATGTGGGACGCCTACCACAGCACAGCTTGCCAAGCGGTGCCATGTCTGCACCCGGGATCTGAACTGGCGAACCCTGGGCCGCCGAAGTAGAGCGTGCAAACTTTAACCGCTGCACCACCGGGCCGGCCCCGACTCCTTTTTTAAAATGATCCCAGACCTCATAGAAGCTATCAGCTCTTGGTCAGATAGGAAAAGGCAAGTCCAAGTGCCCAAAAAACGGCCTGGTGCCGAACAGGTCCACAAATGCAACAAACTTCAGTGAACGACAGTCACTGGGAGAAGAGATTCTGTTTTTTGTATTTCTCCATGCACCTGATCATTAAGGTTTATGCATTTATTAGTTTCCTCTCTCCAGATTCCAGCCTTGTAATCACCACAGAAGCGCTCAGTCAAACAAGTGTGTTAGGAGCCCTCAGACGTGGGCAGAGCACACAAACTGGCAGACCCCGTCTCTCATTCACATCAAGTTACAGCTTTGTGTGAGAATAAACACACGAAGTGACACTGAAGCAAAGGGCCAGTAAGTGGATATATTAAACTTATTTATATATAAGCTAATTTTTAAAATAAACAGTTTTAGTAAATATTTATTATGGAGGAGTCAGTATTTTATGCCTAAATTGACTTGTTCCTGCTTATATGGCCTAAAGCAATCTTACAAGAATAGCCCCTACATTAATTTTTAGGTTTCACAAACCAGTAACTTTCTTAAAAATTTAGCTTAGTTACAATCCCAGAATACAGTTATTTGCTTTGATTTGCTTTGATCAGACTCAAGGAAAAAATATATCAGTGTCTTTCTCAACTTATCCGAGGCCGAAAGAAGCCAGCTGGTCAGCTCATACCAAAGGAATCATAAGCTTTGGGGATTTTTCCTTCTTCATGACCATAAAAAGCAACAAACGGGTGACATTTCCTTTACTCCTCTTTGCCAGAGGAAGAATTTGCAACTCCATTCAAGAAGGCTCTGTTTTGACCTCCCGTGATCTTTGTTCAAGTTCACAAACGGTTACAATACCTCCAGTATTCACGGCAGGAGCTGGAAAGGGTTTGAAGAACACAATAATTTACAGCATTTAACTCCACAGTAGTCCAATTGTCTCTGGCCCCAGAAAATACAGTTAAGAGAAAGTTTAAAGGAATAATGTGGCTTGCACTGGGATGTTTAGCTCTAAGCACAATTAATTAAGTGCCACAGAAACTGAGTCTATAGGATTATTAGATTCAATGCAGACTGAAAATAAAAATCAAATCTGATGCGATTATCTGGATTATCTGAACAGTGAAATTAATCCAAAGTGTACTCAAATCCCAAAATTTTTAATTTTCTACTCCTTTCTCAACTTTCTACTTCTTTCTCTCTCAACTCCCAAAAATGTATCAGCAAATCTTGGGGCCCGCCCTGTGGCACAGCGGTAAGCTCAGCACACTATGCTTTGGCGGCCTAGGTTCGCAGGTTCAGATCCCAGGCGTGGACCTACACTACTGTCAGCCATGCTGTGGCAGTGACCCACATAGCAAGTGGAAGAAGATTGGCACAGAAGTTAGCTCAGGGCTAATCTTCCTCAAGAAAAGAAAAACTGTAACCCAAATTTCCTAGACTATTTTCCACTCAGTTGTTTTCCCAACATGAGGTTCTATCTTGCCTCATCATTTTATTATTTTTATATTTTTATTATTTTATTATTTTCTTGCCTCCTTCTCTGAAGCATCTCCATTCTTCAACACTTGACCATAAATTCCATTTTCTCTGTCCTAGCTCAGGCCGCTATGACAAATTACCACAGACCGTGTGGCTTAGACAACAAACACTTATTTCTCACAGTTTTGGAGGCTGGACGTCCAAGATCACGGTGTGGGACGATCTGGCTCCCGGTCTGGAGAGTCTCTTCCTGCTTTGCAGAGGGCTGTCTCTCCTTGCACCCTCATTCAGCCGAAAGCAAGAAAAGGAAGCGGGCTGTCTCATGTCTCTTCTTCTAAGGGCACTGATCCCATAGTGAGGGCTCCCTCTCCACGACCTAATCACCTCCCAAAGGCTCTATCTCCTAACACCATCACATTAGGGTTTAGAGTTCCAACATATGAATGTGGGGGGGGACACACAAACATTCAGTCTGCAGCATCCTCCACATCCCCTCTCCTGGTACCCCAGTGTGTATATGCTCTCTCCTGCCTTTGGGACTTGTCATGTTTGTGCCTCTTGCCCAGCACTCAGCTACAATTCAAGGCAAATATGGTTTCCCGGATCTTGCGAAGTCCACTACAGACGGTGGGCACTGCGGTCAGACATAGTTATGGGGACTCAGCTGGCCCACTGTGGCGCTTCACGCTGGCAGCAAAGAAAGACCCCCAGCTGATTTAACAAGACCTCCCCAATTTTCCTTTTCTTCCTAAATATACTTACACATCGTCTATTTTCATTTGCCATTTAGTCTTTACATAATTTTTTTCCAAGATCATGCAATTAAGAAAAAACACATCAATCACCTCCATGATTTTTTAGTCACGAATCTATAGGCCTAACTTTTTATTTTTGGTATTGGGAGCGCAAGCACACGTGGCCAAGCTGCTACTTTTAGTCCAGGCTTCCTAGAAAGGGAGAAGTTAATTTAGCCATCTAATTTGCCTAAGACTAAAGCACCTTGGGTAAGAAATAAGCAGGAATCCAAGGACCCTAGAGACTGCTTGAGAAACTTTCCCTGACAAATGTACTCTCTAAACCATGACCTACTTCCCTGAATACTCCAGCATTCTTCGAATTCCTCCCTGTCATGGAAGACTGTTTATCGGGCACAGTTCCAGGCGGGACTTGAACTCTCCCGTCACTGGTGCAATTCCAGATAACAGTGTAGGTCCCTCTTTGGTCACCACAGAATCTCCATATAGGACAAAAACATTTGGGGCATTCAAAAGACCTTAGTGTGTCTTTCATTAGTATCAAACGAATAACCAATCTTCATTTTAATCAAAGCGGAACAAATTTTCTGTACTGTAAACAAAAGACAGATCTAAAACTTTCATCAAATTGAGTTTTAAGTAAACTTAAACTCTCGAAGGTGGGCTGACCCGGCGGTATAGTGGTTAAGTTTATGCGCTCTGCTTCAGCAGCCCAGGGTTCAGATCCCGGGCACAGACTGACACACCATCAGCCATGCTGTGACGGCATCCCACACACAAAAGAGAGGAAGACGGGCACAGATGTTAGCTCAGGGACAATCTTCCTCAGGCAAAAAGAGGAAGACTGGCAACAGATGTCAGCTCAGGGCCAATCTTCCTCACAAAAGAAAACCACAAAAACCTCTTGAAGGTTTTACAAAGAAAAACTCAGATATGAAATGAAATCAACTGGGGTTTTGCCCCCATTACTGTCAACTATTTTTTGTTTAAATTTTATATACTAGCTTTTGTCCCAATTAAAGAAAAGATCTCAATCAGGACTGATTTAGTAAATTTTAGCCGTGACGTGTTCCACTGCTTTTCAATAACTTACTTCATATAAAATGAAGCAGAACAAGCATAAAAATTTCCATTCAAATATTTGGATTAACATAAAGGAGTCAAGAACTCATGTCTAAATATTGGTTTTCTGAAATAATTGAGAAAAATTCATCATAGAGAGGCTGGCTAATTCTAAGCATTTGCCTCTGGATTCTAATCCTATCCCCACCCCTAACCCCACCCCCAGCCCCAGTTGGTACTGCAGTGTATATCAATCATAAATTCAAAGCAGATCGACCACATCTAAGGTTGAACTTTGCATGGCATTCAATGTGACTGGTGTGGAATAAGCCTTTTTACATATAGAGCCAAGTGGAGGATAATTTCAAACAAAAGTTTCTTAAGAGGCATGCGACAAGAGTTTGGTAATTTAGTGAAAAATTATCCCCCAGAACTGAAAATGTACAAAAAGGTTAAGACCTCCATAATACATGAACAATCTTGTTTTCTGCATCACAACAATATGTATTTACAAGGAAAACTATCAAGGATGCATTGAAGCATGACAAATAAGGATGGTCAATACAGAAAATTGATCATCGCACCAGACAAAACCCAGAGCCTGGAACGGCTCAATTCAGTAAGAAATCATACGCTCAGACAGGAAGAAAAATAGCAAACCATAAATCGTCCTCTGAACAACACACCAAAGGGCAGACACTGGAGATGGAAAAAATGACAAAGAAGAAATATCTTCTTTAAAAGTAAGGATAAACATTCCTCAGGCTACCTAGTGTCTTTGCCTACAAATGGAGGGAATACAAGTCAACCACCAGGCTCTTTGATTTGTAGGTGGCCCCAGATGCTCAGGGGTGGAACAGTCTCGGTGGCAAGATGAAGCGGTGATCCAACAGCTGTTCAGTCCAGCGGCATCTATTTCATCCAGTCTTCTCTTCTAATAATACTCACTTTTGGTTCCACCTTTCCCATAGCGGCCACCACCAGTTCCTTCCACGTTATCATCTCTCATCCTGGGCCATTGGCTGTTCCTCCCAGGGCCACCCCTCGGCAAGCCTAGATTGCCCAAATGCTCCTGGTCTCCGCTCTGAAACAGACCACTCTTAGAGAAGTGGTACTGATCACGTGGATGCCCTCTGTCATTCCCTACAGAGTCTGCCGCAAACCCCTTCCTTACTTTCGACGTCCCAAGCTGTTCCCATCATGTGACATTCTCCCTTCTAAAGACACTTTCCATTTAAATCCTTGTTTGGCATGGTGGGTCACACAGCAATAGGCAACTGAAACAGACGTCATGGGAAGATGTTTTTGTCTGACTACTGAAGAAAGTGAGTTATTTAGAATTCCAAGTCTTGAAATCTCAGTCATATATATATATATTTTTAAAGATTTTATTTTTCCTTTTTCTCCCCCAAAGACCCGCAGTACACAGTTGTATATTTTTAGTTGTGGGTCCTAACAGTTGTGGCATGTGGGACGCTGCCTCAGCATGGCCCAATGAGTGGTGCCATGTCCGCACCCAGGATTCGAACTAGTGAAACCCTGGGCCGCCGAAGCGGAGCCCGCGAACTTCACCACTCAGACCGGACCAGCTCAAAATCTCGGTCATTTTTGACTGCCCCTATGCCCATACCCTGCGCCCAGTCCCACTGCCCCCTGCTAACATCTGATACATCATCACAGCGTGGAAACGTCTGCCGACACAGCCTCCCCAAGTCACCCCTTCCAGTCTCACTTCGCCCCACTCTCCTATAGATGTCGTCTCTGCCGTGTAGGAGACAGTCTCCCAGGAGTCCATCATCCACTCATGGGGCGTTTCTGCATCTTTGTTCTTCATCAGAAGCCTTCACTGGCTCTCTGTTGCCTGTACTGCTCCTAAAATGACTGGCCATGACCCTATTCACCATCCTCTTTCCATATTTCCTTCCAAACCTTCAGCTCCCCAATATGCCCTGCACTTTCTGGTCTCCCAGCCAAGAGCCTTTTATCCGCCTGCAACACTTTCTTTCTACAGGACTTATCTGGACAATTCAGTGAGCAGATATATACCAACTAATGACAATTCTTTTTTTTCTTTTGAGGAAGACTAGCCCGGAGCTAATATCTGCTGCCAATCCTCCTCTTTTTTTGCTGAGGAAGATTGGCCCTGAGCTCACATCCATGCCCATATTCCTCTACTTAATATGTGGGACACCTACCACAGCATGGCTTGCCACATGGTGCCATGTCGGCACCTGGGATCCGAACCAGCGAACCCCAGGCCACTGAAAGCAGAACATGCACACTTAACCACTGTGCCACTGGCCCGGCCCTGGCAATTCTTCTACTGTCCATCCAACTTATTTGAATGATTGTTACTGAATACTTCCTCTAGGGGAACCCCAGCCCCACACCTAGATGATGAGGTGCTCAAGAATAACACTGTGTGTTCTTATTTCTTAATCTCCCAAAGCATCTACACCAGTGTCTTCCACACGGTAAGTGGTTAGGAAATACCTGACTATCTTTAATGCATAATGTTATTACACACCAGGAAAACAAGCTAAGTTTAGAAGATAACATCTGCTCCCCATTTGTTAACATTTCGGTAAACTCACCACAACCACGAGACCAGGGCAACACCTGAGATGTAGGATAGAGAAGTATTTTAAACCATGGGCTTGCTCTCATAATGGACGCTCCCTTAATGCTTTTAATTTACTATACAAAACACAGCAGGAAATTTTTTAAAGTAAAAAGAAATCAATCTAGGGCTGGCTGGTGGTGCAGCGGTTAAGTGCACACGTTCTGCTTCAGCGGCCTGGGGTTTGCCGGTTCGAATCCCAGGTGCAGACATGGCACCACTTGGCACGCCATGCTGTGGTTGGTGTCCCACATATAAAGCAGAGGAAGATGTGCATGCATGTTAGCTCAGGGCCAGTCTTCCTCAGGAGAAAAAGAAAAAAGGAGAAGGATTGGCAGATGTTAGCTCAGGGCTAGTCTTCCTCCAAAAAAAAAAGAGAAAGAAATGTTCATGGAGTCAAGATGGAACAGTAAAGATGTGGTGGGGAAAGCCAGACCCCTATTCTGATTTTCAACGACTTGGCTGGGTTTTAAGCTTTCTTCACAGATTTATGGACCAGCCAATTGCCATAATTTGAGCCCTCAGCCACTGTCTTACCTTCCTAAAACAAGGGAAGTTTTAAATTGATAAATGAGGAAAGAGGTTTAAGAGGCAATCTGTTGGAAACAGAAAACATAACATAAATAACGCCTCCTTCCTCAGAAAGGATAAGGGCACTGGATTCAACACCTATTGACCCCGAAATAGCACGTTCTATTTCGAAGGCCTCTACTGGCAGCACACTTGTTTTCGATACAGTAGAACAAAGGAATGAAATTATGTAGGAGAAATATTTCCCTTTATTTTCCCCTCAAGACGTGTGGAGGGGAATACTTACTGTTCCAGCATCATCTGAAACCCTATCTCCCACCCACACAAGCTCCAACCCCAGTCAGCCTGGGCTCTCCATCGGCTCCTACACCCCACAGCCCTTCCTCAAGCCGATGGTGGCTACAGCGGCAAATCAGAATACCTGATGAGCATGAGACTGCGGACTCTCAGACCCTTCCATGCCCAGGATGCTGAGTCAGTGCATCTAGGATGGGACCCGGGGGGCCTTTAAAAAGCTCCCACAGTGACTGAATTGTACAGCCACGTTCCAGAGCCCGGGCGAAATTTAATCTCTCAATACTCCGCAATTTGCAATGTCTGCATA
The DNA here is from genome assembly GCF_041296235.1 of Equus asinus. Lineage (NCBI taxonomy): Eukaryota > Metazoa > Chordata > Mammalia > Perissodactyla > Equidae > Equus > Equus asinus. The sequence goes on from NC_091790.1 coordinate 37,350,948, forward strand.
TAATAAGCAGACCAGCCAATGAGTCGTCGTAATCTCCCTTTCTTAAATTTTGGCTTATCTCATTTTCAAATCAAACATAACATTGACATTTTACTAAAACTGGGATTAAGGTGAGGCAGAACGAAACTCCTGGGTCCTCCCCTCACCCCACCTTTTTTAAACATCAGAGAAACGGTGGGGAGGACGACCACCTTTGACCTTGAAGGAACTCTTGTATGAAGAGAAGCCTACCGGCGTCTGGAAGACCCTGTCATTGCCCGTGCTTTGAGTTTTTCTGGGAAAACACACTGATTCCAGTTAACAGAGCCAGACTGTCGTTTGCTGTGAGAATGAGAAGGAGCCCAGGGGAGGGCCTGCAGCCGACTGCTCCCCCAGGAAAGGATTCCTGCTGCCCCCAATCCCTGAGTCCAACATTTCAGGGATCAGAGGAATGAAGAAATTTCTGGCAACCAGATGATTCTAGATTGTCCCCAGAGGAGAAATTTTAAAATTGATAGCTCAAGAAGTAGGTCATTGTCCAAGCAAATAAAATGAAAGACAGTTTACTAATTTGGGAAGGAAAATGAGTAAACAAGAGCAGTCCTTCAGCCACCATTTTACTCTTAAACTTGCCTTTTCCCTATTTTAAGTAATTCCTGGGTAAAAAAAGAAAAAAAGTCTTTACAAATTAATTAATAGTAAAATAAACCAGAGCGTTTAATGCTCTGAGAGTCAGTGCAGTTCACGATCAGGCGGAGCACAGAAGATAAAGCATATACATACACTATACATGACAAGGCGCTCAACTTCGCAATTAAAAATGTGTCAAGGAATTTGAGGTGCCAACTGAGGTGCAGATTGGCAAATATCAGAAAATCTGATAGCCAGTGAGGCAAAGGCATCGGGAAGCCAGTGCTGACCTCCACAGAGCAGGGAGGCAAAGTGGCAGAATCTCTCTGGAAGGTCATTTTGGCAAGAACTATCAAAATTCTAAATGCATATAAATCCTGTGATCCAACAATTCCCCTTGCAGAAATCAATCCTAGAGATGCACTTGCACACATACAAAGAGATCTGTGCTAGAGTATTCCCTGCATCAATTTATTACAGCAAAACTCTAGGACTTTTAAAACATCAATGCACAGGACTGGTAACATCATTATGGTACTTCAACCCGTAAAGGAGAAGTTTACATAGCCACTAATTATAAGCCATTCTTACTAATAATAAGAATGGGGGTAGATCTTCATGTCCTGATATGAAAAGACATCCAACATCTAAAGTAACAGAATGTAAGGGATATGATCTTATTTGTTCAAAGGAAAACCTGGGGCTATTCTCATCTATGTCCTTGCACATACAAAAAGTTTGTGAAAGAACATTCGAGAAACCAACACTGATTTCAAACTATTGTTAACAGTGAATACTTGGAGGGTGAGAGGAATAAAAGACTTTCACTTTCACCATACTCCACAAATGAAGGTTCTCAAAGTTGACCGTCTTAGAAAAACAAACAAGAAATGCATCCTGTTATGCAATCACTTTAAATAAAAATCCTTTAATAAGAGTAAACAAGTGCTTTTGATCATCTTACAAGGCCTGTATGATTCGAGAATGATGATGTCAGATCTACAGTCAGTTTTAAATAAGTAAACTCAAGTACTCACAAGAAACACAAAGACTGAAATTATTACAGGTTATTAATATCTTCACCCCAATCTTTTTTTAATTAACATTTTTTTCCATTTATCTGTTTATTTTCAGATGGACATCATAATATATTTCGAGCGGCTGTCTCCGTGGCCGAGTGGTTAAGTTCGTGCGCTCCACTGCGCCACCCAGGGTTCGGATCCTGGGCTCAGACATGGCGCCACTCGTCAGGCCACCTTGAGGTGGCATCCCACATCCCACAACTAGAAGGACCTGCAACTAAGATATACAACTGTGTACAGTGGGGTTTGGGGAGATAAAGCAGAGAAAAAAAAAAGACTGACAACAACTGTTAGCCCAGGTGCCAATCTTCCAAAAAAAAAAAAAAATCTCAAATTCTGTGTAGATTGCATCATGTGACAACATGGATGGACCTCGAGGGTATTATGCTCAGTGAAATAAGTCAGAGGGAGAAAGTCAAATACCATATGATCTCACTCATAAGTAGAAGATAAAAACAACGACAAACACATAGCAATGAAGAGTGGATTGGTGGTCACCCCAATCCTTTTCTTAGATGTACTAACGAGTAGAGAACAAAAGGATGGTCATAGGTATAAAACCTTACCCTTATATTCTCTAATAAGGTGCTGATTTGCCGGAAAATGATCCCAAATCGAAATAGACAAGTCAAATAATTATAATTATAGATTTGACAGAATTTTTTAAAAGAATTTATTGAAAATAAGCTTACACATTTATAAAATATAGTGCTACTTCCAAGCCCAGCTTTTTTCCTATTTTCCCACTGTATTATTTTAAAATGAAACCCTCTAAACTGTAATTTTTTGAGGTTACAAGAGAACTAAGAATTGGGTTCAAGGATATTTAGTTTTGTTTTCTTCATAAGCTAAAAGTCCTGATAGATTTTTCTCAGCACGCAGACTGCTGTAAATTCTAATTTCTCCCTTTATGAATGACTACGGCATGCAGAATGACAGGGGCCAAGGATGAGCGCCATTTAGCGTGATTTTCCTTTCACTAGTATTCTATCACACTGAGTATGTGCTAAAACTGATGAAGAAAAAGAAAAAAAATTCCTAGGACCTTGTAAAACAAAACATTTTATTTCCATTTTATTAATTATCCTATAAGATACCAAACGAGAATAATCTTTATAACATCACTTTACAGTCATCAAGGCAGAGATCTGTCGATGCAAAATGAATTCAAAGAGGATGACATTTGGGGCCTGTTCTTCACAGAGGGAAGTATTTCAACTGGAAATTTCCACTCATCTCATACATCTAAGAGCCTAAAAGGCTATTAATGGATTAAAAGGGAGGCCCTGCCATCCTCACAGGCTATCATTATCCTAAATGACCATCCTCACACCCACTTCTCCAATTTCTGGACTGTATTCTCATCAGAAAACAGCGTCTCTTCTAATCTGGGGGAAATGCATAGGAATACAGGTAGCCACGCACAAAAACACCATTCTATTAACAAACACAGAATTCTCTACTAATCTTCTTAAACTTTGGTCCTTTTAGTGTAAAACTGGTGACATAATCACATTACAGGCATCTTCATTCTCCATTCCCGTTGTGGAAACAGAGGGCAAGTGGGAGAAAGCATCCTACTTTAGGGTGGGAGAGGAATTATGAAATGCAGCTGGCCAACTCAGTTGTCTGTTTTCATGCACGAAAGGTAAAAACATCCTTAACTCTACTAACAAGACAATGGATTCTTCTAGTTGAGTACATCTTGATGTTTGGCTGATTCTCAGCTCTTGTAACCAAATGGAACCAGAGCTGAAGGACTGTCAAGAGTCCCCATCTCCCCAGCTACCAGGTGCATTGTCTCTCAAATCATCGACTGAGCAGGAAAGACAGAAAGGCTAATTCAGAGCGTTATGATTGTCCAGATGGTCTAGAGCTTGGCTCCAGAAATCAAGATTTGCCAAAAACACATTAGTAAATGTGTCATTGGTCACCCCACCCTTGACTGCTACCTGAATGAAAATACTCTTTTGGAGATAAATTTCTGAAACACAGTTGATGGATAATGAGGCTTCATTCACCATCTGTGTTCAGGCAAGCTAATCTTCCTACCCCTGCAGTAAGCAAAATGGCCAAGTCTCAAAAAGTACACCTGGAAAATTCCTGATCGAGCCATTCCCCGCCCCAGAAGTAACACATAGAGACTGACTGGAAGATAAGACTCCTTCCATTTTATTGAACTACATCACAGATAAAACCGGGACTTTTGCCTCAGTGCATCTAAATGTTAAGCTTGAGTACTCAAATCTGTATAACTTTCCATTTGACCTGATAGGGCTGAAAATTCAATTAGTGTAATGTCTTTTGAGGTGCAGGCACTTACTCATTGAGTAACTGGTAACTAAAATTAGCAGAAAAAAGGAAAAGTAAACTGAGTTGCTAAGAGGCAGCACGCATATGATGTAAATATCATTTAGATGGAAAAAAATCTGCTAAGAGCCTTGAATTAATAATCAGCATTCTGGGGGTGGGGGAGATGTATTAGTCTAAACCTCCCAAATGTCCACAAATGCAATCAAGAAAGCTTAAGATGTAATTCATAACTAATTCAATGTATAAAGTGGTCTCACTTGAGCCATTCGTATTTGTCTGAGACTAAAGGCAACTCAGAATTGCAATGCCAACAAGCCATTCTATTTCTAAAGAAATAGAAACCAAGGTCCCCAAATCTGAGGGTTTTTCTGCCAAAATATTGCCTTGGTCTTTGGTGAAAAGCGGATGTGGTCATAATGAAAATATTCACTTTGGTTAATAACCCAACAGAATGACTTGACTTAGTCACTATCTGATACATGAGACAGACCGTGATGATGAGAAGGTCAAAGGATAAACTGTAGAAAAAGCAGATGAGCCAAGGTGTTCCCCAGCTTGACATCCTCCAATCACAATCCAGGAGTCAGCAGCACCCTCCATGCCAGGTAGCATGTCACATGGAGATGCCTCACATGGGGGAACATCTGTTATGAGCAAAACCAGATATGGTCCTTGGCCTTGTGCTGCGCTTAGAACAGCCAAGATAACACTTATTAGTCAACTCACTAAACCCACAAATGTGGGAACTGCTGAGAAGGGCCCGTGGTACCATGGGAGCCTAGAACGGCAGATGTGATTATTCAGAGGTTAGGAACTGGGGCTTAACAGGGAGAGGAGGGGAGGCAAGAGCTGTGTGCTGAGTCATTCTTCATTAAGGAGTCCTTTTGAGAAGTCTTAGGTCTTCAAAACCTGAGTAATAAATTTTGCTAGTGGAAATGAAAAACTACACATTTTCCAAGGATACACGTAAGTGTATTGATTTATCTCCAAATTGATAACTGGGCAGTATGCCAAAAAGTTCAGCGATATTCTGGATGTCATTTAAGTAATTTTTTAAAGGAGGTCGTCTGGCTATTTCAAGATGGTGGTGACCAAGAAAGAGGGAGAAAGATAAGGTTATGGAAGAAGGATGAAGAGAAGACAATGGAAGGAATATTTTCTAAATGAACAAACTCAAGTTTCTTGGGAAGGGAATAAGTACCATATTTCAGTGTGAACTGTTAAGAAAACTTGAAGGACTAGTAAAAGCCAAGGGAAAAAATGTCCCCTGATTGCAAGCTTTAGCAATTACACCTTAAAATTTCTTCCATTACTGGGCTCTAAATGCTGTTTATGCAGCCATTTTGACGGTAGTGGGCATCAATCAGTGATGTGCAGTTAAATATTAAAATGTGACTTAGACCTCAAAAGGATGGTACATTCCTTAGGCCCAAGGTTTGGGCATCTCTTAGAAAATCTGGGTATTCCAAGCACGGTTAGTACTTGTTAGTATCTATAGCTCTAGGGACCATGGGTATTACTAGTTGTAAGTCAAAGACTGGAGGTGATCTAGTTACTAAGAGCAGTCTCTTGGCCCAAACTAGACTAGGACAGCTAATGAGGTCAAGGCAATGAGACTAGTTCTGTGAAATTTACCTGGACTTCAGCCTTTTTTTTTTTTTCACACTGTAAACACCTACGCCTCCTGAGACAACTCTTAAAGGTCCTCAACTATACTGTATCCTCAAATTCGACACATGGGTTTTTTTCTTAAATATTAAGCGTGGTTGTCCACATCCTCCTATAAGGATATCACAAAACGGGTTAGGGGAAGCCTTGCTAATGAACACACGCGCTGGAAAATAGATCTAAAATACAGCGATGGGAACAAGTCCCAATCTTGGCGCCTGTAGTGGCCAAGAACAAATATTTCAGCCTTGAAGACTAAGACCATAAAATGCAAAATTTCTAAGAGGTTCAGACTGCCTCCACAGACCGGCGTACTGCAGGGAACGCTTGCTTACGCCTCTGACCGCATCCTCGGAGAACTTCTAACTACTGCTCCAGTATTTGTTTATCCAACTGAGTCCACAGGCAATGCACGGAGCCAAAAGGAGGACGCTGCCTTTTTGCTAAACCTGTCATTCCCTTTGGAAGTGCAGCGTCTGCCCAGGTTTTCTTTGGCTCCGAGCGAGCTACACCCCAGGTTTTCTCTGCATCAAGAAAGCAGTGTCTGCTGGAGCCGCTGCCGCAGGAGGACAGGGTACCAAATCCGGGTTGCTCCAGCCACAGCTAGTACCAAAGGCGGTACGCGGCGGGAACCCATGGGTGGCCCGTTCGCCAGGCTGCAACACGGGTCATGGCCCAACAGCTGACTTTCCGCATCCGGGAGAGAGGGGGGGCTGGGGGCTCGACACGCTCCGCCCGTGGTCAATTCTCCACGGACTCCCCCAGGCAGCCCATCCGTCTCGGGCTGGGTGGTTCCCACCGGAAGAGTGTGGAAAAAAGGCTCCGTGAGCGGCGGGCAGGACGCGGATTTTATTACTGCGGATGGCGCAGTCGCCTCCCCTGGAGACCCACGACAAAGATGCGAGCCCCCGCCGCGCGCGCTGTGGCTGCTCTAGTCCCGCCCCGGCGCAAAAGACCCTGAAAAGCCCAGAAAGAGGAGTTGGTGCTCCCGAGTTGGCAGATGGGCTGGATGGGTGGGAAGTTGTCGCAGGCAGGAATCGGAGAGACCACCAGCCTCCCCACCCCCGCCTCCCCGGGGCAGGTGGCCCGGCGCGCCCGTACCTTGCTGGCGGGGTCCGGGGCGGCGAGGGCCGGGTCCCCCGAGGCGCCGGGCGCCGCCTCCGCCGCGGGGCTGCCGCTGCTGGGCTCGGGCTCGGCCGGCGTCGCGCTCCCCGCCTCCGGCTGCTCCGGGCTCCGCTGCTCGGTGGAGCTCCCGGCGCCCATGGCTTCTCCGCGGTTCTCCCGCGCCCGGCAACCCGGTTACGCCTTCCCCAGCCGCAGGGACGCGGGCAAGAGCAGAAGCCGCGAGGTCCCAAGAGCGCCCTCCTCTCGCGTCCTCCTCCGAACGCGCCCAGGCTGCGAATGAAGGAGACGCGCTCGCGGCAAACTCCTTAAAAGAAAAAAAAAAAAGCCACCTCTTTGCCGCCTCCTCCTCCTCCCCCTTGTTTTTCCCTTGCTTCATCACATGAGCACAGCCCCAGACACGCCTTGCAGCAGCATCTCCCCCCAGGCTGCTGGGACCCGAGGCGCAGTCAAAGCCTCGAGCCAGGGTCCCGGCCAGCAGCCCACCCCGACCCCAAGGCACCAACCGACCATAAACCGCCACTAGGGCTGGGGGGCGACCCGGGGCTGCCGAAGGTGAGGGTAGGGCCGAAAGCCCCCCGGGAGATTGGCTTAGCTGGGGTTTATTAAATGAGTGCTAACCCAAGGCAGGGCTTCTGCCGCAGCTGACTTGCAACTTGCCCAGAAGCGAACCCAAATCACCATTTGCTTTCCTTTACATTGTGTTTGCCTCCGAAGAACCTTCGTTCCTGCCTCCTGCTCGTTAGCAGGAGACAGCGCTCCTTGGCTGGTCCGGAGTCTGACCATATTAGGACACCTCACGTGGCAGGAGCAGGGAACCGAGAGGTTAATGCAGTCAGGCCACAGATGAGGTGGGCCAGGCGGCCCCGCGCTCTCCTATCATCCGAACCAGTGATGTCAGGCGATGCCATCAGCGACAGTGGCCGCCCTCCTTCCCTGGGGAATTCAGGGAAATGAGACTGTTACTGGAAGTGTGCCTGTCCTTTGAGGGCCTGATGCTGGCGGTCCAGGCCACGTCTCCCTACGCCATGCTGAAACCTGACGACGTAGATCTGTTCATTTGCCATCAGTATTTCTCCATGATAATGGCTTTAAATAACGTCAGCCAAGTGGCTTGCATTCTTTCCCTTCATCCTCTTGAGTATAATACACGGTATAGGACTATAGCAGGCAGGCAATAAATATTTGAACCAAATTAAATTTGTTGCTGGATTATTTTGCACACAAGCCTAAAGGTGATGGGGCTGGAAGAAAAAATACCCCAGTTCTAACTGGCAACTAAGTGCCTTACCTTTTGCAAACAGTTGGAATCGTCATTAAAAATGAAGAAACTTTCGGAAGAGCGGAGCTAGATACCAGATAAATATCCCATACTCAGATTTGGTGCAATTAGTATAATTTAGTACAATTGATGTGAGCAGTAGTTGAGCACTAGGATATTTGGGGCCTAATTAATTCCATGTAGTATAACAGCACCCTGAGAACCATAGGTTAGTTTCCGGCAGAAAATTTTTCTGAATTTACCATTTTTATTTGAAGAAGTCAGAAAGGGCAGTCTTTCTGGAGTTTATCCCATAAGAAGCAGTATACTTGCAAAATGGTTGGTTTTCAGGGTTTTAAGCATCGCACCCATTTGGACTTAAATTTGGACTACCTGGGAAACAGAGTATTTATTTGTACCAGGCACTGTTCAAATCACTTTGCATACAGAATCACACTTAAGCAGTACAAGGACCCGATGACGTCATAGATCTTACTATTCTCATTTTACCAGTGGATGGGGGAAAGTAGGCCAAAAAATTAAATCAGGCGCTCAAGGCTTCACAGCTGGTAGATGGAAGAGCAAGAAGGCCCCCCACACTGAACGGCAGCCCAAGCTTCCAATGTGTTCTCTGTTCTTGGGATTGTTAGTGAAAAAGGGCGTGTAGACCTGGTGGAGGACGCTAAGAGCCAGAAATGCTGGGAAAGCCCATTTGAGAATGATGAACGTCAGCACACAGGAAAATGTATCAGTAAGTAGTACAAATGCTATCAAAATTTCCCATTCTGTGAGATTATATTTATTCAGTCCGTGGGAAATTCTTAACAAAGCTTTTCACATCTACTGGCCTTTAAATTTTCAGAAAAGATCGCAAGGTCAAACATTTCAACAGTGCACAACCCACATGCTTTGGAAGACATTGCTCGTGTCTGCTTAGATTAGCAGCGACTTGCTTTCTGGTTCTTTTTCAGGCTATGAAAATGTTCATAGTCTTTTTTTTTTTTTTTTTTTGAGGAAGACTAGCCCTGAGCTAACATCTGTTGCCAATCCCCCTCTTTTTTGCTGAGGAATACGCCCTCAGCTAACATCTGTGCCCATCTTCCTCTACTTTATATGTGGGACACCTACCACAGCATGGCTTGCCAAGCGGTGCTATGTCCGCACCGGGAATCCAAACCGGGCAACCCTGGGCTGCCAAAGCAGAACGTGTGCACTTAACCACTGTGCCACCTGGCTGGCCCTTGTTGAGTTATTTTTGTTAAGAAGAGTAGCTATGTTATTTATTATCCCTAGCAGAGACATGGCCCAACCTTCTGGATATGCTACTTAGTGCTCAGAACATTACAAGCCTCATTCATTCTTTCATTCATTCACTCAACACATATTTATTGAGTGCCTGTTGTGTGCCAAGCACAGAGTTCCTCTGTCTCCCACTCAAGGCTCTAAATCAAGTCGCCAAGGGTTTTGGAGACCCCTTCAGAATTGCTTGCGTTCGTGGCGGTGATGAAGAGGAAAGCAGCTGTCCTCTGTTTTCCACTTCTCAGCCCAAGGCTGTCAGTTACCCTGAATTCGGTCCAGCAGCCTTTTCGCCTCCAAACAGCAGGACGCAGGTGTCCCCTCACATCCTCTCCCATGGGGCAGTCGGTGGCAGAGTTGTTTCCCCGAGAGAGTTAATGCTCATATAAAGACAGTTTGAGAATTCTCAACAACAAATACCCGTTGTCCACACTGCCAGCTGAACTTGTCTGTTTACTTGTATGTTATGTTTGCTTCTGCAGAAAGACAGGTCACACGAGATTTTCCAATACAATTGAAAGTCATAGCTGGGCATCTGGTACACCTAAACATTTCCAAATATGTTTTAAATGAATTCACAAATGTGAAACATTTTACAACTGAGTTACTACAACCCCTGAAAGCACAGTAATAATTAGAATGATTAAAACAGAATTTAAAACCAACACTTGACTCGACCCCACAGATTCATTCTCTAGCTACAAACCCTTCAGGCAATTCCACTTGGAACTGGCAACTCCTCAGCCGTGAAGACTTCCCGCTTCTTTGCTTTCCCTAAATAAAAAGCTGACTTTTTTCTGAACCAATTACTTACATCCAGATATCTAAGAATCTAACTCCGACTCTTCTCTCTTTCTAATTAGAAACTAGAAAACTAGAAGAATGATTCATTTTATTCCATTCATGAGAAACTAAAAATCCAACATTCGTATAGAAACTATAGAAAAAGTTCAATCTACAGACGAAGTTCAAAGGTCAACCACCTGCAGATACACGTCACAAAAATAGGCGAATGTTATTTTTCTAACTTTTCAGGAATGTCTTGCTTTGGGGTAAAGTATAATGCCAGCTATTTGTATATCAGTTTCATTTACTAAGATTTAAGATTGGGCTCCTGACTCAAATCTAAGATTACTCTAAAATAACAAAGGTGGGCAGGTAATCCTTTCATTTATATTATTTATATATATGTGTGTGTGTATATATATATATATATATATATATATATATATATATATATATAATTTTTTTCCAGTCACTGTGGAAGGCTTTATGGAAGCAATTATTGTGGGCTGGTCCCATGGCCAAGTGGTTAAGTTTGTGCACTCCACTTCAGTGGGCCAGGGTTCACCAGTTTGGATCCTGGGTGTGGAACTACACACCACTCATCAAGCCATGCTGGGGCAGCATCCCACATAAAAGAACTATAACGACTTACGACTAGGATATACAACTATGTACTGGAGCTTTGGGGGGAAAAGAGGAAATCTACTAGAAGCACTGATTTACAGAGAATTAATCTGACATACCTGCCACCACTTTGTTAAAGATGTGGCTAAATATAAACAAATCAATGAATGTAATTGCAATGCAGTCACCAATAAGCCAGTATAGCTTTGGCTCCTCATTTTTCTAGAGTTGGGCTACTCTCCACCCCCTTATGACTGGAACCAAAATATAGTAAATAATTTGTCCAATATGGAGAGAGAATTTCTTAGGACACGTTTTTGGAGGGTATCTGAGGGTGTCCAGGGCAGACCAAGACCAGAATCCTCATGACTTCAAAATCCTTCACAAATTCTACAAAGGATGCTGTAAGTATCCAGCATTTTAAAAAAATATATTTTATCACACTAATTCCACAAACTTTTATTGAGTTAAGTGCCAGGCAAAATGCTTGGGACCTTTCAAAGCTGGAAAGTTTGTTTTCATAAGTCAACATTGCTTACTCAGAAAAGACATTATAAAGACATACATTGTAAACTATCGAGAGATTTTTGTTCCTCTATTAACTTCAATCCCTTTGTGAATTTTTAGTCTCAGATCTGCTATGTGTTGTCTTTGACATCAGAAAATAGTTCAGTTATGGGGCTGGCCTGGTGGTGTAGAGGTTAAGTTTGCACGCTTTGCTTGGGTGGCCCAGGGTTCGAGATTTGGATCCTGGATGTGGACCTACACACTGCTCATCAAGCCATGCCGTGGCAGCATCCCACATACAAAAGAGAGGAAGGCTGGCAACAGATGTTAGCTCAGGGGCAATCTTCCTCACCAAAAAAAAAAAGCTTCAATTATTTTTTGCATGTGATTAAGAACCCAATGAAAAGACCAATACCTGACCTAAAGAAGAATTACTGGGCCGTCCTGGTGGCACAGCCATTAAGTTCTGCTTCAGCGGCCTGGGGTTCACGGGTTCAGATCCTGGGTGCTGACATGGCACCACTTGTCAAGCCATGCTGTGGCAGGCATCCCACATATAAAGGAGAGGAAGATGAGCATGGATGTTAGCTCAGGGCCAATCTTCCTCAAAAAATAAAAAAACCACAATTACTAAAATAGTATATAAGAGAGGTTGACTATTTCTTTCCATTTTATAGTGTTCCCATCCAAATCTCAGCTGATGTCCTGATGAGATTCTGTATTCCTAGGGATTGATCTCAATTCTATCAGCTGCTTTTTTTTTTCTTTTTTAATGACTTCTTATCACTCCTACAAATGCATTATCTATAGGAGGGGTAGCTGTGACAAATCAGAAGAAAAGATAGATAGACAATCAGTAGTGAAACTAGATACACTCCTTCCTTCCCGCCCCCTGCATGTTACTTCATTACAACTTCACCAGGAGCATAATCAATTACATGAAAAAGATTCCAAAATCTGCAGCTGCTTATGCTGCTAAATCAATGAAAACTCTGAAAAGTGAAACAATCGTTTGAATATGTTGTTTTGAATATTATCGTGCTCTTGAGAATTCTATGGAAGAGGTTATGAGTAAAATATTTGAATTTTACTTTCTATGAAAGAATTTGAAACACTGATTACTTCAGAATGTGAAATTATGGAGTGTTTTCCTGAGTAAAAACAATGGATTATTGAAAATAATATCCAGTAAGTGATTGCAATATCCACTGTTTCAAGTAAAGCTTTACAGAAGAAATTCCATGATTGGAAGTTGCCAACAGTCCCCTTAGAATATTTTTTTGACAGCTTCATTGAGGTATAATTGGCATAGAAGGAGCTGCATACATTTAAAGTGTACAATTTGGGGCTGGCCCAGCGGCGCAGTGGTTAAGTTCAAGTGCTCTGCTTTGGCGGCCTGGGGTTCACCGGTTTGGATCCTGGGCACAGACCTACACACCGCTTATCAAGCCATGCTGTGGCAGGCATCATCCCACATATAAAGTAGAGGAAGATGGGCACGTATGTTAGCTCAGGGCCAGTCTTCTTCAGCAAAAAGATGAGGATTGGTGGTGGATGTTAGTTCAGGGCTACTCTTCCTCAAAAAAAAAAAAAGGGGGCTGGCCCCACGGCTGAGTAGTTAATTTCGTGCACTTGCTTCGGCAGCCCAGGGTTTCGCTGGTTTGGATCCTGGGCACGGACATGGCACTGCTTGTCAGCCCATGCTGAGGCGGCGTCCCACACAGCGCAACCAGAGACACTCACAACTAGAATATACAACTATGTACTGGGGGGCTTTGGGGAGAAGAAAAAGGAAAAGAAAAAAAGGTTGGCAACAGTTGTTAGCTCAGGTGCCAATCTTTAAAAAAAAAATAAAAAGATGACGGGCATAACTATTTACCCAAAAATCTTGACATGTGCCCTTGTAATCCCTTTATCCAGCCCTGCCCAGTCCACCCAGCTGCCTCAGGCAGTCACTAATCTGCTTTCTGTCACTGTAGGCTAGTTTGCATTTTCTAGAACTTTATAGAAATTCATAAAAATGGAATCACTTACTATATACTTCTCTTCATCTGACTTCTTTTACTCAGCACAATTATATTGAGATGCATCCATGATTGTATTGAGTTGTTGCATTTAACAATAGTAATAGGTGATTTTTATTTAAAAAAAATAATTGGGGGGCCGGCCCAGTGGTACAGCAGTTAAGTGTGCACGTTCCACTTCAGCAGCCCAGGGTTTGCCAGTTCGGATCCCGGGTGCGGACATGGCACCACGTGGCAAGCCATGCTGTGGTAGGCATCCCACATATAAAGTAGAGGAAGATGGGCATGGATGTTAGCTTAGGGCCAGGCTTCCTCAGCAAAAAGAGGAGGATTGGGAGCTGGCTCCATGGCTGAGTGGTTAAGTTCGCGCGCTCCGCTGCAGGCGGCCCAGTGTTTCGTTGGTTGGAATCCTGGGTGCGGACATGGCACTGCTCATCAAACCACACTGAGGCAGCGTCCCACATGCCACAACCAGAAGGACCCATAATGAAGAATATACAACTATGTACTGGGGGGCTTTGGGGAGAAAAAGGAAAAAAATAAAATCTTTGAAAAAAGAAAAAGGAGGAGGATTGGCAGCAGTTAGCTCAGGGCTAATCTTCCTCAAAACAAAACACACACACACACAAATAAAAAAAAATTTTTTTAATTTTTTGCTTATGTGACTTTTGTAAATATTCTATAGTGAATATGTATTGGGTTTTTTCTCTATAATGAAAAGATTTAAGCATATATGCATAATAAATGCATACATAGCACAGAGATATCCTCCTATTGAAATCCAGAAAATGAGAAGTCAGTTGGTGCATGAGTCTGAATTAGAGAGAAATGCAGCTCCATTCGGGGTGTTTAATAAATCTGTATTCACTTTATGTGTTTTTCCTGGATCATATCCTCATTATAGTCTGAGTAGTCAAAGGATTTAGAAAAAAAATGATAATTTTATTATCTTTACATAATAGCTATTAGTTTGGCAGGGAATGATGCATTTTTGGCCATAATTCCAAATGTGTATATATGTTAGCAAAGGTATCAGGAGTAATTTGTCAATTTAGGGGGAAAATATTTTGGCAAGTATAGTCATGTGTCTTAAATGTTGTTTTACAGCAATGTAAAATGACTTTTTAAAAACTATGTCTTAACTGCTTATACCTACAACCCAGATCAAAGTATGTGAAACTGTAAAAATTATGACAATTGCAAACCAATATTAATTCCACACTTTCTGCTATTGATACTAATTTTTGCATTTATTTATCATATATCTAAAATAACTTAAAACTATATTTAAAATATTACTTCAACTTCTAAAGGATAAAAGCTGAAAACATATATATGCATATATACATTTTTTTCCATATATGTGTGTATGCCTAGAAAAAAGACCAGAATGTTACAATAATTCTTTCTTTCTGTGTTTTTTTTTTAGAAGACTGGCCCTGAGCTAAGATTTGTTGCCAATCTTCCTCTTTCTTTTCCTTCTTCTCCCCAAAGCCCCAGCACATAGTTGTATATCCTAGATGTCGATCCCTCTGGTTGTACTATGTGGGACACAACCTCAGAATGGCTTGATGAGCAGTGCTAGGCCTGCGCCCAGGATCTGAACCCGTGAAATCCTTAACCACTCAGCCATGGGGCCAGCCCCACAATAGTTCTTTCTTAATGATAGAATTTAAAATGATTTTTGCCCTTCATTATGCCTGCCTGTATTTCCCCAAACCTTCTACATTGAACATGGGTTACTCTTGCCAACAGAATGAAAAGAATGTTAGAAATTTTTTAATTATCCAAGGAAGACGACAACCCGAAAGATATAAGTTCATACAGTATATTATGACAACCCAGGACACTGTGTTCACAGTACTGAGTGATAAATTATAGCAACGTTAAGTTCCATAGAGAAATAAACAGAAGAGGAGAGAGACCTCAACCATTGAGCAGTAGTTCTCAAACTTGGCTGCATCCTGGAATAACGGGGGAGTTTCAACAATTCTAATAATGCCTGTGGCCCAGCCCCAGAGATTCTGATCTAATTGGTCCAGGGTGCAGTTGGGTACTGGGATTGTAAAAAGCTCCCTAGGTGATGCTAATGCACAGCCCAGGATGAGAACCACTGCACTGGGACCGAGAGATTGAACTGACTTTCTTGATGCTGCCTGGCTTCCTGAGGGGAATGAAAAGTCAACTGAGTAAGGATATAGGAACAAAGAAATTTCCTTTTAGCATAGTTTCTTAATGATATTAGAGGAGGGGCAAGTCTATGCTCTGGAATCATCATAATTACATGTATTCAATCTGGTCCTTCCAAGGAGATTTATCAACCTACTTGGAAAGGGCCCAGCGTAGGGCCTTATGGCGTAATGAATTTTACAGTGGGAATATCTTATAGTAAGACTGTATTTTTTTAAATCATGCCAAAGAAGATGGTTATTGCAGTATATAGTTACAGATAAGTATAAAGTTACCCATATGCGATTATACACTACTTATCATATTCTTAGGCAGAAAACCTTCAAGTTTATGAAATAATGAATACTTGCCCCTAAATATAGAATTTAATCACTATAGAAAATATTGGGTCAGCCAAAACCCACATACCTTCAGTCATGAAAATAATCAGTGTGAACTGATAAACATCTTAAGCAGGAATAAATTGAAAGCAGATAAGTTGATCTAACATTTCTTTTGCATTGCTCTAAACTGACTTGCTAAATGCTTTTAAAATAAACGTAAAATAATTTTATAACACTTTCAATAAGCCCATACAAATAGGCACAATTGATTTTTCACAAAGGTGCAAGAGCAATTCAATGGAGGGATGACAGCCTTACTCAACAAATGTGCTGGAACTGTTGGACGTCCACAGGCAAAAAAAGTAACATTGACCTAAATCTCACATCTTATAAAAAAATTAAATCAAAATGGATCATGGACTTAAATGTAAAACATAATGCTATACAACTTTTAGAGAAGAACATAGGAGACAATCTCAGGGTTCTAGACCTGGGCAGAGTTCTTAGGCTTGACACAAACAGCACCATCCATAAGGGGAAAACCTGATAAATTAGACTTTCTCCAAATTAAAAACTTTTGCTGTACCTAAGACCCAGTTAAGAGAATGAAAAGACAAACTACAGACTAGGAGAAAATATTTGCAAACCATCTATCCTATAAAGGACTCGTATCTGATATATAAGGAATTCTCGAAACTCAACAGTAAAAAAACAAGGAATCCGAATAGAAAATGGGCAGAAGTCCCGAAGAGACATTTCACTCAACAATAAAAGGAAACAAACTACTGAGACAGGCAATAACCTGGACGAATTTCCAGAGAATTATGCTGAAAGAACATCACCAATCTCCAAAAGTTAGGTACTGTATGATTCCATTTATGTAACATTTTTGAGATGGCAACATTATAGAGTAGAGAAGGGATTAGTGGTAGGCAAGGGTTAAGGACTTTGGGGGAGGAGGGGGTGGATATGGCTATAAAACAGCAACAAGAGGAATCCTTGTGGGATGAGAACGTTCTGTACCTTGACTGTATCACTGCATGGATGTCAGTATCCTGGTTGTGATATGTGCTATAGTTTTACAAGATGTTGCCATAGGGAAAACTGGCTAAAAGGCATGTGGGATCTTTCTGTATTATTTCTTACAACAGCATGTGAATCTACAATTAACTAAAAAAAAGTTTAATTAAAAAAATATATATTCTCAGATGGACTGAAATGAAGATCCAAGATACCTATTTTTATTCAGTTTACAGTTTCAACTTTCCATCATCCTTGAAACACCCTTTAAAATGAAAACTAAGCCAAGTTAGTTGTCAACACAGTGTTAATAGGTTGGTATTTTGTTTTGCTTCTAAGCTCGTTAACTCTGAAACAATCAGACTTGATAAAATACAGGAACAATAGATTTTCTGGCCCTGCCCGACTGGGTGAAGACACTCTTTTAACTCCGTGGTGTCATCTCGCCAATGAAGTAGGGGACCCTCCAGTAATCATCCTGGCCAAAATCATTTCCCAGTTCCCCTGCTTTTGAAGGGCTTCAGAGGAACCAGCTCAAACAAGAAATGAAGCAAGAGGAGCTGTCAGGGCGAGATCAGCTAAGAGGAATATCTCCCACTCAAGGACAGTTTCTACAAAGCTCCCTCCTTTCTCTGCTTATCTCGTCACCAATGTTTAGCATGGGTTTAGTTTGCAAAAACCATATTGGAATCCAGCAGTGTCATATTCAGATATTAGATAAAGAAAGATCAAAAAAATCAGATAAAGAAAGAATGAGAGGGGGGACTTTGGTGTTTAAAAATGTTCATTTCCTAGGGTAAATTTAAATTGAACAAAATTGAGCATGGTTTATATTTTCTGGAGTTAAAAAACACATATCTGGGGCTGGCCCCATGGCCGAGTGGTTAAGTTCACGCACTCCATTGCAGGCGGCCCAGGGTTTCGTTGGTTGGAATCCTGGGCGCGGACATGGCACTGCTCATCAAACCACGCTGAGGCAGCGTCCCACATGCCACAACTAGAAGGACCCACAACGAAGAATATACAACTATGTACCAGGGGGCTTTGGGGAGAAAAAGGAAAAAAATAAAATCTTAAAAAAAATCCTTCTTTGGCCTATATCTAATAATAACTATTATATATTTGCTTGTCTATAGATCTTTGCAATATTCAAGGCAATGCAGCAAGGCATTCTTGAAGAGCAACACATTAATAACCTTTTATGGGGCCCCCAGGCTTCCTCAGCAAAAAGAGGAGGACTGGCAGTAGTTAGGTGAGGGCTAATCTTCCTCAAAAAAAAAAAATATTAAGCTTTTATAATTGTATTTTTAAAAAGCTCTGAAAATGACAAAGCTCTCAGCCAGCGAGCACAAAGCAGCCACCAATATTAGAAGCTGATTTTTGACCAGAGTAAGACTCAGGCCCTGGCGGTCACCCCAAAAATGTCCACATGAGAGGAGTTATTTCCCACATTTCACTGTATTCAGGTAAAATGGTTTCTAGACACTTTGGAGATATGCAGAGAAAAGTTCTATCTTAGCGTCTCTTCAGAATAATGGTGTGCCTAAGTTTGCGGGGAGAGGAAGGGGTAAGAGGACTTTTAGAGATTTGAATGGTTTAAATAGCTCATTTGCCAATCAGAGACGAAGACAGTGAACTTCCTCCATTCCTGAAAGAAATGGCTCAAGAGGCTAATTCCCCATTTGTCTCTGGCCCCAATGTTTCTTTGGTATCCATGAGATGGGCTTGGTATGAACACAGTAGCAACCGAGTTGAAGGATGCTTTTATTTCTTATATTTATTTATTTGTTTATCTATTATTTTGGTGAGGAATGTTGTCCCTGAGCTAGCATCTGTGCCAATCTTCCTCTATTTTGTATGTGGGACCCCACCACAGCATGGCTTGACAAGTAGTGTGTAGGTCTGCACCTGGGACTCGAACCCAGGAACCCTGGGTGGCCAAATTGGAGCGCACGAGCTTGACCACTACACCATTGGGCTGGCCCCATGATTGCTTTTCTTGTGGAATAGTTTCCCCCTTGCTGATGAGATTTTTCTCAGCACAAGTTGTTTTGCAACTGCAAACTTCCTTTAAATGCATTATCATGCAGAAACTCAAAACCACTTAGATCATTTAATGGGAGTCTCTTCTCTCCCACCCAAGCCACACTTGGGATTCAGGAATGTGTTTGGAGCTGGTAAAAAGGTTTGGCCTTGGCCTTCATTTGAGTTTTTCTGTCCTAAAGCTGCAAAGTTTCACTTTGCTTCCCGTCACTGCATCTTTTTTTATTTATGTTGTTCTGGTTCATACATTCATTGTGGAAAGTGCTGTCCTGATCTGAAGTCCTTTATCTGTCCCCATCCTACCCCACCCACCCACTTCCGGCTCCCTCTCTCTTGTATTCTCTTCTGGCATCCACATCCCTGTACCAGCCAGGGGAATCCCGGGGAAGAGGGAGGGAGTTTGCTGTGGGGGAAGCTCACCTGGGGCTTCCTTGCTGTTCCTGGAGCCTCTAGCAGCCTGAGCCAAGGGTCCTGGAACCCCTAGACTGTTGGAGAAACAGCACAATTATGGGTGTCTTGGGGGCATAGGGGCGGGAGAGGCGATAGAGAGGAGAGGCTGGCCTGGGGCAGGGCCAAGGACAGTGAAATTACTCTCTTGATAAGCCAGATACATTTTTAACTGGCACATTTGTATGTTTTCTTTTTTTATTTTGGACTATGAAGTAGGAAAATTTAAAATGTAATTTATTTCACCAGCCATTATGTGGTCAAAAAATTATGTCTAGACCACTTGTGGATGAGAATGTTATCTGGGGAGCAATCGCTGACAAGCAAGAGATGAAATCAGTGAATATTACAGGCTTAGCCACTGGGGGAATTTATTTTCTAGAGGAAGCATTGGTGAAAACAATAGGAATTACAACCCGTTCAATCTGTCCATAAGACCAAGAAAATGAGGAGAACTGCTTATCCTGAAAATAATCATTTAGCTATGATAATTAAAGCAGCTTTATTTCAGATTATTTCTTCAGGTTGCACTCTAGGCCTATCATAATTTCCCACTAACACAAGGATTCTGAGACTAAGATTCTCTCAGAATTTTCCATGAGCGGGCCCAAAGGTGCGTCTTGGAAGGCTGCCCCCAGCCAGCAGGTTCTGAGATGCAGGAAGAAAACAGGAAAACACCTATTTATGAGGATTTAATCTCATCCTATCCAAATGACTAAGTTGAGTATATTACACAATATTACCTAACACATTAGTGCTATGAGAATACAAGTGCAGCATTTAAAAAAAATATATATATGTAAGTATATTGGATCTGAATGTTCAATTTTTTAAAAAATCAGTGCAGTATGCAATCAAAAAGGCTGGAGACCACTTTGCTCAGGGCAAAGAAAATCAGTCTTCTTCAATCAAGTCCATAGAAAATGACCTGTGCTCTATAACGAGAAGCTCGTAAGTGGCATTAGTGACTGACTATTAATTTCTTCATACATCACACAATGCCTCAAGGATGGGACCACGTTCGGTAAAGGTTTGTTTCCCTATGGCCTAGTATAGTCTTTGATTGTGTAAGAGAATTGCTAATGGAGGGAAACTGGATTGTGAAAGGGAGTTGAGAGGAAGGGAGAAGGGCTCGTCTTAAGGTAGTTTACCTGGATTTGAGCCGTGGCCGGCCACTTGGCTGTGTGACTTTGGACAAACCTCTCTGTGCTTTGTTTTGCTCACTGTACAGTAAGAATAATATTAATACCCTCCTCATAAGGTTTTGAGGAGTGAATGTGAGGATGTACTTAAAGGACTGAGAACAAGTGCCCAGTGCCCAGGAAATATTTCAACAACCGTGAGAGTGAGCTGGGAAGCGGAGTCCTCGCTCCCTGCGAGCCTTGAGGTGACGACAACCCTGACTGACAGCTTGAATGCAACCTCGCGAGAGACCCTGAGCCAGAATCACGCAGCTAAGCCATTTCCCAGTTCCTGCTCCTCAGAAACCATGTGAAATAATAAATGGTCGTTGTTTCAAGGTGTTTGAAAATGCTCCGTGTCTGTGTTTAAAGGACAAATAAACTACATTTGAATTTGCAAGCCCAAGGCTTTTCAGATGTCTATAAAAGAAGAAGGTGGTCGATTCTTACGAGTTTTAGGAAATGCCTATTCCTCGGGGTCACTAGACCTCTGTCAGCTGAGGCCTCCGTGTTTCTCGTGTCGCAGTTTGGCGACAGCGGTGCTCTGCAAGGCTGCAGCACTGTTTAGTTTCTAGACAGGATCTGGATCGAATTCTTCGAGCTCAGGAAATGGCAGGCAGAGCCACAGAACAATTTCACAACACTGACATTGCTGTAAAGAGGACCAGTGTAGTGACCACAGAGGCAGCATCAGCTGTGATAATTTCATGTGCAGATAAAAACCCAGGAGGGGCTCCATTCAAAGCAATTGAAATACGACTGGAGGTATAATGGCCTTTTTATCATACTTGGGGCTGTCTGAGTGGCTTCAGAATTTTATAAGATGACCCTAAAACAATACCTATTTTCAGATCTAATCGTGGAGTGCAAATATATCTAAAGTTGAATACTGAATTTTCATGTGGCAGAGTCTTAGGGATCTGGAAGTTTCAGGCGGGTGCAGAAGGCATTTGGACAAGCAACCAGGAAATATAAACAGCTCATGTGGAAGGAGTGATGTCTCGAGGGAGGCCAAGCAGAAGTCAACAGTTTCTGCCACGCAAATAGAACTGCAAAGCACTCTAAAGTGTAGTAACTAAAATCAATATTTGTAAAAGACACAATAGCTTGGCTTAAAGACGGTAAAAATAGATATTAGATCTCCCTGGAAATTTGCAACACGCTAAGAATTTGAGGAGCCAAATTTTTAGAACCTGAGACCCTGTCTTTTCATTCAAAGGAGTGCTTTAGGGGCCGGCCCAGTGGTGTAGCAGTTAAGTGGGCGTGTTCTGATTCTCGGTGGCCCGGGGTTCGCTGGTTTGGATCCTGGGTGTGGATGTGGCACCACTTGGTAGGCCATGCTGTGGCTTCCTCTACTATAAAGTAGAGGAAGATGGGCATGGATGCTAGCTCAGGGCCAGTCTTCCTCGGCAAAAAGCGGAGGATTGGCAGTAGTTAGCTCAGGGCTAATCTTCCTTTAAAAAAAAAAAAGGGGGTGCTTTAAAACACCTCCAGGGGTTGGCCCTGTGGCCCAGTGGTTGGGTTCACATGCGCTCTGCTTTGGTGGGCCAGGGTTTCACTGGTTCCGATCCTGGGCGTGGACCCAGCACCACTCATCAAGCCATGCTGAGGTGGCGTCCCACACAGTATAACCAGAAGAACCTACAACTAGAATATACAAGTATGTACTGGAGAGCTTTGGGGAGAAGAAGAAAAATTTAAAAATAAACAAGAAATTAAATAGAACGCCTCTAGCTTTTTTTTTTTTTGCTATCTTTTATTTATTTTTTTTTTTTGAGGAAGATTAGCCCTGAGCTAACATCTACTGCCAGTCCTCCTCTTTTTGCTGAGGAAGACTGGCCCTGAGCTAACATCCGTGCCCATCTTCTTCTACTTTATATGTGAGACGCCTGCCACTGCGTGGCTTGCTGAGCAGTGCCATGTCCGCACCTGGGATCTGAACCAGCGAACCCAGGGCCACTGAAGCGGAACGTGCAGTTAACTGCTGCGCCACAGGCCAGTCCCCATCTCTAGCTTTTGAATGTGAGATTTCAATCATCTTCAGCTCTAATTTAATAAAGACGATGACTTGAGGATATGACTTTTTTTGGCACTGTGCTCTTTAAGAATGGGAGGCCCCCTTTTTCATTCCCATAGCAAAATTAAATGGTAGATCTTTCACATTAAACTGTCCATTTGTAAATGCTGGGCCTTGCATTTTTGTCTCAAGTTTCATTATTGTGTCCTCCACAGTAGAGAAGCACAATGAAGAGGCCATTGTCCCCGTTGTCCTCTGTGCACTGCATTTGGGCCACCCTGGTCATCCATCCGCCACAGGAGGCTTGTGCCTCTGTGTGTGTGTCCGGGTGGCATCTCCCCAGGTGGGGACTATTAATACACTGGAAAATAATCACTTTGGGTTTTCCAAAATTTTTTGGCCCAAAACAGAGCATCTCCTGCTCTTCCTTGCCACCGAGCTCTCATTAATTCTCCAACTCATCAGTTCCGGCAACTTCCTCATCTTTACTCCAGCATCCTAGCAGATGGCAATGACAGAGGCTACAGTCTGAACACTGGGCAATTGCTACTCCGCGGGGCCACTCCCCCTGCCCCAGGCATATCTTAATTCCCTTCCTCTGTTGACTTTTTCTTTTATACAAACATTGAAATCTATTTTAGATTTAAAAATAAACAACCACTAAACTTTGCTCAATGTCCTTAGAGACTGGCCTCCTTTCACAATCAAGTTTCTTAGAAGAACAGTCTACAGAGCATTGGTCTTCACCTTACCCTCCACCCTTCCTCAACTCTCTGCCACCTGGCATGTGTCCCCACCACTCCAGCGGGCTGCTTTTGTCCTGGTCACCACCAGCAGAGAACACGCCTTAGCCTCCATCTTTGTTCTCATCCAGCAATTCGACACCGTGGACTGCTCGCCTTTGAAAATCTTTCTGTGGCTTCCCAGCTTGAACTTTTTCTCAGGCCCCTGCCCTTTGGTCTCCTGCAAGTGTGTTTTGCTCTCCTTCAATGTGGCAGCCCCTCAAGGCCTGTCCCAGGCCCTCCCCTGGCCTCTTCTCATCTTATCTCTTACTCTATCTCCTTCCTGAGTGAGCTCGGCCGGATCACAGCTCCAGTAGCCACTAACTTGCACAGGATGCCCACACGTGCCCCTTAGCTCTGTCTCTTTCTGTGATCCAGAACAGACTACTCAACTGCCCTTTTTGTGCATCAACAAGTACTTCAAAACGAACTCGACTCCCTTTCCTAAAAACGTCTCCTTCTCTTGGATTTTCTATCTTACTAGTTCATCCAGCCAGGAAGCTGCGAGTCACGCAGAATTCCATCACCTCCCCCCTCCCCTCAGCCAGTAGCCAGACTTGATTAATTTTGTCTCCTGAGGGTTTTTGTACTTGTACCCCTCCATTCATTTTTACTGCTGCAGAGCCTTATGATTTAAGGCTTATTATTTTCCCTAGCTATTCTGTCCTAATTTACCTCTGCAGCACAGACACACGCAGGTTGACGTGTGTATGTTTGTGCACGTTAACTTTAATCTACGTGCTGGGAGGGGTTCGTTGACTTTTAAAAGACCCCAATCGTGGGGCTGGCCCTGTGGCCGAGTGGTTAAGTTCGCGCACTCCACAGCAGGCGGCCCAGTGTTTCGTTAGTTCGAATCCTGGGCGCGGACATGGCACTGCTCATCAGACCACGCTGAGGCAGCGTCCCACATGCCACAACTAGAAGAACCCACAACGAAGAATACACAACTATGTACCGGGGGTCTTTGGGGAGAAAAAGGGAAAAAAAAAAAATCTTTAAAAGACCCCAATCGTCATATTATTCAGGCTTAAAAAGGAATAAAATTCAGATACATGCTACATCATGGAGGAAGCTCGAAAACATTATCCTAAGTGAAATAAGCCAGACACAAAAGGACAAATACTGTAGGAATCCACTTACATAAAGTACCTAGAGTCATCAAATTCATAGAGACAGAAATTAGAATGGTGGCTGCCAGGGACCGGCATTCTGGAAATGGATAGTAGTGGTGGCTGCACAATGTCTGAATGATTTAAAATGGTTTAAAAATGGTTAAAATGGTTCATTATATTTGTATATTTTACCATAATTTTAAAAAGTGAAAAAAAGACCCTAATCAGAAGTCCACTCCCAGAAGGCACTTTAAATATCTCACTTAATCTGCACTAGAGCATTTGCTGATTAAAATAAGGGATGTTAAAGATAATTTTGGGAAATGAGGTGATCAAGACAAGTGGCTGCTATAAAGGCTCACACAGGCATTTCCTCCTCCTGTATGAGCGAGTGCAAGAATCAGTGAGCCTTTGGGGCCGGCCTGGTGGTGAAGTACTTGTGTTCGCGTGCTCCATTCCAGTGGCCCGGGGTTCATAGGTTCCAGTTCCGGGCGTGAACCTAGCACCGCTCATCAAGCCATGCTGTGGCAGCATCCCACATACAATGGACCAAGATTGCCAGGGATGTTGGCTCAGTGACAGTCTTCCTCAGGCAAAGGGAAAAGGATTAGCAACAGATGTTAGCTCAGGGACAATCTTCCTCACCAAAAAAAAAAAAAAAAAAACAGAATCAGTGAGCCCTGAAGGCTAACACCTTCAGAGTGGCTCCTTAAGTCTAGGGATTCTAGAAATCTATTGGTGTGGCTCCCTAGCTCCCCTCCACTAATGGAGGATTCCTCCTTTAAGGAGGGCCTGATGCCCTCCCGCCCTCAGAACATTGCTGCATTTGCCATGGATTGGCTCCCTCCTGCGAGGTGTCTTGGCCCCAAAAGGGCAGAGAACTAGGATTGCATCTTGCTCATGCAACAGGTTGTGTGACTGCTTTCCTATCTGCTCGCTCCTAGCTATTTGCTAGGAGCAATGCTGCTTTTATTGTAATCTAGAGCTGGAAGTGAGCTCGTATGGGAGACGATAGCTCTGGCTGCCCGATTTCTCCAGTCATCGTCCTAAAATGCAAATCAGGCCATGTCAGTGTCTCACTCCACGTTCTTCAGTGGACCCCTCCCCTCCCCCTGACCCCCTGGTTGCAGAGTGAAATCGCAGTGCCTAGCCAGGCACACAGGCCTTTCCAGATCTGCCCCTGCCTTCTTTTCCCTTCTCTTCCCCCCTCTCGCTCTCAGACACCATCATGCAAACTCCGACCCCAGCACACCAGCCATTGACCCTGCCCCTGTCTCTCCCACCTTCATACTGCTGCACGTACCTTTGATTCTGCCCAAAAGGCTCCTCCTTCTGCTGCGCTCTGGCTCATGTTTCAGGGAACACAGCCGGATCAGGGACACCAAGTCCTGGCCCAGGATGACAGCATCTGTGCCTGGCATTTACATTTTCATGATACTTTCAGCAGCAATGAAATCACCCAATTTGCATAGAGAGAAGGATGAGGTAGACACAACAGAGAGAAACAGAGATGACTGCAGCCTTGAAGAGAGAGAGAGAGAGAGAGAGAGACCCAGGGAGCAGTTTCTTTCTTCTCCGACAGGACCAGCTCCCTTTCCTCCTGAGAAGCAAGGAAGCAGCCTGTCCTTGATCTGGGAGTTCATTTTAAAGCTCTTCTGTAGTCAGTTGAGTCTTTTTTGTTTTTTTTTTTGGAGGAAGATTAGCCCTGAGCTAACATCTGCCACCAAACCTCCTCTTTTTTGCTGAGGAAGACTGGCTCTGAGCTAACATCCATGCCCATCTTCCTCTATTTTATATGTGGGATGCCTACCACAGCATGGCTTGATGAGCAGTGCGTAGGTCCGCACTCGGGATCCGAACCGGTGAACCCCAGGCCACAAACATTCATACAAGACTTGTGTTTGTGGCTGATTTCCAATGAGCAACCAAGGGACTTTTTGCTCTAAACCTGCACCTGAGGACAAGAGGTGCCTTATCTGATGAACATCTCCCAGCCGTGCTGAGTGGAGGCATCCGCACTTGGTCCTCCAGAGACAAGACCTGTGGCCTGCAAGCTGATTTGCTGATGACACAGAGAGTGCCGAGCAGAAAGGAGGGTGGAGTGGGCCCCAGGTGGGGGAAAAACTCATCGACGACAAGGACAGGATACAGGGAACGAGCGAAAAATAAACCTGAACTCAGTCTCAGTTACAGTTAAGTGTCAGCCACCAGAAAGCAACAGAAAACAGAAGGCCAGCACCTCCTCTGCCAGTGCCTGCGACTCTCATGAGCAAGCCCGCTGTGCAGCCATTCTTACCCGCGGTTTCTCCCAGCCCAATCTGGAGTAGAATTTAGAAGAATCTTCTACCTATAATAAAGAGCCATCCTTTCCCCCTTCACTTCTTGATTTTTCATCTTTGCGCTGCAGTCTCTGTTAGTGCATGTTCTGGACATAATAAATGTGTCTAATTCATGCAGCAAAAGCCTGTGGGGAGGTGGCCAAGCATCGGGATTATACTAGCAGAGGGTAAACGGAGGTCACAACTGGCTTTCTTTGTTTTAGAAAGTCTAACTCCTTCTTTTCCTATCAATTATACTAGCTTACAATGAGTTTGCTCTATTTTTTTTTTTTTTTTGGAGGAAGATTAGCCCTGAGCAAACATCTGCCGCCAATCCTCCTCATTTTGCTGAGGAAGACTGGCCCCGAGCTAACATCCGTGCCCATCTTCCTCTACTTTATGTGTGGGACGCCTGCCACAGCATGGCTTGTCAAGCGGTGCCATGTCTGCACCCAGGATCCAAACTGGTGAACCGCGGGCCACCGAAGTGGAACGTGCGAATTTAACCGCTGCGCCACCGGGCCGGCCCCTGCTCTTTTTTTAAAAGCCTGTTCAATTCAAACTGGGTAAAGCTTTATTTCTTTCAAATGTGTTCCATACGTGGGACACACGTCTATCAACATGCACAAGGCCTCCCTGTATGGTTTCAGTGCCTATGGATGCTGCCCTTCAATTAGTGTAATTTCTAAACGAAAATGTTCTCAAACCAGCAGGAATGTTCATCCCAAGGTGAATTAACTCTGGCCCCATCAACCTTATTTGTGCCTTCATTTGTGGAAGAGATTCTTTCTTGCTCAGCAACGTTGGCTGGGTTGTGTTGTTATAAAAGCCGCAATGTGAATCTGAGAGATTTTCCGAGACCCTCCTCATCGGGTTGGGTATGTCTCCCTAAGGCTAGTTGGAGGGCAGAGAGAGGAGTCCCTGTGTGAGGGCAGAGCACCTGAGTCTCGGGGTTTGGCGTGGGTGATGGGTGTACAATGAGCGTAGATTTTGTGGGAGACAGATAAGGAGGAAACACACTGGGGCCAAGAACACAACCTTTGCTGTCAGACACACTCAGCTCTACCACTCTGTGACTCTGGAGGAATTGCTTAAAGTGTTCATTTTCTGTTTTCTCATGTGTGAAGTAGGCGTATAAAACTCAATTTACACACGATCGTTAGAAGGATTTCATAAGATGAAGGATGCAAGGGATTAAACCCGGGAGACAGAAACACTAGCTATGGTTATTGTTCCAACACTAGCTCCAGCACTTGCTGACTCTGGAAGGTTGGGCAAAGCCTCGTGAAACCTGGCTCCTCATTTGTAAAATGGGGCTGTTAACCTCTGCTTCGCGGGGTTACCTTGACCATGAACGGACGGGATGGTGCATGCGCAGGGAGCCTGACACGTACACACTGTCAATCAATCTCAGCGCCTCCTTTCCCCTCCTAACCCCTTCCTGGGCTCAGAATTCGATGGAAGTCTGCCTACTAATTACTTAGATTTATCTTAGATAGGTAGCCATTGTATTTGGAGCCAGAGAAGGACTAGCATGGAATAATTTAAAACACCATTTTCGCCTTCCCTTATAACGGGTTTTGGTCACATCCATGAAGTTAGAACCTCATTTACTTAGCCATTCCTCAAACTGTGACAGTCTGCTGGACCTGTTGAGATAAGCAACAGCGTCTGCCCCCTGGGAGTTTGCAATCTGTGGGGAGACTGCAACGTGAGCAGGGGATTACAGTACAGAGAGCTGGAGGCGGGGCTGAGATCCAAGGGGTTTCTGAGGAAGAGCCTTTCACAGAGGCCAGGGACAGTGGGTCAGGGGAGGTGGACCTGCGCAGGTTACAGACTGAAAGCAGAGTGGTGGCGGGGTGAAGGGTGAGGCATGGATGAGCCACGTGGGCATCAGGGAGAATAGGATGCGAAAGATGTCCTCACAGGGCAGAGCATGTCCAGAGGCCCCAGGGAACAAGGGAGAGCTCCGTGCATCCGGGCAGCTTTGCGCAGTTCGGCAGGACTGGAGCACACAGTGTGTGTTCTGGGGGTGTTTGGGGCGAGGACTAAATATAGTTTATAGGGGTGGCCCCCAGAGGCAAGCTAGGGTTGGATCATAACAGATCTTATCAGGCACCAGGATATTTTCAGTTGGCCTTTAGGGAGTCATTGAAGAGGTTTTTTTTTTTTTTTTGCATCTGTAAGATTTATTAATGTGTATATTCTATTCATCAAATTTAGAAACAATTAGGATTTTCATTTTGTTTGTTTAATTCTATTTTTTAAAAATTATCATATCTAAAATTGACCTTTTTGGGGGCATATAGTGCCATGAATTCCAACATATGTAGAGTTTTGTGTAACTATCACCACAATCACTATACAGAGCAGTTCTGTCACACCCCCCACAAGTCCCTAATGCTACCCGTTTGTGGTCACACCTATCCCCTACCCCAACTACCGGCAACTACTGATCTGTTCTCCTTCACTACGGTTTTGTCCTTTTTTTTTCTTTTTTGGTGAAGAAGATTGGCCCTGAGCTAACATCTGTTGCCCATCTTCCTCTTTTTCCTTGAGGAAGATTGTCCCTGAGCTAACATCTGTGCTAATCTTCCTCTATTTCGTAGGCAGGATGCTGCCACAGCATGGCTTGATGAGCAGTATGTATGTCCATGCCAGGAATCCAGACCTGCAAACCCCAGGCTGCTGAAGCGGAGCACACAAACTTAACCACTATGCCACCGAGCCAGGTCCAATTTTGTCTTTTTGAGAAAGTCATATAAATGGAATCATATAGTACATAGACTTTTGAGACTGGCTTCCTTTCTTCAGCCCAATGCCTTTGAGATTCCTCCAAGGTGTTGTATGTATCCATACTTTTTCCTGTTTATTACTGGGCAGTACTCCATTGTATGGACATACCACAGTCTGTTTATCCATCCCCCATGGAAGGACGTTTTATTGAAGAGTTTTTCAGATGTCAGAAGAAGAGATGGGAAGAAAGCTGGTTGGAGGAGAGGGGGCGAGATGGACATCTATTTCAGGAAACTGAGACAGTGGCTGTGAGGCCAGGACAAAAGGGGACAGATAGAGAGAGTTCCAGGAGGAAGAATGGACAGGACGTGGACTCATTGGACAAGAGCTGGAGGGAGAAAGAAGAGTGTAGGATGAAGCCCACGTTTCTGGTTTGGAAGGAAGGGGAATTACAATATAGGGAATTCAGAAAGAGGAGCATGATGCAAAGCGTGTCAGAGGCCCAGATTTGCCCTTGCTGTGAAAGCCCTTCATGGAAGGATGAAAACATGTAAAGCATCCGGCACACAGCAGTGACTCAGTAAAGGTCAGATAATTGGGAACCTGGTGTGTCCCAGGCACGGGGCTAGTGCTTCAGGCACAAAGATGAAAAAGACACAGTCACTGGCCCTGAAGACTCAGCTCTGGAAGCAGCTGTTCTAAGATAACTGTGAGAAGCGCTGAACTGGAGGGGTGCGCTGGGTGTTTCCAAAGTACCTAGAAAGGGCCCTTAGCCGAGCCTGGGCTATCAGAGATGGCTTCCTGGAGGAGGAAGTGGCTTGATGCAACATCTTTCCTTTGAGGAAAACACTGTCCTCCAGATGGGACCACTCACAATACAAATATTAACTGGGAGGGACAACAGTTTAACTCTTTGGCATCAGTAGCATGCTGGTCTGTATTACATAACCAGTTCATCTAAGCTAAGAACGAGAGGCCAGCCCAGTGGCGTAGTGGCTAGGTTCATGCACACCACTTTGGCAGCCCAGGGTGCGCGGGTTCAGATCCTGGGTGCAGACCTACACACTGCTCACCAAGCCATGCTGTGGCAGCATCTCACATAGAATAGAGGAAGACTGGCACAGATGTTAGCTCAGCGAAAATCTTCCTCAAGCCAAAAGAGGAAGATTGGCGGCAGGTATTAGTTCAGGGCCAATCTTCCTCACCAAAAAATGAAATAAAAAAAATAAAGCTAAGAATGGGAATGGAAAAGTTTAATTGGAGGATGCGATGAAAACCTGCCACCTGGGAGTAGAAGATGCTGTTATCTAATTTGGGAAAACTGACTCAGCAATGAGAATCACCCAGGAGGCTTTTGAAAATTCAGATAATTAGCCTTACCACTGACCAAAATAAAAATTCTCTGGGTGTGAGATATTAAAAAAAAAACAACAACAACTCCCAAGACGATTCTACTGTGAAGTTAGCCGGACCCCAGACAGTGTGGACAGTTTGACAGCAGAGCCTGGGGACACTGAGTGCTACCTGCCCAGATTTTTGCCACAGACATAGTCCAGCTCCTCTTCCTCACTCATGCTGGCCAACGGTTATGAGGGAAATGGAGCCTGTGAATGATTCAGTCCAGATCATCCTTAGTCTTGAAAAACCAACTCCAAGAATGGGCCCCACTGACTAGGAGTGAGTTGTCCTTATTTTATGGCCAAGTAACCCTACTGCATCCAATAAAAAAAATAGACAAATTTAATGCATGAGTTTTGTTTTTGGGTGGGGGGGGGGGAAGATTAGCCCTGAGCTACCTGCTGCCAATCCTCCTCTTTTTTGCTGAGGAAGACTGGTCTCTTCCTCTACTTTATATGTGGGACGCCTACCACAGGTTGGCTTGCCAAGTGGTGCCATGTCCACACCTGGGATCCGAACCAGCAAACCCCAGGCTGCCAAAGTGGAACATGGGCACTTAACCGCTGCACCACCGGGCCAGCCCCTAAATGCAGGAGTTTTGTAAAACAGCAGTAATAGCTCTAATTTTTTGAGTTCTCACTATGTTCCAATTTTGCGTATGCATAAAAATTTCTCATCTTTTTAACAGCTCAGGGAGGTAATTGTGAAATAGGCCCGTTGTTACTCCTTCAAGGTTGTGCATCTCCCAGTGGCTGAGCCGTCAGCTTCCAAATTTCATTCTTTCCATTATATCAAATAAACGACCTTGAAAGCCCTGTAATGAGGACAAACGTGACCCCTCAGTAAACTGCCAAGCGAACCAGTAAGAAAAAGGAATAGGACAATGAAGTGCGTAATAAATCGAGTAGAAGAGATAACGGAAAATAAATGAAGGAAGAGCGAATGAATAGAATTTAGGGCAAACGTCTGTTAGCAAAAGAGATTGAAACGTCTGAGGGAAACTTTTGTGAAAAATAATGAAATAAGCGCAGCATTTCCTGATCCGTGTTTTATGTGTGTGCAAGGCTGGTGTTTATAGTTATTTCTGAACATTCCCCACCCTGCCCCATCTCTTGAGTTTTTTGACCTCAAGAAAATAGGTCTAAAGAGATTGTGTCTGTCATCTCCAGTCGTCCTGGTTGTCCATCAGATCCAGGCTTTGTGTCTCTTGCAGCCTCTCTGCCTCTCAGAGCAGCTTCAGCCCTGTCTCGAATTGTCTTAGAAGCTGAGGGAAGCCTGACAGCTGAATCCGAGTCCCAGAGACACAGACCTTGACCTTAATAGCACAGTGACCTACAAAAGACATCAATTAATACACATAGGAAGAGAGAAGAAAGAGAAGCGCAAAAGAGGACAAGGGACCATCACAGGAGGAATAAAGGGACTGAGAGTCAAGCAGGCCAGTCAAAGTAATCTCGATTAATGATAACGGAGCCAGGAGACGGCTCTAAAACTGCTGTGAAGGGTCACGGTAACGTAAGTGAGTTCATAGCCACTTCTTTTCGTTTCCAACCAGGGCCAAAACAAAGGAGTTAAATATAGTCTGGAATTTAGGTTGGATGTAAGGAGAACTTTCAGGGAATAAGGTGGGTTTAATAAAGGAAAAAATTATAGACGAGGCTATAAGGATAACTTGGAGGCATAGTTATTGTTTTCAAGCACCAACCATATGCTCAGCATGTAGTTATAATGATCATGATCATTGTCAAGCACCAGCTTTGTGCATGGCAGTATACTGGGCACTTCAAACACATTTGTTTCTTAGTTTAATCTTTTTTAAGACTCCCAAGGTGAATATCATTGCCCACGTCTTACAGAAAAGTAAACTGAGGCTCAGTACTGTTGAGGAACTTTCCGGGGACACCTGTAGTGAGTGGCATCACTGTGACCAAGTTATCTGTGACCCTGAAATCGATGTTCTTGCCACCATGTCAGCAGGACCCATGATTTTGAATTGCTTCAGACGTGGGGATGACCAAGTCAACTCAGGTGGGTCCCAACCCTGCCTTATCTTAGGGGCAGGGTGGAGGAAAAGAGAAAGGAGGAGAGAGGAGCTAGAGTGAGCTCACAGCGGGCAAGTCTCCTGATACTGCCTCCAGCACAAAGCCAGGGGAAACCATCACCTACTTCCTTCGGAGTAAATCTGTTTAGATTTAATGGCCGATGTTAGCACTGCAATGTATGCTTTACGGCACTGTCCAGAGCTGCATCCATACTCTGAGAGAGAGAAGGGCGAGGGTCAGAGAAAGAGGCAGGGGCCTTGCCCCAAGCCATGAAGACCACATTGAGTAGAGGGAACAAAGCTCGGCCCAGGTTCCAGATGCAATAACAAAGGATACCAGCAAGATGGCAGAGAAAGGACCTCTGAAAATTCTCTCCTCCCTAAGAGTGATGAGAAAATTGGCCTATGTTCTAGGGTACCATTTCAATTTCCTAGGATAATCCTAAAGGATATCTTTTAAAAAATTGTAAGGCAGGTTGAAATGAAAGGAACTAGACAGTAACTCGAATCCACATGGAGAAATAAAGGACATTGGTAAAAGGAACTACATAGGTAAATATAAAATACAGCATAACTTTATTTTTTGTTTGTGATGCTTTTTTTCTTCTGTCTGATTTAAAGAAGAACACCATGCAGCGACGCTTATAAATCTGTGTTGCTGGGCACACAATTTATAAAAATGTAACCTGTGTGACAATAACAGCACAAAGGAGGGAGAGGGAACAGATCTATACAGGAGCAATGTTTTCGTGTATGATTGAAATTAAGTTGGTGTGAATCTAAACGAGGTTGTTATAAATTAGGATGTTAATTTTAATCTCCTGGGAAACCACTAAGAAAATTGCTAAACAACACTAGTATGAGAAACAGCCAGGGAATAGAAATGGTAGACTACAAAATATCTAACAAAGAAAATATTTATATTTAACAAACATAATATTTATATATTATAATTAACAAAATATCTACCAATACAAAATATTTAACACATAAGAAGATAGTATGGAGGAATAGAGGAACAAAAAGACATAAGACATAGAAAATAAATGGCAAAATTACAGAATAAATCCTACTTTATCAGTAATTACATTAAATATAAATGGATTAAATACTCAAATTAAAAGGTACATATTGGCAGAATGGATTAAAAAATAAACTCATGATTCAACTATTTGCTGTCTGCAGGAGACACAGTTCAGGTTCAAAAGACACAAGTAGCTTGAAAGTAAAACTCTGAAAAAAGATAAACTATGCAAACAGTGACCAAAAAAGAGCTGAAGTGGGTATACTAATATCAGAGAAAAATAGGCTTTAAAACAAGAAATGTTGGGGCTGGCCCCGTGGCATAGTGGTTAAGTTTGGCATGTACTCTGCTTTGGTGACCTGGGTTCGTGGGATCAGGTCCTGGGTGTGGACTCACACCACTTGTCAACCAGGCTGTGTCAGTGACCCATGTGTAAAGTGGAGGAAGATTGGCACAGATGTTAGCTCAGGGCTAATCTTCCTCAGGGGAAAAAAAAGACAAAAAATGTTAATAGAGAGAAAGGAAGCTGTCTATCAAGAAGATATAACAATTATAAACTGTTATGGATTGAATTATGTCCCTGCCAAAAGTTATATTTTGAAGCTCTAACTCCCAGTATCTCAGAATATGACTATATTAAGAGATAGGGTCTTTAAAGAGGTAATTAAGTTAAAACAAGGCCTGTAGAGTAGGTCCTAATCCTATGGACCGGTGTCCTTATAAGAAAACGAGATTAGGATACATAGACACAAGGGATGCACAGAAGGACAACCACATGAAGAGGCAGCAAGAGGTGGCCACCAGCAGGCCAAGAACAAAGGTCTCAGAAGAAACCAAGCCTGAGGGCACCTTGATCTTGGACTTCCAGCATCCAGAATTGTGAGAAAATAAATTTCTGTTGTTTGAGCCACCCCATCTGTGGTGTTGTGTTCTGGCCACTCTAGCTAACTAATACACAAACATGGATGCAGTAAACAACAGAGTCTCAAATCAGTGAAGCAGAAACTGACTGAAATGAAGGGAGAAAGAGACAGCTCAACAATAATAGTCAGAGATTCGATACCCCGCTTTCAATAATAGAACAACTAGACAAGAGATCAATAAGGGACTAGAATAAACAGTACTATAAACTGTTTAGAACTAATAGTCAGGGCCGGCCCGATGGGGCAGCAGTTAAGTTTACACGTTCCGCTTTGGCAGCTTGGGGTTTGCCAGTTTGGATCCCAGGTGTGGACCTACACACTGCTTGTCAAGCCATATTGTGGCGGCGTCCCACTGATAAAAGAGAGGAAGATTGGCATAGATGTTAGCTCAGGGCCAATCTTCCTCACACACACAAAATGATAAAAAAAATACATAACGTAAAACTTACCGTCTTAAACATTTTAAAGCATATGGTTCAGTAGTGTTAAGTATATTCACAGTGTAGTGAAACAGATCTCCAGAAAGTTTTCATCTTGCAAATCTGGAACTTCATAGACATTACACAACAACTCTCTTTTCCCCTCCCCCCAGCCCCAGGCAACCACCATCCTACTTCCCGTTTCTGTGGATTTGACTACGTTAGATACCTCACATAAGTGGAATTCTACAGTATTTGCCTTTTTGTGACTGGCTTATTTCATTTGGCACAATGTCCTCAAGCTTCATCCATATTGTGATAGGATTTCCTACATTTTTTTTTTTTTTTGAGGAAGATTAGCCCTGAGCTAACATTGGCTGCCAATCCTCCTCTTTTTGCTGAGGAACACTGGCCCTCAGCTAACATCCATGCCCATCTTCCTCTACTTTATATGTGGGATGCCTGCCACAGCATGGCGTGCCAAGCGGTGCCATGTCCGCACCCAGGATCCAAACGGGTGAACCCCAGGCCGCCGAGAAGCAGAATGTGCTCACTTAACCACTATGCCACCAGGTCGGCCCCTGGATTTCCTACATTTTTAAGGCTGAACAATACTCCATTGTATGGATATGCACATTTGTTTATCCGTTCATACGTCAAGGGACACTTGGGCTGCTTCTGCCTCTTGGCTGTCGTGAACAGTGCTGCAATGAACACGGGTGTGCAAATATCTCTGTGAGACCTGCCTTCAATCCTTCTGGATACATACCCACAAGTGGGGTTGCTGAATCCTATGGCACTTCTATTTTTAACTTTTTGAGAAACATTCATACTGTTTCTCATAGGGGCTACACATTTTATAATCCCACCAGCAGTGCCCAAGGGTTCTGATTTCTCCACATCCTCAACAACACTTATTTTTTTTGTTTTGACAGCAGCCATCCTAATGGGTGTGAGGTGATGTCTCATTGTGATTTTGACTTGCATTTCTCTGATAATTACTAATGTTGATCATCTTTTCACATACTCGTTGGTCATTTATATATCATCTTTGGAAAAATTCCCATTCAAGTCCTTTGGCCATTTTAATTAATTATTTTTTTTTGGAAGATTAGCCCTGAGCTAACATCTGCTGTCAATCTTCCTCTTTTTGCTGAGGAAGACTGGCCCTGAGCTAACATCCGTGCCCATCTTCCTTTACTTTATATGTGGGATGCCTACCACAGCATGGCTTGACGAGTGGTGCCATGTCCTCACCCAGGATCTGAACCGGTGAACCCCAGGCCACTGAAGTGGAACGTGGGAACTTAACCACTGCGCCACCAGGCTGGCCCCCCTTTGGCCATTTTTCAATCAAGTTATTTGATTTGTTGTTGTTGTTGAGTTGTAGAAATCCTTTATCTATTCTGGTTAACACCCTTTATCAGGTATATGATTTGCAAATCTTTTCTCCCATTCCATAGGTTGCCTTTTCACTCAGTTGATTGTGTCCTTTGATGTGCAAAAGTTTTTAAGTTGGATGTACTCCCATTTTTCCAACCTTTCATTTAAAGTCTGATTTTCTTTTGTTTATTCCAATATTATTTTTAAAGCTGCTTTCCTGCCCCATGTACCCCCATATGCCATATAACTTTACTCAGTGACTCTCAAATTTGGATATGCATCAGAATCTCCTGGAGAGCTTGTTACACCATAGACTGCAGAGTCCCGCTAAGGAGCTGTGTGTGTGTTTTTTTTTTTTTTTTGGTGAGGAAGATTGGGCCTGAGCTAACATGTGTGCCAACCTTCCTCTACGTTGTATATGGAACACCACCACAGCATGGCTTGATGAGCAGTGTCTAGGTCTGCACCCAGGATCTGAACCTGTGAACCACCACACCACTGGGCAGGCCCCTCACCATAGAGTTTTTGATTCAGTAGATCTGGGGTGGGGCTTGATGATTGACGTCTCTAACACTTGTTAGAAGGTTCTCAGGCAGTGCTGATGCTCATGGTCTGGGGACCACACCTTGAGAACTGCTGCTCTAGACAAACTCAGTCCCACCCCGTTTTTCAGAGATAACTGTCATGCCCGCCTGCCTCTGCTCCTGCCGTTTTCTCCGCCGAGCATATCCTTTCTCCACACACCTCCTCTGTGAACTTTCACTGAACCCTCAAGCTGGAATGAATCTCTCTCCTTCCGAGCTTCTGTGTCGCTCTCTATTTACTTTGTCCCTTACTACCTTTCACTTTCCTTTATCCTTACTAATGTACCAGTCATATCTTCTAGTGGGATAATAAGCTTTTTGATGCCGGTGCGCATGTTTAGTTTATCTTTCTACGGTCCCACAGAGCCTAGCACTTCACCTGTACTAAGCACGCAATGGATATCTGTTAAATGAATGAAAAAAATTTTAAAATGCCCAGCGAATAAAAAGATAGCAGCATTCAGGAAAGAAAAAATAAATAAAAGATATAGGAAAAGGCAGGGGATAAACGTAGTGGAGTCAAGTGGAGTGGGTGGGGGGAAAATTCTTTCCAAAAGGGAATTTTGTTTTGCCAACTAAATGGAAGGCAAAAATAGACCGTCTTCCCAGCTGTTCTGTTTGTCTGTTTTCTGGCAGCTGTGCTAAAATTCTTTTTTTTTAAGGCTAAAATTGCTAATCACCATGCCTGTAGGGCCCTTGTGATTTAAAAAGAAAAAAAGAAAGAAAGAGATTAATGACTTTAATTCCCAGACACTTAGGGAATTGAAGTGTGGAGGGGTGCAATGTTCTGGTGTATTGACTGGAAATCTACGACGGCTGTGCTTTTCATCTCGCAAAAGACCAGGACACCTTTCCCCACGGGGAATCAGACAGGTGCCACTACAGTAAAAAACAAGTGTTGAGGAAGCCGTAATGAACTCTAGAATTAGTTCTCTATGAATGAAATTTTAAAGCGATGTTTATAACGATGATCCCAATACATAATTCTTTGTCACATTTACGGTCCCGCTTCTCCAGCACGTTGGACTGGGCATGATTCCTAACTTTTGCTTATTAGTTTGTTTATTAGGATGGCCTTCATTTAAAACGAGCAGAGTGCGATGGGGTGTTTTCTCTGCCGTACTTGCCCTGTGGCCTGGCAGAGAGCTTGGCCTGTGCGTTTCTGAAAAAACCCTTGAGCCTGGGGATGCAGGCTCCTTGTAAACACCAGGCGCCAAGGAAAGAAACAAACCACGGGGAGCCCAAGGGTTCCCGCTGGAACCTGTGCCCTGAGCATTCTAGAAGTTTCTGTGATTTCTGTCCTCATTGCAGTGGTGTACTTGGGGTCAGAGCTGCTACCCTGGGATTACTCTATTTGGCTGTTTGCTATTCCCACTTCTGTCTCCTTGCTACTGGAACAGTTCAGGAAGCTCCTATTGTATCATAAGTCATTTCTGTCCCCTGGTGCACCATGAGCGCCTGCTAACCACTGGACAGGTTTTGCTCCTTAAAATTGAGAGAATCTTGAGAGCTGGACTGAAAAACTTATTAGGCTCTCACTAAATCTTCATCTTTTAAAATCATTTCTCCATGGCGTGGTTGTACCTACAAGAACTGGAAATCAGATTCTGAGCTTCAGATTCTGTGAAATTAAACACGACCAGAAATCAATCATTTTTTCTCATCTCTTCTGTGAATATCTCGGCAGTCAAATTATCTCCTGGTACCAGGGGATATTCAAGAGTAAGAATTTGGAAGCTATTTCTAAAACTCTTTACACAAGACCTTGAAATAGATTCTTTGCATTTGTATGCAAATTTATCTTTAAAAAATTTATCTACATATGTTGAGGGAAAAGATGAAGATGTCTAGCTGTGTCTATATGTCAAAGCGGAGGTCTGTTTTTTTCTGGTTGGTGCTTGGGGAGATTAAACGTGG
Organism: Equus asinus; assembly: GCF_041296235.1. Classification (NCBI taxonomy): domain Eukaryota; kingdom Metazoa; phylum Chordata; class Mammalia; order Perissodactyla; family Equidae; genus Equus; species Equus asinus. Next base: position 37,390,098 of record NC_091790.1, read on the forward strand.
GTATAACAGTGAATCAAATTCAACCCAAATGCTCAAAATCTTGGAGGAAATTGGACACATCAAATATGATGTATAACACCAAACAAATGAACTATTTTGATGCTCAACCAAGAGAGAGCCACAGGTGACATTAAGCTGGACATCAATCACCCCGTTTCCGTGAGGACTCCCAATACATGGTGAACACGTTGAACCATAAATTGGACAGATAAGCTGCAGGTCATTCGAATTAAGACAGAGTAGAAATAAAATTGAGAAAGATGATTTTCACCACCCAAAATTTTTTCTTTTTTTTTAAAGTGATCATATTTTAACATTTTGGAAAAGAAAAGCCATAACTACACATATAGTAGGTATGTGGTTTTTAAAAATTTTTATCTATTTATTTATTTGTGGAAGATTAGCCCTGGGCTAACTGCTGCCAATCCTCCTCTTTTTGCTGAGGAAGCCTGGCCCTGAGCTAACATCCGTGCCCATCTTCCTCTACTTTATATGTGGGATGCCTACCACAGCATGGCTTGCCAAGCTGTGCCATGTCCGCACCCGGGATCCAAACCAGCGAACCCTGGACCACTGACGTGGAATGTGTGCACTTAACCGCTGCACCACTGGGCCGGCCCCTAATTTTTATTTTTTATTGGGGTCACATCAGTTTATAACATTGTATAAATTTCAGGTGTGCATCATTGTATTTCGACTTCTGTATACATCACATCATGTTCACCAGCAAGAGTCTAGTTTCCATCCATCACCACACATATGCCCCCTTTACCCCTTTCACCCTCCCCCCGCCCCCTTCCCCTCTGGTAACCACCCATCTGTTCTCTGTATCTGGGTGTTTGTTTGTTCATCTTCCGCATATGAGTGAACTCATAAAGAGTTTGTCTTTCTCCATCTGACTTATTTCGCTTGGCATAACACCCTCAAGGTCCATCCATGTTGCAAAGGGCAAGATTTCATCTTTTTGTTTTTGTTGTTGACATTGTTTGGCTTATAACGTTGTGTAATTTCAGGTGTACATTATTATATATCAGTTTCTGCATAGACTGCATTGCGCTCACCACCAATAGTCTAGTTTTTATCCGTCACTGTACATATGTGTCCCTTAACCTCTTTCCCCCACCCTCCCACCCCCTTTTCCTCTGGTAACCACCAATCTGTTCTCTTTGTCCATGTGTTTGTTTATCTTCCATATATGAGTGAAATCATATGGAGTTTGTCTTTCTCTATCTGGCTTATTTCACTTAGCATAATACCCTCAGGGTCCATCCATGTTGTTGCAAATGGGATGATTTTGTATTTTTTATGGCTAAGTACTATTCCACTGTATATGTATATACCACATCTTTATCCATTCATCTGTTGATGGGCCCTTAGGTTGCTTGTAAGTCTTGGCTATTATGAATAATGCTGCAATGAACATACAGGTGCATATTAGATATGCTGGGTTTTATTTTGAGGAAGATTAGCCCTGAGCTAACATCTGCCACCAATCCCCCTCTTTTTGCTGAGGAAGACTGGTCCGGAGCTAACATCCATGCCCATCTTCCTGTACTTTATGTATGGGATGCCTGTCACAGCATGGCTTGCCAAGCCGTGTGTAGGTCTGCACTCGGAATCCAAACCAGTGAACTCCAGGCCGCCAAAGCGGAATGTGTGAACTTAACTGCTGCGCCACCTGGGGGGTCCCAGATATGTATTTTTCTGATGTGTCCAGTACCAACCCTCGTTCTTGGGAACTGCTCCTTCCATCGCTTCAAGCCTACGATTCATGCGGGAGGGGGAATGCTCTTATGTGACCTGGCCCCTTGCCTATGGCTGATTGAACAAAAAGTAATGCCAATGGTTCCCTTCTCTGGGTTATTTGAACCTGATTCCAGGCTGATCGTCAGTATCCATTACCAGCGCATGCGGACTGAACAGCAGCCTTGCTGCTCAGCGTGCAACGAGTCCCTCTCTGGGGGCAGAAGCTGTTAAGTGTGACTGGGGGAGGCCGTGTTTTCTGCATGGAGACAAAGCCAACTGCAGTCAGTAGGAATGAGGCCAACAGCAGGAACTAGAGAAGGAAAGAGACTCTCAAAGATGTTGAAACTCCTGGGCGCAGTTGTTCCAAGGGGCCAGCTGGATTCCTGCTCTTCCGTGGCTCCATTGCTCAACCCCGCCTTGGGATCTGGGAGCAAACAAATTCCAATTTTGGCCTTAGTTAGTTCAAGTTTAGTTTTCTTTCCCCCTGTAGTAAAGAGTCCTAACTGATTCCACATTAAACAACTATATTCTTACTTACATATTGCCTTTTAATCTTGTCAACAAGTATGGATAATTTTTTATGTAGTAACTAGCAGAGTTTTGTATAATTTTGGTTTCGCTTTCTCTTATTTAATAGTATATTCTTAATTTTTAATATAATATTTAAATTTTTCTTGTATTTGATACATTAAATATCTTAAATTATATATTAATAATAATCATTAAAAGTATCATATTTAATATGATATATAACAAGACATGCTGCTGCATGGTCTTCAGAGTATTCATTTTAATGCTTGTATAATATTCCATCTCATTGCTATGAGAGTTAAGAGTGGGCTGGCCGAGTGGTGCAGCAGTTAAGTGCGCATGTTCCACTTCGGTGGCCTGGGGTTCACCGGTTCAGATCCCGGGTGCAGACATGGCACCACTTGGCAGGCCATGCTGTAGTAAGCGTCCCACATATAAAGTAGAAGAAGATGGGCACGGATGTTAGCTCAGGGCCAGTCTTCCTCAGCAAAAAGAGGAAGATTGACAGCAGATGTTAGCTCAGGGCTAATCTTCCTCAAAAAAAGAAAAAAAGAGTTGCCTTTATTGAGTGCTACTTCTGGTTCTGGTGTTACATGTATATCATACATATTCCTCATAACAGCCATAGAGGGATGACTGTCTCCCTTGTAGTGATGCGAGAACTGGCTTGGAGAGGCAGTTTTACTTGCTGAAAATCACACAGAAAGTAATAGACTAAGTCTTGGTCTGTCCCACTGCAAACCATCGCTTCTTTAGCACTCATGTGGCTCCTTACTACCATGGTGTAGTAGTCACTTGGGTGCCATAACAAAATGTCCCAGAATCTGGAAGTCCCAGATCAAGGTGCTGGCAGGGGACTATCCTCTTGCTGCCTCTTCACATGGCCGTGCCTCTGGTCACACACACTCCCGGTGTCTCTTCCTCTTCTTATAAGGACTCCAATCAGATTGGACTAGGGCCCATCCATATGACCTCGTGTTGACTTAATTACCTCTTTAAAGGGCCTGTCTCCAAATACTGTCATTGTCTGAGGTACTGGGGTTAGAGCTTCAGCTTTAACACAAGTTTTAAGGGGACACAATTTAGCCCGTAACGTGTGATTTACTGTAGCAGTTCCACCCTTGGCTGGCGTTTACATTACTTCCTGGATTTGGGATACTTTGGCTCAGTTTAGGTGTTTAGCGTTTAACTCTTTGCTTCTGCTGACTTCAAAATTCCTGTTTTTGGGGGGCTGCCCTGTGGTCGAGTGGTTAAGTTTGCACGCTCTGCTTTAGCGGCCCAGGGTTTCGCCGGTTTGGATCCTGGGCACGGACATGGCACCGCTCATCAAGCCATGCTGTGACGGTGTCCCACACACCACAACTAGAAGGACCTGCAACCAGAATATACAAGTATGTAGTGGAGGGCTTTGGGGAGAAGAAAAAAACGAGAGAAAGAAGATTGGCAACAGATGTTAGCTCAGGTGCCAATCTTTAAAAAAAAAAAATTCCTGTTTTCATTTGCAAAGAGCATTTAATCGAAGATATGCACATTGTGTCAGATGGCTGGACTCTATTTTATTGTTATCCTGTTGGGTCCAGTTAGTCTCCCTTTATTAATTTACTAAACAAATATTTATGGAACAGCCAGCATGTATTAAATATTAATATCTAATGTAAATGTGAAGAAATATGAGACCCTTGGGAATATCAAGGTGGATCAGCCATGTCTGAAGCTTTTAGTCTAGTAGAGAAGAAAAGACAGAAAACACCAATAATTATAATAAAAAGAATAAAGTTTTAAAGCAAAGCATACTTTAAGAGCTGTACAGGCGCCAGCCCAGTGGCACAGTGGTTAAGTTTGCATGCTCCACTTCGGCAGCCTGGGGTTTGCCAGTTCGGATCCCAGGTCCGGACATGACATGACTTGGCAAGCCATGCTGTGGTAGGCATCCCACATATAAAGTAGAGGAAGATAGGCATGGATGTTAGCTCAGGGCCAGTCTTCCTCGGCAAAAAAGAGAAGGATTGGCAGCAGTTAGCTCAGGGCTAATCATCATCAAAAAAAAAAAAAAAAAGAGCTGTTCAGATAAATACTGTAGAAATTCAGAGGAGGGAAGCTAACTTGCAGCTAGGAAGACTGGAGAAGACTTTCAGGAGGAGACAGCACATGAGCCAGGATTTGAGCCATGGGCAGCCTTTGAGTCCATGAAGGAGAAGGGCATTTCAGGAGCAGAGATCAGCATCAGTTCTGCGCTTGTTAGACAGACCTGGAAGGCCAGCATTCTCCGAAGGAAGCGCTAAATGAGAGCCCAGACATCCCCAAACAGGAGGACGGGAAAATAGGTCAGTACTGTGGTTAATCAACCTGAAACGTGTTATTACGCCAGAAGATGGAGCTTATTTTCCTTGCAGATAATGTTACCCTACTCACTCACTTCCCATTCCTCGCATCCACTGCAATCTGACTTCTAAAGTCAACAAAAACCTGCTAATTACCACATCCAGGGGTCCCTGTGCAGTCTGCCTTCCTCTTCCCTTTCTGCGGCATCGCACTTTTCTCCTCTTGAAGTTTTTCTCCACTGGCTCTCTGGCACTCTGTTCTCCCGGCCGTCCTCTGCGCTCCTCCCAGGCCCGCTCCCAAGTCATTTCCTAGCTCCTTACCCGCCATGTGAACACTGGCCTTTCCAAGTCGTCACTTCCATCTTTTAGCTACTGCCTGTTTGCTAGTGCCTTCCAAATCTGTGTTTTCAGGCAGATTGCTCTTCTAGTATTTTTAGTCTCCACCCGGATGTGTCCCGGGTCTCTCAAACTCAGGATTCAGATTCATTTTCCTTTTTTTTTCTTCTTCTCCCCAAAGTCCCCCAGTACATAGTTGTATATTCTAGTTGTAGGTCCTTCTGATTGTTATGTGGGATGCGACTGCACGGCCTGATGAGCGGCACTAGGTCTGCGCCCAGGATCTGAACCAGAAAAGCCCTGGGCTGCTGAAGTGCAGCGTGCGAACTTAACCACTCGATCAGGGGGCTGGCCTCTCGTTATCTTTTTTCTCTTTTGAGGAAGATTCTGGCCTCCAGAATTGTAAGACAACAAATTTCCGCTTTTCTGAGCCATCCAGTTTGTGGTACTTGTTACAGCAGCCACAGGAAGCTAATATATCATTTGAAAAATACAAATCTTTATAGATATGTGATTAATTTTCTTGTTTAGGCTTTGTCTAACCTGAAGTTAGGCACTGAAGTATCTTTGGATAAACGAATTCATTAAGAAGAGTATTCTTCTCATTAGGTAGTCCATTTTTAAAATGGAAGGAAAGTTAACATCCACCATAGCTTCAAATCGATGCTTATTGATTTGAAATAAATTACTGAAAAGTAACCTGTGATTATGCAAAATTATAGGCATTTAAGGATATTTATTGCAGCATTATTTACAATAGCAAAAGACTGGCAACAACCTAAATGTCCACCAATAGGGGAATTAGTCAACTGTTTGATGATTGTATATCTGCTCAGCTATGAAAAATTATGACTTTGCTTCAGGTGTGAGAAAAGCAAGTACAGACCCATATGTATAGTTTGCTATCATTCATGCAAAAAAAAGAAAAAATTATATATATATGTATACACACACACACACACAATGTGATAGAAAAGTCTCTGAAAGGAAAAACAGGAAAATGGTAACAATGCAATACTTGCTTCTGGGGAGAAGAAACTGATGCTCTTCAAATAAATAAATAAATAAATAAATACAATTGAAAAGTAGAGTGTGTGAAAGTGTAAACATTTAAATTCATTCAGTGTACCATGATGTTTGGTGGCATTTCACTGGATTTTTCTATTCTCCCGCCTAAGAGGAATATTCCGTGATGAAAAATCAGAGGATAGGCAAAAAGTAAATGAGAGAGAACAGATAACTATTATAAAATGGTCTTTAGTTTAAATTTTTAAAAAGTTTAATAATCCAAATAGATAGACCACTTTTTTTTTTTTTTTTGGAAGACTGGCCCTGAGCTAACATCTGTTGCCAATCTTCCTCTTTTTCTTTTTTTTTCTCCCCAAAGCCCCAGTGCATAGTTGTATATCCTAGTTGTAGGTCCTTCTAGTTCTTCTATGTGGGATGCCGCCACAGCATGGCTTGGTGAGTGGTGTGTAGGTCCACACCCAGGATCCGAACCAGTGAACCCTGGGCCACTGAAGGAGGGTGTGCGAACTTAACCACTAGGCCACAGGGCCAGCCTCCAGACCACTTCTTCTTATGTGGACTTTTTACTTGAAGTATAACATGCAGGCAGGAAAACACACCAGTCATCTGAGTAAACACATCCTTGGAAACACCGCTCAGATCAAGATACAGAATGTTTCCAGCACCCCCAAAACCCCTTTGTGCCTCTTCTCAGTCTTTCCTCCCACAAAGACAACCACCGTTCTGCCCTCCATCAGTGGAGCATGGTTCCACCTGTTTGAACTTTACTGATATGGAACCACACAGTCTGTCCCCATCATGCTGTGAGACTCACACGGGGCTGCCACCACCCTCTGTTCTCCGTGCTCTCCTGCCCCATTGTATGCCCAGGCCAGTTCATCCGCCAATCCTGTTAGTGGCCACATGGGATATTGCCCACGCTGGGGCTCTTACAAATGACACTGCTATGAACATCACTGTACACATTGCTGTTGGGTATTGTATTAGTTTCCTATCACTGCTTTGACAAATTACCATGAAGTTCTCAGCTTAAAACAACACACATTAAGTATCTCACAGCTCTGTAGGTCAGAATCTGGCCTGGTTCTCACCAGGCTCAAATCAAGAGGTCAGCCGGATGGCTTCCTTTCTGGAGGATCTAGGGAAAATCTGTTTCCTGGTTCATTTGGGTTGTTGGCTGAGTTCAGTTTCTTGCTGCTTTAGGATGGAGGTTCCCATTTTCTTGCTGGCTTTCAGCTGAGGGCATTCCCAGCTTCTGGAGGATTCTGCATTCCTTGGCTCATGACTCTTCTTCTCTATCTTCAAAGCAGGCAAGAGCAACTTCGACTCCATCTCCCATAACTTATCTCTGACTATTCCTTCATAGTACCATCTCTCGCTGACCACAGTGGGAATGGTTCTTGGCTTTTAAGAACTGATGTTATTAGATTGAGTCCACCCATTTAATTCAGGGTAATTCTCCCCATTTCAAGGTCTGTACGCTCAGTCAATCTGCAATGTACCATTTGCCAGGTAAGGTAACATGGCCACAGGTTCCCAAGATTAGCACATGAACATCTTTGGGGGAGGGGCACAGTCTTTATTCTGTCTATGGCAGGTGTATACCTGGGAGTGTTGGCTCCTAAGGTGCATAATTCAACTATAGTAGATACAGTCAATAGTTTGTCAAAATGCTCCAATTTGTATTCCCATCAACAGTGTGTGAGAGTCCAGTTGCTCCATGTCCTTGCCAGTTCTCAGTATTGGTAGCTTTTATTGATGTTAGCCAAACTGTTGGGCACATATTGGTAAATAAATGTGGCTTTAATTTATATTTCCGTGGTGATTAATCATTGGTACTTTTCCATATGTCAATTGGCCATTGGTATGATATGTTTTGTGGAATGCCTGTTCAAATCTTTTGCCTATTAAAAAAAATTGAAAGCAGACTACTTTTTGAATTGTGAAAATGTTCATCAAGGTGCGATTTTCCATCTAAACATGTTAAAATACCTAGAAGATAAAATGGATCATTCTAATGCATTTATAGTGCCAGCAAAGGAAGGAAACGAGCTAACTTACACAGTTCTTTTCTTATCTTTTTTCTTCTAAGTACAGCTTAACAAACAGTGAATTCAATAACAATAAGTCACATCTGTATAGCGCTTTACGATTAACACAGGGCTTTCAGATCCATTTTCTCGTTCTGCTTTTGTTAGAAGGAACAAATGAAACGTTGCTTGCTAGTCCTGTTTTCATACCATATTTTATTTTCACCAAATGCAAAAAGCAAGGCAAGTGCATATATTAAAAATAATTGTAGTTGGGCTAATCAGTGGCATAATGTGTGAATTTGATAATTTTTCTCCTTTGCTCACAATTATCTCTGATTTGGTGATAAATATGATGTATGCTTGCAGAATGTCTAAAAACCCTCCATCGTGTGATGCTGAAGGGCACTGCCTTCCGGGAGCTGCTGTTTAAATCAGGAAGAGGGCATAAATCCACAGAAGCCTGGTGAAGGAAAATGCGTCTGTTGCAGCAAGGGAAGCAAACCTCTATTGTCCAGAGCCGCAGAAAGATACAAATCAAGTAGACATTTTTTCAAGCAGCAGATCACAAATAACCTTTCTACACTATAGATGCTTTCTTTCATTCCTTCCAGACTACACGCTAATTAAATTAGCCTTTTGGACTCCAATGCTTTAATAAAGAATTGTGCTTCTTACCTGATACCACATCTTTTCCAGGACTAAATGTGTGTGTCTAGGAGACTACTAGCTATCTGTATGTATGAAGTGAGAGAAACTGTTGAAGAAAAGCAATGAACACATGTTAAAATTCTCTGGCTAAATGGTACCCTGATTTTTTTTTTCTTCTTCTCCCCAAAGCCCCCCGGTACATAGTTGCATATTCCAGCCGCCAGTGCCTCTGGTTGTGGCACATGGGACGCCGCCCCAACGTGACCCGATGAGCAGTGCCATGTCTGCACCCAGGATCCGAACCGGCAAAACCCTGGGCCGCCTCAGCGGAGTGCACAAACTCAACCACTAGGACATGGGGCCAGCACCCCCTTGAACGGACCCCAGGATTTTTTTGGTTCTTGAAATTTTAAGTACTACCATGCTATAAAAATATATGACCTCTTTTCCCATCAAGTTTACAACCTTAAAAGACAAGACAGGCAAATGTATAATAGAAATTGAAAATATAAATTTAATGACTGTTTAGACAGCCATCTGAAAATTAGAATCATAGCTCATAAGAAGTGAAGTTGTCTCCTTCTAATTGTAGTAAAACCCACCAAGGATAGAAGGTTTTATCTGCAAACGTGGTAGCTACAGCAACTATGTGTGGGGGTTCTATTCCCTCTTGTTCTTCTGTTTTTGCTGAGGAAGTTTAGCCCTGAGCTAACACCTGTGCCCATCTTCCTCTGCTTGTATGTGGGTCGCCACCACAGCATGGCTGATGAGTGGTAGGTCCATGCCCGGGATCGGAATCCAGAAATCTGGGCTGCCGAAGTGAAGCATGCTGAACTTAATGACTATGCTCAAGGGCCTGCCCCTATTCCAGCTTCTTAAACCACTACCTATCTAACACCGATTATTGTCTTGTGCCACCTCTTTATCTTTTGTATTTCTCTTGCTGTTGTATCACTCATTGAACATCATGGTACCTCAACATGCACTCTCCTTTTCCTGTTAACTCTGCTGCTCGGGGTCCATTCAGGTGTCCACACCTCCCCCATGCAGCTCACCTGCTCCCTAGAAGCTGAATGACCTCCTGAGTCTATGACGGACACGTGGGTCAGGCCCAAACTCATCAACATAATCCCACTCTTGGCCAGGGATGGGCATGTGCCCCAGTGTTGCAAAGAGGTTGACTGGGGCTTGGGAAGGAATCTGCCCCAGTCTCTTGAAGAGACCTGGTTTCTCTCCCTGGGCTGGAATAAGGAAGCCTATGGGCCTGGGAGCGGATGGATGAAGCTGATACGGCAGAGTACAGGTGAGAGATTGGCAGACCCTGGGTCCTCGAGGACATCAGGGAGACTGAAATAAACCAACTCTGGGGGCTGCCTGGACTCTCAACTCACAACACCTCTCCTTCATGGCATAAGGTGGTTTGAACTGGGTTTTCTGTCACTTACAACTGAGCATATCTTGACTGGTATATTGTTTTAAAAATATAGTGTATTCGTAGAAAATTTGAGGTATAGTAAGATCAAAATATCAGGAGACGATTGCCATTGACAATTGCCATAGCTTGTTACTCACAATTCCCAAGAGGAGAGGGAATGTCACACCAGGGGGTCCACGTGGAGACGCCCCAGGGGCCATCAGGAGGATTGGGGGAAGGAGCAACTGTGGGCAGGAACCCACTGTTATCGGGGTTTCTGTTGAAAGGAACAGGTGAGGCACAGTAACCACGGTTAGGATTGGCTAGTTGGGCTAACTTCAGCGGGCTCTGGGGCCTAGGGGCTGTCTTACTTGTCTAGTACCTGGCTCTGGAGTGAGTAGGGCAGATGGATAATGACCTGGAATGTGAAGGCCCAATGACAGAGGTGACTGGAGGGTAGAATCTGAATTGGTTGGTTTGGACTTTAAAAGCACACTCGTAGATGAGTTGTTTACTGTCTCTAGGAACTGGCTTACCCTGGAGGGCCAGTCAGCAAGGCCCCAGATGTCAAAATATCAGAATACAGAATATATACGACATGGTAATATATGTATATATACACTAAAAGCTTAGTCAAGGCACCTAAGAGATTATGTTCTTACTACTAAAATTGCAAAAGGAACAGGGAAATAGCTAAAGCTGATTTTTCATCATGCCATCCTACATTTCCTGACCAAAAAATGTATTGATTATGTGTAATCTTCATGGAATGAAGAATTCTGGATTGTCAAGCTCTCCATAGAGCTATTAATTACTTGTGCATGGTTGCCTTTATTTTATTAAAGTCCCTGATATCCTTTGCTTTCTCCTTTATTCATTCCAGTGTTTTCTGAGCTCCTAGTACGTGCTAGGTACTGTCCTGGGTCCTGAAGACACAGCAAGGACCATGAAAACGTCCCTCAGTCTTACAGCTTATATCTGATGGTGGTGTGGGTAGACTATAAACAAGCAATTGAAGAATTATATAAAACAATTTCATATAGTGATAAGTGCTAAGGAAAAAAATGAATAGGGTGGGAAGATGATAGGTGACATAGGGTGAGGCCTGGGAGAGAGTGTCCCTATTCGGTTGGACGGTCAAGGAACATAATCCATTGCCTGCTGCTTCTCCTGCCTGCTCTCCTCTCTAGATTCATTCTGGAGGTATCTTATCTCACGCTTAGGCCTTCAAGAGCTTCTGAATCAAAGCACAGGTGGCTTTTGCCCCTCCACTTCCATCCCACTGCCTTAGATGTTGAGGGGTTTTCTGCCCTATGCCTGTTGTCAGAACAAAGGCAACCCACCAACACCGCAGAGGCTCTCTCTTCCTCTTTCTGTTCTCTTTTTCATAAATTCAATCAAGCCATTGCATCCTGTGTGTCTTCTCTGGACAGGACACTGTATGAGTTGCTGTGTCTTCCATCCCATCTTGGCCCTTGGCATTGCCCAATAAAGCTTGGAGTGTCACAGTCCTTCCTCACAGGTAACCAACTAGTGGAGTATTTGTGCAAGTGCACCTTTGATTTGTAAGTCTCTTGGTTGGATTCTTTTGTTTGCTTGCTTGGTTTTGGCTCTACAGTGGTTTAAAGCCTGTCTCAGTCTGTTCTAGCTGCTATAATGGAACACCATAGACTGAGTGGCTTGTAAACAACAGAAATTTATTTCTCACAGTTCTGGAGGCTGAAAGGCCAAGATCAAGGCACCAGCATATTTGGTGTCTGGTGAGAGCCCGCTTCCTGGCTCATGAATGGCCATCTTCTTGCTGTGTCCTCACATGGCAGAAGGGACGAGAGTGTTCTCTGGAGCCTCTTTCATAAGGGCGATCGTCCCACTCATGAGGACAGAATGAATCACCTCTCAAAGGCCCCATCTCTAAATACCATCACATTGAGGATTAGGTTTCAACATGTGAATGTTGAGGCGACACAAGCATTCAGCCTTTTGCAGAGTCATTCCAGAGACCTGGGGATTCTAGAAGCCTAGTTTCTAGAGAGGACAAGTTTATCTTTCAAGATAGTAGGTTTGATTGATTTAGGGGCATCTGGAAGATTTGTAAGAACTGGCCGCCCACACCATTCAGCTGCACTCATCACATTTTCTATAAAAATATGAGAAATCCACAATCTATGGGTTTCATTAGTGTCCTTGTTGACAACAGTGAAAGTCCTGGACTGAATTGTATCCTCCCACCCTCAAATTCATATCCTGAAGCCCTAACCCCCAGTGCCTCAGAATGTGGCTGTATTTGTAGATATGGCCCTTAAAGAAAGGATTAAGTTAAAATGAGGTCATACGGATGGGCCCTAGTCCAATTTGACTGGTGTCCTTACAAGAAGAGGAAGAGACAACAGGGGTGTGTGTGACCAGAGGGCTGGCCATGTGAAGAGGCAGCAAGAGGACGGCTGCCCGCAAGCCAAGGAGGGAGGCCTCAGAGGAAGTCAACCTGCCAGCACCTTGCCTTGGACTTCCAGCCTCCAGAACCGTGAGATAAAGAAATTCCTGCTGGTGAAGCTACCTATTTTGTTATGGCACCCCTAACAAACTAACACAGCGAGCAAGAAGGCGGGCCCTGCCAGCACATTTCTTCCCTACACGAATTTTCTCTTCCCCTCAGCCCCTCCTGTTGCATTCATTCCAGACTTTGTACCTTTGCTTTTCTTCTTCTCTGCCCTAAAATTTGAACAATATTCTTCCCAGTATCCATTTCCCTTCTACTGTCAATAGCACCTCACTTTGCCTTTAAACAACCGTCCTTCTTAAACTCTCAGTCCACGCGGTTTGGGTGGAATGATGCTACGTCAACTCTTTGCCCCACCCACTGCAGAGGTGGGAACATGCCCAGGTCTGCAGAGGCAGAGACACGGGGAGTCAGGCAGGCTGAGGGCTTCCCTGAAGCCCTAAAGAAGGAGCTAGCCTCCACCTGGACTGCTAAGCTGCCAGATGCCACCAAATGCCTTATGATAACACAGTGAGCTCAGGAAAGCAGCGCTGAGACCACATCCTAATGACATCATCTGGTCTTGATCCAGCCTTCCCTGAGCTTGCCTCTTGCCTTTTTAATTACATGATCCAACCTCCAACCCCCTCCCGCCCACTTCTTTTTAAAGTGAGGTTAGAGTGAATTTCTGTAACTTGTCGCTGAAAGAGTCACGACTTACAAACTAAATTGGATTCATTCCTTCAGGCCCGGCTCATACCTCCTCTCCTTCTTCAAACCTTTAATCATTTACTCCAGTACACTGATTTTTTTCTCCTTTGAATTCTCAAAGGACTTAAAGTTTGTGCTACACAATCTTAGATATTTCTCTACGCATGTTATTCTTTAAGCACAGGGACTTTGGGGTTGATTAGTTTTGTGTATATCGCTTTTTTCTCCCCGTCCCCTCCCCCTCTAAGCCGTACTGTGTTACACAGGCCAACTAAAACCCCCAAGTGCTTTCTCCTATTCTCTCATTGGTTTATCTCATGGGGTTCTCCCAGCCACCCTGGGAAAGGTTAAGTCACTTGCTGAAGGTCACAGAGTAGGAATTGAGGTGTGTGTGTAATAGAACGGTGCCCTTTTAGTAGTTAGGATTAAATTCACCTGCAATGACAAAAACCCCAAATAACAATGGCTTAAATTAGATAGACGTTTACTTTTCTTTCATAGGAGGGTAGCGGTCTAGTGGAGAGGCTGTGCTATATGGAGTCAGGTCTCTGGGCTTCTTCCATCTTGTATCTCTGCCATGAGTGACTTCCACTCCTAAAGCTGCCTCATGATCCCAGATGGCTGCCCAAGCACCAAAGTGCCAATAGGCAGGAAAGAGGAAGGGATGAAGAACGGCATTGCTCTTTTCCTTTAAGAATCCCCATCAGGTGTTGCATTTGTCATTTCTCCTTTCATCCCATTGGACAGAATTTAGCCACACTAAGCCTCAAGACAGCCTGGGAAATGTAGTCTATATTCCAGAGGGCTGTAGTCCCAGTTAGCAGTGGGTGGGAGTTGTCTTATGAGGAAGGGGAAATGGACACTGGGAGGATAACTAGAGTCTCTGTCACTGTCCTCTGAGTCTTTTCTGCTCCCTGGTTGCTCAGCCCACCCTCACCCTTAGGTGGTTGTTTATTGTTTCATATTTGCGTTCTTTCTCCCCAGATAGTCTGTGAGCTTCTGGTGGGCAAAAGTTGCATTCAGTTCTTTGCATTTCCAGCTCCTTGGAACTTGCTTTTTACCTTATATCATGATGATCATAAATCTATATATGGTAAGGAGAGGAGGATTTGTAACAGGAAACCAAAAGCTAGGTGTAAGGCAGCTTAATTATTCCCCAAAGACACCACCCAGCACGAAGCCACGCCCACAGTCTTGTTCAGTCTATGAAATCAGACAGTTCAGTTCCAGAATCTTGGCTTCTCTTCCTATGAGCTGGATGGACATGAAAAAGGAATAAAGCTCTCTGAGCCTTATTTTGCTTATCTATTAGAATAGGGATCATGATACCGTCCTTTCAGGCTTGTGAGAATTCCAGAGATGATTTGTGTAAAACACCCAGCACATTATGTAGATTCACTCATTCATTCTTTTCTTTAATTTGCACTGATAATAGATGAAGGGTTGGTTATAGCTGGTGTTGACGAAAATAATCCATAACCAATCTATAAATGAAAATTTGGGAGGGTTTATTCTGAGCTAAAATGTGAGGACCATGGCCTGGGGCCTTTCTTCCCGAAGGAAGAAAGGGCACCGAAGTAGTGGGGTGCACAGAGTGCTTATATACCCTCAAAGAGGATGTTTCACATATGATTGAAATGTCCATTTTACGATAGTCACGAGACTGCTCTGGTGGCACAGCGATTGATGGACACAGCAGGTAGGTCTGCTGTCTTGGTGGACACAGCAGGGTGGCGGGTCTCTTGTCTCCAGCTGGGTGGTCACAGGTGAGCTGGGTGGTCACAGGTGAGCACAGCAATCAGTTCCTAGTCTAAAGAAAGATGCTTCTCCTTAAGGAAATGCCAATGTGGGGAGAAGTTGCACCTTTATCTTAAGGCCATTTGTTTTTGCCATAGTAAATGTTTAAAGCAGATATGCAATGCGTGCTCAATGGACATGTCAGGCCCTTTTGGAAAAAACAAAGTCAGGCCGAATTAGGTTTACACCAAATGGCTTCCTCATATACTCCAATGTACACTATTGCTTGCCATTTCTATTTGTCACTGGACACTCTCCAGCTTTGTGTGTGTCTAAGTCAGCAGATTGGGATCACTCTAGGCCATGAGGAACGTGTCCACATTTAAGACTTAATCCTTGTCCTTCAGGAGGAAAACAAAGGACGATCCTGAATACAATTAACGTCAGAAGTATCTCGATTTGCACACGTGACTGAATAGGTAGCACCTATTGTGAGATTTCCTCTGCAGTCACTTGCAAATAGAAACTGTCACTTAATTATTCAGAGACCTTCCAGGCACAATCCCTTCGCCTTTGCAGCCCCCTCGTCTGGAACATCAACAAAGCATTCCTTGCGCGACTTTGAGCAAGTTATTTAGAAGGATACTGCAGCTCCACTATGGGGTCCTTTTGGTCCTCAACCGTCAGAATTATAATAGAATTTACCCTTTATCAGAAAACTGCTTCTTCTAAACATGTTTCTTAATGAGCCAATAGACTAAGTTTTTGCTTAATTCATGTTAAGTCAGGTTTCTGATGTTTGCAGCTGGAAGAGTCTAATGCACAGGGATTATAAATGACCTTTTTTTCCTTGTCAAAACATCTCTTCTGTATTTTAGCACAGGGCTGTATCCAGCAAACATGAGCTTGTTCTCACAAGCTTGGCTGAGTTCAGAAGGGAGCCAGAAATTTCTCTCATTTAGAAGAAGAAAGGAACTACTGAAAAGGAGAATTTTCCAATTTAGACTCAGCCAGGGGCAAAATCGTTTACTGAGATAAATGCTACACTTTCTACGTATAATACTCTGTTTCGTTCCCTCCAGTAATGTGCTTCTCTTCTTTCCTTTAAACATCTTCTTAAGACTCACCTAATTTAGCACCAGG
Source organism: Equus asinus (assembly GCF_041296235.1). Lineage (NCBI taxonomy): Eukaryota > Metazoa > Chordata > Mammalia > Perissodactyla > Equidae > Equus > Equus asinus. Next base: position 37,406,223 of record NC_091790.1, read on the forward strand.
CACCTTCAAGGCTCCTTCCTATGCCGTCTCTTTTAAATCCACCTGTGAATACTGCCCCTATTTTATGTGCGAAAACGTCAACACTTGTGACCAGAGAGCGACTGGGCTCCTTGACACCTTTCATCCTCTGTTCTCATTCTGTGACCTCTGCTGCACTTTCCTTCTTCCTGCCTGCGTGTCCTCCTCAGCAAAGCAAGGGGGTCCCTTTTAGGAGGAAGATTCTAGTGCAGGAGCTAGACACATCTATTTCTTTTGTGTGTGTGTGCGAGGAAGATTGACCCTGAGCTAAGATATGTTGCCAATCCTCTTTTTGCTTGAGGAAGATGGTCCCTGAGCTAACATCCATGCCAGTCTTCCTCTGTTTTGGATACGGGACGCCATCACAGCATTTCTCGATGAGCAGTGCGCAGGTCTGCGAACCCCAGGCTGCTGAAGCCGAGCGTGCAAACTTGACCACTATGCCACTGGGCTGGCCCCTCTTTCGTTTTTTTAATCTGCTCCAGCACCCTTTGCTTTTATAATTGCCCTCCTCCCATCCCATGTGACTATAGCGTGTGTGTTGATTACAAAGTAAAAGAGTATAAGACGTGACTCAAGCTGGTCCATGTTCTCTACTCCTTAAGACAGCTATGAGTTGAGATGCCAGCACGGCCAGGCCAGGCTAGTTCTGAGGGACTGAGATGGATGCAGGAGGGGAGACAATCTCTCTCTTCCCTTCTGGGATTGCAGTCTACAGGAATCACAGCCTGGACACCGCCAGTGGCCATCTCTCCCACTACGTGAACAGAGCCTGTCTGAGAATGAAATAATAGAGAAGAAAGCGGACTGAGGGAGCAGAGAGAGAGAGCCCAGTGGCCAAAAGGAAGTGGCTCATCCAAGTCTGGAGTTTTCATAAACAGGAGCCAATAGACAAATTTTATACTTAATTCATATGAATTCATTATGTTCTGATGCTTAATTCATTACAGTTCTGATGCTTACAACTGGAAGAGCTCATACACAGGACGTACACATAATCATTTTTCCCCTCTTCTTGTCAAGCACATTTCTTCTGTATTTTAGCGCAAGGCTCTGTCCATTAAGCACGATCCTGTACAATTTGGGGCACTCATATATTAAGCAAATATTCTTATGCAGTACCATATATTTCTTCACTTTAATACAGACTGGGACTATATATTTGTTTAAAGGCTTATTTGAAAGGTTTAAAGTTTTTCTTATGCATATATCTTGCTGTGTCAGCTTTGATGTTAGCTCCTGGAGGGGAGCATGGACACTGCCCAGTATATTGCAGGTACAGAATTCCTTACCCAAAGCCCTGGGGGCCATTTGTGTTTCAAAATTCAGAATTTTTTTTTTTTTTTGGTGAAGAAGATTAGCCATGAGCTAACATCAGCTGCCAATCCTCCTCTTTTTGCTGAGGAAGACTGGCCCTGAGCTAACATCTGTGTCCAACTTCCTCTACTTTATATGTGGGATGCCTGCAACAGCATGTCTTGATGAGTGGTGTGTAGGTCTGCGCCCGGGATCCAAACCAGCAAACACTGGACCGCCAAAGCAGAGTGTGCGAACTTAACCACTGCACCACCGGGCCAGCCCCCTTCAGAACATTTTGACGCAGAGGATAAAACTCCTCAGTCTTCTATAGAAATGCAGTGATATATTTGCATATGATTTGAATATTAACATTAATTGGGATAAATTAAGACTGAACAGCCTCAAGTCATTTTAGGTCAAGGTTTGCTACCACATAAGTTTTTAAATATCTTTGTGTTTCGGAGATTTTGGGGTTTTAGAATTGTGGGTCAGGGTTTGCGTCCCTGTGCCCTGCCCCTCATCACCCTTCTCAGAGGGGGGACTAAATTCTGTTCAGGGTGATACTAAATTCTGTTCAGGGTGATCCCGAGGATCATGCTATATTTTACCTAAAATTCAATGGCCATATAAATATATAGAAGATGTTTGGAATAAATATATTAGACACACACAAGAACATATACACATATGCAAAAACATAATGGAAAATATAAACCAAATTGTCTTCCTTTTTTTTTTTTTTTTTTTTTGCTGTGGAAGATTTGTCCTGAACTAACATCTCTTGCCAGTCTTCCTCTATTTCATATGTGAGCTGCTGCCACAGCATGGCCACTGACAGATGAGCGGTGTGGGTCTGTGCCCGGGAACTGAACCCAGGCTGCTGAAGCAGAATGTGACGACCTTAACCCTAGGCCACCAGGGCTGGCCCTCCCCCCGCAAATTGTTCATCTTTAACAATAGTTTCCTGTTGTGAGAGGGATTAAGAGTGATTTTCAAATTTCTGCTTTAAACATGTCTTCTTTTCTTTTTCAAATAAAATGCTTCTCTTGGATTTTCTACGTAGTCAAACATGTCATCTTGACTCGCCATCTTCTTCGTTCGTTCCTTCCTCATATTCTTGTCTTTGTTTCCCTGGTCTGACTTCATTTACTGGGATTACAAAGGTGTTGAATAGCAATGTCAGAAGGACCATTCTTGCCTTATTCTTGATTTCAAGAGGAAAAAACAGGGGTTATCCCCGTGGCCGAGTGGTTAAGTTCGCGCGCTCCACTGCAGGTGGCCCAGTGTTTCGTTGGTTCGAATCCTGGGCGCGGACATGGCACTGCTCATCAAACCACACTGAGGCAGCGTCCCACATGCCACAACTAGAAGGACCCACAACGAAGAATATACAACTATGTACCGGGGGGGTCTTGGGGAGAAAAAGGAAAAAAATAAAATCTTAAAAAAAAAAAGGAAAAAACATATTTATAGAATAAAAATTAAATGAACCTTATTTTTTAAAGCTTTCATAATTTTGATTTATACCATATAGGGAATCTATTTGGGATAGATAAAGGATCTTTCAAAGTAAATGGATCCAAACAAGGGTATAATATAAGCTATTTCACAGTTAAAATCTTCACCACTGATTTTCTAGAGGATAGACAAATGAAACTGGAAATACGAAGTCAATAATCATCCAAACACTGATTTATTTAACTATACTTTGAAGAATTCAGTTTTATAAAATAAGTTCAAGAAAATATAACCTGAAAGTTAAAATGAAAATATTTATCCCAAAGGAATGGGAGAAAAAGTAAGTTGAAAAATATAGTTACAATAAAGTGCTCCAGGAAGACTGTCGGGAAATAAACAAACAAATCAGAAACGGAAAAAGGTCTAGACAGAGTCAAATAAGGGGAAACGAAGGAACAAACCAAACAGCAAAAACTCACAAGACTCCAGGAAAATTATCTCTCATGTTAATGACTAAGGAATAGAATGGCTTAAAACTGTGTTAGGAAAGTAAGATACATTGAAGATCAGTTTAAAGTTTATAAGAACAGATTGAAAGGAAAGACAGAGAAAGTAAGAAAGAGAAATGCACTTTACCACCCTCAGAAAAGAATGAATTGTGCATCCGCGTGCGCCACACTAGTCAGTGCACGGCAGCGAGAAAGCTACGAGTCAGGGATGTCGCGTCTCTGAGACTGGAGTCCCAGCTCCTGCCTTCCCCTGGCCCAGCACTGGGATTTATCCCGGGGCCCTTACTAGCTTGTTGCAATCCAGAGGGAGCCAGAAATACTAACAGAAACTTACAATTCTTTTCCTCGGGCCATGAAATTGCCTTTTATTCAGGAGGATTTGTGTAAACAGAACGAAGCTCTGTAGAATCAGGCAGATCATAACATTTTAAAAGGAAAGCAGAATTCTATTTTAAGGGAAATTTTGTTGACACAGTGCTGGGACCAGCTATTTCTGGATCACAAGATGCTTTTATACCTTAAGGGAGAGACTATCCTGTTTCCTGTATAGCATTTTACAGGAAATTTTAGCTATTAAAAAGTTGTTGGAATTCTATTGTTTTACGTGTTTTTTTATAAGTAACTTTCCTTGCCCCATCTATTGTCATGATCTCATAAAAACTTCTCTTCTCACATTCAAAGTGTTGAGTTTCAGCGTATCAAAAATATTCAAATGACCATGGTATTGTGACTTGATCACACATGACTTTTATTGCCTGGAAAAGTCAGGTTTGAGGTCTTTCCAGAAGGAGCACAATTTTAGGAGCGAAAGCTCTCTTCCAACCCAAAAAGATCCCAAGAATGAGGCGGAAGTTCACTTACAAGCACATGCGCCAAAGCGTTTACACCCAACCAACACACAGCGGTAGGTCAGCCATCCGCTCTCGCGGCAGGATGACCTGCCTCCCTCCCCTCCTCCCCTGTCCACCAGGACCTGTGTGTGGGTCCCCTTCTGCAAGAACGGGAGCTGCAAGACTGCAGGCTGAGGGCTGGAGGCCCACTTGGAAGCTGAGCCTGGCCGAAAGCAGGAGCAATGCGCCAGATCCAGTTTGGGGGATTGTCTTGGAGGCTGGGAGCGTACAAATCCCCACTGAGGAAACAAAGAAAGAAACCAGCCCCAGCCTCAAGAATATCTGTCTATGGGTTGCTGTGAGCTTTACCCCAAAAATGAATGGGACCACTTCTAGAACTGAAAGCAGGGACTCCAGCAGATGCTGGCACTACACCATGTTCACAGCAGCACTGTTCACAAGAGCCCCAAGGTGGAGACAGCCCAAATGTCCACCAGCAGATGAGTGGATTAACAAATTAGGGTATATCCACACAATGGAACATTATCCAGCCATAAAAAGGAATGGAATCTGATACAGGCTGCATCGTGGATGCACCTTGGGAACATGCTAAATGAAATAAGCCAAACACAAAAGGATGAATATTGTATGATTCCACTCATATGGCGTACTTAGAATAGGCAGATTCATAGTGGCAGAAAGCAGAGGTGACGAGGGCCCAGGAGGAGGGGGCAATGGGAGTGACTGTCTGACGGGCACAGAGTTTCTGTTTCGGATGAAGAAGTTCTGGAGATGGAGAGTGGTGATCGTTGCACGACATCGTGAAGTGCTTAATGCCACTGAATTGTACACCTAAGAATAGCTAAAATGGTAAATTTTATGATACGTGTATTTTACCACAATCAAAACAAAATAAAGGCAATACATACTCAAAATTTTAAAAAAATAGCACAAAGTTCCTATCTTCCCATCATGGCTAGTGCCCAGTAGATGCTAGTTTCTCTTCCTTCTCTCTTGCCTCTTCTGCCTCCCCTCCCAACCCTCCCATGTCCCCCATGCTTAGCTCTTAGTGTAACACTTAACACTCTGGGACACTCTATACACTTAATTTAATTTTATTTCAGAGAAAGCTGTTCTTTTTTTTTTTTTAAGGAAGATCAGCCCTGAGCTAACTTCTGCTGCCAAGCCTCCTCTTTTTGCTGAGGAAGGCTGGCCCTGAGCTAACATCCGTGCCCATCTTCCTCTACTTTATATGCAGGGAGGCTGCCACAGCATGGCTTGATGAGCAGTGCCATGTCCACACCCAAGATCCGAACCAGCGGACCCTGGGCCGCCAAAGCGGAATGTGTGAACTTAACCACTGCGCCACCAGGCTGGTCCCATGAAAATTGTTCTTAAACATCCTCCAAAGAGGTTTCAAAGTAGTTGTGTAACTTCATCCCAGCATCTTCCCTTCTGCCTCCGGCATCAGAGACCCTCTCTACTAGGTCATTCCCATAGACCCATGAGTACCCCATCATTAAAAACAACCAACCAAGCAGCAAAAACCCTTGAGCCCATATTCCCCTCCAGCGACTGCTCCAATTCTTTGCCCTTCTTCACCGCAAAAGCTCTTCAGAATCACCCAGGCTGTTTCTACTGAACCCTGTCCTCAACATGACCATCTGGCCTCCATCTCCATCCCACAACTGAAATGGCTGGTGTCAAGATGACCAGTGAGCCCCACTGCCTACACCAAGCGTCAGTCCTCATCTTCCTTGGCCTCACTTGGCATGTGGTGGTGGACCACTGACTTGGCATGTGGTGGTGGACCACTACCTTTCCTTGGCTCCCTTGGCACCACTCTCTCCTGGCTCACTCCTACTTCGTTGACTATTCTTTCTCGGTCTCCTTTGCTGGCTCCTTTTCCTACGTTCTAAACTTTGAAGTCCTTTTCTTCTCTATATTTTTGTCCTCGGCGATCTCCTTCTGTCTCACGGCTGTAAATGCCATTCATGTGCTAATGACTTCCACATTTATATCTCTAGTTCTGACCTTTCTCTTGAACACCAGACTCAAAAATTCGATAGCTTACTGGACTTCTCCAAGACTGTTTGAAAGGCATCTCAAACTTAAGAGGTCTAAAATAGAACTTTTGATCCCTCCTAACCTTCCCACTGACAGACACGCTCTTCCTTCGTCTTCCTCATCTGAATAAATGTTACCACCATCCCCTTAGCTGCCCAAATCTAAACCCTACAGATCTGATTCCTGCTTGAAACCTTTCAGTGGCTTCCTATGTAGTCAGAATGAACAACGGACTCTAGACAAAGTCTATCAGGCCTGATGTCATGTGGCCCCTGCCCTCCATGACATCATTTAACATGCTCTCACCTTCTCTCAAGGTCTTCTTTCTTTCGTGCCCATGATGCATTGAGCTTGGTCCTGCATTTGTGCCAGCTGTTTCCTCTGCCTGGAGGGCCCTTTCCCTAGATGTTTATCCACCCGATTCTTTCTTATTTAAGTCATTGCTCAAATGACCCCTCCTCTGAGAAGACTTGCTTTACTTTCTAGTCTAAAACAGTGCTTCCCTGACCCTTTCCTATTCCTATCACCCTCTTTTATTTCCTCAGAATTCATCATTATCTGCAATTATCTTGTGTATTATTATTTTTTAAACTTTCTGTCTTCTCCAATTAGAATGTAAGTTCCATGAGACCAAGAATGTCATCTGTCTTGTTTACTGCTCTACCCCTGGTGACCAGAACATGCTTGGAACTTAATAGGTGCTTAATAGAAATATGTAAATGAATGAATAAACGAGTAATTCTCTACTTTAAGAAATGCAGCACTCATTGTCCTGGGCTTTTAAGGACGTGGCCCTGTGCTGGCTCCAAGACTCTGATGGATTCAGCAGGCTGAGCAAACAGCGTGTCAGGACCTTGGAGGGACAGAATTGCAAAGATGGAATACGCACGAGTGTTTATGCAACAGGCTTTAAGTTTATGTGCACGTTTCCTTGGTGAGGGAGGGCAGGCTGGGCCGATGGCTTCTCGGAACCTGTGTCTATAACACTCCCTCTAATGAAACCCACAGGAAGCATCTTCTGTCAAATTCAGGCTTACAAGCTCCGTCTTCAGATGCTCTATCTGCTGCCTGGTGTCTCCGAATTTGTAATCATCTCATCTGGTTGCATCTCATCAGCCTGTTTAGGAAGCTGGTAAGGTAAACCACCTCAGGACTGATCTGGAAATGTTTCTTTTTCAAGGGAAATTTAATACAATCTATTTTGTTTGATGAAATTGGGAGGGAGAGAGAGCAAAAATGAACAGTGAATACTGGAATCTGAAATAAGGCCCTGGAAAAGATTGATGATAACTGCCTGCGTCCTGCCAAGGAGTCTAGGGGAGATAAATCCCCATTAGGCTAAATATGACAGGGTAATTTGCAGTAGTTTTTAAGTGTGGCAGCGTAATTAGGACTCCCACTTGGACAATGACGGTTTCCTTAGACTGCGATTCCATGAAGATGTGCTAGTGGACTGTGGTGTCTCTTCCTGTAGCCCTAGAAATCCACAGCAGGTCATCATGACGTTATTGCACAGTGACCAGGCACAGGTAGTGGACTAAGCATCTACGTACATCATCTCATCTGATCCTCACCACAGTCCTATGAGACAGTAACATTACTGTTATCAATACTGTTATTGATAGGTAACTCACCCAAGGCCACACAGGAGTTAAGTAGCAGCGTTTCCATGGGCCCCATGTCCATGGACCCAGGTTAGGAATTCTTACCCAGATGACTCTGGGTGGGCTTCAAGTTTCCTGTGAACTCCATGAAATTATATGTGAAAATATTTGCCTTATGCAAATATTTCTGGAGAGAGGGTCTACAATTCTCATCAAATTTGCCAAGGGACTGTGATCTCAAAAGATAAAGAACCACTAAGGGGGCCGGCCTGGCGGCATAGTGGTTAAGTCTGCGCACTCTACTTTGGTGGCCCAGAGTTCATGGGTTCAGATCCCGGGTGCAGACCTGTACATTGTTGATCAAGCCATGCTATGGAAGCATCGTGCATACAAAATAGAAGAAGATTGGCACAGATGTTAGCTCAGCGACAGTCTTCCTCAAGCAAAAAGAGGGAGATTGGCAACAGATGTTAGCTCAGGGCCAATCTTTCTCACCAAAAAAAAAAAAAAAAAGAACCACTAAGGAAGGGGGTAGGGGAAGGAATAAAATATAATTTGGCCTAGAGTAGTTTCTATGCTTTCTTGTTGTTGTTGTGAAAGCTGCATGGTAGAAGGATATTTCTTTTTTTTTTTTTAAAGATTTTATTTTTCCCCTTTTTTCTCCCCAAAGCCCCCCAGTAGGTAGTTGTATATTCTTCGTTGTGGGTCCTTCTAGTTGTGGCATGTGGGACGCTGCCTCAGTGTGGTTTGATGAGCAGCACCATGTCCGCGCCCAGGATTCGAACCAACGAAACACTGGGCCGCCTGCAGCGGAGCGCGTGAACTTAACCACTCAGCCACGGGGCCAGCCCCGGATATTTCTTAGATATCTATCACTTGCCAGTCTCTCTGCTTTGACTGAGGCCACAGACATGTGTGCAACACAGTTCTTGATTTCAGGGTTTAATATTTGAGCAGGGGAAACAGATAATGTAAGTGAATTTCCCTTAATTTATAAAGAGTTCCTATAAATCAATATAAAAGACTCACTTTCCAGTGAAAAGGTGGCAAAGGATATTAAGAGGCAAATCACAGAAAAGGAAATGCACGTGATCCTTAACCATGATACTGAGCTTCACCGAATCCATAGGATGCGATACACAAAGTAAAGGTAAAATGAGATTACCTTCTCACCTGTCCTATGGGCAAAGGTAAGACACCCAGCAATTACTGACTGGAAGGGGTTGGGAAAGCCACTATCACAGGTGCTGCTGGTGGGAAAGCACACGAGCACATTTATGGAACAATTTGATGGCATTCACCAAAATTTAAAATCAAAGGGACAGAAGAGACAATGGAAAGAGTTCCCAAAGCTTGAACAGTCTGAGCAAGAAAATAAACAAAATAGGGCTGGATTATAACCTAGAGTCTAAAATAATTATCCGGGAGTCCATACTGATATAAATAAGTGATTAATAAATAAACGGGAGGGGCCGGCCTGGTGGCCTAGTGGTTGAGTTCGTGTGTTCTACTTCGGCCGCCCGGGGTTTGAGGGTTGGGATCCCAGGTGTGGACCTACACACCACCCATCACGCCATGCTGTGGTGGCGTCCCACATACATAAAACAGAGGAAGATTGGCACAGATGTTAGCTCAGGGCCAATCTTCCTCACCAAATAAATAAATAAACAGGAGGAAGCAGCAAATCTCCTGTGCAGCAGAATTCCAGATAATTTATGTGGACACTCTGCCCTCAAAGAGAGGGAGCCTAATGCTTAACATCTTAAGTGCTGGCTGCATATTATGATCCCCTTCCAAAGAGGACAGTATGGAAAGAGGTGGGGAATGACTTTAGAGAAAACTGACACCTACCGTTGCAGCTAGGTGATCAAGGCCAACATCCACTGCGATAAGGGATGTTGATAGTATGTACCCTTGGTAGGATGTAATCAAAATGTCACTGCACCTCTTCCTCTCCCAAAACACACAACCCAGTCTAATCATGAGAAAACATCAGACAAATCCCAATAGAGGCACTTTCTGCAAAAGAAATACTTGACCAGTACTCCTCTCTATATTTCTAAGGAGATGCTAAGGAGTGAAGGAACAAAGACAGCCAACCAGGGACAAGTAATAGGATCAACGGGGGACAACAAGGCCCAGCTGAGACGGGCAACTATACATTTCCAGTGACAGCAATGTGCACTTCTCTCTCTTCTCGAAGTAGCCTGTAGTAGGAGCAGAGAAGACAGACAGGGTGGACAGATCCTGGATTAGTAGACGAGCGGAATAGAGGGACTAAGGGGCCTGGGAGTTGAGAGCCAGAGAGCAGTGCAGTGAAGCTGTAGCCAGGAAGGGAAGGCAGCAAGACTAAGAGGAGCCTGGTCCTGCAGGAAAGGGAGTCGCAGAGGAGCTGGATGTGGTTGCAGCGGTTGGAGAGCACAGTGAAATTCTGGTTTGGGTCAAAGTGTGGGCTCTTGAAGTGTGAGATCTGAGGGCCGTACCACAATAAACTCTGGTACCTTCACATAAGCAAATGTTAATTAGCTCTTCCACAAGGTCAATGGGCAGAGCCGAGGTAAAGAGATGGGAAAATGTAAAGTGTGGTTGAGAAATGCTAAACAACCCTGTTGAGTTAGAGTGGAAGGTCTGTGTATGGATCATTGTGGGACATACATCGGAAAAGATAAGCTGGGGGCAGATTGTGCCAAGTTTCTCGTCTGGAGGATGCATGTCTGGAAATAGTGCAAATAGTGTCTTCTCGTCCAGCCTCCTCTCAGAGGGTAGGAGATGGGGATGGAGGTCACAGAAGGAGAGAAAGATTAGGGATGAAGACAACTATCTCGATTTCTGCAGCAGGTCAATGACATTCAAAAAAAAAGTGAGAGGAGTCTTAAGAGGCACAACAGCCAAATGAAATATATGGCTCTTTTTTGCCTAAAAAAGACAGTCTTGTGAAATAGGGGACATCTGGTATGGACTGTCATTTAGATAATATTGAGGAGTTACTGTTAATTTTTCTTAGGAGTGACAATGATATTATAGCTCTGTAGAAACTGTCTGTATTTTTCGAGCCACTTCCTAAAAGTATGAGGGGCTGAAATGATGTCATGTCCAGGATTTGCTGTAAACAAAGAGGATAAAAGGATAGATGAAGAAATGTGCAAATCCTGCTAATTGTTTAATCTAGGGGTTTGTGGTACCATGAGTTCTACTTCTGAGTATGTTTGAAAATTTTCATAATAAATAAAAAAATAATAAGAGCTGAAAAAGACTGGGGTTGAGGGTGGAGTTAGAAAGGTTCATTCCACCTGGAGCCTCAGGTGAGAAAGAGCCCAGGGCGACACCACCGTGGCAGGTAGGCTGGCGGGCAGGGTAGGTGATGAAGATGGTTGGGCTGCCCCTCCCTCCAAAGCAGAGGCAGGGTGGCCTCTGGGTTCAACCTGGAGTTGGGATGGGAGTTGACCCCTGTGGGACCCATTTTCTCCTCTTTGCTCAGTGCCTGGGAAACCCGGAGACTCCTTCGTTTGGGTTACACCCTACTCTCCAATCCACGGCAGCCTGGCTGAGTGACAGAAGAAACAGACGCCCCACTCCACTTGTGCGTTTGCGGCTACTTAGCAGTAGTCGCTGCTCCGGGGTAGCAGGGTGATAAACAGTGATTATGGGTAAAGTTTGTGATGTTTTCCCCAAGATCAAAATTCTCTCTCCCCTCTGTTAACATAAGCCATCACAAGTCGATCTGTATCTAATTTTCCCTGGGTGGTCCCGGGTTGACATCTTGCCCTTTCGTCTCGCCCTAGGAACTGGGGAACCCAATCTTTCATTCCATCTGCTTCTAAGACAGCCCGCCTCCCGCTGCCGGCCTGGCGGTTCCAGCGTGGCTTCTGTGTTTTGAAACCTCGTCTAGTGTTACAGGGAACAAGAGATCCTTACATTTCATGTGAACATCGGAGTGAAAAGCATGTGTCCCGGCCACCTTCGTGCACAACTGGTCTGCAGTCACGAGAAAGCTGCAGTCCGGGAGCGAGGCCGAAAATGTGACCCTTCTCTGCCCTTACTTCTTAAAGGCTCCCCTAGATTGGAGAGACTGTCCCGCTGCTGGAAATGGACTCAGTGAACTCCACTTTGTGGGGAGTGAATAGGCCCTGATGGGTGGCGACCTGGCTGGGGTTCGCAGTGACCGGACCCCGCTTGCCTTGTGGAACGTTCTCCCGGAGGTGGCATCGCGGGGGCGGGGTCAAGACAAAAAGTGGAGATAACAGCTCCCAGCAATCTGAGCTCGCTGCCTTTTGAAAGCGCCTTTGCACGCTGGAATTCTTCAGAAAGGCCACTCCTCTTTCTTCAATAAAGAGCACAGACGAGTGGCCAGGCCGACCCCACGGAAGAATGTGTTTCTTCAGCACCTGCAAGGCGGGGCTATCCCAGAAATGCAGAAATGTGCACAAGGCCACGTGCTCGGTGACCAGTCGCAGTTCCCAGGGCACACGGAGGCCAGTGGAGGCGTACAGGAAGTCCAAGTGTCGTCCGTCCCACGCAGCTCAGCCTGGAGCCACCCTCTCACCGCGCAAAGAAATCCACCGCTGTGTTCTTACCTTCTGGCACAGGGCAATCGTGTTTGAAATTTAGCAGTCATATGAAACTTCATATCATTATCCTTCTTTTCATTTCCCTCGAAGTCTGAAGTCTGTTCCTATTGAAAATCCTAAGAAAGCTGGAGCCAAATCATAAAACACAGCTCGTATGCAGAGTCACTAGGATGTGGCCGTCTTGAATTCATTACGCCTATGGCTTTATAGGGTATATTTAAAATGTATACACCAAAGTGAATATAAACTTTATGATTCATTTTGCCCGAGAGGAAGAAAAGGATGAGTGGAAATTAAAAGTTGTGCCCTGGCACATTCCGCCGGCGGAGCCTCCGGCAAAGCTGCTGGTAGATTTGGATCCCCGCGGGCTGGGCAGCGCCCTCTCTGGGCACAGCGTTTCTTTGCGCGCGTGCTGCTTTCTCCGGAGGCTGACTCGCGTTTTCAAAGGTTCCCGCTCATTATCAATCAGGAATCTGCGAATCTGAAACCATCTTGTAGCTTGGAGCGAAATTGTTTGCATTTTTCAGATCCATGGAAAAAAATGATACGTCTAAAGATGCGGGAGTGTAACTTGTGCGTGGGCATTTATCAGTTATGCCTGAGCCTTCCTATGGATGGGTTCAGAGAGAAACTCACTCAGACGTGACCGTGAAACTTGAGGCCGCGAAAGCAGACGTGAAAAGCTCCATTGAAGCAATCTTGCTTTTCAGGTGAGGCAGAATTCCCTGAGCTTGCTGCCAGAAGCTCTGATGAAATGCGGGGCAATCCCAGGGCTCCTTGACAGTCCACCACCCTTTAAAGTCCTTAAAGTCACTTGTGGTCCCACAAAATGTCTGGATGAAATAAGTTGTACATACAGGCTTTATGGATAAATTAAATCAATATATGGGAAACACTCAGAATGGTATTTGATGCATAATAAAATGCTACATACTATTTGTTTCAAAATCTGGTTTCCAAAACAAGATGATCTAGTCCATTTATCATCCATCTATCTATCTATCATCATCTATTAAGAGACACTGGATTCGAATCCTGGCCCTGCCACTTGGTAGCCATGTGATTTCAGGCAAGTTAAGCGATCTTTGCATCAGTTTCTTCCTCTGAACAATAGGAATAGGAATAGTACCATGTAATACTATTTTGAGGATTACATGAGTGAATAGCAAAACTCTTAAAACAGGGCTGGCCCCTGTACGTCATTTTATGTTGGGTGACTTTAGCTACCTCCAGGTTGGGGACACATTTTCTCGGCCTTCATAATCTTTCTGTGCCTAACACTGTGCCTGGCTGATAGTAGCTGCTCAATAAATATTGAACTCAGCTGTTAGGATCATACTGGAAAATCAGCATCTGTCCCAAATATCCTCTTTATTGTCTCATATTTTCCTAGCTATTTAGTAAGTTTCTAAACTAAATAGGTAAAGTGAGATGAAATAAACAAAGCTTAGTAAATACCAATCAACACGAATGTATTTCTTACAAAATTGTGTGTCTTTTTCAAGACTCCTCGAGGGCTCAGATAATAGATTCTGGGCTTGCCCTCTCAAGCGAGGCCCCTCTGTAAGCCTGCACCATGTGGTTTGCCATAAAAATAACAAACTGCTAGTTAATCATCTGCATAGGTACCCATTGTACTGGTGACCCCTTGGGACTGGTAAGCAAATGAGATTTTATGGAAGTCAGATCTCTGGATAGGCAGAGAAATTGGCAGTCAAGAAAAACCTACACAGCAAAAAGCAGGATTACAGGAAAGCATATACGGTATGATTCCATACGCATGTGATATTACATGTATAAATCTATATGTACATATATGTAGAGAATGTCCTAAATAAAGTGTAAGTGGTGGTTATCTCTGGGTAGTGGAATTTGGGGTGATTTTTTTTCTCCCTTTATGCTTTTTCTATACAGGAAAATATGTGCACACACGCCCACATATGTTATATACGAGAAAAAGAAAAAATAACCACATACTTTCAAATAAATACTCATCAAGGGAACTGCTCTGTTCAACAGACTGCAAAAATTAACTATAAAGACTTCAAATCTGATGTCTGGTAGGATTGCCAGATTTAGCAAATAAAAATACAGGATATCCAGTTAAATCTGAAGTTTGATAAACAATGATAAAAATGTCTCATGCAATATTTGAGACATCACCTCTTTTCTTGTATGGAAAAGTAGAAGAAAAGAGGCAACTCTTCTACCATTATTTATATTTCTTTCTGTTCTTTTTTCTATAAGTAAAATTTGTTTCACACAGTCAAAATTTCATACTGTGTGTACGATTTTATTCTTTTTTTTTAAAAAGACTTTATTTTTCCTTTTTTTCCCCAAAGCCCCCTGGTACATAGTTGTATATTTTCAGTTGTGGCATGTGGGACGCCGCCTCAGCGTGGCCTGATGAGCGGTGCTATGTCTGTGCCCAGGATCCAAACTGGCGAAACCCTGGGTTGCCAAAGTGGAGCGCACGAACTTAACCAGTCTGCCACGGGGCTGACCCCTGATTTTATTCTTTTACCAAATTTGTCTTGAATCCCTACTGTAGATCAGGCACTGTGCTAAGCATTGGCAATACCCTAGGGGTAACATACTGTTGACTTTCACATTATTTTTTTATTACATGGTTTTTGCATAAAACAATTTAAATGAGTGCATATTCCGCCATCAAGTTGGCATATTCCATTTAACTTAACCGATCTTCCATTGTGGGTTAATTTACTCAATCATTTACATGTTGGCTTTTTGCTATCATAAATAATACTGACTTGAATGTCTGTGTGCATCAAGATTTTTTCGTGTTTTAGCATTATTTTATTTTTAGGATAGATGGAATTTCACATTAATTTGGTAAAAATGTTGGTTGGCTAGAATGACTTAAAGAGTTGAAGTCTGTTATTTCTTCGATTACTATATTTGATCTTCTTTCTGTATATGTGATCACTAACTCTATTTACTAGATTGTCTATTTTCAGGGGTAAGGTCATAGTGATTTTTCTTTCTACTTTATGAACTCATATAAAAAGGCTGTTTACTTTGTATCATATCTGTTATTTACATTTTTCAGTCTGTTGGTGTTTATTTTTGGTTATTGGTTTTATTTTTGTTTATTTATTTATTGAGGAAGATTAGTCCTGAGCTAATATCTGCTGCCAATCCTCCTCTTTTTGCTGAGGAAGATTGATCCTGGGCTCACATCCGTACCCATCTTCCTCCACTTTATATGTAGGACGCCTACCACAGCATGGCTTGATAAGCGGTGCCACTTCTGCACCCGGGATCCGAACCGGCAAATCCGGGGCCACCAAAGGGGAACCTGTGAACTTAACTGCTGGACCACCAGGCTGGCCCCTTATTTTTATTTTTGACCTAGAGCAATTTGACACTGTACCTAGTAAAATCTGCTCATCTTTTGATTTCTTCAACTGCTTCTCAGGATAGAGTGTCATTTTTCTATCCAGATGTTTACTAGGTAGTAAATAGGTTTTAATTCTATCATATTCCTTTTTATATTTTAAAATATATTAAAATCTTAAATCATCTGGAATTTACTTTGGTGTTGACTTGTAGTGAACAGCTAATAAGGCTGACTTTCCAAACGACCCACCAATTATTCCCAAAGAAAACTCCATTTTTCTTTATCTTTATCTTTCCCATTGAGTTTTGTGATGACATTTTTTTAATCATATATTGAATTTTGTTTGTAATAAAGGTTATCTCTGGACTTTATATAATATTCCTTTGATCTGTCTGTTTAGTTGAATACCATTATTACACTGTTCTATATTATAACATCTAATAGCATTGTACCGTAAAGTATTATACTTTTATGTTATAAAGTCTATAGAATGCAAATTGTTACAGCTTTACAATATATTTTTAAACGTTAGAATTATTCCCCTAACTCTAGACTCTTCTTTCTGAAAAAAAAGATTAAGCTCTACAAAATTTCCATTGGGATTGAGTAGAACAGCACTAAAGCTATATATTAATTTGATAATAATGGACATTGCTCCGCCCAGAGGCGTGGAATTTCTCCATTTATCCAATTCTGCTCCTACATGTGTTAATAAAATTTTATATGTATTTCACTTTATGTTTCTCTTATGAAGGTTCTACTTGGGTTTCTTATCTTTCAAGACTGGATTCGGCTAGATCCACACTAATCTAGCCAGATCAGCTCTGCTTTTGTCTGTTTTGTTATCTCTAAGTAATCTTTCAGTTAAATAAAGGGTTTTGTGGTTTAACATGATTTGAAAAATCACTGGACTAATCAATCTGTTAACATTCCCTTCCACCCCTGGAAGTTTTTTTTGTTTTTGTTTTTGTTTTTTTTGGTGAGGAAGATTGGCCCTGAGCTAACCTTCATTACCAATCTTCCTCTTTTTGCTTGAGGAAGATTCACCTGAGCCAACATCTGTGCCAATCTTCCTCTATTTTGTATGTGGGATGCTGCTACAGCATGGCTCAATGAGGGGTGCATAGGTCCACACCAGAGATCTGAACCCACAAACCCTGGGCCACCAAAGCAGAGCGCTTGAACTTAACTACTGTACCACTGGGCTGGCGCCCACCTTCAACAGTCTTGATTCTATTATCTCCTAAACTCTTGGTGCTTTCTTGCCTCCGCCTTCGTTAGTGCTGTTCCTCCTACCAGAAGTGAGCTCCCACTCCACATCTGACCGCAGCCATTCTCTCCAAAACAACTCAAGCCTCCCTTCCTCTCTTCTCTCCTCTCCCCGCCTCTCTGGGGCGGATACGCTCTCCATCTCATTGGCACTTAGTCACATATTGTCTCTAACTGCTCGTCTTACCTTGATTTTTCAATTAGATTATAAGCACTTTGAGAGCAAGAACCATAAATTTACATCTATTACAACAACACAGTGTTTTATACGTTGTACATATTCTTTATATACTTATTAAACGAATGAAGGAGCAAATGGCAAGCACAGAACCAGAAACGTATTTGTTTGCTTGTTTGTTTTGATCCTATGAAAATACGACGAAAGCATTCGTTAGTTTTCTGGTGTAAGTAAAACTTCATCACTGAACACAAATGGAATCCTCGGCCAGATGCCCGTAATTGGTTTCCTCAGTCATTAGCATTCACTAGCCTAATCAATACAGTGCCTATGGCATAACAAGCTCCTCATCATTGCTGGCGTTCAAGAAGCACTGGGTGAGTGTTGGTGAGGAATGTGGTAGAGTAGATTTATGTCTAGATCCCTTCTAATTCTGAGAGTCACTCATTCATCACATGTTACACGGCTGGATATAAAGATGAGTAAGATGTGGTCCCTGATCTCAAGAAGTTCACAGTCTGGGTGGGAAACAGTTACATACGGGAAAAGCAAAAGCATATACTGTTAAGTTGGGAAGTACGTGAAATATAGAGGGAGCAAAGAGAGTATTTCAAAGGAGCTTGTGGTGGAGGCAGAAGTCAGAAAAGACTTGGGGCCGGCCGGTGGCGCAGCGGTTAAGTGCGCACGTTCCTCTTCTTGGCGGCCTGGGGTTCGACGGTTCGGATCCCAGGTGCGTACATGGCACCACTTGGCACACCATGCTGTGGTAGGCGTCCCACATATAAAGTAGAGGAAGATGGGCACAGATGTTAGCTCAGGGCCGGGCTTCCTCAGCAAAAAAGAGGAGGACTGGCGGTAGTTAGCTCAGGGCTAATCTTCATTGAAAAAAAAAAAAAGAAAAGACTAGAGCTGGGGATCGACTGAGGCTTGAAACTTGAACAGGAGTTTACCAGTCAGGTGTGGGTGAAGACAACGGTGCTCCCCATGGAGTGAGTGAATTGAGCAAAGGCACGGAGATGTGAAACCAATGAACTCCGGTAGGGTCACCGTGGTGGGGTGAGCCAGGGCTGGAAGACCCTAGATCTCTGTGAGTGGGGTCGGTTCAGAGCACAGACCAGTGAGGCCAGGGTCCACCTCCACACGGTTCTGTTCCAGGGACGGGTCTGACCTTGGCCAGTTCACCAAATGGAGACCCCTGGACTCTGGGGCCCAACTGACCAATGTGGTCCAACTGACCAATGTGGTTGGATAGGCCCCAAATAATTCCTACCACTATAAAAATAGAAGATATTCATGTCCTTATTTTCTCTTGCATAAAATATATAAGTATTAAATTAAACATAATACAAATATATAATTATGTATAATTTTTAGTATAATTTTGACATATATAATTATATAAATATATTCTTTTTTTATTATTTATTATTTATTTTTTTATTTTTTGGAGGAAGATTAGCCCTGAGCTAACTTCTGCCGCCAATCCTCCTCTTTTTGCTGAGGAAGACTGGCCCTGAGCTAACATCTGTGCCCATCTTCCTCTGCTTTACACGTGGAACACCTGCTGCTGCATGGCTTTTGCCAAGCTGTGCCATGTCCGCACCCGATTTTTCAACTGGACACAGTGCTGCTTAGCAAAAAAGCTGCATTTCCTAACCTCCCTTGCAGGTAGGATGGCTGGTCAATGAGATAAAAGCAGAAGTATGGTGCAGTATTTCTAAGAAGTCACCCTCTAAAGGGAGGGGCACCCTCCTTCTTCCCTTCTTCCTTCCTGCAGGCTGGAATGCAACCAAAGATGCAAATGCTGAAGCTTAGAAATCCCTCTTGGACCATGAAGTGGCCCGCAAGGTGGGACGGCTGTGGAGGGCCAGCAGGATGCTGGGCCTTTGATGAGAATGGAGCTGCCACACCGGCTCTCAAATGCCTGCCTCGTCTTCCATGAGGGAGACAAAGAGTCCTATTTGTTTAAACTACTGTTATTTTTATTTTAGTTTTGCCGTTGTTCAATGAAGTTCTAACTGCGCAAGATCTCTGAATTATGTCCCACCGAAATTCATAATGAAGTGCTAACCCCCAGTACCGCAGAATGTGACTGTGTTTGGAGAGATGGTCTTCAAAGAGGTGATTAAATTAAAATGAGGCCATTAGGGTGGGCCCTAACCCGATAGGACTGATGTCTTTCTAAGAAGAGATTAGGATACAGACAAACGCGGAAAGAAGACCATGTGAAGACACAAGAAGAAGACTGGAATGGCAAGCCAACGAGAGAGGCCTCAGAAGAAACTAATCCTGCTGACACCTTGATCTTGCACTTCCAGCCTCCAGAACTGTGAGGAAATAAATTTCTGTTGTTTAAGACCTCCACTCTATGGTACTTTTCTTCTTCTTCTTTTTTTTTTTTTTGGTGTGGGAGATTGGCCCTGAGCTAACATCTGTGCCAACCTTCCTCTATTTTGTGTGTGGGATGCCACCACAGCATGGCTTGAGGACTGGTGTGTAGGTCTGCACCCGGGATCTGAACCTGTGAACCCTGGGCCACCAAAGCAGAGCGTGCGAACTTAATCACTATGCCACTGGGCCGGCCCTATGTGGTACTTTGTTATGGCAGTCCTAGCAGACTGATACAGTCTCTAAAGGAAGCTCAAATAAATCCATTGACATACTGGTTTCCTAGTTACTTTAGAAATACATAAAAGTAATTATTTTTTTAAAGACTTTAAACACCTTCCCCAATCTGTCTCCCCAATTTTTTGGAGATCTGTATTCCTGACATGGCCACTTCTGATTAGCATGACCAATTTAAAGTTTACTGAAACATCCAGAGTTATCTTGCATAAACACGGTTAACTTGTTATATTAGAGTGAATGAATAGGCGTGGATTCCAAGATTCGCTCACAGGGCAATAAGTCACTTACTCTCACCTTAACATTTGTGTGAAAACCTACTTGTGATCACACTCACACAGCATCCAAATGCTAGAAAATGTGTGAGAAATTACCCCTGTGGGGTGAGGGGTGGCAGCTTTGGAGGCCAACATCAATTTTTTTTTTTGCCAACTAGGTTTTCCTCTGATTAAGACAATACAGCACAAACCGAGAGAGATTTCTGTTGTTGGGTAAAGTGAGACATTCTGAATAAATCTTTCTTAAAGAGGAGACCTTAATATCCTGGCACTTTGGCAAAAATCCAAAAAAGGTGTGGAAGCAAGCACCATTGAGCTGGGCTGGGTCATGGGGTCAGGGGTAAAGGTCACAGCAGTAAAGCTCATAGAAAACCTTTTTTGAATATGTTTTTTCTGTCCCTTGTGTAATCTCTAGCAGAGGAACCTTTTCTGAGGGTCTGCTGTGTGTCAGGTACTGTCTGAAGTCCTCCCCTGGACGAGAGTCACTCTCTGTTTGACCTCTGCTGGATATAAAGCATTGTACAGAAAGCTGATAATCCCATAGTCTTGCTTCCCCTTGCTGACCCCTCCAGCCCCCCTGATTTCAGCACCAATTCCTGAACACAGAAAGGAAACGAGCTTAGTATTTTTGACCCTTCTCAACCTCACAAGAACTCAGAAGCAGTGCAATTTCTAGAAAGTACCTTAGAGATGATTAGTTTCCTAGAGCTACCAAACAAACTGAGAGGCTTAAAATGACAGAGGTTTATTGTCTTACAGTTCTGGAGGCTAGAAATCCAAAATCACAGATTCAGCATGCTCCCTCTGAATCTTGTAGGGGCATATCTTTCCTTGCCTCTCCACTACCTCCTGGGGACAACCAGACATCCTTGGCTTGTGGATGCCTCGCCCCGCTCTCTGCCTCTGTCATCACATGGTTCTGTCTCCTCCTTGTGTGTCTCTGTGTCTGTGTCTCTTTCCTCTTCTTATAAAAACACCAGTTATATTGGATTCAGGGTACTGTCTTATTGCAATATGATGGCATCTTCACTCATTACATTTGCAACGATTCTATTTCCAAAGAAGGTCACATTCTGAGGCACTGGGAGTTAGGGCTGCAACATAGTTTTTTGGGAGACGGAGTTCAATCCATAACAGAGATCATCCCATCTCATTGACTCCTTGTTTCCAAGCAAAGTCAGGATCTCAGAGGCTGAGTGGGAGAGTCAATTTAGATGAAATGTGCATTGTTACTCTTGGTGCTCTTGGTTTCAAGAAACTAGAAACCCTTCTTCCTTTGGATTAGGCTCAAAGGAGTTCTTGGATCATAGAGTCGAAAGAAGAGTGAACCAATCAGGCTGTGAGAGGTCAATGTTCCAGCTCGGTCTCAGAAGCTGCTGGAATAAGGCACTAGAATGGGTCAGGATTTTTCTCACTCTCTTCTTTGGGCTTCATTCTCTCTGTTGAAAGGATTTCTCCAAATCATGGGTAACATGGCTGTTGTCAGTTTCCAAGTTTTACCCTTAAGCTTTCTAGCACTAGAAAAGGACTGCCTTCAACGCTGGATCCCAGGGGCAGACACCTTCAGTCCTTGGGAATAGGGACGCCTAGCCATGGACCAAAGAACTTTGGCCAGTTGGATGGAGTCCCCAAAAAACAAGGTAGTTGCTGCAGCAGACACAGAGATGAGGACAAATGGAGCAGGGAACTGAACAGACAATATTACAGATGTCCTCTATAAAAAGATAATTCAAGAGAGGAAAATCCAATTTTTATGTAAACTATCCAGATGGGCTCCAACATTTGTTCGTATTCACCAGAGAAATTACCTTGCTCTCTATTTTGAGTCATTCAGTAGATCAGGTTTATATCTGTGCCCCCGGGCAATGACCCACGACATTTACCAAATCTGAATTCAGATAGCAATTTCAGATTCATTTGAAAATTGATTAGGTCAGATATTTTTGCATACATGGTTTTTATCCTTTTAGGGTAGAGGGGAGTCTAAAATCTCTAATGTACATTTATGGATCCAGGATTTATTTGTTAAAAACAGACTTTCAAGTCGATTAGTAACATTCACTGGAGCTTAAAAGCGATCAATTTTAAAGTCTGTATTTTAGCAAAGATATCTTTCCTTTAATTTCTTTTAAAGCATATGTTTAACCATGAGAAATAAGCAACTCTGCAAATGCTAATTCACTCCAGGCCTACAGTGAGCTCATTAACTGTACTTACATATTTCTAGGCTATCGCTGCTGATTGTTTGGCTAAATTAATTATAGAAAGTAAAAGCAATTATTATGTCCTTTCTCTAAACTAGAGTGATTATGGGACCATGACCTTTGTCCTAGCAAAATGTCAAATTCTCAAGGTCATAAGTGATAAGGGCTCTACTGAGCAGCAGGCTGGATTCCCAGCTACTGAAGGGACATTTCTATCTGGATACAAGTGGTCACCTCACATCCAACTTGTGCAAAAGCCCCTTAACCCCCTGCCTTCCCCGGAACTCCCTCCCTCTGTCAATGGTGTTACCATCGTCCTCAATGATCAAGTCTAGGGCCTAGACAACTCTTTCTTTTTCCCTTTATCCCTGCCTTCTGTGAGTCATCCGAATATTACCGATGGTACTGCCTATGTCAGTGGTTCCCAAACTTGGCTGAGTGTCAGAATCACCAGAGGGAATTTTAAATGAATTCAGATTGGAGGCCCTTTCCTGGACATTCTCAGTCCATAGGTCTAGAAGTGGCCCCAGTATCTGCATTTAAAGTCCCCTCCCAAGTGATTTGATGACTACCAGGATTTAGGAGCCACTGTCCTAACTATTGCAATTGCCACTGCTCCCACTCTCTTTCAGCTCCCACTGCCTCTAGTCCCCGCCCCCCACCCCCCCTGCATCTCCATTCATCCTCATCGATAACCAAGTCAACAAGTACAACCACACATGCATGTGAAGGCCTATTTTTTCCAGGCACTTGCTAATCAGTGGAAGTACAAAGATAACTGGAGCGTAGTCCTCCTCTGAGGACAACTCTTTAGTGAAGGAGATAATCCAGGAAACAACTCTATTTGTGACAGAGGTGTGGTAACTAGGAGAACAGGTATAACCTAGGGTCCTAAACGAGAGACTGATGAACTCAACCTAGGAAGGTCTCGGAGAGCTTCACAGAAGGGTTGCTGAATTTAGGATGAAGACGAATTTATCAGACAGAGAAGGGAAGAGGGAGAGAACATTCTAGACAGTTTTAAGCAAAGGAATAGTATTAGATTGGTGTTTTGGATTTCTCCCCAGACTTACCTTTTAGAATCAGCCTTCGGAACCTTGGTTAACTCTGTTTGAAAGTTCTTCGGGGGTCCCCACTGTCTACAGCATCAACTCCTAACTCCTTGGTCTTGAGGTCAAGGCCCTCCGTGACCAATTTCTCTCCTGTCTCACTCGTCTGCCTTTATTATCTTGCCCACTCTGATTTTTAAAAATTCATTTCTTTACCTTGTTCATTTCAAGAGACTGAATATACAAATAGATGATGGCCAGACTATACATAAAACTAGAACTCTGACCTTCAACCTGTAGTTGCCTCTAGTCCCCGCCCCCCACCCCCCCCCAGCATCTCCATTCATCCTCATCGCTAACCAAGTCAACAAGTACAACCACACATGCATGCGAAGGCCTATTTTTCAACCTGTAGCAACCCGTTTATCTTTCGTGAACAGCCCGGGAGCCAGCCTGATGTAAGTCGGACTTGTAGGAAATCAAACTGCTATCTCTAGTAACAATCCAGGAAGCGAAACAGTAACTTTTGTAACAATAGGCCCCAAAAGAGCAGGACTTGATTAAGAACTGGCAGCTTTCTTAATTTTTGTCCCTCTTCCAACTTAGGACCAACCAGAGAAAGCCAAAAATGCACCCCTAGCCGATCACATGGACGCCCCGCTTCTAGTTAGCCACCTACAGCTTCCTGTGTCAACAGCCTCCGACCGACACACCGGAAGACTTCCCACTCCTCTGTCTGCCTCTGAGTCTGTGCCAAGTGCAAGTGACAGTGACTGGTTCGCTTGCCATAGCAAGTTCTGAATAAATAGACCTTGCTTTTCTCATTTCGTTGGTCTTTTTTATTTCTACAATTTGTAAAACTGTTTAAAAAAAAAGGCAAAATGATGGTACCACCAATCCCCATTTTTCGTATATTCAAAGAGATGCCCATTTCCATCTTTCTTTTTTAAATCAGTTCCCTAGTCTGCATAGAATGTGACTAATCACCGTACTAGCCTAGAGAAAAACGGTCAGATGCCCCAGGTCACTATGGGAGTCTTCTAGCCCATTTTACTGGGTTTTATACACACATTGCTATAATAAATCTTGCCTGTTCACTGGGTCACTCTGTTGATATTAATTTGATGTTACTCAGCTCACGGTTGACATTTTGCTTTACTAGAACCACTTACCTCATTACCTGAAAGGCTAAGACAACATCGTACTTTTAGCTTGTAACAGCGATGTTCCTCTTGGCAGGCGTCAGCCTTCTCCAGCCTCTTACGCCACCTCTTGGGCCAGCCTCCTAAGAGCTTATCTGGTCATTGTCTTCTGCTCCCTTTAACCCTAAAAATTCTGATCCCCTGAGGTCCCGAATCTTAATCTTTCAAGACTTCCAGAAACCCCAATTAAACAGTAGGAGTTTGAACAGCCTGCCAACCTGGTAGACCCATCCGGGTAGGACACTGTTCTTTAAAATGAGTCATTTTATCCTAAAGCAAAGTTTTCAAGCTTCGGTGGCTTTTCAACTGACTACAGAATAATGTCCAGATTTGTGAGCCTATCAACCTGGCCTGGTTTCCAGTCACTATTGTCCTAGCAGGATGCTGTGCTCCAGGAATGCCAAGCTACCTGACTCCAGTTCATGACTCCCATCTGCTTGCTTTTTTCTCGCGGTTTCTCCTGCTCAGGAGGCCCTTAAACCAGGGTCCCCTGGGTAGGTGGCCACATCTGTCGTTCATCAAATTCAGTGTCAGCAGTGGGAAGAGCCCAGTGTGGGGAGTCATTCTGTGCCTTATGACTTCCCAGCTGTGGGATGCTGGGCAATTTGCTTCACCTTTCTGAGTCTGTTTTATCATCTGTAAACCAGGTTAATAATAATTACCAAATAAGTCTGTGCATCTAAAGGGAAAAATGCTTATTAAAACATTCCCAGCCTCGTGTTCTCTTTCTTGACATGGCTGGTTACACAGGCATTTGCTGTGATCATTCGTTGAACTCTATATTTACGTTTGTGTACTTTTCTGTGTTTGTGTTGACGTCAATGAAAAAGTTAGAAACAATTATCTAGTCCAGCTTAGTAGGATCTTAATAAACATTATAAATATTGATTGTCTTTCCTTCTCTTTTCTTGCTGGAAGGCAGATGACTCAGAGCTGGGTTGGATGGCTAATGCAGGGATAACAGGTTAAGAAAGAGTGCAAATGTGCTGTATTGAAGGACTGAGAGCAATAAGAGGAAGTTTAATAGGAATCAATATGCAGCAGGTTCAAAATGAAACAGCGTAATAATGAGTAGGAGAGTGCTTTAAGAGGAATTGTTTTGAAGAAGCTCAGAGATTTCAGCTAACCGCAAACTTGATCTGAGTCAACAATCTGGCTTGGCCACCATGCTCTACGGCCCTCTACAAAACAGACAAGCAAACAAAACCAAAACAAAATGGAAATCTCAACACCATTTTAGGCTTCAGTAGAGGTGTAATACTCAGATCCCAGGAGGTGAAGGAAGCCACTGATCCCTGCAGCTGTCAGACCACACCCGTGCTGCGTGCTTTCCGCCATGGAAGCCTCTTCTCAAGATGGGCCCAGACCAGTGACGAGCTACGGGGTTCAGTGGCTAGGGTCCCAAGAGAGGCCTAAAACGACATCATATGAAGATCTGGAGAATTTAGCCTTCAGGGAATATATGGAGGCTGACTGGGAGGACTTCCTATAGGGGAGAGGATGTTGTCAAGAGTGACTAGATTTATTCTATGTAGTTGCATAAGGCAAAACTGGCATCAATAGGTGAAAGTCTAGAGTGGTAGATTTCGGATCACATTAAAGAATGAGGTAGCCCATGACTGGGACATCCTGAAAATGGAATGGATTGCCTGTCCATCACTGGCAGTATCAAAGCAGAGGCTCTATGGTATGCATCGTGGCCACTGTAAATTGTACTTTTCTTTTGGGTGGGATGATAGATTACATGCCTTCTGTTATGGGCTGAATTGTGTCCCCTAAAAGATTTCTTGGAGTCCTAACTCCTGGCACTTGTGAACGTGGCTTTATTTGGAAATAAGGCCTTTGCAGACGTAATCAAATTAAGCTGAGGTCGTTAGGGTGAACCACAGTCCAATGGTTCCAGTGACTGAGGTCCTTATAAGACATACAGAGGCAGAAAGAGAGAAGGCCATGTGAAGACACAGATGCATAGAGGGAAGAAGGCCATGTGGCAGCGGGGGCAGAGACTGGGGTAGAGCTGCGAGCCAGGGAACCCCGAGGTTGGCAGGCAACAACCAGAAGCTGGGAGAGACAGCGTGATCTGATGACACCTTGATCTCGAACTTCCAGCCTTTCAGAACTGTAAGAGAATAAAATCCTGTTGCTTTAAGCCACCCAGTTTCTAGAACTTCTGACAGCAGCCCTGGGTAGTTTACACCTTCCAAAATCCATCCCCATCCTCAGCCTCTGAATCCTTCCAGTCGGATAGCAACAGCACAGGCAGGCTTGCCTTACAGGCCTTATGCCTGGACATACGGATGTCTGTGTCCCTCTGCAGCCACCCTTGTGGGGACAGTCTCAGCCCAGACCCTCTCATCCTTGGTGCCTCCCCCAGCAATGCCCATGGCTGATGTACCCCTGGGAGACCCTAGGCCACATTTCTGCTTTCCCTTCCAGCCTTGCTGTCAGGCCCCGTGGACTGGGAGCTCTGTGAGACCCGAGGTCAAGACCAGGGGGCTACCACAGCTCTCTCTGGCTGACAGTGGGAATCAGCAGGCTTTGGGAGCTCTAGGCCAGAATCGATGGGAAAAGCATCCTGAGTTGCAAATAACTCGTCTCCAGATGAGCTTTTGGAACACGGTCATTTGTGAGTTCAGGGACAGCCTGTGTTTGACACTCACGCTCAGTTTATAGATAAGGTTGTAACATTGCAGCATGTTGTAACGCTCAACCGTTCAGAAACACGCCGAAAGAGCTCATCAAGCAACTCATTTTTCCTCCCACGGAGATACAGGAATGTCCTTTGAGGTCTTTTGCTGAGATATGTGAATGATTTGCTTTTAAAAAACTAAATCAGGACCGCCGTGTGATTCTCGCAGCGGTCCTGCTGGTCACGTGCACGGCACCTCGGGGGGCCTCATTCTCCTCATGGTGAGGCCGACAGGGCCTGTGCAGGCCGAGACCCAGATCCAGAAAGGGAGGCACAGAGAAGTTTCCCCCCAGGACAGCAAGTACAAGTTGGTCCTCCCTCTGACCTCCTGAAACAGACAGCCAGGACTCGAGTCCTTGAATCCCCACCATCTGCTGTGTCTTTGATCTAGTGTGCTCTCCAGCGTGCTGGTCTCCGCTCAGCCCCACAGCCCAACTTTATTGCTTTATATATTGGGGTTCCACATGAGACTGCATTTTAAAAGCAAATCCACTGCCATCATATGTATGTGTGTGTGTGCCAATTTGAAAACGCTCTTTGTGGTCTCGAAGAACATGGCAGTGAGTTGAATGGTGGTCCCCCAAAGGGACCTCACCTTTACCCTTGAAACCTGAAATGTGACCTTATTTGGAAAAACGGTCCAGGTAGATATAACTAAGTTTTAAACCACAATGAGATATCACCTCATGTCTGTCAGAATGGCTATTACTAAAAAGACAAGAAATGGGGTTGGCCCCATGGCCTAGTGGTTAAGTTTGGTGCACTTTCTTCGGTGGCCTGGGTTCAGTTCCCAGGCATGGACCTACACCATTTGTTGGTGGCCATGCTGTGGTGATGACCCACACACAAAATAGAGGAAGATTGGCACAGATGTTCGCTCAGGGACAATCTTCCTCAAGCAAAAAGAGGAAGATTGGCAACAGATGTTAGCTCAGGGCCAATCTTCCTTAGCCAAAACAAAACAAAAAAAAGACAAGAAATGACAAGTGCTGGCGAGGATGTGGAGAAAAGGGAAGGCACATATACTGCTGGTTCAGGAATGCAAACTGGTGCAACCACTACAGAAAACAGTGTGGAGATTCTCCAAAAAATTAAAAATATAAATATACCATATGATCCAGCAGTTCCACTTCTGAGTATTTATGCAAAGAACATGAAAACACTAAGTTAAGAAGATATATGCAGCCCTATGTTCAGTGCAGAAATATTTGCAATAGCCAAGACTTGGAAGCAACTCAAATGTCTATCAATGGATGAATGGATAAAGAAGATGCGGTATATAGGTATACAATGGAATACTACTCAGCCATAAAAAAGACAAAATTGTGCCATTTGCAACAACGTGGATGGACTTTGAGGCTATTATGCTAAGCGAAATAAACCAGATGGATAAAGCCAAATACTGTATGATTTCACTCATAAATGGAAGATAAAGCAACAACAACAGACAAAATCATAGACACAGAGAACAGATTGGTGGTTACCAGGAGGGAAGGGGTCTGGAGGAGGGTGAAAGGGGCAAAGGGGGACACAGGAAACTAGCAGAGCCATCTCAAGGCATTTGAGTGTGCCCGGGAGAGGGGAGCGGAGGGTTTTGCTGGTTACCAAGCCTTGGACGTGTGCATTCTCCAGGGACACCAACCATCTGCTAAAGGAAACATGATGATTCTACTTCTGGGAAACTTTTCTGAGGAAGTAACTATGAAAACATGCAAAGATTTAACTCTATGTTCATCGCAGTGCTGTTTAGAATAAAAGAATGTTGGAAAAATCTGAATGTCTCACCAGAGGGATAAATTAAATAAATTAGGGTGGGACCATACGAAAGAAGCCTATGCAGCCATAAAAATAAAATTACAGAAATGTAAGTATTGATCTGGAAAGGTGTTACCAATTTACTTGTGTAAAAAAACATTATGGCAAATCAGAAATGAGGGCCGGCACGGCGGCCTGGTGGCTAAGATCGCGTACTCTGCGTCAGGGGCCTGTGGTGCGTGGGTTGGAATCCCACGTGCTGACCTACCTATCACCCATCAAGCTGTGCTCTGGAAGCAACCCACATACAAAATAGAGGAAGATTGGCACAGATGTTAGCTCAGGGCCAATCTTCCTCCAACAAAAATAAATAAATACCATCTATAAAAAAAATTCAGAAATGAAAGAGGAGAAATTACAATGGACACCTTGGAAATACAAAAGACTATAAGAGAATACGGTGAAAAGCTATATACCAACAAATTGGATAATCTAGAAGAAATGGATAAATTCTTAGAATCATACAACCCTCCAAAACTGAATCAAGAAGAAATAGAGAATTTGAATAGAGCAATCACCAGTAAGAAGATTGAAAAAGTAATCAAAAACCTCCCCCAAAATAAAAGTCTAGGACCAGATGGCTTCCCTGGTGAATTCTACCAAACATTCAAAGACTTAACACCTATCCTTCTCAAACTCTTCCAAAAAATCGAAGAGGAGAGGAAGCTTCCTAACTCATTCTGTGAAGTCAGCATTATCCTGATACCAAAACCAGACAGACAACACAAAAAGAGAAAATTGCCGGCCAATATCACTGATGAACATCAATGCAAAAATCCTCAACAAAATATTAGCAAATCGAATACAACAATACATTAAAAAGATCACGTACCATCATCAAGTGGGTTTCATTCCAGGGATGTAGGCATGGTTCAACATCTGCAAATCAATCAACGTAATACACTGCATTAACAAGGAATAAAAATCACATGATAATCTCAATAGATGCAGAGAAAGCGTTTGACAAGGTACAGTATCCATTTATGATAAAGACTCTGAATAAAATGGGTACGTAAGGAAAGCACCTCAACATAATAAAGGCAATATATAACAAATCCACAGCTAATATCATTCTAAATGGAGAAAAACTGAAAGCTATCCCTCTAAGAACAGGAACCAGACAAGGATGCCCACATTCACCACTCTTTTAACGTACTATTGGAAGTCATAGCCCGAGCAATCAGGCAAGCAGAAGAAATAAAAGGGATCCAAAGTGGAAAGGAAGAAGTGAAACTGTCACTATTTGCAGATGACATGATTTTATAGACAGAAAACCCTAAAGAATCTGCCAAAAAACTTTTAGAAATAAGAAATGAATATGGTAAAGTTGCAGGATAAAAAATCAACATACAAAAGTCAATTGCATTTCTATATGCTAACAACAAAGCAGCAGAAAGAGAAATTAAGAATACAATCCCATTTACAATTGCAACAAAAAGAATGAAATACCTAGGAATAAACTTAACCAAAGAGGTGAAAGATCTGTACACTACAAACTATAAGACATTGTTGAAAGAAATAGAAAACACAAAGAAATGGAAAGATATTCCATGCTCTTGGATTGGAAGAATTGGCATAGCTAAAACTTGCATACTTCCTAAAGCAATCTACAGATTCAATGCAATCCCTATCAAAGTTCCAACAACATTTTTCACAGAAATAGAACAAAGAATCCTAAAATTTATATGGAACAACAAAAGACCCCGAATAGCCAAAGGATTCCTGAGAAAAAAGAACAAAGCTGGAGGCATCACAATCCCTGATTTCAAAATGTACTACAAAGCTATAGTAACCAAAACAGCATGGTACTAGCACAAAAGTAGACACACAGATCAATGGAATAGAATTTAGAAATAAGCCTACCCATCTATGGATGGCTGATTTTCAACAAGAGGTTTTGGGAA
Source organism: Equus asinus (assembly GCF_041296235.1). Lineage (NCBI taxonomy): Eukaryota > Metazoa > Chordata > Mammalia > Perissodactyla > Equidae > Equus > Equus asinus. Next base: position 37,437,150 of record NC_091790.1, read on the forward strand.
AACTGGGCAGCCACATGCAAAGGAATGAGGCTGGACCATTATATTCTACGATACACAGGGGTTAACTCAAAATGGATTAAAGACTCGAATGTAAGATCTGAAACCATGAAACTTCTAGAGGAAAACATAGGCAGTGCACTCTTCAACATCAGTCTTGGCAGCATATTTTCAAGTATCATGTCTGACCGGGCAAGGGAAACAATGGAAAAAATGAAAAAATGAGACTACATCGAACTAGAAAGCTTCTGCACAGCAAAGGAAACCATCAATGGAGCAAAAGGACAACCTAGCAATTTCAAGAGATGTTTACAGACTGTATATCTGATAAGGGGTTGATATCCAAAATATATAAAGAACTCATCCATCTCAACAAGGAGGCTAGCAACCCAACTAAGGGACGGGGCAAGGGATCTAAACAGACATTTCTCCAAAGAAGATGTACAGATGGACAACAGGCACATGAAAGGATGTTCAGCCTCACTGACTGTTGGGAAATGCAAATACGGTCTCCAGTGGGATGTCACCTCACTCCTGTCAGAGGGGCTGTAATTGACAAGACAGGAGGCGGCAGGTGTTGGAGAGAGGGGAACTCTCATACGCTGCTGGTGGGAGTGCAGGCTGGTGCAGCCACCATGGAGAATGGTATGGAGATTCCTCAAGGAATGAGAAGTAGAACTACCATGTTATCCAGCTATCCCACTGCTGGGTATTTATCCAAAGAACTTGAAAACATGAATGTGCAAAGATACATGCACCCCTATGCTCATTGCAGCATTAGTCACAATAGCCAAGATTTGGATGCAACCTAGGTGCCCATCAAGGGATGAATGGATAAAGAAGATGTGATATATATACACAATGGAATACTACTCAGCTATAAGAAATGATGAAATCCGGCCATTTGTGACAACATGGATGGACCTTGAGGGTATTATGCTCAGCGAAATAAGTCAGAGGGAGAAAGTCAAATACCATATGATCTCACTCATAAGTAGAAGATAAAAACGACAACACACAATCACATAGAGACAGAGACTGGATTAGTGGTTACCAGAGGGGAAAGGTTGAGGGAGGAGGGGAAAGGGGTGACTAGGCGCACTCGTGTGGTGATGGATGGTAATTAGTTTTTGGGTGGTGAACATGATATAAGCTACACAGAAAAAAAAATACCTTTATGATCTCATTAAAAAAACTTATAGGGGGCTGGCCCTGTGGCAGAGTGGTTAAGTTCACGCCCTCTGCTTCAGTGGCCCAGGGTTTCACCGGTTCAGATCCTGGGTGCGGACACGGCACCGCTCATCAGGCCACGTTGAGGTGGCGTCCCACATGCCACAACTAGAAGGACCCACAACTAAAATATACAACTATGTCCTGGGGGGATTTGGGGAGAAAAAGCAATAATAATAAAAAAAAAAGATTGGCAACAGATGTTAACTCAGGTGCCAATCTTTGGAGAAAAAAGAAAAAAAAATGTAGGAACATATATTATGTATAAACACATAGAAAAATCAAGAAGAGAATGTCAACAGTGGTTCTCTTTGAGAAAGTGGCTGTTTTAGGTGCTTTGGGTCTCTACGTTGTCTGTAATTAATCATAATTTATAATAAAAGTGAAAAGTATTTGTAATAATAATAAGAATAAAAAGTAATGAAAGACATTTCATTTGGGGCAAGAAAAAAACGTGAGACTTGTCATCAGCCACACCATGGAGAATACTATTTTGCCACATGGAGGATTTAGGGAGATGAGCCTGGAAAGGGGTTAATCCAGCACCAGGAGAGCCCTCACTCCTGGGAGGCCAGAATGTTGCTGGGGGTTGGAGTGTCAGGAGTAAGCTAGTCAGCAGGGAGATGCTAAATTTGACAGCTGCAGGACTTCTCAGTGCCGTCTACATGCTAACGCCATTGCAAGTCTCCAAGAGACGGATGGGGTCACAATTTCCCTCCCACCTTATTTGATCCCTGAGCCAGGAACAGATGACAGTACTCTGCTCTGGTAAAACAGTTGGGGAAATTTTGGAATACTATTTGACAAAAACCAGTTCAATTAAGTGAAAAGCAAGACTTCCCAGCTACGAAACGAGGAGGAATGTTTTCCGTTTCTATGTCACTGAGAAAGATGGGCTGCTCCCCATGAGCTATAAGCTGAGCACAAACAACAGTGTGCTAAGAAATACTAAAAGTCTGATAAATAAAAAGACATGGAAGCAACCCAAGTGCCCATCAATGGATGATTGGATAAAGATGTGGTATATATACAATGGAATACTACTCAGCCATAAAAAAGACAAAATCGTCCCATTCGCAACAACATGGATGGACCTTGAGGGTATTATGTTAAGTGAAATAAGCCAGACAGAGAAAGACAAACACCATATAATTTCACTCATATGTGAAAGATAAACACATGGACAAAGGGAACAGATTAGTGGTTCCCAGAGGGGAATGGAGTCGGAGGGCGTGGGTGAAAGGGGTAAAGGGGCACATATGTCCAGTGACAGAAAAAATTAGACTATTGGTGGTGAGCACGATGTAGTCTATAGAGAAACAAATAATAATGTACACCTGAAATTACACAATGTTGTAAACCATTATGATCTCAATAAAACCACTGAGAAAAAAAGGAGAAAAGCTAAAAAAAAAAAAGTCTGGGAAATAAGAATGAGGGGCCTGGAGTGATTCCATCCTCATGGCTATATGGGTTCTGCATTTTAGAAGGAAGGTAGAAATTTTAGAGAGGGTCCCGAGAGTCGTGGTAATCGACAGTTATAGGAGGCACTTATATTACACGACAGGGAGAGGCAAATGAATGAAAAGATCGACAGGCGTTAGCCGAACGCGATCTGTGTCCAGGGTCAGCGTGCATGAAGACGCCTGCCCGCAGACATCTTCCTCACGCTGCCTGCTGGGCAGTGGACCAGGCTTTCCTGAAAATGGAGGCAAGGGCTCGCTCAGCCTGGAGGAGGCGGTGTTCCCAGAGCGCCCATTCAGACTGCTGCCTCCACGCAGGGGGACTTTCCTGTCCTGCCCAAATGGACTACAGCACTAAATTGGACTTTTCTTTTTGTCCTTTTTCTAAATCCTTTTCTTCTTCCCTCAAAATGGGCCTCTGGGAACTCAGAGGATGGACTCTCTCCGCAGCTCTGTGTCAGGCTGGCAGCGGGGAGAGGGCAGGTGGGGGCTGGGGCTTGGTTCCTGGCCTGCACAGGATGCAGGAGGCCCCTGACCGACAGGAATGCAAGGGGACATCCTGCCTCGGTAGGACACTCCTGGATTGTCACTTCCTGCCCTGCCACCAAACACCCTCTGCTCCGGGCAGAGTCCTGGCCTCTTCCTGTTGATCTTTCCCCCGCTCTCCTCTTCCTTTCTCTCCGGACAAGATATTTAGTGAGAGTGACAGCCCAGGTGCTCTTCTGAAGCTGCTGTTTAGCTTTTTAAGGGCTCAAAGTTTATGTTCGCTCCCCGTGCCCCAGGAGCTGAAGGCCACTTTTGCCCCTGGAGCCCACCGGGCTTGTCCTTGGGCAGCGCCAGCCCCAGGGCAAAGCTGTGTCCTCCTTCCGACTGCCCACCTGCCTCAGGCTCTGCTCTCAGAGGCAGATCCATTGCTGCTGTGGTTTCCATACTTGAGCGTGCGGGAAAGTCACCTGGGCAGACTGTTAACCCTACAGCTTCCGGGCTCCTCGCCCAGAGACTCTGATTAAGGGGGTCTAGGTTAGAGTGACTCTGCATTAAAAACAGCAACCCCAAGTGGCTGTGATCTGGAACCACTGCCAGCAGGCGAGGCGGCCAGTACACACAGGCTCAGCGGGCCTCTCAGTCCTCCCCCTCCCCCCAGGTCTAATCTCAGCCCCATTCATTTGTCCTGTTAATACTTCTCACTTATGTCCCCTTCTCTTCATTTCCAATGCAATCGATAAACAAAGCCCAAATCCTTAGTCTATCATATAACCAGGATGTCTGTATAATTGATGGTCCAAATTGAGAGACTTCAGTGAGTGATGGGGGCACCATTAATTTCATGCTGAGAAATAGGCATGACCTGGCCGAGCTGGATGAATGCCCTCTCTGCACAGAGCCCTCTGTCATCCGGCCCCTCCTTCCCTCTCCACCTTCTTCTGAAGACTCTTCTCCTGAGACCCCCAGCACCCGCCACTCCTATCGACCCCAGGCTCCCTCTACCACCTGAAATTCCTTCACATGCCCTGCTCGCTCTGGCTCTTAACTCCAGGGCCTTGATCCCACTGTTCTGCCATCTTCATATAGTTAATTCCCCTCCGTCAGGCCTCAAATTAGATGTTACTTCCTTGTGAAGTCTTCCCTGACAGCCCCCACCCCAGATTAGCTTAGATCATTCCCCACCATGTGCTCCTGTAGTGTGATGCTCCAGACACCCCATTGTGGCCATATTTTTCCATAATCATCTGTTTACTGGTCTATCACTCTGCCCAGGAGGCTGGAAGCTCCTTTAAGGCAAGGACTAGATTTTGTTCTCCATTGTATTAGGGCCTAACTTATCTAGGAGGAGGCGGAGGCCATGGCAGTCACTCAACAAAAGTTTGTTGCAGGGCTGGCCCCATGGCCAAGTGGTTAAGTTTGTGCTCTCTGGTGGCCTGCAGTTCGTGGATTCAGATCCCGGGCATGGACCTACACACTGCTCATCAAGCCATGCTGTGGTGGTACCCCACATAAAAATAGAGGAAGACTGGCACAGACGTTAGCTCAGGGCAAATCTTCCTCACCAAAAAAAAAAAAAAAAAAAAGGAAAAGTTTGTCTCATAAAATAATGTACACAATACCATTAATTACTCCCCAAAGTTCATTCAACAAATACTTATCAAGCATGGACTTCCAGAAATCCTGCTGAGCCTGGATACACAGATAAAGAAGGTCCCTGTCCTCACCAGCTCCCTTTCCAGTCCAGAGTTATTCCTCTCAAAGCTATCTGCCTTTAAAAAGAGGATGTTTCCAAAGGTCTGCCTTGAGTGGAATTTTCTCCAGCTGTAATTTCCAGATGGAAGTGACGTTAGACACCTTTCAAGTGTTAAACACTTTTTGCATGTTGGCAAAACAAAAGAGCCACAACCACAAAATAGACAAGATGTGGACAAGAGTTACTTAAACAGCAACTGAGCGTGGTGCCTCTGCCGGCTGACTGCCGTCATGGCTGGGCCCTGCCACATTCTGGACCAGTCACTTACACTCTCTGTGCTTCCGTTTCTGCACAGTAAGTACTCACTAAGTATTCCTGCCAATAGATGGCATGGTCCATGGGCTGCGTCTCTAACTGGGGCCCCGCATGCAGAGTCACACGCACGTGGAGGAGACAGGCGGGCTGCGTGGGCGCCTGCAGCACAGCATGTAGGCCAACCTCCTATCTCTTTTCTGCTGTTGTAGAGAAACATCTGGAGGGTTAGGACCAGCTGGAAGCAGCTTTAGGTTTGGATAACAGCCATTCTCAAGTTTTGTCCCAACCAGAGCAATTTTGGCAATCAACTTGGGACAAAATAAATAGAAATACGGCAGGAGGCTGGGCCTTGTGGGGAGAGCAATGCAGAGAATGCAGAGGATGCTCTGCATTTGAGATATTTCAAAGATTAAAGGAATCCGGCTTCAAAATTCCTTTTGGGGGCCCCTGATGTTACCTGCCAATCACTGTCAATCAATAGTTACTGATCAGCGGGGCTTTGTGCATGTTCCTTTCATGCAGAGAGCAAGAATAATTTTGACAGTAGAAGCATCCATTTCATGGATGAGCAAAGTAGAGAACACTGCTGTTGGAGCTGAATTTGCCCAAATGCCCCCACTTGCTGTCAAGTGGGTTTAATTCAACCGGGATCTCTCCTCCTGGGGAGGAGCTCTCCGGTTGGTGAAACGCAGTCATCAATGCGGGCTGGTGATCAAAGGCAGACAAGGGACCCTGAGCGTCTTCAGAGTATATTTCTGACTTTGAAATCCTTTTGGTGTGGGAGCTTCTCTCCCACCAGGCTTCTCCCTGACCCTGCTCGCCACGAGAGGCGTGGCCAGGACTAAGGGAGTGTACCTCCGTGTCATTCGTCTCCCTCCGAGGTATTTTGAGCCAGGCTTCATACTAGGCACTGGGGGTACAGCTCTGAACAAGGCGGAGGCTCCCCCAGCCCCCTGGCTCCTCCCTTTTTTAGGAAGGGAGAGTTGAGAATTAAATAACAACTACACGGGTACTGCAGACCTGGGCTTCTAGTTCTCCTGGTGGTGTCATTGCCAAAAGGTGGCCCATGGGGCCAGCACCCGGGAGAGGAGCTGTCTGAGGAAGAGGCTGGTGAGAAAACTCCTGGGGATTCTGCTTGCCTCCCCTGCCTGGAGGGCATGGGACCCTGAGGGGTGTGTGTTTGTGCGTGTCTGGGCCTCTCTAAAACTCTTTCTTCCCCTGGTTCACACTCATCATTCTTTACCCTTCAGCCCAGATGTTACTTCTGGTGGAAGCGTTTTCTGCCCATCCAGGTCTGGGTTGGCCGCACTGCCTGGTGCCCCCTTGGTCCCCTGTGTTCACCCTGTTGCAGTCCTCAGCACACAGTGCTCCAATTGCCAGCTTCCTGCCCATTTCCTGGTGTCCTGAGATCCATGAAGCAGGATTAATATTGCCTGTCATGCTCACCACTGTATCCCCAGCCTAGCACAGGCCTGGTGTATGATAGTCACTCATCAAACATCAGTTCCATGAAAAGAAGAAGGAAAGCAAGGGGAGAAGGTGGAAAAAAAGGACTTTCTTATTTTATTTTATAGAACTTGTATTTGCTTATAATATTGTGTAATTTCAGGTGTACATTACTAAATATCAGTTTCTGTATAGACTGCATTGTGCTCACCACCAGTAGTCTAATTTTTATCTATCACCATACATATATGTCCCTTTTCCCCTTTCACCAAACCTCTTCCCCTCTGGGAACCACTAATCTGTTCTCTTTGTCCATGTGTTTGTTTATCTTCCATATATGAGTGAAATCATATGGTGTTCGTCTTTCCCTGTCTGATTTATTTCTCTTAACATAATACCCTCAAGGTCCATCCATGTTGTTGCAAATGGGACGATTTTTGTCTTTTTTTATGGCTGAATAGTATTCCATTGTATATATATATACCACATCTTCTTTATCCATTCACCTGTTGATGGGCACCTGGATTGCTTCCACATCTTGGCTATTGTGAATAATGCTGCAATGAACATGAGAGTGCATAGATCTCTTTGTATTGTTGATTTCATGTTCTTTGGATAAACACCCAATAGTGGGATAGCTCGATCATATGGCTTTTCTATTTTTAATTTTTTGAGAAATCTCCATACTGTTAGGAAGGACTTTTCAGCAGTTCACCACATGCAATACAGAGTGGATATTACTTTCATTTACTAAAAAAACACTGTGTTGAACACATCTGGAAAGTGTCTTTTTAGAAACATCTTTATAAGAACAGTAATTAGACAATTCACTACATGCATACAGAGTGGGTGTCACATTCACTCACTAACGTAACACTGTGCTGAACGCATCTCGCAAGTAGCTTAGTAAAAACATCTTTGCAAGAAGTGTCTTCAGGCACTTCTCCTCGTGTGTTACATTGTGGCTATTAATTCCTTTCGCTTAAATAACACCGTGCTGAATGCATCTTGCTAGTATATTGTGAGGAACAAAGAGGCGAGGACTGAAGAAAGCTGGGACTCCATTTTGTCTCACCCTTGCTCACTGAGCTCCCGTTGAGCACCCTGGCTATTTAAAGAAGGCATGTTGGGTTGGAAGAACGAGGCCCTTATCCCAGCTTCCCCATCGCTTTTCCATTTGACTTTGGACGATTTAGTCTAATTTCTGGAGCTTCATTTTTTCAGCTTTCAAATGAGGGAAACACTAGGAATTAGCAGATGTGTGTTGAAGTTCAAATGACATGTGTGCAAAATAGCTATAAAAATTCAGTGTGTGTTATAAACTGCAAGAAAACATTTTTGCATATAAATATAGAGTTAAGGGAACTTTATAAAAAATTTCTTAAGTCAAATTGGTAGCTCAGGGGTAGAAGTTCCAGCTGCTACATCAAGGGCCTGGCTGAGTGCACTTTTTCTGGCCGGTAGCGTTTTCGGCCTGGGTCACGCATAGGCCTAGTGTCTGAGATGCTCAAGGCATTGAGTCCAGATTGCTCTAGGGGAAGAGAAGAGAAGGTACCATGTTTGACTTGACTAGACCTCTGAGTCAGAGATGTGGGAAAACACACCCTACTGGACCGCCCTGAAATCCTCACTGGCAAGAACTTTTAACACTATAGTGTAGGAACGATTTCATGAAAAGAGAGACATCAACACAGATCACAGGATTTCAACAGCACATGCAAATGTTCAACCAGAAGACCTTTGATATCAATGGTGGAATGATATTCTGCTTCCATCCTCCTGTCCTTTTTTTCCAAATCTTTCCCTCTCTGCTAAACCACCAGGCGCTCTTCTGATCCCCACCTCAACCCATTCTCTGTAGATGACCGACCTTGCCTCCCACTTCACAGAGAAAACAGAGGCCAAAAAGCAGGGGCTTCCATGCCTTCCTGTCCCCCATCATCCACTCCATCATCCAGTTATCGGTCTCTACTGTCATCCTCCCCTCCTTTCTCAAGGGAAGGTGTGTTATCTTCCTTGTACAATCCTAATTCCTCCATTTGTGTTTAGGATCTTACTCTATTTCCTGCAGAATTTCATTCAATGAAATAGACCTTTTGCTACATTTTAAATTTCTCCTTCTCTACTTGATGCTTCTACTCAGATTACCAAGTGGATACCACACAGCCCTCTAACTATTGCTGTTTTCCTCTTTCCCTTGAGAGCCAAGGTTTTGGAAAGAGTGGTTGCAAAGCGTTCCTGGACTTGATTCCAACGTGTGTCTGTGGAAGCTTCCCCGCACCAACAAGCAGTCTTGAAGCGAACAGGCTGTCTGAGAATTCAACCCAGTTCTGACACTATCTACCCAGAGATAGCATCAGATTCCACAGGCGAAGGGCTCAGTCCTGCAGGCTATCTTCCACTTCAGACACCAGTCACAAGCCCAGGCTGTTACCTGTGCTTCTGAGCCACTGGCTATAAATCAGAGGTTCCCACGATCCCTCCTCGATTAATTTGCTAGAATGGCTCAAAGAACTCAAGAAAACCCATTTACTCACTAGATTACTGATTTATTACAAAGGATATTAAACGATGCAAATCCAAGTCCAGATGAAGAGATATATAGGGCACGGGCCTCGAACAAAGGAGCCTCTGTCCTTGCAAAGCCTGGGGCCTGGCACAGTGGCACAAGAAAGTGTTCTGGTTCCCCAACATGGAAGCATTCCAAGAAAAGGGCTGAGGAGCTGACCAGCTGGGTTTTTATAGAGGCTTCATTACGTGGTCATAATTGACTAAATCACTGGCCATTGGCAATTGATTCAACCTCCAGCCCCCTCTCCCCTCTCTGGAAATCAGGGAGCGGGACTTAAAGTTCCAATCTTCTGATCACAGGGCTGGTTCTCCTGGCAGCCAGTCCCCATCTTTGGGTACTTTCCCAAAGTCACCTCATTGACATAACAAGAGACATCCTTTGTCACTCTCAACATTTTGGAAATTCCAAGGGTTTGAGGAGCTGTGAGCCAGGAACTGTGAACGAAGACCAAATATATATGAGAAATATATTTTGGTCATCTGAATATATATTTTTTATAAATCAAATTTTTTTTTATAAATCACAATATCATAGTGGTTTATACCCATGGTCTCTGCTTCTTCATCTTCTGTGTCTTGTATTTGCTCCTCAACCCATTGTAATCTGGTTTCTGCTCCCTTCACTCCACAGAGACTGCTCTCACTAAAGTCAATTCTTTCCTGTTCTTGATCTCTCTGGTTGCCAGAACACCGTCTCTCCTGTTTCCCCTCCCACCTCTCTGACTGCCCTTTCTCAGCTCGTACGGGCTCCACATCCTCCGTCCTCCCCTTGCATGAGAGTTTCCCTAAGTTCTATGTTCACACTTGTTCTCACTCTACACACTCTACTTTGGGGATCTCTCCTTCCATGTGAGTTGCCATCTGTACTGGGTTGAATAGTGTCACCCCCAAATTCCTTCCTTCCTGGAACCTCAGAATGTGACCTTACTTGGAAAGAGGGTCGTTGTTGCTGTAATGAGTTAAGATGAGGTCATACTGGAGTAGGGTGGTGTCCTTATAAGAAGGAGAAATGAGACACAGAGACAGACACACAGGAAGAACACCATGAGATAATGGAGGCAGAGGCTGGAGTTAATGTGGCTTGAAGTTGAGGAACCCCGAGGATTGCTGACACCACCAGAAGCTAGAAGAGTAAGGAAGGATCCTCCCCTGGAGCCTTCAGCGGGCGCATGGCCTGCCAAACCTTGATTTCTGATTGTAGCCTAGTGTCAGTGGGGCCAGGGTCTCTCTGAAGATTCTAGAAGAGGATCTTTCTTTGCCTCTTCCCAGCTCTGGTGGTCGCTGGCAATCCTTGGCATTCCCTGGCTTGTAGATGCATTACTCCAATCCAGTCTTTGACTTCGTTGTCACGTGGTGTTCTCCTTGTGTGTGTGTGTCCAACTTTCCCTCTTCTTATAAGGAACCTGGTCATATTGCCTTAGAGACCACCCTAATCCACCACGACCTCATCTTAACTTGATTACATCTGCAAAGACTCTATTTCCAATTAAGGTCACATTTATAGGTTCCAGATGGATATGAATTTTTGGGGACTGTATTCAACCTGGAGCAGTGGCTTTTGACTATTGATTCTTTCAAAGCCTACATTTACAGAAAACGTTTGCTGAGCCCTGGTCTACACACATGCATATTTTTATATACATATAAAAATAAAAAAATATTTGGGCCAGACATTATAGCATCTATCCATCTATCTATCTATCGTTTATTGTCTCTTCCCTCACTCCACAGAGGGTTCTATCAAAGCAGAAGGACTCCTAAAGGTCCTCAGTCTTCTGCAAAATAAGCTCCTTAGCTGTATTGTCTAGGTATCCATGACCTAAAAGCTGACAGACAGAACACATAACTGAACAGTCTGCTGTGTTCAGTGAAAAATAATGAGAAATTTGAGAGGCGTGATGGACGAAAGTCAATACGGAAGAGCAACCTCAGCTAAGAAAGGTGATTTACAATTTGTATAAAACTTCATATTTTCCAAGCATATTTTAATTCCCTTTTACCAGTTTTCCAATGACTCCTTGATGGTCTATGTTATGCTAACTACAGAAAAATCAAAGGAAAAATAATCGTCTATGTAGATGCTAAGCAGTGATCTATCAGTCTAAAATTTGTTTTCTGGTGCTATATTCATACAGATTTTAAATATTCCTGCTTTCTCCTAGAAGTGATTGAATTGTGTTCTAATAGCCGGCACTGGTATGATGTCTTCCTCTTAGATTTGAAAATGGTCTTTAAGCTCTCAGGGTCCTTCAGTTAAAGTGGAGGATTCAAAAGACTGGAAGAGAGAAGGGCAGGGCTGGGAGGGAGGGCAAAGAGGAAAGATGAGTCTCGTCCCTGATCTGGGCCTTCTGCATTTTCTTGTCTCAAAGACCTACACAAAGTATGGTTTACTCTAGGGGTAGGGTGGAAGAAAGTGGAGGGGAAAGAAAAGGGGAGAAAAACAATATACTTGAAACTTGGCAAAGCAGCTGAGGTTACAGAAACAAAAACACCAAAGATATTTTCCTAGACACCCCTATTCAGGATGCTCATCAGCCAAACAGATAAATGCTCCCCACTTTATATATTCAACCTTCCCCAAAGACAACCTTGGGCCATTTACTCCTCTGGCCCAGGAGGATAAGAGTGACTTATGCGGCTTATTGCTCAAAAAGCAAAGACAGTGTGTGGTTTGCCACTGTGCTGTCTTCCTTCCCCAGCTCCTGAATTATGGGACTGTGGGCTGGCTGCAAACTAGTCTTTATTTGCCAGGAGGAAAGAAGGAGGAAAAAGTCAAAGTGTGAGAACCAGATCAATTACCGGCCTCAAGCTAATTCTTTGAACTCTGAAGGAGTCGTCCCCTGTCCCCTCATTTCTGAGAGAATTCCTGGGATAGATGGAAGACTGCTCTGTGGGTCCTCTGTATTCGTTTGCTGGGGCTGCCTTCACAAATTATTGCAGACTGGGTGCTTAAACAACAGACTTTGATTGTCTCACATTCTGGAGGGGAGAAGTCCGAGATCAAGGTGCTGGCAGGGTTGATTCCTTCTGAGGACTCTCTCTTTGGCTTGGAGACGGCTGTCTCCTCCCTGTGTCTCTTCAAGTTTTCTTCCCTCTATGCGTGTCTGTCTCCAAGTTTCCCCTTTTTATGAGGACGTCATTGCTATTGGGTTACAGCCCAACCTCATGACTTCATTTTAACTTGATTACCCCTGTAAAAGCCCTGTCTCCAAAGAAGGTCACATTCTGAGGTACTGGGGGTTAGCACTTGAATATACGAATGTTGGGGGGACATGATTCTACCCAAAACATCCTCCCACATCCCACCATCCACTCCAGTTGTTTACTGTTTCAGCCTTCTGCCAACATCCTCTTTTTCCCATGGCCATGCCACCAGCTCTGCCTTCCTCCCTCCTTCCACCTACAGGGATCACTATGCTGTATGCACTGGGCTTTGACAATTCCTCTCGGATTTCCTCTCCATGCGCATTTTTACCACATCCTGGATGACTTCCCCTGTGTGTGGACAGCCCATTCCACACCCAAACCTGTCACTTCTTTGACCTCTTCTTCACCAAGGTGATCTTTACCTTTGTTTCTTTCAGCTCTAATCTTCTCCCTGGATGCAATTTGGACCTTGGCAAACACATGAAGCTACCACTCGAGTCTGAAATCTTGAAGACCAATATCCCACTCTCCGACACCACCTTCCTAGGTCCTTTCAGCTCCCTCACTCCCACATGCCCATCAAACCTGCTCTTTGAGTTGACGAACCCTTGTGGTCCCCTCCCTCCACGCATCTTCTCAGCTCCCTTCTAGCAATTTTGAGTGGTGTGCAGGTCTATGCCTAGGATCCGAACCTGCAAACCTGAGGCTGCCAAAGCAGAGCATGTGAATTCAACCCCTCGCCACTGGGCTGGCCCTTGGCCAAGTGGTTGTTATCTTTAGGAATGTGCTTGGCCTAGGAGGGGCGGTCTCTCCCCAGTATGTAGGGCCCCCAAATGCCAGATCATCAAGAATACAGAGGGGCCAGCCCTATAGCCAAGTGGTTAAGTTCACGTACTCTACTTCAGTGGCCCAGGGTTTCACTGGTTCGGATCCTGGGCGTGGACATGGCACTGCTCATCAAGCCACGCTGAGGAGGCCTCCCACATGCCACAACTAGAAGGACCCACAACTGAAAATACACAACTATGTACTGGGGGGGCTTTGGGGAGAAAAGGAAGAAAAAAAAGAATACAGAAAATATAGTTAATATAATTGGCCCTGTAATGAATGGATGCCAAATAGACAAATATACCTGGTTAATCCGGGATGAGCTCATGTCAAGATCCTTAAATTACTTATATCCACAAAGACCCTTTTTCCAAATAAGGTCATATTCCCAGGTTCTGGGTAGACATATCTGGGTGCCACTGTTCAGCCCCCTACCAGCACCGTGCTAGACACACATCTCTTAGATACCCTCTCCCATGACCCCGGGTCACCTCCTGTCATTTCTTGACGGGACTATCATAAAACTCGCCTTCTTACCCCCTCTACTCTCCTCCAGGCCATCCTCTGGGCAGCAACAAAATGATTTTTCTAAAATCTAAAAGTGATCAAGTCTCTCCCTTGCTTGAAAAGCTTGTTTCTAAAAAATGGGACTACATCAGCACCATAATTCTGAGTGTTGTGGAAAATATGTTGTAAAGAAAACATTTCCAAGCTTTTAAACTACAGAGAATTTGCTCCAATTTGTAGATTAGAGCAATTCAAACACGTGCATCTGGGTGATGGCTGTGCCTAACCCCCGACTCTGACACCCGAACTAAGGAATTAATATCAGGAGCTCCAGGTTCTCCCCAGCTGCTTTATCTAACTGGATGCAAATCAAATATGTATACTTAATAAAGTGAATTTGGAAACTCCATCATCCCTCAGAGGGAACGAACTTCCAAATGTTCAATGTGACCAACCAGTTCTCTTGGACGCCAGCATGAGATAATTTTCTTAAGTTTTCCACACTTCATCATAAATTGAGAATACAGAACTCCCCACGTACGTGAGCTCGCACCGGATGAAGAAATGGATAGAGCAGCCCCAAACCCAATTCCCTGAGACCACGCAAACCTGCCTTACTTCAGCAAATGCAAAAATCCAGGTTAAAATGAGCAACATCTTTTAAAGATAACTCTATCTCAGTGCTCCTTATAAAATGCTAATCCGCAAGGATGCGCTGGGCGTTACCTGCTGGACCACTTATATTTCCAAGATCACTGTACAGACCAAACTCCCGATGATTCATGAGCCTTTCCTATTGGAAAGCAAATCATATTTTTAAAAAATATAATTGTATCATCTCCAAAGCCCAGACAATAAGTGTTTAAGACGTGAGTCGGGAAGTCTCAAAGCTATCACCCAATTGAAGCTTTCTCACTGGGCCTGTTCAAGGTGGCCCAGCCTGACCCCTGGCATGTGCCTTTCTGGGGGATAGGATTGAGCGCTGCATAGTGCATCATTATAGCTTGGTTTTGGCTCTGATTAGTAAGTCTCTTGTGATGGCAAGTGGGAGAAATTTAGCTGAAATGGGTGTAATGCAAAAGAATGTTTTTGTTGGCTCAGTGACTGAAAAGCTTAAGGAATGGTTCAGCTTTAGTCATGATCGAATCCAAGGGCTTACACAAATGTCATCAGGACGTGGTCCCCTTCTCCATCTTTCACTTTCCTTTCTGTTGGCTTCATTCTCCAGATGCTGGTCTCTAGGTGGTACCTTGGCAGCTCCAGGCTTACTTCCCACCAACTCAGCAACCTCAGTGGAAAAACTAGGACTTTTTTCCTCTTCCTCTCCCCCCAGAGTCCTGGCCTTGGCTTTCACAAGCCTAATTTCGGTCATATTTGCCATCCTAGTGGCTGGCAGACCTGAGTCACTAGCTCATACCTGGAGCCAGGGATGAGGTTTGTCCCATCAGAATCACTCAAAAGTAGAGAGATGTGTTTTCTCAAAGGAAAAGCAGGTGCTGTTTCTAGAAATAGGGGTTTGGACACTGGCAGGCAAAAGCAAAATCTGTCCACCACATACCAAGATGTGAGCTGGCAGTGCCTAGATGAAAGTAATGAGAGCCTACTTGCCGCTCCGTATTTTTCCTCTCTGACAGCACACAGAGAAGGAATTCATTCATGTGTACCTATATACATGTATCTGTTGCCCTTTTTATTAGAAGATACAGCTTCCGAATTTTATCACTTTTCATATGCTGAGCCACATGAGGCTCTGAAGGGACCAGGTAACGACATTCAGGCTTTTTTGTGTCCAATATAGTCTCGCAGTATCTGCGTGGGATTGGTTCCAAGACTTCTGTGAATATCAAAATCCACAGATGCTCCAGTCCCTACATAAAATGGTGTAGTATTTGCATATCACCTATGCACATCCTCCTGTATACTTTAAATCATTTCTAGATTACTTAGGATACTTAATATAATGTAAATGCTTTGTATATAATTGTTGTATTGTTCAGGGAATAATGACAATGAAAAAGTCTGTACATGTGCAGTATAGACGCAACCATCTTAGGCGGTTCAATCTGTGGTTGGCTGAAGCCGCGGATGCGGAACTGGCGGATGCAGAGGGCTGGCTGGATGTCCCACTGGGCCTCAGGAACCGTTCTTCTCCTCACGTATGTTAGCACAAGTCTGATTGTGAGCATGCTGTGCAGGTCAGTCACTTCTGAAGGACCAGCGCCCTTCCTTCCTCACTGCTTTAGGCCTGACTTCACTAGAATCCCCCTCCCAATAGTCTGAATCTAAGACAGGTCGGCAAAGTAAACTCTGCCACTTCTAGGTTTGTTTTCTCAGCCCTAGAAAGGAGAAGCCACAGAACACGGACTTACTGAGTACAGTTTGTGCTTTGAAAGCTTAGAAATGTGTTCTCTGGACAACACACATGGCCTAAAACAGTGTCCCACCACACACGCACCCCACCCCTCACCCCCACATACCATCCATGATAGGATGGCCACATTCACTGGTTACAAAGATCTGTTCTTTAGGACTGAGTCATTAACACAATCCTGTCTGCATCCCTAGGCTTATTGGAGAAAACTAAGATAGGATATTTGGATCCAAATGCACCTCCAAATCCATCTTCTTTCCCATTGGTTGACTGAATCCTTGCCTACCATTTCTTGAAGATGGTCAACCAGTTCTGTTTGAGCATTTCCCCTGAGAGGAAAGTCACTACTTAGAGATTCTCCAGCTTCTTTCATTTTGAAGCAGTTTGTATCATGAGAAAGTTCTCTCCCATAGTGATCTAAAGCTGGGCTCTCCCTAACACCCACCTCTTCTTAAAGCAACAAAGCAAATTTTGAGGACCTCTTTGTGCCTCTTTTTAGTAATAGATCAGACTTTGCACTTCAAACGATTTCTTGGGTGTCTCTTTATGAGTCAAAGGCTCATCATCTCTATTTCAGATCAGTACCAAGGCACCTTTCTGGGATGTGTATATGGCTTTGGTATAAACAGTCCCCAAACTCATGGATCAACCTGACAAAGTCTAGACTCAAGAGTTTGTTTCAAGAAGAAAAACAAGCCAGCTGTGATAGAAAGAATCGCAAGCCTATAAACTGTGCCGAGGTGTGTTTATACAACTACATTAGAGTTTAAATAAAGCCATCTAAGAGTAAACGAGACTGCAAGTCATCGTTGTAAAAGCAGCTTCAGCAGGTCAGCTGAAAGGACAGGTTCTTACACTCGCCTGCATGGCGCACACAAGCGAATACAGGTTTCCAAGCAGATGGCCGGCACCTCAGGAAATTGCTTCCAGGGGGTAGGTGTCATCGTTATCATTCTGATCTTGAGAAAATGAAGTTCAAAGAGATGAGCAGCTGCCTCAAGTCAGACAGAGCCCTCATTTCAGAGGCCAGGAATACCTGTGACCACGCTGACCTAATCCAGGTGACAATTTACAGCTGATTCATATGACCCTGTTGACTTGGGCCAGGACCCTAAAGCTACTTCCCATCTCAGGAGACACAAGCTCACCTGGGGGGCCCATGTGTGCTGTGAATTTCCATCAGATTCTTAGAGATGTCTGTGACATGCTCCCTCTCCCCCCTTACTCTACGAATATCCAGAACTCCTGAATCATAGCCCAACCATCAGTTAAGATTTCTAGAGAAGCAGGAACATAATTTGCTCAGTAATTTTGGCTTATGTTAAGGATTAAGCAAAGTCAGAAAAGGAAGACAGAGGGACGAACTTAATATATGCAAGTAATACACTAAAAACCGGTCCAACAAGAAGCTATATGAGGAGGTTGTGGAGTTTATGAGAAAATCAATGCTTGATAAAATTTCCTAGCCATTTGTTAAGTAAATGTAATTTTAAAGCAAACTGCCTTATGCAGTATGTGTATGATTACAAATACAAAACTATATCAAGTGTATATCTTTAAGACCTAAAATCTATTAATATTAGATGCTAGAACTATTTGGGGTCCTTGCTGAATTTAAATCAGACAGGAGCAAAAATGGACAGATGGCATAGACTGGTGGCTCAGAGACGTAGATAAATGTCATTGTCCAGACTCCTGACGTATCTCACCCGGACCACTTTAATTAGCTCGCAGTTGGTCTCCTTGCCTCTTGCCTCTCCTCTCTCTAATCCATCCTCTCCAGGGCCATGAGGGCAATCTTTGCTGAAAATACTTCAATGGCTCCTCAGTGTCCCTGGAATAAAGTTCACACTTTTCTTTTTTTTTTTTTTTTAAATTTTTAGTATTTTTTTTTTTTAAGATTTTATTTTTTCCTTTTTCTCCCCAAAGCCCCCCGGTACATAGTTGTGTATTCTTTGTTGTGGGTTCTTCTAGTTGTGGCATGTGGGACGCTGCCTCAGCGTGGTCTGATGAGCAGTGCCATGTCCGCGCCCAGGATTCGAACTAACGAAACACTGGGCCGCCTGCAGCGGAGCGCGCGAACTTAACCACTCGGCCACGGGGCCAGCCCCAAAAGTTCACACTTTTCATATGTCGTTTAGGACTCTCTGAAATCTGGCCTTAACATCTTTCTAATCCTATCTCCCACCATGTCACCAGACACCAAATAGTCCCCCTTTATCTGTGAGCACCCACCTAAGACTCTCTTCGTACCATGGAGCACATCCCTGCAGAAATCAGCTTTAAAGCAGAATTTTCTAAGGGCAAGTTGTATTTTCCAAAGGTGGGCACACCTACCGATGGACCTCACTCTATAAGCTCTTTGATAGCGCAACTGACATTCATCCTTTGAGATGTGAGTCTATGTTCTTTCCCCTTGAATCTGGTTCCTGCCCACGCCCTTCGGCCCTCCATCCCTGATGAGGCTAGAGCATCGTCACTGAGTGGAATGAGATTGCATAGAAGAAATAGCTCCTGGCGGGACATAGGTCTTATTTTCCAGGCTTATAGTTTTTCCATAGAAAAAACTCCTTGAATCTGGGTGGAGTCTTGTGATCGCCTTGATGGATGGAGTATGGTGGAAGCTAAGCTGTGTGAGTTCCAGGCTAAGTCATAACAAGCACACAGCTTCTGTCTGGCGCTCTCTCTTTTGGAATGCTTTCCTTTGGATCCTAGCCACCATATTGCGAGGAAGCCCAGGCCACGTGGAGAGGCCATGTGTGGGATTTCCAACCAACAGTCCTACTTAGGCCACCAGCTGACAGTCGTCAGATGATTCCAGCTCCTATGTTGCAAGCCTTCCTACTGAGACCCCAGTCCTTGTAGAACAGAGACAAAACTGTGCTCCCGCTGTGACCCACATTTCTACCCACAGAAACCCTGAGAGATAATAAATGATAATCGTAGCTTTAAGTCACTAAGGTTTGGGGTAATTTGTTATGCAGCAATAGCTAACTAATACATTGCTACCTACCTGGTTTTACTCACACCAGGTAACAGATCTTGGTTATTTGTAGTTAGTATGCAATGCAGAAATCTCTACATAAAGGTATCACCAAAGACCTTTTAATTGATGGACTTTATAAGAAAAAAAAAGAATATTTGGATACTGACTAAGAAATGAAGGGTGTGTATATATGTTTAGTATCTTAAGCATAAACAAATATAACAGAGTCCCAATGCTAGTAAGTGGAGCTCTGATTACAGCATCAGCTCCTCTTCACTCAGTCCTGGTGAGGAGCTTTAGTCATTGTATTGGGAGCCTAAGGTCAATACCAGTTCAAACGCTTGAATTTAGATTCCCGTTATTCGCCTTTGAGCTGCTCCTCCATTGCATCCCACGCGATTCTTCTTCCAGGCTGTTTGTTGTGGCATTGGTTGCTTCTTGTTGAAGGATCTCGGCACTGTTTTTAGCTCTGTCTCCATGTCTGCAAGGATGATTGCTCAACTTGGCTTCAAGCTCTAAAGCTTTGTCCATTAATTTGGATGTTGATTTGCTCCCTTAGAGATCTGATATCCTTAATGCTGACACAGGATCATTGTATAGATGTTCCAATGATTTTTTTTCTGTTATCTAATTCCCAGGTTGATTGTCAAATGATTTTAATCAACAAATGTCGATACTCCATGGTTTTGCCATAACCCTGGGCAGCCAAGGCTCAGTTGTAGTGTTGCTGCTTTTTCTTGCTTTTCTTCCTGCTTCTCTGGCTGAGGGTCACTGGCCAACACATGAACATGCCATTGTGCTTCTTGCTAAGAGCTCTAATTATTGCTGTGATTAAGGGTGACAGAAAACATCATGGTTAAAACAGACTTAGAGGATATCTGAAGGTCAGTGAATCTTGATTGCATAGCTGAGAGGTAGCTGATGTCTCCTTCAGAGCCTGCATGCCCAGGAAACCAACTCTTGATTATATTAATGGTGGGGAATAGGAGTAAACACAATGTAAAAATAATGCCTGCTTTCTCATACATATTTTAATTACACTGAAATAAGGATGTATCTAATTTGGGGGGATTTCAATTAGCTTAGGGTGAAATAATGAAACCTACTATGAAGATCTGACTTTGTAAGAGCCAGCAGGCTGACCAGTTTGCCTGTCTTGCTTCCTGCCCATGCCCTTCAGCCCTCCATACTTGATAAGGCTGCAGCATTGTCACCGAGCAGAATAAGAAAGCAGAGCAGACACGGCTCCTGGCTGGACATGGGTCTTATTTTCCAGGCTAATAGATTTTCCAGGAAGAAAGCTCCTTGGGGGTTTGGCTCTGACATTCTTCCTACTGCAGGACTCAGCAGCAGCCGAGAGCTGGGCTCAGGGGTCCCGTGGACCTCAGTCCAAATCCCGCCCCTCCCACACGCTCGCTGTACAAAGACGTCACCGAACCTTCTAAGCTTCAGTTTCCTCTCTTTCCGATGAGGATAGTCATACCAGCCTCCTGGGATCCTTGTGAGGTTTAAATGAGGTCATGCTGATGAAACGTATAGCAGGCAGCATGGTACATGCCACACTTCAATAAATGGAAGCTGTTATTAAATCCTCAACTACAGAGCTATAAGACACTGTAACAGACAATCCTTTTCAAACTTCTCATTTTACAAGTCAGGCAACTGAAGACCAGAAAGGTGAGGTGACTTTTATTTAAAGTCACACAACTCGTTAGAGTCAGAATCAGAGCGTACTTAAACCCCAGAGATAAAATGGATAAGAATGAGGAGACAAAATTTGTATTGAATGAGTCAAAAGGTCGTAGATTTCTGATACTTAGTATACTTAAAAAATTTTTTTTCAATGTGGCAAAATATACATATCATGAAATTTACCATTTTAACCATTTTTAAGTACACAGTTCTGCGGCATTAAGTACGTTCACTATGCAACCACCACCACTGCTCATCTCCAGAATTATTTCCTTCTTCCCAAACTGAAACTCTGTACCCGGTAAACAATCATTAACGTACTTTTGAATCAGAAAAAAATTTTATATTGAAAATAAATTTCCAGGGTATCCTAGCATACAATCATGACCTAAAATCCTACAAATTCTCCCCTTCACCTTCAACCATGAGTGGAGCATCGCGTTACTCTCGGTCACTTTTACTTAGGAACATTTTGTGCATTCTCAGGCTGTGGGCGCTCTCTGTTTTCAGCTCTCCATCCGTGGGTGTGCACTTTCTCTGCCCTCAGCTGACTTGAATCTTCACAGTATGTATTCTTGCTTCCAGCCACAGCTCTCCCATCTTTCCAGGATTCTTCAGTCACTGGGGTCCCTCCTACAGAGTGTTGGGCACTGATGCCCAAGTACTCAATGACAGCCAAACTTTGTAAAGCTAAATCTTTACATCTCAAAACCTGAAAACTCCTGCCACTGGCTGAGCTCCCGTGAAACTGAAGCTGCGGAGGCTGAGAGGTCTGTGGATGATGGAGATCCTGTCCCTCCACCCGTGCACTCGCTTCTCTCCCTGGAATGATTTCCCATCGGGCCTGACACCTTCAAAGCCGGATGCTAGTCCAGATCGAGCCAGTGGCCATTTCACACACTTCCCTGTATGTGACCCGGGTCTGGAGTGGTTGTTAACAGGTCGGAGAGCTAAGGGAAACAGAAGGTTAAGGTGATGCATCCCAGGAGTGTTAACAGATAAAGTGCCAATAATAAAAGCAAACTGAATTATAATAATGAAAGGGACTCTGAGGTCCATTTGCCCACAGCTGTGATTCGCAGCTGTTGGGGACCAGAGGCTCCCGTGTGGTCAGGCTGAGGGACCCCCGAGAATGACTCAGCCTGGGCTTGTCCTGCTTCCCCAAGGAGACACCAGCAGGCTCAGCCTCACCATTGGGGAATGTTCTGGAGAGCTTCATGTCCTTTCTCAACTCTTAGGACTGAGTTTCATCATAAGCCTTTGAGTCATTCTCTGTGGCTCCTCTCTTTGAATTTGTTAGTACTTCTTCATCATTTTTCCCCTTAAATCTCAATCACTCATTACAAAAACCTGAATTCAGGGGCCGGCCCCGTGGCGGAGGGGTTAGGTTCGCGCTCTCCGCTTCGGCAGCCCAGGGTTTCGCGGGTTCGGATCCTGGGCGCGGACATGGCACCGCTCATCAGGCCATGCTGAGATGGCGTCCCCCATGCTACAACTAGAAAGACCCACAACTAAAATACACAACTAGGTACAGGGGGGATGTGGGGGGAAAAAGCAGGAAAAAAACCAATTCTGCATTCTGTCATGATAGTAGTAATAGGAATAATAGCTTAACTGAGAGCACGCACTGTGTGTTAGCAGTGTATTAAGCACATTACACTTACAACACATTTTATCTTGAGACATTTATTGTGATTGTCATACCATGTGGAAACTGAGGCATTTTGAGCACAGGTGACTTGCTGGAGTGACGCGGGCTCTGGCTCTGCCTCTGGTTCTGGGCCCGTCTGGCCATTTCCAGGCAGTCTGTGGTTACACTGTCATGTCAGCTGAGTTCTAAAGACTTTCGAAATTGGAGCTGTATGTTGGAAATAAATGTCATTACAATGACTTTAAATACAAGCCAATAAAAATAATGACTCTAGTAGTCAAAGATTGTCACACTAATAAAGATCTTGATTTTTTCATTTTTTTGTGCTAAAATACATATAACTTAAGATTTACTATTCTAACCATTTTAAGCTCAGTTCAATGGCATTAACTACATTGACAATGTTGTGTAAACATCAGCACTAATTTCAAGCTTTTTCTTCACCCCAAAACAGAAACTCTGTACCCGTTAAGCAACAACCCCCAGCCCCTGTTAACTTGCAATCTATTTTTTATCTCTATGAATTTGCCTATTCTAGATATTTCATACAAGTGCAATCATACAATGTTTGTCCTGTTGTGTCTGGCTTATTTCACTCAGCATAATGTTTTCAACGTCCATCTATGTCGGAGCATTTGTCAGAATTTCATCCATTGTATGTATATACCACAATTTGTTTATCCATCCTTCTGTTGATGGACACGAGTTGTTTCCACCTTGTGGCTTTTGTGAACAATGCTTCTACAAACACAGTGTGCATATGTGTTTGAGTCCCTGTTTTCAATTCTTCGGGCGTACACCTAGGAGTGGAACTGCTGAGTCATATGGTAATTCTATATTTAACTTTAAGAGGAATTCTTTTTTGCTATGGAAATAAACAGGTTTAAAAAAGGAGATACAGAGCAATTTCATGGAGTAAATTTCATTGCTTTGCTTAAAAACCAAATCAAACAATCCCATTTGTGGTTTAGAATGGCAAGGCTATTCTTGATGACGTATTTTTAGTTTGATCACACAAAGATAAGAAGTAACTGGATTGTTATGAAAACTGTGTTAAAAATTCAGACAGTCCCGCGCAGGTGGAGCCGGAAGGAAGGGGGGCATTTCTAAGGCAGTGACTAGGGTGGAGGGTGGGGAGCAGGAAAAGTGGTTTCTGTCTGAAGTTACTCTTTGGCCACCAAAAGGTCACAAGTGAATCAGAGGAGACACAGTTTGGAGCTGCAGGTGATCTGCAGTTTGTGAAAGCAGAGTTGTTACGAAAACTCTGGGTTCCACCGCTGAAGGCATCGAAGAGGTGTCTCGGCGAAACCAGGATGGCGGACGGCTCCTCAAATCCCTCTGCTTCCTCGGGAACATCAGATGGCAGCTTTGTTGCTGTTGCTCAGTTCAAAGCACTTTTTCTGCCTGTGAGGACTCCATGTGTGGGTGGCGGGTCCAGTCTCTGGGGAGGCAGGCCGGGGGTGGGCCAGTGGACACAGCTGTAACTTTGGAGATACCCTCCTGGCCGTTCTGAGGCCTTAATCTGTCCTGAATCGCTGCAACCAGGTCACGTTAAAACGGAAACACCTTAGCAAGCGGGTAAGAAAGTGACGCTGGATTAAATTCACTCAAAAAGCACCCGAGTAAGTGCGTTTTCTCTCCAGTCCTTTACTAGGGCTGCCCTGAGAGGAGAAGGAGGAAGAGATTGTTCGAGAGTGGCTCTTTAAGGGGAAGGGCGCCGTGTCATCAATTCTCCAGGCCTGGCCCTCACCTTGGTCCTCCATGGTGGGCATCACATCTAAACGGTGAGGCCTCTGTGGGGGCAGCTGGAACTTTCCTCAGGGGTCTGCTCCAGGTGTGGGCGGTTCCCTGCCCACTGAGGCCTTGGCCAGCATCTGCACTCACAGCTCCTGGCAACCTCAGTGGGGGGACCCCAGCGCAGGCAGGTACTTTCCAGGGCTTTCTGGGCCCTGGCTACTCTAACTCCCTTTTCTCATCACTCAGACACCAACATGTTACAGCATTCTGCCCCTCAGGTTTGCAAGTCTCAACCTGGTTACAGTATTTAAGCAGATGAAAGAAGCCTTTAAGGAAAAAGTCCTATTCCTTAACTTTATAAATTATTTGCTCTGCATTCCTGTTGACCCCTGGACATGCGTCAGTCAAGGTGAGGTGGGCGTGTCCATCCTTCACTGTCATTTTCTACCCACCTCCAGGGAAAGTCTACGCTCTTCCCAACGGCACCTGACCCAGGGGTTCTCTCTCTGTTTTATTTCCTGCTGTCATCTTGGGCCATTGTAATGTCCACGTTGATAATGAGTTGGTTAATTCATTCATTCAATGAAAAAATTATCAAGCAGCTATTAACATTGGCTACACAGCAGAGTTAGAATAAAATACAAAATGGAGGCCAGCCTTGAACATTCTCTGAATAGACAAAACCACTTGAGCCATGTAAGCGAGACTTAATTTAGTTAATCCTACAACTCTGGTGACATGAACTTGGGTTGCTTCTTATAAATGCCTCTGAAAATCATAAATGAAACTTAAACCATTTCCCAAAATTGGCATAAAATAACCACGTTTAACCAATCCCATGTAATTAGGAAAAACATCTATCCTATAATCAATTATTGTAAAGAAGAAACAGCCTCCACATTTTCACTGTATAAGCTGCCCCATAACACACAGCTCTGAGCTTCATTCCACTGCTTGTTTGAAAGCTCCCAGTTCGTGAACTATTATTATGGGCACAATAAACTCCTACTAATTAGTATTTTATTGACTGGATGGTCTTAATTTTGCTATTCCTGGATTTTTTATGGTATGAATAGAAATAATACTGTTATTAGTAATAATAATAATTAGTAGTAATAGTAAGGAATCACCTGTTTGTTGTGCTTCACATTACAGTTGGGTACTTGCCTGCCTGCACTGAGTCCTTGCTCATCCTGGCTATGTCTGCCTCCAGCTGAGGCTCAGTACCATGCATAGGATAAGTACTTAACACTGAAACATGTTTCTAAATTTGGATCAAATACCCCATAAAAGTTGCTGTTTATCCCTCAGACACAAGGATTCAGAGATGATTCCGTAAGACCACAGAATTTTAAGCAAGATTATCCTAGAAATATCTGGGTGGAAATCTTACCAATTTTAACGTTAATTTCTCCATTTTGATCCCACAATTCAGGTCTAGGACCTGTGGCAGGGCCCGTGATGTCTATGTGGAGTCGGTGTGGAACTGGCAGATTTGCACAGCGACGGCAAACCGCACTTCCATCCTTGATGTGGGAATGTAGGCCACTTGGTGGGGAGAAAGCTTTGCCTCCCGGGACACTTGCCCCAGTGAGCAGAGATTGGTGGCCACGTAAGAGAGGGCACAAGCTCCATGTTAAAGGTCCTTTCTTCTTACACAGTCTCTCTGGCAGTTAAATAAATAGATCTCACTTTACTCGCTCATTTCCTGTTCCTGTTATCTGGGTGGCTGTGAGCCTTCAGACTGTTCCTTATCTTCCCTGCAGGGCTGGTCTCCTCCTCTCCCCATCCTCACGGGCAGTTGACCGGGCTTAGTCTGCGAACTGCCAGCCACAGTCGGGTGTCTGCACGGATGAGGGACATCTGTTCAAATCTCTGCTTCCACTTCCAAATCTGCTAAGAACTGAACTTTCCATGCTTAATTTCTCCTTTAGCAATGACCAATGTTGCCAGCTAATTTGGGGCCTTAATTCTCAGGTTACCTGCCAGTTTCATTAAAGTTTGAACGGAGTTTCTTTTTTTCCATTACCTTCTTGTGTTTGACCCGGAACACCTGTGGTGGCGAATGGGGGCCGTTTTGGGGGACAACATCAATATTCTTTTACCTTAAAACCTGCTGTGTTCTAACTAGCTGCTTTGAACCCTCCAAATTTTTTAAAATAGAGGAATCCCAAACCACTTACCAGTTAGCATATTCTTGCTCCCAAATTGCCACTCACTATAGGAAAGTGGTGCTTTTAAGAAAATTTTTGCCCCAGCTCCCTGTGCAGAGAGGCGGGGCCGTCCTGGGGTGGAACGCTGCAGATGGAGTGTTATTTCCTTGCTGTGTCTCTTGGTTCCAGGAGGACCTCGAACATCTCATATATTGCGTATTTTCTTTTTTTCATGTTGGCCAGAGATCCATCTGTCACTTTCGCCTCACTGAGCTCAGATTTGTCAGTAACCAGAGCCCACCACATATTTGTCTTTTTCTGCACAAGCTCAGCTCCTCACCACTCCCCCTTTCTCTCGGCCGAATCCCAGCCCTCCTCCTCTTCCAGCCGGCTTCCGTCTCGCTGGCTGCTTCCACTTTAGTCCCAGCTAGCCCATCACTCGAGAACGACAGCCTCCCACCTTCCTTGGCTTCTCTCCTCCCCAATTATTTAGCACTTCAGTGGATTTTTCTGTTCGTCTGTAGTTTGTTGTGGATGTTTCTGTTTCTGTCACTTTTGTTTATACATATTTACAGTTAGTTCAATTGCCTGTTTTAATTGCGATCTAGGTGGCATCCATAACTTAAAAATAATTTACATTTGGCTTTGGAAAGCATTTCGGTACTCACAGTTGAGTTTAAGGGTGTCTCATATTCTGGGAATTCATATTTCAAACTCAATGGTGAAGCCACAGGATAAAATGCCTTGGGAGGAGCGGGGGAGTTATTCAGCAATTTTTCCCCTGGCCCCTGAAACATCCTTTGGCTCCCAACTCCATGATGAAGTTGGAAAACATCACTCCTCATGTAGTTGGCTTGTTCTGAACCCAGGAGAGCCTCCCCAGTTCCCTTCAGGGTGTCTGTCTCAGCTGTTTGTCTGGTACACATTGTCTCATGAAACGGGGGGCTGACCTGGAGAAAAATGATCAGGGCTCATGTAATTATCTGAGGAAGAATTCCTTAATTGTAAGACTTTGCCAAACGAACGTGTATTAAGTTGGTCTTCTCGTCAGCGCACACACAAATGGACGGGTCTGATTGTTTTGAAAAATTGCCTTCTCAATCCTTATTGTAAAATATGTAAGCAACATGATGTATGACGGAGAGTATTAACTGGGTTTAAACTAGCAGGGTCCTTTCACATAAATAGAGATGCCCACACAGGGTTGGGTAAACAGATGACATTCACAGTGCTGCGCTGGGCAAAGGTTTGCGGCTTTGGCCACACCACGAGAAATATTTAAGTTTAGCTGATTTGTTACAGAAACACCAACCTCAGACTCAGTCTGAGCAATGACATGGCTGTCCTCTGAGCTCTGCCCTCCCGAAATGGACAGGGCGCGGGCTGTTTTCAGAACAAATCTGCCTTTAGTCTCATCCTAACTGTGGGATGAGATATGATTGACAGCGCATCTGAAAATTGGCATTTTTAAAGCATTTCTGGTGACTAAACTACAAACCCAGGATGCCAAAGAGACAGGAAGGCTTGCTGCTGAGTGTGATTTTATAAAAATGAACTCAAAGCACGGCTATAACCCGTCTGGGCGGGCCTCATGCTATTTGCAGGCCCCCTGCCAGCCCCAGCCCCACCCTCCAGGATGCTCGCAATGGCTTCTGGGATCATTTCACCGGCGCTGCCCTAGTCTTCCTCACCTTCTTTAATCCACCCAGCCTAGCGTGAGGTCTTGCCTGGCTCGGCAGTCAACCCATCCTGGATGGTTAGACAAGATTGTGGGGTGGGAGATCCTGAACTTGATTGACCCCATACATTCATTGTCCCTTGCGCTTTCCTAAGAGGTCTGTGGTTGCTGAGATGCATAGGACTAAACTCAGGGGGCCTGGGGCCCTAGAGAAGCCATAGTGGAGGAAGGCAGGGGAGATACCCATGAGAAAACATGTAATTCCTTTGGCTCTGAAGAGGTATCAGGTATTGACAGGGCTGTACTGGTGATGTATAACTTGCAGGTGGAGCCACAATGGGCCAGAGATTGACTTCCACAAATGTTTACTCATTCTTCTTCTTTTAGAGTTATGCTTTTTTGGTGAGGAAGATTGGCCCTGAGCTAACATCTGTGGCTGATTTTCCTTTTTTGCCCCAAAGCCCCAGTACATAGCTGTATATCCTAGTTGTAACTCCTTCTAGTTCTTCTGTGTGGGATGCCACCATAGCACGGTTTGGTGAGCAGTGTGTAGGTCCACATCCAGGACCCGAACTGGTGAACCTCGGGCCGCCAAAGCAGAGCTCGAGAACTTAACCACTATGCCACCAGGCCAGCCCCTACTCATTCTTTTAAGAGGTATTTATTTAGCATCTTCTATGTATTAAGCATTTTGCTAGGCACAATGGTGATACAAAAATGGAGTTTCCATTAATTCTTACATATTAATTTTAACTAACAAAACTTTAGTATGCAGGAGAATTATTTATTTATTTATTTAATTTTTTAAATTGTTATTTATTTATTCTTTTGAGTAAGATTAGCCCTGAGCTAACTGTTGCCAATCCTCCTCTTTTGTTTCCGAGGAAGCCTGGCCCTGAGCTAACATCTGTGCCCATCCTCCTCCACTTTATACGTGGGATGCCTACCACAGCCTGGTGTGCCAAGCGGTGCCATGTCCGCACCCAGGATCCGGGCCTGCGAACCCCGGGCCGCCGAGAAGTGGAACATGCGCACTTAACTGCTGCGCCACCGGGCCAGCCCTGCAGGAGAATAATTTAGTGAACTTGTTAAAATGCTGATGCCCAGGGTCGACTGCACAGAGTCCGTTTTATTAGGTCTAAATGGAGACGGAAACTGCATTTCTAACAAGCATCTCAGGTAATTCTAGTGCAGATGGTCCTAGGATCAGTTAAAAACAAAAAGCTTGTGAGTAAAACTAGCTTAAATGCTTGGGAGTCTGCTATTAATTGCCCAGAGACGACTGCTGTGTTCACCCAGCTCATGTGGATTTAGCTTACCTTGAATACAGTGACGCGGCCAGTCATGAAAAGCGTCCATTGTAGCTGAAACAGCACACCCAGGGCCTCGGACTCAGGAAAGAAATGCTGGGTTAGGTGGCCACACTTTGGGGCCGGGGAGAATCCCCAAGCCCAGAGCTTAAGCGGCACAAAGGCATGAGCACTAGATGACGCAGGAAGGTGACTCACACTGATGAGGCTGAGATCAAGGAGGGTGGACAGTGAGGAATTCCACTCTTTTTTGTCTCATGTTGAAGCTTCAACTACATGGCCCTCCTCCATTTTTGTGAAGTACTTTCCCCATCCTTTTTGCTTCATGACATCCACCTTCTGTCCTAGAATCAACCCTCTCACCGAGACCTGAAGGCAGGTCAGTCGTCATCTGTAAGAACGGCTCTTTGTCCAATCCCCTGCATCTACGGTTATTTTAATGCACGTTCAGAACATGAGGCATCGGCAGGTAACATCCCACAAACAGCTGCCAAGTAGGGGGACTCTGGCCTTTCATGAAGGGTTGCTGGCTATTCAGCTCTGTCCCACCTCCAATGACCAATGGTGTCTGCCCAGAGTGTGGACACTGGCTTGCTCGTAGGAAATGTATGGGCTGTAGCAGACATGTTGCCTATCTCTTGAATGGATAAAGGCTTGAAAGCAAACCAAATCTCCTAATTGACCAACAGCTAAATCTGAAAATGATGGCTTTCCTTGAAGAGTGGTTCTCAAAGTGTGACCTGGGGTCTGCGGGGCATCCACCGGGACATGACGTAGGCCATGAAATCTGCCCCATGAATTTGAAACTTTTGGTACTTCTGTATCTCAATATTTTCTCATGACATGAAATAAAACGTTTTGCTTATGAAATTCTCTGTTGGTTTACGCTCTGATACTAATTCTCTGACACCAACTGGGTGACCTACAGCTGTTCAATTCAGTTCTGACATCACTACGTGGAGTTAGTGCAGACTCCACCCCTTAAAGGGCCAGGTCCCCAGTTAGACTGCCCCCACTTCTAACGCCAGCTGCAAGCGGGCTGCCACGTGCTGGATGAATGGATGAATGCATTCACTCAGAAAATACCTAGGGATCAACTCCCTTCCAGTCCACTAGTCTGTGGGTTGGGGATACAGTGAACACCCCAACATGTTCCCTTAGGTCATGGAACTTGACCGTTTCTTCTTAAAACATTCTGCTTTACACCTGGTAGTGGCCCAATACATTTGTAGAATGAATGAATGAACAAATTAATGAATTAAAAAATAACGTTATTCAACAGTGGTAAGATCCCTTGCCAGGAAAATCATATAGTAACACCCGAAATTTTGCAGAAATGGCATTACTGGTTACCCTGAGCCTATAGGCCCAGAACTAGGATGCAAGCTGAGGCCCTCGTTGGGGGACAAGGTCAGGTGGGGACTTGGTTGCCAGAGGCAACATCTAGAGCTACGTGGGAAAGTCTGGCCCCAGACTAGGGCACGAGTGGGGAGCTCAGGAGCTGGCTTAGCGGGTGGGGCTGCTCACCAAGCTGTACATTGACACAGCACTCTACAGTTTCCAGAGCTTCTATATTGTCTGAGTTGGGCTCGGAAGGGCTCCAGTGACAGGAGCTGCCTGTGCTGGTCCCAGAACGTCTCAGATACAGACCAGGACCCTGGGGCAGGGACCCTCTGGGATGGCCTGGAGCAGAGATGTGGATGGCGTTGGCATCCCAGAGCAGCAGGGTGCTGCCACAGACCTGGGACGTAGGTCGTTAGAATTTTATCTGGTCCAGGGGTCAGAAGGTTTTGGTATAATCTTTAACAGTCTGGTAAAGTCTGTGCACTCCTTCTCAGAATAATGTTTTTAAATGCGTAAGCTAAACCATGTATGATTATAAAGCAGCCAATGACATGGAATGCAATTAAAATATTGAAAAGGTAATCATATTTGGTTACAGCAATTTATGTGCCTCTCTATTTACTCATGAAATAACAAGGATAGTGGCAGATCTAATAACTATCATAATTTTGAGGTAGTGATAAGCATAAATGCCACTGCAAATATCTGCAGAAACTGTAATGTAATATTAAAATATCAGTGACTTCTCTTGGCGGCAGACACAGGTTCTGTTAATACTGCTGTGGTTTGTTGCCGATGTTCATAGTTGAAGGAAATGCTACATCACAGTTAGAGGTTAGTGAAAACAAAGAAGTAATTTTTTCCCATCCAAGCTCATGGACTCCTGAATTCTAGTCCATTCGTCCTTGTTTACAGTGGAGCTGTAAAGAGCATTTTTGAGGTCTCTGTCTGCAGCTGCATTAGCGTTTGAGAAACCATGAAGATCTGTTTACTAACCAACTGCTCTGCCACCGTGCCCAACACTTCCAGTGGGTGTGGACTGCAGGTGTGCACCGCATGCCGTAAAATGAACTTATTCTTACTCCCTTGTACACATACGTCTATACAAAAGCGATGGACAAATATGTAGATTTTTCTGGAATAAATAAGCTTCATACACCATCTTATTTATGGGCACATGTAAATTATGATAAAAAGCAAACCCCGGCTAATGTCAGAGCAGAGGACTCTCTTAAATGTCTATTTGGAAGAAGACTCATGTATTGCTTTAATGGAGTCCACACATTCTAGTTAAACAAACTAACCATGAAATAGAGGAGGAAAAGGGACAGTCATGAACGGATTGGCTAGCTGCTCTGCTGCAACGTTCCTGGGACCCCATACATCGCTCCCCTGTTATCAGTCAGTCCCTAGAGTGTGTTCCTGTGGGAGCTTTCAGAGACTCTTCTGGTCCGGGTCCTAACCTTTGCAGGTGTTGCGACCACAGGACTGCGAGCAGAGAGGGAACAAGATGGCGTCTGTGTGCTGCAATGGGTCACTGGGGCCCTCACCAAGTCTGGTCTGTTAGTGGTTTCTTACCCTTCAATTACAGAGGCAGAGAGAAATCAGAATCCATGCTTCTCGGGAAGATTCTGACTTATACCCCCCATGCCAAAGGTTATGTGAATTTTTTTCTCATGCCTTGGCCTCAGAAGGGACAGTAGCTAACTAGCTCCTCCCTAAAATTACACCTTCTCCTCTCTCTGAATGCCTTGAGTGTCATGAGTTGATAAGTCCATTAATTCACGTGCCAAAGACCCCTCCTGTCAGCGGAGACCGCTGTCACTCAGCAGGAGTGTGTTCTGGCAGGGTTAGGAATCCATCAGAGCACGAGTCACGACCTCAGAGGAGTTAAGATGAGCCCACACGATGGGAAAGTTTAGAGCTCCCAGCAACACCTGGATTACAGGTCCTTCAGCGTGAGCGTTGGAAAGCTCTCCCACATCTGTGTTTAGGATGCTTTTTTTTTTTCTTTTTGCTGAATTGTTGAGTTGCCTGATGAAAGCAGGTAAGGAAGGAAATTCCTGGCCTAAAGCCCTTGGAATACAGGTTTCTAAAATATTTTTTTTTCTAAGACCTTTTCAAAAATAGACAATGAAACATTTGGAGCCAGCCTGGTGGTGCAGTGGTTAGGTTCACATGCTCTGCTTTGGCGGCCTGGGGTTCTCAGGTTCGGATCCCGGATGCAGACCTACACATGGCTCATCAAGCCATGCTGTGGTGGCGTCCCACATACAAAATAGAGGAAGACTGGCACGGGTGTTAGCTCAGCGACAATCTTCTCCACCAAATAAATAAATACATACAGACAACAAAACTTTAAATGGCAGAGGAAAAGAAAACTCAAATAGCAAAAGGCAACTGCTTAAAAATCAATTCACCAGAAAGACGCTGACTGAGTGCATTACAGAGAGAACAGATTTACTGTGAACCCTTATAATCTTCAACTAGATTTATGTATCGAAGATACTAGGCTCATTGTGTATTTGGAGAGGTTTACTCCCAAATGAAGGGCAGGCACGGGGGAGGACGGGGACTTCAGAAACACCAAGTGAGATTATTCTTGGGACTGGCAGTCTTTGCGTGGGGAGGTCTTTAGTTATTAAACAGTGTTTTGGAACAAATTAAACTGTGCATAAAGATACATTATGGGCAGAGCAACTAATGAGCAGGCTTACTGAAGGATGCAGGACAGGGCAGGAAAGATCCGATGGCCAGGACTCCTGCAGGATGTGCCTGGGGGCCATTTCAGACATTTATGGTGACTATTTTACTTACACTGCTTAAAGGACAATCCCTTCTTGTTTGTTCCTGAATCCTTGGTTTTGTCTTAACTTTTATATAATTTTATATTATTGTAGGAAAAAAAATGGAGACAGAAAAGGGTCAGGAACTCCCAGGAGGCAGGAACAGGCCTTAGAACATTCTTTACTACACATTAAGGGTTGGACAAATGGAAAAACATGTGCCAAACACCTGACCTTTAAGAGTCACTTTTCTTTGCCTCTGGGTCTTCGAAAGCTTAATGGCCACTGAGATTCATTCTTCCGTGGAAGAACCTAACAAAAACCCATTAGTTTTTAGGTAAGTGATGTCAACTTTGCTGGCACTGAAAGATAGTTCTGGATATAAAATGCACTTTGTTCCAAAGGATATTACAAATCTTCGACAATCAGAAGATGGTTCCGGTGTGTCCAACACGTGGTTCTGGCATATCTGAGCCACAAAACAACCCTGTGAGGTAGGTATAATGATTACCCTGATTTCACAATTGACCAGATATTTCTCTGTGTGTGTGATTCTTTTCGTGCTATGTTTATAAAGCTCTGGTCACATTCACAATTTTCCAGGAAATCGGTGTTGGGTAACAGCCCCGACATGAACGGTTAGCTCCAGAGAGCAGAGTTTTATCTGGCGCTGAAAACTTGCCGGTTGGTTTTCTAGATACATGTTTATTTTCAGTTCAAAGTCAAAATAGAAAACTCCAGAGTGGAAAATGTTACCTTTTCGTTCACACTCTTTAAATCCCGCAGCCCCCATAAAATAAACATTCTAAAGTGTAAGCAGGGGGAAATAATGTAAACTCTGCAGAAACAGAAAATAAATTAGTCTCCTCCAAACTTGGTGGAGGTCCTTTTACTGAACACTAGACTCTGCTGTGAACAGGATTCGTCTTGAAGGAAGAATAAATCTTTGGCCTGTTTCACCATTTCTCCAGCATTGCGTAACAAGCATATTTCAAATTCACTTTCTTCTCCAGCTGCAGCCAAAGGGAAGGAGCAGTTTGCCTTTCAGGAGCCTGAAAACAGAAAAAAAGGATTCAGTGGTTTAAGGATAGCTTTTGCCTGTGGTGTTAAACTGTCAATTTATTATAGCTCTAAAGTTGGAGACTAAAAGAAAATCCAAGAGCAGATGAAGATGCTCTTCACAGGGCTGGGGTCACTGTCTGGGAGCTTTTTACGCAGAAGCGGCGGACAATCCACCTCTGCCGCACTCCGTGACCAGGTCGGCACGGACACGGCAGGCAGCGCTCTGAACCTCCTAAAAGATCAAGCAGAAATTCCATGACTTCCCAATCTGGGATCGACAGTCTCCAGGATCCCGTCGACTGAGAGCGCTCAGGACTTTAGGTTAGGAATCCTATCGCCTTGAATTTCAGTTTCTCTTTTAAGGTGGGCACAGAAAATGAGGTCTGAAAAACGCATTTAGAACAAATGAGTCAGTAGGCCTGGAACTTTGCATTATTGTTAAAGCTTTGTTGCCATCGCTCAAAGAAAGTTGACTCTGCCGCTGTTGAATCTTGCAATCTTTTAGAAAGAAAAGTGATCAAACTACATTTTAAGAAGGAGAAATGAGCCAGCCCAGCGGCGTAGTGGTTAAATTTGCATGCTCCCCTCTGACAGCCCAGGGTTTGCTGGTTTGGATCCCAGGCACAGACCAACACACCGCTCATCAGGTCATGCTGTGGTAGCATCCCATGCACAAAATAGAGGAAGACTGGCACAGATGTTAGCACAGTGACAAGCTTCCTCAAGCAAAAAGAGGGAGATTGGCAACAGATGTTAGCTCAGGGCCAATCTTCCTCACCAAATAAAAATAAAAATAAAAATAAAATAAAAAGAAGACACAAACAACGTGTCTTTCAGAACCTCCAGAAAAAATGTGTTCACTGCTCCAGAAGAAATGTAAATGCAAGTATTTGGCCTCTAATATGAATTTATACACGGAAGAATTTATCTACTGGGCCAAGAGTTCACACCTGGCTGCAATACAGCGAGTCGGCCTCCCACAGATGGGTTAGGGGTCTGGAGCCAGAAAGGATGCTTGATTAGCTTCAGAACAGAAGACAGGGCTGAAGACAGGGGCCCAGGAGACTATGACTTCCTCCCTGGAGTCTGATTCAAGTCAGGGAAGTAAACAGAAAACAGAAGCATGGCAAGCAAAATAAACATCAACACAAAGGAAATATTTTAGATGTTAGGAAGGAAGGTTTGCCTGGTGCCCCTGCACTCAGAGACACGGCCAGCCTCACTTCAGTGGCTCTGGTGACCCTAGACATGAGGCTCGGTGAGTCCTGGGGAGGGATGGGGGGCTGGGGGGGAAGAGGGTGGAGGCAACCTGAGGCACAGCTGGAACAAGGCCTTCGAAGCTCCAGCGGTGGGTGGGGGAAGACCAGCTGATTCACCATGTTACCTTTTATCTAATGTTTTGTGTTTAAAGGGGTTTAGAATCTTGTGGTTCCATATTTTAAGAAAATTCGCTGGGTTGGCAAAAGTGTACAAAGTCTGATTATAGATTACAAAAGTCAGAAAAGCAATAGCTAAGGTGAAACATAAAAATAAATCAGTTGTTTATTGTTTATTCAGTGGAAAGAAGTCTATGAAGATAGACCATATAAAACATTCTATCTCGGTTTGGGAATAATAATAAGTCAGAGTGCCCAGAAAAAGTTTCTTTAAGAGAGAATTAAACATTTGCCAACTGTTAAGCTTCAAAACATTCCATTTTAGAGAGAGGAGATTTAATTATCACCATCTTTTAGATGTCAACAAGATGCTAAATATGTCATCTTTAGATTTAACAATCACAGAGCCAGCCCTGGTGGCCTAGTGGTTAAGTTTGGCATGCTGTGCTGTGGCGGCCGGGGTTTGGTTCCTGGGTGCAGACCTACACCACTCAGCTGTCAGTGGCCATGCTGTGGTGGTGGCTCACAGACAAAATAGAGGAAGATTGGCAGTGGATGTTAGCTCAGGGCCAATCTTCCTCAGCCAAAAAAAAAAAAAGAAAAGAAGAAGAAGATTTAATGATCACAATCTTTTATTTAAGTGGCTTGGGCTTACAGCTTATTTTGGCTCTTGCCTGGAGGAGGGAAAAGAAGAGGGGCTTGTTTTACTCCAAGGATGGCTCAGGGTGATGAACAGAGGAGCTATTCTTGAAGCACAATGTTGCTGAGCAATTTTTGAGCTGCTCCTTGAAAAGATCGAGTTTCAAGACTTTGGTCCCAAGGGAACCACAAAACCCTGTGGTTTGCAACTTGGGATGACAGCCCTGACAACAGAAGGGCTGCAGGCGGCAGTGATACCCAAGAGCAACTTGGGATTATTACATATCACTGAAAATTTCTGCTCAGAAGGCAGTTTTGAGAAGAAAGGAGCTGGTATTATACCCCTTTCTGTGTGTGCAATTCAAGAAAAACAAGTCTTTGGGAAGTAACTAACATTTACAGCAGGACCAGAGTCAGTCTGATTCTGTACTGAACATAACTTGCACACCAGCACGAAGCAGGGAGTCTCTGCGTCCTTCAGGAAACCTGCCAGAATTGACCGCGCTCATTCGAATCCTGCCAAGGCTCCAAAATATGACAAAGGTTCAGAACGAGAAACCAAAAGTGGGGTGAGGGTGGAGATCAAACCCCCAAATCGAACCGTCTTCAAACAAGAGACTGGACGGTGATGTCGCAGGATCCGTTTCCCGGGGACAAACAACTTATTTTAATTAGTTCTCTTTGGTGACTTCCAAAAGAATGAATCACGCCCCATTCTAACAATAGCGAGAGCACACAGCAACATCTTGGAAAGGAGGAGCAGGAGCTCAAATTCTAGTGCTTTCGTGGCATCTCACACTCATATGAAGTCTCCCACAATTTCCTCGAGGGTGAGGGAAGCAGGAAAGGAGAGGAAGCAGAAGGAAAGAAAACCATTGGCCCAGCACAGGCTTCTTCCACGTGGTGCGCGTCTGCAACACGCTCTGCAAGGAATAATGCGTGTGCTGCGCGGCCGCTGAGTGCACAGAACGATCTGACCACGATGTGAGCAAAGCAACCAACCAGACGTTTCCTCTTCTGATGCCCAAAGTGGTCCAAGTTGGCTGTCATCCAAGTTTTCAACATTTTTCTTTTATGCATTTTTAATAGCCACAGACCTCTGACTGTGAGGGGAGGTGCCTGCCTGCTGTGTGTGAGAGGACAGGAAACAGAAAGAATGTTTGTGGGATCGTTATAGTAAGGGGTCCCTGCGAAGGAATGTGTGCCACGTACAGTGGTTTTCTCTTATGACACCAGATCCACTTTTAATTCAAGCGGGGTCAAGCGATGGGCTCTGAGCCACTGCCCACCAAGCCTAGAATGGGATCTGGCAGTTCACAAAGAAGAAAGAAGCCTTGGATAAGTGAGAGGGAAAATGCCATTCGGTGGGGGCGTGAACTAAGAGATAGCCCTGTTATACTTTGACGAAAAAGAATTTTGACAGTCATAGCTTTTAATATTCAAATAATTAGCTGTTGCTATTTTTAAAAGATCACCCGGTTATCCCCAAATTACAGGTCTATTCAAATAGCTGGTTATGGTCTTCCAGAAGGGGCCACAGTTCATTTATCCCGTGACTGAAATGAAAGAGCATCCTTTGGTTGGAGGCATAAAGGATGGGGGAGACTGACAGCAAGCAGATCTGGGCTGAATCTTGGCTTTTGTACCTATTAGCTGTGCAACTCGAGCAAGTTGTTGACCTCTCTAGGCCAGAGTTCTTGCAGCTTCAAAACAAGGGAGAGCAAATGAAAATGGACCCAAAGGCTGGAAAAATACTGTCCAAGAGACTAAAAGGATTGCACAGACTTGTTCTGGAGAAAAAGGAAAAATGGCAGAAATGTAGCATACTGGGTTCTTGACATGAAAAGGGAGATTAGGCAAGATAGGGGTCAATTTTCAGTTTAAGAGGAATGATATTGTGATTTTCCCAAGGCCCAGCTGGGAAACCCAAGACATTCGCACACACACAGTCACACTAAGACCAAAATAACCCTGTTATCCAAGCTCAAGTTTATGGGCTTCTTTGTGAAATTCGTCTCCCTTAGTTCATTTTCTAGAGTTTTCTCTTTGAGAAATGACAAAGATCTGAAAAGTGGGGGTGGTTAAAACTAAATAGAGCTCCTACTCCCCCGCAAAAAAACACATACAAACACCACCAAACACCACACACACAACGAAAACCAAAAATTCCATGCCGGGTATCAGTATAATCTGATAGGTGTGATCCCTCAGCTTCCTCAGCACAGCCTAGGTCTGTAGTGTTTTCGTAACAAAGACATATATATATATATCTATATAAAAATCTCCCCATGTTGACTGCTAGCAGCGAAACAGACGAAAGCAAGGATTCTGTCTGCCTGGCTTGGGGCCATAACTCAGGGACAATTGGAAAGAAAGGTCTTTAGGTCAAGAAAGCTCATCTGGAAGGCCCAGAGTATGTTGGCAAGAGGGAGGGGTGCTGGGCTAAGGGACAGGAGCAGGAGTGAGCAGGGAGAATGAATTGGGGGTGTTTTGGGGGAAGGAATGTGCCTGGAGAATACGGTGAGGACACGTTTGATAGATGGGTTGGGGAAAGGCAGCTCGATGGCTTTAAAACTTCTGATTGGGCGTTTTCCAGGGCGGGTGGTCATTTTTCTTCATGATGGGAAGCTAGGACAGAAGCCAGTGGGTGTGGCTGTAGTTCTGAGGGGTAGACAGGAATAAGACAAGGGGCCCCAGCTGGGGGCTGCCTCAGCCAGCTCCAAGTCAAGATCAAGTCCCTCAAACTGGGCGGGCCGTGAGACATTCAGGGCTCTTTCTGTTGCCCTGTCCTTCCTGTGACACACAGGGCCCCCCGAGTTAGAAGATCTGTCCCATCTTTATGTGTCTTTCCGGTGGCATGAGAGCCTAACCCACCTCTTGTGCCACAGTCGAGTGTTACGGGTTGAATGGTGTCCCCCAAAAGACATGCTGAAGTCCTGACCCCCAGGACCTATAAGAGAGACCTCATTTGGAAATAGGGTCTTTGCAGATGTCATCAGGTTAAGATGAGGTCAGCAAGGTGGGCTCTAATTCAGTATGACTGGTGTCCTTATAAGAGAACACCATGTGAAGGCAGAGACACGCAGGGAGAATGCTACAGGACCCTGGAGGCCCAGCCTGGAGCGATGCGGCTGCAAGCTGAGGAATGTCACGGACTGATGACAACCACCAGCAGTTGGGAAGAGGCCCAGAAGGATTGTGCCAGAGGGTCCATGGCCTGGCTGACACCTTGACTTTGGACTTGCAGCCTCTGAAACTGGGGAGAATAAATTTCTGCTGTAAGCTACCCAGCCATGATATTCTGTGATGGCAGCCCTAGGAAACACGTACCCCGAGTTCCTTTATCACATGACTCTAAGTCTGCAGCAAGAGAGAAGTGGCAGGAAGGTATCGTTATTCTTTTAAAATGATGGTAGATAGTAGTTTTAATTCTAGAAAAGGAATAATGAGTTTACAGGGTTCCCTTGTTATGGCACGAGATGCCTTAGATAAATCTATATTTGGAGAAAACACGATTTCACTGGACTTGAGTCCAGGGACGTCAAGAGCTTGTGTCCTGACCATCGAACTGCATATCCACGGCCAGGAGTGATCCAAGCCACGCACTGGCATTAGGTAGAAATTTCTAGTAACCACGTCAGGAAATTAACTTATCAGACCACTTTCGTAATAAATATCAGAAAAACAAAACAAAACAAAACTAAAAAAGACAGGGGAAAAGAAAAAGAAAAAAAAAGTAAAAGCACAACAGCCTACCTGAACCGGGTCCTGTGAAAGTCTGTTCGTTTAGAACAAGCCTTTAACTTGCTCTGTTTCCGTATCAAGATCGATGTCGTAAAAGCAGGGCCGCGTGGGCAGCCCTGGCATGGTGCTCATCTAGGGGAGAAAAAAGTCCGGTGTTAGCAGATGCCAGGGCGTGATCACGCCAAATACTGTACCTCTAATGGCATAAATTAATTAGATGATTCCATTCAGCCTCGTAGAACTTTAGGTCAGATATCCACGTCTCTCTTTAAATCCACTGTCTGCTGTTTCCACTTTTGTTTAGGAAATGAAATAGAAAAGGCAAATGTCAACTTCCTGAAAATCCAGACCATTTACTCTCCCCACGGTCCCACAGCACACCATAGCTGCAAAAGAGTGATTTTTAAATCTTTTTTTCCCTAAGTCAAATCTTAACGCTGAACCCCAACAAAGATGAGGCCCTCTGGTTGAAGGGACAGTGGCCGTGAGTGGAGTGAGCGATGGCCTCCACCTCACCCCCAATTACGGCGCCCAAGGCACATTTTTGTAAAATCTACCACTCTTGGAGCAGTTTACAAATGCCTATTCTCCAGACAGAGATTTCTCCAGCTCCTGAATAACAGTAACTGACGTTTATTGAGAACTCGCTGGGCACGAGGCTGAGCATGTCACTTATCCTTTCGACTATGCTATGAGCTGGGTACTTTTATTATTTCCATGTGACGAGGAAGGAAACTCAGGTTTAGAGAGGTTAAACCACTTGCCCAAGGTCACCCAGCTAATAAGCAGTAAATGGGAAATGTTGCATCATGTCTGTCATCTCAAATTACTCCTTCAACCACCACCACTGCCACGGCCACCACCGCTGGGGCACTCTGTGAGTCTCACGTGGGTAACTTGAGTTCCCTACCTGCCTCAGAGGTAGGTACCAATTTTAGTCCTACTTCACTGATGAGGAGAGAGGCTATTTAGGGACAAAGGCATGTGCTTAAGGACATACAGCCAGTTAGTGGTGGAGGCAGGACTGAACCAGGCCCACGCTCCTCACTGCTTCGCTGCACTGCGTCCAGATCAGTTTCCCAAAGTGCGCTGTCTGCCCACGTGCATCAGCAACCCTGGGAGACCTGGGGAAGACTGCCAATTCCCACTGGTGATTCTCAGCCAGCCCTGGGGGTCTTGTGGTTAAGATTTAGCGCTCTCTCTGCCTCCACCTGGGTCTGTTTCCCAGTCAGGGACCCACCTGTCTGTTGGTTGTCATACTGTGGCAGCTGAGTGTTGCTGTGATGCTGAAAGCTGTGCCAATGGGATTTCAAATACCAGGAGGGTCACTCATGACGGACAGGTTTCAGCGGAGCTTCCAGACTAAAACAGACTAGGACGCAGGTCCCGCCCACCCACTTCTGAAATATTGGCCATGAAAATCTTATGAATAGTGGTGGAGCATTGTCTGATACAGCGCTGGACGGTGAGAGGATGGCATAGAAAGACCGGGCAGGGGTCCGCTCTGCTGTCCACAGGGTCCCTAGGAGTCAGAATCGACTCCATGGCATGAACAACAAATTGGTGATTCTCACCCACTAAAACAGAGTCTAGGATCTAGATTGTGAGGCTCCTGGATGATCCACTCCTTACCGACTCTCAGATCTCCTCCTGTGCTTCCATAGTGCACCTTTCATACAAAGGATGCCTGTAAAGCAATGCTGCATCCATCATTCAGAGGAAGGACACCTGGGATTCTGCTTAGCCTGGCTCACCTGAGGGCTAAGTGCTGTGTCTCGCAAAACTCCTGCCTGCCCTGGCCAAGAACGCTCTAATGAGATGACGCCGTGACACAGCTGGCCCTCAAGGTCATCCAGGGTTTGCCCGCTTCTTCCCACCTGGCAGAGAGTTCTTGGCAAAAAAAGACCCTAGATAAGCCCTGTATAATGGAGCTCGGCTCTCTCACTCTCTACTTCCTTTCTGTAATGACTCAGGATTTCCCTCTCTGCCACCCCCTCCTCCCTCTATGATGCTGACAGACTCTGGCTACTCATACTGGGCTTTGTGGACCAATAGCGTTGGCATCACTGGGAGCTCACTGGAAATTCAGGATCTCAGAGCCCACCCCAGGCCTGCTGAGTCAGAGTCTGCAATTCCAGCAGGTCCCCAGGTTAATCGTGTGCACATTACAGTACGAGAAGGGGCTGGCTCAGGGGCCTGCCCAGTGGCGCAGCAGTTAAGTTCGCACATTGCACTTTGGCGGTCGGGGGTTCACTGGTCCAGATCCCGGGTGCGGACATGGCACCGTTTGGCAAGCCATGCTGTGGTGGGCGTCCCACATATAAAACAGAGGAAGATGGGCACGGATGTTAGCTCAGGGCCAGTCTTCCTCAGCAAAAAGAGGAGGATTTGTGGCAGAGGTTAGCTCAGGGCTAATCTTCCTCAGAAAAAACAAGAGAAGGGCTGGCTTAGACAGTGTGGCCTAGGATGCCTCTTGCCACTACTCCTGCCTCACCCCCCTTGCTTTAGCACCAGGCAGGGGAGCTCCGTGGCGGAGGGGGAGAGGCGATGAGGAGGAAGGGGAGAGGAAAGCCCGTTTCATTGCTGATGCTGCTACTTCTCCTTCCCGGCCCGAGCAGCAAGTCGGGGAAGAAGTCTGTGCACCTGCAGGCCTCATTAACCACCTGGCCCGGGAGACTGTGAGTGAAGGGGCAATGGGATGTGGTCTCCATGTGGCTGAATGTATAAAACACTCTGCTCTGTGGTGGCTAGCTCCTGCTTTGCTGATTGCAGAGAACTGTCCTTTAGGTATATTATGGGCTAAAAAGGCTTCTGAGGCCTGCCCGGAATACAGGTCCATTTATAACACAACATTGGGAAAATGTGCTCTGGATTTCAAACAATTAACTACAAATAACCTGCTTGTAGGTGGTGGGGACTTCTTGTGTCTTAACACTGTAGGTCTGTGGATGGCTACTTATCTTCCTGAAGTTTCTGTTCCTAGACGAGAGATAACATTTTTCTCTGGTTACTACAGTGGCTGCACACATCCGGGGAGACCCCAGAAAGAAACCCATGCTTACTGGTTTAGCACTGGGACATCAAAAACAAGGGACGTCAGTGGGAATGGCTCATTTTTTCCCAGTTGCCTGGGTACCACTCACACCAGTACTCCACATTCAATTTTCCTGCCTAGCTGCATTCTGACATGAGCATTTTAAGATGCCTCGATAATCCGTGTGGTCTATGGATTTGGATAAAGCAACCAGAATTTTATAGTGTAAGAGAAAAAAAGGAATGATCTATTCAGCCACAATGATGCTGCCCCATCGCTTAAGTTAACTCTCTAGGTCGAAGGCACATTTCCGAGCAAGGATGTTACCCAGACTTTATGGCTGCTGCTTCTGAGGCTGCAACACTGTTCATTCAAGGTCAGAAGCCAGTATGAGGCAGGTCCACATCCAGGTGAGGTGAGAACATCCAGGAAGAACCCCGAAGGCTGGGTATTTGGGCCCATCAGACCAACGATACGATGGATGCTTCCATTGTGGATAACACACAGTTGCACTCTCTGCTTGTTTACATGCTATTTTCACAGACATGAAAATTCAACTCTCCATCATTCACTTTTAGCTGCTCCAAGACTAAGGCTGACAAAAGTAGAGTGTGATTCGTGCGGTTCCTGGAGTTGATGCATTGGCCAGTGAATCAGAGTATGCATCTCTGGTCATTCTGATTGTCACAAAACGGGGAGCTAAAACTGGCCAAAATATTAAATGCCAGGAAGTGTGAAATGTCTTGCCTCTATTTTCAACTTATTTCTCTCAAATGAGGGAAAAATGAGTTCAATCAGAAGACTCCCACGCTCCTTTCCAGTGATGCAATCGTCACTTCCGAGAATCAGGACGACTTATTTAGCATAAGCAATAACAGATAAGAAAGCACATGGAGCCTGCAGAGCCGAGACTCCCTGCCTGGTGGACAAAGAGCCATGTCCAATAAATCTGCTTTTAAAATAAAACTCCCGCTGGGCAGCCATAATATGGAATTATGTTAACAAGACCTTATACATTCGCATCAAATTCTCTCCCAATAAAAAACTCGGTCATCAAAGGACCGCAGCCCCCTGACAAGTCAGCGCAGCACCACAGGAAAGAAGAATTCGGACAGCCCTCGGGAGGTGACCTCTGACCCCACGCCTGGGGTCAGTGGTGATCTATGTTGACTTTATTTCTGTGGCCTTGAAGGAGGCCTCCTGCTTAAAATAACGAAGGAGCCACTAAATTGTACTTACTTGTCATGCTGCATTAATAAATTCTTTTACAAAGGCTGAAAAATACGGCTTTTGCCCTTCATGACCCTAATTCTAACTACAATGAATCTTCCAAATCTATCCTGATTTCAGGTTAAGCTCATTTTGGAGAAATGATGAGTTCTATGAATAGCCTTTATAAACATACATTAAATTTAGGAAAGAGAAAATAGTCATATAGTTAATTAGTCATTAAAAAATAAA
Source organism: Equus asinus (assembly GCF_041296235.1). Classification (NCBI taxonomy): domain Eukaryota; kingdom Metazoa; phylum Chordata; class Mammalia; order Perissodactyla; family Equidae; genus Equus; species Equus asinus. The sequence goes on from NC_091790.1 coordinate 37,481,857, forward strand.
ATTAGTCATTAAAAAATAAAAGAATAGTCTTGGCATGAGTAGAAAAATTATTACTAATTCTGTTTCATAAAGTGATGGAATCATAATTTCTACTTTAAGCAAAATATCCTTGTAGTTAATTCTGTTGTGTTTGTGAAATAATTTATATTCTGACTTCTCCTCCAATCTACTATGTTTTCCTACTGAATAAATCACCCCGTTTTATTTTGGTTCAGGAAAGAAAGCAGCATTTTTGCTCACATCTTTTTTGTTCCCACCATTCGGGATCTGAAGTGAAATTCCTTCTACCCACTTCGTTCCTCCTCTAATAGGCAACTGAACACAGCTGATACATAGCATCTCATTTCAAAAATTTGACAACAACCCAAAAGACTATAATGGTTAAGTTCATTATGGTGTAATTTAAATAAAAAGGGTTTTTTTGATGAAATAATAACTTAAAAATTTAAAGTCTTCATTAAGCAAAAGTATTTTCTGACTAGTAAACACAGTGCCCATCACTTCTTGGCCTTTTGGCTAAGATCAAGTGTGCATATAGTGCCTGATAATATTAGGCGCTTCATAAACTTTTTAAAATAGATGCGTAAAACTGGAAGAATGCGTAAAAATGGAGAATTAGGAAACAAACTAAGAAAAGGCAAACTTCTCGGGGATTGGACTTTCTCTCCCCATTTCTTCCCTTCTCCTTCTTTGCATGTGAGGACAGAACCATTTATATCTATTGGTCATTCAGATAATTAAACGAGCTACTCTAAGATGATGCATGAGGAAACATGGCCCATATAAATGTCCAGGGACTGAAAGGAAAGAAGAGAGATTAAAAATCTTTATAATGAAAACAGATGGTGCTGCTCCCACTGGGACTTCCATTTTCTTGACTTAGTGGAGATGGATGTTCTGGAACATTTTTCAGGGCAGTTAGGTAACATCTACAGTCGTGTGCTGTGTAACACATGTTGGTCGACAACGGGCCGCACATACGACAGTGGTCCCAAAAGATCAGTACCATACAGCCTAGGTGTGTGGTAGGCTGTACCATCCAGGTTTGTGTAAGTGCACTCTATGATGTTCACATAACGATGCAATAGCTTAATGACATTTCTCAGAACGTATCCCGGTCGTTAAGCGACTCACGACTGTATTTGTATGACCACATTCCAAAGGTGGCCTCTGTTTAGAAGCCAGGGAAATTCTGGGAGCCGGGGGGGTGTGTGCTGTCAGAGTGCACTTATCTTTCCTGGTGGCCAATGGGTGCCTGTCACCATGTGAAAGGACATGGCGATGTTTCATTCAACCCACCAACCTTTGCTGAATGCTCCCTATGAGGACACCCAGGTGACCAGGACCTGGTCTGCTTCCAGAAGGACAGATCAATAAAGCAGATCACTGGGACATTTGGGTCAAGTCACTCTACTTTTTATTAAAAAAAAAACACCTCTTTTCATTCTTTGCTTTTTATATAAAAAGGAATGAACATAAATTCTTAACTTATGGTTTTCTAAGATGGAAGTCCTGTTCAATTACATAAAAACTACCACATTGTGCCCGTATCACACGGCTCAGGTTATTCCAATTTACTTCAACAGCCTTGAATGAAAGGCTGAGCAAGTACAGTTCTTTTTCTCTTCTTTTGTAAAGGAAACTATAATTTTCTTTCAGTGGTAGAAAGCCTCTCCCTCACTAACTTTTCTATCAGTTTTTAAAAATTTACTTGAAAAATATTTTCAACATAAAAGTAAAAAACAGTAGAAGCAAAAGGTCAAGCCCCCCTCCCCTCATACCGCTTCCCAGAGGTAACCCCTGTCAACAGTTTCTTGTGCAAACGCCCAGGTCTTTTTCTATTCCTATATAAGCAATGTGCCTATATAACGTATATTTGTATAGTTACGTACAGAAATTGGGTGATTCCACATGTATGATTCTGAAGTTTGATTATCAGGGAGATTAAAACTTAAAATAGGTAATTGGGATAATTTCTAAACCAAGGAATGCCGCTGGAGTGGGCAGAGTCAACAAGAGTTGTCACTGATACGTTCTATGCGTAAAGTCAATGGGCCTGGCTTTGGGAAAATGAGAGATCAGAGGGAATTCTTTTAGATGGAAAGAAAAATAAATGTGAGGCAGAAGGGTCAGACAGACCAGAAAGGAAACGACGATGTTCTCCTCCTTTCTTGCGTGCCTGAAGCACAAGCCAAAGAATCAGATATTACAAAGGACTAACGAAAAGACCACTACGCATTTGACAAGACTTCCCCCACACCCCAAATAATTATTTCCCCTTTATTTGTTCTGATTGTAAGGACGGTACCCCTTACTCTGATTTCATCTGTGGCTACCAGGAACGCCTCCATGCTGGTTTGCTCAGTAGATAATGTCCTTCCAGTCCCCATGCCCAGAAGACCAGAGGTGGCACACTGCAGGCTTGGCTGTGTCCTGCAGCCCCCTGGTTTCTCTCTCTTGTCCTCTGGGTGCTGGTTTCATGTTCAGGCCTCCTGCTCTATGTGGGCAGCTCCAGGCCAAAGAGCCACCCCGTCATATCCAGTGCAAGAAAGAATGTCCTTTTTAGTGGCTCCTTTTCTTGATTCCTTTCTTTTATTTATCAATTTCCAAAGCAATAATTTGGTGCCCTGGCAACTCCAATGGTATTAACACCTCTGGTACTATGCTAAGCACTTTACGTGCACTCTATCTCATTTAATTCCTACAACCCCACAAGGTCAGTGTTACTATATTTGCATTATCCTCATTTTGTAGATAGGAAAATGAGGCATGGAGAAGTGCAATCATGGGCCCCAAATCACAAGGCTTATACCTGATGGAGCCGCAATTCAAACACAGACAGTATGACTCCAAGGTCCCGACCCTAACCACTGAGCCCTGATGCCTCCCTTGCATCATGGCATTGAGTGTCACTGCCCCTTGGTGGCAGCGTGTGTGCTTAAACTGAAGAGGGGAAGGACGAACTCACCAGGGCTGGAACTGCACACCGAAATGTTCTGAGCTGTCTCTGCGATGGGAGCCCACACATCCTGTCAAGCTGCTGCTATTTCAGCTACAATATCATGTAAATAATTGTACACGAATTGGTAAAGTAAATTCACTTTCTTTACAATTTTAGTCTTGATTCCTTTTAAACTGTAACACTTAAGAATATGTTACACAGCTTACACTCGAGGTAGTATCTTTCCTAATGACATCTTAAAAAACTAGTCATGGCAGTTAGCCATGAGTAAATCACACCTTACAACTGTCAAAAAAAAAAATCTCCAAAATGATACACATCCAGTAACAGCAAGAGTTTTTCCTTAAAAACAACAGGCTTGCTACTCTTTAGGGACCAGCTGTGGGACACGGATTATTTACTCCATCTGAAAAGTGTAAATACCATTATCTGCTGAAATAACCTAACAGCCGTATCAATTTTTACTTAAAAATTTCAGGGAAAATGTTGCATAACTATGTTTGGAATTTGCTCCGGTAACTGACTTTAGTGGGTTGGCAAAATCCAAGAGAGTTTTAAAACAATGCTACTGTTGATCACCCAGTTGGGCTGTCAATCACTTACATGCCTTGTTTGTATTCATTAGCAAAAAGATACATCAAAGCCCCCTTACACAGGTATTAAATTGCTTACATTCCATTCTCCATATTTCCACAGGAGAGCTGTGGCAATGTGGCCCTGCCCTTCCTCACTTCGCCATCATGGCCATGGCTGAGCCTGTCAACAGCTCCCCGAGATAGAGCAGGGAGGAGAGGTTTCAGATTGCCACTTACAGGTTGTGTGGCCTCCTCTAGGCCAATTAGGAACGAGACGTGGAAGAGCAAAGGTTCCAAGGGGTAGTCAAAGTCGGGGGGGTAGCAATAACCCAATCAGGACTCTGAATGGGTGGTGGGAAGAGAGCCACTCCTGCACGCTTGCAGGTTCTTGGGGAGTTATTTCACTGAGCCTCGGCTCTTTATCTAGAAAGATGGTCGGAGTATAAAAATATCTACATGACCCAGTCTATTTCAAAACTGAAACCAGATAAAGAAAAGATCCTAATTTAGTGTTTAATACATAATAGATACTATTGTCATTTTATTAAAGAATCGACAACATAATTGTCTAGTTGAAGTGAATGTGTTGTAAGTTATGAAAGAAACAGAAAAAGAAAATTTGAAAACAAATCTGATCAATGACTAATTACATGTTTTTTTTAATGAGAAAGAAGTTTTATGAGATTTTCCCCTAATTTTTCTGGCTCTACAATTTCTTTTTTTTTCCCCAAAGCCCCACTGCATGGTTGTATATCCTAATTGTAAGTCCTTCTAGTTTTTCCATGTGGCCACAGCATGGCAACTGACAGATGGGTAGTGAGGTTCCATGACCGGGAAATGAACCTGGGCTGCCAAAGCGGTCAGCGCTGAACTTTAACCACTAGGCCATCAGGGCTGGCTGTACAATTTTAAAAGCCACACTTGCTGTTATTCATAATTACGGCAATCACATCTGAACCTAAACCCAATAGCCAGGAACCTAAAGTCTTCAAGCAAACAGGGACCGCTCTGATCGAGGACAAGGATTGTTTTAAAAGAGAAACCTTCAGAAGTGTGACGAAACTAAAAACAGGTATGATTCTAAACTGAGCTTTTTCAGGAAATGAAAAGAAGACTACTCTCTTTGTGCAGGCCGAGCAGGAATTCGATTGCCACAGGCTGCTGCTTTCTCCTAGAATTTCTGCAGCGTGTTCATTCAGCAGCCATTTGACTGACAGGTGGCATGCCATGAGCATCTCCACTAGCTTTGGCAAAACAAACCAATTTAATAACGTTTCACTGTCTGGAAACTCAATATTAAGTAATCAAATTCTAGTTTCTGAGAAGCTCATTTTCTGCAAATGAACTGTGATGTTCTGGGCATGGGTTTTCAAGGTCCTACTGGCAATTAAATCACTATTCTGTAAGCCCTTTAAGCAGAGAGAAGATGGAGGGGAAGGGAAGAGAAGGCAGGCACGAGGGATGACTAAAATGGCTTTTACTTAGCCGATCTGGTCTTTTTCTGCAAGGAGCTTGTTATCAAAGACAGCTGTCCATGTAATTTAGCATTTCCCTTTTGTTTTCACCGTGCCCCCACCCCCAGCTCCTCCCCAGAGATAATGAGCTGGTAAGCAGGAAAACAAGACAGAGGGAAACTATATCCACTATTTAAACGTCCCCTTTATGCTTCTCCTGGGACAGGGGCAAAGGAGTGGTCTGGGGGAAGGTGGGAGGGGGGCGGATGGGGAGGGGTGGGAGTTGCCTCCTCGAATGTTCGCTAACCGGGCTCTTGGCCAAGGCTGGATGAGGAAACTGAATCAGGAAAGAATTTGTGACTGCCCTGCCACCTAATGTAACTACTTTAACTACTAGAGGCCTAGGTTGTTCTGCAACTTTTTCTTACAGGTGGTTCAGATCAGATGCCGGTTGAATGCTCAGCTGCAGACTGGGTCTAGACGTGATCTGCGGTATGTAAGGGACTGAATTGTGTCCCCCTCAAGCTCCTATGGTGAAGCCCTAGCCTTCCACATGACTGTATTGGAAGACAGGGCCTCACAGAGGAAATTTACATTAAATAGGGTCGTAAAGGCGGGGCCCTAATCTAACAGGACTGGTGTCCTCATAAGAAGAGGAGACGTCAGGGACGCATGCACATACAAGATGGGCCGTATGAGGACAAGGCCACCTGCAAGCCAAGGAGAGAGGCCTCGGGAGAAACCAACCGGCTGACACATTGGTCTTGGACTTCTGGCCTCCAGAATGGGGAGAAAATAAGCTTCTGTGTTTAACCCCCCAGTCCGTGGTAATTTGCTATAGCAGCTCCAGCAAACTAATACAGTCACGCGCCACGTAACATTTCAGTCGACAGACTGCGTGTGTGACGGGGGTCCCGTAAGATCAGTACCCTACAGCCTAAGTGTGTAGTAGGCTCCACCATCTAGTTTTGTGTAAACACACTCTGTGATGTTCGCACAACGACAAAATTGCCTGACGATGCACTTCTCAGAACATATCCCCATTGTTAACAGACACATGACCGTACATCAAACTTATATGAGTACTTCCTTCCCTCTATACACTTTATCAATGAACATCAACAAAATACGTTTTCCCCCTACTTTAACTTTCCCCAGTTCCTGGACTGAAAGTCCTAATTATGGTACTTGCAGAGGCTTCTCTAAGTAGAACGCTCTTTCTCATGGCAAGGAGACAATAATTAAAGACAATAATTAAAGTACTACGTGGGTGCAGCTACTAACGGGGAAGTGCGCACCCAGCTGCCCCTCCTGGGGCCTCCAACACCGCGGGGGCACAGCAGCCGCCCAGACCTGCTTCCTCTGGGTTAATGCAGTGGAAGAGAAAGAAAACTGTGGACCAAATATCTTTAGATCATTCGCAAATCATGCACCTCTCCCTCTGTTTCTTACAAATACAGAGAAGATATTAAAAATAAGGAGAAACACTAAGACAGCAAAGATGACAGATTCTCTTTTTTTAAATTTATTTTTTATCAAAGTAAATCATGCACCTGGCTTGAAAGGTCACGCTGTTCCTTAAGGCATACTGTAAAAAACGACAGTTCCCTGTCCACTGCTGTCCCAGCTGCATTCCTTCTCCTCGGAGGCAACCACCATCATCTCTCAGCTTCTTCTTTTAACCTTTCACTGCTCCTTCTTGATGTGCAACTTCAGATACTATCTCTTGGCTTTCTAATACAGAAGATGAGGATTTAGCTCTCTTACAGCCTACTACCCATGATCCCCCATCCTCTTTCCATCTCTCAAATACAGAACTATCATTCCTTTTGGTTCTATCAAGATTTATGAGGACTATGTAAATATCATTCACAGTGAGACCCCCATACATATTCATACATACATCACGCATCTACATAGCTGTCTGATCCCTGTTTCTCCTAGAGTTAATAACTGTCTTGTATCTTTGTTAGCTTAGGTTTCTACATCCCCGTCATTCATGCACCAATACACCCTGACAGCTTAGGTCATCCCTTTGTACGTCCGAGCATGAGATTAGTTTCCCTTGCATCATCCTGTAGACCTACTGGGATCTCTCCCTTTGCCATGAGCCTAAGGATTCTCCTCTAGTCCTTTCTATTGTCTCATTTTCCATTTGCTGTACCCAGATTGGGGTGACTCCCAATAACTCCCTCTCCTCGAGTGCAGGTGAGACTGCGACTTGCTTCTAACCAAGAGAACACGGCACATTGATAGGATGTCCCTCGGTCTCCGCAGATTCAAGGGCAAAACTTCCCCCCACGTTGGCTCTCAACCAGCTACTATGGTATGAGAGAGCCTAAGAAGGCCACGTGGCAAAAACCACACGTGGCCTGCCAGACTTGAGTGTGGCCTCCCACGGAAGCCAGCAAAAGGCTGGGCCCTCAGTCCCACAACCGTGAGGACCCGGAAACTGCCAACAACCCGTGAGCTTGGAAGAGGACTCCATCCTCAGATGAGACCACAGCCCCAGCTGATGCCGTTACTGCAGCCAGAAGCAGAGAACTTCAGTAGGCTGCGCTTGGACTCCTGATCCACAGCAACTGTGAGACAACAAGCACGTATCGTTTTAGGCTGCTAATCTGCGGCAATTTGTTATACAGCATAGAAAATTAACACACTTATCTTTCTCTTTTAAATTTTTTTCTCTTAGTTTCCTACTTTCTGGAACTTTATTTTAAAAACATCGCATTATTTAGTACACAATAAGCTGCCCATATTTAAGTGCAAAGTTTATTGTCTGCTAACACAAAACAAGCTGCTACGAACATGTGTGTACGGATCTTTATATGGACGTATGTTTTGTTTCTCTTGAGTAAATACTTAGGGATGGAGTGGCTCGATCATATGGTAGGTGCATGTGTAACTTTTAAAGAAATTATCAAACTGTTTTCTAAAGGGGTTGTACTATTATATATTCCTACCAGCTGTCTATGTCAGTTCCAGTTGTTCACATCCTCACCATCATTTCGTATGATCAGTCTTTTTAACTTCAGATATTCTAATGGCTATGTAGTAGTATCTTGTTGTGGCTTTAATTTGAGTTTCCCTAATATTTTCATGTGCTTATTACCCGTATTATTTTCCTGGGTGAAGTGTCCATTCAAATCTTTTACTCCTTTTTTAAAAGAGTTGTTTGATGATTTGCAAATGTATTCTCCCTCTCTGTGGCCTATTTAGTTTCCAGATATTTGGGGTTTTTCCAGATGTCTTTCAGCGTTGATTCCTAATTTAATTCCATTGTGGTTAGAGAACATATTTTGTATGATATGAATCCTTTAAAATTTATTGAGACTTAATTTGTGGCCCAGAATATGGTCTGTCTTGGCAAATACTCTGTGTACATTTGAAAAGAATGTGTATTCTGCTGTTGTTAGGTGGAGCGTTCAATTAATGCCATTAGGTCAAGTGGGGTCGTAGTATTGTTCTAGTCTTCTATCTCCTCATTCACTTTCTGTTTACTTGTTCTGAGAGGGGTTTTAAAATATGACTACATTTGTGGTTTTGTCTGTTTTCTCTCACAGCTTTGCTTCATATATGTTGAAGCTTTGTTACTAGATACATAAACACGTAGGATTATTATTCCTGTTGATGAAACGGCCCATTTACAATTATGAAACAAGCCCCTTTTCCTTGATAATATTCCTGCCTCTACTTCTATTTTGATAACCACTCTAGCTTTGTTTTTTATTAGTACGAGCATTTTCCCAGCCTTTTTCCTTTAACTTACCAATATCTTTAAAACGGCTTTCTTGTTGGCAGCATATAGTTGGGTCTTGCATTTTAAGCCAATCTGACAACCTCCGTCTTTTAATTAGGGCATTTAGATCATTTATGTTTAATGTAATTATTGATAGAGTTGGGTTTAAATCTACTGTCTTGCTAGTCTTTTTTCTCTTTGTCAGATTTGTTCTTTGTTCCTTTTCTGCCTTCTTTGGATTATTTTTAATGATTTCATTTTATTTCTTTGCTGGTTTATTAACTATAACTCTTTGTTGTGTTATTTCGGTGGTTTCCTTAGTGTTTATGACATACACAACTTTTCACAGTCTACCTTCAAGTGATATTAAATCACTTCATATATAGTATGAGTCTAACAAAGTATATTTCCATTTCTTTCTTCCTGGACTTTGTGCTATTTGTCCTATATTTTTCTTCACATATTTTATAAACCCCACACTACCTTTCTATTATTTTTGCTTCATAGAATCATTTATCTTTCAAAGAGACTTAAATAAGAACAAAAGTCTTGATGTTTACCCATGTGGTTACTATTTCTGGGGTTCTTCATTTCTTTGAGTAAACCCAGGTTTCTGTCTGGTGTAATTTCCATTCTGCCTGAAGGACTTCTTTTAATATTTCTTGTACTTCAGGTTGGCTAGTGATGGCTCTTTTCAGGTTTTGCTTGTCTAAAAAAGTCTTTATTTCACCTTAGTTTTTGAAAGATATTTTAACCAGGTAGAGAATTCTAATTTGAGAATTTTCATTTTGAGAAAGATGTTGCCCTACCGTCTTCCAGTCTGCATTGTTTCTGATAAGAAATCAGCTGTCAAATTTTTTTTTTTTTGAGGAAGATTAGCCCTGAGCTAACATCTGCTGCCAATCCTCCTCTTTTTGCTGAGGAAGACTGGCCCTGAGCCAACATCCGTGCCCATCTTCCCCTGCTTTATATGTGGGATGCCTATCACAGCATGGCTTGCCAAGCAGTGCCATGTCAGCACCGGGGATCCGAACCGGCAAACCCCAGGTCACCGAAGTGGAACGTGTGAACTTAACCGCTGCATCACCGGCCCAGGCCTCCAGCTGTCAATTTATCTTTGTTCTTCTGTACATAAAGTGCCTTTTATCCTCTGCTTATTTTTAAGATTCTCTCTTTCTTGTCAGTTTTAAGCAATTAAAAAATTTTTTTTAACAAGTTATAATTGACATATAACATTATATTAGTTTCAGACATACAACATAATGGTTTGATATTTGTATATATTGCAAAATGATCACCACACTAACTCTAGTTAACATCTGTCACCATACATAATTACAAGAATCTTTTTCTCATAATGAGAAATTTTAAGATCTATTCTCTCAGCAACTTTCAAATACACAATACAATATTATTAACTATAGTCACCATGTTGTACTTACATCCCCAGGACTTATTTATTTTTATAACTAGGAATTTGTACCTTTTGACCCTTTCACCCATTTAAGCAATTTAAGATGTGCCTTGCTGTAATTTTCTTCACATTTCTTGTACTTTGGGTTTGTTGAGCTTCTTGAATCTGTAGGTTTATAGTTTCTGTCAAGTTAGAAACAATTTTGGCCATTATTTCTCAAAATATTTTCAGTCTTCTCGTTTCTCTCCTGTGGGACTCTAATTATATGTATTTTTCAAGACCTGAAATTGTCCCAAGGCTTATTGATGCTCTCTTCATTTTTTTCAGCCCTTTTCTGTTTCATTTTGGATAGCTTCTATTGCTATGTCTTCAAGTGACTAACCTTTTCTCTGTAACACCTAATCTGCCATTAATCAGAGTATTTTTTCATCTCAGTCATTGTAGTCTTCATCTCTAAAAGTTTGATTTGTCTTTTTTATATCTTTTTTGTCTCTACGTAACGTGAAAGCTTTCCTCTAGTTTCTTGAACATACAGCTTACTTTCATCATAATTGTTTTAATGTCTCTGTCAACGAAGTCTATCATCTGTGTCATTTAAAGGTTAATTTTGATTGATTTTTCTCATTATAGGTGGTATTTTCCCACTTGTTTGCATGCCTGATGATTCTGGGTTGGATGTCAGACATTTCATCTTCTTGGGCACTGGATAGTTTTGTATTTTTATAAATATTTTTATACTTTGTTCTGGGACACAGTTGAGTTACTTGGACCCAATTTGATCTTTTTGGGTTTTGCTTTTAAAGGTTTGTTGGGTGGGACCAGAGCTGTGCTTGGTCTAGGATTAATTTGTTCCCTACTACTGAGGCAAGACCATTCTCAGTATTCTAACCCGTGTGCTCAGATCATGAGGCTAAAGCCTAAGAAGCAGGCCCCCCTTCCTGGTCCTCTGCAGGAGCCATGGACGATTCCTTGGAATTCTTTTGGGTGATTATTTCCCTGGCTTTGGGGAGTTTCTTCACATGCATACACTGATCAGGACTCACACGGATACTCAAGGAGGACCCTCTGTAGAGCTTGAGAATCTCTCCCTGTGCAGCTCTTTCCTCTCAGGTACTCTGCAAACTCTAGCTGCCTTGGTTTTCCTGGACCCCCAGCTCCATGTCTCCAACTCAGGAAGTTCGTGGAGCTCTGCCTGGGTTCCTTCTCCCAACACAGCAGCCTAGAACATTTCCAGGCAGTAGGCTGGGGCAACTGGAGGGCTCAGCTTGTTTGTTTCCAGTTTCTCAGGAATCAGTGTCCTTTGCTGCCTGATGTCCCACATCTTATGTGATGTTTTTTCATATACTTTGTCCAGGAGTTTAGTTGCTTCAAACAGGAGGGTAAATCTGGTCCCTCTTACCCTACCTTCACTAGAATGCACTTGACTTTTAAGAATATTATATCTCAAGGGGTGAGATATCATTGGCTTATAAATCTGAGTATGAATTTTATAGGCTGATGGAGGTTTTAAAGCTTATTATGCCACTCATTCCATCTAATTAAAGAATAAGGTTAGTGGAAAAAATGTACTATTATATATAATGACAGAATTTGATTTTAAGATAAGCAGTCCAAGAATAGAATTATATTAATAATAGAAGTCCAATGGCACACAATTCAATGAGCTAAAAACTAAATCACTTTCTTAAATCCAGAGCCAAAATTCCATTCATTTATTAACACATGAAATAAACACAGAAATCTTTTTGTTTGTTTGCGATCTTTAAAAGGAGGCATGAGAAATTCTGTACTTAATGAGATTAATATAGTGTACAATTTTTAAAAAGAAAATTGTAGAAATGACCAGGAATTAGGCAACACACATTTTAGCTTTAAATTTATAAATTGAAAAACAAAAATAAAAAAGACGATTCTTTAGTTACTGCTCAGTTATCTCTTCTCTCTATCAAAACAAGTCGGTTTTCTCTGAACTTGTCTTTTTTTGGCAGGCCAGCTCCTTACTTCACTGCTCCGCCTCCGACATGAGCAGCAAGAACCGTTTGAAGCTCAGTGTGCCTCCCTCTGCTGCCCTCTCCGTGACCTTGGTGAATGAAAGCTTCCTATGATGGCACATTCTCAAATAAGTATGTGGCTCCAGCATCTGACAAGCGTCTGAGTAATTCTCCAGCATGCTGAAGGACAGCCACACCATCAGCCCACTAGCTATTTTCCCACAGAAACCCAGCCAATAAAGCCTGAAGTTTTCATACACGCATATGTAAATAACACAAAGCATTAATGTCGATGTACTTTACCACAGCACACAGTTCCATCAGCGTCACCTGTCTCCTAGCTTAGGATGCTGTTCCATTTTGACCAAAATCTCCCTTTCACTTTCTCCTCCTTCTATCTCCATGTCCCACAACCATTCTACCTATTGCAATGGAATCCTCTATAAGCCAAAGGAAACTGACTGCTTATGTGAAAATTTAATTTCGAGCACATATATCCGCTAGATGTGGCAAGACTAGAGATAACACTTATTTCGTATGCTGTTATATTTCAGAGTTGAGGCAGAGTGACCTGCAGCAGGGCTTTGAATTCCCTAAACAAACGGGAAATGGCTGGGGGCTTCCAGCCCAGCTGCTTCCCCTCCCTGCAGTCAATGGGGATTTCCGCGAGGGTAAGGAACAGGGCTGGCGATCTGCCTCAGGGAGTGGCATCTCCGCCCTTTTCACTTCATTCCTACCAGTACTTGGGGACACTGGGAAAGCAAAACCAGTTCCTAAAGGGAAAGAAGTTATCAGGAGTCTTGAGACAGTTTTGCATGCTTATTATCCAAACATAAAATTGTATGACCTCTCTTTTCTTCTAAATCACAGATTAGAAAACTATGGCCCACCAGCCAAATTGGGCCAGCCGCCTGGTTTTATAAATAAAGATTTATTGGAGCACAGCAGCACTCATTCGTTTGTACATTGTCTGTGGCTGCTTTTGCACTATAATAGCATTTGTGCCAAGACAGCAGAGTTGAGTAGTGAGGACAGAGACCTTACGGCCTGCAAAGCCAAAAATATTTACTATCTGGGCCTTCACAGAAAGTATCTGCTGCCCTCTGTTCTAACAGACAATGTTACAGACAAAAGGGTTTAATAAAAGCCAAGAGAGATGAATTTCAGAGGAATGTGGGTCTTCTGTAACTTAAAGATACCAAAACCATTTTATAACCAGTAAAGTGCAGATGTCAACCTGGTGACGGTGTTTCGAATCTAGATTACTGGTTCGACAATACACACATTTTCCAAAAATGAAAGGTCAAGGGCATTAGTCCGGTATATTCTCAATTCTATAGGAGAGTCATTCTCAGTTTACAAGATATGAGTGGTGGTACGTTAATCATAGTGTTGTTTGCTTAGAGTCCACTTCATAGATTTTAATTCATGGAGTTCTAATTTGCAGCTTGCAATTCATTGATTCTAATTCATAAAACCTACTTTGTAGATTCTAGCTACAACTTTTACTTGGAATCTAATTTTCTTCCATTGGGAAAACACCTGAGTTCCTGGAGATGTGACATCTTCTTGCACCAAAAAGCAAAACCTTCTGTCCCACTTGGGCTAGAGGTGGAAGCCTATGTGTGTGTCATCTGAAGGCTGAAAGAATGACACTCACTCTTGCTCACTCAGAGTAGGACAGAACCAGGTCCTCTGTGTCAGTGTAAGAGCGGCACCCACTCGTCGATGTTTAAGAGGCGGTGTTTTGTGCACTGAAGTAGAAAACACAGCTTCTGTGGCGTGTTCGGTGTATCAATGGGACTCGTCGTGGGATCTATGAGAGCTCTGAAATGGCACTGGGGTGATCCAGTACTTGCTAATTTCCTTTTAGACCTGGCCCGTTGTCACGTGGGATTGTCTGGCAAATGGCCCCAAAGGCCCCAACTGGCTCTGAGATGAGAGGGTCACCAGAGGGCCCTTAACAGGAAGGTGATCCTTGGATAGGCAGTTAACTAGAACCAAGGACACACGATGCTCACTGAAGAAACACAGGCCTATCGAAGAAGAAAAGTCGCCAAAGCAAAGGGGTTTAGCTAATAATGGGAGGGGGCGCTTTCCGAAGATGAAAAACCAAAGTTATAGATCCAGGGGAGATGAATGCAATAGGAAAACAGCATCATAGGGAATTTGGCCAAGGTGAGGAGTAGGAAAGGGAAAAGGCACAGAGTAGGCTAGAATCTACTGTATGGATTCTGTATTTAGCTTTTGTCATGACGAGCCAGCATCTGAAAGTCTTCTGCCCTACTGAGCCAGCAAGGGAACAACTTGTTTGTTCTTGACCATGCCTTACCCTTCCTGGCTGTACAACCTGGAGGGCCAGAGGTCCCTATCAAGAAAAAGAAAAGCACCTAATTGAACATTGTGTAATTGTGTGGTCTCATGTACCTGGGTTCGGGCCTTACGACTGCAGTCACTTTGGAACCAAGCCACAGCTGAAAAACCATTGGGTAGAGGCGGCTGCACTGAAAACATGAAATCAGGACTTGCTGCACCCCACCCCCCTTGCCACTGGCCCCGCCTTCCCCAGCCTCCCAGGCTGAATTCCTCATCTTTCGCCAAGACTGTCCCCAAATTATGATTGATGTAAGGATTGCAATAAAACCATACCATAGTTTTAGTCCTTTCCAAAAATTTAATGAAATCAGGCACACTGGCACAAGTCCACAGGGAAGGGATCAAAGCTGAATACCAAGATCAGTGCTTCAAAGAAACCAAGCTGAGTTCAAAAGAAGGAAGACTGTGGACAAGCATTGATACCACTCTTAAGGATATTGATGACCCCTTCCACAAATGGGTCATTGTCGACAATGCCAAGTGTGGAGAGAATGGTAACGTTCTCGCCTACTTAAGAAAGTTCTTAAGTCCTTAGCTTTTATATACTGTCAAGTATAACTCTCTTAGGTTGTAAGGGAATGATTTTTAAGTTAAAAAATTTATGCAATTCATATTAAGCTTAAGAAATTTCTATTTAACCTTTGAAAAAAATAATCGGGCTGTGTACTCAGAATACTGAGAGAGTCTCCTGGGATCAGTGGATGGAAACATTCAAAGTCTGAAAAAATGCTGAAAGAGTGAAGGGCAGGGAGCGGGCTGGAAAGCATATGGATGTTGTAACGGAACCTTCAGTTCAAGAAGAACCCGACCCGCAGCAGCTACTTGGAGCCACGGGGAAATGCCTCAGGATTTGAAAGATCTGGCAGCGTTATTAACCATGTCCAAGAACAAAAAGTGAAAAACGATACTGGAAAGTCCTGAGGTGTCTCCATCTCCATCATCCATAAGATCTTGGCTCAAGTTCCTCTTAACGGCTCACTGGGCAAAAGGCAACAGCCCCCCACAAAATCACAATGTGGCGTTTCTACTTCAATGTGGTCAGGCAAGCACGCCTCTGTTGCTACAGACAGGAGGACTAGCACAAACTTTCCTCTGTCATCTTTTGATTTAATCAAAGCACAGTGCCATTATCAGATCTGTATTCTAGCTGTCATTGGGCTTTGTTTACCCAGAAGTCTCCTCTGTTGCCAACGGAATTAATCAGAATTTTGTTATCTGTTTAGCATCACTCACCTCTTTTATGTAGCCATGCCTGAGAACAAACTTTTTATTCAAACGCTACTTTCAAGTCCTCCTGGATATCTCTTAGGGCCTGACTAAAAGTTACTAACATGCAACCAAGAATAGCCATCCACTGTTTCCATGCACCAGAGGTCCACATGCAATACACGGGACACGTCGGAGGTCGTCTGGCTGGTGTCCGCACGATGTCAGCAGAAAGGAAAGGAATGAATGGTGATGTCAAGCTGGCAGGTGGCCACCACGTTCCAATTCCCGGAGAAGAAGCGACCACATGGTAAGCCTGGGTCAGTGGGTTTGAAAGATTTCACTGCACGAGTACATGGAGATATGTGTTTATATATACATAGTTATCTACCTGTATTTAAGTTAACACAATCTTATTTCCAGGGTTATCAGGCAATAAGCTGGTATTGGATTACTTATGAACGTAACAAAAACTGCGATTTAAAAAAAATGATTAAATAATTTGTGATACTTGTAAGTGGTTAAACTAACATAATTTGATTTTACAATAATTAAATTGATATGTTTTTAACACTAATATGGACTACAAAGATCTACATACGCTGCTTTGATGTTGACTATGAATAAGGAATAAGATAAGTAACCGTAGGAATTTTGTGAGAATGAGATGAGAAACCTCAAGTCTGGGAGGACACAGGTAGGGGCTGGAGGGAGGTTCATGCATTGCAGAAAGGATGCCCTCTGGCCACTGACTCTTCGGAAGGGCCAGAAATAGACTAAGGAGCAACCCACTTTTCCTGTGGTTCTTTTTAAGCCAAAACATTATCTTATTTGATTGATTTATTTATTTTTTAAAAAGTGTTTCCCATTATCTGGTTTCCCTTTTACTTGTCATTTTCCCTAAGGCACAGGAAGTACAATGGAGAGCACATGAATTTGGGATTAGAGAGATCTAGATTTAAAACTTTATTTTTTTCTCCCCAAAGCCTCAGTACACAGTTGTATATCCTAGTGTATGTCCTTCTAGTTCTTCTATGTGGGAAACTGCCACAGCATGGCCTGATGAGCAGTGTGTGTGTTGTGCCCAGGATCCGAACTGGCCAACCCCAAGTCGCCAAAGCGAGTGCGCGAACTTAACCACTATGCCACCGGGAGGGCCCCAAAACATTATTTAAAAAAACTGAATGCTATCCAACCTTTATGAGTATGGTGACCTCTTTTTGAAGAAAATTAATTCCTATGCAGTAAAACCCATTCCACGTGAAAATGTGTAATGAGAAGGAGCTCCTAGAAATTGAGTGTTATGCTTTTAAACGACTTTGTATTTCATATACGCAAACATCTACGTATAACTAATAGTAGTTTTTGCTTATGGGAGACACCGGACTTATTCACATTCATTCACTCTACAGACCAGGTGCAGTCTGAGCAGCAGCCTTTGGGGTCCTGCCTCACCAGCGCTCTCGTCCTGGTCTTCTCGTAAGTGTGGAGGCCACTGCAAGCAGTGCGTGGGGTCTGTCCCTCCTTCCCTCACAGGATGAACATGACAGTCACCCCCTGGCTGGCCACACGGATGGGTCAAGACTGGGACAGGAAGCTAACAGGGCTTGTCAGGGGACTCCTGAATGCTGACATGCAGGTGGTGAGAGAGAAGTTTCCTCTTCCTCTGGGAGAGTGAGCTTGAAGTTTGAAGTAGGCCACTCAAGGAGTGGAGGGCATCGCTCTGAGGGAGGCAGGGCTGAGAAATGCAGAGCAAGAGCCAGAATCCTGACCCCGGCCGTGGCTAAAGCCAGACCCCTGGAACTTTTTGGTTATCTGGGTCATTTCATTCCCTCCTTTTACAGAAGTTTGAGTTGAGTTTCTCTTACTTGCAACCAAAAGACAGCTCTGACAAACACAATGAGTGTCAGGCCTCACTGGCTAGGAAGGACTCCGCCACAGCCCCCTGCCCAGGGCCCTCAGAGGGGGAAGTGATGGAGGGAGTGGGGACAGCAGCAAGGACGGCCAGGGGAGGTGGAGCCACCACGGCCTGACGCCCCACCAGGCCTTCCCTCCCACAGAAAAGGAGGTCATCCGCTTGCCTAAAGAGCTCCTTCTGTGCCAACGTGTCCTCGGCTGTTAGACTGCAGCGGCATTTCAGATACTCCTAAATTAAATCACACCACATCGGCACAAAACTGTGAGGAAATGTGCAGGAGGTCATCTAAGAACATTGACACATTTGTCAAGATTAGCAAACATCTGCCACCTTGAAAAGTTATAAGCTATGAGTGGGTTTAATATTTTAAGAGATTTTTTTTTTGAACAATGGTGAGTATTAAACCAATCTTCACTAAATTGGAAAGAAACACCCTATTTCCAACAAGCTAAAAAAAAAAAATTAACACTTCAAGGAATTTACCAGGAATTTAAGAAATGGCATGAAGA